>NC_046221.1:17986318-19286856 GCF_009819885.2 Catharus ustulatus | reverse complement strand
TATGCCTCGAGCAGGGGTTTGTTTTCCAGCTTCTCAGAGACAAAATGTTTTGCTCTTTCTAGGGAAGAGTTATGCACCTTTCCACCTGTGTTACAAAAGAAGTAACTTTATAAAATCACTGATAAACTCTAATGCTCCTCCTGCTCTGGACCAGGATGTTGACCTTCAGCAGGTGAAAAATGCCACCTCATTAGTGATATCTGTTTTACCACCCCCATGGAATATGGTCTATAACTGAATTATACATTGCTGAAAACTGAACATCCACCTGCTTAGCAGAAATTTAACTGCAGTTTAAGTCACCTAAATTATTCAGTTCCACCTGCACTGACAGTTTCACACAGAATTACTGTAATGACTATCTGATATTCCAAAAAGTATCCTTCAAGTTGGCATTCTGGGGTCTAAAAATACTGTTTCTTCCCACATGTTGGAAGTTGATGTTATGTAAATCACAAGTATTAAGAAAGAGACCAGAAAAGAGAATCTGAAAAGGTTGTGGGAAGAGAAAGAGAAGTCAATGCCACCCCAGCTGAATCATGCACACTCTGCTCTGGATTGTCAGCAATCTTTTCCTCCCCAAAAAACAACTGTAAAATTCCCTAGCAAAGACTGTGCCTCTCTCTACTTCTAATAGGAAGCTACACCTAAGATAATGGTTTACTCTAGGTGCTACTTGAAAGCATGAAAAATGCCTGTGCTTTAGTTCTTCATTTAAATAAGGACCCCATAGCCATATCCTCCATACTGGAGGATTCCAATACCTCTTTATTTCTTGGACAACTCTGAAACAATGCAAATGAATACAGTTAAAGATGTGAGAAAGAAGCTTTGATGAAAACTCCACAAAGAAGTTACACCTTTTTTTTACAATGTTTTATGGTGTGTGGAGTACAAAACATCCAGTAAATAAACAGTAAATGAAAGAAAATATTAGAAAGCTGAATACTTAGTGACTATTGTTCTACACAAGGATCACAGCAAAAAGAAGTGATGAAGCAGCATGCCACTAAATATCTTCAGAACTTTTCCTGAAAATGTAGGTAAAGAATTCATATACGTAGGAACTAATTTGATGTTGTCCCTAATTTTGCATATTTTGATAATGATCAGTAAGGAAAGATTTTTATTTTTAAGCAGAACACACCTTGAGGTTTCAAATGAATTCTCAGCACTATTTTCTCATTTAACACGAATTTTATCTAAAATATTATTTATATTTCCTTAGATTAATTATTTCTTAAGAATGTGTTCAGGCACTTTAAAAATTTCTGAAAACTTAAGAAATATAAAACCTATGTAAAAATATGCAAAAAATAGTCATGATCATTGAAAATGTATGTAATTTTTTTGCTAAGTCATTTATAAAGCCTTTATTAGGACTTTACATTTAAAGGTGCAATGATTTCTGAAAATCGGAAGTCAAACTTCAACACAGAACTATTAGCAAGTCAAAGGACTTCTCAGAAATTTCCATTTCTATGTATCTACACAAAATAAGCTTAGAAGATCAATCCAGAGAAAGAACAAGGTTGGATGTGACTCTATGCATGTATGTTCACTATAGAGGAGCACAGCAGGAGCTCCACCTTCTTGCAGAGATATAATAATGTTAGCAATAGGAATGACACATTCAACCTTCTTGTTTCCAGACACAAAAAATGCTGTCAAACTCAACTGATAGATGCTTAATCACATGAGTTATATGCAGATAGTTGAAGAGCAGCTGTTTGGAATTAAGTCTACAACATACCAAATAATGAATACCTCTTGGAGTAGCAGTTTGTGCTAAATTGTCAGGGGTACCAAGAGCAGTAGAAGACAATTGGCACCAGGGTGCATCTGGCTGACCACACCTGCCATGGTCATGCAGTACTAGGGCACTGCTCAACAAGTGACAATTCCATCTATGTTAGTCAACACAATTGTCATACATAAATAAATGCTTATTTTCCCAATGAAACAACAGCAAGATAAAATCATGCTTAGGAATAAAAGGGCTTAGGAATAAAGTATTAATTACTTCAGAAACAGTAAAACTCCAGTGTTGCCTAGAACAGCATAAGCTCTTTTTGCACAAGATTTAAAATGCTTACCCAGACTCCTCATTGATGTGTCAGAGCTGGTTTTGTGAAATGCAGACATTGATGCTGCTGTTAATTTCTCTTGTTTCCTATTCTTCTCCTTCACTTCAATTCAATGGAGGGAAAAAAGCCCTTAGAGATAAGTATCTGCAGGTTTTGTGCTGTGAATCCTACAAGTGGAGCTCTGGGCCATGTTGTTAACATCTTCTCCTGCCAATTTTCTCTACAATCTGTTTTGGCAATTTAAGCGATCGTTTTATGTTTGAGCAAGTAAACAGACTGAACAAGTCTGCCAATAGCTTCCAAATAGGGAGCCATGGTTCAGTGTCTGTTAGGGACAGCTTCTAATTTCAGAAGTGCAGATGTGCACAACTACAGTAGCAATGTGGCTTGTGTCCTCCTTCAGTTGCTACTGAAAATGTATTTTTATCACATCTGAGGTAGTGCCCAATTTCTTATCATTTGTGTCTTTGTCCAGATGGCAGGTGTTCAGTTGATTCAGATTATGGGGGAATTCCTGTCCTTCTCTGCATCCCCTGAAGCTGTATAAATTTAACTGGACATAGAAAATAAACCTTGGTAACTAAAAGGCACAAACCATGCACCATATTTCATTAACGACATTTAAAGAAAATTATTACACAATTTTTCTCATTGGAACCCACATACAACACTTTCAAGATCTTCATGCACTCTCTGCAGTCAATAAAGGTTTCACTACCTTCAGTGAGGAGTTTAACTCCTGATAGTTGGGAAGCCACTCCCTTACCCCATAGAGGGGTGATGCAGTGACCTTCTCGTCATTAACTCTACTGTCTGTCCTAAGTTCTTCACCAAAATAAGAAACCTGGGAAAGGCATTTTTTAAAGCAGATTTTATTTTCTTATTTTCCTTGTTTGCATTAAGGTACCATTTTCACCTCAGATACAACGCAAACCAGCTGGAAAATGAGTCACATGTAAATAAATGAACTGCATGTCTTCATTTTGTTGTGTCTCCAAGAGGAGAAGGGCACAAATGTGTGGTACTTCTTGCTCTTACATGATTCAAGTTCATAACAACATTAATGCCAAAGTGAGGAATGCTTTTACATGGGCTCTAAATGCAATGAGCACAAGCATTGTGAAAGCTTCCATGCATCCTTCCAGCCATACAACCAAGCCAGCAACCTCTACTATCCAAGCACTGGCCTTTATCTTAATGAAAGCTTCTCACTCCATCAATTTGTATGGACACCTGTTTTCTTTTATACTTTGCAGACATTTACCAGAAACATATTTAAGAATGAGCAACTTATTTCACATAGGATAGAACACACTTTCAGTCATATATCTGGGCATAAAAGTGCAGTGGCAGTAAGCTGCAGCTCATTGCTACAGACTGCTGAAAGTGTTCCATTTCCCCAAAGAAAATATTACTAGATTGAGTTTCTACTCCCTCATTTAGCCCTGTGTCATGATAGACCAATAGTTCTTGCCATCATCTTTATTTATTCTGTTCCTTTTGCCACCTTAACCTTTTCCTTGCAAAACCAGTTTGCAGCTAGCTTAATTGCAAAATCACCAATAAAAATAGATGGGGTTGGCATTTTTTTTCGTTTTGAGAATATTTGCATTCATTCTGAAAATCTTCTCAAAGTTCAAAATGGACAAAAAAAATCTACAAGATGCTTTGAAAAAATGTACACATTTCTCTGTGAGAACAACATACATTTTTTTTGTGTATTGACTACATGTTCAATGCCAAAATACATTGTATATCTACAGAATTAGGCTCTAAAGGCTAGAAAATCATAAGATTAAATTTCATTCTAATCTAAGAAGCTGAATTGTGGTCCTGATATCTCCATAAGAGATATCAAGTTTGGTCTAAATCTAAGTCTAAATCTACAGAGGAAGGATTACTGGTGGCAAAATAACAACCAAAATTCAACCCCCTTTATCCACCCACTGTCCTTCCACAACCCTCGTGATTTTTTTTTTCCCTTACAAGGTTTATGTTCACAGCACAAGAGATTCTTTAAAAAGTCAGAGTACTGTGCTAATATCCATATGCTGCAAAACTTCATATCAGGACAAAAAGGACAACATTTTAAAAATATTTATGCTACTTAACATTTATTATTAAAAATATTTATTTTGTCATTTATTTTCACCAAAGATATCTACCCAATCAAGTTTTCTCACTTACCCCTTCAATGAAGTAGTTACAATTTTGGTTCAAATAGGCTCTTTGAGAAGTTTCTAGTACTTCAAGGTGAAATCAAAACTAAACTGAAAATTAAATAGATATATTAGTATTCTTCCATTTTTCTGTATAGGAAAATTAAAATTATTTCAGAATTATTAAAGTGCTTACCTTTCAGTGTCCTGAAACCTATATTAGATCCTTAGTCCATGGTGTACAGTGCTTATCTGACAAATACAGAAACTAGTCTGTGTGGAAGGCATTTCTATAATACAGAAGCTTTCTAATTAAATTGAAATTGTGCCCTATGCAGAATTGTCTTTCTAGGATATAATGCTATAAATTAATTATTTCAGTGTAAACAGAAATGAAATGCAACTTCTTTTATCATGCACATTTTAAAATTTCATTTTATCCTTCAAGACTAATTATTTCTAATGACTTATTTCCCTGACTTGGAATCTCTGTCATCTACACACATAAAGAAAACAACTCTCTATTGTCAAGACCGGATATATCAAATTTATATTGTTAAGAACTGGGTGGCTAGAAATGAAGAGAAAGTAGTCATGCATGCATTGACCAAGGGGGAAAAGCTGAAATAAAACCACTTTTCCCATTTTAATGAGCTATTTCTGGATCTGAAAAGGCGGGTAAGTATCTTTGGTTCAGGAACCAGATAGTATCATAAATCATGAAACAAGATCTTCCACTAGGACAGAAACTCCCTTGATCCACTCAAAAATAGAGATGGGAAGAAAGCTCTTTCCCATGTCACAAAACTACTTGTTTGTTTTTATTATCTCCTTTTCCCACAATAGAAAACCCAATGCGCTTTGAACAAGAGAGAGAGATAAGAGCATGCAAGTGAGCTGTACCACACTATTCTGCAGTCTGATGTTGAAGGTACTGGGCTTGGGAGGTCTGAATAGATTTCTTGGCAGGACAATATCCCACAGGCCTGCTGCAGGGCACTCCTCTCACTCTCCCCTTAGAGAGCAGACCCGTGCAAGGGATTAAGTATTCACCAGAGCATTGCTCGTTTCATCTCCTTGATACGTTCCAGAGCTCCCCCACACAAAGGAATCCCTCTTGCTTGAGGAAGCTATGTAGGTCGTGAGAGGATCTAATTTGAGTTTCTGGTCTGAATAAAAAATGCAGCTGATTAAAACCAGGGAGTCACTGAAGTTTCCCAGATCCCAAATGGAAGTCTTAATGGCCATGCTTTTCGCCGCTCTGAAGAATACATTTTTCTCTCTTACAAGCCAGTAATTTCAGTTAGCCTCGCTATGAACATAAGAGATGAGCTTTTGTTCTCATCTTGTCTACATACAGGAGCAGTTGCATGACTCCTAAGTTAACAGTTGTTTCCATTGGCCAAGGCTCCAGGAAATGAGCCCACATTTTTCATCTCAAAGACTGGCTCTAGACATCAAAATCTTAGCTAGTGAATGCTTTGACAAGAATGGTAAACCTCCATTGCTGTGAAAAACTAGCATTTTTCAGTGACTTTTTTCTTCAATAATATACCAACCTGAAAAAAAGTGGTTTTTTTCAAGCAAATAAATCCCATTATTTTCTTCTGATCATACTTACATTGGGTGTCTCTGATGCCTTGCTGTTATTTTATTACTACAGAGAATGATTAAAAAACATTTTCACAAAATAATCCATAGGGACAAGTTCTTGCCACAGAAAAATGATCAGAAGGGATGCCAAGAAAAGAGAATAGTATTGATTCTGCATCTTCTCTAGTTCACACTAGCTCTTACCTATTTTATACATATCAGAACTTGAACTACATATCACTCAATATTCCACCATGCAGTGAGTTAAAAATGCTACAACAGAATGCAGTACAAATAAACAACTTTCTTAGCAAAAGCGTAAGTCAGAAAAAGTCCCATTTTTTAAAATCCCATTCCTGTAAACTAATGAAATTTGTTAGGTTTTGCTATTCGCCACTTCTTTGTCATCTTGCAGAGCATTGTCTTGAATGTCTTTTCTTTTAAAACTCAGCATCAAAATTTTATCTGCTTCTAGAAAATTCCATCTTGCTTGTTATGCTAATTTTGACAGCCCCCTGCTAAAAAAGAGACAAAACTTTTTAACTTACATGATCTATATACTTTATACAAATAAAAAGTAAATTAAAAGTCCAAAAGGTATTCTTACTTAATAACAAACCTATTAAAAGAGCAAAAAGTGTCAAATCATTTCAATAAAGAAAATACTTTGAGCATACTAGCTGAAAGTTGGAGAGGTGAACACACATTGCCCATGTGCTGTACAGGTCCGTGGTACACAGTTGCACACATTTCAAAATCTGACATACACAAATCAATCACCAAAATCAGATTCACTCACACAGACTTCATCGAAAGCACCAACAAAGACACCTTTTCTTAGACACACTATTTCTCCATCTACAATCACTTTAGTTTGCAGTCACATACATTACTGATTTGTTCCTGAGTCCTTTTCAGTCTTTGTAACTCGGGCGTATCGGTCACAATACTGAACCCTCTTCCTTTGCTTTCTTCAAAGTCTCTTTTGTATTTTACCTACAGAATAGAAAATACAGAAGAACAGGGTTGTTTTCATTTTCCACAATGTGCCCCTAGCAATTTAGCAATTTTTTTTAGTGTAAATAAAGCACTTGTGAAAGGCTTTCAGTCTTTAAAGGAGAAGCCTGCCTTTATCCACCAACTGAGACAGGCAGCAACTGGGCAAAATTTCCCAGTGCCCAAGAAACTGCCTCCTCCAGGGGTGCCATGAGCTCACCTCTACAAACACTGAAACTGTGGAAATACCACTCTCAGTGGTCATTTCATTCTCATACCAGTTACCACAAACCTATAGCACTTATTTTTATACAAAGAAAAACACCTATAGCTAAATCTGGAGGGTTTCTAATACACAACTTCACATTTCATCCTTTATTCATGATTACTCTACCAGTCTCTTTCCCAGTTGAAACATAAATTACACATTAAAAAAATACTGCATGAAAAGAGTATTTAGAATATCATGAAGCCAAACCTTTGTAAGTTATGGAATGGCTGCCTGTACAAGCTTAATTTGTCCCTCTTGCACCTATGCATTTGGATATTGTCTTTAATTGAGTATTCATATATTATCCTTTGACAAGGCCCCCTGCTTTACTGTGTACACAGCAGACATATGTGGTTGTGTCCTTTTTTTGGCCTAGACTACTCAAATCCTACCATCAAGGTAGGAATATTAGTTTCCTCAGAAGCTTTTATATAGCTCTCATCATAGCCATTAATCAATCATCATAATGCACCCTGGAAAGTGGAAATGGCAATATCCACACGACTAGGACAACCTGCAAAGTGAGGTAAAATAAGTTTTAATTTCCAAAAACATACAGGGGTCTCAGAGTGTTCACTCTCTGATTCCTAACAGTTGAATATGTTCAAATTATAGACTTGGGTTACCTCTACAAATGCACAGTACTTCTGAAAATCAGTCTTGGGGTATCCAATTTCAGCATAAAGAAACAACATTAAATCTTCAAAATCTTAAGTCACTGTTGAGCAACAGACAAAACTCTGCATCAATGACAGAGTCAGGACCTGTGTCTCCATGGATGCATTCAGTTACCTCACCCATACCAACTTTCTTTTACTTTCTATACCCACTGCCTTACTCACTACACACCTCCAGGTTTCACAACACCTGGGGGAGCAGTAGTACAGACAAAGCAGGATTATCCTTCACACAGCTGATAACCAGAAAACACCCAGTGCATGCACCAAATTCAAGGTTGGCTTAGGCTTATTTCACAAACAAGCACTTAATGTTAAGATGGCAATGCACAGGAAGAAATACCTCTAAATCACAGAAGTTAAATTAAGGCTATAGAATATAGTTAGTCCTCCCCAGCAAATGACCACATCAGCAAACTACCATTTTTCCTGTGTTTCAGATTTAGAACTGGTTGTAAATTTCACACAAGTGTAATATTTTCATGCCACACTGAGACAAAGGAAACAGATCCTTCCATCTGGGCTTTTGAGTAAACCATGGGCTGATTGGCCCATGCCTTTCTGTTCATCTCCCCCAGGTTCAACACCTCTGCAACTTTCCTTCCATTTGACCACCATATTTCAGGTATCACTTTGTCTCATTTTGAGTTTCTAAACAAGTCCAGTCCACCTCTTCATGGCTTCTTATTAAATCTCTTTACCTAAGGCACTCCAGTATTAATGGTCAATTATCTCCTTTCCACCAAATGGCTCTCCATCTTGACACTGACTCTCAGGCTTCCTTAAACATACTGGGTGGACATGCTATTCCAGGACTGTCTGGTGGCAGGAAAGAGGTCTTAGGAATATCTCTGAACTTTCTATATTTGAAGTGATACAAAACTTTATCCACATTGGATGTACTTCCATGGCCAAGGACACATGACTAGCATAAAAGACTCTTTGATCTCAGCAAGCTTCAACTCCTTAGCCCTAAATGATAAGACAACTGAGCTGTTCAACAATTCAGTTAAACTCAACTGCTCAAAACAAACAACCTGTCATTAATTCCAAGTAAGGGAATAACCTCAGCCTTGGAAACTACTGAGTATTTTGCACAAAAATTTCAAATTTGTCCTGAAGCACGCAGTGGACGTGGAGATGTTCAGCATTACTGCTTGAAGTTTACCAGAATTATGAGCAAGTGAACACATCTTAGAAATGGGTTCAGCCCTGCCTCAAAGAGAGATTACCTATTGTTAGAAAGAGCATTTCCTGTTATTAGTTCCAAATGTACTAGCCATTAAATACAAATGACCTTTATTCATCTTACAAAGGAACAGAAGAAGAAAGGGAGGGAACTAGACAGTCTTAATATTATTCTAATCCCTCAGTCAGATAAAAAGGGCTCCTACTGTCTATTAATAAATCACTTCACAGGAATAAGGTTAACTACAGTTCCCAGAGCAGCTACTTTGAAACCATAAAAAAAAGTAAATTATTTAAAATATCAGCAGAGTTAATATATGCATTATTGGATTTTGCTACCTAACTTCAAAATGCAGGTTTGAGTTATAAAAATAACGAAGTAATGTAATGATTCATGAAGAACAAAGCTCTGTGAAATGTATACTGACTAGGAGTTTTAGTGGGCTAAGTTCAAGAGAAAAAAGACCTCAGCTTCCAGAAATTGTCAAATAATAAAGATGCCATCAGTCATTTAGGACTGAAAAGAATATTCTATACAGGAGCTGTAAACATCACTGCAACAAATTATTTAACTGCACACCAGGGCTGTCTGGGATAGAGTTAACTTCCTTTCTAGAGGCCATAATAGGGCTGTGCCTTGCAGTTGTACCCAAAACAGTGCTGATAACAATCCAGTGTTTTGGTTATTGCTGAGCAGTTCTTGCACAGCATCATCCCCAACACCACCTCTGTAGGCTGGGGGTGCATGAGGGGTTGGGAGGTGACACAGCCAGGACAGCTGACTCAAAATGACCAAAGGGATACTCCACAGCTTAAAACATCATCCTCAACAAAAGGAAAAGGGAAGAGGGGAAATGAGTGATTAAGGCAGTCTTCTGAGGCAACCACTATGTGTACCAAAGACCTACTTCCAGGAAGTGGTTGGACATTGTCTGCTGATGGCAAGTAGAGAATAAACCTTTATTTTGCTTTGTTTCTGAGTGCAGTCTTTGCATTTTCCCCAAAAACCTTGACACATAAGGGGTTTGGGGTTTTTTGCATTTTCTCCTTCTGTCCTGCTGAGGAGAGGAGAAGAGAGAGCAGCTTGGTGAGCACCTGGCAGTCAGCCAAGGTCAACCCATCACAAACTGAAACCCTCAAAATTTAGTTTTGAAATGGAAATGTGTAATCCCTAATGACTGAATCATAAATTCAGTCATTTCCTCCAAAGATGATTTTTAGTAACTCCTCACCAAAATCCCAGCCAGTGCCATAATGCCTCTCACTGGCTCCAAAATGCAGTCTTACAGATGCAGAGCACCCTCAGTGGTGTCTGCCCTGAAAAATTGGTCTTCTGGGAGACAATGTGTGGCATAAACATTAAAAATTAAACTGTAATAAATCACCATAAATGAAAACATTTTAAGTGAAAATACTTTATGAGAAGTAATTCTGCACAGACCCACAGTGAAAGGACCAAGTAATTCAACAGAATGTTCACAAATCAAACTTCTCAGATTTGTGACATCAGCAAGAGATCTTTGAGAGACCCAAAGACAGGAATGTGTAAATCCACTCATGAGGTCAGTATGAAGCGGGACATGAAGCATGACCAGAGGGTCCATCTTACTCTGAAGGACAGAGGGCCCGTCTTACTATCTACATAAAATAATATGCTGAAGAAAATACTGCTCATAATTTTTTGCAGGTACATTTGGCAGCAAAGTCATCTATTAAGATAACAAGATTAATTTTTCCTGGGAAAAATACTCTGAAAATATAAATGGAGCATAAAAGATTGATTGTACTCTTGGGGGTTTTGGCACTTACCTGTAGTCCAGCCTCATTTACAATACCAAAAGCCCATATCAGTTGAACAAACACAATAGGAGTCCAAAAACACCAAAGAAAAAATATCAGAGAAAGAATTCACCATGGTGGAATATCATGCTCACTGGAGAGTTGTGAATAATGCTGACCTCAGAAACACTATTCATTCCATCTCCACCTCAAAAAAGATACTCAGCCACTACAGAGCAATTATTAATTCCCCAAAAGCTATGGCAATATTAAAACCAGTTTCCTGAACAGTCCCTTCTTCACTTTCCCATACAGACCAGGTAGCTGTGAAATTCAGTCTCCTCCCTTATCTGATACACTGCACAGCCCCACAGATTGTGGCATCATCATGTCTCATGTCCAGCAAGGAAGGAATATGCAGGTAGAAGGAGAGGATGGGACTCCTCACACCTACATTTGCCCTGAGAGGAATGTTCATAGACCTACAGTCTTTACCACACCCTGAATATTTATGAATTTGTTTTGGTATGCTGTGTTTGAGGTTTGCCCAGAGCCATCTGCTCCTTCTGTGCCCAGCACACCCAACTACTTCCCAAAGGTCACCATCTGCTAAGACACTGGTTTTTACAGACTGGCAAGAAATCCTCTCCCACAGTACAGGTCCTAGAGGCACATCTTGGCAAAGATGCCTTTGTTTGGCTCTGCTTCTTCCATAGACTACAAAGACTGTTGATTTTGCCTCAATTTATCTTAATTCTTACAAAATTAATAGCAAGACAGAAACAAAATTTACTCTGTAAATCAGGCTTTTATGAACATGACTAAAACAAATGTTTAGAGGTAAATCAAATGTAAAGAACAATTCCAGACTAAATTCAGTAAGACTTTTTTTAGTTGACTAATCCTTCTTAGGAAGGATCCCAGACATTGCCCTATCTGACAAAGCCAGGTTTCAGTCTTCGTGGTGTAGTTTGTCTTCTAACACTGTCCACAGCTCTACATCTCATTAATCTTCTGCTCATATTAGAGGTACATTTAAGTCCCATCTAATACCCGACAATGATACTCAATCGCTGAAGCATTGCATCTCCTAATGGCAGTAAAGCATGGTCTTCCCATTTCACTCAATTATCCACAGTAAATCTAAACAGGAATACAGAATTGAGAACAGCATATAGGTCAAACCAAACTGTCCTGAAAATTTTTTATATGAACTGGAAGCTCTAGGTTGGGCATTCCTTAGGGAAGTCAAGAAGCCATGGACCAAGGCTGCTGATGAATGAGTTTTGCTGTAACAAGGGGCTGCAGGGTTACGGATTTCATCACTTTTCTCAGACAAAGCAAAATAAAAAATTCCCCAAGACTGAAGTTTGCAATTTTTTCAAATGGTCTTTAGAATACACAAATTCATATTTTAGAATTTTTCCCCTTTTATTATGGAGAAAAAAAAGCCATTTTCACAATTCATAGCTGAAGCATTCATATAATAGTTGAAACTTTCTGAAAAAAAGAAGTTTCTGGGTCAAAGATAATATAAAACTGAAAGCATCAATACTCCAACACAACAAAAAGACTTTGCAGTTATATAGAGTAAAAATTTAAAGTGCCATAGCTATCATTAAATATTCAGTCTTTCTACATACCTCATTTAAACATTGGGCAAGTCTGTCTGTGCCACCCTGAGAAGTACAGCCTCAGTAATTCTCCAACCATCTGCAAATCTCTGCACTGTAATTTCCTGAAGATCTCAGCAGTTCTAGCAGGGAACTACTGCTAAATAACAAAAATCTTGAAATCCACGTCAGAACAGTTAAAATGTTGGATGGGGGCAAATTAAAATATATAAATAGTAGCTCTGGAGAGAATGTCTCTACATTGTGGTCTCTTTATACTGAGGATGATGCAAGTGGCTCAGAGAAAACGCATGGGCAAAAGCGTTCCATACCCCAGGATGTGTAGGGACAGGAAATTGGAGGCAGTGAGAGATCAAAAATTTCAGAATGAGAAAAAGATGGGAGTCCTCCATTTGGATGTATGACAACAGCATGTGAACAGTAGCTGGGATCCAAATAAAATTATGGCAGAAGAGAGTGCAATCTGATACTGTTTCAACAGGCTTACATCCAAACAAGTCTACTAGGCTCCACTCCATCAAAAATCACTTCCACTGAAACTACATAGATGCTTCTGCCCAAGAAATTATTTTTATGTTACTAAGTCTGCTCTAAAGTGCCTTGCACCTTGTTTAGCTATTGGGCAAAGTGGAAGTCAGTGAGATTCGACTGTTTTCTTTTAAAATGTAACACTAAGGTTTTCCAAAGACTGCACACACAGAGAAGATGACACAAAGAACAAGCCAGGCTCTAAACAAGTTGATTTTCCCCCATGTCCACCAGTGATTACCATCCATATAACTTTTGCAACAAACTTTACATCCACATTTTAGCAGCAGCAAACACATGCTGTGCAGAACTGCAGCTGAGGAGATAGGAGGTTGCAACCTTCCTGACAAAGACATAGCGTCAGATCTTCTGTCCACTCCCTATCACTTGGTATATGCTGCGTTTGAACTACTTTATCTCCAAAGAACAGAAGTCTGGGGAGGTGAAAGATTTCATACTCTACCACAACAGAAAGAAATCTGACTTTACCATATCTCATCTCCAGGCAGAAAATGAAAGATTGATATATATATATAATCCAAATGTAGCCTGATAAATTACCACAAATTTTAATAATACCCTCAAAAGTGAAAACACTGACAGTAAACTCCTCCAAACAGAATGATAATTATTCAACATAGCAGGGGGGTGGGAAGGAAACACATTTAAATGTCTCATGTATAGATTTGTTAAATCCTGAAATATTGCTTTTATCTCCAGGGTCTGAACTAAACATATAGCCCCTGTCTTGCTGTTTTCATCACTGGGAAAGAGAATGGCCAGGCAACCACCAGGACAACTGTAAACTCATGAGCTGTGTACTCTAAAGGAAGTATGCAGTAAATCACAAGCATGTGAGCTGCTATATGCCTACCCTCCACAGCAGACAGAAAATACATAGCTGCTGGTTGGCTAAGGCACCAGGACTGAGCTAGCAAGCCCTGCTGAGAGGCAGGATGTGTTAACTCGGGCTCAGTGCCATGTAAACCACGGTCAGCAGCCTACAGTTGGCTCACAGTACTAGCAGAGCTCAGAGGCATCTGGCCACCGGGTACCACAAAGATATTAACACACAAATGCACATCCACACAAAAGACAGCTATTCTGGGGGGATTTAAAAAAGGAAGCAGCAAACACTCCCTTCCCTGAAAAGCCCCACCAAATAAAATCTCACAAAACCTACTTAATAAATATTCCAAATAACATGATGGTCATATTCATCCAAGGAGTATAGAATATTCACACAAAGAATCAAGAAAAATACTGAACCAAAAAATACAGCATGGCATGTAAAGAAGATTAACCACAGGAAGGATGTAAAGAAGACTGACTTCAGAGAATTGAAATACAGACCAAGGACACAAGTTCTAGTCATATGCTACAAAAGGTAACCAGAACAGACACTAAGGGGCAACAGAAGCTAGCACATGACATGTGAAGAAAAAGAACCCGTGAAACTTTAACAAACAGCTGCCCAAAAAATCAGGAAATGTTCACTGCTGTAGCAGAAGAAAGAAGCTGAGGTGAGTCCAACTGAGAGCCATCAGAATGTAGCCCAGAACAAAGTGAGGAAAAGGAACTGAAAAATCTAGATTTGTGAAATGCAGATTTGTGTGTGCAGGCACATAGGAGTCACAGGAAATAACAGGACATGGTGCAATTATACCCTCTGGTCTCTGGTAACAGCTCAGCAAGCTTGGGTTCTCTTGGTCACACAGACACCATGTAGCTGGAACCTTATATAGCACTCACATTAGTAAATACCTTCTAGTCTCATTCACAGTTCTTGTTTATTTCCACGGTAAAGACACAGCATCTCTTATTCCACAGAGTTAACAGGTCATAATAGATCATTTGACTTTAGGTGTTCTTATGGAACCTCCTTACAACTGTTTGTTGTGTCACTTATGGCTTATTTCTTGAAAACTGATCTATCAAGTGGGAGCCTGAAGGGTAATCCTGGTTGCAAAATCCATGCACATTGCACACAACTTGTGCCCCCTTGGCCATATTAGTCATGGAAGTCTCATGCAGTCAGTTCCTCGGTCCCTGTACAACCAAGGCCAGGGGAGAGGGGCTACCCACCACTTCCTCTTAACTGTAAGCAAATTCTGAAATCCTTATAATTTTGTCTGCCTTCCAAGCTATCCTTCTTCCACTAAGTAATGAAGATAAAGCCAAAGCTACTGAAGGCACCATTAAGGTAGCATAGGGCTTCAGACAGACCTTCCTTTTCAAAAGGAGGGAAAAAGAGAAAAAAATATGAAAGTCCATAAAATCAGCTTCCAATTAATACATACTGGCTTGGCACCCAGAGATGAGTCTTAGTTAAGCTCCAGGCAGAACTTGACTGTAAGCCCCATTTTTTCAAAACTAAATTCTTTATTGTGTTCTTCATTTTCAAGCAAGAAGAAAAGGTAAGTGAGTGAAAAATGTAAGAAAGGTAATTTCATACCAGAAAATACATAATGGGAAGTTCAGTCATTTATGTTTAGATTTTCATTAATTTTCAACTCTGAATGTCACATATGTCTGAATGTCTTAAAAAATTTCAGCTGTAGAAGAAACAGACAGAAAATATTTTGTCCCAACTAAAATTCCAAAAGCTATCATATGACAAATGTTTGTAAAGAGGATTGAATCCCTGAAAATGTTAATCTTTAGCTGAATCTCTTTGAGAGAATAATTTCTTATACAATTCAGCGTGTAGGTAACCACCTATAACTGCAAACCTAATATTTACATCAGCAGCCTCTCAAATAGCATGATAACAAGATGTAGAGTGAAACTGTTAGACAGATTGGAAAATCAAATTTCAAAATTATAGCCACACAAACTGAGACCAGAAGATGCCAAAGGTCACCAGTAAAATCAGAGTTGCAACCTGGTTCTGTCTTTTTTTAACAAATGTTGATACTCAAATCAATTGTGACAAAATTTCCAATACCTCCAAATCATTTGCCTCTACTCCTAGAAAATGCTTGCCCTAGTCAATCTGCCTCATTTACAAAGATGATACTGGTGCATGACTCCAGAGTCCCTGGCTCCAGTTCATACTTCCCCATGCTCATCAGGAACTGGAACCCAGTCCTGCCACAACTCACTGGAAAAGACATACAGGTTATCCTCAGCTCCTAACACTAGAGGACTCAAGGGATACATATGAAAAAATCTTGGCCACATACTCAAGGTGAAAGTCCTCTAGAGAGAACGTGGTAACTGGGGGAGAGTTTTGAGGTGTTGATGGTAACAGGGAAATTAGGCTGCTCCATTTGTCAGTTATCTAAGTAAAATGGGCAACAAAAATACAACCAGTTCCCACATCCCGCCCCCATCAAAAACATTTGCTGCTCAGACTCTCGTTTTATCATCCCTAAACTGCGATCAAACAATTAAATCACCCTCTAAGCCTGGCCTTCAATTTCAGGAACTTCTTCGGGTGCCTCAGCAAAAGCTTTTTACAGTTAGTAGGAAAATTCTAACTACATCCAGTTTATCCTTTATGCCATTATCCCAGGAAATTCTTCAGATGGTGATACCTGGCCAGAAACAGTGGGCTTATTGGACAAAAGGCAGATGTCACCACATACAATTCATTAACCAACTCGCTTTTGCAGTGAGTGAAAAGACAGTTTCAGAGAACTGAGCTCATCCTGAAGATACTTAAAACATTTTTTAAAACTCTACATTTAAAACATCATTAAAATACCTTAAAATGTAAAAATATTAGTTAGAACTACGTACCTAAAATGCCTTTAGTAACTTGAGACAATACCTACAGATATCTTTAAAAATATACATAAAAGCCATCTGAAATGAACTCTATCCAGAGCTCCAACACTCCTCATTATATTGTCCATACATCTCCTCTGATGCTCTTTTCTCATGAGCTACTTCAAAATAAATTCATGGCCAGTTTCCTAAATGTTCAGAATTCTAGAGCTGCACACAGATGCCAGTACTGAGTTTGGTGTGGGATCAGTTTTCAGACACAGAAACTATCAGCTGCACAAAGCAGTGGGCTTTAAATTGAGAGCTGAATCACCAGATTTTTTCGAACTGTGACTGTAGAGCAATATGTAAAACCCAACTAAAAGAGTGGTTATTTATGATGTGCAAAGAACGAGAAGGGCAAGTTACCCTTTAAATACATCCATTATTCATTCCTACTGAATACACATGACTTCTGCTTCAAACGGCGAGGGATATGTTGTGAGAGATGCCCTTCTAATAAAAACAAGGCAGGAATGTTAGTACCAGAAGGTTCCCTGCAGGCTAAAAAGCGACAGTTGGCTGGGCTGGGATCAGAGCAAAAAGTGGGGTGTAGCAGCAGGGCCTGCTTATATAGAAAAAAAAAAAGTGAAAAAAGAAAAGAAAGGATCCACAAATTCAAGTAATCCAGAAATGAACTGAAAAGTGTTAGGGTGGGAGGGAAAAAAAAAAAAAAAAACAAAAAACACAACACAACTGCTTCAGAAAAGGAAGACCAGGCATCCCAAAGGAGCAGATAGGGGCTGTACTTTCCATTTCTTAGGAGAGATGTTAGCTAGTAATAATGAGCAAGCAGTAGGGGAGGGAGGGAAGAGAAAGAGGAGAACAGTTGCAAATCAACCCAGCTGTAAAAACTGCTCCCTTTGTTAAATGGCCCTTAGTGAGTGGAGAGAAGGTGAGAATTTAAAGAAGGGTCTTTGTTATTTAAATGCTATCCCGGTGCTGCTTTTTCAAAACTTCCTTAGAAATGTGTAAAAAAAGCAACTATTTTTCAGTTCCAAGCTACAGGCTTGGGCTTGGGGGTTTTTTTACTTACTGACCAGAAAAAACTAGGAAAGAGGTCATTCCCTCTTATAAAAAAGACAAATGACATTGCTATATCTGATACATTCTACCTTCTGATTGCTTTTCAAGTTTTGAAAACATTACACAGATGAGCTCTATCACTATTGTAAAGTACTCTAGTTTTGAAACAGAGACTGATTCTGTAAACCTTTTCATAACTTTCAATGCTGTTTACTTTTCCTTCTCACCTCCAATAAGAAGGAACTTATCCCTCCCAGTACAACCTAATATTTTTCTTTTAGGAGAGGGAGATTAATGACAGAGACTGTCAGACAATAGTGACACAAACTCAATGTGATATTTGTATGCAAGGAAATAGACCAGCACATTACATCAAAAAAACACTCTGAAAGATGCTAATTTTCTTGGATATTACATGGTTTTGCATATATTTTAGAGATTTCTTTATCTAGAAGGAAAAAGTGTCAGCCCACATTCAGCCAGCATGCTATATCCCCCTTTTGATATCTCTGGAAACATCATATCCTGCAGCTAAGATGCAACAGGAATTTTGTTCTGCCCTGTCCAATTCGCTTGTGCAGGGAGGTATATTCTACAGAAAGCAAATACAGCTTCTGAGAGAAGTAATAGAGCCCACCTGCATAAATCAAACAAGCTGACTAAAAGAAGCATTTAAATTTAATGTTCATTAATTGCAGAGAATTTCATCCAATGCCTACAGTAGCCTGATGTGCTGGCATAATAAGAAAGGAACACAACTTGTGGCAATTGCATGATGTGCTTTCCAACACACTTATTTGAATTACAGAGATTAGAAACAAGCTTCCCAGATTTCAAACAATTATTGTCTTTTTCCTTGAAAATGTTTAGTATTTTCTGCTGTGGGGAAAAGTAGCAGTAAGTTTGATCTTCAGGCCTCCTGTCAATTACAATCCACAGACTCTGAGAAATAGTAAATATTGCAAAATTTGTTCTAGTATAATACTGAAAAGAAGCTCAAAGAAAAACTGTATCTTCACAACAGAAAAACCAAGAGAAGCTATGTCCTTGTCACTCCATACATTTACCTCTGCAAAGCACATTCAAACTATGATGTCTTGTTGCTTAAACAGACCATATAGGAGTAATTCTGGGCAGGCATTCCAACGGCATTATTTCCACCACAATATTGTTTTTACATTAGTTTCCTGTCACGAAGCTTAAATGCACATTATAATTCCTGCCTGATGGAATGATATGAAGGAGTATTTTCCATTTTCCAAAGCATGAGAAATTTTTAAGGGAGGCCACGCTGATGTGTTTTCCCTGAAAGGACTACTGCTGAGCTGGTCTGTGTGTGTTGTGAGGGACTGTGTCCAACCTACTGTAACCAGCAGGAACATGGACTTCTCAAAATCCAGTTTCAGCTGCAGCCATTGTTTGGAGGGGTGCGCTCTGCATGATGGCTTGCAGCCATCTAGGGACATCATGTTAGCAGGGAAGCAGCCACAGGTATAGCAACAGAGATCAAAACCTGCCAAAGGAAGGATGTCAGTCTTTTCTGACACCTGCAGAACGTCCTGGAAACAGGCACATAATATAAAAGGGAAGTGAGTAAAGAAATAGAGACACCATATATTCAGCACAAGACAGAGGGCGCTGAAAAGAAAGTTCAGTGCTACCACAACCACTGTCAGATAAACAGCAAGAGGAAAGGAATTATAAGAAATTAGTAGATATAGGTACATTGTACACACAGCATTAGAGACATCTATTTGTTACACTATTGAATATCAAACCTATTATTGTTTTCATTTCCTCATCTGTTTGCAGCCTTCTCCTAATTCTTACAGATGGAGTGTAAGTTCTTTTCAGGCAGATACAGTTTTTTTGTTGCATTTATACAGCTCCTAGCAAAGCACTCTAGGACTACAGTCATTAAATACTGCAGTAATTTGGGTACTTGCTGACAGCTGACATAGTGGCAGCTCTTCTCTCTGCCAGAATTCAACCAGGGTGTTCAGATGGACACACCTACACTCACTGAGCCACAGGGTTCATGTCAGTGTTAGTCAAAGTGTTTGGGGTCTACAAACCAGCAGGGTCCAGAAAATCAGCTACAAAGGCAGAGGAAGGTAAAAGACATGGAGGACAGGCAGCACTTATGTGAGGAGTTACACTCCACTCCCTGACCCAGACCTGTGTCAACAGGTGCTTAATATGCCTGTCTCAGAGATGTATCAATACTGACACAGGCACTGCCTATAGCTGACTTTTGAAGAGTGTGAGAAGCACATATCCAAGCAGCTGGTCTGCATACCTAGGTACACAGCACTGGCATGGGGAGCAGAGTGTGGATGAGATTTCCTACCAGAAAAATAATATTTTTGGTTAGCTTAGTCTAACTTCTGCCACTCAGAGCAAACCATGCACTGTGAGTGCACTACTGCATCCTCAGTCAATGGTATGTCAGTCCCAGCTTACACTGTCACTCCCCTGATAGCAGCCTCAGTTCAGATCAACAACTACCAGATGGCTGTGCACCCAAAATCCCTGCTCTTCAGGCAGCTCTTCATTTGTTTTCTAATAATAACCCAAGTGGTGGGGAGAATCTCCTGTAGCACTCCTGGCAGATTCACCCTGTAGGATTCTGCTTGCAGTGGGAACTCCTTGTCCCATCCTGGCAGCACTGGTGGCTGCAGAGGTGATGGAACAAGGTGAGGTCAGGGCAGGCCTTCACCTTCAGCCTCAGAGGCTCCTCAGTGGAGCATGGTCTGCAAACCACGCGTGTGAGACTCAGCAGTGTGGAGCTCCAGTGGGAGACCCAAGTGGTACCACGGAAAGAAAGCGTGGGATGGAACTGCCAGTGAAAGAGAAGAACAGAAGGGAAGAGAATTTAAAGAATAAATTTGAGAGGACATGGGATATTTTTCTGGCAGCATGGAAGAATTTTTGGGACCCTCACAAAACCCTGGATCTGTCTCAGTAATTTTTGAAAAAAAAAATGGAGGGGAAAATATATTTGGCATTGCAAGAATACCAGGTGGCTTCACTGTTTGGAAACCATCTGGTCTCAGTTTTCTCTTTGTTAGTAGCACCAGCATCAAATGAGACAGAAATAGAAAACGTTAACTTTTAAAATATACACAATTACACAAATAAAAGCTACCATCAAGCAAACAGAATCCAGCAAATGGATAGCAGTGTGAAACACATGGCAAACCATTTAAAAGAAAAACATTAAGGCACAGCCACCCTGAATTAGAACTAAGTTGCTGTTAATTTAATCTTTGTAATATTGCACAAGAATTGTGATATTTTTGCTAATAGTTTCTCATCATTCTCCCCCCCAGTTCCTCCACACACCATATAGTAGAAGAGCTGCAGAAGCAGCCAGAAACTTTCAGATTATGAAGAAGGCAACTCAGCACAGAAGAAAAAACCAGAGGCAAGAGGGAAATAGCAGCAGTGCCAAAGCTGTAGGTGACTACAAAGGAGCAATCCAAAGGCCCACATTTCCTGATCTATCAATTAAAATTAAATTTAAAAGAAACCATAGTTTAATTTAACATGGAATTTTTAGTCAAATATAGTGGTCAGTGTTGAAAGAATTTAAGACTTCTCTGAGGTGTCATTTCTTCAAGATGGTGGTTATTGACCTGAAAGATCAGTTATTTAAAATATGAAGCGTATACAAGGTTAATTTTTCAGATGGAAGGAGGGAAAAAACTATCTGCAGTTGATTTGCCTCCATATAAACCCTCTTGTTTGCTCACATACAGTAGGCAATTACATGACACTGCTTTTGCACATTACTAATATACTACATTTGGAGGAAGAGTTTTGGCACAACATTTTTGCTTTGTTATTTTAGAACTGAAAAAAAATCAAGTAGAAACAGAAAAATAACAACTATAGCAAAGAAATCTAATTTGAAAAATAAAAAAGAAAGGCAGTTCAGCAACCAAAGACCTCCTGGCCTCTGCCACTTGACTTCATGGTCTTATTCCAGCTGTCAGAGAAAACAATAGATGAAAACACAGTGAGAAGATTGAATATTCTAAAAAAATGCAACAAGATCCCATAAATGCCAACGCATAGAATGTAATCATTTCCATCAAAGAATAGCATCTATTTATCATGGTATATATGCAGAAACTTGTTATCACAATCTTATTGTGCACCAAGATTAAACACCACTCTGCCACAAGAAAATTCTTGACAAGTATCTTGATTTCTTAATTATTTCTTTTTATTAACTTCTAATTTTTAACAGCACTGTATTGGGAAACCTGCCTTCCCCATTTCCACCTGCCAGCTAAATTTCTGACAAATACTTTATCCTCTGAAATTATTAATTATGGGTAGATGCCAACTGAAGTTTTATCGGTTCAACCTAATAAGGGGAGTCCTGCTGAACACACATTGAAGGACACACCAGGATCAGAGTGAGAAAGAGCACTGATAAACATCAGAAACCCTAGAAATATAGAGGTGTGGCCACTGGGCTGAATCCCCACAGCATCCATGGGGATTCCAGTTCAAACCTGCTACTGAGGACTCTGCACTGACATCTTTTACCAAAAGCACTGAAGTTATTTAGAGCACCACAGCCTCAATATACTCTATATACCCCATTACCCTATATACTATATTCAAATTGTGACTAAAGTAACTACACTGTGGGAACACGGGTTAACAGAAGATCAATGACCCTGTCTCTTCTCAGCTGCCCATCACTTTCCTAAGTGAGTAAAACATTCAAAATTACACCACAGAAAACACATGACTAAGTGATGATGCAGACAGCACAGAAAAAGAACTGAGAATTTCCTGACAAAACATCATCTCCTTTTCTATTGCTCTTTAACAGTCAGTACAAAAGATATTCCAGTTTTAACTGAAAAAATTAGACACAGATCAGTGTTGCCATAACTGTTACTAAATACCCCAAGACTTAAAATTAAAGGCCCTATCTAAATTGTATTTTTGCAGGGATTTATAGAGTGTCATTTTGATAACATGGAAACAATTGACACATATCAAAGACTGATTATTTTATAAAAACTATTATGCGCACTTAATATCTTAGAATTTCTTACTTCTCTTCTCTTTGATGTGGCAACTATTAAAAGACTATATGTAAAAAATTTCTTTACAAACTGTTCTTAAACCAGAGGCATGTCATTCTCTCAAAACTATTCAAGCTTAACATTATTTTAAATTAAGAGAGTAGTACATAAAAATTGGGCTGAATTTCAGGGGAAAAAAAGTTTGAGTTATCACAAACATATTTGTTACCAAGATGCAAAGTGTTGCTACTGTGTTTTGGCTTAGGAAAGCCATTCTCAACTAGCTGAGTACTGCTTTTTTTAAATGTCAGTGAGTATTTATATCACAGTTCATCATAGTCATCTACAACAGTCTCTGTCTCTTTAAGAGTAAAATGCATAAATTTAATTTCTTTTTAGATTTATCTATAAATCAACATAAAACTGGCATTTTTTCTTAGGAAGCAAGGAAATCAGCTCAGCAAATATGGTAAACTGTTCATAATTTCTGTCATTAAGTGTAATATATAGTAGTGACTGTCCACATAAACTCTTGCAGATGTCATAAAGCAGGCTGAACAACCAGCCTGGTAGTACAACAGTTTTCTGTAACATTTCCCACATTTAAACCTTACATTTAGAAACAAACAGATTCAAGAAACTGTACCAGCTGGTGGAAGGAAAACACAAACAGATCATGTTCTGTTTTTATTTGAAAAGGGAAGGTGGTGATCAAGCATCTTGTACTTCAGAGTTCTCCAAGTCCTTGCCTACTAATTAAATTCAGACACTGACCAGTGACACATTTCAGTTTGACCTCAGCCACCTAATGCTCTGAAAAGAATGTACAGGGAAAGAGGTCAAACAAATTCCAACTTACTTCTAACTACAGCCTCAAATCCTCTGTGAACTCCACACCACATCTTGCTTCTTTAAATGTCATAAAAAGCTTCAGCAGAGCCCAGAGAAACACCATCTTTCCCATGAATCTTTTTATGATTCCTTCAGCTCACACCAAAGCAATTCCGTGACTCCAGTAATTGCATACACATCTCTCAACCAAGAAAGACCCAGTAAGCAAAACAGGACACTATTCTTTCCCCTCAAAAAAAAAAAAAAAAAAAAAGGCAAAAATCACCCAAGCACAGTATATATTATCAACTCCAAAGTGATATACAGCCCTTAAAGTTAGCACTGATTTTATTGAGAGTTCCATAACTAAATACACATAAATCTGGCTGTTAGGTCAACCCGTTTCTTTTACCATAGTGCGATGGAAGTGCCAGGTGCAATTCTAGCTGATTCAGCTGGAATTTCTGCCAGGAATTCAAGGGAGTATACACAGCTACAGATGCTCAACCACATTTTGAATGGAAGCAGTGTATGCTTTTCACGTGCTTAAGCTGCTCTGCCAGCCAGTGCAATGGAGACGGTGCCACAATCCCAAACTCACGCTTCCTGCTTCAAAGCAAATACTGCCAGATGTGCTACCTCCATCCATACTGGGATGCACAGGAACTCTAGATGAGGTTGAGAAAGGCTTCTCAGACCCCTGCTGAGCCATCAGTCACATTATTAACTGACCCTCAATGTGGAGAAAGCAGAAGGCAAGAGCAGAGCTTGTTCCTGGATACCTTTTAGCAACACATTCAGAAATACCATCTATTGAGTATTTTTAATTTGCTGAAAACAATATAGACACATGGTAAAAGCCATGTTTAAGAAAGATAACAATTCTTGTAATTCACTTACCCAATTCTATGTTCTAAATGTACAGGTTAGAAATACACATGCAATGCTTGATCTTCCCTTATCAAGTGGCAGAAAGCGCTGCCCACAGCATTAACAAATTACAACTATAAATTATATTCACCACCCAAAACCTAACGCTGCAAAGAGTTCAAAACCTCCAGAATAAGCCAGAAATACTATGACTATTTTTAACACACATTAAGCCACAAGTCCTTGAGAAAAACTGAGAATAACACAACGCGAATTTAGCTCCATCGTATCTTTTTCTTCAGCCCCTATACGTTAGCATACAAATATCACACAATAATTAGCAATAACACAAAATATCTTCTAAAAAAAGTCTGTTTGCCACAATCTTTCAAGGCCCATTTTCACACTTTCTTAAAGTTTTTTCTTCTTAACCTCTTCTTTCTCCTATGCTCTCCTGCTTTTTCTTCTTTTTCATCTCCCTTCCCCCCCTAACCCATCAGCAGAGATGGAGCCTTTTTCTTTACGCTCATAATCAATCCTCCCAAGCTGGATTCCACTGCATCTTGACATAACAATCAATTACTTTCCACAACGAAGGGTTTCCAGAGAAAAAAGAGTCCAACATAAAGCTTTCCTTATTTGTTTTACAAAAGCAAACATGAACCTTTGAACAAAATTTTAGGGATGAAATGGCTATGGGTTTGATAGATAACTATGTCATTTGAGTACATGCAAAATTCTTTTTAGAAGAGATCAGAGAAAAAGTTAAAAGACTGAAAAGTGCGATAAGGGGAAAACATAAAATGAAGGGCAAATCATTAATAGAAGACTGTAGAAATAAAAGGAAATAACTGAAAGAAAAATGAACAAAGGGCAAGAAAAAAACTTGATATAAAATAAATAACAGATACACTATGTTCAGAACTTTCTCAGTATCGTTCTCATTTATGAATACATTTTCCCTTGTCTAATTCACAACTCAGGCTTTTATTCAGTGAGTTGACTCCCCCCAAGACTGTAGAATAAAGAAAATGGGATAATAATAGAGGTAATATTGTGATAGCAAATGTTTAAAAGAAGAAAGGAAAATCCGAAACCCATGGATTCATCCATTCTTAGAAAAATTCAAGCACTAATATGGAGTTTCCTGGCAAAATTACTATCCATATACTACCTGATACCAGCAAGCTAAATCTGAAATCCCAAATGAGTGTATTTATAATGCTGAACAAGAAGACAGTGTTCTCTTTTCTTTCTACATTCAGCAAAAAGCCATCAATATGTTACTTCATAACTGCAAAACATTTTCTCTCACACTTATTTTGTTATATCCTGAAACACAGGAGGTCAGTACTGCACTATCGTAAGAGTTTTCCAACATCAGCTGCTATAGAATGGAAGAAAAAGTTTTCTTATTTTCAAACATATGGTCTGATATATTTCCCAGGAGGGAAGAAAGCAACAGTTAACTCTCTTCCTTGTTCTTTATTTCTATTTTGTGACTAAAGATTTTTTTTTAAAACAGTTGCTTTAATCTGGGGGTCTTTTCTTTCTTTCTGAAAGACTTCATCTTGACCCTTGCAGTTTTTAAGTGTCCTTGTACAATTGTTGTGCTGCATCTGCATAATTCAGATGTTTTAAGCCACTATTCTTTCAATGAAGGACAGAACCTGACCTATTTTCCTGCTTCAGTTTGTATTTTAAAATTAGACAAATGTTTACAGCAGATATTGTTTACAAAAACATATGATTTTCATGTAATTATTTTGCCACAGCTTTTGATTTTAGTTTCTCCTATTAATGCATGTAAAGCTACACTCCTACATATGGGCTACAATAAATGCTCATCATATTTCGAAGGAAAAAAGTCAACACCAGGGAATTTTTCCTCGTGACACTCTCTGTGAACTCCAGCAAACTCCTCCTCCCACTCCTGACAGTATTTGTGTCATGGTTTTTGTTGCATTCTAAATCTGTGCCCTTTGAACAGTGCTATTTGAACTGCAATCCAAAAATCAATATGTATCTATCAAAATCAGGAATATAATTTTATTTCCTGATTTTACTGACTCTTTCAAAAATTCAAAACTAAATCTTTTTAAAGCGTCATTTGAGCAATTTATCTTCAAAGAAATAAAAAACAGCTACAAAAATTTTACATAAGCAGTAAAAGAAAACTGTACACCTACGACATAAGCCCTAGGAGAGCTTACATCCTATTTAAGTTTTAAAATTAGACTACTTTACAAGGCAGAAAAAAACCTAGAAATTTTACTGCTGTTTAAACACCAATATTTTCCAATCCAAAATGTCCTTGTTCCCAAGGAATATCTGCTAAATACAAGAAGCACTTGGCTAAAGGAATTAACTGGCATCACAAACAGCACTTTCATTGCTAGATGCTTGTTAGATTGTATTCCTCATTTTAGAGATCACATAACTAGCAAAAGAGAAGAAACTAAACACCCCAGTTACCAGAGCAGATCTTGATTTATATCACTGCTTACTGAATCATATTTCTTTTTCAGTTTTAAGAATTTCACTAGTTTTAAAATCCCATTAAATCTAAACAACACTATCTTATGTATTTATAATACTTCAGCTGTGTTCAGAAAACTATTTTTTAAAACAATCCCCAAACCAACAGTCTGCATTTCATGAAGAATCATTGCAAAGCAGGCTAGAGATCATCTCATCCAATCTTCTGTTGAAAGCCTGGGTTTAGATCAGGTTGCTGGGGCCCTGTCAAGCCAAATCTTGAATATTTCCAGCAAGGGAGATTTCACTACTTCTCTGGGCAAGTTATTTCTATGGTTAGTTGTTTGCATGGTGAAGTTGCTTTTTCCTATCTCCAGGACAGAATTTCTCCTGAAGCAGCTATTCCTATCGCCTCTTCTCCTACCACCACACAACCTTGCCAAGCGAGAGCCTCCACTCTGTCTGCACCTATCTTTGGACATGGGAAGACACTGATTAAATTTCCCCTCAGTCTTTTTGAGACTGAGAAACCCAGTTTTGTCAGTTGTAGCTCAGACATCAAATTCTCCCTCCCTTTTAATATTTTCATGGCTGTACTGTGGCTGGTTGGGATGCAATTCATTTTCTTCATAGCAGCTTGTATTGTCCTGTGTTTCAGATATGTGACCAAAACAATGCTCAGAACACATTAATGCCATAGCTGTTGTTCAACAGCAGTTTCACAGCTTGAATATTTCTCAATCTGCACTCTCGGTGAATAGACTGAGTCTGTGAAACAGTTTGGGAAGGGACAGAAACAGGCAGTCATGCCAAAATACTCCTTTTAAGACATCACCTTTCCCAAGCATATAATACCTGATTTTACAAAGAGAATTTCACTGACTTTTATATTCTACTTATCATAGTACTGTTCCTTACTTCTAGTTACCCAAATCCAGGGGTCAATTTATACAGAATATACAGAAAAAGACCATTAAAAGGGAGTTCTTTGTAGAACTCATTTGAATTTTGAATTACAACTTAGGGTAGAACATGTTTTTCAAAAAGCTACTACATGACTTAGAAGACTAAGTCTCAAAAGGCAATTTAATAATTTGAATACCTAGGACTGATTTAAATATTAAGGTGTTCCATTTGTGATGAAAATAAATTGGGCTTAGGCACTTGAGGGAACTAACTCTTGGTTTAGAAGTCAGAATGCAAAGGAGTCAGAATAAAAGAAAACCTTATCTTACGTTTCATTCCTCATAATTTTAAAGGTTACCAACCACCAGTTTTACTTCTTTAGAAGTTCTTTCACTCCCAAAAAGGACAGCTGGTAAAATACAACCAAAGAAACACGATCTTTATTAGTTTCCTACTTTCTATTTTCCTAAATTTACATCACATAAAATTTAAAACTTGAGGCATTTGGCTCCTGCAGCTTACAGGCAGTTTCCTATAACTAAGAAGTAAAAGGCAGCCTAGGCTAAAAAGCAGGTCATCTTAATATACTGTCATAATCTTGCCATTAGGTCATAAACAGCAGATTTGGCTGCTCTACATACAGTGTTGCACCTTCCTATCCATAAGCTGGAGCTCTGGAAAGTTACAGGCATCCAAGCTTTCATCAGTTCGTGTTACTGTGACTGGAGAGATTCCAGTAAGAGAAATTCACACACCACCTCGAACCAGATGGAGAGAGGCCCTGGAAAGATGCAGAGCTATTACAAAGGATGACTGCAAAGCTAAAGCTCCAAAGGAATCATTTTGGCTTTGTAGATAAATTTTACTAATTTCAGAAGTGGGAGTTTCCCAAAGACAGGTAAGAACAAAGATAGGAAGATGTGATTCTACTTCCGATTTGCTGTTGTTATCTTCAAAAGTAATAGAGTACAATGAAAAGATGGTTCCTGAAACTAGGGAACAGAAGTATAACAAATCTTGTTGCAAGGTATTCTCAATTGTTTCCCACTTAACCTCAGATCAGGCACATAAACATGGCAAAAAATTACAGCTGAACATGAGACTGACGTTATTTGGAGTTCAGATGACGGAGACTGACATGGTAGAGAAATCTCAAAATGTTCCAAAACAGCCCTTTGCACCATAATGATCAGGTATGTGAGCAGCACCTAACTATTTGGCAACAGCCAGGAGCTATTTTACATATGGTCACCAGGGGTTTTAGGATTTTATTGGGATCTGGATAGTGATCATGCCAAAAGCAATGGGTGATTTAGTAGAAAGGATGTAGGCAAGCAGGCAGCCTGCCTTCTGGGCATTATCCAACCAAGTCTAAGAAAAAACTGGATATCCAGGGAACATGGGGTTAACTCTGGCACTATAAATGGGATTGGAAAAAGAGCCCTCTGAAAGAAAGATTAGGACTGGGATTGCAATGCAGCCACACAAGGGAATCATCAGCAAAACTACTTTCATGGAGGAAAAGAAAAAAACAGGCATTTTGAAAACACAGCAGTTAGATCTTTCACTTGCACTGGATTTTCAGAAAGGCTGATTTTTCCAGCTTTTTGGCCCCTTGCAAGAGCTCTAAAGGATCAAAGCAAGATGTTGTGCTGACTCAGGCAGCCATGGTGACAATTGCAGCTGCTTTGAAAGAGGAGAAACTTAAGTTGTGTTTGTAAGGAGATCTCCAAAGGTCTCCTTGAACTCTATTAGAAAGCAGGGGACTGGTGTTCATGACACATCATGTGACTTTAGGCCTCAGAGTAGTAATCTATACATGGTTAACAAAGGGCAAACTTCAGAATAAGAATTATTCTGTTCTCAATTTACATCGTATTAACTTCCCCTGCATGTACAGGTGAGTTCTTGGCAGTGTAATATTAATGTGGCACTACTGCATAGGGCTCAGCACGTATTACTCTGTCATTTGTAAAAAGTGCTTGTTTTCAGTTGCACTAATTCACAAAATTCAGTAATTGGCAATAGGTTATTCCTAACATTAGTGCAAATTAGCAAGGTTCCACTTAATTTTCTCTAATTACTGGATTGAAAAGGATGATCATGTACATTGAGAGATAATTTAGCTAAGTGGGTATTAACCGGGGGTTTTGTGTGTGAAAATCTCCAATCATTCAACTAGACACTGACTAAGGCATTTCCTTTTGAGATAGATGTTCCAAATGAACCCCATTAGCTCCCCAAAGCTGCATGGTAACAGCTGGAAATCAGCACAGGCAACACTCAAAGAAAAATGGGCTCAAACAGGAGCAGCTATTCCCTTCTGAATTGGACTGCCTCAGACTAATTGAGAACAACTTCACTGGGCTGACAGAGCCTGTAGTTCCAACATGATAAAAATGATGTTTACACTCCCCAGGGGTACTGAGTAGAAGTCTGCCTTCTTGCATAGGAAACATTAGCAATTGCATCAGTTGTGAAAAACAGCTGCCTGAGCACCCCCTTCCAGACCAAAAAGACTTGACAGAGGCTGTTAGTTCAGGAACAGTAAGAACAGGCACACAGGCAAATAGAAAACATGCACAAATGACCAGCACTGGACTAAGCAGCATACAAGCAGGCAATGCTATGGTAACAGAAATCAGATTTAATTGAAAGCGAGGTAAGAAAGAACTAGGGCAATAACCTCTGCCTTTCAATAGCATACATTCCTACTGTAATTGAAATATACACAAAGCAAACACCCTTAAGACATAATATGCTTCAGTAATTTATTTTCAAATCAGGGTCAGGACAGTAGCTAATATTTGTTTCATTTCTCCTGCAAGAACATGTGCCTCTAAGAAAGAAAACCTGGTAAAGGAAGATAGGATATAAAGCCAATTGTAAAGTCACGTGTTTATTTCTGATCTGTTCTTTCAAATAAAATATCAAGCAGGAAATACATTTCCCTAGTCCTTCCCTTCCTTTCCTAGCTGAAATATCTTTCTATTCCCTCAGATAGACAACATCTCATCACTGCTGTTGTAGCTCATTACCAAGGCAGTAACAACAGGCAGCTACTGCACCATTTCCACAGCAAACATGAATCAGCCTGGTGAACACAATGAACCTTGGCCATCAATTCTGTACAGAAACAGAGTTTGCAGATGAATAATTTACTGCTGTCATCTCAAAGATTACAAAAAGGAAACGGTCTATTTATTTCTAAGGCAACATTATTGATAAATGTCCAGTTTAACCCTGAGATAATATTTGCTAACATTTTTACCTTTATAGTGAGGAAATTCCAGTACAGAACTGCATTTATTTAGGTTTTTCTTACAATATTAGTATTTATAACTTAATACTGCCAAACTGTGGAAAAGAGGCTGTTTACTTGACTTCTTTGGCACTGCATTTCTGAGAGACTTATTATAGCATAAACATACAACTGAAAAAAAAAAAAAACTCCAGTAAACCAAATATCCAATAAATGAAGAAGTTCCTAGTTGATATTTTTACTTTAGCCACTTAACAACGATTTCAAGAGAAGGCTTTTGCAGTCAATTTATTGACAAACCCAATGTCTGCTCCATCGAGCCTCAGAGAGAGAGATCCAAGAAGTGCTGTTGTTTAAGTCTCTTTGCAATACAAAATACTCAGCTGAATAAATTCACTTAGCTGAGGACCCACAGCAGCAGCTACTCTGCATCTAGCTCCCAAGCAGCTGCAGATGACTACACCAGAGAGAGCAAGTTCCTGGCTGTGATTTTATACTGTCAGCTTGTTTCAGCAAAATTATATTGTCATATGATTTCAGTAAAATTCCAAGCAATTCCCATCATCACTGATGCACCCAAAGTCTTGGAGCAAAGAGAAATAAATGAAAAATTAAAACCATGTTAGTTTCAAACTAAATACAAGCTTTCTCCAGCATGTATTAGAAATAAAGCTGACTTATTGAAACACACCATTCTAGCCAAAGATCTCTGCTTTAATTGCATTAAAGGCACATTTATAGATACTAAAAATAACTCCATGGACTAACATCTTTCAAATTTACATGATTTACAGAGTCAAAAAATATTTTCTGTGAATGAGCTAATCGGTTTTATTTATTTTATATTGTAAGGATTAAAAGTCAAGAAAACTAACTTTCAGTTTATAAGGTTGATTATTTGCAAGAGAAGTCCCCAGAGTACATAAACTCAACTAGTAAAACAAAATTTTCTTGTAAGTAGACAGAAATAATGAATCAGAAGCACTTAAACACTCCAAAAATTTATGCTTGCAATAAAGTACTAAACAAGTAAAATTAAATATAAATGCCTGTTAAAACCATTTTAAAACATCCAGGCTGGGACTCCCCCCAGAAAAGTGTTCAGGTTGCATATCTCAGCTCATCCTATGCTGCAATTTAAATCAAACGCCTTCAATACCCATGGTCCACCAGGAAGCTTCTTTCCATTATTTCTCAACAGAAGAAAGCAGCAGACACAAAACATTAAACAAAAGAGTTTTTGCTGAGCCCTGTCACCATGTTTCTCAGAACAAGAAGGTTCTATATGGTGCTATAAAATAAGATGATCAGCATAATTTTCCACATCTTGCTGGTTCAGGGCAGCAGATGCACTTTTCACTAGACTTCTGATATGTCCCATCTCTTTCCAGTCTTTTTTCTTACTTTTGACTCCAGTCTCCTGAAAAGCCAAATTTGGTCTAATTATCACTCAGTACTCAAACACTGCCTTCTGTGTAACCAGGCATCAGATTCTACCCTACCTTACAAGTCTTTATCTGAGACAATCATGGCATCTTATACAGTGCTAAACACTAGGTAGAAACGCATTTTTAAGGGGCATTGTTCATGCAGCATATTAGATATTCTGATCCACCCAGATCATTTTACACCCCACTTGGCAGAAGAATACTACCCTATGGCCTTGGCATCTACAAAAACAGAGGGGATTTTAAAAGTTTTCACCCACTAAGATCTACCATCAAAACACACATTCATAGCTGTAACTCGTTCAGAGCACAGGGGGGATGGCTCCCTGAAGCTCTGCCCTCCACATCCCCATCCCACGGCTGCTCTCACACTGAGCCCTGCCATCTCTGGTGCTGTGCACTGCTGACAGTCTTCCAGGGTAACAGCTCCATTTTTCATTGGTATCACTCTTTTCAAAATATTCCAGCTCCTGCACGTTCAATTCACATCTTGTCACAAGAATCTGTCAGGTTAGATCGCAAGGTAGAACTAACACAAAGTAAAAGCAAAGGCCAAAAGCAAGAGCCGGGCTTTAGGCTGTAAAATAGGATGAGAGATCGGGAAAGGATGGAACTAAACTGAAGGAGCTAAATTTAAAAGGAGAGAAAAGTAAGATTAGCTTCAGTTGCATCAGCTGATGGAGGCAACAGCAGTATCAAAAGACTCCAGTGCTCAGTTTAATCCACAAGAAGGGACCACAGGCTCAGGCTGGTGGCAAAGGCACCGTGCTCACAAGGCATAGTACTGACAGTGTAAGGATACATATGCCTGTGATGCACCAGAAAACCACAACTCAAGTCCAATACAACATTATTTGATTTTTTTTTTTTTAATTTATTCTCCTCAGGTGAAAGCTTTTTCCTTTGATCAGAACAAGAAACATAACCTATTTCCCATTTATCTCAAATGGTGCTGCACCGTGTGCCCACCCTGCCTCCGTGCCAAGTGTTTGCATTCCAGCCTTATCACCCATGCACTGGAGCATCCAGTCCTCAACACACATTCCTCTTACTCCCTTCTTAACTGGGCTGAGCAACCTGAACCTTTCTTCTGACCATGTTTACACATTTAAGTTTAGACCAACAATTCTTTCACTGATAAATATATTACACTATTAAAATGTATCCTACATTGGAAAAATACATGTGATAGCTTCATTAATATTTATATTTCCGAAAGCTTTAAAGTAGTTAAACTATACTTCTGAAAAAAATTTCCAACAAGAAATTTATGCTTCATTTTACTCAGTAAAATTATTTTCCTTTAAGTAGAATTCAACTATTTTTAATTCACAAAATACTAAAAAATAACATATTAAATGTAGATATATTTATACAGAAGTATTTACATTTTAAACTAATGAGAACTGTAAGTACAAAATAAATTTTTGTCATTGTTAGCAGTAAGCTACAAATCTTCTTTTTTGCCTTTTTTGCCTTTTTATTTTTATTAAAACATTTTATGTGCTTCACCCTTCAAAATTTTGAGTCTAGTAAACTACAGGGAAAAACTAAACCTTTGCTCCAAGGAGTTTCTAACATCAGATCCTTGTCCCCCTCCCCGCCAAATGTTTCCACCAAATACCTTCAAAGCTCTAACATTTGGTGCAATTAAAACATTTAGTATTTTCTTCCACTCGCTTTATTTTGAGCTAGGTTAAACATTATACTAATCCTACTCTTTTTCCTTTCTCTTTTTTTCCTGACCCTTTCACTCGAAAGCCCATCAACATAATCTCCTGCAAGCATAGCACTACCTGACAAACTATCACCCCGAATAGACCTCAATCCATCCTGCGAGGCAGCAGTTACAAGAAATCATTGAACTCTGAATGGTCCCTGCACCATCTGAGAATAAATCAGGAGGACAATATATTTCTTGGATCTAAAACAGCCCCATCAATAAGTAACCTAAGCATCAGGAAAATGACCAACTAAAATGCTGACGAACGCTCATGGCCTTTTATTGGGGTCAAGGGGTAGGACTGCCCATGATCCCTCCTGCCTTTCTTCTTCATCCAAATACTCTGAAAGGCCTAATACTATGCAATCTTGGATTCATGTGTTATTTTGGCATTGCACCATCAGGCAAGCCAAGGCAAATTTCTCCTTTCTGCTTCTCAGTCACACTCAGCATATTACAAGTGCACCAGGGCCAGATAGCTCAGGCTACAGACAGGTCAGAAATTATCAAGAACTGAAAAACAAACTCAAAGGGAGAAATAGGCTGAGAGTAATATCCTCAAAGCTTCAAAGCACAAAAAGTATCTTTTGCTGGAGCAGACAAAGCCCCTCTGCAGCTATTCAAAACCCAGAAGGCAGAATATTACATTTTGTTGGGAAACACGGGGAATGACAGAGATTTTGTTTATTTAGTTTTTAATTTCTCTGCTGAGGCTAAGCTCTTTTCATAGTTTCATTTGCTTAAAGCTTCTGCTTTGTAAGACTTCCAATTAAGAGAATGTGACACTCTCACCAGGCTTGGATTTCTCCTATTAAGCAGCTTTGCTGGTCATTTTGTAAAGGCCACCTCCAGAACAAATGCTGAGCGAAAACAGAATTAATAATGGATTTAAAGGATACTGCTCAGTAGCCAATGCACACAATGGGAACTGCTGTTTAACACAAAGTAAAAATATGCATCTGGATTGACTTTTTTTGCTACATTCAAAAAAAAAAAAAAGAGGTAAATAAGTCCATCCATGCTCAACTTTACATAGAAATCTTTATCAATTTAAGATATTTTAGCAGATACAAATAACTGCTAAACAAAGTGCATACTTATAAAAGCTCTGCAAGAGCAGACTTAAATCTCAGCTAATCACATGGGAGAAGTATATCCTTTTTTCTCAATAAAGATCTAAGGACTGGAGGCATTCTAATGAAAAAAATAACTGCATCAAATAACAATAAATATAATCACGATCATGGAAATTCTTTAATCTTACACTCCCATCACATACAAATATGTAACAAGTTTATTGGAAAAATATTCAGCTATCAGACAATGGATTTGAGGCAACTTCCAGAGGTATGTTAGCAAAGGATTTGCTCTCAATCTATTGATAAACTTAAATAAATGTTAAAACTTTCAATTTGCTTTCTCCTTTGAAAGGGAATTATGGATATCTGCCAGACAATGCAATGCTGTGAGCAATGATCCCTCTCAAGAATCCTTCGAACCACAAAAACTGACCCAGCATCATGGAATCTTTAAGGTTGGTTAAGATCACCAAGATCATAGAGTACAACCTTTGATCAAACACCACCATGCCAACCAGACCACAGCACAAAGTGCCACACCCAGTTGTTTCTTGAACCCTTCCAGGGATGCTGATTCCACCACTTCCCTGCAGTCCTGATCTAATGCTTAACCACCCTTTCAGTGAAGAAATTCTTCATGACATGTTGAGCTTGTAGCATCAGTAGGAAAAAAAACTCTGACGTCTAAAGAGTAAAAGTGGCTCAACCTTGTGGAAAAAAACTGAAACAAGACAAGGATCAAATTCAAAACATTTTCAGAGAACCAATAAAATTAGGAAAAATACAGTTGCTTATCATACTCTTTCAGCATTTAAGGCCATGAGACTAAGGACAAGAAAATATTGAAGGGAAAAATTAACATTGCCTCTATAAATTCTCTGTATAGAACCTCTGAGATTTGAGATATTGATAGATGAACACAAAAATTGGTCTCATAACAAGATGGACAACTAGCTTCTTTCCTTAGTAAGAAACAGGTCAGTACTTCTGAAAAGATATGAAATTAAAGTAAGGTATTAAACGGAAATCATTGATTACCACAATGTGGCATGCCAAGCGGATTTATCCAATGCTTTGGTATACAATTCACTCCTGTAATCTCACATTGGAAAGAAAATGCTGGGCTGTTACTCTGGATGAAACAGAAAATACTCACATGCCACTTTCAAATTATTAAATATGCCAGCCACTACAATTTTTTTGGGGGGTGGAGGAAGAGATAATTCATCCCAGCCATTATACAAATGGAGGTCAAAAACTAAGACCTTTCTGGAGGAAGACATTAGCAACATCAAGAAAATAAAACAAAAAAAAAAAAGTTCTAATACAGTACATTGACTAAAAGCGTATTTCTGAAAATTGCATTTTTGATATCTCAGAGTGAGTAAGTAGGTAAAGGCATGCTCCTTAGCTGTTCTTCCTTTCAAAGATGACATTAGCAATACTTCACACTGGATCAGACCAGTCCCCTACTGAAACAAGTTTCCTCTTGCTGATCCCAAGTACTGCCAGTTTTTGTCAGCAGTAGGAGGCAGGACTCCATGGACCCCCTTTGACTGAATGTGGCAGTCTGAAATATGGAAATCTGAAGTGCAGAAAGGAAAGAAAGAGCGATGTGATCTCGTTTTCTGGCTTTGGCAGACTTTCTCAGTACAAACGCCCTGCTAAACAGGAGAGGGCAACAGGACAAACTCAGTACTGACAGCCTCAGTACCCAACATTGCTGGGTGTGCTCCTCAGCCATTCCCAAGGCAATACCTGGCACAGCTCAGCTCTGCTTCAGAGGAGGGAGCCCTCGTGAAAGGCTGCAAGGACATGCCTGCACCAGTTTTGCTCCTCTTGACCTGAGCAGTCACTGCACACAGCCCAGAGGACACTGCCCCCACAAACCCCCAATTACCATCACATTTCACACATGCTCAGTTTCATGCTTCTCCAACACCACTCTGATGGGCTTCTTAAACACCATCTAAAACACTATGAAATGGGGGGAAAAAATTAACTATTATAGGGGAAGAAGCCATACACAGTGTGGACATAAGCCAGTACACTCTATTTGTCTTTGGGATCAGGAACTTCTTCCTGACCCTCTGGTACTCCTACAGTATGGGTATGTCCTCAGCACCTGATTGCAATCCCTGGATGCCTCATTTATTATGACCATTTTTCTGCTCTCAGTCTTTATTTTAAATTCTCTAAAACTGAATGCATGTCTCCTTCATGTGAGTTGAAATGCTGTGCAGTATTCCAACAAAAACATAACTAAAAAGAATCACAGCATCCAATTACCTGCAACACAGCTGCAAGCAACAGAGTGACCATTTAAAAATCTAGTTGCAAATACAAAAACCAGAAAGAAGCTCAAGAGAATCTGGAGAGAAACTTGACATGAAGAAGAACATATACGTTAACCATTCCTCCTCATCTAGAACAAAAAGGACACTTTTATAAAGGATTTTAATTTTTTCTTTTTTAATATTTAAGTCATCGAAATTCTGATATCTCAAATTTTAAGTTATTATTTTTATTAATTGCTCCTCTAAAAGTTATACTAGTTATACTAGTGCTGATGCAGTTAAGAATTCCACACTACAAGTCAAAAATAACAGCTGTGAATTCTGTGGCTGTCTTTTGTTCCCTTTCTACTACTTCTGATTGTACAAGTAAAAGTAGTGGGAATTACTTTTGATTTCATTGATCCTAAGATTTTCTGTTAAGGATGTCCTACTTGGCCATTAATTCAATGTCATAAGAAAGTCTATAAAAACGGGTTTGCCCTTAATTACAGTAAATTCACGAATACAAGCCGCACTGAGTATAAGCCGCATCTCTGGGTGTTGGCAAATATTTCGGTTTTTGTCCATCAATAAGCCGCACCCGAATATAAGCCGCTCTGTCGTTCGCAGCGAGGACCCGCGTGCAATTAGTAACAGAACCGCGGGAGGCCGGGGTTTACTGGCTGAGCTAAGGCTGTGCAGGCTCGGCCCACTAGGGGCTGCTGACGGGGCCAGGTGGCCCAGGCCAGTGCTGCTGCTCGGGGCCACCCGCAGCTGCCACTGGGCTCGGTCACCCCGGGTCGGCGCTGCCCCGCGGTGGCAGGCAGGGACGGAGCTTCCCCTGCTCCTACGGCAGCGGCGGCGGGCGGGGACAGAGCTTTCCCGCGCCCGTGGCGCCAGCAGCGGGCGCGGACAAAGCACCCCGCCTCCTCCCCGGGCCGTGGCAATGGCTGCGCGCACTTCTTCCCCCCTCCCCGGGGCCGCGGTAATGGCGGCGCCCCTCCCCCGTCAGCTCCCGGAGCCGCGGCAACGGCAGCGCCCCTCCCCTGTCGGCTCCCGGAGCCGCAGCAATGGCGGCGCGGCCCCCCCTCTCCTCCCTGGGCCGCGGCAATGGCGGTGCCCCCCCCCCACCCCCTCCCCTGGGCTGCGGCAGAGGAGGGAAGAAGAGAGCTCTCCCGCCTCTCTCCCCGCCCCTGTGCTGCCTGCAGGGAGCCAGGGCAACACAGTAACACTGTAACAATCACGGAATGCCGGCTTTTACTGGCAGGTGCTTGGCTCGGAGCCCTGGCTGGCACATCTGGGGTTGTAAATGTCAGAAAATTATTCACATATTAGCCGCCCCCGACTATTAGCCGCACTTCCGAGTTTCCACCAAAATTTTTGTCAAATTGCTGCGGCTTGTATTCATGAAATTACTGTACTCTATTAATAATAATTCATGACAGCTCTGCCCTCATCCTACCACAAAAATTACCTCTCTTTCATGTACATAGATTACCCCTTCACTTTTTATAGTTAAACATTATGTACATCTGAAATACACATGTGAAAGAAAATGTACTATTTTTTTTTCTCACTAACATATATTAGAAAAATTAATCTAATTATACTAACATATTTTGCAGCTCACTTGTAAGTCTTGGCACTGGAAGATGCAATTTTCCTCCTGTGACTGTGTACTTTATAGACTTCCTAACTTTTCAGCCAGCAGGAAGTTTGTGCTTCTTGCTTCTGAGGCTCTGTAGATACTATTGTGCTTCCTTAAATGCAGTTCTGTTCTGGTTTTCTCCTCTTAAATTACATAAGGTTTTCACATCACTGTGTTTAGTAACAACAGGGCAAGCACTAATGCCAAAAAAATAAAAAAAAACCATTGCCACACTTTTACTTTTGTATCATCAACTCAACAGTGAAAAGCTGATAGGTTACCATTTTCCACAGATGCTCATGTGCAAGTCTGTCTAAAGTTTATTCTGAATATTGGGAAAGTATTCATCTTTGCTTTGTAATGTGCTCCTTTCATCATTATCTTTGCAGATCTTTTTCTCAGAGAAATGAAGAAACAGTACAAAAAAGAGTAGTCTGAAGCAGCTGTTTTCTAAGGTACTGAAACCTGTAATTTTGTCCTTAGATATAAATGCAGATACACATAGGTTCAGAAAAAGAAAAACCATTTACCGCTTTTATCTACAGTGCTTAACTTAGAGATTATCAAGGTGTGATGTGGCCCAAAAAAAAAAAAAGGGGAAAGAACAGTCAATACCAGAAGAAAAAAGTTCTTTTTATAAACAAATAAAATAAAAACAAACCAAAAAACCACACCATTACTATCTAAACTCCTTTATACCAGTAATATTTCCTACACTTCTCAATACATTACCATTGGAAGTCAGTATAAAATTTTGCGTAATTGTACAGGCTAATTATATTAGGGTTTTTTGTTTTTATTAATATATGCAGTCAGTACCATGAACCAGATTTAAGACCTCAGTCTTAACAACTTAAAGCTAAGGCAAACAACTCTTCTGTTTCAAAAAGCAGCCTATAACCATATCTTATGTCCCAGCAGAAAATTTGTATTTTCACATATGAAATCAAAGAATTTTAGGGTGCTACAAATGTGTCAATAATACAAAAATGTATTCCACAGAGAAAGACCCTCTCTGCTGCACAATCTGTTTATCTATTACTACCACCCCATGTTTGGTGTCTCTGCCTCATGTTCTGGTGTCTCCCCAGCACAGGTCACACCGTGTTTATCTCCATGTGCTGGTTCAGCATCTATGGCAACAAAGAGCAGCAGACAGGAGAGGAGTGGAAGCAGTACTGCCACATTCTGAATCTTACAGCCTAAGTAAATGCAAGAAGGAAAAAACCCAAACAATAAAAACGGCAAAACAGAAGCAGTGCAGGTACATCGTGTCACAGTAAAGGAGCCAGTCCAGTGCATACAGGATGGAGACAGAATCCCTCATGTACTTGGCAACATAAAAATCAGAAGAGGTGACAACCATTTTCCCAGAAAGCCAAAATTCATTCTGCCTCCTGCACTCCTCTGGAGCTTTGTATTATTCACATCAAGAATGATTTTTATGCCTTTGATTCACACAGATAAAACAAACCATTTAAATGGTCTTCAGAGGGAAAAAATGGAAAAAAACAGGAGCTGAAAAAAAATCACATTTATTAGGTGAGCATGATTTACAAATTACTGTGTGAAGGGGTTCACAGGGGAGCAGGGCAGAGTTTTCTGCAGGCAATCTGGGTTTATCTTAATCCATCAACCTAATCAACATCTCCAGGATGTGTCATTCACAAATAATACCAAGTAGATGCCTGAGAAGCCTTCACCCTCCTGGCTCTCTCATCCCTCTCCTCATACACACATGATGGATTGGGTTCAGATACTCAGATAACTGGGGAGGGGAATATATAAATAATCAGCTCCTGATGGCTATCTGGAAGAGTCACATCTTTAAAATATGTTCCACAGTCCTCTTACAGAATCATTCATAAAGGTATAACAAAGTTTCTCTGCTTGCCATATCATACTGCTTCCTGCTTTTCTCAGCTGAAAGAGCGCATTTTTATCTCTGTCTCTAGCTCCAAAAACTGTTTTCTCTATGACTTCTCCAATGGACTCACACAGGGTACCCCAGGAAATCCATCCAATGTCTGCTTCAGCAATCCATATAGCATTTCATTCTCCTATAGCATTCAATGTGGCAATTCGTTCCAAAGATTTTATAAAAGAGGTGTATATAAACTGAAAAGGCTTTTTTAACAAATCAAGCTATAAAAATAATTGCCTGGAAGTTTGCTAACATGTATTTTTGAAACAGAGAAGCAAAGAGAAAAAGGCAAGAAGAAATGGTCAAGAGGAACCTGAGGAAGGACAGAAGAGAGACAAATCACTGAATATGAAGAGTTGAAGATGCAGGGGAATGACCTCTGGAGGTCATCTAGTGCATCACCCTACTCAAAGCACAGTCAACTACCACAGATTCCTTAGGACTGTGCCCAGTCCTCGTTTGAAGATTTCCTGGGATGGTCACTCCACAATCTCTCCAGGCACCTTCTGTCAGTCAGTTCTGTTCAGTCATCCTCACACTGGAAATGTTTTTCCCTATGCATAAATGCAGTGTACCATATTTCAGTTTACACCTGTCATCTCTTGCACTTTCACACAGAGCTGCTACCAGAGTCAGTCTCTTCCTCAGCCTGAGCAGAGAGGAATATGGCCACCCTAGATGCAAACATCTGACCGTAAAGATTTTTTAATCCTTTTTCTGAGCCTGACTCTCTTCCAAATGCTCAGTAACACCATGATTATCCTGGTGAGAGTTGGCAGATAATGATCCAAACACAAGTAATTCCTGAGAAAGTAAGGAGTGTTAAAATATAATATTGTTAGGATAATAGTCTGATTCACTGCATATGTCTCATACCACATTACAGTACTTCTTGAAAATCAACACTTTGTGAAATCTATTTATCAAGAAAAACTGCAAGTATGTTTCTACCTAAAGAAATACAGATAGACATTCAATTATCCAAGTTCCTACAAGGGAAGTATAAGAAATTTTTCCCCTATGAAAAGAAGTACTGAGACTTTGCAAGCACAGCAGCCTAAAGGTGTGTCACCACAGGCCAGGACAAAAAGAAAGTAGGACAAGACCCATGATTTTGTATCAAGTCCCCCATGAGTTACTGGAAAGTACATTTCCTCAGAAAGTGCTGGAGTAGAACACACCTTAAACATCGTCCCTCTCTTTGATCTGACACTTTGATTTTCTTCCTGCCAAGAACTGCTACAGAACATCTCTGTTTCTTCTTGCAAGTTCAACTGGAGTGGCTGCTTTTGATGTACACAGCATTGCCACAGATGAGGACTAAAGGCCACGGAGCAATTTACACTGTTATAAAGTTAGAGAGATCAGTAACTAAGGTACAGGAAGGAAATTCCCAAGTAAACAAAACTGAGACGAGCATATCAGTAACTTCCATAGCTGTGTTTATCTAAGACAGGTGAGTAATGCGGAAAGTACCCATTGCTACAATGGAGTAAGAGAATGCACTGATTCCCCAAAAAGACAGGGATTTTTCATCAGAGAGGCATAAAGAAAAATCTTGTTTGAGACACTGGATGTCTGTCTCAACTCTTTATTTAGAGGATGAAAGACCTTCAAACTCATTTTTCTCCTGTCAGGAGGAATACTGGACTGTGGAGTTCTCCAGAATCAGAAACAAACACAGCCTCTCCTAAAATGCATTTCTATCTCCTTCCAGCTACAGAGCTGAAGGAAAGCCAATGGAAGCAAAATCCTAAAGAGGGGGAAAGCTCTGATATAATATAAAATAGAAGAACAGAGTTCTCTGGAAATCTTTTAAATGCTGTCCTTTGACTTCTTAACAACGTAATTTTTCAAGTGTTCCAAAGAGCTATCCATTTTCTATTGACTCCACCAGAAAACAGCATTTTGTTTTGTTAGTTTTGTTCTTGTCGTGTTATGTCAACATGACACCCTGGCACCTGATGCTGACCTTAATGGACTCTTGACCAAAGACCCAGCACTGAAACTTAAAACACTGTTAATTACTGCTTAAATAAAAATAAAAACAACAGATTTACAAAAACAAGTATTTTAGTTTACACAATATTTAATGGTATTTCCTTTACCAATTCTTCATGTTTTACTGAGCATAATAAAGAGTAATTCTAAAGCTACAGATTTTGAAAAAATGCTTGGAGTCCTGCAGTTAAACACAGGGTTGTGCCTCTTGAAAGAAATAAAAGCAATAAAGATGTTTGCTTAGAAACTAGGAAGCAGCTATTACTTTAGAAAAGCATTTCTCCTTATTCAGTAGTCAACATAATTTTTACATTACCTAACACAGAATTTGCTCAATCCCAAATTCTCAAATGCATTGGCAGGAGGCTCAAGCAGCTCTGATGAATACTGGAAGGTAGTAATAACATGATTCTAGCCAGCCAAGTTTGGTTTCATGTGAAAGGTTTTTCTTGAACCATGCACACACTTTTTTCTGTGGCACAGGACTGAAATAGAACGAGACCTGAACAATGCCAAATTATACTCCATGTATTTTTTTTCAATTGAGAGTTTTTCAACTTTCCCTGAAAGCTGACTTCAGGAACTAAATGGCCAACAGGACTGATTGAGGATGGCAATTCCTCTGTCATTATACTCTTCAAAGTATTACAGAAAGTATTCAGAATTTACAGTCCTATTTTAGGGCAAGATTTAAATTGGATAAGGAAAAGTACCTGGAATTTCAGCATTGAAATTATTCACGTTAGGCAACTTAACACAGCCTAGATGTAAATCAATCAGGAAGCAAATGATGACCAAAAACATGATGGCCTTTCTTCCAAGTAGGCAATTTTGTGTCATTATAATTTAGATCTGCAAGTCTTTTGCTGACTAATAATATTGGAAAAAAGGCACATTGTAAAAATTAAGGATTTCTCTCCATTTCCAAGTTTTGAGTAGATCCTTATCTAACATTTCATGACTGTGCGTTGGGAAACAGCTGCAGCAATTTCATTCATAGGCAAGCTCCAAGTTTCTTGCTGATACTGCTTATCCAGTATCCTAGAATACTAAGATCTCAGTTTAAAAATCGAGAATAATAAAAAAAAAAAATTAAAAAAGTTTCCTTATGCTTCCATAGTGCACAGAAGCATCTTTCAAACATGTTAGGGAGTCACTTCTCCTATATTCTCTGTAAATAGCAATAACATTTTATTATTCTTCTAAATCACAACATTTTCTACCAAACCCCTAAAAAACAATGGGTTGAGAATTTACATTCTTTTAAAAAGACCTGCAAAAAGTGCTGGTTTTAAAAAACAGTAACTCTGGTACACAGAACCACTGAATTACAAGAAAATGAACCAGACTCCAATCTAAAATACACTCAAGTCAAGAGGAGACAGAATCCACAAACTGTTCTCTCCCTAGATGTCAGAATTTCAGCATTAAATGATTTCTCTAAGTTTTATAATTAATAACCCTAATGGCAAAAGGTAAAGAATTTTTAAGACTATACACCATGCTAAATATGTGCTACCCTTTCTATTTAGCACTCTTTCAATTTTACCCATCAACCTATCAAGACGTTCCCAAAAAAGAAAGTTCATGTTGTCTACTATCTGGTTTTTGCTAAGCTTTTTTATGACAATGAAAATGATAGCTATGAACTTATAAGGAGAGATCCCAACCAAAACACAATAGATTACAAAAACTCCAGAATTTTCATACAATCAAATGCAATCAAATGCTATCAATTGTCTTGGACAACTTCAAGAATTACATAAATTAAAACAGTGTAAAGTGATACTGGAGAGTGGGGGAGAGAAGGGCTTTTCAGATAAACATGAATTAATATAAATCAGAACTTTATATTATAGTACATAGACAGCATGGTTGTCTTGGGTTACAATACAAGATGTGATCAAAAGTATCTATTCTGTCACCATCTGTTGAGACCAGGTGGGGCAGTGATCCTCATCTCCGCAGGAGATATTCTGCTAATGGGCCATCCACTGAAACCAGGTGGGGCATTGTTCTTTATCTTTTCACAACCCATCCTTCCCCACAGGGAGTTATCTTCTGCTAATGGCCCATTCAGTCCCACTCTGTGACTGAAAAGATGACTCCATCCCATTGGGAGATGCTTCAGCCAGGGAGAGGAGCCAAGCCTTTCATACCAAGATAAAAACTGAAATTTTGGGACACTAAGGTAGCTCTTTTTCCATCTGGACTCCAGAGGAAAACTGGATTTCTCCACATCATCACTGGACCTTCAGAGGAAAATTGCACCTTCTACAGGAGCACTGCTTCAACTGAATCACATCTGTCACTGCAGGAGGGCTGCAACCACCATTTAATGGGACTGCTACCAACACCCTGCCTGACGGGGTGTCAGGTTGTACTCTGACTGTGTCAGTGTTTGGGGTTTGTTTCTTTGTAGTACTGTATTTCTATTTTAATTTTCTTAGTAAAGAACTGTTATTCCTAATGCCCATATCTTTGCCTGAGAGCCTCTTGAATATAATTTTATAATATAAATTATAATAATTTGGAGGGAGAGGGTTTACATTCTCCATTTCAAAGAGAGGCTCTGCCTTTCTCAGCAGACACCTGTCCTCCAAACCAAGACAATGGTATTTGGGTCACCTAAGTCTTCTTTGCCATTCTCTTGTTTTCCCCTTTTTGTTTTATATTTTATTTTAAATATATTTCTTATCTACATAAGTTTTGATTGATAATGTGTTTATCACAACTAGCTTACAGACTGCCTCATATATTAGTAGACAGAGGCCATAAGAGATCTGTAAACTGATTATTCAGTCATTTCATTGTTGATAAATATTAAAGGCTTCTAAATATCTGCTAATGAAAAATTCATTGTTTGTGAATCTCACACTATTTTATTATTAAGTTTAATGCAAGCTAACAATGGTAGTTTGTCAAAGGGAAATGAGCCCTTTGAGTTAACCTATATAATTTCAAACATCAAAAACTCTTTAGATGCTTCATGTATTGATGAAAATGAAGGATTCCAGTGATGTCAATGGACTTACAATAGTATGGTAACTATTATAACTGAGAACAGAAATAAAACCTTGAGTTTTGCAGTATTACACCAACTTACAAATATTTTTTATAATTATACTGCAATGCTACTATGTATGTACACAGAAATACTACTACTACTACTACTTTGAAAAACTGTTAAGAAGTGAACTGCCCATCTAATATTAACAAGACAAAAGAATTATTTTATTTACCTGACTTTGCAATTCACTTTGTTGCTTCAGGCGAAGATTTTCTGGTGTATCAGCCACTGTAGTGAAGGACTGCTTTGGGTAATGTCTAGAAGAAGAAGCACAAAGTCAAACAGTCAATATTTGCACTTGCTAGAAAGTCAAGTGCATCCCAGCACTCTTTTCTACAGTGTACAGAATTCTTTCATAGTTTGCTATGAATTAGAAATATTTAAAAATATTGTGTCAGACATGCCTTACATAAGCAACACAAAAGAGTTCCTGTAATGAGTCTAAATCCCACCCATTCACCCTGACCACTGACTTCAAATCAGCCAAATCAGCCAAAATTTGCTTTCAATAGAGTGATTAAACTATGTTTAACTGAATTGTCTTGGTACAGTCATGTGCTGGACAAGGACTGAACTAAAAGCCCTTAAAATGAAATTGTTTTACAGAAACCAATGCTACATAAGAGAGCACAGCTGGAATACCACGGAGTCTTTAATCCTTTAGTGTAAGAACCAGAAAGATCAAGGCAGGTACTTGCTGGGTAGAAGAAAGTCAAATGCTTTGACAGTAAATACGTCAATACAGTACTGTAATATCCAGTACCAAGTGCTGTGGTGTCTCAGAACTGCAATCTATCAGGCATCTCTCTTTCCATTTGAAATTTTACACCTTTACAATAGATTCCTACTATTTGCTTTGGCATTTTATGGTGACATGCTCTAGGGGAGCCTGCTTGAGCAGGGAGGTTGGACTAAATGGCCTTTGGTGATCTCTTCCAATCTTAATCATTTTGTGAATCTGTGAACTGTGGCAGTCAAACCCTCCTCATTTACAGAACCACTATTTATTAATTTTCATGGATTTATGCTGCAATTTTGCAATCAAACAAGAAGTTCCCTAATAGGAAAGACCACAAAAAGATGGGAATAACAAAATGAAATAGCACATCCCAAAACAGACATAATATTATGAGCCAGAAACACTATGAGGAAACTGATTGTTACTAATTACTTTCCATCATCTTCATTCTAAAACTAAAATATTCACCTTACTACCATGTGAGGCACTCACATCTTCAGTTACCCTTCACAGCTTCCCATGTCTGTCAGCTCCCCCATTTGTGCCTCCAACATTACAGAGTACAAGACAACAGGCACAGTGTTACAGACACAATAATATTTGCAGCATAAGTTCCACAGAGAGAAAAAGCAGTGTCTGAAGACAGAGGATATGCAGTATTAAATATTTCCATGTTCAAGCTCCAAGCTATATCTAATGTACTTTTTCAGCAGCTAGTTGTATGTTGTTGCTATGGTTTCATCATAAAATTTCCATTCTGTGTAAACATGATATATATTTTCTTCCAAAATTGCATTTTGTTAGAAAGTTTTCTGGGTACAAGTTTTATTTCCATGAAGTACATGGTTTCAGATTAAAAAAAAAAAATTCTTATTTGAATAAATAAGCATAAAACTTAAGAAGGATTTTTGGTTTTATCCAAAAGCTGAATGTTTACCCCTCAGAAATAATAATCAATAATTGATGAGAAATGCTGCCTGAACTTCATATAGTCAACTGCTCCAGGCCTGATTCCCCCATCAGGTGACATCTTGAATTGCCAGACTTCTACACCACAGCACAATGGAGTAGACTCCTGCACCAGGAGTGAAACATCCTCTCATTTATGGTGTGGTTACACAGGGAAAACAGAGGAGAAATACAGGACAAACTAGGGATTTCCAGACTGGGTACTAGCAGATAGACAAACAATGCTACTCTAAGTTTATGGTGAGACACACTCCCACCCATTCTGTCAGCTACTTGTCTCAGCTCATGTCACTGAAAACTAGAAAACAAAATTTCTGGATATTACCTCCTTCAGACTATTCCTTTGGAATTACATCCAAGCCCCCCAGAGTCCCACCCAAGGTGGAGCTTTGACCAGAGAGAGCACTGAGTTCTGCATACACTGCTGCCCCTTCCCCCCTTTTCAAACCAGGGGCTCCCCCTCAGAGCCAGCCAAGGCCAGCCAGCAGAACAGCTTAGCCACAGCTCCAGCAGCACACAGGGAGGCAGAGCTGGGCTTTGCATGAGGCAGATGGTGTCAGCACTGTGTAATACCTTGGGACAAGGAAGATACTTCCAGAAGGGCTTCTTGGTTTTTTTTTTCCTTTATTTCATTTTTTCTATCTCACACTTCATTCTTCTGTATAGAAAAAAAAAAAGCAAATGCCAGACTGGGCACAAGGAGGGTCATAAGTCCTTTTTGGAAAGCAGCAATGAGCAGATGGGGAAGGCAAAAAGCCACTTCACAGCTAGAACTTACTGATGCCCAAGGAAGATTGTAGCAATGATACACAACTCACACCTTAAAGTATAGGAGCCTTCCACATAGCAGCCATGAGATATCCATGGATAGCTCCCGTAGATGACAAAATCCCTATCCCTAAAAAAATAATCTGCCATATATGCAATTAAAATATTACATTATGCACATGTTGAATGCTGAAAGCATAAACTTTCATTGCACTGTTTTACACCATGGTTACACATCATGACCCTGGTAGTATAATCACAGTAATCACATGCATTCATCCTTTTTAACATGGAGAACAGAGAGTGCAGCCAGCTCACATGGGGTTTTTGGCCTGGTCCCCTTGGGAATTGTGTGAACAGCACTGAGGCAAGTGTCTGAGCCACAGTCCCCAGGGAGCAACAGAAGCAGACAACTGCAAACCCAGGTTCTCAAATTAAACCTCTCTATCCTGAAGCATAAAAAGCCTATACCTTGTCTCTGTCATTCACCAGCTATTGCTTCTAATCATTTTTAAAAGAAATGCTTTCTTCCACAATTAGTATTCAGAAACTCAGAGATATTTCAGCATTCCAAGCAAACCACTTGAGAACCAATGTATCTAAGATCATTATTTATTTTAGAAGCACTAACTCCATACTTCAAGTAAAAAAGATATGCTCAGTCTTGAAGAAGCAGTGCTTTAATATGCTTTAAAATACTATGTAAACTGATTTTATCAATGAAAAGTATTTACACTTGACCATGGAAGAAAACAATACATATGACAAGCGAACAAAACTGCTGAAATTTAAATTGGTCTTTAAAATAATCATCTAAACCATTTATCAAAATGTATTACAATGGCTAAAATAAGAATCATTTAGCAAAATTAAATTAACAGTGCATTCTACTATGGGTTGTCATTTTAACTGCAGCTGATTTATGAAACCACTCACACGGTATTTCAAACCAGAAAGACATGGGTTTAGATCCATCCCTTCTAATTTATGGAAATTCTTGCCTCAAATGCATTAAAAAGACTAGTGTTAAATTTAAATCCTATCTTCAGCTTTCCACATTTGTTTTAAGCTTACTGATACCATGTCTTCAGGGTAATTACCAGTATTTAAGATACTAAATTCTGTAAAAACTAAGATACATTATACCATTGGATACTTTTGTCTGAAATAGAAGGCTGAAACAGAAGTGTTAAAATTCAAGAATCTGCTTTTAAAACTATCAGTTTAGGGCTATTCCACATTTTGTCAAAATGTTCTGAATAAGGATAAGTAACTGGATGGCAACAGTCTTTAATTCTAAAGGCTGACAGTGGTCCCTGGTAATCCCTTGCTCAGTTTCCCTTTTGTCCAAGATGATGTCTGAAAAAGAGCCAGGAATTGGTTAAGGAGGTCAGCTATTTAATAGCATTGTCCAAAGGACTTTTTTGTTTGTTTTACGTCTTTGTTAGCTGTCTAAGTCTACTTAGCAATATGTTTTACCACACTAATGCTATTAGGATTAATCCTGTATAAAGATCTATAGAAGAAGTTCCAGCACAAATCAGGATACACAGTACAGTGTCTCTGCTGTGGCTTACTGTATTGCCTGCCTCAGCTGCACAGCTTGATTCATAAATCAAACCACAACTCAATCTCTTGCTGATGCTGAAAAAACTCCTTCACTTTTAAAATTTGAAAGTAGGATCACTAAAGCCTCTGAGAACTCAAGAAAGCACCTGAAAGTTACCTAGCTTTTCCAGTGACTAAACATAGAAAACTTCCTAAATACTTTTCTAGCTGTAAAGTCAGCTTCTCCATGCTCTCAATCCAACAAAAGGAAAAAAAAATGCTCTGAGAGAGAATAGGATGAAGATTCAGCTTTGTCTCTTCTATAAAAGGTCAGATTCAAAGATAAGATAAATTCATGTATCTTCTGGAATTACCTTCCTCATACCTCACTCTGACTTAACAATATTTACAAATGATTAAGAGATGCGTGTGTGTGTTTTACAACCGTAAATTAACTGTTACCGTTCAGTTACAGCATTATAACCCTTGTCAGAGTTTCTAGATTTCTATGGAGTTATTCTCCCCTAAAATACCTATTCTGTATTTGCCTGCAATATTAAATTTGTGACATTTTTTAACCAGACAACAGGTACAAAATATACAAATCAATATTATTTTCATAATACCAGCTGCCATCACTGACTGTCACATTAGGCTATCTGTCCTGTCCTAAGTTTTGTCCAAAAATGACTGTTCTAATTTAAGCAAACTCTAAAAAAGAAGGAGGTTAAAATGGGGGAAAAAAAATTAAACCAATCTTACAAGAATTATAGAAAACTATAAAATTAATTATGGTTTTAAAACTAGCACTTCAGTACAGTATATGCAAAAATTGAAAATTGAAATTAAACAGTGAAAAATTATCTAGCAACCTGGATGTAACCCAAGCTCACAAGTGATGGACAGGAAGGGAAGCTCCATCTCAGACCTGCAAAGGCTCAATCTGTAAATGTGATCTGAGCCCGCATCAACAAACAGCACAAAAGCGGAGAGGAGAACCACAGATCTCCAATTAAGTGTCATGCACAAGACACATGAAAAAATAATTTTTCCAGGATAAAGTTGAAAAGGTATTAAATTGTGCTTGGCTAGGGAGTGTTTAAACTGGCAGTTTGAAGAGACATTGCACTGCTTTCACCTCCTTACCTTGAAACTGTGTCATTCCAGGACATGTAAGATGCACAGCAGCAGAGAAGGAACCAGCAGGATTCTGGACACTCAGATTCAGGAGGGAGACTTTGCCCACAGCTGACTACCTGATATGAAATTCATGCTGAGCTGCACTTGCAGCTCTGAAGCTCCACAAGGGATTTCCCTGGGTTTTCTCTTTTGTTTTGAGCTTTCTATGCACGATCACTTATTTGCATGCAATTATAAAGGCTTTTGTAGTAGGAATAATGTAACTAGTGGATAATACAGCTATGGTATGCAGCACTTGGGCAATGAAGTGAACAAGAAATACATGACAATTCTCCAGAAATTATCCAAAGATGGAGTTCTCTTTGGCTATCTGAATCTACCCCTCTGTGTGAAGAACTCTGGTTGCAATTAGTTTGCTTTGGAAAGCATTTTTCAATCTTTGCCTTCTGTTTTGCAAGGAACTTTTCAAATATTTAATTTCTGTATCTGTACTTCTTACTTGAAGTAAAAGAGGAAGTTCCTCCATATGCTAGCTAAATGCAAGCTCCTTTTTTATGAGATAAATCCCCTAGAGCAATGAGCTTGTATTGATTTGCAGGAGATTTAGCAAGCAATAAAGATTCATAAAAAAAAAAAAAAAAAAAAAAGTAAGGATATTCCACTTGCTTGTCGGGTAAGCTGTAACACCCTTGCTCCTGGAGTGAGTGAAAGTCCACGTATCCCATACCAGACTGACACTTGATACACAACTACAGACCAATATCTGGGACTCCCTTCAAAATCTAAAATTAGGGACCACATTAAATATTCTGACTCTATCTGGTCCCAAGACACAGGTTAGTGCCTTACTGTTCTTAACAGAGGTTAGAAGTTGAAAAAATTAACTATTTACTGAAAACAACACGGAAGAAAATGTTTATATTTTAGATAAAATAGATTTAAAATTGGGTAGCCAACTCTAATTCCAAATGGAATGACTCTCACAATTTGAAATTTCACTCATAAATTCTACAGTACCAAACTAGAGCAGTTAGCTCTGCAAATGTTTGTGATACACTGAGGAACATGAAGAACAGAGAACTGGACTGCACAGTAATCTTTTCATCGCTGGCAGAAGGGACAGCTATGGAAAACAGGTCTAGATAGAAGACATGGAACATGCAGTAGCTTATTTTAGAATTTAAAAGACCAGTTAATTTTTGAGAATAGTAAAATCTTGTTGTTTCCAACTTTCTCACATATATACCCAAAAGCATTAGCATCACTCATGTGGCCAGTATTGGCTAAGTTTTAGAGAAAAAGCATGGAGTGAAAAACCATTAAATTACAGTAATTTCATGACTATAAGGTGCACCCTTTTGACTAAAATTTTGATCAAAACCTGGAAGTGCGCCTTATAGTCCGGTACGCCTTATATATGGACAAAGTTCAGAAATTTGCCAACCCAGAAGTGTGAGTCACAAGCCACGGCAGCTGCGGCAGCCAAGCCTCGCACCGCGCTGAGCTGAGCCGCACCAGCCGTGAGAGCCATGCCAGCTGGTGCCAGGGGTGGGTGGGAGTGCCGGGGTCCGTGGCACAGGGAGAGCGCCTGGGGCTGCATTTAAAGGCTATGCCAATCAGTGAAAAATGTTTGCAAATTGAGCACCTGCCAGTAAACCCCGCGATCGCGCGATTCCATTACTAATTCATTACTTTCTTGCGCGCGGATCCTCGTTGCAAAAAAAAGTGCACCTTATAATCCGGTGCGCCTTATATATGGACAAAGTTCGGAAATTTGCCAACACCCGGAAGTGCGTCTTATAATCCGGTGCGCCTTGTAGTCGTGAAATTACCGTACTTTGTACTTACAATACCAAGATGATCAAGAAACCTATTCCAAATGCATTTTCAGATACATGGGTTGTCTGAATTTGCAATGTTTCCATATTGTTATTTTGATTTCAAGTAGCTCTGCTGGAAACTTCTTTGAGCCAGCTTGGTGAAGACAGAATGCCAAGTGCCACTAGGGCAACACCAGCAGTGTCACACAGGCCTCTGGGCCCATGCTCTAAGCACCAAGGAGTGCAGTCCTCCTGTTTCCTCCCAGCAACTGTCTCAGAATTTAAAAATACCCCAGCTCTCAGGTGATATTAGCTTTTTCCCCGTTTCTTACATTTTTATTTTCTCTCTCTCTTGCAATTTGATATCTATTATATATAGAAAGATAGAGTGCTAAGGAGACAGGCAAGTCTTGTTTCTTGAAAAATTTAGGTCAAAACATTTTAATTTTAAAGATTTGAAAAAATACAGCAGGAGGACACAGTTTATATCTTACAATATAATACTAAGAATTGTTATGATACAGATCTCAGCCAAGTAGAGTCCAGATTCAGCAAAAAGATCAAAAAGAGTAAAATCTAAGCATCACAGATTTCAAAAGCAGAACTGCTAGAATTTTCAGTGGAGCCAGGCACTTGTCCTTTCAATAATTTACCCATTCCTCAGCTATGGGATTCCAGTGCTTGGGGAAAGAAAATCAGTCAGTAGCAGACCAAGAACTACAGCGTAGCCTGGAGCTGTGCAGAATTCTATTGGCAGCACACTAGTAGGTACTGACAACAGATCAAAAAGTGAGAACCACTGCTGGAAAGGGATATACAAAAGATGCACAGAAAGTTCAGAGAAACTTGAAAGGAGGAGACAACTGTGGCAAAACAAAATAAACAAAAATCTGACTGCAACAGCAAAATCTGCCAAAGATGCACACACGTAATTAATATTTGTCACTGCTAGACTGCTCCCAGGATATACCCAGTGAGCTCACCCAGGCTTATACATCCCCCAGACACAGAAAACTCCACAGAAGTTTAAGAAAACTTTGTAATCACTAGTGACACAAAAAAAAAAGAAGGTTGATGATTCAATATTTCCATAGTATTTTCTTCCAGATTCTGTGATTATTATATCTTTCAAAATATCCAGGAGACAAAAGAACATAAATATGAGCAGAAAAGACACAGACTGAAGGTGAGTTTCTCACTAATTTCATTTGCCAATTTACAGCAGCTAATCTAGCAGAGTAAAGAAACACACAGTATGACCGATAGTTTACCCCATCAACATCTTGTTGTCCTCTTTTAAGGATGTCAGAAAGAGGTATAATTCATGCGTACAGCAATGGAAAATTTTCTTATAAAATTCCTAAATTTTCTTATTATTTATTCTACATTCAATATATCAGTATCTCAGGCAGCACAACACTAAATTACACAAGTGTAATTGCTCCTAGGCAATTGGTAGCACTTAGTATGGGGATTTAAATTTGACATCTAAATGTACAACTTTCAGATACAAGGACCAGCCACAAACAAAAGAGAAGTAAAAGTTGCATCTATCCTAATAATGTTTTCTTCTCTGCCAGCTTTTCAAGTGCAAGAAATACAACACAAGGGGGAAGTTTCATTCTAGAATTTTTAATGCCAAAAATCTATGTCAATAACATCAGAAATCAAGAATAAATTATCTGTTCCTCACTGCTTGTATTAAGCCTTCCTCTTCCAAGGGAGTATTGACTGAAAGAATGAATATTTGCCACTAAAAACTGAAATTCTTATTGAGTCATTCATTCACATCTTGTTAGGCCATATAGCTCTGGATCACAGCTGTAACAAAACTGAAGTCCAGCTGTTGTTCTCTCCTAAAACTGAAGATACAAGCCAAAACCTGGGAAACTAAATATGGACTATTTCCTAGCTTCCATGCTTTCTACTTCTTAACTCTTCTGTGCAAGTTTTTAGTCTTTATGTTTTTCTTCATTTCTTTAGCAAACCTACAGAGCCAAGCTTCCTTGGACAATTCACTGTGCTTCTGAATTCCAAAGTTATCGTTCAAGACATGAAAATACAGTTTAAAATGCCTCTTTAACTGTAAAGTGCATTAAGTATTTGTCCTCTAAAATGGTGCCATCATTGGCAACTCCAAGTTAGAGTCAAAAATAACGTTATGTTTACATGTGTGCTAGAGAAAAAATGGAAAAGCTGATTTTTTGTCAAGTGACGACAATTTTACTAGTTGATTATTCACATACTGTAAATTCCAAGCAGCTATGTTAACGGTGCAGATTTATAAAATGTCTCTCCTTTAATGTATATATTTCTATAGAATTAGTATTAATAGGAAAAAAAGTTTATTTCATTTATAAAAGACATTTTATGCTAGTATAGTGTAAAACAATTTCCTATTGCAGCACATTTGCCTATACAAAATTATTAAATGATAAATTCAGCTTTTGCTCACAAATGAAGAATACTCTCAGAGCCTGCTTTGGCTTATTCTGCTGAAAGGGGACAAGGGCGCAAAAGCAAACACTGTAATTTTCAATGTAAATCCTTGGCAAAAGTCAACCAATTTAATTTAATACTGTTCTATGCAACACATCACAGACCACTCACGATGTGGTATAGGATGTCATATTTCAGAGAAGATCTGGTCTGTAAGCTCCAAATTCTAAAGCCTGTGTAATTCAATCAAATCACAGATTACTTTTTATGTATTTATCATGAAAAAGCAACAACCATGTCACATTCTCACTAATACCCTGCAAACACCTACAGAACTTCTGCATATATTATGCTTTCGGCTCCTCATGGACTGTTAATTATTTTGACTAAAACTAGGTGCAGTTGCCATTGCTAATTAAATGCTCCATCAGTATTGTTACAAAGACTGTCCTCTCTCCTCTTTGCTTTGTCTTTTCTCCCTGTTGGAAACAATACTAACCATGTATCTTCCTGTTCAAGTACAGGGGTTTCTGCCATAGCTCTAAGTATTTTCAATTAAAGACTTAGGCAAATGAGTAAGCTTTATGTAATTCACAGAGTACGGGCTTTCTCATCACTTTCTTGGACACAGACCCTAAATTCCACTCAAATACTGTTCCAGAGACTGAAGCAACTGCGCTGCATGCCATCCAAATGGTTTCCACAAATTTCCACAGAGAAAGTTATTCCAACCATAGAATCATAAAATCATGGGAAGGCTTGGGCTGAAAGAGACCATAAAGATCCTCTAGTCCAACCCCACTGACATGGTCAGAGATGCCACTCATTAGATCAGGTTGCTCAAGGCCACAACCTGGCCTTGAACGCTTCCAGGGACAGGGCATCCACAACTCCTCTGCAAACAAGCAGAACTTGATAACATCTCCCGAGCTGTTTGTTCTTTCAGGCTGAAGATCTGCCTCTCAACAACTTCAGGTCAAAAGGCAGAGAAATGTTTTCCATCTCCCCACTTGGACAGAAGAGAGCAGCTGATGAATGGCTGCTGATATCCTAACAAATTAATCCTTTAGGATGTAAAACAGGCACCAACAAAATCAGGTATAAGAGGAATGCAAGCAATTCCTAAGCTAATTTACAGAAATGGCCTGCCCAAAGCATAAACCAAGCACTTTAACTACAGCAAAATGCAGAGAAAAAGCTATTTCCATGAGGTATGTAAAAACTCAGCATGTCAGAGCAGATACATTATCACACTGCCAGATCAAATGCAAAAAAGTGAATTATGGGATAGATGGAGAAGAAAGGAAGTCACTGAACTAATAGTGAAAAGACATGTGATATGTGTAAGATGAAAGGACAAGCTCATGCTTCAGATCACACAGCTTAGTCATTAAATAGCATTTACACCACAGGAACACAGAAGACCTCAGAAGGTATCCGTAACCAAGGAAAAAAATAGAAAGTGAAATATCTCCTACCTTTCCTTCTTATTCCTAAATGTTGCAGGCCACAGATCTGTCAGATGCCACTGTCTGAGCCCCTTTTACACCTATTACTACATTTCTGCAAACCCATCAGGCCAGATCCTCCATGGCCAGAGCCCTCAGAGGGCAACTGAACCCATTCAGAATAAAACTTAATATGTGCTTTGAGTAACAGATAGAGAGAGATGACAGGAAATGCAAAGCAAACTATCTGTAGCTGCTGTGTTGAAGTTCACAATTGCAGGAAATATGTTCCCAATTGAAGCTTGCACGTGAATACCTAAAACTGGTCTTATGGTTCAAAAACTATTATTTATCCTGTCAGTGCATGATCTGTACCACATCTTTGTTGGCGTAACAGGCAGTAAAATCATTAAACTATCATCTTAACAAGTCAATAAATCAAGGTTTCAAGACCACAGAGATTCCTTTAAGTTGGTGAAATATACTTCAGCTGGTAAATTACATTTTGACCAAAAAACATGTTTTGTCAAAAAAATGCTATTTCACTACAGTGCTAATGACTTTGCCTCCAAATTTTGTTACAATTACTCACAGATTATTACCAATAAAGTCTTTCACAAATCCAAAAATAAAAAAATTATTTTATAAAAATAAATGAAGGCGATATCAATTAGTTATTGCATTATTTATCAGTAACTTTAATTCAATTTCCACAGAATCACAATGCTTTCCATTTTGTTTCCTACAGATCTACTAATAATCTATGCATGCAATGATCCAGTCAACCCTGTCTGTTCATAGAAATTAAAAGTATATTTCCACAATTTCTTGCAACTCAGTGAGGAAGAAGCCTGGAGCCTCTGATGCAGTTCAGTGACTAACATTCCCTGAGTGCCAGCCAAGTCACATGGAGTCACTGGTAAAACACATCTCTTCCTCTACAGGCCTGTTGAAATTCACACTAAAAAGATATTTTAGTTTTAAAAAGCTACATTTTCTGAATAGTTTAGAAAAAAATACCCAGTATTTTAAAGCTGAAGAAGCCATAAGCCTTTTGTCAAAACTGAACTGTGCTGCAAATGTCTCTTGGATATGTAATTATATTTCTTTGCCTGTACTGAGATTACTCCTGGGAACTTCATATGGGTATTTACACTGTGGTGGAAGTATACTACCAGACAGGAGCATACAGTTCCTACTGTAAATAGCTTTCAACACAAGAACAAATGCACAAAATAAAAACATTTACAATATTCAAACTAGAGTGTTTCCAAATGCTAAGTAACTCTTAAGCATCTGCTTAAAACTGCAAAAATTCAAACCAGATTTAAATCTTAAACCACATTGCTCAAGTCTGCAAAAGAGCTCAGTTTTCCCAGGTCCCTTCATCTGTGTGTCCTCCTGCACCAGCACACATGAACCTCGGACTGACAGAGCTCTGTCTGCCTTTATATCAAAACCCAGACATCCAAGGTGTTGAGTATTGTCACTTCTACTCTACTCAGGAGTGGGAAGACCTCACTTGAGAAAGCCAAGGCATCTGTGGAGCACTGCAGTGGTCAACAAAAGCAGAGAAAGAAAGACCTCAGCACACCATGGCCCAAGTTTGCTGAGCATGTTGTTCAAGCGAAAAGTAAAATATCTGAATGACACTTGCCCACACTGAAGACCCAATGAACGTCCCCAGTTTCACTGAAATCCAAATGTGAAAGGCTACAGTGGAGTCCAAAAAAAACCTGAAAAAACTATTATCATAAGACAGACATTCTATGGAGTAAAACGATACTGAGGGCGGAAAAAAAGAAAGTTTGAGGGCATACTGAATTAACCTGGTTTTGTCAAAGTTCTTAAAAATACACAAGTTGTGCATTGCTCACTAGTGAAAAATTAAATGTTCCATTTTGATGAGAAGTTGGATATAATACAAAGAATAGGTATAGGGATTACTGTCAGCAGAGATGTTCAATTTTTGCTTTAATAAGAAATAAAATGGAACAGAGCATAGCTTTTTGCTGTTCAGAATTTAAAATATATACCTTCCCTATGCAAATACTTTTATGTCTTTTAGCCTCTTTTTTTTCCCCTAAGTCTTTTAATATGCCTGTTAATGTCTTCTTGTGTCTTTTAAGGTTCTTGAATTTTTAATAAATTAGGCTGATACTTGGAGCTCAATCTATGGGAATTTCTGGCTCAGACACAGTGTCTAGTCTCATGGTTCCCTATCAGTAATAAAAGATGGATGAGGTTCTGCCCTGAAAATCCAGTTGATCCACAAGCCTAAAAGCACAGGAGCTAGAGCTGTGGCAAAAGACATTTCTTCAGGTTTCCAGCAATGGTTCCAGGTACTTAGACTTTTACATCTGTGCTAGTAAATTTAAAACATCTAGCAACACTCTCTGGTAATGAGGCTGACTGCCATAGAGCAGCCCACATACCACTGCTCAGTTCTGTCCAAAACAGGGTTAACATGTCCAAACTGCCTGAGTAAAGCAGAAGCTGGCTTGTGTGTGAACAGAGCCGTACCAAGGAACAGGCTGGGAGAGAGGACAAGGACAGGCTAAAGTTATTGTGCCTGTCAGCATTTCAGCAATTTAACGATGAGTTTCATACATATCTCTAATTTGCTTACACAGATGAAACAAAGAAGTCTGAGTTGGAACTCCAATACCACTGGACTCCCACACCCTGTGCTCTCCAGGAAGAAACTTCAACAACTTCTGCTCCACTATTTTAATTATCTGCATTTTTCTGTTCAGCTTTTCCAAACCTTCTTGCATTTTTATTTCTAAATCACAGAACCACAGAAGAGTTGAGGCTAGAAGTGACCTCTGGAAATTGCGAAAGCACAGACAATTAGAGCAGGTTGCTTGTGACAGTGCCCCATCCCCTTCTGAGTTTCTCCAAGGACAAATCCACTCTGGGCAGCCTGTGCCAAGTGTTCAATCACTCTCACACTGGAAAGTCAAGCTCAAGTTCATCTGTGTGGTCCTTTGCTTCACTCCAGTATATCTCAGTACTCCACTCCAGATCCTCACCAGGGTTGAGCACAGGTAAAGATCATTTTGCTTGCCTTGCCCTATTTGAACCTATTTTTCTAGCAGTGGGTTAAACACGAAAGAAAAAGACACATAAATTTAATATTTAAAGACTCAGATTTTGTTGTGGTCATTAGTTTCTTGTCATTACTATTATTTACCTTGATGGCAAACTGCCTGCTATTGAGAACTCTCATACACAGATCAGGTAGCTTTTTGTCCTCAAAAAATTGCTAAGTAAAGAATTGTTTCAGCTGCAAACATTCAAAATCAAAGTAAAACCAGTAGTGGGATGAAGGCAAAGTCATTCCAATGGCCAGCACTGCAGCTGGCCAGGGAAACAAGACCCACTGTCCCAGTGTATTTCACTTCTTGTCCCCTTTCTTTTGTTACTGACCTCATCTCAAATCTCTACCCCTAAAATTCTGCCTATTAGTTCTTGGCTGAAAGTGTTGGGAAGGAAGCAGCAAATGAACAAGGAATCTCACATGCCAGAAGAGGGTTCTGTTTCCATCAATAATTCTTGCACAAAGGGCCTTCAGTGTACAGTTCTCTGTATGTGGTGCTGTATACAATGATAGCCTTGCATATGTCCCACCAGAGGTGACTCCACCACCAGCCTGACAACAGTTGGAGCCTGAAAGAGACACACCATGGTGACATACTGATTGCTACTAGAGAAGGCTCAACCATCTGCCTCCTGCTACAATGCAAGCTGCAGTTTAAAACACCCTTGCTATGTTACATAGCCTTAAGCCTCTCTGCTTATTCCCTGTGTGGGCAACTCCTTTACAACATCCCAGGAGGATGCCTGGGCTGCATCAACAGGAGCACAGCTAGCAGATCAAGGGATCAGTTATCTCCTCTATCTAGCACTCATTAAACCACATCTACAATCCTGCATCCAGCACTGGGCTTGCAATACCAGAAAGATCAATAAATCAGAGATCAGTGAAGGCTACCAAGACAGTCAGCTGGCTGAAGACCTGTTCCATGAGAACAGGTTAAGGAATTATGGCTTGTTCAGCCTGGGGAAGAGGCGTTGAAGCAACCCAACAGTAACCTTCCAACACTTGCAAGGAGCTGGAAAAGACAGAGAGAAAGAAAGAGAGAAAGAGAGAAAGAAAGAGAGAAAGAGAGAAAGAAAGAGAGAAAAAGAAAGAGTGAAAAATTCTGCAATGAGTATCAAATCTAGGGATCCAGGCTTTTCACAGTGGTGCCTTGAGGTAACACAATAGAAAATGAGCATAAATTGAAAAAAGAAGTGTTCAGACTTGATATAAGAAGAAACTCTTCCACCATAAGGACAGTCAACTAGATAATGTAAAGAAGCTATACAGGCTACATTGCTGGATGTTTCCAAGATTTCAATCGTCATAGCTGACTCTCTATTGAGCAGGACTTCCTGAGGTTCCTTCAGTCTGAATTATCATATGAACTTAAGATAGCAGCCACTCACATTTCTAAGGCTCTGTACAGACACCTTTGACCTGGAGGGCTCTTATATTGTGGACAGTAGGGTCCATGCCTGGTCCATGATAATGCACCTGCTTGCACTGTACCTCAGCACACCAGAAAAGGAAATAAGTGTCAGAATAGAAATGTCCTGTGCCACTGCATCAGCCCTCGGCTGGGTTTTCCCGAGTTTCATTAAAGTCAAAGATGGGCATGCAACAGCCAGACTGAGCACGAGGAAATGGGTACAGAAGTAAGGAGATGCCAACATCTCAGCTGTCTTGACATGAGGTAAGCAGTGAAAATTTATCCAGGTATGTATTTATACATGAATCACATGAATAAGCATGTGCTTCAAACCTCATGGATAAAGTCAAGTTGAACAAAATAGATTTGTTATAATGAAAAACAAGTTCAGTACATAGGCTACAGAGCACTTCATCATGCTCCAGTTCAGTAGCCCTCAGCAGGAATCTTGTCAGTGCACAAAAACAGGCCAGTAAAAACCCAGACTGAGCACAAAACATGGCATATAAGAAAAAATTACAACATCCTTTACAAGGTAATGGCCATTTTTTCTGTTTTCCCAGGCTACAGTAACTCAAAGTTTTCACATGTCACTGTTACCCTTATACTGAATAACTCACTTCATCCTTGTCCATAGCACATTTCCTTCTATGTTGCTGCTGTCTTAAACACATGCACACATCTACTACAAAACACTCCACTGAGACCCCCATCAGTCCAAAAGCACTCAAGCCACAATTGCCTTTGAAGGAAGCAAAGGTTACCCAGACCAAGCAGCAGCTTGATGTACACGAGCAGCAGCAGCTGTCACTGGAACAGAAAGACAGAGAACAATTGGGTCAGCACATGAAAATGAACTGCCTGCTGTATGTGACCACAACACAGTTCCAAATAGTCTGAGAAAAACTTCAATGGCAACACAGCATTGTTTCCCATCTGTAGTTTTCTATCCTGCTAACAGGACTGGGCTTAAGGTTGGCAAGGCCTGTTGAGGCTTTTCACTGCAGTCCCACTTGCAGATTATGGTCTAAGAAAGAAACATCATTATACCAAAGGTATAACAGCCTAAAACATCAGATATTTGTACAGCACCTTATTTATGCTCTGCAACAGCACAAGATGAAAGCAAAATGCAAAGTATGAGAAATATGCAATAATTCAAAGACAAAAAGGGTGACCAGTTAAAACAATTAGTCTTTCAACTGAAAGATTTCTTCAGTTATACTCTGCTTTGAATGTGGATCACAGGCTTCTTAAGATTATAAGAAAATTTTTGTAACTTTGCATTTCTTGACTTCTGCTAAAACAAAAACAAACTGATGCAGCAGAAATGTTTAAAAACCCAACCAATTTCAAATGTTAAACCTGTATATGCAACCAGAACAGCAAATGTTACATTATCTCCTGTCTTTGGTCAATTTTGTAACTTTAGGTTCCACCAATTACTCTTCTATTTATTTTTCCAGCAAGTCTGAGAACATGGGCCCAGTTAATAGAAACAACTCAAGAGATACACACTCTTGCCAAATGTGACCTAATCCATATTAGCCTTAGGTACAGGGTTTGAGTTAAAGCAGATTTGTTCCTTCCATTTTCTTTCATTTGAGTTGATCAGTTCAATCTGATCTTTGTCTGCTTTTAAAAAGACAGGTTTCACTTAGATTAGAAAACTAACCTTTCCCTGAGAGGCAGAACCATCTGAATTGAGAGCATGCAAGGAAATATTGATGGGGCAAAGGCAGCACTGTGACAAAGTACTCATTTGTATCTCAGGAAAAAAAAAGGAGAGGCTGGAGAAAAGTAGAGTCTCAAAAATGTTTCATAACAGGGGGAAGTGGAAGAGAGTAACTGGAGAATAAGGCATAAACTATTTTCTTTCCTGCCATTATGTTATTAGCAGATAGTGACAGAAAGAGAGGGAAAATGAGTCAACCATGCTAGATGAACAGAAACTCCACACTGCTATCTCTGTCCCACATAAAAGAGTACAGGATATAGCATGAAATGAACTCACAGTACAAGCAGGCCTCTCACGCTTTCTATCCTACAGTCTGCCCTAAAATGTCAAAAGATCTGAACATGACTATCTGTCTCTGTCATTAGGAAAGAGAATACACATCCAGATCAATGGGAGCCACTCCCTGATTTATGAATCTCATATTTCTCCTAATTCTTCTCATAAACATAATGAATCCATATGGTGTCCAAGTGTTACAGTCTGTATTTGATTTAGCTTAAAGATATTTTAAACAAACAGAACCAGACCCAAGATGTTTCTATGTAGTTGAAGAGTTACCCACTGACTCCTTAGCTGAGCCCCAGGAATGTAGAATGTCCTTTATAATTCAAGTGCATCAAATCAGATGTAAAGAACTTCCCATTTAGAAAATAACATAGAAACAATAGGTTTTTTATTAAAAGATTCTCCAAAAAATCATGTGTGGAATTGCAAATCTGCTCTATCTGCACTTTTTTTGTGATGCATACCCTAAGCAAGGTCACTGTTCCCTGCTCTGCTAAGGCTTTCCTACCATTTTTATTGTCTTTTTCTTAACCACCGCTCAGAGTTCTGGGTAAAGAGCCTGATATTTGCAGGCAGGCAACAGTAAACCTGCAAAAGTCAGCATCAGGGAAAGGAAACTTTATCAACAGCACACAGTGTCACCATAGAAATCTGTAACAAAAAAGTGGGGGGAAAAAATAAAGTAGGCAAGGGCAGCCAGGCCAAGAAATTAAAATACAGACACACACACAGAGTTTCATCAATATGAAGTACAGGAGCAAAAAAATAGAAAAGAGATTAGTGAGGGGGAAAGGCAGATGAAATTAAAAAGTGATGTTTTATTGCAGTTTGGGGAAAATGACTCAGCATTCTGTGGGCCTACCATCCAGAACCTGCAAATGTTTTTTTCAATCTCTCAAGATATGGATTAAGTTTGAAATCACAAATACAGGAACTGTATAACAGGGTAAATTACTGCCTCACAAGTGCATCAGAAAGATTTGCAGGGACAGAAACACGGAGGAGGGCACAATCATCTTTAACAAACAGCAGAGCTGAAGCAGGAGCTAGAAGAAAGCGTGTCAATGTCAGCACGACTGTTGGTTGAGCACAAAAAGAAAGAGAAAAGTGCAATAAGAAAAATTGTCACAAGCTGATCTTCAGACAATAACACAATAGGAGTCAGAATATGGACTATGACTATTGACTAGTAATCCATTGGACAGCAGCTACTCAGAAAGACAGGAAATTAATATTCAAGGGGGGATTTGTTTGGTTGGGGGGGCAGGGAGGTTGGTGGTTGTTTTTTTACTCTTAGACTGTTACTTTGATGATGAATTATTATCTTCTCTAAGAGGTGTGAAGCCAATTGCAAATACAGTGATGTTCTGCCCCCACAGTAAATAGTAGCTGTCAGTTTGTTGCTGAGCTGAAGCTTTGGCTCTCTCCTCTCCAGAGAATGAATCACATGATGGGTTTGCTGCCCATAATGGGTACAGTCTACTGCCCAGACATCACTATATGGAAAAAATCACTAACACTTTTTAAGGTCAATGAAAAGAAAAAACTCACATTGTTACAGCCAACAGCCAACAACTACACAAAATTTTGCTGACAGATCCCCAATGCTGATATCTAAACCAATCACCAATAGCTGTGCTTGAGTAAGGACCATCTTAAACCAGATGCACTGCTTATGATTTCTTCAGTGAAAGCTTAATGGACTTTGCTGATGGGATCTGTGATAAATTGATCCACTCAAGGGACTATCTGCAGCCTCCAGTCAAAAAGACAGTCCTGGCTGGCCTGGATGTTGGCATGCTGCCTACTGCTATGTGAACCATGGCAAAATTACAGATGGGGCATAAACTAAAATGAACAAACCTGAACACATTACACAAACACCTCAGTAAAAATGTATAGCTGCCTGTGTTAGTAAAATGCTGCCAGTGCATATTTTGGTTTTGGAGACAGACTCCATCTGTAATACAGCCTCAAGAATGTATGCTCCACCCAAAAACATCACATGGATTTCACAAACTTCTTATTGATTTCACTATCAAATTTGGCAAAGGCATAACAAGATGCAAGTTTTGAGAAAACTAAGGTAAAAACAGGATTTGTTTCACCCAAAGGTGTTCCTCGTCTTCAAATACATGGGTATGTGAGAATTCTTAATGGTTTTTTTATGTTTTGATCTCTAACCAAAAATCTGACACTTGGTCAAGTTTCAGCTGAACAATTTTCTAGCAACAGTTTTACTTGGGGTATGTAACCCTTCTGCCAAGAGTTCCCAAGATGCACCCAAGTGCATCTCCTGAGCAGTACGTCACTAATGGTACAGTAAGTACCAGTATCAATGTACTGAAACAGGAGGGGATAGATGAGCTCTAGGGTGACAAAAATCAGACTTTCCTTCAAGAACAGAAATAACAGACTGCGATCAGTTTGTCACAATCAGCATGGAATTTAAATCAGCAACCTCATTTCAGTAACCAACAAGGCTACCTCTACATATCAATGGAGAAATACAGGCATCTCTAAGTGGTGACCCACTGCATACTCCAAGAGCTAAGATCCTACTCTGTATAAAAGATAGATTCAGCAGGAAAAAAAGCCAGAACCCATCACCACTCCTTCCATGGTACCTTTTGGAAGGCAGTGGTTCACACCAGTCAGTGGATACCACTCAGCTTTTTGAGAACTTCCCAGCAGATAGTACTATTTATTGAGAATCCTATTTAATGCCAAAACACTGCAAAGTACTATTCAGTTTCCTCTTCCACTGCCATCAAGCCTTCATTTATCCTATCCAGTCTCTCTGCACGTACCTTTTTCCACTTTGAAGCCTTGAACTGAAAGCACTGACATTCAGTTAATGAGATGATCTTCATAACCATTGAGAGCAGAGTAACTACACAGCAGAAATAAACCTGAAGCTGTTTGCACCCTGAGTTTCACTAAATGGGTGAAGACAATGAAAAGTGTCGTTGAGAAAGTAATAGAGTAGCATTTCCACATGCATATAGCTTATTGAAGTACAGCAGATAGAGGAGTTTCCCCTAGCCTCAGCCTACTCAAGTTTCCTCTATTCCTAGGCACTAATAATATTTATATTTCACTTGTGAAAAATATCCTAAACACTAAAAAATATTTATGTCCCCAGTTCACTCAGTAATTTTTGTTCAAGTGTGATAGTAAACTTTAGAGTCTTGCTGTTAAATGGAATTTTTTAAAAAGTACATTAAGAAGTAAGAATTTTCTTTTTATAGCTGTTGACAGCATAGCTGCAGAGTTATAACACACAGAGTAAGTGGAAATATTACTGCTATTAGGAGCCAGGATATTTTAAAATTGACTAATCGTGGTTATATTAAATTCTAATGTGTTCTACAAACTTTTCACAACGAAGATGCCTCAAATCAAGAAGGCCCAAAAAGGCATTAAATGGAGCACACCTTCCCAGAAGCAACTATTAGGCCACTACAGAAAGGCACTGGATTTCGATTCATGGGGTTTAGTGCAACAATTACCTCAGAGTTTATGCATTATTAATACAAATACTTGCAAGGTGGTATAAAACCGAGTTTGTTAGCTCAGATTTCTACATCAGGGAGAAAAAACAAACAAGGTTCTTGCTGCAACAAACGATTCCTGACCTTCAGCAAAAACAGGGGAAGGAGTTCAGGTCGATAGCAATCGGTACAAGCAGTCCTGGGGAGCCCAGCAGTTACTGAACCTGAATGAGATATTAATGAGTCCTGACACTCCTTGCTAAGCAATAATCACTGGATCTTATCACCTATGCCTGCTTTTTGGTAGAAAATGCTGTTGCACAATATTATTTTGGCTTCAAATTGAACACAATACAGCATATGTTGGCTGATTTGGAAAAATCTATACACTTTGTACACTTGGGAAAATGACAGTCTTCATCACAAGAAAACAAAGGCCTGGTGTACATGTAATATATTTGTTTCCTCTCTTGTATGAAAGAACTCTGGTTTAAGAAATTAAGAATATTAGAACTCTCTATTAATCCAGATGGTTTTTATAAATCAAAATATTAATCAATGTTTTATCTTTTGTCACATTTCTGGCAAAAGTTTTCCAAATATTTATTTTTTTATACCAAATATAAGTGACAATAGAGCTATTTTTAAAAATGAGAACTGAAACGAAACTTTTCAGGACAATGATTACTTCCTTTACAGAAAAGTAGGGATGTCCGATCATGCATTTCATGCAGTATCTTACAGTTTTTTTAACCACTTCAGTTAATTTCCATATGCTTTTCTCTGATAAACCCTTTTTCAGTTGACTGCAAGTCTGATATAATGAGAAACAGGGACAGAACAGTTTCTCTTACATTCCTAGAGTCAGATCACAGAGAAGTGAACCAGTTTTTCTTAATAATATTTTAGTCCTATTCCAATATGCAGAATAGTCATGAAGTCTCAGCTGCTGAGGTATTGAAAAGTTCAATATCCCTGGAATTCAGACTTCCTCCACACCAGTCACTGTCTTAATTCTCTTGCTTCCCTTTACAACATAGGGAGGGAGCGAGATGATGGATGGGAGGGAGCTGGAGAGGGAGGGGGGGGGGGAGGGAGGAAGGAAGGAAGGAAGGAAGGAAGGAAGGAAGGAAGGAAGGAAGGAAGGAAGGAAGGAAGGAAGGAAGGAAGGAAGGAAGAAAGGAAGGAAGGAAGGAAGGAAGGAAGGAAGGAAGGGAGGGAGGGAGGGAGGGAGGGAGGGAGGGAGGAAGGGAGGGAGGGAGGGAGGAAGGGAGGAAGGGAGGAAGGAAGGAAGGAAGGAAGGAAGGAAGGAAGGAAGGAAGGAAGGAAGGAAGGAAGGAAGGAAGGAAGGAAGGAAGGAAGGAAGGAAGGAAGGAAGGAAGGAAGGAAGGAAGGAAGGAAGGAAGGAAGGAAGGAAGGAAGGAAGGAAGGAAGGAAGGAAGGAAGGAAGGAAGGAAGGAAGGAAGGAAGGAAGGAAGGAAGGAAGGAAGGAAGGAAGTTAAATTTCCCCTTTTTTGTCAGGTTATCTGTAGTGCAGTAAAATATAAAATAGGTGTTTGAAAATTTAAAAGCTGCAAGGGAGAAAGATCATTAAAAATACTGTCTAGACGGTCTTTTTAATTCTTAGCAAAGCACAGTTTCTTTTCAAAAGGATTACAGTGTAAATGTGATTTTGATAAGCAGTATAGTCAGTGACTATAGACAACATCCTGAAACAGGGGCTTTGAAGAAAGCTCAAGATACTGCCTGGTTCACCTCTTGCTTCAGAACAACCACCCAGCCTGTTTCTGACAAACAACTCTACTTCAAATCCCCCACCAGCACTACCCCTGACATCCTATCCCTTGTGCAGGTGTAGCAAGGATGGTATGAGAGTGCATTCCTTAAATCTTGAGGACTAAAAGATGAAATGAAAATTCTTAGGTTGTCATTCTGCACCTGAGCACAGAGTTCCCAACTGTGCTCTCTCAGTCATGACCTGAATAGCAGGATACAGTGTCTAAGAGATGGCAGGAGGAGTGAGAGGCCAGAGTGAATGGCACCTTGAGCTCCAGCTCCAGGAAAGGTCTGAAGGGATGGGAGAGAAGGCCAAGCTGTGGAATATGACAATGACATGTGTGAGCGCAGGCTGCTCTCATTGCCACAGTCTCTGTAATACAGGTTCTTGGTGTTGTGAGATTTCACAACCAGCTGGAGAGTGAGGGGCAAAGTGCAGGAGGAGACTACTCTTTGTAGTGAGTCTGCACTGAAATTCTGCTGCACAGGGGGTTTCTGTGCTTCTCAAGACAATATTCTGAGATTAAATACTGTTGTCGTGCTCAGAAATGTTCATTTCCCACAAGACTATAGGCTATAGAACAGAAACTTATGATGTGCCAAATCATTGCTACCTCTAAACTCAAAAACTGCAAGAGTAAAAGTTGGCCATGAGAATCATCAACACAAACATTCAGTACCTCAAACAGCAAGGATAAACTGCAGTACAATGTAATGCTCTATAACGCAATAGATAATAAATGTGGCATTAAATCCTGGTATCACTTTAACTCTTCCAAGCACAACATGATAATGTTTAATTTCATTTTCCTGCTCTGCTGTTCAAAGTGCTGGACAAGTATTACATTAGTGTTTGTGGAAAAGATCTTCTACTAAACACAACTGTGGAAGGAACTAAAAGGTATTTAGTAGCTTCCTTTCAGAACGGTTATAGCAGTCCCTTAGAAGAGCAAAAGTAAGAAATATCGCAGTTCCAGAAAATTATACCTTTGGAACAGGTCACCAGCTTACTTGTTCCCTGAGTTTCTTCCCATCGAAGCACAACAGTACTTTCTCAAATAGAAACTCTTTTGTTCTGTGTCCATCTTACAATGTTGTGCCATGAAAATGTCATTTTCCCAGTATGCTTCTTTTGCTATCATTAGTTTAAAAACAAAAAGCGTGTCATTACAATTTTAAACTTTCCATAAGCTCAAAATACTCTGAGAATTTAACACAGTATGTAAAATTACAAAAAACTTGAATTTAAAAAATCAATACTCTGGTTTGACCTATCTGTCCACTCTCAGTCATTTGAATGAATTTCACTGGTCTTCCTGGTTCACAAAAGACAAGACCACATTTTGCCATCAAAGGCAAGTATCATGCATAATTTCTTTAGCTTTTTTTAATAAAGGTAGACTTATATTCAATTCATGTATTATTATCTCACTTTTGTATAGCAAACAACAGTGCAATGCCTGGGTAGCTGACAGGATGCTGGCCTTAGGAATCCAGTTCTTAAAGCTCACTGTAATGTACTGTATCAAAGGTAAATTCTGATAACAGGGGCTAGGGCAGCATCAAATACTAAATAATGCTTTTAGGATTTTAAGACTGAAGTTTCCTAAATCCAGAACATCTGCACTCTGAGAATTTATGTTAAATAAAATAATCTCCAAGATTACTGCTGTTCAAAGATCTGAGCACTCCTGGGGTTTCTCATACCAATGGTGTGACTCCATGTCACATTTTTAGGAGTCTTCTGCCTTTGCAGGAAGAATTGTGGTTTCACTGAGTGTCTAAAATCTGCAACACAACAGAGTAGTTGTACAGTACAAGGGAACTCCCTTTACTCCACAAAATATATTTCATTATTATGAAATGTACCACCCAAGTGGATATCATTGGTCCCATTTTTTAAAAACACTCATCAATCTCCCAGGCAGCACTGTAAATAGTTTCCCTGTAAAAAGACTGACTTTGGTCAAACAGGCAGCTTCCACCTCAAAAAACTGAAAAAACTCCAAGTTGCACATACAATCCACTTTTACCAATGCTTTTCACAGATACTTCAAAAGCTTTTTGCAGGAGTAAGAGATTTGAAATTCATTTCCAGAAAATATTAAATCGGTTCTGGTCCTTTCTTAAATTTAATTGCCAATGCTAACTCTGTACCCTTTTTATAAAGCACTAAAAATTAACTTTCATGACTCACAAAAACCTGAGATATTTGCCAAAAGAAAAATCTGTACATCTTGATCCTATTTTGCTACTGGTTTAAGTTATGCATTATCAGCATTGTTCTATCATATCTGCAGCAACCAAGCCCCTTTATAATACAAATTAACTTCACTTTTTCTTAAGTTTGATTCATCAAATTAGATAAATGAATGCAGTACATACAAGAATAATCAATTTTAATTGAAAATTTTGTTCTGGTTTAACTAAATAATAACAAAACCTAATAAAAGTAACTCAATATTGGAACAATAGTAGAGGGTACTGTAGTTCAGAGATGTCTATCAACTCCATCACCACTACGTCTCTTACAATACATAAAAAATAATAGAAAAATAATTGAGTAATCTCTCTAAACTTGAATTACACATTATATAACTGCTGAAGCTTCAAACTACCAAGAAAAGCCAACAGGTTGCATGATTTAATATTTTATCCAACAAGACACCATCGCATGTTTAGATAAGAAGTGCACTACTTCTAAGTTTCATCCCCTCATTCTGCAGTTAAAATGAGTTTCCCCTAAGCATCCACCAGATATTTTATCACAGATCTCAACCACAACTTCTATTTCTCATGCAAAAATTATTTGCATTACCTGCATACAAGAATATTTCATCAAAGGGCAAACAAACATCCCCTATTCCATCATACCCTTCCCTGCAAAGTGTTACTCTGTAGGAGGATCAGCACAAATACAACCAAAGGAGTGCTGCAGCAGTGGCTAAAATAAACATTTGTTTGTACTATATGCCTTGTATTCACTACAAACTTCTTCAGTAAAAATTGTTTCAACTATTTATCAATCCAGTAGTAACCTCAATGCAACTATCCTTGCTAGATCACCTCTTTAGTCACATATCCATTTATCTTGTACTTACAGGCCATAATGGCTGCCCATAATAACCTTAAGTGCAGAGAGGGATCCTGTTGCTATAGAGTCAACAGAAATTTGTGGGCCCTGCAAAGAAAATGCACTACCCGACCAAAATTTAGAGAAGTCTGGCAAAGCTTCACCATCTCAGCCCTTTGCAATACCCCACATTGATACTGAAACAAAACCCGGTGAGTAATCAAGCCTTTGTGATTCAGCCACCTCATATTCTCGACTGTTCTTTGGTGAACAGCCTTTCCTGACTCCAAAACTTAAAAGCCAAAGCCAAAGCTAATGATTAACGTGCAGATTAAATGAATACTTAACTCCACTAAGTTTCAGGGTGCTGCAATGTTGGTTTTTTCCCCTTTCAACAACTATGAAGAATATTTATTCTTCCGTTGAATAACATTCACTAAGCACTTCATCAAACAAAGCCAACAACATCACATACAGCCCATTAATTTTTCACTTTGGTCTAACACCAAAACCAGTTAAAATACCTCACTATCTTTCATCCTGCAAGTAATCAGGTTAATATGCATCTCCCTTCCCCCAACCCAAACAGTACCACATACATACTTTGCACTTTCCTTGGTAAAATCTGCTACAAAAGACACACCACCACTCACTCCAAAAAGAGAACAAATTAACTAAAGAAACTCCCTTAAAATCTCAGCAATGAGGTGGCAGCATCTCCTATTATAGTCTGAATTTTAACAAGGCCTTCGTCAGCAACTAAGGTAAAGAACACACAGATATTTCAGAAGACAGTTTTGAGATGAAGTTTTTAGTGCAAAAATCAAAACCAAAGGAAAATTTTCAATTAAAAAAGTTTAATAGAAAAGCAGCATTGAAATGTGATAAAAAACAAGTACAGGACAGCTGATATTTGAGGTTCTGAAGATACAACTTTGGAAATTAATAATGTGTACAGATATCCTGATGAGAGGCAGTGAATTCAGGACTTTGCTTAATTATATACTTTTATCCAGGTAAACTTTCACCTATTCTCTCCCTCTTCTCTATGTGCCTTTCTGGGAAACTCACACAAACCATTCTCTTGACTTAACTCTTCCAACAAATCTGTTTGAAACCAAACAAAAAAGTTGCTGAGGAATGACCAGACACGCAGTATATGCTCAGCATAAGGAGGAAAACAGACTGGCACCACATTGGCCTGAACAAAGGGAAAGCAAGAATACACCTTGTCTTGGTGTCAGACATTCTACTGCTTCTCCTTCTCTTCCTTTTTATTCTCAGATCTAGTTTTAAAGGTGCAAAAATTATTTCTGGGCTAAACAGATGAATGGGGATATAATTCAGCACCCTAAAGTCACCCTAGGACACACCTTAAAAGTCAAAAAGGCATCAGTCATCTTACCAAACAGCATTCTCACATCATAACATTCTATATATTTGCAGACCAGAGTAATCTCAAAGTCAGTCCTATCAACTCATTGACTTATTTCCTAGTGCCCCCCAAATGTTTTGCAAAAAATAAAAAGGAATTTCCTCAATGCCCAACACTGCAGTCTTTACTGTCATGATTTAAAGTTTTGCTAAAGACTTCTGTGAATGAGGTTGAAAAATTTATTTTCTTTTTAATTCCTTCTTTTCTTTTAATTCCTGTTTTCCCATGAAATAAAAAACTTTTTATGACTCACAATGAAACCCGGAACAATATAATGTAATGGTGGAGTGCTATAGGAAGGACTCAGACCATCAGCATCCTCCACAGGCCAAGAAATGCAGTTTTCCTAAAAACCTGCCTGCAGAAATCTTTACAATTTGCAAAGTCCTTCACAGTACCTGTCAGTATTCTGCTTTCTGCACAAAGACATCTGATGAGGAAGTTTTCCTAAGTAGGTCTTGTTGCTGGTTTCAGAGGACAGCTCAAGGAGGAAATAAAAACCATATTTACTATGATGCCAAAGTAAAATAAATAGAGATATAACTTCCTGTGTTTGAGATTGTTCAGCACCTACAAAGAAGACTAGATTTTAAAATATCTGCTATTATATATAGAAATATTTTATACACACTTAGGTATATTTATGACAGTTTTAGCATAAATCAAACAGATCAAAGAAAATACTGGAAGAACTTGCCAAATAGTCAAGAATGTCTTTTATATTCAAATGGTGGTTACATCTGTACATCTTACTGGTGGGATATCCTTCATTGTGTAACAAGTTTAAATGGAAATTATGGTAAACTATTCGCTTTGGTGCTCAAAAAAATAGACTCAACAAACTATAGCTTCCAATGGTTCATTTTCTTATAATCCAAATACCCTCCTCTTTCATAACTGCATATTAATTTTTTCCTAGACAGCTAATACACTAACTATTCTTTCCCTAGGAACTGCTCTGAAGGGGAAAGAAATTATTTCTGTAGCTCTTTGACAAGATAGTTGATTGTTGTGGCATGTTTACTCCCAACATGAACTCCAAAATGTCATATTGTGCCTCATTCAGCCTTGCTTGTTTAACACCATGCCAACAAAACAACTTGCATGCTTTCAGCAAACAGTTGTATTTCTCATAGCATCACTGCATGTGCACAGACAACAATATTTTGCTAACATGATTTTGTTCTGCTTTGATTAATACATGCTTGATTTCATGTCATCAAGAAGTTACATTAAAGTGATAGGACTTAGAGATTTAGAGACATTGCTCTGTTCTTAGGATTACATAATTTTTATTTAGGATTACCCTTTAAAATAAAATTTCTCGACCCTATGTGCAAGATTTACTCTTAGGAACAAAAAAGTTGTAAGCCATTTCTGAAAATACACAAATTTTTACATCTAAATTTAAATTGATGGGGGAGGGAGAAATTGTAAATCTCACTTCTCCAGTGATGTCCCCAAGTCTTTTTTGTTGTGTAAGATGCAAAAAAACACCTGCAAGCATACATGGAAGGCAGTCTTGTCCAGCAGACATGCAGAGGCAGCCAAGATCTAGGAGACAAAAGCACACCCCTTCTGTCTACTTTCTGTGGTCTCAAAACAAATGACATTTTTTAATGCCAGTCTTTCTGAATATCATTGGCTAAAGTACTAAAACAAAGAATTTAAATTTAGCCACTGTGGAAATTAGCCAAACATGACTGATTTTCCATTAGCTGTGTTTGGAGGCCTGTCAGTGATCACTGCAAACCCACCACAGGTATTTTTCACACTCAGAACAAATTCTCAAAGCAAAAAAAATAAAAATATCCTGAATTATTTCACTGTTGTTGTAAATATAAGGAATTTTGTTTCCTCTCTGAACTCTCCATGTAAAATACATAAATAATTCAATATTTAAGGTTTTTTGGGTTTGCATAGCTGAGATAAGCAGCTGTGACTTTTTCTCAAGGGAAGGGTGGTTCTTTCCCAGTAAAACAATCCAGGTCATCTGTCACTATAATGGCATCAACTCCATGAAGCAGTAATTTATTTTTAAAGACTTACTAATTTAAATTCACTGTACTCTACTTGAAAACTCTAGAAAAAAAAAATCAGAATTTATTTTTGTGAAAGGCACATTATACAACTCTCTCACATCTCTAGTTCTGGTTCTGACCCTTTTAGCTAGACTTACAATTTCAGTGACATGTCAGTAATTGATAGCAATATCAAAGAATTCAGCATTTTCAAGATCCTGAAATAATTCAGTAATGAATCAGACTTCTTCTTTCATTCTGCTATTCCTTTTTTTCCTATTAGAGCCTTTCCCTTCTGCCTCTTCCCTGCAGCTTTCATACCCACCACAAAGAGCTGTGCCCCAGCAGCCCAGCACAGACGTGCAGCAGCTCATGGCATGCTGTCCTCCTGCCCAGCCACCCTCTGGCTCCATCCCTCCCTGCTGAAGGATCTCTGCCACTTAGAAGGCAGCATGTCTTTTTCATGCTGCAAAAGACATGAAATGCAGTACTGAGCATCAGCTTTAAGCTTCGCTCAGTTGCAAGCAGAGTGCCATTGATTTCAAACGTGGTTTTGTTGCTGCTGCTGTTTCCCATATTTCAACACCTGGACTGTGCAATTCTTTGTGCATTTCTGAAAGGAGCAGCCAGAAAGACCAACAATTTTCAATTACTACAATCACACACCACTGGTTTATGTCAATATGGTTTGGTCACTAGGATATACAGACACAGAACTTTTCCTGCAGCTATTTAGCTCTTATCTGACAGCAGAGTTCAGAGATAGGGTAGGTGCTAAGCCACTGGTTATCAGCCATGAGTCACTCTGCTTCCACACAGAGCAAATATGCCTTAATGTGAGCAGGTAAGAGACTGTTCAACTCCAGTTACAGCCCATATGAAAAAGATGAGAAGAAAGGCACAGAAGAGGTGCATTAAAACTATAATAATTATGTCATCCAACTTGAATCTCATACACAGCATAGTGCAATGCTCAGAGAAGGGCTAAAATTGCTTTACCTCCCTTCATGAGCATAATGGCTGGTGGGTGTAGATGAAAGATCATGGTTTATGGTCTTCGGGGTGTAGATGAAAGATCATGGTTTATGGTCTTTGACCAGATATTATATTACCTGTGACTTTATTTCATAAAATTCCTAGCAACATGATTTTCTTTTTGCATAACTCTATGGCATACATATATTTAATTCTACAAGAATGATCCAATAGCCTATAAGTTTCCACTAACTCTGTTCTGCAGGGGAACTGTAGCTGTCTACCACATTTATTTTACCTAGTTCCACTGTAGGGTTAATTACAGTAATTTCACGACTATAAGGCACACCAGATTATAAGGCACATCTCCAGGAGTTGGCAAACTTCGCAACTTTGTACATTAAGGCGCACTGGACTATAAGGTGCACTTTTTTTTTGCAGGGAAGATCCATGCCGCGAGCAACAAACTAACGAATTAGTAACGGAATCCCATGATCGTGGAGTTTACTGGCAGGTGCTCAATTTGCAAACATTTTTCACAGATTGGTGTAACCTTTAAATGCAGCCCCAAGTATCCTCCCCGTGCGCGGGCCCTGGCACTCCCACCCGCTGCCAGCTGGTGAGGCAGGGCTCAGAGCGGCCGCGGCTCACAGCTGCCGCGGTTCGGGGTGGCCACAGCTCACACCTCGGGGTTGCTGCAGTTCAGGGTGCCTCAGGGCCGTCACGGTTTGCGGTGGTTCGGGGCGGCTCGGGCCTGCCTGTGGTTCGGGCCTCCCCACGGGGCTGCCCATGGTTCAGGGCTGCCCACAGCTCGGGGCGCCTCGGGGCTGCCCGGTCCTGCCCACCCCGCGCAGTTCCTGCTGGCCGGGGGCTGCCCAGTCCCTCCCTCCCCAAGCGACTCGTGCTGGTCAGGGGGTGCCCGGTCCCACCCACTCCGTGTGGCTCCTGCCGGCTGCAGCCGCCCACTCCCACCCTCCCTCGCAGCTCGGCTCACAGCTCGCACTTCTGGATTGGCAAATTTTGCAACTTTGTACATTATATAAGGTGCACCGGACTATAAGGCACACTTCCGGGTTCGGGCCAAAAAAGGATGCACCTTATAGTCATGAAATTACTGTACCTTGGGCAGATCTTTGTGCTAACACAGCAGTATTGCTTTTAGTTGTTGAACAAGCTTGTTTAGGGCCTCTTGAGAGCCTCTCTGCACTGTGCCTCAGGGACATATTCTAAGAGCTGTATTCTTATAAGCACCTTGAAGTTGTGCACCAGCTCCAGAGATGAGAACTGGATGCCTATATTCATCTCCTGGGCACTTTTAAGACACTTGCTCTCAGTTTTATTTTACACAAAATAATAATAGTTCTTACTTCAGTGGGGTGTAAAATCCTTAAACAGCTGATGAGGAATTAAAGTGAGGAAATCTCTGGAAAAGATCAGGCACAACCACTGAAACCCAGAAGCGAGTATAAACTGGGACCAAGTTCTCAAAAATTTCATATACACCCCTAACTCCGTATAAGTAATATAGGGTTGGTGTTGGAAAAGAATAAAAAGGAAGGCAGACGTTGGATTTACCAAGTTATTAAACAAATTCTTTTTTAATAAATCCATACAGAACTGTTTCACATAAAGACGGAATTTAACTGAGGAAGCATCATATCACAGAGTACTGGAAACTAGGAATATATGACAAAAATCTCCAGAGTCTTTGTCATATTCAGGTATTCTTTCCTCAGTCTTTCCTAGGGCTACTGTTACAAATAGGATGTGCACTACATGAAGTCTGCTTGACGCCATACAGCTATGATCTTTCTATGATCTTTACTCAAAATTTTAGTATAGGCTACCAGGGAAAGAGGAAACCCAAGTAACAATACAGTCCCCTCTTTACCCCCTGCAAGACTGTAATGATCAACTTTTAAAGGAGAAATACAGGAGCTGATAAAAAGGGGTTTGGAGGTATTTTTCCCATTTATAAATAAATCCATGTGGAAAGGATACACAATATGAATAGTCTTTTTAAGGTGGCAGGTAAACAGAAGAAAACACAGCTGGGACCTCCACGCAATCTCTATTTTACTAACAGACAGCTGAGAGAACTGGTGTGGTTTAATACCTCAGCCCAGGTTGCTGTTCCAATATCGCTTTAGTTTCTATAAATTTTTAATGCAAGTGAAACAGATATTTTCACAAGCAATTTCTCATGGACGTCCTTAATTTTGAGTTTAGCTCACTTAACTAACTCCTTTGGCACACAGCAATTTGAACCCTGTTCAGGTTCCTTTCCGGAAAAAGCACAATAGGTAATCTTCATTCAGACAGAAAGAAGCATAAATCTTTCACTGTTATGCAAAGCCAAATAGGGAAACAATTGTTTTCCTAGTATGACACGAAGTAATATTGTACACAATGCATATAGGGGCAGAGTCCCAGCTGGTTTGAGTTTGTTTGTTTACAATAACAGCAGTAGAACAGTGTCAATTGAGACACACACAACGTGCCACCAAGAGTTTCCAGCAGAGGCTGCATGAAGAAACACCAGCAGCGTTTTTCTCTCCCCTGCCTTACAATTTGAAGTCAACAAATCAAAGCAATTATTTGAAACTCTAAAGCCACCTACAATTTGCACCTTTTGAAAATGATGTCTCTCTTGAATTGTGTAATTTCCTTCTAACTCCCACTACCACTAAAATTTTTGCCTTCTGAAGCTTGGGAATAGAGTTCTTAAAGAAATGGCAACTTCAATCAGTGGTTCAGCTTCTTTTAACCATCAAAATTCAACACTTCCTTTTTATTAGCTGATGAAGTGGGATGTGTGGCTGCTCAAAGCAAACAGAATATGGTCTCCAAAATCAGCTCTTTTTTTTGGAACAGGAGAATATATAATTCCTAAAAGCACAGAACAAATCTGTGAACAAAATATTATTATTATTGCTAAACAAAATCTCTCAACGGCTATTTTAGGGCTCAATCCTTGAAGATGCCAAATACAATGAAGAGCCAAATGATGGAGTATAATTCCAGCCCCCTTATCAGCAATATATGAGAGAGAGGAAATTGATCAAAAAGACCCTGAACCAGACAGCAGCTTAGAAAAGAGGGCTGAAAAACTTAAAACAGCCACAAACAAAACTACACAACTCTAGCGCTAATAAATTCAATTCCAAAAGCCCTGTGCCATGAAAAAAGAACAGCAAGAACAGAAGAGGTGATAGGCTAATTTCCATGTTTAGAAAGTCATTTTGGTTGTCATTGTGAATGTGTACAAGGATCATAAGGATTCATTCCTTACAAGAGAACAACATACCAGTATCCAAGCATCAATATTAAAGGCATAGTTGTTCAATAAATAATATTTCTCCTTTGGAAATTTAACCACCCTACTCAAAGATATTTTGTGCAAGGTTTCCACAGTCTCCAATTAATAGCATGCTAGGGAACATGCCAGAGATTTACACCTGCCTACGTACATCACTAACAATAATCCAGTATAAGATATTTACAATTGGAGCCAAAGCTATAGAAGTGGACACTGACCTGTAGTGAAATGGAATTTGACACAACAGACTGAGAGTCAACCCCACCTTAATTTACACAAATGTTTTTATATTTTCACTTGACATAGCAAAACAAATGAAAATTTCTGATAACTGCCTGGTATATGCATTTAGTACAATCAATTGTACTATTACAAGTGTTAATGTCTCATCTTTATAAACAAAAGTATTTATTGCTTGTTTTGTATTGCAAAGAATATACAACTAGATATATTTTTAAATTACATACTACAAGTCAATTTAAACTACTAACATAGTTTAATGTATTTCAGCAAAAGTGTTCACTTTCTAATCTATACTGCTGCTGTGCAGTCATAAATAAACAGCAACATTTATTCCATCTACTGAACATCAAATGGGCTGTAGGGAGTGCATACCAATTCAGTGTCCAGCCTTACTTTTTATAAGACAAAATTTGCATCTTATGCACTTTAACATCAACAACAGCAAAATAGGTTTTTCCTTTCTCAAAATTTTGGTTTTAATTGTTTTGCCAGGCAAAGAGGTGATCTAAGGTCTAACAACTGCAGTTGCTGTTGGTCTGGTTATCTAGCAGTAAAAAATTAAGTATCCCAGATTAATGCCCTACAGTAAGAAGAATAAAACCCTGCTTACTGCAATTAAGGAGACTCATCAGTATTCCAAATAAATTATCAAATTCTTTAAACAAGTTAGAGAAAGAGAGTTATACAGTGGCCCACTCTTCATTAGCAGCATTGTTAGACTATATTAATGATACTAATGCCAAGGGTACTGGCTTCAATTTCATAGAACTGAGGAGAGTCAGTGACCAATTTGTCCATCATAGTGTCCATCAAGAAAAGATCTGCTAATCAGCTTGAAATCAATCTGGTTTGATATTTGTCCGAGTCACCAACTGCAGACAAATCTGCACTCCTTACACCCAGGAAAGGCTTTGTTCCCGTGAGCCTCTTTCAGAAGAGCAAATCTCTCTGGCTGAACAGGGCAGTTAACTTCAAAGTTGACTTCCAGCTTCATTTCCAGTTTAGGAAGCTTAAAACAATGCTGTCTGGTTCCTCCTAACTATCCTAACAGGCCTTCATGATGCTACTGTTTTAAAATCCGTGGTACAGAGACTCACATGGCCAGCCTGGTAGCTGAGAATTACTTGGAAGCTACAATTCAAAGTTCCATCTTTCCTGCCTCTGGCATAGCTCTGCACCTATGCCCAGAAGAGACAACACAAACCACTCCATCATCCATTGCTCAGGAGCCCCACAGCAGCAAATCCCACCAGACACCACTCTTTGCTCCAGAGAAGCAATAGACAATCAACTGAGTCAGAATCAAGCCACTGGATAACTGAATGTGTTTCATCTGTGTTTGCATCTACTTTTGTGACTCCTTTGAGAAAACACATGGTACAGATGATGAGCATCAATATTTTGTCACAAAGTTTAAGAGTTGTCCTGTCAAAAAATTATATGCACAGCTCTCAAACTAGCACAGTGACAGAGAAGAGTTGGAAATGGGACTGAATTCTAAACAGTCCACTTCAAGGAAGTATTTACTTTACTTAAGCCTAAATTCCAGATTTGTGCATGAGCGTTTTTATGCCACATGCCAACAAAATGTTCAATGCTGAAAAGATAAAAGCAGTTCTGTCTTGAAAAGTCTGTCGTGTGAAGAAAGATAATGAACTAGCCTCTCTTTTTCTCACAGAAGAGGTTTGTTGTCTTTCTAGTTCTCTAAACAGTCTTCTCCCTCTTCAAGAAGTTCTCTTTCTTCTTTGGTAGATGTTAATTCCAGTGGAATTATTTAGAAGATCTCATGGCAGATAGCAAAGGTGTGATCTGGTACTAATATCAAGGATGGTTGAACACATATGGACAATATAGGAAATTATGAAGGACCTTCCCTACAAGACCAAAGTAACAGCAGAGCAAAAAATTATTTAAGAGCAAACAAGAGCCAAACTGCAGATATTTCCTCCAGTGTCATACGGAGTTTGCATAGAGTACTAAACAGTTACACTAATGAAAAGCAGAGACACACAAAGAGAAAAGCAGCACAGTCTGATTAATGAGGAAAGACACTAATCATCATCAGACTACCACTTAAACACTACCTTTCCAAGACGAATGTAAATTCATGCATCACAAGCAAATACACTTGAATGTTTAGAAAGTTTATAAGATAAATGTCTTCTATTAAACAAATAGAAAAGACATAATAATTTATAGTATGTAATAAATTCAATTGAAAATTGAAAATACAGTTCATGAATACTGTTCCAATAGTAGGCCTTGCATTTTACAAGTACAGTAATTTCACGAATACAAGCCGCACCAATTTGACCAAAATTTTGGTGGAAACCCGGAAGTGCGGCTAATATTCCGGGGCGGCTAATACATTAACAAAATTCTAAAAGCTGCCAACACGGAAGTGAGAGCCCGCGGCAGCCCCAAGCCAAGCTGGAGCCCGGCCGGCCCCAGCAGAGGTGGGAAAGCCTGGCAGAGGCGGGGCCAGCAGTGTGGGGGGCGGGCGGCAGAGCCTGAGCCAGCAGGGCGGGGCAGGGGGGCGGCAGAGCCGGGTCAGTAGGGCGGGGGAGCCTGGGAGAACTGGGGCTAGCAGTGCAGGGGAGCATGGCAGAAGCAGGAAGGCCGGCGGGTGGGGCTGCCTGGCAGCAGGGGAAGCCCAGCAGAATCGGGGCCAGCAGCATGGGGGAGCCCGGCGGTGCGGGGGCCTGCAGTGCCGGCCAGGGCGAGGAAACGCGACGGCGGTGCAGACGGGAGGGGGCGGCCGGCGAGCCCGGCGGCGGCAGCCCGCCGGCAGGGCTAGGGAACGCGGCGCGGCCGGCGAGCTGGGCGGCGGCAGCCCGCCGGCAGGGCTAGGGAACGCGGCAGCGGGGCGGTGCTGACGGGAGAGGGGGGCCAGCGAGCCCGGCGGCGGCGGCAGTGGCTGGCCCGCCGGCAGGGCTAGGGAACGTGGCGCGGCCGGCGAGCCGGGCGGCGGCAGCCCACCGGCAGGGCTAGGGAACGCGGCAGCGGGGCGGTGCTGACGGGAGAGGGGGGCCAGCGAGCCCGGCGGCGGCGGCAGTGGCTGGCCCGCCGGCAGGGCGACTACGTAAACAGCGCAGCGGCGAGGCGGCCGGTATGCCTGCCAGCGGCGGCAGTGGCTGGTCCGCCGGCAGGGCGACTACGTAAACAACACAGCGGCGAGGCGGCCGGCATGCCTGCCAGCGGCGGCAGTGGCTGGTCCGCCGGCAGGGCGACTACGTAAACAACGCAGCGGCGAGGCGGCCGGCATGCCTGCCAGCGGCGGCAGTGGCTGGTCCGCCGGCAGGGCGAGTACGTAAACAGCGCAGCGGCGAGGCGGCCGGCATGCCTGCCAGCGGCGGCAGTGGCTGGTCCGCCGGCAGGGCGACTACGTAAACAACGCAGCGGCGAGGCAGCCGGCATGCCTGCCAGCGGCGGCAGTGGCTGGTCCGCCGGCAGGGCGACTACGTAAACAGCGCAGCGGCGAGGCGGCCGGTATGCCTGCCAGCGGCGGCAGTGGCAGGTCCGCCGGCAGGGTGACTACGTAAACAACGCAGCGGCGAGGCGGCCGGCATGCCTGCCAGCGGCGGCAGTGGCTGGCCCGCTGGCAGGGCGAGTACGTAAACGTAGCGGCGAGGCGGTGCTGACGGGAGAGGGGGGCCAGTGAGCCCGGCGGCGGCTGCAGCACCACCCGGCCGGCCCCGTCAGCAACCATGAGCGGGCCGAGCCTTCCTGGCCCCGCCCTGAGCCAGTAAAGCCCTCTATGCCGCGATCCTGTTACTAATTGGCCAATTTGTGAAAGCTGCGCACGGAATCTCGCGACGAACGAAAGTGCGGCTAATATTCGGGGTGCGGCTTATCTATTGACAAAGACAGCAACATTGTCGAGGCACCGGAAGTGCGGCTTATAATCCGTGCGGCTTGTATTCGTGAAACTACTGTAATTGTCAACACTTAGACACAAAAACAAACAAACAGAAAACACAAACTTCATTGATTTTCTTGCAAAACTACCTAGAGTTACTCTAAATCATTTCCATGCCCCCAACAACACTGCAATTCATCAAAACTGTAATAAGACTGTTAGCAGGACAATAACACAGAATTTTTTAAAAATCAGAAACCTAGCCAAGCTGAAAGTATGGAAAAAAACCCACACATCTCTCATTACAGTATAAACACTTTTCTGACTATGTTACATCTTGGTAGCAGTCCTGAGAGATCCGTCAAATACAGAATTGTAATCAAAAAGGAAAAGTGAATGTGTGGGTTTGCATTAATCCTTCTCGTTGTTACATACTGATGTTATTAATTTACAATTATTTCTTAGATTAGAAATTTAAGATTTTATTTCATAAAAACCATTGGGAATTAGAAGAAACTGCAGATGGAATTAATTGGATTTGGAAGAAGAAAAAGAAGAATTCTGTCCATCTTGACAGCTCAAAGCAGTGCCAACATCTGAGTTTTTTCCACTCTAACTGCTATTAAGGTATGTTTATCTGATCAAGCCAAGCCACAGTAAGAGAAGGCAGAGTAGTTAGAGCCCACAGTCTGCCTAAATGTTAGTCCTTTATAGTCAATGTACTTCACCATAGCTGTTCTTGAGGTTGTTTGGAAAATCCTGTCCACTTGCTCGCTCCGCACAGAATCTGCTAAAGGGGAAACAATTCAGAAAGAACAAGAAGCAATATGGTAGTTCAAAAACCTGGTCAGCAGGTGGTGGGGTGTCCAACACAAGCACTGAAAAAAAGTTACTCCCTGCTAACACAGCACATGCTTTCTGCAAGTAGGAAATAATTGAGAGGCACGTAGAAATTAATAGCAGGCAGGCCAAAAGGTTTCCACTAAGATCAGATAACTTTTATTTACTATTGCTTTGAATAAAGCATCTTCAAATGTACTGAAGTTATCTGCACCACTATTCCACTTGAAATCAATGTAGTAACTACAAGCCACATACTCAGTTGAAATTACAAATAATTTAAATAGGCCAAAAGTCTGGTTTCTTAACCAGCTTAAAACAATGCACAAACGTAACACCATGTTACCATCAAAACATGGGATCCATCACCACCTCTGCCTCACCACCCTGCTGTGCACTCCCCATCTTCCTCTCGTTTCAGCACTGCCAATCATATTGCCCACAAGCAGCAGTACTAATCCCAAAAAGTGGTGAAAGTGATGGAAGCACAAGAAGGGAGGACAGAACTGAGGCCTTCAATGGCAATGAAGTCTGGGATCAACTTAAACTGATCTCCAAGCAACACCCAAACTAATGTCAGGATTACAAACAATTTGCTCAGTGATTCCAGAAAAATATACACCTGAAAAATCCAACTTCCTACAGGAAAAACTCTTAAAATACATGCAAGCATAGGTACCTTTATAAACTTAACAATATTTAGGGAAAAACAAGACAGCTAACGTCTAAATAGTCTAAAGATGCAAATACTGATGGGGAACTACAGTGAACAGATGCTTGTGCTCTGTGGTGTTTGAAATTCACAAATGCTGATGTTGTCTGCATAGCCCATTATTATACCTCAATTTCCTCACAATTATATGAGGAAAAACAGATCCAACATAGTTAAACAATAAAAGGTTTTGTTACTTCTCTTTTAAACAAGAGTAAGGTGAATCAGAAGGCTGCTAGAACAGTTTGCTAGTATGAGTTTCCATCACTCAAATATAAATAATGGAAAAATCAGTCTCCAGAAAATGTTTTTCCAGAACAGAGAAATAAAAAAGGGGACAACAAAGACAGCAGAATGGGAATTTCAAAATTTCTGGCATTGTGAAACAGACAAAAATGGTTACTTGTGACTATGAAGAAAGTGTAACTTGATAACTACAATAAGAATGTTTTAAAAATGGTATTAAAAGGCTTCCGACAATTTAGCTATATTTTACGTTCCTTTTAGAAGAATTCTAACCACAGTTACTACAAACAAATCACATAAATGTTTTACTAGCTATGTCTATGAAATAAGAAATCAGTAATTGTTGGAGGTTGGTTTTTTCCCTTTTTTCTCTGTGGAATTTTCTCCATTGTGATTCTGAGAAACTTGTTGGCTACACCCTAGCACGGATGGCTAGTGACAAGGAGAGGGGAGAGACTCCCTGTCCCTTTGTTGGTTTTTTTGCAAGTCTCTCTCACAGGGTGGGGGAAGGGGGAAAATACCAGGGGGGCATGTAAAGGACCTGGGGGAGCAGCGCTCTCTCTCTCTCTCTCTCCCCACCTCGCTGGTGGAGTCAGAGGAAGACATCCAGTGCTGCTCCCTACCATCCTCCACCATCCCACCACTGGGAGCCACGTTCACTGCTGTCAGACATTGCACTGCTGCCTTTCTGCTCCAGCCTGCTACCTCTGGGCACCCAGCTGAGCACCAAAACCAACATGGTGAGCAGGGGAGTCCCTTCTCCATCCCTCTCACATCTGGGACACCGCCACCATCACCCCAGCCCTCCTCAGCTGCACAGGACCTGCCCGGCCCCCACCACCAGTACTGAGGGAGGGAGTGTATGCGGCCAAAAAGAACTGGAACTGAGTTACTGTTCTGTTTTGTTGTTAATTTTCATAGCTGCTGGTTTTGTTTGTCTTGTTATATTGTTATGTATATTATTATATGCAGATATATTAGTAAAGATCTGGTCACTCGCAAGAAGAACAATTTCCACTGGGGTGCTGAGCAGCAGCAAGCCTTTGCCCAGATCAAACAGGAGATCGCTCATGCGGTAGCCCTTGGCCTAGTCAGAACGGGACCAGAGGTGAAGAATGTGCTTTATTCTGCAGCTGGGAACCATGGACTGTCTTGGAGCTTTGGCAGAAGGTGCCTGGGGAGACTCGAGGCCGACCTCTGGGATTCTGGAGCCGGAGCTACAGAGGGTCTGAAGCCAATTACACTCCCACAGAGAAGGAGATCTTGGTTGCCTGTGAGGGAGTCCAAGCTGCCTCAGAGGTGATTGGGACGGAAGCACAACTCCTCCTGGCACCTCGACTACCAGTGCTGGGGTGGATGTTCAAAGGAAAGGTTCCCTCTACCCACCACGCCACCGACACCACATAGAGCAAGTGGATTGCCCTCATCACACAACGTGCCCGTATTGGAAACCCGAATCACCCTGGGATTTTGGAGATAATTACAAACTGGCCCGAAGGTGAAGATTTTGGTCTCACTGACAACGAGGAGCAAGAACAAGTGAGCCGCGCTGAGGAAGCCCCACCGTGTAACCAACTGCCAGCAGATGAAACACGCTACGCTCTTTTCACCAACGGCTCCTGCCGCGTCGTGGGGATGAACCGGAAGTGGAAAGCAGCCGTATGGAGCCCCACTCGACAGGTTGTTCAAGCTACCAAAGGAGAAGGTGGATCAAGTCAACTTGCTGAACTGAAAGTTGTTCAGCTGGCCTTGGACATTGCTGAGAGAGAGAAGTGGCCAAAGCTCCACCTTTACTGATTCATGGATGGTAGTCAATGCGCTGTGGGGTTGGTTGGAAAGGTGGAAAAAGGCAAACTGGCAATGTAGGGGAAAACCAATCTGGGCTGCTGATGAGTGGAAAGACATTGCCACCCATGAAAATCCGTCATGTGGATGCCTATGTCCCAAAGAGTCGGGCTAATGAGGAGCACCAATACAATGAGCAGATAGATCAGGCTGCACAGATAGAGGTGTCAAAGATAGACTTAGATTGCCAACACAAGGGAGAGTTGTTCCTGGTTTGATGAGCCCACAATGTCTCAGGTCATCAGGGCAGAGACACCACCTATAAGTGGGCACGGGACCGAGGGGTGGATCTAACCATGGACAGTATCTCTCAAGTTATCCATGACTGTGACACATGTGCTGCCATCAAGCAAACCCTCTGGTATGGGGAGTGTTGGTCTAAATATAAGTACAGGGAGGCCTGGCAGATTGACTACATCACACTGCCTCAGACCCGCCAAGGCAAGCGCTACGTGCTGACCATGGTGGAAGCCACCACTGGATGGTTGGAGACCTACCCTGTGCCCCACTGCTTGGAACACCATCCTGGGCCTTGAGAAACAGGTCCTTTGGAGGCATGGCACTCCTGAGAGAATTGAGTCAGACAACGGGACTCATTTCAAGAACGGTCTCATAAACAGCTGGGCTAGGGAACACGGCATTGAGTGGGTGTACCATATCCCCTACCATGCACCAGCAGCTGGGAAGGTTGAACAGCACAATGGCCTGCTTAAAATCACCTTGTAGGCACTTGGTGGGGGGCCTTTCAAAAACTGGGAGAGTAATCTACCAAAGGCCACATGGTTAGTGAATACTCGAGGTTCCACTGACCGAGCAGGCCCTGCCCAATCTGAGCTCTTGGGAACACCAGATGAGGATAGGGTTCCAGTGGTACACATGAGAGGTATGCTAGGGAAAACTGTTTGGGTGAACTCTGCCTCCAGCAAAAACAATCCTGTCCGTGGGGTGGTTTTCGCTCAAGGACCAGGTTGTACCTGGTGGGTGATGCAAAAGGATGGAGAGACCCGATGCATACCCCAAGGAGACCTTGTTCTAGGGTGAACTACCTCTGATGCTGTGCTTGTATCTGTAACTGCATGTATGTATATAATTTAAAGGTTTTAATTTGACGTATGGGAAAAATTCGGGGTAGATAATGTGGAGGTTTGGTTTTTTTCCCTTTTCTCTCTGTGGAATTTTCCCCATTGTGATGCTGAAAAACTTGTTGGCTACACCCTAGCATGGACTGCTATTGACAGGGAGAGGGGAGAGACTTCCTGTCCCTTTGTTGGGGTTTTTTGGAAGTTTCCCTTGCACGGTGAGGTGGAGAGGAAGAGGGAAAAGACCACAAGACCAAAATTATAATAATTGGGAGGGAGGGGGTTTGCAGTCTCCATCTCAGGGTGGGACTCCTGTGTTTCTTGGCAAATACCAAACCAGGACAGTAGTATTAGTCAAGATCCCCAATGTCAATCTCATTGTGATATTGTAAAAAATGCTACAATTATTCCATATTTGTGTGTTTACAAGTGAAAAAAAAAAAATAAAGCCAGTAAGTAAGTTGTTCCCTCTCTCTGCTTTTAAAACAGAAAAAAAAATGTTCAATTTACAGCTTGTGTGTCTTACAAGTAAAGTTAGTTTCATTCCAAATCTACTAACTTTCTTCACTAAAACTGGTGACTGCAAAAATTGTTTTTTCATTTCAGTAAAACCCAGTCTTTAAAATATAATTTCTGAGGAAACCAAATGTAAATATTTTTATTTTAAGAAACACTACCCTACCTTCTCAAGCTGTAATTTTCTTTGACACAAAGCATTATTAGACAGCATCTTGCCTTAACTGTTGCATCACTAAGTACTCTGGAGAGGTCTCATTCAATCTTTCTCTCTTCAGAGACACCTGACTTTTCATGAAGTATTTCAACATTCATTGAGTCAGAGATCAACACAGACAGAATGAGTCTGTGTTTTAGACTTTTACTTGGGAGTTTAGAAAAAACAAGAAAGAAAAAAACACACAGTACTTAAGTATGGCATCCAAAATGTTGCCTTACTGGTACCTGGACTGAACAAACAGTGAAATGTGATAGATGAGCTTGCTTTGAAAAACAGATACCTGGGTTCCACAATCCTTTTCAGGACTGAAAACTGACGGGAACATAAGGGACACTACACCAACTCTGTTTAGCATCTAACTTCCATGACTATTTTCATTCTCTAACAGATGAAACTTGCAGATCTAATTCCTAGGGCTGAACTAGGGGTAGACCTTTATTAGAAATTGCATCAAATCTTTTTCTTATTTAAAATTCTATGGGCATGTCTGCACAGGGAAAATTGTGAATGCTGAGCCAAATTGAATTCAAGTGTAAGTTCAAAATGCATTAGTTAAAACATATTAAACTCCCATGTGGACAATTTCATTCATAAGTAAAGTGGCCTAGTTTAATCTGATTTAATTAATATGCTACAAATTCACCCCCTGGTTAATTAAACTTCACTTTTCAGAGCAGGCCCATACAGTCACTCAGCAAAGGGATGTGAAACACAGGCCTTCTGAGCTTCTCTCCTGGGTTAGGCATTGGGTTTTGTGCAAGACAGAACTAGTCGGAGGGGACAGAACTGTGCCTGGATTTGGAGCGCACAGCTGACAAAAAAGCAGCTGAAGTAGGAGGGAATCAGTAAGAGTTTCCAACTCAAGTCTTAACAAGCTGGGACAAGACTTGCAGGAAGAAATCTGCTGTAGAATAACTGGTGTGATATGATGCTAGACACAGGAACAAATACTAAGAACATGGAAAGCTGTATTACCTGAATGTTCAAGCAAACTAATGTAAACAAGTATTGCTTTTATCTTACTCATGTTTTATACAAGATTCCAATTTATCATGCTCTTTTCTGCAATGTTTTTTCTTATTTGAATGTACACAAGGAATTAAATTCAGGAATCATAACCAAATCAAGAATAACACTGCAATTAAAACTGGAATGTACATGCTAGTTCTAAGCCACAATAATCCTATTTTCTAGTCCTAGGTATTTAAAAGCTACTCATACCCAGCTCATACCAAGCAGGTAAAAGGACACTGAGACAATATGGACACAAAAACTTATTTCATTTATTATTTACCTATTACTTTACAGCAGCATCTGTAGTATGGCAACATTAGTATCTTCAAAATTATTGCACAGTCTAAAGACAAGTGAGTTAAACTGGAGCTAAGCGTTAAGACATTTGGTGGTAAGACTAGGATCTTTGCTCAACTGCGAGCAGCTCCCATCTGCAGTGACACTAATTCACTGCTCTGATGGTTGTCCTATGGCCTGTGTGAAAGAGTCGGTAGTTTCTGTTCCTACTGGGCAGGTATCCAAGCTGTAAAGCTACTGTTCACTTGTCACTAATTGATACCCTTGGTAGTCCATTAAGGAAACTATGGAATGAATAAGCCCTCTCACTGGTAAAAATATGCTCGGGATATGGTAAAAAGATTGTGGTGCACTGGCAAAAGAGCATGAGAAAAGCTTCACTGCTACTCGTGCTCCATCCATTCAGAAGATAAATAGCAGGCTTCATTCTTCAGATCTGTCACTTTGGCATCTTTCATTGCAATAAATTAGCATTTAAGAAAAAGCTACAGGAAAATGAATTCTTCTTGCTGGTGACAAAACCCAATTCTCACACATAAACATAACAAAGGACAATCACTTCATAAAATATTCTCTGGAAAATAATGTATTATTCATATACTGAATCATGCAAAATTTCTCTGACCTTTTGTGCTTGTCTTTTTCTGGATGTCATCAACTGTTTTATAACTTTCTTGGATTTTTCATTCTTTCAAACTCATCCAAATTAAGAAGCGATTTGATCTTCTATTTTAAATCATCATAAAACCATTCTACTAGAAATCTGAGAGAGAAGCAACACTTATCTTTCTCCAGTCTCTCCCAGTGTCTATTCATGCAAGATTTACTAATTGTTAAACAATCCTCCAGTTTCACTTTTGGCTTCTTTTGCATAATGTGTTGTTAAATTACATTAACTTAATGAATAAGCATTTCAGTAGAGATACTTCATTTCCTTTGTAACCATTTCAAACAAAAAAGACAGCATTCTAATTTACAGCATCTAACAGTCTCAAAAATTAATGCTCAATGTTAAACAGCTGGAAGCAGTAATACTAAAACTGTGCCAAATGTACAGAGACAACTCAAGCATTTAAACTGCAGCCATCACAGTTTACTCCATGGTGGCAGATTCCTAACAGAAAATCATGCCATCTCACCACCATTAGCACCGAATACTCATACAGAACAACATTTGCCCTAAAAGGAACATGCATGGTCTCCATCAGTTTTGTGACTATTTTTTGTTAATTGTGTGATGATAAAATTTTGCATCTTTTTCCATGGGAAAATGCAGCAGCCAGTCTGGTCCAAGAGCCTAGTCACTATGCCAAGGCTGTAACATTATCTCATGCCTGAGAAACCTTGCACTCCTCTGACATCAGTTGAAAATGAGAGTAGTTGGAAAATGGTCAAATGCAGCTCAGTGAAATAACACCCTTGCAATTTCTCATTGACACCCACAGTCGGTACCAAGCCATGAATTACTGCAGTCACCATAAATCACAGCCATGCAGCAAGCAACATTTAACATAAGTTTTCCAACAATACAGCTGATTACAATTACACACATAATAACTTCTAAAGATTGACAGAAATAAGTTCTGAGTGTAGCAGACAAAAAGTTATGAGATTTCAAAGTCATAAGTATTCAAAGTGAATTTAAGAAAAGAAAAACGTCATCTATTTTTACAACGGAAAAAATGAAACAAAAGGAACTCAGTTTTTGTTGCAGTTAGAGTGGCTTAGAAACTTTTGCAAATGCTCTGCCCCTACTGAAATAATACACCCTATTGTCCCAGCTGCTGAGTACCCAGCAGTAAAGCAACACCCAGCAGGAGCAATAGCTTTTCAGCTTTTCTCATAGCAGGGCAGCTATAGACTTATCCACATTTTCTAAACCTTTACCATTCAAGGTAGCTCAGCAATTGCCAAGACTTTCCAAGAACTTCCACTGCACATACAGTGCATCTCTTTACTTTGTCTTCTCCTCAGGCTGTAGTAGTTTTAACCTAGGACTAAGAGGAAATAAAGAAAACAAAATTGCATGTTTAAAGTCAACTCAAAATCACTTTCAGAATGAGAACACTAAAAACAAAACAGAATTTTCCAACACTGCAGATAGTCATCTATAGTTGATATGGAAAAAATTAGTTTCTACCATCTTTTAAAAAGCTGGTGTTACATTGGAATACAGTACAAAACTGCAAATCACAAGACTTAAAATGTCTTAGCTTATTTGAGTCACTGCTGACTCAAATCCTGACTATCTAGTGGCAATTTCCCTCTGGGGGTGCACTTTTTTACATGTATTATAAAGATAAATAAGCAGGCCCTACATTTTACAGAGTCTTACACACAGAATGAATTCTGTAGGACTTTATCTTAGTAAGTCTATCTTCCACCATTCTGTAGTTATGTTCTGACATACTAGAACAGTATTTCAATTTTTCCACGATGGACAGCTCAGTGAGCCATAGAAACAATGCAAATCTACATGTACTTGTACAGTGACATCTGAAGCTCCACCTCAGCCCATTTGAGCATGATGTGGTGAAGGAACAGATCAGGCATGCCCTGTGTAGGACTGTGAATATAATACTACTACAGAGTGTGGGAGGCAAGCTATTTCACTGCAAGGAGAATCTGACAGTGGAAATTTCCATTCCCTGCATACTTTAAAGGTAAACTTGAATCTTATATATGAAAAGTATTCAGAACTGGGAAAAAAATTCAGCTTGTACACCTGTACCAAAAGAAACTAAAGTTAAATCAATGCCTTGATTTTGCCTTGAGAATTAGTCAACCCCTCCATAATTCTCCATTACAGCCACAGCACACACAGAGAACACTGGTTATGTAAAAATACATGTGTTTAATGTGTGTTTGACAAAAAAGTGTATGTCAACACAGTTTACTGCAGATCAAAACAACTATTCTCACACATTTCAGCCTGACTCCACTTCTGCCTGATTTTTCACCTGTTTTTCCCCTTGTCACTCTTTTAAATCCATCTCTAGTTTCATCTGTTTTGACCTCTGATACACACATCTTGCTTCTGCACGTTTTAATGCCTACAGAGGATGTGTGGATGACCTTCCCATGTTCATGAATTCTATTAACTTCAAGCTTCATGAACCAGTTGAATTTTGTGATCTTCCTCAGGCTTTATTCTAACCTTTCTTGATGTTCTTGGTCTAGAAATAGCCTGCCCCCAGAATCTCTGCTCCAGTCTCCCCAAACTCTGAGCAGATACTCTATTTTTCAGTAGGAATTATTGTTTGAAACAAACACAAATATTCAACCATACTACAGTGCTTATAATCTCATGTCCATATCTAGTGAGAGCCATTCAAACAGAAGTTATTGTGAAGCTCTTCCCTTCTTGATACAGTCTGGAAGTCAAATACTATTTCGTTTATCACACAAAGACATCTCAGAGTTCAATAATATAATTATTGGAGTTTATGTGATTTAGGAAAATTCAAAGCTTGAGGAAGGGCATTGGATGGGAACACACTGTTTGCTGCTATTAACAGCAAGCTGGACAGAATATTCTGTTTATTAAAAAAATTCCAAACAACAAAACGAGCTTATAATACATTGACTTTATTTGCAAGGTGCATACTGCAGGAGTCATTCTATTAGATTAAGAAAATGCTAATGTAATACTAAAAAAAAGGATCTGTCAAATGCTAAAATAAAATCTCCAAATGTACTAAATTTGCTAAATCCTCATCACCATCTTCTCTTTATAGAACACCCACAGTGTGCCAGTACTGTGCAAGAAAAACTCAGTCCTTGATACAGTAGTTTATAATCTGTATAGACGACACAAGAAGAAGCAGTTAATGAAGGTCAAAGCAGTTGGAAGAGAAACTAAAGCCAGAATGTTGTAGTCAAGGTTAGGAGTCAGTTTTTGCTTACTTTCTCTATGTTCTGACTTGTTTTACTTCTTAAAGTAAACCATAATGAATATACAACACAAGAAAAAAGGGATTTAAAAGTCCTTTTGAAAGTGTGTTTACAAAGACGGATTTGAATGAGAATGGAATCAAGACTATAAAGACAAGGGCGGAATTGGAGGGAACATAAAAAGAATTAATAATTACATACCATCCAGTAGGTAAAGACAAAACAGGACAGCTCCTGGTCACATTTAGAGAGATTGGAGAGAGGTAAGAGATGGGGAAATGGACGTGGAAGTAAATAACAAGTACCAAACAAACCATCAAAGTCAAGATAACTGTTTCAAAAGAAATAGAGACAAGGAGGACACTACTGGAGATGCAATGAGTGAAATGCAATAGGAAATTGCATCAAGCTGGGGGAGAAAGAAGAAGCATGGAAGTTTCACACCACTGTTTTGCTTACACAGGACAGAAGATGAAGACAGTGGTCCTCAAGGAAATGCAGAAGTTCAAAAACCTGGGGAAAGGGGGTGAAGAGGTTTGGCCAAGTTTACATTTTTTTAGCAGAATGCCATTGGAAAAGTCTAAGATAAGAAGGAAAGTTCATCTATTAAACCCTTATACACACCCATCACATACAGTCCCAAAACAAAACGAGGTTACCCAGTCATGATACTAAGTCAGACAAGAAGAGGCCTGATGGAATTCTCTTTCCCCATATCATAAATAAAACAGCATGTAAGGCACTAGAAGATGCCATGAAAGCTGGAAAAACCCATGCTCAAACCTGGGACAGGGGAAAGAAAAAAAATTCGGCAGAGGGGAAAAAAAACAAACTGTGTAAAGCCTGAAGAAGAAAAGAATTTTCCATACATGTGACTAATGATTCCCATGTCATCAAAAATATCCAGGTACATCAAATGTAAAAGGTCTCTTACGATGTGACCAGGTAAAAACTGTTGTTACCAAGTCTAAAGTGCAATTTCCATGGAGTAAAGGAGACCCAAGAGACTGTCAGAGAATTAGCAATAAGGTCAGGGATAAGAGAATAGACAGAATTTCAAGCAGCACAGAAGCATGAGGGAGAAGGGCAACTGCAGCTGCTAAGGAAACTAGAAAGAAAAATGCAATGTTGCCAACATCTCATCAAATTTAAAAAATAATTATTTTTTTAAATAAAAAAATTATGATAAATGAAATTCTTAACTTGTCTGTGTCTACATAGAAAATGGGAGCAAGCACTTCTAGTGATACAGATTAATTCATTGTCATCTTAAACAAGGAGAAATAACTCTCTGTGAAATTAAGAGCATAAAAACTTGTACAGAGCTTGCTCATTTTTTCTAATTCTCTCCTAATACGGGCTACTAACTCATTTTACTGTGAACACTAACATAGATTAGTTACTGCATAATTGTATTTAATTGTTTCTGAATTCATTCTGAAAAGAAGTGAATAAAAGAAAAACAATACAAAAATTCTATCAGCACTGTTGTACCATCTTATTTCAATATCATTTCACTTTGGTAATATTTTATTGCCAAATATCCATCCTGCAGATGAAGACCTTCCTCTTCTAGCAGCTTCAGTTCAGAATATCTGCTGTATACTTTAATCACACCCCCTCCTGCATCCTGTAGTTTTTCCTTCTCCAATTTTACTCTCTTATTTTTCCTTGGATCCTTGCTCACTCAGAGCCTTGACACCCTTCCTCTATTTCTCATTCCTCCTCCACAGTTTCTTTGCTTTCATTCTGCCTGCTGCCCTCTTTTCCAGCTATCTGTACACTGTAAGAAATATTTAAATAGAAGATCTCACTTTGAAAGCTCGTTTCCCCTGGCAGCCTCCCCGGGCTGGGGCGGCCGCTGGCGCTGGTGCGCGTTGCTAAGCAGCTCTTCAGCACCCAGCTCGAGGCACTGGGACTCAGCTCTGCTCCCACAGTGCCCTGGTTTGCAGGCAACAAGGGCCTGAGTACCTCCTCACAGGGAGATCAAAGTCCTGCTCCTTCCTGGAGGTGCATGGGAGGACAGAGGCAAGAGTATATTGTATTTTTTAAAAGAAAAATGTAAATAGGCTCTCCCAATGATGCCCCTTCTACAGTACTCCCATCTCCAGAAGATGAATGGTATCTTTCATCTAAAGAACTTAATGAAAAAATTTTTGAGTGTCAGAGAGAAATATCATTAAAACCAAAACTAGCAACCACTCACAACCAGCTCACCAAACTAGGCAGCCTCTCTGCTGCTTTACAGCTGCATCTGACCTTCTCCCAGGTCTGTTTAAACCCAAGCAGGTTTATTTTGGACACCTGGTGCAACTTTGATACTGTGCCTGCTGGGTAATCACAAAATAATCACAACCAGCCTTGGTATGCTCAAAATTGCTGGGTGTGCACAGGTGAACAGTAAGGCACAGCCTTGATACAAAATCTCCACTGTGGTAGCATCAGGTGGTGGTAACTATCCATATCCCATCCAGACAACTTCTAGGTCCTCTCCAAGTTCTTCTCTAATCTCAAGTGTAACTGGTTACCTGGCTATTAACACCCATGTGGTGTAAGATCCACACCCCAGATCCCATACTTTTGAAACTGACTCCCTGGCTGGTTGTACTAATAACTATAAATAACAAGTACCAACCCAGTACCAACTCCAGAACAGCAGATACCCCTTTTAGAAAAGAGATAGGAGGATGCACATTGGTATGGCAGTGCCTTATCACTGAGTGGCATATACTACTCCCTCACTTCATCTCCCTGGCCCAGGTCATATTCGGTGCCTCAGGTGTTATAATTTTCCTTTGGATTCAGGTGGGTGAGATGGGAATGTTCAAGCCCTGAGGTGGAGAAGCAAGAACCACTGGTCTGTGAAGCCATCATGGCAGGATGCACACCTCTGGATTTAAAGCAGCTCAACCCATCAGACCAGAAAACAGCTATGGATAGAGCTCACACCTTCATCCTGGCAGCCTCTGCTCAGCAAGTAACTAGAACATAAACCACGGAGAATACTGAACTTATTCTCTAACATAAAGAAAGAGACAGGCAAAGTACCTAATGCCAAGGTTTCTTTCAAGTACAAACCTACAGTAAAACACTACAGGTGAAGCTGGAAAGGAAGACCTGATCTCCCCGCTTCTGTTTTGCCCCAAGACTGGCTAACCAGTCAGCTGATGGCTGACCACACATGGAGAGGACTTCACAACATCTCTTACTTTGTCACTAAACCAAATGGAAAGAGATGCTATGTTTAACAGAACAGGAAAAACATTTTAAATTGCACCTAAGGTATTTTCAGTGGAGGCAATTCAAAGAGAATTAAGAAGATGAGACAGTTTTCATTACAGTAACAGGAATTTATTGGATTTAGTGAAGACTTTCTAAAGGAAGCCTTGTTGACAATAAATAATCTTTGTTTTACTTTTGGACAGTTATCAGCAAGATATCTATCTATCACATAAGGAAAAGCATCAGAGAGTAAGTGAACATTTGTCCTATGTATTAGGCAAAAGAGATAAAAGCCAAAAATATTTGTAATACACTGGCACTATATGTTATCACATTAATACTTAATACCCATATATGCATGTAAACTGATCTACAAAGTGAATCCAGAAGTTGCTTGAATGACATAAAAAATTTTTCATACTCTTCAAAATCTAAGAGCTCTCAGCACCTTTGCTGATCAACCTATGCTCCTCATCACAAAACAGAGACAAGCTGAGCAAGTTCCAAGACTGAAGAGGCTGTACTGAACATTGAAGGTATTATAAGCAGTGTTATATTTGCAGTCATGAAAGCTTAAAGAGTTAAACAGTATTTGCTCACTTAATTTCCCAAGTTTTCATGCATATTTTGCTGAATGTGGGTATCCAGGCAGAGTTCTCTTCCTCAGAAACAGAGGCTCTGCTAAAAGTATCTTGACATTTCATCTTATACAGACAGTCTGATCCCTAATTACTCAGTATATGAAGTGAATTGTAATTCTTATCAGAAGGCTGCTGAAACATTTAATCCTGCCAGCATTTTGGGCTGTTTCTCTCAGGGAATGTGGGGGGATGTCTGGGGGATTTAACATTTTTCAGTACTAAACAGGAAGCTGATACATGGTCAAATACATCCTTTAATTTCAGTTGCTTTCACTGCGTCTTTTGCAAATCATGCAATTGTGCAATAAAGCTGCCCTCACAATGTTCCAATAGTTCATCAATTAATGTACATTTTAAACAGAAAATACAGGTGCCTAATGACTGCAGCAAAAAAGTTTCATGCTACCCTGAAATAAACCTATAAGCATTCAAGAGCATTTATTTTCTTATATGGAATAGTATCCTACCATATAATTTCAAAACATGTTTGTAAGAACAAATAGAATACAAATGAGTTCTTATGTAAAGCTTCTCATGAGGATAGCGAATCAGTCTCCTCATTTAACAGAGTAAAAGAGTACTCAGGTGTAAAGAAACAAACTGTTCTGTGATCCAGCAGAACCAAGAAGACCTGCACAGAAATTATGTCTCCTCAGATCCTAGCAGTTGTCTAGCTGGACAGGACCACCACCGTGGGCAGCCATGGCTCTTCCTAATGCACTCTGACTCTACCATGACCACAGCTTGCTGCCCTACTGATACACCCAGAGAGAGATTACAACTTCTGGCATCAGGTGCATTATGAAATCAAATTAATATGACAGAAGCATTCCCATAATCAGCTCTCTACAGACAGTAAACAACTTGTTCTGTGGAGATGCCTGTTTGAGCCACCTGATGTGTATTTCTCCTTTTAGATACCTTCCCAGAAGTTTTCAGTGCCACATTTCCCATCAGCTCATTTTTGTCTGTATAACAGTTGGGAGAATCTCTGGAACTCATAAGAGAAGACAGGCTAAATTCAAGTCAGCAGTATAATATATAATCCTGTTGTTAAAATGCAAATGTCACTGTGAAAAAAGACAAACTAGGAAGAATCTGTGGAAAGCAGCAGGAATTATAAGAGTTTCCTAACGTGTTAAAAAGGACTAGAGGAATTTAGGGGTTTTTCAGGCTGATGTTAGCTATGGGAATAGCATTACCATATATATAAAACATTACCAAAAAAAAACGAGGTAGCAATTGCTTTCAACACCCATTAGGAAAGAAGAAAAATATTCAAGATAAAGCTACAGAAAATAAGATTTAATTTCAGAAAAAGTAAGAATTATAAGGACATAACAGTAAAACACATAGTCTGCATAATTTAGGTAAACACAGTCTTACTGCAGTGCAAGATGGACTAAAAGGACGCAAATCTGGTTTCCAGTCTTTAGCTCTTTCATGCACTATGCTGAGACAAATGCATGCATTAGCCATATATTTATAAAAGGACACACAGAACAATGGGAATAATTACACTGATTTGTCATTTAGTTTTTATTAGTGTCTTCATTAATATTAATTTATTTCCACTTAGGGTGGAAAAAAATGACATTTCTCTACCACTAGATATTATTACCTTATTTCCTTACTGGTGTGTGCTGAGTACAGTTTCTTACCACAGACCTGCATTGGGTACATACCTGCTCACTCGTGCCAGAGAGCTGAAATAGCCCCAGGCACCGTGCTAGGTACATCACTTCCTTGTGTGCCATATATAATCATTTGTGTCCTACCCAGCCTACTCCTATGAGCCAGCTAAAGCAAGGACAAGTCTTTGGTGTCTTTTTGCTTGTAGGAAATAACATAAAAATCTCGTAAAACCAGTAAGTCACATTTCCACAGAATTTCCATTACCCAGCTCACCCGTAATTCTCCAACTCTCACACCCTGGGCTTTTCCCCCCACTACCATTTAGAGCCCCTCCAGCAGTGCATTGGAAAGGACTCAACACCACAGGTATAGGGCTTGCTTGCTCTCATGCTTTTAAACAGATAGGATTTTATCATCAATAAAGAAACTTGGGGTTAAAGAGGAGCTCTCTTCAGGCTTTATATATTACTGCATTAATTGACAAAATTAAAATCAACACTAAATGCTAGTCAGACCAATATGACATTCACTATCTAACCAGATTCACTATTTCTCCATGTATTTTATTTACAAAGAATATTGATATGGAGCTCATATATTTCTACCAGATATCCTTGCTGGTCCAAAATCTAATCAATATTCAAAGTAAACTATCATAAATGTCCACAAATTCTTATTTTTCATTATACTGGAACTGTTCTATGAAGAAAGAAAATGCTAATTCATGTATAGTCTGAAGTATACATCTTACATAAGGTATTATAAAGACAGAACAAGAAGTGTATTCATAACCTCCCTTTCATTTCACAGATAATGTCAGAATAATATTTATGAGATTGCAGGTACATTTATAACTAGGCCAAAAATTTAATATTAAATGTCTATCTTATGCAAAATTTCGATCCACGACTAAATGAGAAGGCAAAGAATCCCTCAAGAAAGTAAAAAGTAACAATAAGCAATAATAGTAACAATAAATCAAATGGAACATTTTCCCATTAATTAAAATATCTGACTATGTAACATTTTAAGTATTAAATCCTTAAGAAACAATCTTTTTAAAAAAGGAATTTTATCTTCTCTCAAATAAAGCACTTCTGTGTGTTCTCACACTGTGACAGGTTATAGCTTACTGTGCTCACCAGCCTCAAGGTCTTTTCAGAAATTTGTTAATCAACAACTTGGTGAGCTGTTAATCAAACTTTGGTGAGTGACAAGAAAAATAGTCAAAAAACAGTTATACATGGGCCAACTGTGAACTTCTTTTTATCTGTGAAATACAGTTCTGTGTTATTAGTTAGCAATAAACTCATAACATCAACCACCAAACCAAACAGAACACGCTGTGATCATATTTCTTTCTTAGTAAAATACTTCATTCATATCAAAGACAAGTTGTACTGATGCAGAAGGAAATCTAAAGGTAATGCAGAAGGACCTGCATTTCTAAAATATTGGTAAATGTTTTTTCCAACCTCAAAATAGTCATTGTTCACATTTGTTAATCAAAGGCAGCATGATGCTTTGCTGAGGGCAGAAATTCACCTGGGTAAAAAAGGGAGAATTCTGGTCCTTGAACAGGCAGTGTAACAATATGGTCCCTACAGTAGATCCAGCCACTGCTTCATGCTATGAGATGTGCAGTCAGCAGAATTCACTGGTGTTGGAGCCCTGACTAAGGAGCATCCCAATGCCAACTACCACCTCTGAGAGCCTGGGAAAGAAAAAAGGTTCATGACCAACCAGCAGAGTATTCTGAAAATACTGCTTTCATTGCCTACAGAATTATCACCAACATCAGCAAAATTTTTCCTTGAGCTTAGAAGCTAAGAGGAAAAAAAAGATACAGTAATTTCACAATTATAAGCTGCACCATTTTGACTAAAATTTTGGTCCAAACCCGGAAGTGCAGCTTATAATCAGGTGCGGCTTATATACAGACAAAGAACACAACGTTGCTGTTTTAGTTTGGAGGACAAGTGTCAGCTGAGAAAGGCAGGAGCTTCTCTTCGAAATGGAGAATGTAAACCCCCTCCCTCCAAATTATTATCATTTTGAAATCAAGGGGCTTTCAGGTAAAGATATGGGAATTAGGAATAACAGTTCTTTACTAGGGAAATTAAAATAGAAATACAGTACTACAAAGAAACAAACTCCAAACCCTGACAAAGTACAACCTGACACCCCGTCAGGCAGGGTGTTGGTAGCAGTCCCATTAAATGATGGCTGCATCCTCCTGCAGTGACAGATGTGGTTCAGTTGGAGCAGTGCTCCTGTACAAGGTGCAGTTTCCCTCCGGAGGTCCAGTGGTGATGTGGAGAAATCCGGTTTCCCCCTGGAGTCCAGTGGAGAAAGGGGCTCCCTTAGTGTCCCAAAACCTCTGTTTTTATCTTGATAAGAAATGTTGGGCTCTTCCCCCTGGCTGGAGCAACTTCCAATGGGATGCAGTAATTTTATCAGTCACACAGTGGGACTCAATGGGCCACTAGCAGAAAATGACTCTCTGGAGGAAGGATGGGTTGTGAAAAGCTAAAGAACACTGCCCTGCCTGGTTTCAATGGATGGCCCATTAGCAGAATATCTCCTGCGGAGATAAGGATCACTGCCCCCACCTCAACAGATGATGATAGAATAGATACCTTCTATCACACTCTGTATTGTAACATGCAGCTTATAATCAGATGTGACTTATGTATGGACAAAGAATGAAAAGTTGCCAACACCCGGAAGTGCGGCTTATAATCAGGTGCGGTTTATAGTGGTGAAATTACTGTAATAGAATTCATTTAATATTATTTGTATATGTGAAAACATTAAGGACAGATCTTCATTCTACAAATTTAAGAATTATTATGTATATAGTTCCATGCACATAGATCTCCTGTCCACAAATTTGTATGTCTTCCTTTTTAATAAAAGACTGACAAAGCACACAGGAGACTATAAAACAAATAGAGAGCTTGGAGGGAAGAGATAAATTGCTGACTTGGATTGAGCAAATTACAGCAATTTCACATGTATAAAGCGCACCCTTTTGACTAAAATTTTGGACTGAACCTGGAAGTGCGCCTTATACCTTGGAGTGCCTTATATATGGACAAAGTTCGGAAATTTGCCAACCCGGAAGTGCGAGCTCTCAGTAGCCCCGAGCTGAGCCAAGCCACCCAGCCCCGAGTGGGGCCAAGGCCGTCCCCAGCGGCCACGGGGGAGTGGGGCTGGGGCCACCCAGCCCTGAGCCAAGCCAGTAAACCCCGCGATCGCGCCATTCCATTACTAATTTGTTATTTTGTTGTGCGCGGATCCTCACTGCAAAAAAAAAAGTGCACCTTATACGCTGGTGTGCCTCATATATCGACAAAGTTTGGAAATTTGCCGACACCTGGAAGTGTGCCTTATACTCCGGTGCGCCTTATACTTGTGCAATTACTGTAATTTGTTTTGTTTAATGAAAGACTACAGAAAGGATTTCTAAACACTGAATACCAATTAAACAAATTATCCTGAAAGAACAAAAATAAACTGGGGCGAAAAAGGAAAAATAAACCAGCACTCAATCACATCCCAAATAAAAGAGTATGGCCCTTCTTTGCTGCCTGGTTGCAGGGGTGCCCCAAGTGACTGAGATCCTGTGTCTTGGAAGAAAAAGGTCACTGCTCATTGGACAGCCTACCATACAGTGTCATCATGTATTTCTGGATGTCATAAAAGCTTTTACCTCACTGTCCTCTGCATGTAGTCTCAGAGAAAAATCCAATTCTGTGTAATTTTCTTTTAAGAGATGCATTTAGAAATATATTTTCTAAATAGCAGAGATGCTTATTGCTGAGTTATTCTGTAGTTCTCACTAAGATTAAAAAAGGCATATGACTAAATTCAGACACTTTACAATATTTTTAATTGTCTGTGAAACCTTTTTTCCTCAGGCTAGATGGCATATTTAAATGTCAGTCTAATGTGTAGCTCAATTCATAAATCTGAGTTGAATAAGCCCTGCACTGTCGGCTTTAAGATAGCTTATAACAAATCAAATTTCCATAAACTCATCAATACAAAATAAATTCTTTGAATTCAACTAATTTTCCTCATAACCATGCCTGAGGAATTCACAACTGTCCTTGGTTTTTAGACCCAAGACAATACTGACAAAAATTTCAGATCTGTCATATAATCACTGAATAGCCTAGTTTGAAAGGGATCTCAAAAGATCATCTAGATCAGCCTTTCATGGGACAGCCATGCCAGGTGAGATTACCTACCCTCTTGTCCAATTGCATTTTGAAAACTCTGCTACATCCCTGGAGAGGATGTTCTTACTGTAATAAATAAATAAATTCTTTCTTGCGTTGGGAAAAATGTTTGTTGTTACAATACAGCTGGGAACCAAGAAAGTAGCTTTGCTCTCAGGCTGCTCAAGGACAAGAACTCAACACACAGATTAGACACCTGCTAGAGGATGCGATGCTACTCACGGAGTGTGTTTCCAAAGGGGTGTTGCTCCTCTGCCCAATGAACTTTCTCTAATTTGTTTTGCACAATGTATACTATTGAAACCCATGATTTCCTTGAATAAATGCTCTTTCTTGCTCTTGTAAGAATGTCACCATGTTACTGTGTTCATCACTGTCCTGGAACCACATACAGTAACAAATGGAGGTTCCACCGAGATCATTACTTGAGTGGACAGAGGTTGCCTTTAAGTGATCTCTGATCAACAAACTGCACCGGGATAAGCTCAGAGCTGAACAATCTGCAAAAACTGGGACGGACCCACCGAGGCCTGTCGAAAACTGGGGTACAGTCCATGCTAGTGCACCTAGCCAGAGCTGCACCATGCAGACTGAGACCCAGACAACCAGGACTGCCAACCTGGGGACAGACCAGAGCCAGGGAACGGCCGGAGTCAGGAGCCATCTGGGACATCGCGGACCCCTTGACGGCAGCAGGACAGGAGATCCGTGGAAATCGTCGGCTGTCTCCTCTCCCACCAATAGGTAATATATGGGCTTTTACCGTAGAAGCCTGTTGGTTCATTTTTGGAGCGGTGAACTCCGAGCTTTTGCTGGGAAAGAGTTCTCCTTTTAAACATGGGAACTCAACATTCTAAGCGGCGAGAAGATGCACTTACAGAGAGATGCTTTCACAGACTTAGACTGCACGGGAACTTTTCGCTCTCCAAATCTCCCCCTTTGCGTCTCAGGGGGGGGATAATCCCCTCCCGCGGTCATTTGTGCTCAGTCCCGCGGGGGGCTGGCCGTATGCTGTGCCTCCACGTGAGACCATGGGGGTTTTGTCCATGCGAGCCCGGCTCTCCGCTGCGAGAGCCGCTGCTGGGTCCGGGCACGCGGGGATGGAATCAGTCCCTGGTTGCCGGGTCCCTGGCACCGCCGTGGCTGAAGCGGAGCCGCGCAGGCTCTTCCCAGCGCCCGGCAGAGCGGAACCTCTCCCGCTGGTGGAAGCGGGGACTGACCCCTATGCCGTCGCCGTACTCGCTGCCGCTGCCGGTTGGGCAGCAGCCGAAACGATCGCAGCCGCAGTCAACACTACACTGACAGCGACCGCATCCCCAGAGGGTGCGAGCTCACGGCCAGCGCTAGCAGGGGATGGCCCATCCCCTCTGCCTGCACAGACTGTGCACGCATTGCCTGAATTTGCTGACCTTACAGGGCAGCTGACGAGTGCAGTGCATGCCATGCATGCGTGCTGGAAACTTTAATGGCTGCTCACGTGGCAGCGCTGCCCGAGGCAGCGGCACCTGTGCCGCGGTGGCGGTCGCAGGCAGGCAGGCAGGCAGTCCAGGCGCAGCGGGGGCACCCCCCCCTGCAAATGGCTCAGCTGTGCCAGCATTCGGCCCCCCTGCCCTGGCGGGGCCGGCCGCTGCCAAGGAGGAGGCGGCACCAGTTCATCATTCCGCTATGCCGGCGACGTTGCTCGGCCCACCTGCCGGGGCAGTGCCACTCCCTGACCAGGGAGAGTGGTGCCGGCCTGCCCATCTGCAATGACGTTCTCTCTCACTCGCCTTCTCTCACTCATTTGCCTGGAAGAAATGATCTCTTAATCAGGTTCAGCAACCACCTTATCAGCCAGAGGAGACCTGCCTGCCTGTCCAGTCACGAATGGACCCCTCCCATCGATGTTTCCAGCTCCTTTGTTGCTCCCACCCTGTGCTCACGATGGCTTTGCCTTTATTTCAGAAGGGAGAGCGCTAGGGCTGGTTGCGTTTCTGTGATGGGCAACGGGGAAGGGGATGCTGGGGCAGATGTTGCTAATCCTAATCCAATCTCTCAGCGAGATTGGAAAAAGAGGAAGAAAAGATCTAAAGGATCATGCTTTTGTGAATCACCTTTGCCTCCTACAGGCTTCAGCTGAGACACGTCTGGATCCTCTGCTGACCTGCAAGGTGTCCGCCCTGATGTGTCACACGCCAGGGGCAGAGCGTGATCACTTCAGCTTTCACATGCTGGCCAACTCACCAAACACCAACCAAATGACAGCACTGACCAGATGCTCCCTCTACAAGCAGGGAATGGACATTCAGCAGTTGATGTTTGAACTGTTGATATGTGTTCTGGTGAATGATGGCAGTTTTCACTGTTGTATTAGAATTATCACTTAGTAGTGGATCTTTCCCTGATTCTCACTGTTGTATTAGAAAGTAATTCACGTGGTTATGGGTGTTCATGCAGAGGAAGACACCAGGTCCTTGGCACCCAAGGTATTCCCAGGACTCTTGAGGCATGTTTGCTCTTCTTTGCAAAGGGCCCTGCAGGGGATTACAAACACTTTCTTTCCCTTTTTAAAATTAAAAGGGTGAGATGTCATTACAATACAGCTGGGAAAGAAAGCAGCTTTGCTCTCAGACTGTGTTCATCACCACCCTGGAACCACATACAGTAACAAATGTTCTCCCAATGCAACCCGTACCCGTGTCTTCTTCATGTGGTTCCTTACAAAGAAAGAGCCTCCTGCCTCTTTGTACCTGCCCTATAAGTACTGGAACGCTGCAGTGAGGCCCTCCTTGAGTCTTCTCCAGGAAGAAAATACCAAATGCCTTCAATCTTTCCTCAAAGGGCAGTTTCTGCTGCCCTTTGATCATCTTTGTGGCCCTCTTTTGGACCTTCTCCTCTCTGTCATCTTTATTGAATTGTGGGGATCAATCATGAACACATTCTTAAAGTGCAGAAAAAGATCACCAAAATCAGAACTGCTGGTATTTTTCTTCGAAAACCATGAGAAATATTTTGAGCCACAAAATGTTGGATTTTTTTATAGTTGTTTTGTTTTTACATTTATGATGCAGGTTTGAATAACACAAGAACGTGAAGGCAATGGTGCAGGGATGCAATGTGCAGTCAGGTGACAGGCAGAGCTCAAAAACAGGCTTAAAAATGCAGTGGAACAACTGAAATCTTTCCTCTCCAACAAACAAGATCAAATTTCTATGAAATACCAAACGACTGGCAATCTGAGTTGGTATAAACTCCAGAAAATTAAGATACTTGGTTCAGACAGCTGTCCAGGGACAGTCATTGTGAAATGGTTCTCGCACACAAGAGTCACTTCATGAGAGATAAGACTCTGTATCCAAGCCAACTCACGCAGATTAAGTTACTGTAATTAATGATGAATAAAGTCTGTTTCATCTATCATAAAATGAGTCAGATGAACTGAAATCTTAAAGCATTTATTTCTCCACCAACTACAAAAACAGGACTATTACAATAATTTTGGCTTACGTGCATCGGTGTGGGATATGTCAGAGGTAGGCAAGATGAATGCCACCCACAGTTTTCCAGTCAAGGGATATGATAATAATGAAATAACCATGAAAGGTTACAAGCATTTCAAAGCAGGAAGTGAAACATTCAACAGAGCTGAGGCCTGTGAATGGCATTTTTAAAATAATAATAATAATAATCTCTGTATCTTGCATTACATAGAGAAGAAACCTGAAGAAATTCGATGTATTTTGGCTTTGTAAATTTTCTCAGCCTCATATGAACCTGAATAACTTCATTCACAAGGAAACAGGCAAATACAGTAGGCAGAAAGGCAAAACTATTATTATTTCATTATATAACACCAATATGTTTTGCCCTGCACAAAACATCCTGTTATCTGGCCTCAGAGTTTTTTTAATGTTTTGAGTTTTATATTCTAAAGCACAAGAGACTAAATTCAGGCCTCATCATACAAGACTTTTAGTTTGGTTTATATATAAATTTGTTAAATTAATTTGCATTTTTTCATGGAGTTGGGTCTGTGATTAAAGCAGGCTTTAGGATTTTAATAACACTCCATCTGTCCCAGAGGTCCTTGCTTAATTTTTGCTTTCACAGGCATTTTAAACAATTAGCTAGTGTTAGAAACTTCTCAGTTTCTAAATTCTTTGCACTATATTGCAGAGGAGGTAAACAAAAATCTTGAGCCCTGTTTGCAAAGAAACAAAAGACCTTAAACATTTCAGGAAACCTTAAAATGCAGTAATTTTAAGTACTTGGAGACATGCAACACGCAACAGCCAACACATCTCTAGATACTTCCTTTAGCTGTCAAAAAAGATATTTTACAAGTCTCATGATGCTTAATCTCTAAGACACTTTTCTCTCCTAGGAATGTGAGTGTAACACCATGCCTCCCTCCCTCTCACACACAGTTATTCCTGATTTATTCCTGATACCAATGCAAGTCTCAGAAAATAGCTGCCATGGTGGAACTGCAGTCCAGTGGAGTAATTTGCTACATCTCAGGATTTCAGATTCACCTAAAAATGCTCTAACATGGCATTATCCAAAGCTACCACGAAACCTGGTAGAATGGTGTGAGTCAGGTGAGTTACATAAAACACCAAGCCCTACAAAGACATTCATTGTAAGATTCATAGTGAAAACAGGAACTATTATAAACGTACACTCAGCTGGAATACACACTCATATTGTGCACTTGCTTTCCTTTCAACATCTTTAATTATAAGGTTATTGTAGATATATTATCATAAATCAACAAATCCGTTTTCCACTGCGTGTTACTAAGCAACTGTAACCAAGACCTTGTGTAAATAAGATTAAAATTCCAAGGTAACGGTACCCAAATACAACCTCACATTGCACAGCCCAAGAGAGTAGAATATGTTCGTATTAAAGGAAGAATGACTGCTTAGTTCTATGTTTCTTTAAATAGTTTAGATACACAAAGTGTAAATCTGTTTGTATCAGTCGTAAGCATTTCCACCATACAATGAACCCTGCAAAGATCTAACAATCATGGTGCATTTTTCAGACAAAATGACTAACACTTTTTCAAAATAATTTCAGTACTCATCACATGCACTTCATTCTGCCAACAACAGTATCCAAACTATACAAAAATATACTACGTTAAATAATCTACTAATAGTCATTACTACAACTTTTAAGAGAAGATATCATACTCACATACACAGTGTGAAAAAAAATGCTATAATACAATGATTAAGGTTTTTTTGTTGCACTTCCAATATGGAAAAAAACTACTTTTTTCCAGTCACAAATACAGATGTATAAGCACCTTTCTAATAACTAGCTGCACTTGGCAGGCATGTCTCCATCACTCCAGTACTCAGACATTCTATGGGCTTATCAAGGAACACGAGGAAGCTCCAATTCCAACAGAGTGGACCAGAATACACTCCAAGCAAAAGAGATTGTTCAAGCATGTGAAATTTTCCTGCCACTGTCAGTCCTGCCTTCCCACAGAGTTTCAAGTTATCTGAACTCATAACAAGTGTGACTAAATATTTTAAAACATAACCCAAATTTAAACATAGAATCACTGAATGTTTTGGGTTGGAAGGAACCTTGAACATCCTCTAGCTGCAACCGCCACCCACCACAGACAGGAAGGCCAACCACCAGATCAGGTTGCTGACCCAGTGGGCCCATCCAACCTGGCCTTGAACACTTTCAAGGAGGGGACATCCACATCTTCTCTGGACAACTTGCTCCAGTGCCTCATCACCATGAATAAAGAATTTCACCCTAACATCTAATCTAAATATCTCCTTTAAAGCCATTCCCTGCTGCTCTATCACTATGTATCCTTTTTTTTTTTTTGTAAATCCCTTGGAAGTACAGGAAAACCCCAGTGAGGTCATCCCAGAGCCTTCTCCTGACATCATAGGAGAAGTGCTCCACCCCTCTGATCATCTTCATGGTCTGCTCTAAACCAGTTGCAACAGGTCCACGTCCTTCTTGTGCGGGGGACCCCAGAGCTGGATGCAGCACTTTAGGTGGAGTGTAGAGAGAGAGAATCAACTCTCTTGACCTGTTGGTCACTCCAATTTTGATGCAGCCCAGGATGCAGCTGGCCTGGATGGAGTCTCAGAGACTTGAGTTGATATGGGAAGTCTGGCTGCCAGGAAAGGCTGAGGCAAAGTCATTGATTAAGTCAGATTTCTCCATATCCACTGCTGTCAGTTCTCCCTTCTCGTTTTTCAGGAGGGGTATACTGTCCTTGCCCTTTTCCTGATTACAGAATTTCCTCTTGTTGTTCTTCATATCCCTTGCTAAGCCTTGGTCCTTCTGTGCCTTGGCTTTCCAGACCCCATCCCTACACAGTCAAACCATACCTCTACACTCTCCACAAGCTTTCATGAGTTTTGCATTCCGTTCTTACTCCTCAGTGACAGGAGCACTTTTCCAGCCAGTTTCCAGCCTGCCTCGCCTGATTTCCTACACACTGACACGCAGAGCTCTTGCACTCTGAGGAAAGCGGCCTTAAAGAGTTGCCAGCTCCGGTCGGTTCCTTTGTACCTAAGGACAATTTCCCAAAGGATCTCATTCACCAAATCCTTCAACAACTGGAATTTCTCTCTTCCAAAATTCAGGATCATGACCTTGCTGCTTGAGATCTCAAACTTAGTCAGAGTGTGGTCGCTTCAGTCCAGGCTGCCTCCAGTGTTAACCCAGTCTTAAGGGGCAAACACTTATTTTACTACTGGCTCACAAACTACCTCTAGAACAAGAGCAGAAATCAGCTGCAATGGAGACAGAATCTTCCTGGAAACACTTTGTTCCTTGTTCAGTCCAGTTTTCAGGAGCTCAGGGATATCACAACCCCCCTTCTGCTCCAAGCACACATTCCACTTAATTGACATTGCCTCATTTTACACATACATGCATCTTCGCAAAAAGTCTTTTCTTTAAACCTAAAAAAAAGTGCACCTCATATACACACCGCCTGCTGGGGAGAAGATGAGAGAACAAACATGTGACAGATATTAATCACGATGCTTAATGCACTCCTGGCAGGCTCTCTGCTACCAGAGCAAGGAGGATCATTTAACAAACTGTGTGCATGGAGCAGAAAGGAAAACTTGCCAGCTTTATTCACTTGTGGCTTTTAAGTTATTCTGCTTCTTTTAAACATTTAATGAACATATAATGTATAGAATCCTTTCTATTCTAAATTCTCCTGTAGTGACAACTTTGCCCATATCCCAGCCTTGCTGGAATGGCACATTTCTCTACTTCCCCATTCATCTTTCACCAAGAGTGCACTTTAATATACCACTGCTCCGTGCCAGTGGTACCACACTGTAACTACTTCTCTCCCCATTGCTTTATGTATCTCTTGTCCTAGAGAAATAGTTATGAGTCTTAATATTTTTTGTGAGTCAAAATATAAATTAACAACAAAATCTACTATACTAATGTGTGCATCTTCTTGTAAGGTCAATAAAAGCTGCTCTGCTTACAGGATAAATGAAATCAAGCCACAAGATATTCCATTGAGCATGTCCCTCCTGCTGGGAAAAGGGTGACAACCTGAACATTCAAAAATGTACAAAAGTCTATACTTCTTAATTCCTCCCATTGAGAAATGAGAATGTAGAGTAGTTAGTGGCCTACTTCAATTAATTTTTTCATTTACTTTTCAGAGACATAGTCTACCCTTCTGTTTTCCAGTGCTGAGAGCAGTTTAGGAGATACAAGCAGCAGTTCTAAGACGACTAGTTGAAACTACATCTAAAAAGCACCTTGAACTTTTAAAAGGTCTCCTTCAATACAGTACCTGAAAAAAAGCCACCATACTACCATTCACACAGTATTTTTGAGTATTTAATTCTTTAAAACTTCCTTCAATAGTCTACACTTATGGCAAGCTGTTTCAGTTACTTGTCTCACTTTTACTAGTCAGTCCTCAAAATGATGTTTCAGGATATGAAGAATTCCAGCCCCCCCTCAGAGACATGTATTGTTTTACAATACACTGGCCCATCAGCTTTACATAACTAACATCCCCTGGGTAAAAAAGTATTCAGCTACAACAATAACAGGCACTCCACAAGCAAACTATATAATGGATGACAATACTCTTCCACTACTTCACTTCAAAAATTACAGTAGAAATTACATTCTGATTCTGCACAATCTTTTCCTTTTGAGTGTTCAGTGCATTCCTATTTTAAGGTGTCACTTTCTGGGGGGAGCTACAAATATTTTCTGCTCTTCACCCATCTATTGCAAGGCTAGCACAGCCGAGTGAATTGTTATGCATCAATAGAATTGTTTACAAAGCTCTGCTTAGTACAGCCTTCATGAAGATTGTGCCATATGGAAAAATCTTTTCAGCTCAGATGTATATTTCTAACTTTACCCAATGGTTTCATATCCAGTGTCTTCCACATACTAAAAGCTGTGATTAAGCTTCCCCTATTCAAGAATAATCCTATCACTTCTTTGGGGAAATTGATAGATGTCTGACTATTTGCAGAGCTCTAAATGTTGAAGTTTTCCCAGCTCTTGCCCATTTACAACTTAATTCACTATAACCAAAACAGATGATTTTTTAGTATAGTTGCTTTATAACGAAGAAGAAAGTGATGCCATAAAGGTTTCCAGTGCTGTTAAGAAAAATACCAGATTACCTATTTGACATGATTTTTCTTTACAAAAAAAACTTCTGAAAATTAACATTACCATTCTCACAAGTTACATTGGGACAGAAAAAAATCTGCTATTGTTAAATTGTTGCATTGACCTAAACTGCCAAAAATAAAAATTACAAGCAAAATATACTCAAATGACCTATGTAGCTCTTTCCAGAATAAACACATTTCAATTAATATGCAGTAAAGATGGGAAAACAAGACAATTTATTAATTGTTGCTTTGCATTTACATTCCTAACTTCATAACAATCACTTCACTGCATGTTCCTCAAAGCAGGACGAAGTCATCGGTGCCTGCAGTGGCAATAAACTGAGTCACATTTCATATAACTGTATCTCCTATTCTGAATATCCATTTATCATTAAAATAATGATAGAATTAAAGGAACTCAGACTGAGCAAATATTCTGCAAGAAGTGAAACTTGACTATGTGGTGAAGCATGCCATGGAGTAGACTGACCATTAACTCAATTCAAGTTCATTTACTTGGTCTTCCTTTTTATCCTTCCAGCTTCTTCCATTCTTATTGACATGGATTTCCAACATTTCTGACACAAACAAGCAGCATCAATAGTGAGGTATGTGGAAATGTCTGTTTCATCTCTATTTTGATTTTCAGATCAAAAATAATCCAAAAGTTCATGACAGGATTCACGATGATAGCAGTTGGTTCCTAATCAAAGACTCAAAAGTGCAACCAATCTCAGAAAGTTTGCTTGCTAAACTGAAAAGTTCAACCAACATTTTTATAAGTTGTTTCTCTTTCCCATATATCCTTGTTTCTCTGCATGCGTCCTCTTCTTCTCCCCTTGCATAAGCAGACATCACCACCATTAAATGAGAGAAATTCTGAGAAGATTACTAGAGGTGTCATATTTCAAATAATAGTATTCTTCTAAATATATATTTTGATGCATTTTTTCTACCAGACTGGTTTTACCTTTCTCTATTACTCCAAACACTTTTGTGCTAATGACACAGTGTTTGAACAAGTTATGCTAATAACTGTTCTAACAAGTTTCATGTCTGTTTTCCAACAGCCTGACAAATTTCTACCAACTACTTCAAAATATAACTCAGACTTTCCTGTGTTACAGCATAATTGTAACTCCAAGCCCTCTAAAAGAAGCTTTTCAATGGGTATTTTTCCTGGCAGGTTCTTTAAAACATGGACTGGCACCTCACAGCAGCAACACACCAAGCATGCTGCCAGTTCTAACAGTGTTAATCATCTCCTGATCAACCACTTATGCAGTACTTCTGCTGCTAGAAATCCTCATTCTGGTTGGTCCCTTTTCTTTTTGTATGACTAGGCAAATCCAGTCAGAAATGTCTTCCCTTCTGCATTTGCAGATACACACAACCAATACTATGCAACATAACACCCTACTGTGTTGAATGTATGCCACTCCACACTGTTCTACAGAAATAGAAATGCCTTCTTATTTAGGCAATTTATTTCCTCTTGCCACTCTTCCCCTCCACAAACTTAGCCACTTGCATTTTAATTAAGTCTGAAATCAGCATCTTTTTTCTTTAAAATTTTTCTCTAAGTATTTATATGCACAGTTTTCTCATGTCAAAAGGAATTGCACTGCAAGTATTGAATTCTTCCAGAGTAAAGCTGGAACAGAAAGAAAGAAAGGAAGGAAAGAAAAAAAAAATCAGCTATTACCACTTAGTTTGTCAGGTTTTTTTAAAAATACCTGAGGTATAACTAAATTAAAATGCAGCACAACTTTATTTTTAAATCTGTGAAATTGGCATTACATCAATACACCTGCATGAAAAAAGCTGCCATTTAGAGAGGAAGAACATGATGGACTACCTCCACACATTTGCTCTCCTAAGAGGGGAAAAAACATAGTGTGAATTTTTGAAAATGTAAAGCAAGGAAGGAAATTTGTCCAGTATCCATATAGTTCTATATTTTTAGAAATCCTCTTTAAAGAGTAACTATGCACTTCCCAGACAGGCCTTTCCAATATACATTTAAATGACAACTAACCAAATTACAATTAGTTTTTATTATTTTCAGTTTTAAGGTGCTGTAGTCTCTTCTCAAGTGTGACACTCATAGAACATTTTTGTGCCCTCCTCAAACTAAGATGTGATGGGATCAGTTACCATCACGCAATTGCAGCACAACCAAGAATAGAAGTTTTTGGAGAAGGAAAACAAGAGACACAGGGAGGAAGAAATACGAGAGACTAAAAATTCTGCACTGCTTACCATCCAGACTTTTCTCCCTAGTACAAATGAAAATTAGAGAGGCAACATGAAGAGAAAGCTAGGGAAAATAGCTTGGCCAACTCTGATGTAACACCTACTCTGACATCAGAAGACGGAGGCAGAGAGAGAAGAAATGACTGATCTGCAAATTAAGCAGAATTAACTGCAGGGTTTTTGTTTTCAAAAAGCTACAATATGGGTTAACATAACTGAAGGCAGCATGAACTGACTGGTGACATTTATAATGAGAGAGATCAGTTATTCAACAAATACTTCACCCACCTCTTATTAGAGCAAAATTTTCCCTTGGGAGTCCTTCCTACTGTCTCCTTTTCAAGGGACTTCAAAATCACACAGCCAAACACTGCCCTCAGTGTAACTCCTACAATTCCTAAATTTACCAAGTTTCTATAAGCACACCACAATATCCAAAATTATTAAAATAAAATAAAAGTAATTGACCACTCAGCCAAGATTATTTATTGTCTGGATAAATAAAGTATGCTTTCACTGACATTGCATAAACAGCAACACCTGTTTCTTGACACTAAGCTGACTGACACAATGTTGTCCTTCTCAACTGGCAATCACCAGCTCCAAAAAATTCAAAATTGTATGAAAGATTGCAACATGCACTTATTTTTCTTGAAGCTTTATAAAGAAGAGAGAGCATTTCAGGACAGCAGGTTTATTTGCTACCAGCAGCAACATTACCAGAGCTGCACAGAACTTCAGATACAGCCAGGTGAAAATACTCTTCTTAAGTTCTTTGTCAAATATGATGGGAACTTCTATGGTTTAGAACATTTAAAACCCCAAACAGTTAAACCACAAAGCTGCTATCAAACCATATCAAGACTTCACAGGCTTGCTACAACTGGTTCCAAAGTTCAAGCTATGCAATGAAAATAAGCAAATTATTTGGAATCACAAAATCTCGTCTATGGTTCTTGCTCTGTTGCTTTAATAGTTTAATAAATATAATTAAATTAACTGCATCTTTAGGACTGAGTACAGAAAGCAACAGAAAGAAAACTGAAGATTATCTTAAGCATCAACAGTGGCCAAAAGACTAGCAAGCAAAGAAAAACCACCTTACTAAAACTGCGTGTCTCAAATATGTTTAGTATATTTTATTACTAAAAGTTCTGAGGATATGCATGCGTTCTTCCTTGGAAGAATTTTCTGCTATCTATAATGACCAATAATTATATATATCAAAAACACACATTTACTTGAGTCAAGACATCAACTGGCAAGAGGTCAGGATTCCACACAGCAAAGTTGTCTATGCTTAGTGCAGTATTTAATCAAACAAAATTAAATTATAATTATATTCATTTGTGCATTTTCTATTTATTTGTCACAGCAACACCCTAAGTAATACTAAATTACAATTGTGCTTTGGAGCAACAACAGGACCAACAATATTTCACCTACAGGAAAAATACTGAAACATTAATTCCAAATACAGACCCTATACTCACGTCAGGAGCTAGACATGGCAGAACTGGCTCAATAAAACCAGAGAATTCACCTGCTCAGAGAAAAAGGTAACAACTCATCTCCCTTGGGGTCACTGCGCTTGAACTAGCAGGGAAGCAGGTTGGCTGCACTCAGCTGCAGGTCACCATGGTGCTCTCCACAGCTTGCCACGATGAAAACCAAGGGACCTGCTGGAGCTCACAGACTGCTGCGAGTCTCTGCACGCCCAGCGTGCAATTAATATATGCAGATCTTGACCAAACATGAAATCAGGACATGGTCAATTAAACATGTTGAAACAGAACCCAATAAATGGGTTTGTATCAGATGCAGTCATGGCAATAAGAAACAGCCCAAGATCTGAGTATCAGTGATGATTATTCTTTAGTAATTCCTTTGTAACTAACCACCATCTGCCTTATGTACATTATTCAGCAACTTGGCAAAGTGCTCTTAAGTGCCTTCTTGGAACAGTTTAAAGATATGCATCAAACACCTTTAAGAGACCCAAATATATTTTGCCTAAGAAGCTCCTTCAAATATTCAAGCAAATAGGATCAGCTTTACTTTAGTTTACATTATTGGATATCACCAATAGCAATTTGGACTGAACACTGAATTAAGCAAAAAAGATAACACAGAACTGAGGACCAGGAATGTATGTTTCTTCTAACTATAATTGTCCCTTATATTTAAGCAGAGTCTGCATAAATATCCATTATTATGCTATTTCACAATTTTACTTTTTTACAATTTTACAGAACTCAATGCTTGATCTAGCACTCCATGAATAGGTAGAAAAGATAAAGTAGTTCTCTTATTCAGCACTGCTCACTGCAGAAGGGAAGGCTACATCAGTCCACATTGGTACATACTGCTCCCAATACCCTTCCAGGCCTTCAGGTAGCAACCTGGGTGATGAAATAAAGATTATACTTATTAAATTTGCAATGTGCTTACAGGCTTTCTGGTGGGAGGGTTGACAGGTTGATAGGAGGGGGCTGTAAGCTCACTAGAGAACAAAATTAGAATATAAAATGAACTCGACAAATGGAGAAGCAGCCTGGGGGAAAAAAAAGAAGATTTAGTTCAATGAGAACCAAGTTGAAGATTCTGTGTTTAGCTAAGAACAATTAACTGCTTAGATAATGGATAATAACCACTGCTGAGGTTGCAATTCTGCATAAAATATAGCCCACAAGAATCCAGATATAATTTAAAATAGTTCAGGTTCTACAACCAAAAATATTAAGGTGAAGACTATACTGGGATTTAGGAGAAAAATTATGTACAAGTACTCATGTTGTTGTACTAGCTCTGGTAACGTTCCACTGGGCACTGAAATGAGATATACACACTTTGGAAATAATTGAAGGTAAAGAAACAAGAATTAACATAAAATACAATCCATCAGGATGAGGACAGAGTTAGAGTTGTTTTGTTTAAAGAAAATATTGCTGAGGAGGGACAAATGTTTTCAAATACTGGAGTTCATACTCATGTGATACTGGACAAGAAATAATGGGCTTTGAAGATATAAGTGTAATTGGCTCTGAGTTGAGACCTTTACCCTGTCTTTCCAGCAATTCTGTTATTTCCATTACCCATTTAAAATTGCATTTTTACAGGAAAGTCTTCCTTACACAAAGCTAATAAAGTGATAAAGTGCAGACCCTTGCTTTCTAGGAGGGCTTGCAAGGGAGTTTATGAGTTGTTCCTTTTCCAGTTGAAGATGAAGAATTTGAAAAGTCTGTTTATTCTCTCTTTATTGCAACTCTTAGAAGTAGCTCCATCAGATTTCAGGTTTATTCTCACTGCCTCTTACATAATTTTCTTTCTTCCTGACATATTTAAGTTGAGAAGTAACCACCTGCTGAAATCAATACTGAAAACTAAGATAATGCTCACTATTTTTAGTAAGAATAATATCATCAATTTCCTGGTCGCCATCTCAAAATTTTCTGACTGGTCAAGAAAAAAATATGAAAATCACTCATGTTTCACAGCTAAAATCAAAATTCTATACATATGTTCAGCTTTCAAGACAATTAATTCCACTTAATGGCCACATTCATCCACTGATTAAAAGCAACGGCTTCCATTCTCCAGACTGTATAACTCTCAACAAGGTTATACCATGTTCTTATTATTTCCAAGCTGATAAAAAATCACTTTCACATTTTTTACCCCTTCCCTAGAGTATCCTAAAATGTAGGGTTTGACTGCACTTGTACATTGAAGCTGTAGTACTTCTCATAACATCACAATATTTCAAATGTATTTGGGTATCTATTTCCTACTGGCACCAGTTACAGAGAAATTAAATGTAAAAAAAGAAAGTGATTATGAGTTTTTCTTCATGTCAATAATCCACACTGAGACTGATAACTAGCTTTAAATTTAAGTTATGTAATCATTCCATATGGTGGCTGTCATATATAAAAACTTGAATGAGATTACACAGTGTGCAGGCAATTAGCAAAATTTTAGACACTAAGTATTTCAGAAGAATTTATTGCAATAGTGAGGTTGTTTTGGCAAGAGGGTGGTATATCAGATCTATGGAAGCTACTAGGATTGCAGAAATTAAATAGTATGTCTCTATTGGATGTGGAAAGGCTGTCTGCATCAGCAGGTAAAGCTAATGCAGAGAGCATATTCCAAAAATATGCATTTCAACTTCTACATTTTGCATAAAAAGTAGTCTTGTGTTTTGGTCTAGTGAATCTGTCAAAAGAAGAATTTATAAGAACATCCCTAAGAATAAGTTACCATATAATCATCCTACATGATTCAATCATTTAACAAGCTTGAGAACACAAATGGTTAGTTGCCAAAATGCCATTCCTTTCCTTGCATCATCTTTGTTATTTGCAGCTGGAAAGGGTCAGCTCTGTCTTTGCAAAAGACAATAATATCAACTTTTCTTGACATTTCCACATATATTAAACAAGCATTTAATAACATCTTTCTGCAGATATTAAGGTGAAATAGGAATTCAGATCTGCATTAAGCCACTGTGATTTGATAAATCAGATTACTTTTTAATTGTCTTAACCTTTCTTTTACTACTTTTATGTACATTCAGAGAGAGAAAGAATGGCTCATTCACCTGCTTCAGGCAATGCATAGCACCTGGCTGAACTGCAAAACTGTCTGAGCCCTTCGTTTCATCAACATTATTTCACAAATCAGGCAGCAGTCCAGAAACATGGCATATCTAAATCAGACTACAAATAAAAGGCAAGACTAAAGTCGTTAAGGCAAACCCATCAGTGTCCAAGTGCTGTGCATCTACAAGCCTCGAGATGCTCTGTATGAGGCCTTTCAGATGAAATGAGAATGGAAGTGAGAAACACAATACTAAAGGATATTACAGCACTGTACTGCTCAGAGGCCCCAGCTAAAAGCATGATACTATAAGCAAACAAACAAGTTACTACACAAACAAGCAGAAGTAACTATCCTGACTCAAGCAGTTCACAAATTATGTAAATAATGAAAAAGAGAGGGAAAACAAAGTTATTCAAGCTTCTCCCTACAAGTAAGAGAACTGAAAGGTTTAAAGGAGACAGATTATGAAAGTCCTGTGATCCAAAGATGATTCTTTTCAAATCAAAGCCATATTATACACATATACACAAAGTTTTTGCTTTAACCTTGCTGTAAAATCTTCCATAGATCTACAACTTACAGAAGCCATGTCAGCAGCCCTGTCATTACTTTTGGTATCAGTGTCTCTTTATCACGAGTAAGGTATACAATCATTTAGATGGACATATGGCAAAATGTCCAACAAAAAATTTGGTTTTCAAAAAAGCAGGATCCTGCATTTACAAATAGTTCTGCCCTTTTCTAATGGCCACTGAATTAAAGTACTTTGCAATATATTCCTTTGTGGTTTGTTAGTTCCTGTTAATACATCTGACCTTACAAAAATACACTTTGAACAACCACAGATGAGCGTCTTTTTGTTATATTAATAAAAAAAAATTATGTTTTGCAATTAAATAATTTCTGATCTTTACCAGTAAAGTAATAAAACTCATTCATTTCAGCTGCTGAAGAAACAAAAGAATGGACGATTTTAAGACCAAAGGTCAAAATATATTCAATAAATTTATCTGACCTGTGAATTACCAAAGCATATACAGATATTATTAAAGATACATGCTTTCCACCTTGTCCTTATGAAAAACTAACTATGGGTCCCAAACCTGTTGGGCAATTTCATTATATTCCTCTCTCATTCAAATTAGTACATTCTTCTTCGCTTTTATCTACAAATTGTACTCTTATCAATGGATGGCCTCAATAAACAGTTTAGTTGTAATTACTCTTTGTCAAGTGTTTGTAGGTGTTTGTATGAGTAAATTTACATTCTTTTCTTTGCAGATTTTATGTTCAAGCAGCATTTAGCATAAAAATTTACTTGCTTCTTACTAATAAAAACAGAATAAGACATCATGATTTGAAATACTGTAATGTTGTCTGCCTCGCAAAGCAGTCACCCTTGAGATGCAAGGATTCTCTGTCAAAATTTAAACTGCATTTTCAAAACAGTTTTGTAAAAACATCTCAGTTGTCCTTTGAAGAATATTAAAGTTTGTTGAAACCACAAAGCACGCCTTAGTCTTCCCTTCATGGCTCCCCAGAACACTTGAAATTATTACATTCTATGATTAAGGTTTCTCATTAAAAACAAGGGGGCATAAACACCTACCAGTTTACTAAAAGTTAAGAACAAGATGCACATTGTTGATATTACACATTACATTTTGACTCTTTTTTAATGAAAAAAAATCCCCAATTCTTGTAATGGTTTTACATTGCTGCTTTCGATTTCATACATTAGGTTTGAGAGACATTTCAAAGGTAGAGATTATTTTTTCAAGGCTCACTCTCACAAAGCTCATTACAGCAGCTGCCAGGAAGAACAGCACCTGAATACTACATAACAGATCCATCCATCATCCTTACTCCCCCTCATCCATCAACAGAAGGACACACCACAAGCCATAACTGCATATATGAAAAACTCTCCTGCAACAGAAGTTACATATGCACAGCTTGGAAACCGTCATGTATTAGCATGGAGAAGATTTTATAAACAAACAATCTTACTAAGTATCTTACAATTATCTGATTAGATGAGAATGATCAAGCAACCACAGTATCATCACTGAAATTTAACCACAAAAATATAGGTTAAAGGTTTCTATCACAGTTATAATTACTGTGAAGGATGTAAGCCTGTACTTCAACTCAGACACTACCACAGGCAGGGTCCCACCCAGGGCCAACACTCGAGGTTAGTCTCAGTTTCTAGCGTACCACCTGTCAGAGCTCAACTCCCTTCCTACCCAGCTCTCTCCAGCCCATGACAATGGCAGCAGACCCCACTTTGTGAGGAGAGGTCCAATGTCACCCTGGTACACTGTGCGGAGCACTTCAGGGAAAGCCAGGAATTTACATATGTAACTCCATATGCTCCTGAAGCAAACTAAGTACAACTGTGCACACTGAAACAGGTGTTTCAGGTTTTGGCAGCACAGCAGATTTATAACAGAACTTGTATTTTAGACACTGACTGGATTGAATTTTAGCCTGAAAGAAATGACCATATGCTGTTGAACTTTTCTGTTACAGCCAGCCATATACAGTCTATCTCAACATCAAACAAATATTTTAAGTATAGGAGAATATTTCTAAAGAAAAATAAAACATGTCCATAGCTTCAAAACTCTGTCTCTCAAAACATGTTTTAAGTACGTAAAGGTGAAAATAACAACAATATACAAATGACATATAAGATCACATTTGATTCCAAAATCTTAAGAGCCATCCTTCTAAAAATAGCTTATTGTAATGGCTTCTAAAGATTAAAACACACTGAAATGCAATTAGCAAATTTTAGAAGCATGGTACAAAGAGCAATAAGCAACTTTTTTCTCCATATATCAAATGCTCTTCTGCAGTATTTGCAAGCCAAATATCAAAGCACTCTTCAAAATCCACACCACAACAAAATCTAAAAGTTGAAAGCAACATGAGTATACTATAGCATAATCAAACCAAAATTAATCCATTTTCTTAATCAAAATATAAGAGAATAGCAAAATAGCATGAACAGTAGAAGTCAGGATTTTATAAATACCTAGCTTAGAAATCTGAGCTATGTGGAAAAGCTAACAGTTTTAAAAACAGGCTGTCATGATTTCTAACAGGGTACTGTCTCTGGTAAACTACACAACTGAGAAGCACTTTGTTTTCTTATGACAAAACGCTGATCAGCTCTATAACCCTGAATAGAGAGCTGCATAATGGACAACTGTAATCTAGCATTACCAATAATGAACGTAGCAGGAGTCAGCACTAGATCCAACACCTTCTGGTAGAAAAAGACCTGTATCTTCAGATCTGATATGAAAACACTGCTGAAATACATAATATAATGAAATATTTTCATCTTCTAGCACACCAATGCAAGTAGAATATCCCACAAGAAAAGATACTGAGCTGCTCTAGACTGCACTGCTCTCTCTAGATTAAGTTTTTACAGCACGACAATACCTATTTGACAGTATCCACAGCCAGGTTTTCTTTTCATGTGCATTTCTGCAAGACTTGACATTTACAATACTTACGCATTGCAATAAGGTTTCTTTTCATATCCTTTGTAGTTATTCATGTTCAGAGCCATTTTGCAAACTTCACAGTGGAAACATCCTTTATGCCAGTACTGTAAATAAATGTAAAGTAGAATTACTTACGGTACTGATGTTTTGAAAGCAGTGTTAGGACATGGCAAACATAAAAACACAATTACTTATCAGTATTTGGGCTATGCATTATAGGTTTCTTAACTTAATCAAAATAATTACTTTCACATGAAACCAAAGGTGTTTCTGAAACACTCTCAGAAATGTCAATTCTCTGCTAAGGTGAATGCCAAGACCCCTGCATGCTGACCTTGCCAGGATAATTTTAAAGATAACTGAAACAGGAGTTTGGTGTTTTCCTCGGTCAAAAAAAATAATTAAAAATTTTTAAAAGGCCGTTTGCTAAGAATGCAATAATGCAATACTACGCGAATGCAATCACTAACTAATGTGACGGCTGGCTTTTTGGTACACCGTACAGACACTAAATTTAGCACATAATACGGCATTTTCCTCCGGTGGCTTCCACCGCCTCGCCTCGCCTTTCCGGGGACAGTAATTTGGCGCATCTGTCACAGCCTCACTGTTGTTCTTTGCGGAGCGACCGCTCTGGGCTATAACCGGTGACAGCGGGGACAGCCCCGCGGGACGGAGCTGCGGCCGCCGCGCTGCCCCGGCCACCGACCCCGCCGAGCCGGCCATGGTGCCAGGGGCAACCAAAGCCGCCCCGGCTCGGGGAGGCACCGACAGCTACAGCCGGAAAAGGGCCGTCTACAACTTCATCCCCCGGGGAGCTGGGGGGCCGCGGGACCCGCCGCCGGCCCCGGGCACCGTCACTGCCGGGCGGGCACCGCAGGGCGCCCTGGCCGCTGCGGCCCCACTCGCCCCGCGCCAGCGCGGTGACGGCGGCTGCCCCGCGGCGGGGACAGCGCGGATGCCGGCGCAGCGGCGGCCCCTGAAAGCCGCATTTGCCACCTGCCGGCTCGCCCCGATGCCCGCCGGCCCGGCCCTGCCCTGCCCGCCCCGCCGGAGCCGCGGGGAGCGAGACGGGCACGCCCGGGAGGCGCCGTCCCCGCCCGCCCGCGCCCCAGCACCTTGTCCAGGCAGTTGACTTTCTCGGTGGGATAGACCACTTTGCCACAGCGGGCGCACTGGGGGTTCATTCTGCGGCTCCTCTGGGGCGGCGGCTCCGGCGGGCGGCGGCGGCCGAGGTTGCGATGCGGCGGGCTGCGCTGGACGGGGCTGCAGGAGGCCGATCTATCATCCCCTGCCCTGGCGGGGACGCTGGGGGTCCTCAGCGGCTGCGGGCGGGCGAGGAGGTCATCGGCGGCGGCTGTGGAGGAAGCGGCGCTCCAGCTGACTGCGGCTCGGCAGCATGTGCGAGTGGGCGGGCGGGGAGCCGGTGCTGCCGCCCCCGCCGCTCGCCGCCCGCCCCCGCCGCCTCCCCCGTGTGCCTGCGCGCTCGGCTCGCCGCGCCGCGGGCTGGGTGACTCACGCCGAGCCCCGCGCTGCAGCCGCAAGCCAAGCCAAGCCCACCGGCGCGGCCCGCAGCGAGGGGAGGGCAGATGGGGAGGGCGAGCCCCGCGCCGCAGCCGCCCCGAGCGGGGCGGGATGGATGCGGGGCACCCGCTGCGCCTCCGGGCGCACCTGCCCGGGGCTCGCCGGGGCGGGGCTGGCCCCGGCGACAGGGAGGGAGATGGAGAGCGCGGGGCAACGACGGCGCTGCCGGGGCTGCGGGCGGGAGGCCGCGGCCGGCAGGTGCCCAGGGGCGCACGGCCAGGCCTCGGCCTCACTTCGGGGAGCCCCGAGCCCCGCAGCCACCACGTCTGTGCGCTCCCCCAGCCCTGTGTCCCGATGAGTTTTTGGGCGCGGCGTTGCGGCCTTTCCGGGGCTGAGTCTCGCCGGGTCTCACCCGCGGTCCCGCGGGGAAGCCGAATCGCAGCAGGAATGGCAAATGATGCTCCTCGGAGCAGGCTTTGGGCAGTCATTTCTGACTTGCTCTGCAGCGCTGTGGAGCGGTACAGCAAGAACTCATGCGGTTTTTCTTCGCTGAGGACTTCTTTAACTACCTGGAATATAAACCACGCTGAGGATAGCGTTTAAGCCAATGCAGTACAGCCTTTTCTGAGGGTTTTTTCAGTAGTGCCACACTCTGTATGGCTCACAGCAAGGACAAATTCTGCACATACTTGGGTGTTATTAAGTAATCAGAATGCAGTCAGCTAAACTGGAATAGTTGGCTATAATTCTGCCTTAGCAACCCAACTTTTATTCACTGGCTGTTTAAAGGCACAGGGAGAAACAGTAATTTAGTTGAAATTAATAATATATGTGATTAAATGAGAAACACCTAATCAGGCTTTAAATATTACATGATGGAAGTTGTAAAGCTGCCTCTGCCTCATCTAGCCTGAAACATCTGGCACCAAATGAAACTCAATGTTGAGATGCTGGCTGTGCTGCAAGCAACAGGAAAGCAGATTGGCAGGTAGTCCTGTAAATGTTTGTTGTCTCCTGTGGCTGTCTCGTGCAGCAGCAGATAGACAATGTGCTGACCAGCCCCGTTCCTGTTCCTGTGGTCTATGTGCTGATCCTTTTAAAAGCCAGTGCTAGCAACCTGCAGTTCTCAAAAATCATGAAGCAGATTTTTTTAATCGTTGTTGTTAACCAAATTGCCTTTGATATGGAATTTAAGATTTGTCTTCTCACTGTTCCTCATTGACAATAGTGTGATAATTTTTCACAAATGCCTCAAAGCCAAGTTGGCCTCAGTCTAAGGTTTCCCAGACAGAAATAGGTGCACAGGCACCCTGGAGTGCCAATGGAGTGATTCTCATTCTCTGGTACCTCTGTGCTGTACAGATTACCTTACACTCTCTCTTGGGCAGTCTGACTAGCTGTGAACAATGGCTTTTATTCAAGGAACTCTGAATGCTAGGCGTCTGAACCTGCTGATAAAAGAAACTTGAATACATGGTAACTCAGTGCTTTTTGTGAGAACTGTTTTTGGGGATCTGTCTGAAATCCCATCTGAGTTGAATTAGGCCCAACACATAGGTAAGCAATGTCCATTCTGCAAAGGCTACATGGTATGGAGAAGCAGCAAGTCTGTACTGGGGACTGGGATGGAGACTGATTTAAATTAATCTCAAATAGAAGGCAGTGAATGTTACTTATACAGGAAAAAAAAATCTTTCTTAGATGACTTAATTATTTCCTAGCTTAGATTCTACCGATAGCTTGTATGTGAAAAGACTCTGTAGCTCACTGGAAATAACTAGAGGCATACAGTTTACCAATCAGCAAGTATGAAGTCTTTGCGATAGAGGCTTAATTCCTGGAAGTTCCAGATTATTAAAATCTCAATTAGAGCTTTCTCATGCAGACAAAAATTATTTGGATATTACTGTCACTATCAATGTTACAATGAAATACCTTACTTGTGAAGGAAAAACTTCTGTTAACCAAAATATCAACACTAGAAATGGAATCATTACATCAATAGGAATACCTGCAGTTGGATCTGAATTTATTGTTTCAGCAGTATGGAAACATTCCAATATTTCTCATTGTTTCAGGATCCTTTTATTAACTTTTATTAGTTTCCTTCAGAAAGGGGAGAAATTAATGTCTGAATCATGGTCTTCATTTCCACAGTACAGATCTCTTTCTCAATCATCACAACTTCTATCTGCTGCTACTGTAATGAAAAATGGGTTCTTTCGCTCTATATAGGAGAGAAAAACCTGCTTCATCCATGATAGTGAGAAAGCAGTGGAATGTTACTCATCAGTAGACTTTCCCTTTTCTTGGTAGGTAATGGTGCAATGGAAAAGTCCAGCAAAGCAAAATACAACAACCCTGCTATGATACTGACCCAAGGGTGTAAACCAAAGACTGTGAAGCACAGAGGAGCAAAGACTTTGCACTCTAAAGAACTGCTGCTGCCAGCACGGAGCCTGTTGTAGCTGGTGGACCTCTAGACAGGTTCCAGCATTGATTCCAAGCTGGTATGTGTTGCCAAGTTGTAAGTGGCATCCAAGATTTCAGGCTATTATACTTCTCTCATCTGGTGCATTTCAGGGCTGTTATCTAGCCCAGATAATTGAAAAGTGTGTGTTTAGCTGAGCAGTAAAAACTACCAACACTTGCAAATAGATGCTTTTTCAGCATGCCTACAGCAGCCAAGTGCAAAAGACCTTCTGGGGCAGCTGCATTACAGCATTAGAAATATTATGACTACATAGAATGTTGATTACAAAAGTTTCTGTGGCATACTACCCTCATCAATTGCATTTGGCATTTGCTTGAGAGGAAGGTTTTCAGTGCTCCATTTAGTTTATTTCATTGATCAACATGCCAATGTGTGCTGCAGAAAAACACCTAAATCATTACAGTGAGAGGTATTTTCACGTGTTGATACTGAATTTTACCTGAGACAGAAAGATTTCCAAAAACCCGTTAAACTAGAACGTTACCCTGTGTTATTGGAGGTGACTTCACAACATCTTGAAAGAGATAACCCATAGAGACTTGTGGGTATCTCAGGTTTATATCTAGTTCTTATGAAAGGTTTCTTGGAGCTTCCTCAGGTTTCTTTCCCACAAAATAGATTCCACACAATCCATCTCCTACAGCTGGAGTTTAGATTTGTTGGAGCGATCAAGTGAACTTAAAGGATGAAAACAAAGCCTTCTGTCTTGTAAGTCACCATGCATTTCATAAGTCATGCATAAAAGCTCAAGAAAGTATTTACTACCTTTGGTGATCACATGAAGACATGATCTTTCCACCCAAATTTCTACAAATTGAATCTGCTCATGAAATTATGATTGTATTAAACCCTATTGGGCAAAATAGGAGTTCATGTAAACATAGTGATGTATCTTCTTTCGATGGCAAGGAAAATTATTTTCTTTCCATTCAGAAACATATTTTTGAATTTATATTTTGTGGGGAAAACTGCTGTAGGTATTATGCCCTAATCAACATCTGATGCCACCCTTACAGTGTCATTATTCAGTCATTTTTCTGTAATAAATATGACAATACATACTTAGACCCTGATGGACTACTTTTAAAATACTCTTGGGTGTATCTCACTGATTTTTCATACTTGGTCTGTTCTTTAAACAGGTATAAAAGGTGGGATAACTGGCAAATGAAGATAATGTACTAAAAATACTACCTGATTGTTGTAACAAGCTCATAACATTTGGGTACTAGTTCTAGCAGATAATAGGCATTGTGCCATATTTAAGTGGAAGGATGACCTCACAGTTAAGGCACTGCATGTAGAATTGTAGATAAAGTCATTAAACAGTACTGCAGTACAGATAAATAATACTGAGAGAGGTTTTGTGAAATTCTGTACTGTTGGAGTCAGTGAGTCAAGGGCCTGCCTGAATCCTCCAGGCAGAAGCCAGGGTGCAGGAATTGAGTTAAAACTCTTGAATGGATTGAAATATGTTAAGCCACCCACACATAGAATGGGAGTTTAAGTAGAAGAATGTTTGAGTATAAGTTTAGATGTAGGTTTGAGTTTTAGAATAAATAAGTCACAAGTCAGTAAGTCAGTAAGTAAGTTTCAGTGAGAGCTGCAGTGTTTTTATTAAATAAAAGGTTCAAGATGCCAGAGTAGAAGAACAAGTTCTAGTGTAGGTTAATAAACACACTAAAGTTTTCAGAAGAGGCTCCAGAAGCCCTTTCTTAGACACTACATAATTTCACGACTATAAGGCGCACCCTTTTGACTAAAATTTTCCTCCGAACCCGGAAGTGCGCCTTATAGTTCGGTGCGCCTTATATGATGGACAAAGTTGCGAAATGTGCCAGCTCCCAGGGGATGTGCTTTATAGTCCGGTGTGCCTTATGGTCGTGAAATTATTGTACTTAGACAAAATAGAGCTTCAGTGAGACTATTGCTTATATTTTTCAGATAGAACAAGATAGATCCTATACGTAGTTTATAGGCATCCTAGCGTGTTAAGAAATTAGAATTTTCATAGGTTTAGAGAAAGTGGTTTGAATTTATGTGTTAGCTTGTTAGAAAAACCCTATATAAGATTATGTATTGGGGAGGGTCAGTGCTATTGCCTTTGCTTTTTTGCCTTTTTGCCTTTTGCTTTTGCCATCGCTTTGCCATGCCTGCCAGCATCTCCAACACCTGAGAAGAAGACAGGAGCTCCAGCAGCAGCACCAACCTCTCCGGGACCCCCGGGGATGGCTCCTGCTTTTGTTCGGGACTTTATGCCAAAACTTAGCATGGACTTTAATGTCTATGACTGTGCCTTAGAAGACTGATGTGCTTTTACAATTAAAAACCTTTTTAGCAACTACTAGCTGCTTTAATCATTTAGAGATAACCCAGCATGAAGGGTGCGACAAGAGCACCAAGGGGGAAAACCCCACACTCTGCCTGTCCTAAATTATGTAGGAATAGAAAACATTAAACCAAAATGTTGGTTAGCACAGGAATCGGCTGTCAAATTTTTGTCCCTTACTATTTGAGTTCAGGTTGAGCCACTTAGAAGAAGAAACTGCATGGTTACATTTCAAATAGAAACAATGTAACTTTAATGTGACCTTGTTTAGAACTACCCAGGGTGCTGTTAGGGAAACGGGCTTTTAAATTCTCTACTGTGAAAGGGTAATTTATGCTTTCATATGCAAGGGTTGGTGGAAGCATGTTTTCAACTTCAGCTATAGAAAAGCTTCCTACCAAAACCAAAACAAACCCAACAATGCTTAGACTTTATTATTTTCTGCAATATGATCCAAAATCCACTCTGCAGTGCAATCTCAATGTGCATTTCCAGAATTACTCAATCCTCAGCTGCTCAGATTAATCTAAGAGGGCAATGAAATACTGGAACAAAAATGGTTATTCAATCAGCAGCAGTGTTTTCTGTTCTCAGGATCTACTTTCTTCACTCAAACTGAACACTGCATCTCACAGCAACTGTATGTTAACAAAATACATAAAAACATTATAATGACAAGTCAGTGTGACAGGATCATAGAATATTGGAAGGGACCAATCAGGATCATCAAATTCAACTCCTGGCCCTGTGCAGGACACCCCAAGGATCCCACCATGTGCCTGAGAGCATTGGCCAAACACTTTAACTCAGACAGGTTTTGTGTTGTGGCCACATCCCAGGAAGCCTGTTCCAGTGCTCAACCACCCTCTGGATGAATTGCCTAGAAGAAAGGGCTCTTATTCTCTTAATATTAATGTTATAGTGGAAATTTCTATTCTTTTATGTATGGGGACAAAATTTTGCCTTATCAGTTGGCTGTTTCAGGCTTCCTGAATTATAATTTCACTTCATGTTATGAAAGAAGCTTAGTAAAAATGGGCCAGTTACTTGAATTATGATGAGCAGAAAGTTGTTACCTAGCTCACTTGCTTTTGTTTGACCTTAGAATAGCTGAATTATCGGCAAAAAATAGATTGAAGACTTCCTTCAGATGTAAGTCTTGTGACCTTTGGTCATATGTATGTGTTTTTTAAAAAAACATCTGGCATTAGTGAAGCACACAGTCTCTATAATTCCAGTGCACAAAGCAGGTGGTTTGTGCACCTGAATTGTAGAGATATAGAGCAGTACACGAGGTGTTTTGAGAATTTGGCAGTGCATGCTTGAGTGTTAGCTGCTGTGGCAGGCATGCCCGGAGAGAGACAAATGAACATGCAGAGGAAGCTGTAACCATACATCCAATAATTTGTAGATTGTGTCTTCAGTGAGTTGAGAATGTAGAAGCAGTCAGTCTGACTTAGGGTTTAGTAATGTATTCTAACAGCAGAGACTGGGGAGCTGCACACCCTTCACATTAAACTTGCATGTCCAGGAGAGCTCCTCGCTGCCAGGGCTGTGCTGGTCCCACTGCCTCAGTTCAGCCCTTCAGTCCATCATCCTACTCACAGAGCAAGGTAGGGAACTAGCAGGACCCAAAACAGTGCTTGCATAGAAAGGAGTCTGAAATCTGGAAGCATCCAAACCAAATTTCCACATTCAGTGACAGAACTTAGAATAAATATACCAGTAATTTCACGATTATAAGCCGCACCTGATTATAAGCCGCACTTCTGGGTGTTGGTAACTTTTTGTTCTTTGTCCATATATAAGCCGCACCTGATTATAAGCCACGCTTTGGGTTCGGACCAAAATTTTAGTCAAAATGGTGTGGCTTATAATTGTGAAATTACTGTACTTTTTTTGGTTATTATAATTCCCTCCTCTTTGTTGCAGTGACTGTATTTTTCAACCCAGTTACAGCTCAGAGATGTTCTAGACACATAAATGAATATTTTTGGTTTATATGTATTGCATTGAATGTGTTAGGAATTTTTTTATCAGCTCTGTCATTATGTCCCTTCCTAGTCAGAAAAACATAATGCTACCATGTTTTGCAGGGGAAAAAAGCAAATTAATAAAAAATAAGAATTTGGGGGTATTTAAAGTCTACATATCTTACTTGATAAAATAACTATTTGTCATCAAGTAATTTATACAGGAATGAAAAGCTATCATCAGAGCTCTTGGAGAAGCTGAAGAAGATTGTCTTCTGTCAGCCCTACATCCTGTGCCAAGAATTAAATCTAGTTGTTTTATCTCATTTCAAAGAGATTTTCAAAAAAATTTACCTCTGTAGACAACAAATCCAAAACAGGCAAAAGCCTCTATGCTGAACTGTAGGCTAAGGAAGGACAAAATGTTAATTATTCATTCTGTTTCAATAGCTATTACTATTACTTAGGCTACATGGTTTTGCTTATGGAGATTAAACAGAACGAAAAGGTTATTAATTGTGGATATTGTTCATTGCTCTCTCTTTAGCCTGAGAACAAAATAGGAATTTAGAGATAGAGTTAGGGCCCTAAACTGAATTTTAAAACCTAATGAGAGGGTTCTGGTAGCTTTGAATAAAAGAAAACAATGCCATTATTCATACTCTTGTCTATGCAACCACTTTCCCATTATTTCCAAAAATAGTGGAGTAGCTTCCTGCTTAAATAAACAGTTCACATAGATAGAACTTGGGCTGTAAAGCTTTTTAAAATAAGATTTCCTTTTTTTGAAGCTGAATAACATAGTGAAATACAGGAAGGGTTGGGCTGTGATTGGCCCGGATTCTTTAAGTTAATGTTTTAAAAGGTTACGTGACCAGTTCAGAGTAACTAAATACACTTACTCTGTAGATGGCCTGGAAGTATCGTTCCCTCCACTGCCAGGAGAAATAGCCTCTTGTAATAAAGATATATAATCATTAACAAGCTTAACTTGGGGCTTCAGAGGAATCTGAGTTTCCAACCCTTCTAGAAAGATTTTTAAATCCTGCCTTTACAGTGCAGACCCGACAAATCTCACACATCAAGAGGGAGTCTCACACGTTTATCTCCCAAACTCCCTCTCCTGCAGCTCGACCTGTTTCACACTCATTTGCAGCGCTGTGCCACGGCTGCTCTCCCATTCTGTAACCCCACAGGCACAGCTGGATGGCCCAGGCTGCAGTCTGCCAAACACCCCCAGCTACTGGGTATCAGGGAAAGATCAGCCAAGAGGAGCAGGATGCACAATGCAGCATGGCTGCACTGCTGAAAAGAACAAAGGATTCCAGAGGAATTCCTGGGAATACTAGCAAAATCCCTTTCCAGAAACTAAGAAGCAAAATCTCCTCATAGCCTACTGTAAGCATTTTTCCAATTTATGTTATTTTTAAGTTTTCTGTTTTGAACACAGAGACTATGAGTTCTAAGGCTATTAAATAATACATTACAAACTTTAAAAATTATAATCTATAAATAAACAAAAAAAATTTACAGATCAAACACACTACAGATTATGTCAGCAAGGCAATGAGTGGTGATATTCCTCTCCCACCAATAACTTGGCTTCTGCAGCACCATTCCTGGTGCTGGGCTTGCAGAATATGCTAATAGAGTAAGACAGAGAGGACTGAGGAAAATTCACCTTCCTGAACACACCTGGAGATAAACTGGGAAAAGCACAACAGTAGTACCTTTAGCAAAGTCCATCTCATTTTGAGCTCAGATCAAACACTTTACAGATGTATCTGAGCTCTTCCTTGTACCTGAATTTTTAAAAACAGATCTTCAAATGATGGAAAGATTGGGAACAAACAGCCAAGACAGACACCCAGCCTTCACCCTCACCACTGTATGGCTCTCTGTGACCCAAAGGACACCCTTTGCGGCTTGGTGCCTGGCTGCTTTCATTGCAAAGCCATGAATAACAACTTGGAAGCAAAGTGTCATCTCTCCAACATCTTTTGGATTATATTTTCATAGGCTTCTTTACTGGGCACAGAACAAGTTCTTATTTTAACCATCTTCCTAAACACAGAACTATCATATGGGGTTATGAAAGCCTTAAATAGGGAAATTCACAATTTATTTCTGTTGTTTATTTTAAATTAAGCAAAACTGCAATACAAAAGTAATCATCCATGGAAGTTTTTCAAATATCTCAACTGTTTTAGCTGATATGGTTGTGTTATGAATAGAAACGGTTGTGCATATAGGAACTTTATTAAATCTGTTTCCTCTTTTTAGTCTGAACCTATTATTTTTATTTCTTTCCTCTTTGCATGAGACAACATAGGAAACAGCAGACCCAATGTCACTGTCACGGAAAAGATGCATGTGCCTTTCTTTGCATCATATGTCTGCACATGAATAAAAAAGTTAGAAGACAAGAAACAAAATAATTGTTCAGCCAAAAGTTCATCTGAGTAGTCTAGGCCTTAAGGAAGACTCTCAACAATGTTGCATTTTGGAGGAGAGCTTTTCTAGATGTGTTACAAAGGCACACACAAAACAAAGAGGAACTTTGAAAAGGGACTACTTAACTCCTTTTCCTTCTACCTTTAGAATTACAGCTAGCACATTAACTTGAGACTCAAAAAATAAACGGAGAGCAACATTTGACACAAATTAAATATTCTAACATGTAATTGAGTATCTTCAGTGTGAAGTTCTCATTTTTCCCTGACAGCTTTCTGTGAATTATCTTAAATGTTATCTTAGGAAATGCAATTTTTATATGGAGCATTAAGCAAAGCACAAATATTGGTACACTGCAGAGACAGCAGTTAATTTTCTTTTGACTACTGAACCATAAATAAAGGAAAACAGCATAGTTAAATGGTTCTAAAGTTACACAGTGAGTTGCCATGTGAAGGATACTGTTTTGGAACATGATCCAGGGGGAATTATTGTGAAGTTACACTGTACAGAATGTTTTGTTCATTGCATTCACCTTATAGAAGTCCTTTGGTGGATTCTGCTGTATTCACCCCTCCTCTGCAGTAAACTGCAGACCAAATAGTCAACCCAAACCAGGTTGGCTTGGCTGCAGAGCTCATTTCACATTGTCATAAGAGTGACGTACTTGGTCCATCAAGGGAAGGAGGAAAAACTGCAGAGATCTTGTTTTTCAGAGCCTCTGCTGCTGTGGCTGTCAGGCAGCCAGGGCATCCTGTTCCTGCAGCAGCAATTGTATGAGGCAGCACGGCAATCTCCTGCCTCAGAGCAGAGAACTCTCTCTTGAAGGATTATCCCCACAGCCCTGGAGTTACCAGCCCAGTCTTTCTAAGAGAGCTTCCCAAATCAATCAGTGTGCCTGCAGCACCTGATGTTCCTGGACTCCTGGCATTTGACTCTATGTGTGCTGAAACCAACTGAAACACTTTTACTAACATCTGTGTGTGCTAGATTAGAGTTTAAATGCAATAGACTATTTAATTTGCACTAAGGAGGGGTTTCAGCATAAACAGAAGACTGTAGCTGGTTATGTGCTGGCACCATATACCACCTTTAAATGTCATGAGCTCCTTTCATACACCAGTTAATGCAAGTGGACAGGAAGCTACTGGGATGGAGTTTTCTATCTACAATTAACTCTGATGAAAGAGAAGCTTTAAATGCCCCATTCCTGAAAGTGTTCAAGGCCAGGCTGGATAGGGCTCAGAGCAACCTGGTGTGGTGGAAGATGTCCCTGCCCATGGCAGGGGGATAAGAACTTGGTGATCTTTTGGACCATTACAATCCAAACCATTATAGGCTATTATGATTCTGTTTTTTCTGGGGGCCATTTCAAATACTATTATACTGAATTACTTTAGAAAAACTTTAGAACTGTTTATCCATAAGATCCTGATAAATAGATGTTAACCACTGCAAGTCAGCTTTCAAAGAGGTTCTTAGTTTTAAAAAAAAATTATTCATGATTGCAGAAAACTTAATAGTGCAAAACCCTGGAAATTGTACTATGGAAACACTTTCAAACAAAACACAGATAATAGTAAACTTCCCCAATTTGATGTTATCAAATTACTTGAAGAGGAAAATTACAACACAATAGTTACACTTCTTTGGTATAAAACCACATGCCCCACCAATTATCATTCAGAAAGGTTCTCTCAATCTACACACTTGGGACCACAACACCTGCTCTGTCTGGCTCTCCAGAAGTTAAGCCAAAAGCCACATTTTTAAACTTTTCTGGATTTGGACTTGGCAGATTTCCTTTGCTCAGCGTGTATTCCAACTGGGGTAAATATTGAGGTCAATATATAAATATCATGATGAAAAACTGATGCAGCTACAATACATCTACTCTCCATAAATCCAGTTAAATAAAGCAGGATTGCACTGCAGATCCAAAGTTTTATCCTACCAGAAAACTTTCCTCATAAGTAAACCTGAAATGGCACCTGCGTACCTACACTGGTGAGGCTGCAGGGCCAGCTGTAACACAACAATCACCTTGACACCAAATCAGTCACTTAAGTCCATAAGGTATTTTTACCTCATGTCTTTGTGCTCCCTCTTCTAACTTCTGAGTGCCTCTGCAGTGGGAGGGTGACTGGTATGATGGATCCAGTATATCACTTATTATTCTGCAGTCCTACTCAGTAAGACATCACAACCCTATTTTTAGAAGAAAATATAAAAACACAATTCAACTGCAAGCATAATGGAAAGAAAAAAAGCAGAGAATCCGTATTTGGAAATGTGTTATAATTAATTGGTTTTCAGTTCAAATATGTTCCTCTTACTAGGCATAATTTTTCTAACACAGCACTCCACAAAGTTCTTTATGGTCCTGGAGAGGAAAAAATATGCAAAATCATTAAGGGAAGAACACAGTGAATGTGAGTTGCAGTTGTAACTATTAATCCACTCAACTAATGATGGATCAGAAAACCCACAAGCTGTCAGAATTTAAAATTACACCAAAATTTGTCAAGTATATACTCATTATTGCATGTAATAACTGCCATGTGAAATTTCTTCTGTTCTTTTTGCTATTCCTACAAACTAACCTGCAAACTGTTCCAAATGTAAGTCAAAACCTTCTGCTAGCCTACCAAACAGCCTGAAATACAAACCACACGGTGCTTTGGGCAACTTAATCCCAAAAATGGTAATAATTATCAATGGTAACTTAAAGAGCTAAAATGTGTATATATAATGTTAATAGAGAATAACAGAAAATTCCAGCATATAAATATGTATGAAACTAAAACATAATTGTTACAAAATAATGAGAACTAATTATAATGAAATCTCCACTGATATCCAGCCCTAATGAGTACAGCAGATTAAGAAAGGTCTAAGCCTGGCAAGATTTGGCTATGTTGTGTGGAACTGGCTGTTCTTATAGCACAGAAAATAGATTTTTTTTTTCCCCCTCTCCTGTCAACAGTGATTTCTTGGATCAAGACAGAAGAGGTCATAAACTTTTTATGGTTTTATTAATTAATTAGGTTAGTTGTTAAGAAGAATGTGTACGAGTGGGGACAGTAAAACCCTGGCATCAACTGTTGTGATGGAGTCACTGTTTTTGCCAGGCATTACCAATTTTTAGCCAGAGCTAAAGCCAGCACACCTCAAGTGAGAGTCTAAGTGGGGTCCCTTCCAACTTACATTGTTTTAAAACTGTCAAGAAAAATACAGATAGTACTGATCCTGCCTTGAGGCAAGAACTTGGGGCTGGTCAATCTTCTGAATTACATTTCAGCCCAATGCTTTGACTAGGTGGCTCCTCGTGTTAACTATGTCAGCTTTCCATGGCAGGGACTTTCCTTGGCATTTCCCATGCCTCTCTGCTGCAAGTGAGCCAGGGTGGGCCTGGGCCATCCCAGGGGAGAGCAAAGAGCCCCACCAGCAGAATAAGAGTCTGAGGACACAAGAAAGGAAAACTGGGATGATGCAGGATCCCGCCTCGCAAAATTTACTTCTAATGAGGAGAAATTCTGATATTGGGAAAAGGGATTTCTCAAGAAAAAATGGACTATGTTGGAGTGAAGAATGTGAATATCCCTTATTTAATGAAATTGCTACAATATTGTCTTCTCTTTAACAGACTTGACCTAATTACATAAGATTACATCAGTATTTGCCTCTACTATATATAAAGGGCAAGTGAAATTCAATCTAAATACTAGAAGAGCCCAAATCCTAACTGGTCTGTAAACAAGACATGTAGAGGTTCAGCTAGATAGCTTCACAATTTTCCAAGTCACTGAAGCAGTGAAGATATCAGTTGTTTGAAGAGAGGAATAGCAGGCTGCTGGCTTTTTTATTATTATTATTTTATTCCTTTATTTTGTTGGGGTTTATTTAGCTGTAAGGAGGAAACGGCAAATTTACTTGGGTGATCTTAAAGGTATTTTTGCATTTCAGGAAGCGTTAGTAAGTGTAAAGAGACTTTAAAAATGTGTGTCTTCCTGGAAAAGATAAAGGGGGAAAAATATTTTTAATGTTGTTTTTTGCATTATAACCACAATGATTCATGTTTACGGTACTCCAGCAGCTTCAAGGGCTCACTAAAGGTAATGAATGACTACTCATAATTTAGGATTTCACATGACTTTGTTCTATGCACTATCTAGCTTTGAAAATTGCAGGTTTACTACTGCCCAGCATTGCCATTTTAGTGACAGATTGGAACACTACTACTTAACATCTCAAGGCCGGTTAATATTTTTGATTGCTTTTTAACAGAAAGCACTTACCCAAAGGAAATGCTGGTAGAAGAGACCATTAATTGAGTATCCTCTCTATATAAGGAGAAATGTTAGTAACAGTATTACTCTGCATTGAAGGTCCATAATGGAGCTTGAACGAATTTATTTACCTCCCCCCAAAATAGTGAGTGCTTTCTGCATAAGATGTCCTGAATAAACTGGGAAAGACACATAAATTTAAGTACATTAAATATTTGCTTATCAGAAAATGTGTGGCCATTAGATTTCACTTACAGTTTGATTTTACTGTGATATATAAAGCTTTTGTCCTTAATAAATTACAACATAGGTGAAAATCAAAATCAAAATGAGGGAGGACATTTTTCTTCTTTTCTTTTGTCTCCTGGACAAAGGAACTCACTTCATCAGTCTGCAGAGATTGGGACAATTTATATAATATGGAAATGCCTCCATCTAAAATGCAGTAAACACTACACACTAGTGTAGACAAATTATGGAAAGAGTGAAAAAAATTACTGACTCTATCCTTTTATTCAACTAGGTTTGTTCTAAGAAAGTAATGATACAAAATTTGGGAAATGGGTTTTTCACAAAAAAAAAATAGAGTGGATGCAGAACCAACTTTTTATTGCAAAAATTTGAATTGATCAGCCTATTATTCACAACCTAGTTAATATATATTTTTGAGGGATGCAAAATGGCCATGGAACATGCTCCAAATAGAATGCTGGATTGACTGTTCAAAGACTGACTCAGAGTGTGATTTATCAGCTTCCACTGTCATGGTCTCCCATACTTACTGGAAGTCTTTGAAAAAATAATGAGCTTTAAATTTCTTCCTCATAGAATCTGTCTTTAAATAATTGTTTAAAATCATTATCTCCAGAATAAATCTGTAAGAAAATTACTATCCTTCTCTTTGTATTTTTTGACAGCAGGATTATCTATCTATCTATCTATCTATCTATCTATCTATCTATCTATCTATCTATCTATCCACCTGTAAGCCAAAAAATATTATTGTTTTTATAAAAGCTCTGTAACACTGAATGCTTCCACATGGACTGAATCAGCCATTTGCTGGAGGAACTGTCACATAGTACACAGAAGCCGTGTCGCAGAATGATCAACTCCTACAACTGTGAAGAGGACTGTCTTTCTTCACAGCCAGTTGAAGCTGACTACAAGGGGTGGTTAAGCTGCAAGAATCACATTTTTGAGTCTGTGTGTCAAGTTGATAATAAATTTCAAAAATTCATTAAATCTCAGTAATCCTTAGGTGAAGCTTTAAGAATGATGAAAAAGGCATAGAAGTTGTAACAGAATAAGGTCTGTTCTGAGAAGCTCTGCCTCAGCAAACAGGACAGAAGGAGAACAGCCAAAGGATAGCCAAAGAATGGAAAGGAAGATGAAATCAAGAGTCTAAGAAGGCAGACAAAAACCTGGTAGTGCTTAGATTGCTGAAGACACTTGGATGTTTTTATTCATGTGTATCTGCAATCCTTCTGTATTTTCTCTGTAAGTGAAATTTAGGTTAGAGGGAAGACAGCCCATGCTTACATAATAGTGCCCATGCTGAATCTCCTTGTAAATAATCTGTGCTATTGTACATTTTCTGAAGAGTGAAATACAAGTACGATTTCCAAGGGGAGGCTGCAAAGCCCTTAGCCCCTGTCACTGGCCCCTTTTCACCCAGCCCACTGCAACCCTGGTGGCTCCCATGGTGCTGAACAGTCCTGAAGCTTCTCCCTAAAACTTACATGGCAAATGGAAGCAACACTGCTGCGCTGCAGCCAGATGAATGTGCATGCTTGTGTTTTCTTTCCTCTCCTGGTAGGATCTCTTTCATGTGAGCTGATAGAAATGCAGTGCCTCAACACCAGGGCTGAGATCACCCATTTCAGGTGCCTTTTGCCCCTGAACACAAGAGGAGTTGCATGTGTGCTCAGCAAGAATGGGATTGAGAGGGTTAGTTCTAGTTTCAGAGTACTGGACTGAAAGTAATGCAGATGCTTCATTTTTGGTAGCAGCTGCAGGCTTTCAGAATGTCACTGCTAATGCTTCTTCAAAAACCATGTAATTACAGACACCCAGGCAATGGTACAATGCCTAAATCCTGCCCAGTCCTAACAAATCTGCAACATGTGCTCTCAAAAGTTGAGTAAATCTTTCTCATTAGTTAACATGTGGAAAGGCAGGGGTATTCATCAAGGCTTGGTAAGATACTGTTCTGGACATAAACATTACCACAACAAGTTATAAACCATATTTTAAAGAAGGCTTTTTTTAAAAAAAATATTATCCCCAGACTGAAAGCTAAAAGTATATCTTACTCTGGTCTTATAAATTGTGCAGAGCAATCATAAATACAAACAGTGCAAGAAACATCTGTAGTTGAGCTCAGTGGCTGGCAAAGTTTGCCCTTTGCTGATCACAGATGTTCAGGGCTCATGGCTGTACCCAAGTGTTTGGGCAGGTTGGATCACCTGCTTCAAATGGAGATTCTGGAGAGATCCCAGTTCTGCCCCAGAGACGGCAGGGCCACAGACAGTGCCCTGCATGGGCATCTCAGTATGGCTGAGGAATCCCAGAATCCAGATGACTTGAAGACAAACATGAATACCGATGTGAAAGCCATGGGAACACAGAAGCAGAGCCTCGGCAGGCACAGGGGAGCCATCGGAGGTATGGCTGAGGTCACTTGGTCTGTTCAGCCTGGAGGAGACTGAGGGCAGACCTCACTGCAGCTACAACTTCCTTGAGAGGAGAATAAGAGGGGCAGGCACTGGTCTCTTCTATGCGGTGACAGTGACAGGACCCGAGGGAACGGCCTGAGGTTGTGTCAGGGGAGATTTAGGTTGGATATTAGGAAAAGGTTCTTCCCCCAGAGGGTGGCTGGGCACTGGCACAGGCTCCCAGGGCAGTGGTCACAGCACCAGCCTGACAAAGTTCAAGAAGCATTTGGACAATGTTCTCAGGCACATGGTGTGACTCTTGGGGCTCTCCTGTGTAGGGCCTGGAGTTGGACTTGGATGATCCCTGTGGATTCCTTCCAACTCAGGATCTTCTATGATTCTAGTTATTTGGTCTGGAAAGCTGTAGTTAGGGAACCTATCTCTCAGTAGGGTAGAATCATGTATATTAAATCCAGAAGGATTGTGTTTGCTCATTAGTTCCTCTTTTTAAAGGAGAATTAGGTCTAAGAGGATTTCTCTGGCTTTGAGCAAAGATCTAAATGTCTGCTGCAGACAGCCTGCACATTTTTTTAAGAAGCATCTTGAGAATTATGATTAAAACAAGGATTAAGAAAATTAGCAAAACACTGTGGTTTTATTCTGAGCTGGTGTTCAGTCCAACATTCAGAAAATGCACAGTCACAAAATGCAGCACATTGCAAGGCGATAATGTTTACATTTGTGATTGTGACTGCAATATATATTCTTGCAGTTTAGCGTTCTAGATTCTGTTTTATGAATTTCCAAACAAGTAAAGACACCAAAAGACAGACACTTGATTTCAAAGGTACTTGGCAATCTAAGGCAATAGACAAGAGGTAGATAAAAACATGAAAGAAATTTTAAAAACAATGAGAGGATGTTGGTAACTGTAATAATTTACACAAACATACAGTCAGACTGAAGTTCTTAGATATTACTGGAAAGAAAGGTTTTGAAAAGAAAAGTTGACCTTAAGAATATCTATGTGAGCTTCATTCCAGCAAGAGAGAAAGAACAAAGGAACTTTGTTTAAAAACCAAGTGGCCCACAAGGGCAGTAAATCGCTCAGAGGCTCATATGCAGTCTGGTAGAAACCGTAGAGTAGGAGCAGGCTGAGAAGAACCTGGACAGCAAAGAAAAGTAACTTGTTATGTAGGTCACTAACCAACCACAAGGTTTTGTCACTGATGCCTGTTTTCAGATATTCCAGGGTGGATGAAGCACTGCTCTGTACTCCAGAAATGAAAAGCTGACCCAGATCCTGCAAACTGCATAACTGGAGCACATTCTTTTAAGCATGAGTTTCTCCTTGTTTTAATGATTCACTGGCACACATGTGAGAGACTCCATCTAGAAGTCTTTAATAGAATCTGGATAAAATTCCAGTAAATTCATTAAAGTTCTTTTGGAAACTTCTTTGTTGCTTCAGGTCTGATCTGCTGAAAGACCCATTGATCCAGCATAGCCCTTCACCTAACTCTAATAACTGGTTCCAAGTAATTTTTTTTTTTTAAACTGGAGTTTCTAAGAATCCAAAATCCCAGTTTTTTGTTTTAAGGCAAATGCAGAAGATTTTGTAAGCCTTTTAGGCTTCAGATGAAATATCCAATCCTCTATCTTGGGGATGTGGAGGTCATCACTGGATATCCAGGTCTGTCCCAGCAGCAGGCAGGGGGCATGGGAGATTCAGGACTAGGGAATTGTCCACAAGAAATAGGAAACCTTCTATGCATGGTAATCTGCAGAAATTGTTCAGTAGTCTTTCCACAGATATGTTTCACAATTTTGTAGAGAGAGTTTCCCTCTACTCCCACAGTATGAGCTTCTTTCATCTGTTGAGGTCACTCACCATTCAGCATCCCAGTGAAATCAGTGGGTTTTAACGTTTACAAATGAGTGTACCTAAAAATCACATTCAAACAAGCATATGCATCTTTTTCCTCCTGTGTTGAGCTTGCATTACCAAGCTTTGGTAGCAGTGGAGGGACTACAGGGGTGGGTTCTGTGAGAAGCTGCTTGGAGCTTTCTCCATGTCTGACAAAGCCACTCTCTGTCATCTCCAAAGACAATGTGGTGTCAAGGCTGGGACAATTAGAAATGGTGGTAATGCCTCTGTGATATCATATGTAAGAAGAAGAAAAAAAAGTTATTCCACAGATGAAATTGCAGCCAGACAAGAGCAGAGTGAGAATAGGTAAGAGGAACAATTCTGCCGACCCAGGTCAGTGATGAAGAAGGGACAGGAGATGCTCCAGGCACCAGAGCTGGGATTCCTCTGCAGTCCATGGTGACACCATGGTGAGGCTGCTGTGCACCTGCACTACAGAGAGGTAAATGTGGGTGCAGAGATGTACCTGCAGCCCATGGAGGAACCCATGCCAGAGCATGGATGGCATGGATGCCTGGGAGGAAGCTGTGATCCCACAGGAGGTCCATGGAGAGAGGAGACCACACTAGACCAGCCTGGCCTTGAGGAACTGCACCCATGAAGGAGTGACTCACATGGCAGCACTTTGGGGAGGACTCTTGCCCACGGAATGGACTCATTGCAGAGGTTTGCAGAGAACTGTTGCCTGTGGGATGGACTCATGTTTGAGAAGTTCATGGAGAGCTGTCAATTGCTGGCAATAAATTCAATTAATATCTGTAATTTTAGCCTGTTTTCCCCATGATGGTATTTGGTGAGTGTTCTCACCCAGTCCTTAACTCATTAACCCTTCATTGTATTTTTCTGTCACGAGTCCAGTTGTGGAGGTGAGCAATAGAGAGGCTTTGGTGAGTGCCTGGGATCCAAACAGCATCAACCCACTACAGTCTTTTTGGTGCAGAATCTGGGCAAACCATGAGGATTTTGAAATAAAGGTAGTAACTGGGAGAGGTAATAGGCAAAACAAGCCCTGAACAATGTTAGAGAGTAGAATGATCGGGGACAATCTTTGTTGTAAATGTGGTGATTGGTCAAGGGGTGGATTTTTTTATAAATCATCCATTTTTTGTTTGGTGTTGTGATGATGTTGTTTTGGTTTTTGTGAGGGGCATTCATTTTTTGCAGTGCTTGCTTTCTGCTATGAGTGCTGAAACCCTGCTTCCCAGCAAGTGGCTGAGCAGCCAATGGGAAGTAGAGATCTGAGTATGTATGCACAAACTTTTGCTTTTTTCTTGCACTAGTACAATGCCTTATCTCAACCCACTAGTTATTTTCCACCTGATTTTCCTCTTCCATATCCCACTGGGAAGGGCAGTGGTAGAGGAGCTGGGTGAGCACCTGGTGTCCAGGTCAGCCACTAAACAAACATGCTGAGGTACAGGATCCATTTTTCACTTGCACGCGTTGGTAACATTACCATCACCGGTAGGAGAAGAAAATCCTAATGATATCAAAGTCCAGAAAGGAACAGGAAGGCATTTCTTTGAAATTTACTTATAAAAGAAACCAGTTTTAAACTGAATCAATAGAAAATGAGATTAGGAATTTTAAAGATTTATTCCAAAATTGAATAGTCTTTGCCATAATAAATAATGCATCTAATGAGGAAAAAAGGACGCATGACCATCCCCCCAGAGATTTCTTTTTTTCATCTCTGTTACTCTGAATTGCTCTGACTGTGCAAAATAGCTGTGAGTGAAGTCTCGCTGAAGCAAGCAAATCACTGTGTGGCACACTTTAAAAATGCTAAGGACTAAATGTCCCTTTAGAATTTAAAGCAGGTGTTCGTACAGAGAAGCACAATATAGCAGAAAGTGGTGATCCAATTCCAAATCAGCAGCCCTGCTTCCATATTCCTCCCACACATCCTACCCAAAACTGGGACACGAGGGGAAGCCAGTGTTGGCCACCACTGCATCCAGAGGACTGTATTCTTCACAGGCTCCTAAAATGCCTCCTGTCCCTGCCCTCATCTCAGAGAAGTCGCCTTCCTGTCTGATGTAGGAAGCCAGCAGGAGGCTGCCACAAAGGGGCTGGCAACACTGCCTATGCCACCTCCTTTCACTGGGCACTTGGTTGGGTCACAACAGTTCATTTTTCACTCACAGGATAATAGAGATGAAATTTATAAGAAAGGACAGTAGCTCTGCAACACAAGATAATTGTTTATAGATAGCCAACAGCTGGGAAATACTGGCAATACAGTTGAAATTAAAGGTAATGCTTTTATTTCTTAGCAAGAAAACCTCTTTTGAAGTAGCATGCTAGTGTCTTCCTCATTAAAACTCCAATCTAGAGATGGCAAGACTGCAAAAATTTCAATTTGATTTAATTTTAAATTTTTAATGATTTTCTAGTCCTCTAAGCTGAATATTTGTGTTATGCAGATACTAAAAATAGAAAGTAAAAATCAACTTCTTTTTTTTTAATTTCCTATGTATTCATCTCATGTTCTGATTCATGACTTTGGAATACTAAGAATTCTACAAAAATTCTGCAAGAATTCTTAGTCATAATAACTATATGAATTGCATAAATATAATAGAAAAAGTTGAAATCAAGTATAAAGCTGCCTTTCTTATTCTGAACTTATTTCAGGCTTTCATTCTAGGTTTTCATATTTCCACAGAATCTGTTCCTTCTCCAAGATTTATGGTTTTGGATTCTAAGCAAGGCTCTCCTTGCAGGCAGACAGCAATTGCAGGAGACATACTGCACAGCACAAGGATCTAGAAGTCTATGCCTTGGGTTATACACTGCATGGTGTATTCTTTTCTTTGAAGGATTTGTAATTAATCATCAAAATGAAGGTGACAAAACTAAGTGTTAAGCTGCCATTACCCAGAGTTTATTACAAAGTGTGAGTTCAGCCTCACACATTATCCCAGTTTAGCTTCAATATAAAATTTTCAGCTTCAGGACCTCATAGATAACAAGATTAGCACATATTAATCCCTTAATCCTTTCTCTAATTGTTATGAAATCTAGAGTCATCAACAACTTCAGTCAATCCTGACCAGCTTTTTAGTCAGATATTGGGTTTTATCATCTATGCCTGCATTTGTGGGCATCAACACTGCAAAGAGTGATAAAGCCCAGGTGAACATTAGCATGAATATTACATGAGAACAGTGCATGCTTCAGTATCAATCCTTTTTCTGAAACAGTTGACTATGAGAAGAAATCACTTGATTTGAGAAGAATCAGGGAGAAAAAAAATCCAAACATGTTTTATAAAAAGGTTTTCCACTCGTATGCATTTTTTAATGGGTTTCCTTTTGGTGTTGTTTCAATAGCCTTCTAAGCTTCTGAGCTTGATTTTGTAACTCTGGCTGATTTACTACAGATTTGTTAATTACTAGATAAGCCGAAAGTAGTTAACAGCTTTCTCCGTTGAATAAAATGTTTGCATAAAACTTAACCTAGATTTGGAAATTCTACAACTGGAAGTGTAATTTAAGTTTTTGGAGGAGGAAAATAAATAGTTTAAATGTTAAAGCTTCTTTTTCTTTAGAGGGTAAAAACAACCCGGAAAATTACTCTGAGTTCCACACAGAAGAAAATTATTAAGCTAAACTAAAATTCTTAAATGTTACACAGTGTCACACTAAAACTGTAATGCACATTTAAAAAAAAAGGTCCAGCACTGTCAATCATGTCAATCATGAGAACAAAAGATGTCAAAGGTATACACAGAAATCATTTTTAGAATGGGTGCTTGATTTTTAGCTTGCAGGGAAGAAACTTCCCAGACTCCATTCTGAGCAGGGGTGCAGGACTGACCAGGGCAGGGCAGGAACCTGTGTGCCCATCACAACACAGAGCAGCTTTACCTGGGCCAGCTCGTTCAGAGGGGAAAGGCAGAGCTCTGAGGGGATGATTCAGTACAGTTCCTTCTGCTTGGTTCAGAGGCAGCTCTTTCAGCTCTGCATGGTACTGGCAAGTACACAGCACTTAAATCTTTATGGCACAGTATCAGCTGATGAATTCAGGCTCAGAAAAGAGGCAATGTGGTCTGTTTGCTGCTCTAGAGGAGCATAAAGAAGCTGGGGGTAATGGAGGTAGGAGGCTTGGAGGTCTGAACCCATGTGATGGGCACTTTTTGGGATCTATCTCAGGTTTGAAGCATGCCTTCAATATTGGTGCCTAGCAGCGTGGATAAGTGGCATGGTGCCAAACATTGAGTTTGGTTTTAATACACTGTTCAGCTTACTCTTCTTTCAAAATGTCATTTTGGGTGCCAGAATGCATTAGAATGCGGGATTTTTTTATCCAGGTCACAGAGATTGAGTCAATTCCTACTTAATTACTAAGGAAGATGATGACCTTCATTACAGGATATTATAAATTATTATAACAAAGGAGCAGGTAAGAAACAACCAAGACTCACAAGAAATGAGTCATCTGGTATTGTGTAGATGGGAAGAGACAAGACAGACCTCAAAGACAAAACTTTCTATAGCCTCCTGGATATTTCTGGACCTGTTATGAAATGTGAATTTAAATTTTGTGAGAATCAGCTCTAGGTTTTTCGGATAATGATTCATCTTGTGATAAGCAAGTGTGTCTGTGGCCTTAACATATGAAAGGTAAGTAATTGTCCACTTTTGCAGTGGACAGTCTAATTGCTTACAAGGAAAACAAAAGTGATAATTCAAACACAAATATATTATCTGAAGCAATTATGTTACAAAAACAAATATTAAGTCAGTAACTACTTTACAAACATGCATTATTTACAGAATACCCAGCAGTGGTTCCTGAGGTGGGCTTCTAAACCATGTCTTACAATAAGTGACCTGTGAAGATAAGAGTTCTGACTTGTTTGCAAGTACCAGTGCATAATTCAATTTATACTTTAAAAAAATCAGGTAGTAGACTGGTTTTAAGGGATGTTTGTAAGATCAGTGTCACACAATACGTGAATGCTGTCAAAAGTATTGTATGACTTTCTGTTTGTCCATTATCACTTTTCTTAAAAAATAGAAAAGGGAGAAAACATCTTTGTCACCAGCAGTCCTAACCAAGTCTTAACCTGTACCACAGTTAGCTGAGGCTAGTCTGCCACTCCTGGAGATTTGCTACTGCCAAGATTATTACTAAAGCAGCGATATCTTCTGCAACCATGGGAGCTCTGCACCAACTTGACAATTTAACTTTAGTCGCTGTCAGATATCTTATTATGTTTAGCATATTTCATTCTAAAGCAACACATCTACCTGTCTCTGAAGTCTTTAGGAACCTTTAATGTGTCTTCAATCTGTATCAGATCAGACTCAGAAAGAATATTTTCAAACATCCATCTACAAAACCAGATTTTCAATTTTTAAATGTTTCAGAAAAGAACAAGATTTTGTCCATGATAGGCCTGAGCAGTTTAAATCATTTCTTCACTGCAGTAGAGTAAATGCAGGCTTAGCCCATTGAATCTGTCAACGACCATGAATCAGTCAATAGCCGTGTGTCAATGGACACAAATGCCAAAATACTTTGAAAAATAATAATGTTGTCTTTTTAGTAGTTGTATTATAAAAAGATCTTCTCCTAAATCTGTATTCTTTTTATAGATGCACCTCCTGATTGGAAATCAGTGAGTAGCCAAGACCTAGTGATGTCTGGTCTCTCACAGATGTCTGTCCAGCTCCAGCAGATCCTACCAAAATAGCTATGACCTCTCTGCAGTGCTTCCAGCTCTCCTTCAAACTCAGTAAAGCCCCATTCCCGTTACTTTTGTGTTTTTCTCATGTCTGTAAAGTCCCTGCTCACAAAGAGTCAGCACACACAGTGTCTGAGACACATCCATGCTGACTGGCCAGACAGTGCCTGTGTTGATGAGCTACATGGCAAACTGCACTGAAAAAGGAGCTCTTGAGTTCCCACTGCAGCCCTTGCCAAAGCCAGCACAGTCAGAAAAACTTTGGGTTTTGCTTTGACAAACGCCTTGACAGATTTCCTGTCCGAACTCATAGAATTTAGCCAAGTTCAGAAGTTACTGGAAGGAAACTATAGAAATATTGATGGATGGGCAGACTGACAGTGCACTTCCACAAGTCTCACTTCCTTGGGAAACCAAGGTAAATAGGAACAGATTCAAAACCTACAGTTATAGTCACTGTCAGCCTACATTTGTGTATCATTACTGTTCCCTGCCTCCACTCATCTCTCTGACTGATGCTCATATAATGAGCAAGGCATTTGATATTTTTATCCTTTATATTTTAATTAGTAGAGCATATTTCTTTTCAGTGATCCACCTAGTGCCAGCAATTAAAACAGAGTTACTTGTTTCCTCAAGGCCTTTCTTACACTACTCACATTTCTTTGTGCCTCACAAAAGGATAAACTCCATCACAGGAGAAGAACATTACCAGTTTGGTGGCACAAATGGGTAAAATGAGCTGAATGTCTCTAGATACAACCTGATTTAGAGATGGAATTTCAAGTGAATAGCTCTTGAATTGCAAACCAGTGTTAGCTCTACAGCACACTGACTGTCTGCCAAAGCTACCACACAGCAACCACTAGCCCAGCACAGCCACTGCCACTCAGTCAGGATGCACACACCTTATCTGGAGGGTGGATGAGTCCCAGGAGCTTGGCCATGCTCTCCCTGCCTGCTTCCAGAGAGACCATCTGTTCTTCTCAGTGCCTCTTTGCTTCATGCTTGCACAGATCCAGTCCTGAACAAGATTTTTCATCTTAACCTATTGTTTTTGACACGCTGCCATTATTTTGTTCACTATGCAACCAAAAAAAAATCATCATTTCCTTCCTGTCAGGCTTAATCTCTCAATCAAATCTAAATGGAAATTCAAAGGGCAAAGACAATGCGCTTCTCTAGTCACAGGACTTTCTCCCTCTCAAGCTTCTAAGGGCTTCTACAAACTAAAACATTTCATAAATATTTTTAATATGGAGAATTAGGCAACCTAAATAGAGAGAGAGCTGTTCTTAGACCAGTAACCACATTCAAAGGAGATTTAATTTGATTTCTTGGAAAGGTTTCACCTGCAGCCACCATCTGGCTAACTGAGACAGTGTTGAAGATTTTCCCCAGTAAATCCTATTAATCCTAATGAGTAGCATGGGATGATTTTGAGGACCTTTTCTCCTCCTCTTTGCAGTGCTCCTGAAGGCTGACTGCATCACACAGAATTCATAATCTGATGGCTCCTTTCTGGTGCTGGAACTGCTACAGGGCATGGCTGCCTAGCTGTTAAAAATTGTCACATACGGATGTGATATCAAGAAGGTTTACTTTTATAAACCTGATTTCTTCTTTTCCTCCACTAAATTTTTTTTGTAAAGACTGGAGAGGGAGAAAACTCAGTCTTTAAAAATTTAGCTCTCATTCTACAGTTATAACTTTTTACCTTAAAATTCTCCTGAGGAAAACGGGTTTTGTCTCTTATTTTCATTTTTTTTAAACAATCAACCAGTTTTAACAATTAATTTGTAGTATTGTTTTATTGATTTATCTTAATAAAATTTATAAATCTTCTTTTACATTACTGAGAGTTAAAGGCTGCTGTGAGATGTGCTATGGAGGTTGGCACTTCCCCTTATGTAGGGCAGGAGGGTCCTTTCACCACATGCCTGGTTTCCTCTGGCCCCACCTCAACAGCACATTCAAGATTGCTGTGAATTCCAGAGTCCAGCAGGACTCACATCACATTTACACCAGGTTAATTTCTGTAGCTTTAGACAGTTCTTTGTTTTCCTCATTGCAGAAGAGCAGAATCATTCCTCTGGTCTCCCAGGAGTGTTGTGCCTTGTCTTTCCTCTAGCCATATGCTATTATGAACTCCTGCAGCCTTATTTTGTGCATAAATATCCATGGCTCAAACAATCTTCCAGTGTCTTGCAGAAAGAAATGTGTCAAACTAACCTGAGAGGCCTCACAGGCTCTGCAAGAAACCTAAGAGAAATAATACTCAGTGTGACAAAATGCTTGTCAAATCTAGTCTCTCTATTTCTGACTCTTCCCCAGAATTAGAGAAAAAAGTATGTGCAAGGATCTAATATCTGAATTCTGGAATTTGTCCTTTGAGAATGCCTGTCTGGTGGGGATACCTATCCATGGCTCATAAACAGTAACTACGTTTCTTCCTAGTTCTCTTCTGTTCTGCTATGAATTTGTTGTGATTGCTCCAGAGAATCAGCATGTTTTTATGTAACCATGCTCCTGAAATTGCTTGTCAACTGTCAGTGTGTAAATCTCCTTTCATTCACTTATTGCAGATGTTTGTTTATCCCTTCCACAGACAGGCACACTGGTAAGATGTGTCTATGTGTGTGTGTACATGAATTTGTATCTGATTTTAGCCTTCTTCTATTTTTAGAATAGTAGCAGCTCCCCTGCAAGAAAAGCAAAGTCTTACTTCAGCCTGGGATAAAAGGCAACCTACAAAGCATCACTCAAGTGAATTGCTTTTTCATGTAATTCTGCATTTTAAATAAAGGAGCAGTCTAGAGGCCTTGCTGTAATGGAAGTTTTCCCCAGCTTTACACAATAGCTCACACAGACAGACAGTCCTTCAGAGGCTGCTACTGCAATTCAGACAGAACAAGTCCAGTCAAAAACACAAAAACACCAGAATAATAAACTAGCAGGCCCTGAATCCTGTGTCCAAAGCAGCTCCCAACTCCCCTTTTTTTTTTCCCCCAAGGATGCTCCTAACTGTAAAGCAAAATCAGAGCCCAAAGGGAAAGAAATAGGACTGACTTTGTCTTATTAACATGGCACGCATGTGGCTGGCATTTGCAGAAACCTGCTATGAGCAACTCTAAACTCTACAAATAAGTGTCACTATGGAAACTAATCAAATGAGCAGAAGTATGAGAGAGACCGCCCAGGAAAATGTCTGCGAGGGATAAATATTACTATAAACAATTTCCTTAGCTTAAAGGGCCCCACTGAAAAGGCTGAAGGAGCTGGCCAGGTGTCTCAGGATTCTGGATCAAGTTCATGACTTTTTCTCACTGGGTCAGTGGCATCCAGGAGCATTGTGAGTCTGCAAAGGGAAAACAGAGCCTGCTTCATTCCTGTGCACCCTGGAGCTCTTGGCTCAGAGGAAAACCTTGCTTATATCCTCCAGGAGGATGGCTTCTTGGCAGAGTGATTCATCCCTGACAGCTCATGAGGATCAGGATAAATAGCTGGGGAAAGTGGTAACTCAAATTCAAATCAGAATTATATGTTTTGAACACGAAAAGCTCTTTACACTGAAGCAAAAAATATGTTTTATTTCAAATAAGTACAAAAGTTACAATACTTTACTTTTGCATAATATCTCAGCTACTTCTCTAAAGCAAATACCACATAATATCTTTTCTGCTGTTGACATAAGGAACTGTTTATGCACATCTTATATGCAGTATTTCTAAAATAATGCATTAAAAAAATTGTAGTCATTCAAAAGCAAATAGAAACATTCATAGCTCTTATTAGCCCACGGCATATGTCTTTCTATTCAAATACATTCCATGCTATATTGTACTTTGTTACAACATTGCATTGCATTATAAACAGTGAGCCTTTTGAAGGAAAGAAACCAAGCCCAGAGTTTGTGTGGAAGCCAGTGAATGTGCTTATCCAGGTTCAGGGGTAAAGCAGAAAGGTAAACATGTATTCTCCTGACTTTGATCATGCAGCACCTTCAGGCAGCTATGACCTACCACTCCTCAGATCACAGCAGTGGTCTTCAAAGCAGAACATCCAGTAAGTTTTGGAAGAGAACAAAAGGACAGTCAGTGGCTGAGTCTGATCAAAGTCAACATCAGCTGATCAAGATTTAAAAATCTGATAAAATGTTATTTTGTGGAACCCTAGCAACACCTACTTTTCTATTTTCCCCTTTCAACAACAAATGATACTACAAATGTGTTCCAAACTATCCACATTTACTACTTACTTAAGATGGGATGACGGTAAGTCACCCATAGGAGACATGTAACTGAATATTTGGCACTTGGAATCACTGGGACAGATCACAACATGCAGAAACAACCTCTGGTGATGTTTTCCTGTCAATGCTGGGCCAGCTCAGGGAAATTCACAGACTGCAGCTTTGAGAGGTTCATAAGCTATTTGGTTTCCAGTAGAATGATGTGGAGGGAATTATATGTGCATTTTAAAAAGAGATTTAATCAGAGAGGCGATTAAAATGATAGAGAGACTAATTTGCAGACATTTTTTGTGAATAATAGAAGGCTGCTCATTGGGCATTGGTCAGTGATACTGCAGAACATTCTTTTGCAGCTGTGGCTGTCCCAGTCCTTTGGGAAATATGGTGCATGGCACTGACAGCCTGTGCAAACCTTTTTATGCCACTGTCTTTACTGTCTGAAGCAAATCTCTTGATGACTGCTTGAAGCAAGTATGACTAATTCAGGACTCCAGCTATTGGGAGAGAGAAACTGCACAAGCATCAAAGTTAAAAGATCTGATGTTCATTCACTCATATATTTAGCTATGATATTTATTCCCTTTTAAGAGAAATAAATATTTCTTTTTTACTTTGTTCCACCCATACCAAATAGAAGTAGAGGTCAAGAAGAAAGCTTTCCTTTAAAATGCCCTAATCCTGCACTTAGTCATAAAATCATGGAACCATTGAATGGCCTGGGTTGCAAATAACCTTAAAAACCATCTAGTTCCAACTGCCTTGCTTGGGCATGGACACCTTCCACTAGACCAGGCTGTTCAGAGCACCATTCAACCTGTCCTTGAACACTTCAGGGAGAGGATAGCCACATCTTCCCTGAGCAACCTGGTCCAGTGCCTACCATCTCACAGTAAAGAATTTCTTCCTAATTTCTAATCTAAACCTACTCTCTTTCCAGTACAGCTTCAGCTACCTCTTCTGTGTTGAAGATCTGGTTTCCCTGAACATTTAAAAAAAAAAAAAAAAGTCACCTAAATCTCCATTCCTCCTTAGTCTTTCCATAGTCTTTCTCCATCTTTCTTGTAAGCTTCCTTTAGGCACAAAAAGGCAGCAATTAGATTACCCCAAAGGTTCTCTTTTCCAGGCTGAGCAGTCCCAATTCCCTCAACCTTTTCTCATAGTCAAGGTAATCTATCAGCAGTTTGCTCTGAAGCTGTTGCAGGGAGTGCAGGAGGTGGAAGAGCAGGGAGGGGTTAATCCAAGTCCCAGGCACTGCTGTGCACTGAAGGATGGAGAGCAATAGGGCTGCTCCAGATGTGGTTTTTCCTGTAACCCAGATACTTCTCCCATGCCTTGAATGAACATTGTGAGGAGGCAGTAGACATAAGCTGACTCACACACATTGCAAGGGACACAGGGCCTCCCTACAAGATCATCCTCACAATTAAATGTCTTCTTTTGATTCCCAACAGTGAATTGTGCTGTGCTGTAAAAAGTAGCCACATTGGACAGAAAACTGAACTAATTTCTCGTGCCAAGACAGATAATTTTTTAAAATAGAATTTCAAAAACTAGAAAAATCATTAATGTACAGTTTTTCAGGATTTTACTGGTTCCTCTCTTTTTTTCATTAACCCGGATAATGGAAATATCAGTTCACTGTGAAGGCCCACCCTCCCCAAGCTCTGACTTCTTGGTGTTGAATATAACTGAAGAGAAGAGTTTTCTACTCTTTATAAAAGCATGGGATCCATCTGCATATCCAGTAGAGCACATATTATTTTTAAAGTGAAAAATTGTATCGATGGTAAATGTAGGTGGAAAGTAGAATAAAGTACGTACTGCTTGATGGAGACAGCACTTAAGAAGGCAGCTTGTGTAACAGAGCTGCTCTGTGATTTTTTTTAAGGCTCTTGCTCATTTCAGTTTCCATACAGCAGAACAATTATTTTAGGTAACTCAGGGAGAGGGGGAAAAAGTGTGTAAAACCATACAGGCTATTGTAGATTGTCACAAAATAAGGCATGTCACAGACTGCAAGGTGCTGAGAATCTGAACTCTGCTGCAGGGAAAAGAGAGAAACCTTCATTCCCATGGTGAGTAAGCTGGAAAAGAGAGAAAGTTCTCTTTCCTTGGAGAGCAGGCAGGGAAACAGCAAAAAGGAACGTTCCTTTCCTCGGAGGAGATTGGAGCAGGGAAACAGGAACGTTCCTTTCCTTGGAGGAGATTGGAGCAGAATGGAAACAGGAACGTTCTCTCCTTGGAGAACAGAATGGAAACAGGAACGTTCCTTTCCTTGGAGGGCAGAATGGAAACAGGAACGTTCCTTTCCTTGGAGAGCACAATGGAAACAGGAACGTTCCTTTCCTTGGAGAGCAGAACGGAAACAGGAACGTTCCTTTCCTTGGAGAGGAGAATGGAAACAGGAACCTTCCTCTCCTTGGAGAACAGAATGGAAACAGGAGCGTTCCTTTCCTTGGAGAGCAGAATGGAAACAGGAACGTTCCTTTCCTTGGAGAGCAGAATGGAAACAGGAACGTTCCTTTCCTTGGAGAGCAGAATGGAAACAGGAACGTTCCTCTCCTTGGAGAGCAGAATGGAAACAGGAACGTTCCTTTCCTTGGAGAGGAGAATGGAAACAGGAACGTTCCTTTCCTTGGAGAGCAGAATGGAAACAGGAACGTTCCTTTCCTTGGAGAGCACAATGGAAACAGGAACGTTCCTTTCCGGGCGCGCAGAGCGGCGGGTTGCGCTGCACGGCACTGCCATCTGCTGGGCAGAGCCGGTACTGCAGCCCTGCAGATCTGCCGCTGTCCCTCTGTCTGTGTCACCCACTGCCGGTGTCACCCACTGTCCGTGTAACCCATTGCCGGTGTCACCCACTCTCAGTTTCACCCACTGCCGGTGTCACCCACTGCCAGTATCACCCACTGTCCGTGTCACCCATTGCCGGTGTCACCCACTCTCAGTGTCATCCACTGTCCGTGTCACCCACTGTCCGTGTCACCCACTGCCAGTGTCACCCACTGCCAGGGTCACTCACTGTCACTGCATAATCTGGTGCTGCCGATCCTGCCACCGTGATGTGACAGGAATAAGGACAAATATTGTTGGAGCATTCCTGTGGCACCATGCTGCTTTGTTCTGGAGCTTATACGCTGTATCACAGGGCAACAGAATCGTGGAATAGTTTGGATTGGAAGACACCTTAGAGATCACCCATTTCCAAACCCCCTGCCATGTGCAGGGACAACTTCCACTACACAAGGGCGCTCAAAGTTCCATCCCACCTGGCCTTGAACACTTTCAGAGATGGGGCGTTCCCAACTTCTCTGGGTAACTTGTTCCAGTGTCTCACCACCCTCTTAGTAAAGAATTTCTTCTTAACATCTCATCTAAACCTCCCCTGTTTCAGTCTAAAGTCATTCCCCTTGTCCTATCACCACATACATCTGTAAAAAGTCCCTCTCCAGCTGCCTTGCAGCCTCCCTTTAGGTAGTAGAAAATGTTCACCAACTCCCTGCAGCCTTTTCTTCTCCAGGCTGGACAATCCCAATAGTTTTAGTCTTTCCTTATAGGAGAGATACTCCAGCCCTCTAACTAACTTGGTGTCCCTCCTCTGTGCAGTTTATATCAGTTGGCAAGTCAAAGTTAAATTGGTCTGAGTTTGTCAAAAATGCAGTTTTATGCTGTGATCTTATTTAATTAGAGGGCAATGTTTCCATGTGTGTCTCTCATTAACTCTCTCTGTAGAGCTGCAGAATTACAGGATACCAAGTTGAAGGTAGATTATTAGAGATACACATTACTAAAACAAGCTAACAATGAGGGGGGAAATTTTGAACCAGAATTCTACTATTTGAAGTTCTTTTTTTGTTAACGTTCAAGTTTTATTGCTCCTTTTTCTGCTACCTCTTGTAGTCATAAGCTTTTCTTCTCAATCATTATTTCAGAAATCTTCAGAGATAAAAACCTGAGATTGTCACAAGGCATTTGATTCCAAGAATTTTGCATTTCTGAAAAATATCATAAATCTTGAAATTTCCTGATAATGCTTCTAGCAAAATAGAGAACTCTTAAGAGAAAATGCGTAGAGAGCTGTGGAGAATATCCGGTTCTATGCATTCAGTCCAAAGAAGTGAAATAACAAATTTTCACCATCAAAAATGAGCAATATTACTGAACCTCCTTTTTTTCTTTCCTTTTTTTTTTTTTCTTTTCCCTTTATCTACACAATCTGTGCTAGAGGCAACAAAGATTTCAAGACAACTCATCTGTACCTAAGCTTGTATTTTCTCTTTAGGCTTTGAGCCAACTGTTTGAAGATTTTTAGATGAACAACCTTATGACCTAACATATCAGGGCTGTTACCATTTCACTCGTGCAATCACATGCCTTTCACTTAGCTCTCTTCTCATACTGATGTAGAAATCAATCCCAAGCATAAATGAAAAGTATATGCTTCCTTGATCGTTTTTATGGGTTTTTTTCATGAAAGTTATTAAAAAGATAGCTTATGCAGCATACCTTACACTGTACTGGCTAGAGGCAATTTTAGGAGAGTTTTAAGACTCGGGGAAGTTTCTACAGTCTTTTAGCCTGTGTGCTAAGCCTATCTTATATGCATTTCTTCTACATCAGAACATTTTTTAGTAACCTTTGAAACACAATTGTTCCTTAAATGCATTTGCCATATTGTTCTCAATCAACCCACAGAAGTTATAATAAGGACAGCACTTACTACAGTGAAGCACAATTCAGTACTGAAACTGAACTCCAGATCAGTCTGAGGAAACAACCTGAGGACGAAATAAAGGAGCAAAGGTTTCCAAATGTCACTGTAGAATAAACAAATGTAATCAGCACTTCCCTGTCCTGTAGAAAGGAAGAGAGGAAGCCTTCCCAAAGCTTCAAAGCCACGTACTGAGACAGCTGCACATGTTTTCCAAACCCTCCAGATCTTGCACGTTCTCATGTAGAATCAAATATGTAACTTGCCTGCTCCTTTACAGTCTTGCTCATCCCTTGGGCTGCTCTGTCCCACGATGGCCACCTGTCTGTGCAGGGACTGTCAGCTCTGTAGGGCTCAGGCTGCCCCACAGATCATTTCCTACCCGTCTATTCCAAACACTGAGCTCAATCACCTGCTGGACAGCCACAGGACTCAGCTGAGCACTCAACTCTCAGGCTCCTTTCTGCAGCTGAGAAGGCAGCACTGACAGGTGACCCAGCTGTATTTTGCATGATCCCATCCATCCAAAGGTTTGGATCACTCCAAATGATGAACTGGCCTCGGTAGTGACCCTGGTTTCCCCTTACACGTATTTGATTATGTCCATTATGCTGTATCATGTGATAGTTATTATCTTTTATTGTATGCCCATCCTACATTTCTCAATTGCTTAATTACTTTATCCAGACACTAAGTGCATAATCACATTCCAGTCATTAGCATTGCACATGCAGTTGGTGCCTGAGCCATGCTACTGTGGGGGCTGTACCTGGGTGTCTCCCCAGCCACAAACTCTTGTTCTATACCTGGCCACAGCTGACCATCCACAGCTCACACAGAGCTGTTTGCTTCTGCCAGGCCTGCACTGTTTTGTGAAACACTCATTTGCAAAATACCATAGCTTCCATACAATAATTGCTATTTCTCAATTCAGAAAGAGGATAACCTATACCATATATATATTTATTTAACATAATTGTTCTTTCATTTATTTAAATACAGCAGGAATACTTCTCAGCAATGCAGCCTTTGGGCTCATTTGGGGTTTTACATCTAAAACAGAAATGATCAAGAGGATAGGAACCTCTGACATTGAAATGGAAATATTACCAAAGAAGTTTCCTCTGAAAATACCCTACAAAGAGAATAAAAAAGAGAGAATGTAAAAAGATATAGATTCAGAAGAGTAGCACAGAGATGGGATTTCTGACCAATCCATCAAATGCAACAATAAAGGAACATTTGATGGGATGATGAGATCTGCAAAGTAAAAAATACATTCCTGATAAACAATGTCTATAATTAAGCTACACAACTTGGTGCCACAGGAGGTTAATGAAGGAAAAGCATTATGAAATTCTGGCAGGAGTACTTCAACACTTTCTAATTTCTTGCAAGGACACACCCAGTGACAGCAACAAACATGGATTTTATGAAAGAAAATGCTTTTTCACTCAGAAAAATATCATGTATTACCATTTTGTGAAATTCATTCACAAGAGCAGGTAAAGTGCTCAGGAGAACTGAAAAAAAATTGCTTAGGAGTCCTGCATGTATGCAGTAGGAATCATTCACAAACTAGAAAGAAAAAAACTTTATTTAAAAGAATGAAGCTATAAACCTTGCTCTTCAGGGAATTAGACTGATGAGGTTCTGCAGGGAACTGAGAGGTAACTGTGCAGCCTCCAGTTTTTTCTCTGAAGCTGGCCTTGATATATGACATTAAACTGGGCCAGATGAGGCTTTAATGTAGCTGCCAAAGGCAGGAACTAAATATTAGGAACATATTTACCTTGGGAAAAGGAAATGGAAGCAGAGAAGAGGAGAGAAAGTGAAAGCAGACAAAATACAAGAACAGCAATAAATGAAAGAACATAAAGAAAAACAAATAATAAAACAACTGACAACAAATTAACTTCAGTGTTAGACTGGTAAATGTGTCACTGGACTGCTCGAATGAGAGACATGAGGGTACACATGGCAGGCTCAAACTTTTAGATTGTGATTTGCTTCTTCACAGAAATAAAGCATTAATGGTCAATTTTGGAAATTACTAAGACTTATTAAAGCACACTAAAAAACACTTGCAGATAAAGTATATGTACACAAAACCACTTCCACATTTTGCCATGGCCCAGCTAGCCACTTGCAGTGATTCACTACAATGTAAGAAAATATTGTAGTTTTTCTGTAAGGGAAATCTCACCATTAAGCAAGAAAATTAAACGCTTCCCCAGTCGGGTTTTTAAGTGGATAAATGGAGATTTTAAAAAGGAATCTGGATTCTGATCACTCACAGAGAAGAAAAGCATCTCACCATAAATACAAATGAAAGAACCAGGTGTCAAGATATCATAAACAAATGGGAGGACAGAGTGAGCCATCTGCTTCATCAAAGAAGAATTTCATACCCTGCAAGTCTACAAAATATAAACACTGGGTGATAAGAGAAAAATTTTGTTTTTTCAAGGTCTGGAAGGTAGGAACTGCACTGGGTAGTGATAGAGTTTGTGCCAACCAGATAAGGAGAAGAGTTGCTGGCTCTTCCCAGCTTGTGACCTTCAAAGAGAGTATGTTACACTAGGAGCAAGAGTCAGCCCATAAGCGAGGAAAGGATGGGGTCCAGTCCCAGCAGTCCTTCCCCAGGTGTACAGGGAGTGAGTACCCCAGTACTCCCAGAGTGCATGGAAATGCTCCCTGGAGTGAGGTCTGTTCCTGCAATTTGGGCCGGGAAAGCCAGCAGGAATGGGAAAAGCAGGCCTGGAAACATCTAACACAGAGTTGTGAGAAAGGAGAGGAGTCATGCTGAGAGAGGAGGAGGCTGCTGGCAGATGGGCTGTGTCCAGCCACACCAGGGCAAGGTGGATGGGCAGTGAGGCAGCACATCAGCACACTGCACAGCTGAGCTGGTGGCTGGGGAAGGAAACCACAAGAAGAGAAGGCGCCATGTGTATGTGAGGCTGTACAGGTGAAGATGATCATAATTTAAATTTCTTCACAAAGAAATTTGGAAAGGTTGAGAAATATGTATAACATTTTAATAATCATTAGGCTTCTTTGTTAATTCACCTCCTTGCACTGTGTCAGGCCATGCCTGCAGTTAGGATTTCTGCTCTCCAGCTAATTGAGCATGGTCAGCTATATGTCAGACTGCCCAATGTATGTTGGCAATTCCTGTGCTATAAATAGTATGAAAACCCAGAGGTAAATATGGAAAATACCGCTAACTGCATTAAAGGGAGAGGATGTCAGGTGTATTAGATTAATTCCCTGTAACTATACAAAGGATTAGAAAGAAGTTGGTCAGTGCAGTTCCTCGACAAGTGATTGAATGCAGGGCCAGACAAAGCTAACAGTGCTTATATTTAACTTACTAATGCTTACTTACTAATGCCACATCGTGTGCACCGCAGGTGACCCCAAGCAATTTAACCAGAATTTAAGCTCTCTTTTAAGGATAGAAAGGAAAATCCAGCCCTCACAGTTGTGAGAATGGCTCCCTGAATGTGAACTACTGTAGTTATCAAAGATCTACTCGATACTACTGTCACCTAGCAAGAAAAAAAAACAAAGAAACAACAACAAAAAGTATTATCCTCTTGCTTGTTTGTATAATTTTCTAGATAAATTTCCACGCTCATTGTCACTAGACTGTTGCCAGCTGGGCAGACACATGACATTATACTGAGAGGATGTTCTGTTTGCTGGGGATGTCAAATGAAACAGTTCAAACATGCCATAAGGACAAGATCATGAACTCCCTTAATAGTGCTCTAGCAAACAGACCATACAAACACTGGGTGAGGAGTTACTACATAGTGATTAACCAAAAGCTGGTCTTCACAGCTCTGCATTAAGAACAGGAAATAGCATCATAAACATTTTCTTTAACTGTGCACCAAAGAGGGAAACAATTTCTCTAGGCATAAGGGAGATTTTTGGACACTAAGCAGGGCACCAAAAAAACCCCTTAAAAAGTAAATTAATCTGCTTAGACACAGTGGCATTTCAATTGTTTTGCATTTCCAGGACTACCATGTGAAGCTGCAATATATATCAAAGGCCTTGTATGAAATCCATGTGTTTCTGGGATGCAACAGTACACTAGGGAAGAATTCCTACTGCATCCAAAATTAAACCAAACCTATGTTTAAGTAACTGAATTTGTCCTCAGTATAGATTACATCTGTGATTTGATGTGGGTAATTCAGTCCTGCTCACCTCTGAGTGTTCTAATTCAGGAATTCCCTTTTGGAGCAGAAGGTACTTGTTCTCCTGAGGTGGAGCTCACCCTTGTTTCTGTAAAAGGTATTCCAATATTAATCTCTCTTCTGTGCATATGCAATCTAACACCATAGAGCTCTAACAGTCAAGGGGCTTTCAAAGGAATAGAAACATTCTGTATTTTTCCATCCAGGGTATAGTTCTTTGCATTTACCAACATAGAAATTAATTTTCCATCTTTTTGTTGTTTCTCTAGTTTGTTTAAATCTTACTCAATTTCCCTTACAGGTTTTTTCGTACCAGTTAATCTACATAAGTAACTTTGTCTTCCAAGTCCTGTCTCTCCTTTTGTTTCTCTTCTTTCCAGATTACAGACAAATACATGAAACAGCAGATGAGTTTGCCTGGCATCTAAAAGCATTCTGTTATTAATTTTACCAGGATGGGAGTTGATTTTTCATTATTCTCTGGTTGTTGTCAACTGGCCAATGTAACTGTTGGGTGCATTACAAAATACAGGAAATCCTGATGCAGAGAAGTTCACCTAAAGTAACCTCATAATGCTCCAGGATGGATTCTGAACATTTGTATTTCCATTTCAGGCTCTACTGGACTTAATGAGCCGTTCTTGGTACCACCCAATCCCACAGAAAAGATTCAGACAGTAGGTAGGGAGCAGAGCTGGCTTTGCATCCAGCTCTCTCCTTGCTCTCCAGGGCCAGTGGAGCAGGAGCTGCATGTTCCCCAGGCACCCCCACTGCTGCCAGAGCTCCATGCCTTGTCCCTCAGGGCAGCTGCTCACACCATGGGGGACTCCAGCATTGGTGCCAGCCCAGTCTTCTTCCTCACCGACTTTCCTTCTTGAAAAAGGAGAGCATAACCCTACCAAATTTATTTCTGCTCTGCCCTCCTCTACCTTTCAGCCAAAATGCAGCCCTGCACCTGACTTTCCTCAAACCCTGGAATTATGGATGGCAGTTAAAAGTTTCTTTCAGCAGTTTTTTTTAGCAGTTGCCCCTTTGTTCCCCAGGTCATTGTGTCCCAGCATGGCTCACCAGGAGGTGCCTGCAGGGACGGCAGGGAGCTTACTGCTGAAGTTGAAACAATTCCATTGAGGTCTTCCATTCCATTTCCATTCAATCACTACAGCTGACTAACCAATACCAAAACTTCACAGACATATTTCTTAATGCCCAAAACATTGGACTATTGCTCTGTCTGGCAACTAGTTGCTTTATTTAGGTTTAATTCACTAGCAATTGGAAAGTTGGCAGCAATCTCACTTTGACTGGTTCCAAGGGGCTATTTAAATACAGGAAAGTACTAAGGAATATGAGAGCCTAGATTTTACTTTTCTAAAATAACCACTTAAATCAGACTCATAAAAAAATTTTCTATAGTCAGCATAATTTTTTTAAAAGTATGAATCATCAAGTTAAAATAATGCTAACTGAAACATTCAATGATTGTATTTGTCTCTCATTTCAATATGTTAATTAATTCTACAAGGAGTAATACTTGCATTCATTATCTTAGTATGACTATCAACTTGTAATGAGTTTTTAAATGGTGCCAGCTGAATTTGAAAATATGACTACATTACACTGTGACACATGCATTTTTTGTGTACTACTGCACTGATCTCCAGGCATGATGCAAGTATGAGCAGAAGGGAAAAAGATTTGTTTCATTTCAATTTCATTCAAATTGCTGCATAACCTCGCAGAGGGATTTAGAATTGTTCCTTTTTTCCAAGCTTAAAGCCAGACATTTAATGTATAATCTTGTACTACATTATGAAGCAGACCACATGTAGGATTCTGCTCTTGTGTTTGGTTGCTTAATGCAGAGACTGGGGGACAGAATTACCATTCTGCACTTTCAGACTATTGAGAAAAATGTACACAGTTTCACTGAATACTCAGATAGTTTGAATGTCTGATTCAAAACAATGAGTAAAAAAAGACTAGCAAGCATGAAACAAAAAATGTGGTTAGTCCACAGAGGTATTACTCACTGAGTAATGTGGTGTTGGAAATCTCTTACGATGTAAAAAAAATAGCTTTCTATGGTATCAGCAATTTTAAACAGTAGATAGTGTAATTCTGTGAAGAAAAAAGTTTGAGCTTGTTGTATGCATATGTATGTGTTTCAGTCTTAAAATTCATTGACTGCACAAAGCTCCTGTGAGCAACGAGTAGCAACACTAGAAAAAAGCCTTTTATCTGTAAATTTAAGAAATTCCTAAATTTAAAACCTCATGGTGTTATGAAAATTTACTGTCTGAAATAATCAACTTATCAATAACTGCCACTACAGACAGCTGATCAAATCCTGCTGATTCCAGACCCTGCATTGAACAGAGCTTTCAAATCCAAGTGCAAATTTCACCCAGGATCTTTTAAACACCCACTCTGGCAGAGTGGCAAGTGAGAGTTTGTGCTTGCTGTTTTGTCTGTCCTGCTTTGCTTTGCAGGTTCAGAAGCCATGTTGATATTACAAAAGGACTGTAAATCTCCTCTTCAAATCTGATTGACATTGCTGGAATGAGGAATTTCTTCTGACTGGTGAGAGGTAATTGGGTATATTCCAGTAGTTTGCATTCAGATACAAGGAAAAAAGGAGATTAGGCAGATTAACCTCCATCATCTGGGAGATGACATTTCTTGCTGTGTTTGAAGTATTTTGTGAAGGAAAGATGGCACCGATTTTGAAGTTTATATTAATCAAATCTCTTTGATTTTGTTTGATGCAGCAGCTGCAGTGACACACCCTCACTCTTTAAAAGCCTTGAGCTGCAAGGGCCAGGATTTAGAAGAGACCAACTACAGCTCAGAAGTGTCACCTTCAGCCTCCAGGGGGAAGGAAAGCACTTGTCTAATTTCTCCTCTTATCTTCTTAAATTTGCTTTAGAATTGGAAGCAAAGATGGGTGATTATAACCTGATACAAAGCTCTGACTGAGAGTAGATTTTTGAACCAAAGCAAACTTAAAAATTAACAGAAGATGGTTACATGGCAAATATGTTATTTTTCTTTCTTTTTCTGCATTTCTTTCTTTCTTTTTTCCTTCCTCCTTTTGTTTCTTGTTTTCCTAGCTTATTTCCTCTTTTTCTTTCTTTCTTTCTTTTTCTTTCTTCCGAGAAGTTGTAGATGCTAATCTCCTGTTAGCAAGGTTTTCCTGACCTGGATTTGCAACAGTGAAATTTTACAAGTAAAGTGACTACAGTTACACAAATTTATTTTATTATTTCAGTTTATCATTTTGAAGTGGTATTGGGCTAAAACTCTGCAAATATTTCCAGGTGTTTAATCTACTTCAGTCATGCAGATACTTTGGTCTGTGTTTGTTTTGTGCTTGTGAGTAGTCCTGAAGTGAAGTGAGAGCTCTGAGGGTCTGAATTAGAGAGCATCAACCTCTGTGTGAACACCACCAAAGGTTAACCACTGTGGTTGGTGGTGTCTCAGGAGCTCGAGACAACCACCTGTGTATGTTGAGAGTCTCTGTGTCCCAGCCCGAGCACCGCAGAAAGAGTCAGGCGATGTCTTCTGTGGTTTCCAGAAGTTGTTTATTTTATCTACTCTAAAAGTTCTTTCCCTGACTAGCTGAGGTCTGCTCAGCAGGTCAGTCCCAGGCACACTGCCCACCTTTAGGGTGGTATTATCTTTTTATACTATAAACTACATAGACATTATTTACAATTATCTTCCAGTACCTATCGCCTGTATTGTACAGTCTAGTTCTACTCTAAATCGATCTAAAAATGCCAACATCACCCAAAAGATGGGTGCTAAGAAGAAGGAGAAAGAAGGAGAGAACACAGCCAGGTTCCTCCATTTTAATCCTAGACTCCTATTCTTAAAAATCTTAAAATTCTACTTTTTTAAAGTTATTTTTTATAAACTAACTTATACTCTACTTATTTTTTGTGACTTGTAATTCTTCATGCAAAGGTGGCAATTTTTTCCCAGGGACTAAAATCGAAGGCACAGGGATCTTGGGCTCTGTGCCAAGGCTTCTTAGCCCCCTGCCAGGGTCTCAAGCCATCCAAGGTACCCAGAGGGATGTCCTGGGTTCCCACAAACCATGACAATCAACCAAAACTGACACATCTTGACACTTCACAACGGGCAACAATTTCTTCCCTTCAACCAGGTACATAAACTATTTTCATTTATATTAAAAACCTTTTCCAATAGTTGGATTCACTGGAAACTCTTTCTGTCTATCCTGTCAAGAGATGCAAGCTGATCTGACCACTGAAACATTCCCTAGAGAGGAATGCTGAAGACCGTTCTCACCCCCACAGCCCCAGTCCTGCCTGCTGGGAAGGGTGCACAGCCCTGTAGGTTTCACCCCACCATGACCAAAGCAGTTGTTTGTGCATATCAGCCACCATCCATCCATCACCATCCCTTCCCAAATGCAGAACCAGAGGCCACTTCCAGGTGGGACCATCCATGTGTCTCATCCCAGCTGGACTGCTGCCTTTGCTTGGGGGAAATCTTCAGCACACTTTCGAGCCACACTAAAGATGGGAGTGGTGGCTCTCCATGTTTGCTACAACCCTTAGGTTTAGAACTCTTACAGGGGGACCTGGGGTGTGACCTGAGTGAAGCCTGGAATTCAGCCAGCCCTGAAGAGATAACTCTGAGTGAATCTTGTGTCTTTTAGTTTCTTTAAAAAAAAATCAAAGCCCAGAAAAGGATAAGTTTTGACCTGTTGTTATTTGCTTTGGCAGTGACTAAAGGGGATAAGGCAACTACCTGCTGACAGGCCTTGACTACATTTAATTGCTGAAAATCAGACTGTGAGTGACTTGAAGTGATAGGCGAGTACTTAATGAAACTATCCAGATCAGTAACTTTTCCAGTGAGAGCAAACCAAGTAGGCCAACCAAACATTTATTGAAGCTGAACCACTAATGAAGCAATCTATCAAAATGCATTTAATTGCAATTTTAACTGCTCTGTTCCCAAAGAATTACTTATTATCTTAAAAGTAATAATAAGTAATATCTTAAAGGTGCTGAGTTTTTTCTGTCTCTTCTGAGAAGCCATCACCCCAAGGAAATCTTCTATTTCCACTTACTTCACTTCTCATCCACAAGTCAATCACAATATGCCATGAAAGACACCAAATACTAACTGAAAGGAGTAATATTACTGTAAATGGCTGGAAGGCACTACTAGTACAAATACCAAGTTTTATTTAACTGGTATATAACAGCTGAATGTTGGGAGAAATAATTTATGAGAAGAGATTCTGGTTGCAGACATAGATACTGGATCTACTTTTGAAGCAAATGTAAGCATTACTCATTTTTTCATTTCACAAAAACATTGAGGCTTAGGTACCATATTTTAGCAGTGATTAGTAGCTATTATGTCAGAATACATCTCAGTCTTTTTTGTATGGCGTCACCAGAAGGGATTTTGTCTTAGGTATTATTTAACACCATTTTCAAGAGGAATGAAATTGCCTAAAGCAGAAACTCTGCATCAGACACAGATAAACACAGTCCAAACTCCTATGAAATTTACTTGGGAATTAACAATTGCAGTTGGATCCCAGCTCAGTCCTGAGTTTTAACAGGACTGCAGAAGTTTTCCAGCCAGCTGGAAAGAGAAATTGCTTTTCCTGAAGCCTTGCATCTTTAAACAGAACTCTGGCTCCTTTACCTCCTCTAACTGAAATACTGCCAAAACCTGAATTCTCTCCACTCCTTTCATTTACACTATTCCAATCCCTGGCAAATAAGGAAGTAGGAAAGGATTAGTAAAACATCTTCAGCAACACAAAAGAGCAGGCAGCATTTCCCCTCATAAAAACCCAGGCCAGAGGATGATAGAGCATCTTTTTGACACGTGATAAAGTTTTATAGTTGGACTTACCCAGGCTGATACTACTGCATGCTCTAACATTTCAGCATATCTGGGACAAAACAGGTACCTTTCCACTGTCCCCAGGGTCACATGCAGCTCCTGAGCAGCCTCTGGGAGCCCAGCTCTACTCCACAGCTCTGCCAGATGTGGCACAGTACAAGCAGCATCCAGACCCCACTTAAAGGATGAAGAACAATCAGGAAATATTGATGAAGATGGCAGTAGGGACACAGGTCTGCTGAAATTTGACAGCTTTGCTATCTTTCTGTCACTTAAGCTTTTGGCTTAAGATCAAAGAGAAGGCAAAAGAAGCAGCAGCAATAAGAAAAATAGTCACGGGAATTACCAGGACCAGATCAGGTTTGCCTGAGTAAACACTGGCCATTAAAACCAGGCTAAGGATTAAATCTAGGCCCTCCAAAACCAAAGTGGTACTGAGTACATACACCACTTTCCATTGAATCATAGACTCATTCAGGTGGGAAAGACTTCTGAGATTAAGTCCAACCATTAACCTAACACTCCCATATTCATCACTAAACCATGTCTCTGAGTGCCACATCTACACTTCTTAACACATCTTTTAAATCCCTCCAGGGATAGTGACTTAACCACTCCCTGGGCAGCCCCTTCCAGGAATGGATAGCCCTTTCAGTGAACAAATTTTTCCAAATATCCAATCTAAACATCCTCTGGAAAAACTTAAGGCCACTTCCTCTTGTCTCATCATCTGCTGCTTGGAAAAAGAGGCTGACCCCTACCTGGCTACAATCTCCTTTCAGGCAGTTGTAGAGAGCAATAAGGCCCCCCCTGAGCCTCCTTTTCTCCAGGCTAAACACCCCCAGCTCCCTCAGCTGCTCCTCATCATACTTGTGCTCCAGACCCTTCTCCAGCTCCATTGCCCTTCTCTGGACTCTCTGCAGCACCTCAATGTCCTTCTTGCAGTGAGGAGCCCAGAACTGAACCCAGGATTTGTGGTGTGACCTCACCAGTTCCCAGTACAGGGGGATGGTCACTGCCCTGGTTCTGCTGGCCAGATTATTCTTGATGCAATATGTACTTATTTACAGTAATGCCATTTTACATTTACAATTAGATGTAAAACGTGGGCTCTGCCCTGCAGCTGGTTCCTCCAGCTGTGAGCTCTGCTGCAGCATTTCTCTTTGCCCACAGGTGCAGTGAGACCCCCCCAGCTGGACCCCCATGCCTGGGCCAGGTTTAACCCTCACTGGCTGTTTGCATGTTACCTCTTGCTGTGCCTGATCACTTTATTTCTGTAAGTGTTCTCATACATTTTTAAGAACTTCTATATTAAGATTATTCTCTTTTCACTGTAAGATTATACTAATTATGTATGTTTTCCATGTGATATTAATTTAAAACTAATTTGCCTTATTTGCTGTACTCTATTGTTAATTCTCCTGGTAAAGTTCCCTCAAAATCAGTCCTTTGGAATACTTCGGGGTTTTTCTCCTGTAACTCATTCCACAAACCTTTTTGATTAGCAGTTCATAATGGGGACCAACAGTAGGAAGGTATGGAAAGAATAAAGGAGAATTACAGGATAAGCTGATCGTTCTGCCTGAGTGAAGGTGGTCTTGGCACTTTCTATTACAAGATTCTGTTTTCACTTGAACTTCCAGGCTAAAATTTTCATTCAGAGTGTTTGCCTCCACTTGACTTACTTGAAAACTTCAGGGAAAAGAGCTCAGCCATATTCAAAAGCAAAGGAGAAAACAGATCCAAAAATCTGGATCTGCTTTGGAAGAGCCTTTGTAGTTCTGGATAGAGAACTAGAAACTTGTGCAGGCAGTTATCCAAGTGTCCTGGCTTTGTCTCTTGCTATTCTGGGAAGGAACAGAAGCAAGGACAGCACTGGAATTGTGTACCTCAAAACAAAAACCTGAAGTTCATAATTTGTCAGAAATAATAACTAAATTCTGTATTTGCAGTAAAGATCGGTTTTGACAATGGGCACAGGACAGAGCTCTGCTTTGGGATTGAGATAAGAGACATTGGAGCCTGGCAGTGACAGAGAGCAAGGACTCGCAGGGGGAGCAGGATGACGGGGCTGGCGTGAGGAGCTGGGCAGGAGCAGCAATCCCAGACCGGGCTATGGCTCACAGGGAGTGGCAGCTCTGGCCAGCTCAGCAAGATGCCCGGGGTAAAGAGCTAGAGAGGACTTTAGGGCAGGGAGCCTGGTAGTGGAGTGGAGTAAGTGTGAAATGGGTGTGAGGTAATAGGCTGAAGAAAGCAAAGCCTAAGAAAAGGGCTCCAGGGAACTGCAGGGCAATATGGGCTGCCATTCCCACTCCTGCAGCCCTGGAAGCCCCGCCACAGGGACAGGACAACAGCCAGGGTAAGACGATCAGAAGCTGCTGTAACCAGTTGTTCCGTTAGGTGCAGCAGCAGCGATCTGGGCACTCCATGTACAGGTTGTGACCCTGCTGGTGAGCTACAGAAGAGAGACTTGGGGCTGTGGTTAAGACAGTTGAGCGTTGCCTTTCAATTCCAGCCCCACTTCTGCCACAGGCTCCTCTGAGAGCTCGCTCAAAGCACAGGGTTCACACACTGTCACCAACCGTAAGTTCCTCTTTTCTGGCAAACCGAACCCAGCCCCGGACTGGGGAACTTGCAGGGATCCTGAACTCTCCCACCTTCAGCCAAAGTCAATCAGAGCCGGCCTCTGAACATGAAAATGTGTCTGTTCTCTCGATTCTCTGAAAGATCAGGTCCTGGAATCTCATAAAGGTCCTCTTAGTTTCTATAATAATGTTCCTGAGCTCCAGCTCCCCAACACTGAGGCATTAATAATAATAACAATAAAATCAGACATTTGTGTGGTGTAAAGACAAATCATTTTTATAAAGCACTGACCCTGTGATAGAGTGTCTTAGAAAAGACCTGCATACTATTATTTATTCAGATGTCTTTGAATGCACTTACTTATATATGGTAAGGAGTGAGTGATGAAAAATCAAATTATATCTTAAGTCTTCATTCTCTGAGTAGAAGCTCTCCCTTCTGCTGGGAAACAGATAAAGTTTTTAGATTTTAAAAGATAATGACACAGAACAGGGGCACTGAATCAATGTCGTCTGTAATTCTGCCACATCTCCTTCTCACTTTAAGTCTTTGCTGAAGCAGGAGGCAGTTCTGTTTTTCCAGGAAGCATTAAATTCCAGAGCAATTGCATGTAAAACTGGCAAACAGGTGTTATTAGTATACAGTTCATTTCAGAGAGATTACCATTGGTTACATTGAATAAACACATGCATGTCGAATACTAGAAACCAAAACCAGACATATACTGGATACACAAATAGTGTGAAAATAAAAGCATAAAATTATAAAATGTTATATTGGTAAATCCTTCCCCTTCCCATTAGGTATCTACTCCAAATAGCAAGAGTTAAATGAATCATTTCCATTTCCACACTTCACTGCTTAGAGAAGCACCGACAAAAAACAGCAGCACTCACTTAAATGTACAAGAATCACAGTCTTTATTCTCAAATGGATATGCATTACATGCTGGAGCACACAGCTAAGATGAAAAAAGATCCTCTAAAATTAAAAAAATCAGAACCCTGTCACCAAACAACAAATTTTTACTTCTTCAGTGTTATCAGAGCCAGTCTTTGGATTAGCACTGACTCGTCTTCAGTTGCTGGAAAAAACAGATGTGGTTCAAAGAAGTCTTTCAAAGTGGTGGAGGCGTTGGCGCCTGACCAGACCGGCCTCCAGCCCGTATCAATCAGCCCAGGGGTCTCCAGCCGCATCCTCCCTGTTCCTGCTGCTCCAGGCAGCGCACAGAGAGGGATGCTCAGCAAGCAGCACACAGAGCGGGATGCTCGGCAGGGACACAGTGCGGGATGCTCGGCGGGGACACAGTGCGGGATGTTCAGCAAGCAGCACACAGTGAGGGATGTTCAGCGGGCACACAGAGAGGGATGCTCGGCGGGCACACAGAGCGGGATGCTCGGCGGGCACACACAGAGGGATGCTCGGCGGGCACACAGAGAGGGATGCTCGGCGGGCACACAGAGAGGGATGTTCGGTAGGCACACAGAGATGCTCAGCGGGCAGCCCGCAGAAGCAGGGAGTGCGGGGCTGCTTATCCTCCGTGCCCAGCGCAGCCGCCTCCCTGTCCCTTCCCCTGTCCCTGTCTCCGTCCCTCTCCCCGTTCGCGTTCCCGTCCTCGTTCCCGTCCCCGTCCCCGTCCTTATCCCTGCCCCTGGCGCTGGGAGCGCTGCGCGCCGAGCCAGGGGCTGCGAAACGCGGGGGCGTGGGGAATGTGGTTTCACGGAGTTTCAAAACTTTAAATCTTAACAGTATTCCTTACACCTGGTGGGTTTTAAATCAGAAAGAGGAAAAAAAAAGGGTGGGGGGAAGAAAGGAAAGGGGGTGGGGGAGAAAAGATTTATTGTATTAATATGCTTAGTCTATGAAAGTCAGAGGAAGGGTTGCCTACGGATAATGCACTGGGTTTAACCCCTGAGATGCAGCTTTTAATGCCTACTTTGCTACAGAGGGCCATGGTCAATCAGTCCGGGAGTGTTGACCAGCAGTAAGACAACTTATTTACAGCAGTAAGTGCTCTGTTGGGTCATGTGAGATTGTCAGTAATATACAGCTTTATGTTATGTATACATAAGTATATCTATAAATCAGGCATATCTGGCCCAGTCTTTGCATGCATTTCCCATCATTCTATCCTGTTTTAAGCAATCTAATTCCTTCAAAGTGGTGTCACTTTACCTCCCCATCCAGAGGAGCTGTGTATATTAGTGAAACCACACATGAAAGTGGAGGAGAAGCTCTCTCTGTACAATGCCCCTACAAAGTATACAGTGTTTACTGTTCTCATTAAAAGAAAAATTGCATTAAATTCTGCTTAATTAAAATTACGGCATGTTTTCTCCTTTGATTTCATTAAAATCAGATTTTCATATGTTATAGTTTCCCAATTTAAAATTCAAATAACAACAACATAAAATGCCCCATTGGACTAGGTTATATGATCATTGCATTTCCTCTTTCTGTAAATACCAATAAACTTATTCCACAGCCTGTTGGTGGCAATTGCTACAGTTTTCTCCTGCCAAGACTTACACAGAGAGAAAGTACTCCCAGGATTTGGCAAAAGAAGCATTTGGTACAAGTCCAGGTTATCACCGTGTAGAGAAATCCTGAAGACTTTATTCAGTTCTTATGTGGTCCTTTGGTAAAATTACATCACTAAACATTCAATAGAAGCAGTGGAAGTGGGGGGCTTATTCTTTTTTTGTCAAGTTAATATTCTTCCTTCTTACTCTTCATACTCTTTAGACAGCTCTCAAAGCAAAGATAGTATATGAAATTATTCAATAGGAACAAACAGGATTTCTTGCTCCTCGATTTCTTGCTCCTCTTGCAACACACTGGTTGTTAATAGTTTGGACCATTGCAGGCCAAATTTAACAAATTATCAGTGCCTGGAAAATGAAGTATTATATTTCCAGTATTAGTCATTTTCTCTGATTGATCTTCTATTGCTGCAACAGAGCAGCCTTATGTAAGAAGCAGAGTAGACATTTGTCAGTAGCCCAATCACAGTGACTAAAGAGTCTTACATAAAAAAGAAATTAATGTTCATTTTTGCATTTTCTGCAGAAATATGTGTCATTTTCAATTAAGTTTCAAGTTACATCTGTTGGGAGACAGAATTTGTATGAAGTCACCCTAGCAGAAAACAACCTTGTTTTTAGCAAAAAACATGTGAACTATTTCGCCAGTCATACTGTGTTCATAAAAGTGTTAATTGGGCTTTGAAGTTGGTTCTATTATAAAGCACAATAATATGAGAAGCAAACACTCAGCTGAGACAAGGCACTTGTTTTTATATCCCTTTTCTTCTTCCCACAAATATCTTTTTCAGGGTGGACTCTGTACATCCATTCTTCCAAAACAAGATTTCCTGTCACACAGCTGTGTTCACTAGAGCCATCAAAGGAGTTAATAGATTATTAATAGCAGTTAAAGGTTATTACTTGCAATACCCTATCCCAGAAAGAAATCCCGGAAGGAATATGAGTCCCCATTGGATGTATTTCATATAAATATCTTGAAGAACTGCTGTTTTGCCTTATTCTGCAAGACTCACCAGACCACTCCTTTCCAAGAGAGACTTCTAAAACAATAGCAAGCTTGCTTTTCTGTGCTTAGTGATAAATCTGGGAAGTAAGAATGTACTGTGCATATTGAACAGATCCTTAAGGCATACAAAAGACTTATATTCAATTCAGCTCTTAAATATTCAAGGGTCACTCTAGATTTTCAGGAAATATGAGTAAAGAATACAGACAGCAGGAGAATTTGTTTAACCCTTTCCTGAATGGTGTTTTTCCACCAAAAGTCCTCACTGCTTTACAAATTCTGCGCATCTGCACTGCCACAGACTTGCAGCCCACAGGGCTCTGTGCTTGGGAAGAGCTGAATTCCTGCAAGAGCCCTTGCAAAATCCATGCCAATAGTCATTCATCATTTGCATTCATCACCTTAATTAAATACTTATTAGGGGGCATGTTCACTGATTCACATAGTGCTACATTTTGCTCTGAAACTGGGTCTTGGAATAATCCTTCAGCAGTGTTTTTTTGTTGAGTCTGAATTTATTTCAGGATAGGGTTCAACATGGAATACAGATACAGTTATTCTGAAGCCCTAATAATTCATCCCAATTTCACACAGTGCACGCATGTCTCTGGAGTGCTGTGTTGGACACTGATACCAACCCACTGCTTCAGGTAAAACAAAAATCTCCTTTCCAAAAAAAACCAGAGGACTAAGCAGCCAAAATTACTTAAAAATATACTCCCGGGTAAAACAGTTCATATGTTTCTATGAATCATTGGCTGTATTTCTTTTTAATGTACAGAAATTCGTTCCCCTACAGAGATTCTATTCCTAGGGCTGTTTTATTGTAAGAATTCTACTTATAACAAAAGTAAACGCATATCCTTTCTCACATATTCATTTAATTTTCCCCAGATGAGGCTTTTAAACACACTATAGTCAACAAAAGTTCAAGTTCTTAGATATTTACTTGTTTCCACATTACATGGTAACATGATTAAAAAGTAAAAGCCCAGAAAACCTTCTGCTTTTTCTCTCTGAAGTCTCTTATCCTTTTCTTGATGTTGGTTTGTAGCACAAGGCATGAAAGGAAGATGGGAAATAGTGATTCCTTAAGCTACTGTTACTCTGAAAGAATAATTACTAAGTTAATATCAAGGGTGATACTCTTTTAAACCTGTGCAGTGACTACATAGGCCGGTGAGGATTGCTTACTGCAAAGTAATAAATGATGAGTCGATGAACTAATTATTCTAATGCCATTGGAACAAAACACTGCAGCCTAGCTATGTGCTAAGGGTGGACAAATTCTTTGCTTCAGAAGGCTTTACTTAGTTCCTGAACTAGTTCTACATTCAAGCTTTTATCATTAACTTTCAGTATTCCAGGGAATTCTGTCAGTGACCAATTCAGGTTTGTTAAATTACAGTACTCACTTGCACACAAGTAAAATAAAGGTCATAGAAGCTTTTAGTTTGTTCTTTGCAGCATCCTGCAGAAACCCAATGTGAATGGTGATAAGCAATGCAAGTGATATTAATTCAGAGTTTCCCCTTTAAAAAAGGAAACGGGTCAAAGGATATACCCTCTAGGGTATGCGCTGGGATTACACACCTGTGATTAATCTAACAAACTGCTGGAGATGTGATTGTTTCTTCATAGAACTGCAGCTGAAACAACAGTTCTTTGGCAGTAAAATAAATGTAACCCCTTGTGGTGCCCCTAGACATACAAGATAATTACAACAAAGTACCTTCATAGGAAGTTAGGACACTCCTGCTGCATCATTAAAATAAACGGACCTGCGATAACTGATGCAGCCTTGGAAGTGCCACAGAGGAGCATGGTACTCAAGAGATGAAAGAGATCTGCTCTCCTCCCAGAACATGCATGTGACTTCCATTAACTGTAGTGGAAGCTGAGATTTCTAGTCCAAATCTAACAAGAATAAGAGACGGGTTTTATCCCTGTGAAGTCAACTGCAGTTTTGCCATGGAGTTCAGTGGGGCAAGACTTCTAAAGTAAAACTTAATTATCCCGAGGCTTTCCAGGGCCACTCTGTGCCTCACAGTGCAGCCTGGTGCACAGAGATTTCAGCTCACTGCAGCCCAGCTTCGTGCAGGAGCTGCAGAGCTGCATCTCCCAAGCAATTAGCTGGGACAGGCACTGCCTGGGAAGAGGCAGCCCTTGTCACACTAACACCCTCCTGCTGCAGCCAGGATTCCTGCCCAAACCCACACAGACCAGACCAGCAGCAGCCTGAGGACCACCCAGCCATTGGGTGCATTCCCAGGGGATGCCCCAACACTGGATAAAGTCAAAACACCTTAAAGAAGAAACTATAATTATGCTATTATATCAATTAAATAATGTTAGTGTGTATTAATACCAAATAAACACGAGGTTAAAGTCTTCACAGCTTGGGTGATGACTTGCAGGCCAAAGTCAGCGGAAAGAAGAAAGGGCTCCCAACGACGGCGTGTCCAGCACCAATCCCGTTTCAATACACATGCAACATTTTTATTACAAACATCACTACAACAGTGTTTCAACAACTTGCTTCAGGTAGTAACTTCCAAAATCCCACACAATCAAACACCTCTAAAATTCAGAATGCAGTTGTTACAGATATTCACTTGTTTATTTCAGCAAATTTTATTGCTATACCTCACACTAATGCTCAATTTTCTCCACTTCCTTAGTACACATACCCAGTTTCTCATAGACAAATCACTCCAATGAAGAGTTGGGCTTTCTAAAGCCCTGTCTTAAAGATTTGTTCCTCACTCACAGGGGTATTTGAAGTCAACATGTACACAACTGTATATCCAAAACATTCCAAAGTCACAAGGCCTGGTAACAGGCTGTGGTGCAGTCTTGCTGGAGTACCAGATACTCACATATGACAGTCAGGGTCATTAGGAAAGCTAATTTATGTCATGTTTATGATCATTTAGTGGGAAATAAAATATGTTGAGGGCTGCTTTCCTTCAGTATTATTTTCTGGACTTTCTTTTTTAAGCCCAGCAGTGTCTATTTATTTGATTCCTACCTCTTCATCCTTTTCAGCTGAGTGGTGTACAGATAATGCTGTAAATCTAAAGGAAAAGTCTAACCTTCAGAGCAGACAATTTTTTCTCTAGAAACAGGAAAAGGCAATGTAGCATTATATATGTGAAAGTTGTCTTCACCACTTCAAGAATGAAAAATGTGATTTTTATTTTTTTAAAAAGGTAAAACTGTACAGGCATAAATTCTGCATGGGTAAATGTTTATGTAGGAAAGTTTACCATGTTACAGAATCCTGTTCTAAAACAACTAGGGCAGTATGACTCTTTAATGTAACTTCTGGCACAGTAAATTTGTCAGTATAAATGGGGCCCTGAGCTGAGCAAACACACCAAGTTGTCTGTCTTGTGCCAATGGAAAAAGGGTCTAACAGCCAGGATACAGGGAAACAAGTGCCAGGTTCCAACTTATTTAGAAACACAATGAGAGCATGTGGGCTTAGCTTTTAGGGCAAGAGTAAAGGGACGTTCCAGGAATATCTCCCCCTCCAGTCCCACTAGCTGATTGTACCTCTTGGCTAAGAGCAGATTCGATTCACCGTGACGTGAATCAAATGTGGATAAGAAGCAAAAGGCAGATAAAAGAGCAGCTTTGTTTTTAGATGTTCTTCTACTCTACCAGTAAAAAACACATGTCGTCTAAATACTGCCCCACTGCAAAATTGGCAGAAAAACCCAGAATTTGAGACTGGTTAGAAGGTTAATAGCTGAAGAAAACCTTATCATGAGATTCAATCTTTTTCCAATGCATACCACATACATAAACAAAACAAATACTAAAAATTCGAAGGTCTCCTAAAAGAATAAAGTAATTGAAAATTTAAAAAAAATATTCATTAGGAACTACTGCTTTATATGACATTTTAAATAGTATAAAGGAAAACAACACTTTTTCTTTATTAAGTCCAGTGTTGGACTGAAAATTCTGGATTTACAGATGAGCTTGGAGAAAGATAATTCTACATTTTCATGCCAGTAATTCATTTTGCATACATCTATATCTTTCTTTCAATTTGATAGTCATTCCTGTCACGATCCTCATATTGATATTCAATACAATCATTCCTTGCAAAACCAGTTAACTGACTACATGATTATCATATTATCTCAGTGAACTCTTCTTTTGAAATAAATGCCAATTAACCTAAGGTAACATGATGCATAAATGAAATAACTGCATCTTAATGTTCTTCATAAAAAAATAATTCCCACGTAACACCATTTTTTAAATTCAGCAAATTTCCTGTTTACAGTAATTATCTTTAAATAGGAAACTATTTTTATTTATTAATGCTCAAGAATGTGTCCATATGAAAGTTGATGCCTTTTATTTTAATCACATCAGCCAAAGCTTTCTTCACCATTTCTGTCTAAAGACTTGCTGCCCAGTTGCTATTGCTGTGTGAAATACCCTTCCTTACCAGGCTGTGTAGATTAACAGGACCCTACAAACTGTATTTTATAGCTGTGCTTTCAGTAAATACCTTACAGATGTTTTCAGCTAGACACTATCTTCTGTCTTTCTGAGTCTTCCTCCTTCCAAAGATTTATTTCTAAGGATGTCTTCATAATTCAAAGTTCACATCAGAAAAATGGTTATGAGCTTCTCTGCAGCTCTCTGGTCCTCAGCCCAGATCGAGCACAGTCTGAGCTGCCCTCCAGGAGTCCCTCCTTTCATGAGTCTTATTTCTTGTTCTGTAAAAAAAAAGTGAAGTTTTTGGGCCAGATCTTCACTTCTGATACTTCATATCAGTTCTCAGGATTGGACTCTGCTTTTAGTAAACATCACACATCTGGGGCTGGGGCACAGATAGCCAGACCAGGCTTCTCACCATCCCTGACTGGAGAACCTCAGGTAACCTGTATTTATTTCCCTACCCAAACATTAAGAAAAGTCTCTCCTTTGTACATCTATGCCTCAGCAAGGCGTAGGGTTTTGACCAATGTCACATCCATTCACTGGATATTTTAGCCTTTTGTTTGGGAGTCTTTCTGATTACTGTTCTGTAGCAAGGAGTATTTGAGTTAACTTAATTGAACTCTGACTGAAATTGTTAATGTCAGTCAATCTGTTGCTCTCTTCAATAATTTCACTGTGCATTAAAAAATTTTTTTGAAGTCATGAACAAAACTTGAGGTACGGGGTAGAAAATCTTTGGTAAAAACTGGAGATTGCTTCATAAACATATTTCCTTCAAAAGCTGGAGTCACCATCTAGTTCGAGTCTCCAGCCAGAATAGATACACCAAAAACCAAAGAGAGGCAGAGAACAACAGGTTCAGCCTGCAGTGCCTCCTGGCCCCAGTAAACTGAGTTTTGCAGTGATTTTGTTACCAAAAAGTTGGTTTCCATTGTTTTATTTTACTGTTCTGGGAAGACATCCAGGAGTAAGCCTACACCTTCCAAAGCTGGGATGCACTGTCACCTCCTCTGCTGTCAGAAACATGATTTCTATTCACACACATGAGCTTGCAAGGGTTTGAGATTCTCTCCATGCATGAGAATTCTAGCTGGAAGTACAGAGATGAGTCCACAGTATTTCTACAGGGCATCTGTATAATATGGCTTTGTTTTATAAATTCCATTTGACCAGGTTTTCAGTTTCAGAATAAAACAAAAATCCTACTCTGAAACCCTCCTTCCCCATCCCCTTACCAAGAAGCCTTTTTCAAAGCAAGAAGCTTGTTTATTTTTCAAAAAGAAGTTTTACCATGACTAAAGCCATTTCCCTTTACTGGATGGAGAATTCTGGCTGAAGTTTTTCAAACTAATACAGAACAATCCAGGTTCATGCTGGAAACTTTCAGTCTAAGCAGATAACAGATGGTAGAGTTATAACAACTGAGAACCAAGTCTTTTAGTAGAAACTAACAGAAGACCTTAATAAGAGGTCGTGCTAACATGTCTGCTCATAAAACTTAACTTTTACGTGGCATATTCTTATTTCAAAGTGGACATATGAATAGTTATCATAAAATTGTGTACTTTCATAACTTTATGGTTTTCATCACCTATTTTAATAGTTCTGAGATAGTCCATGCTATACTTTCATATGGTATGAGCTTATGAAAATAGTGATAGAATCTCATACTATAAATCATTTGCAAAGGAAAGAAATATTATTGTGGGAGGTTTTCTAAGAAAAGAGTCTATAGAAATGCATATTCATTTAGGTTATTTAAGTATATATAAATATTTACATTCTCCTTCTATATTAAAATATTTTAGCATTATTTAAAACACAAAAATACAATGATAGGTGGAATTCCAGAGACCACTTTTCAGGGAAGCACTTCCAAGAGTATGCTGTGGTTGCAGAGGACAGGAGAAGTGAGGGCTACAGTCCCAAGCAGAGAATTTACACATGCACAAGGCAACCCCACAATTATCTGTGAGTATGAGCTGCAACTGTGGCTCCAGCCACTCACTTGCCTTGCAAATACCAGAAAGGTCTCACACCTTCTCTGTGCTTTTGATATGAGACATCAATCTGATCACACAGTGTCTAGGACAGGTTGATAAGTCTTGGGACACCCATGGTATGGTCATGCATGGGTCTGTGCAGGACAGTAACCTGAGGTGCTGCAGCCACCCCAATCCCAGTGGCAAGATCAACCCCTCTGCTAGTGACAAGGAGATATTTATGACAAGTGTTCGAGATCCTGCCATGAAAATGGCAAAGGACTGAAAAGGGAGAAGCTTCCAAAGCTCTGAAATGTATTTTTCTAAAAAAGATAGGATTTTGTTTAACTTTTCTGAATTGTGGCTTATTGCCCAGCAAACAAAATGTTAACAAGATAAACTTGTAATTTAAATTACTAGTACTTCCAGGATACTTAGAAATATATATTCTTTTCATCTATCCTGATGATTAAAAATGCCTTTGGGATCATGCCTAGAATAATGTTTCACAGTGTGGAGTCCAATAAAGAGTCTTTTTGCTAAAAACTTGGATCAGATACACTGTTACTGTTCCCACCTCTTAATCAATTAAAAATATATATCGTAACAGCATATGCCTTGTAAGAAGGAAAACACAGAAGTTATTCTCCTCTCTGAGAACACAAATAACTGCTACTCAGTTTAATGGGACATATATATGTACACCAAATGAAAAATATCTTCCAGAATATGAAGGACTCATATGTATCTGTAAATTATTACATGGTTAGGTGCAGGTTGGCTTTTTGCCATGCTAGACTCAATGCACCCAGTTTTGCCTTGCCTTGGAAGCTGAACAGTCCCAGGCCTGGCTAGCATTTCATGCAGAGACCATCTGGGCATTCAGTGTGCCATGAGCACAAGCCAAGAAGTCACAGGGTGGTGAATATCAGGCCATAGAAGCTGGATGAGTGGAAATATTTCATTCAGCTCCCTCAATACTGCTGAACCAATGAATGAGAATTTCACCATTGCTCTTCTGCCTCTCCCTGCCTTCCCCCAGTAAGGCAATGTTGATTTTGATGGGAAGGATGCAGGAAGCATCTAAAGGGAAGGATACAAATGTTATATATATATATATATAAATGTAGCATTAAATTAGAAAGAAAATGAAGAAAATTGGAATAATATAAGTTGGGTTTGACCACTCAAAGTCAAGTGAAATCTGTCAGGTGAAACAGATGAAATTTGTTTGCAGAGATTTGATTTTTTTTTAATTCGCTCACCCAAGTCTAATGGGAGGTATTTTCTTTAACAAAGTGAACAAAAAAACCCTATGGCTCAACACACTAAATCTGTGTGCTCATATGCACTGTGACTGAAACCAAACCAAACAGAAAACAACTTTCAATTTGCAAGTACATATATGTGTAAGTTGGACCTTGCAGCCATATTGTAAATTACAGGGATGTTTTTGACAGTCAAAACATTTAACATTATGCTTCTAATTGAGAGATCTAGCTAATCCCTGAGGCTATTGCACAAAGAACTGAAGAAATCTTAAAACCAATGTGAGCTTTAGCAGGAAGGCAGGAGGAGGGAACTTCAGCAAGTCCATTTCTTTGAGGTTTGACCATGAGAAACAAGACATCCTTAAAGCATCAAGAGCATTGGCAACAGCCAAGACATGGTCTTGGGGAGTCAGATCTTTTGATCATGATTTTTTTTTTTTTTGCTTTCGCATCTCTTCTTCCTACCAAGAACTGAAGAGTTTTTTAAATGTTAGCTAAATAAAATTAGAGAATGAACATTACTACTTACATAGAAAAGATTTGATAATTTCATGTTGCCTAAACTTTGTTTTACTTATACTTGAGAAACTTTCATGTCACTTTTTGTTTAAGGAAAAAAAACACGAAAATTTTAATGTCATGGGCATCAGCATGATAAAAAATTAAAATAAGAGAACTTGGTGAGAGCAAAAGTTTTGTAAATAAAACAAGCCATTGATGGGAAATTGCTGGTCATCATCATGCTAATTCTTTTTCCCTGAGCTGCCAGCATCTATAAAAATATTCTAGAGTACATCTACCCAGAAATGGAAGGAGAAAAACTGCCTGTACCACTGATACACCACTGGAATCTAAGGTCCCAATTCTCCTTCCACCATTTTACCATAACTCCTTGGTTACAGCTATGCAAAGTGAACATATGGATAACTAAACCAGAATAGCAGCATTTGACAACAATTTACAGGGGTGTAAAATTTCTGTGCCGTGTTCTAGGCAACAAAGAACCACAGGAACTGCAATCCGTTATCTGAAACTTCACTATCTGCAAACGCAGACAGATACAAGCAAATCCTTCATTGCAAGCAGCACCGGGCTTGCTGTCATTAATCACTACAAGGAGGCTATTGAAGACAGGCTCTGGGATGGATTTCAGTGGCAGCCTGCAACTTTATTAGCTTAACATTTCCAAGCATTTAAGTGGATTCAGTGTAGGAGTTAAGGGACTCCCACCACACAAATTATAATTCATGGTTGACTGTCCACAGCCTACCTATGGAAACCAGTCTCAGACATCTGACATCTTCCCACCTTAAAGAGAAAGATAGGAGCATGGAGGGAGGAATCAACTTGCAGGGGCTCTGGGTCTCCTTTTTCAACAGTCTGCCAGCAGCACCACAGCTCTTCACTTCTGGAAGCTCATACTACAAGCTCTTATCCATACCAGATAGCAGCTTCAACTTCCCAAGTGATTATTACACTAAATACAACAAAAGTATAAAATGTACTTAATATTTATATCCTATTCCTATGCCATATTTATTGACATAATGGAGCGTAATATTTCATAATATTGAAATATGCTTGCAAAAACAGACGAGACATAAAAATTCCTCTCTTTCCTCAGTTTTAACCTAATGGAAAATAAGTTATTCTGACATCAAAAGAGGCAGCCTATCAAATCTGTAAACTCCTGAAAACAAGGTTCCTAGGTTATAACTAGAGGTCAAGAATGAAGATACAGTTTAAACTATTCAGAGTTCCCAGTTGCAGCACACATCATGTCACATAACTCCAGGAAGCACCATCTAGCCTCCAAAACCATGTTCCTCTAATGGCAGCAAACCTTTTAATTTCTATATAAGATTTATTCATTGGCAGCCTATGCCCCACTTGACCCAACGCTGCCTGCTTTCTTAAATAGCTCTTTTTCCTCTGGCATTTGCCTCCAAACCCCTCACAGATGTTGACTGCGTCAGTGACAGAGAGAATGCAAGGTCCTACCATCTCCTGACCCAGCCAGTGGGAGAAAAAGCCAATGTACAAAAGTGGGAAAACCCTTCTTCTGCCCTGTCCTGCCTACAACAATCTGTTCACCCAGGCTCAGACCACAGTTCTTATTTCTTCACTGGCCAAAAACACAGTGTAATGTGTTCATTAGGCATGAAACAAAGAAATAATCCCTCTCCAGGAATTAACAGAATTTTACAGTAAATACATCTTGTTGAACACACTCGAAGTGATATCTAAGGCAAAGAGCTTTGGAAAGCTGAATTAAAATGGATAAAGGTAAGAACAGTATTTCGGGAGCCACGAGTTGTAAGGAGTATAATGGAAAGCTTTTGTGACTTGGACACACCTTCTACTTCCCTGCTATTGATCAGCAGATTGAATACATGCATTTCAACATGATGATGTGATCTGGAGTAGTGCAGGCTCTCAAAAGAGCCATGGTCCCAGTATCCAGGAGGCCAGCAGTGGGTGCAGTGAACAATGAACACATCCACTAGTACACAGCTAACATTTCTTCTCTCACAAAAAAAGACAGTAAATGTATTCTCTGAATCACAAGAAGAAAGAGGAGTCGCCCAAACTAAAAAATAAATTCAGTCTTAAAGTTATGTCATATGGATTTGGACCATTGGGTGAAGACTGTATGTAAGGGCTCAAATGCCTGTGCCACCAGTATCCCCCTCTGTGGAGCAGGAAAAACTGGAGCTGAAGGGCTGGAAACACAAAACAGGGCTATAAACTCACTGAAGGTTTGTCTTAGCATTTGTTTTTTACAGATTTACAGATGTAGTGAATGCTTTGCTTAAAATACCCATCCACCTGCTTTGCATTGGCTTCAGACAATTTAGCAGAACCGGTGCCCTTCCCTCCAAGACAGTCGGTGACAAACAGGGGGTGGCCCTGCCAGGTGACAAGGAATGGCTGATAGGCAGCAGCAGGGGGCTGGGAGAAGGGGGCTTGACCCCCAGGATGGCAGATGATCCTCACAGAAGAGAACCCAGCATGCTGAGGGTCTGCGTCACCCCTGGCACAGCAGGGCTGCGGCCAGGACAGTGTCTGGAGCAGGTCACAGACAGCTTAGCATTGGCACAAGGGGGGTGACAACTTCTGCACTCTGGGAACAAGCAACTCAATTCAGCCCACAAGGATCCTACTGCACCAAGAGGCCACTGGAAAGGGGCAGAGCTGGCTGGAGCAGCCAGAACAGCCCAGATCCTGGACTGCTGACATCCAGCAGGGAGGAGCAGCCACCCTGCCCAAGCTGAGCCCCTGTGCTTTCCCTTAGGAAGAGAAACCATCCTGGTATCCTGTGTTTTGGCATTAATAAATGTCCTGGTCACAGAGAGGGGCCTTAGCACTGTGTAAGTGTGGCCCAGATGTTCTTCTGTACCTTCCACATCAACCCTGGGGACATGGTTTTGGGAGGTAACACTGAGCACTGAGCAAAATTTTACCTCTCTCTCTGCAGCAGGAGGGTCTCAGGATCAGCCCCTGCATACCCAATCTCTGCTTTTGCCTCTCCCTTACCAGAAGGGGTGGTAGGAAAGGAGAGTGGCCTACTTGGAGTTTAATTTCCTGCTGGTGTTAAATCACCACAGCAGAGCAGGCTGCAAATCTTTGACCATTTTGCAAGTCTTCAGTAGTTCAGTGCACTGGCAGTTGTCGACTTACTACAGCCAAAGATCCTGGTCCAGGTTACTGCTGGAGAATCAGAAGTGTAAAAACAGAAATGCAGTTGCTTTAGAGAGATTTGTTGTTAATTCTCTGCCAGAGGAGGGCTCCTTTGTCAAACTTTTATGCACTTGGAGAAATAGTGGCCAGTGGAGCAATTACCATTACAGAGGGCAGTGGGCCAGCAGCTCTGACCTACAGCAGATAAAAGGAACCTTTTCCCACTGGGTCCCAGGCCAGGTTGTACCCACAGGCCATGCTTGGCAGGCACTAAGCACAGACTGCCCAGAGGCAAAGCTGCTGCTAGACAAGAGCCATTGCCAGGAACTTCTGGTATGATCCATGTAAAGAGCTGCGCATGCTCCTTTGGATTTGAGGACATCAATAGCCAGCATACCACAGTGATGGGTCAGACATCTGAAATCACTCCAATTCTTGGATACACTGGTGTGCTGGAAGGAAAGAAAGAGTGAATTATTCAAATTAAATAATGGCTATTGCTGAACACCCAGTGCTGGCAACAGTGGAAATCGAGCTCTTTCTGAACATGATGGTATCTGGGTTCTTGTACAAGAACAAGACTGCTGTCCAGTTTTAATTCCCTGAACACCAGGTAACAGTGAAGAGAAGTAATATTCTCAAGGTTAGTCTAACTGGACAACATTCCTAGTCCTGAATATCCCTACCTGCACACCCTCAAAAGCCCAAAAGAGACATAAAACCATGCACTGGCTGCATAAGAGGTAATGCATGGGCAAGTCAAACACATGGATAAAATATTGGGAGCAAGACATTCCAGCAATTTTAATTTGTATAATCTCAGGTAAGGAAGGAATCAAAGGACCAAGAAAATAAACAGTATCTTTGGATCACTTCAGTCATTCTGAACCTGGAACAAATCAGGCACAATTTAGAAATACTAAAGGATCTACAGAGTTTCTTAAATTAAAGAACTAAGGAGGTTCAGTTCATGGCATTGTTTCTGGGTACTAAAAAGTCTTCACATATTTCATAAGACACATTAAGAATGGTAAAGATCTTTAAGCTTTTAAAGACTTAAACCTCAAGTAACAAAGAGTAACCTGTAAAGAGCTGTATCCTCAGCATAACATCAGTGAGGACTGACTAAAGGTTTCAGAACACAACCAGAAAGAGTTCAAAACAAAGAAAGAAACCAGCAAAACCACAGGCTTCTGCACAGAAGACACCACATCTACCAAACTTTTGAGCCTGTTATCGAAACCAGTAGCATCGTCTTGTTATTTAAGAAAACAATTTTTAGCCAAAGGAAGAAGAAAAGCTGATGAGTAAAACAAAGGAACAGTTACTGAGACGTGTTTTGTTCAGGTTTTCAAAACCACCCCTCAGTTTTCAGGAGTTTGCAATGCCCCAAAGTCTCCTGGTGACATCCAGAACTGGTGAGGCTGGTAGGTATTCTTTGGTGAGTTTCACACAGATTAAATTAGGGTTGCTACAGAACTGAAGAGTTCAATTGTTGTGGAAGTCCTCAAATCCTCTCATTTACATTTACTCAATAAGGAATTCAGTGTACACAGGCTCACAACAGCCTGTAGCAACCCTTTATCAAGCACAGCCTAGCAAGACATCCATGGAGTTGGATTCACAAACTAGCTGGATAAACATTCTCAGCTCAAGAGAAAACAAAAGGAAAACGTGACTGCTGTTTGCAGGGCACAAGTGTGCAAAGGCTCTCTCTGGTTTCCCTGCACTGGACAAGACTGACCTGAGGATCCTATTTACTTCTTATGTACAACAGTGTCTATCAAAAGAGACCCCAGTTCAAATATAGTACAAGAAAGTAACCACCTGGAGTTCATACAGATTAATTTCAAGGACTTAAAAATCTGGTGCAGGACTTGCCTGAAAATAGGTGACAGCAGAGCTGCTGAAACATGAAAAGGAGCTTGGGACTGTTACAGACAGGTTGATGAAATGCACGTTGCTGTGGTTCAGCCCACGGTGCTGCATCTGTGATGATGCAGTATTAAAGTAGGAACTTCACCACTGTTGTTATATCTTCTTCACTCAGACTTCTTTCTTTTTGGAAAAAAAGTATAACATGTTTCTGACACAATTAAAATCTGTTCTGCTTTGATATGTTTAATTTATATTTGCAGGCAATAATGGAGCAGGAACACACAGAATTCCTATTTTTTAATTTTAGATAAAATCTGACAAGGGTGTATAATAAGAAGATCTGGGAAATAATTTGTCTCTGTAGCCTAATTTGTGCAAGTTTCAGCCAAGGACGTTTATCACTTGCTTTCTACCTCCTCCAGGAAACAGGCAGGGGAAAGCAGAGCAATAAGTAACGCCTTGCAGAGCACGCCATCGGTTAGGCAGGAAGAGGCATCCTTCCTTCCTCTTTAGGGCAGCATAAACTCTCTGTTTTAGCTAGCATTTTTCTGTTTTGCTGAATACTGATCTCCGTGCTATAACATTAAGATAAGGACCAAGAGCGATCAAAAATGACAAGAGAGTAACAAACAAAGATGAGGAAGAGAGACAACAGCTCTGAGAAATCCAGTTCATTTACTGACATCTATTTTCATCAGGGTCACCGGACACTCAGTTTCAACAGCATTAAAACTTGATTTTAAAAAGTCACATTTTGCTCAAGAAAATAAATCCATTTTTATTCCGTAATATGCACTGCTATCAGACTAACACCGCTAAACAATTTTTTCAATTATTATTAATTTTCAGAAGAAAATAATTTAGGCAGAACTTAAACAAGAAGCCTGTAAAAGCAGTTTGAGTGCCCAAAAGTTGCATCATAACGGCTGCACAGAAAGAGGACAAAGAGGGAAGACAGCACAGGAAACATCACTCTGGCATTTCCTAATTCCTGAGCACTTGACTTTACAACCCCCACTTATTTTTGTATGTAATTTCCTAATGGAAATTTCCTTCATGGAAAGTATAGCAGCATCCCACAACCCCTCTCCTCCCAACCCATCCGAAAACATAGGATGCTCTAGGGTGCTGTCCCAGCCTGTCCAGAGACCTCAGCTCTGTGGCATCCTCTAAGGCTAAGAAGAACAAGGACTTCAGTCAAATCCTCAGGAGAGTGGAGCACAAAAGTCCAAACACACACAAGCTGCCCTGAGGATCATGGCTCATCTGAACTCCCACACATTTTCCCAGGAGCAACTAGAAGTGTCTTTCCAGATACTGTTGTTCTCCCAAATCCTGGATTGTGACACTGCTACAGAAGAAACATCAGCTTTTCTGTAAGATTTTTTCTTTATTTGTTTCTTTACATGAGCCAAATAAACAAATTTCTTTCTCTTCTTTTTAGAGAAATCTGAAGGCTTTTAGCTGAACTTCTCCATTGCGAATTCTGCCTCAGGCTTAATATTTCTCTGGAAAGTTTCAGTCCCAGTAGTTAAAGTTTGGCTGAGGTATAAGCATGGCCACATAATGGAAAGATTCAGAAAGCTTAAGTTATAGGCAATGAAACTAGCTCAGCCACTAAAACACATATAAACACTCATATATCTGGCAAACTTTCTCAGTTATGGAAGATGCATAGCTAATGACTGAATTTTCAAATAAATACATGATGTCCAAAGCTTACTCATGGGAGTAGCTTCTTTAGCATTACTCATGTCTATGCAGTGTCAGCATATCTATGTCAAAATAAGTAGTTTTTTAAAGCAAGGCTAGCTCTTGGGGAAGAATTGTTGTGCTTATTTGTCTGTTTAATATATTTAGGTTATTTGATAAACTAGGGTGCACAAAAGTGGCAAAATATCATAGTATACTGTCATTTCATTTTGAAGGGGGAGAGCACTTCTCTTATTTTTTCGCTGTTCTGCATATATAAATGATATAATTGATAGAATAACAAGATGTAAGTAAATGTATGATCTGCTACTGGGTCTGCTGCAACAACCAACAACAGGACTCTGAACCCCCAGCTTGTGCCTGTGGTGGCTGCACCCTGCACCTATCAGCCTCCCAATGACAACTTGAGTCCCACTGGAAACCAGCAGATTTTCCTCACATGGCATCAAGACACACACATGGATTTTTTGCTCTCCCCTTGTTTAAAAGAAACCTCCACTGACACTTTCACAACATTCCTCCACATGCCTTAATCCTCCTTCCTTATCTGGAATAATTCCCAGGCAATACGGAATACAAAGTCAGGACAAATGGAAAGACAAATTATCACAAAGAACAGCATCTAAGGACCTCTGGGATAAAATCACGTGGCTTTGCACGTGGCTCCACAGTTGCTAAAATAAGCCTTATCTGCCACACTGATGGTGGAACAGTCCTACTGTGAAACAACAGTATTTCAGCTTTATGTGCTTATCATCCTTGTTGTTCTTAAATTGACCTAGACAGGTAAGTATTACAGCTCAACTTGTAGATGGATTTTCATGCAGATCCCACTGTGATCAAGTACAGTCAGTCTGATTTTCAACAACCCTGCCAGATGAAAACTTACAGCCCGCCTTGAGACAGTGATGAATGGGACTATCTTTGATGTTGCAAGCCCAGTAGGAGGGAAAGTAGATAAAAGGTGTTTATATGCCATCTTCTGCCATTAAAATAATGCACAATGCGAAGTCAAAGTAAGCATTTCAGTTTTAGTAAAATCAGCAGTACCCCACAGAAATCTGTCAGGAAAAAGTAGACCTCTTGCAAAGAGCACATAGAAACAGTCTTCCCTAATTGCTGCTCTGAAAACAAGAATCAGTATAGTGGTAGATTTTCACATGTAGACACACACAACAATAATGAAATCAGTCCCTTGTCATGCCAGAAATGGTAATGCTTTTAAAATGAGAATGGAGCCCACAAGCAGCAAACACCTTGCCAATTGTGCCTTGGAATTTATACAATTAAATTATAATACTGGTAAACTAAGTGATCACCTTAGTATTTGTGCTACCAAACACTTTTTTTTTATAAGATACTTCATGGAATTTGTAAGACCTTTAACTTCCTTGCAAAAGGTTTTAGAATTCTAGCAAAATTAAAGACTCCAAACCAGAAAAAGAAAAAAAAAAAGGAAAAAAAAAAAAACTTTTCTCAGTCTTGTGACTTTATGTTACGATTTGGCCAAGATACAAAGCTACAAACATTCAGGTCAGTCATATTCTCAGCAGAAATTGTTGTGTCACACCAAAAATAACCGCACGTTTCAACCAAAGGCCAGGCCAAGACACTTTTGTGGGAGCAGCTGCAGCACCCCCTGCGCAGGGGTGAAGGCAAGCCGGGAGGATGACGGGGGAGCAGGGGTGTGCAGCCCAGCCTGGCACGGACAAATCCCGCTCCACACCCCAAAGAACGCTGCGGTCCTGGGTGGGACTGCGCGGATCGTCCCGACTCAAGCTGTGACACCCGGCTAAAGGTTCAGGTTTCAGATCCTGCTAACGAGGAATGCTGCTGCTGCCGTGGCTGGGAATTCCTCTTGAGGGGGATGGAGAGAGAGAGATTGAGATTGTTTTCACCTTTAGAAAACCTAGCCTACAATGAAAGGCACCGAAGAGTTAGGATGCTGGAATAAGACTGCTTGTATGGTTCTCATTTAGCTCTTTATGTACGCACCCTGTAAGTCTTTAATTGCACAATCACGAATAGGATTTGTTGGTTTGTTGGGTTGTTTTTTTCTTTTTCTACAAGGCTTGATTCGGGAGTCATTAAACAGCTAAAGCATTAATCAGGTTTGTGTAATGAATTAGGTTATTCTTAGGGCAATATTTTATCTCATTGAGACTGCGGCTTAGATTTAGCTATGGATAGGAAACTCCCAGTTTTCTGTCATCCTTAGTTTCCCAAAAGTTTTCTGAACCCCTGGTGAATACCACAACCCGGTACTACTGTTTCATTCGCTGCATTCAGGACACTGAGTGTGTGTGACGGGTGCGTTCGGGGAGGATCCACAGAAAAGCGAGAGAGGGAAAGCGGGTGGGGGCAGCTGAGCTGCGCCAGCTCCTGCCGGAGATCCGAACTGCCCCGAGGAGGCTCCTCGGAGCCCGGGCTGCTCGGGGACAGGCGGGGACGGGGCCGAAACCTGTCACACGTGTGCTGTTAAGCGCGTGGGTCCAAGCGAGGAGCGGTCCCGGCAGGAGACGCCCCGGACCGCCGCAGCCTCTCCGACCTTTGAACCCGCTGGCTGCGGCTCCAGCCCGGCTTTCCGCAGGGACGGAGCCAGGAGCTCCCGCGCCGCCCGCCGCTCCCGGAGCTGCCGCGCTCCCTCGGAAAACGGTGCCCGCAGCCGTAAGGACACGGTGTTGGTGTAAGGGACGGGCGGCAGCCGGGGCTGAGCTATCCCCGGCAGGGACAGCCGGTGCCGCAGCCCTGCCGCCCCGCGAGGGGCTGAGCAGGGCCCGGGAGAGACGGGGATGGAGACGGCGGGGCTCGTAAAGAGCCTGCTCTGGAAAAGGAACACGTCTGAGGGGTAACTCGTGTTCCCTGAAGGACAGACAGAACCGTGTCCTGCCTGCTCTGTGCCCGCGTACCGCGGGGGTCTCAGCATCCCCCGGAGCATCCCTCCGGAGTGCCGGGCTCCCCCGCAGCCCAGGGAGACTCCTGCCTGCCCGAGAAACTCCCAAATCTCTTGTAGGCCCTTCCCTTAAGGCATGGTTCATTAATACACAAAGTAACACCAAACAAAGCTTTTTCCTCTGACCGAACGGTCGACACAGCCAGCGGGCTTTCCCTTCGCACCCCTCTCGGCTTAGAAAAGGGCCACGCTCCTTCCCCAGCACCCACCCCCTCGGAAGAGGCTGGGAAGCGGGCAGCTTAACCCTTCCCTGCCTTCTCCACCCCGGAAACTTTAATAAAATACCAGGGCCTCTAATCACCCGGCTTAGTTACACCGCTGAATGAGGAAAGTAAATTATCCACTCATTGGGGAAGGACTTTTTACTAAGACACAGATGAAAAATTCTTGCAAATTTTGTTGCGTTAATCAGTATTTATTGGTAACTTGACTGCCTAAATAAGAGTATATAAAGGCACATCGTTAATACATATATATTATGAGAGGTCTCATAATGTAACAGGACTCACACTTTGCATGCTTCTGACTACTATTATTTACAGGATCCTACAAAAAGACATTTGGAAAATCAACCACATTTTCACCACTGCTTATTTTTGTCCTGGAAATTAAAACAAAAATTCAGTGATAGCTACACCATCAGCTAAAACCAAAGAATAACTGGGTAATGTGCAGAAGTTGTCCCCTTTTGCACCTAATAGAGTCAGACGTTCATGCAAACAGTCATGAATCTTACTACGGGGATGTTTTCATGTGACAAAAAAAGAAAAAGTTGCAAGAAGGCAGGGGAAAAAACCTGCCTCATGTAAACCAGAGGAGATGCGCTTTTTCCCCCCTGTAGTGCTCATTTGAAAATCAGTATGTTTCATTTTTTCATTTTTTAAAAAGGAGAAGATGTCAGTTGCTGTGAGCCCAAGATGTGATCTGTGAGCTTCAGGGTGGTATTTTAAAACAGAAAGATGTACTCAAAATCTGCTTATTTGCCAGGTTCTGACACTCAAATTTCTCAAGGTGATTTTCTTTTCAGTACAAAGTGCATCAAAATATTTCCCTCTCTGTAAAATACTCAGGGTGCCTAGAGCACTAGGGGGTTTTTTTAAAAGTCTAAGTGATATTTAGATTGACCAAGAGCAGTCTGGAGATGTTTTCATTAACATTTTTGTTTGACTAGGCTGAAAAAGGGTTAAAAGTAACTATAGTCTCACAGTCAACAGAAAGCTATTGAAATGTTTGATTATCCCTGCAGCAAAGGAAAGAGGATAGTAATACAACAGCAACCTCTCTTGGGGTAAAGTCAAGATTTAATAACCTAGGACCAAAGCAATTGTTCAAATCAAGCAAAAGGAAGCTCAAAATATTTTCAAGTACAATCTATTTCATTGTGTTTATTTTGATCAAGATGCCCTCAGATAAATAGTCCTCTTCCAAGGAAGGCAATAGAAATGTCACCATTGACTCCTGGGAGATCAGGATTGATGCCTGGACATCATGTGGGAACATTAATTTAATATTCCACAAAACAGTGCAGTTAAAGAGTCAATATTTGCTGTCCATTCTCTCCCTGTTTTGCCAGATCTTTTTTTTACTATTACTGTTTAATCAAATCACTGTCCTAGAATTTAGTGATGGAAAAGACCGAGCAAACGTACTTCCTTTGAATGCACTGTTTCTTTCTGTGTTTTTTACTGATGTCTCTTGAGCGCAGTTTTTAAATGTCCCAGGTGATAAGGCCTCCTTAAAGAGCCTTGCTGCTTGTTGTAATGCACCTCTGACTATGATCAAATCCTGCTGTTTCTTGCTATGCAGGAAGTCTTTCCAAATTAGTCTAACACCAAGGCCGAGCACTGTGACTAATAGGCATAACTGCACTGTTCATGCTATCTGCAAGGCAGGTTCAGCAGGGAAAATAGCAGCAACGAGAACGTGCTTGTTATTTCATTAATAAGGGGCAAACTCTTCAAGGGAAAAAAAAAAAAAAAAAAAGAAAAAAAAAAGGAAAAAATACAAGGGCATGGATTTGAAAACCTGAACATAAATAATAATAATAATGCAAAAATGCTTTAATCTGGAGGTACTTTGTCAGTAACCCCCGATAATATGAAGGAAAATAAAAAACTCAACAGCAGCCTCAGGGAAGGTACCCATGCTTCTTGCTTCTTGACCTGTCACTGAGTTGGGACTAAACAGAAGAAACTGTGACCATCAGTGTTAAATTTTGTTGATCAGCAAAAAATACATTTTGTTCAAGATTGACCATTAGATTTCACCTAAGATCTTGTGTCTGACAAAAACGTAATTTCCAGGAAGGCTTAAAACCTGCAATAACAGTGAATTAGCCATTTCCCTGAACAGCATCCTACAAATGTGTGCTTTCCTCACATGTGAATTTGTCTTACTCCAGTTTCCAGCTATTTGTTTAAACTATTCCTTTCCCCAGTAGGTTACAGAGAGTTTCTATACTTCATATTTCCACCTCTTGAGGGTATTTCCTGTTGTAACCCAGTCCCTTAAGAAATTTTATGCTCCAAGAGCATCTTGTACAACATTTTTGGTTTTCAAACCATAGGGCTGGGAGGGGATGGTTTCCATGTTCTTCAAAATTTCAATACCCCTTGCAAAATGAGTATGCAACAGGATATAGTTATTCTGCCTGGCTATAAGTTGAGGGAATGGTTTGTATGGGAAAAAAAGAAGTAAAAATATAAACTGAGCTGCTGTGAGAGAAAGATCCCAGAAGTCTGTTGGCTGAAGATGAGGTTTAATTTTGTTGGATGTTCACATAGAATTTGTTGTTACCTCTTTGAATAAATATTTCTGTAAAGCTTTCTCATTTTCCTTCCTCTAATACTGGCTTTCAAGATGTAAAGAAAATAAAATATTCTTAAAGAGCAAAGAAAATTTCTGAAGTCCCTTTGCAAGAAATCTGGAGTGCCCTATCCTTTAGTGAGACACAGAAGAAACATTTTGTAGACCCTTCTCTGTGATGCCTTGTGGATGGTGGGTGGGAGAGCTGCAGCCCATAGACCAGCCTGCCCTGGGCAGCTGTGGTCAAAGCTGTGCCCTCAGAATTTCCGAGCGACAGGGATGTCCCCAGGACTGGAGGGGGCCTTCAGGAGTTCCTTGAGACAGAAGCTGTGGGTAAACTTGTTCAGCAACACCCAAGTGATTGTAGCTCCATAGGTGGATCTTAGGAAGGGAATTGCACCTGAAAAATTAATGTAAACCTCTTTCCAGTTTAAACCAGGCATTGGTTGCCAGCGTGTGGTTCTTATTCAGATTTCACTGCTGGGAAACTATTAATCTCTACAGTCATGTCCATTTACTGTGACACTTGTTTTAGCCCCGGACAAAGAATGTGTTTGATAAATGAGGGCAATATCTTTTTCGTTTATAGAGGCAATTAGCTACACACTCTCTGTTGTCAGAGCGACACAGCATCAATCACGGGCAGAGATCGGTTTCTTTAAAAGTTAAATTTCCTGCTGTTGGCCCTGCCAGTGTGTTAGTCACATGCATTATGTTTACTTTGGGGAGGAAAATGTGTTTCATTCTGTCAAGGGGAACAAAATGCTTTGGATGAGGGCTTCTTTGTCAAGGGAAGACGGAATATGCTGATGCTTTAGATAAAAAGGAGAGATAAGGTACCTGATTTGCTGCTGCGGCTTTAATCGCGGTTATTATGGCTTATTGTGCCACGGTCCGCTGAAGTCCATGGGATTGTTGCTTTCTCATGGCACATCTTACCCCTTCAGGATTTTACAGCCACTCGCCGCAACATTAGATTGATCAATAACTCGCCCTATGCTATTTTAGATCCAGTTGTGTGTGAACCGCAGGGTGAAATACTGCTTCCCCTCCAGCATTCGGCTGTCAAGGGTAACTTCGGGGAGTGCAGATTTTTGCCTGTATTTCTAAGCTTCCAGCTTTACCCTTCATGAAAGCCTACCAAAAGCTAAACACATAAATGCTAAATGTTGGGGGTCTTCTGCGGCCGAGCGAGCCCCAGCGCTAATTTCTTGGCTAACCCGCGGAAACTTCAAGCGCAAAAACAAAAAATCAGGCGACGAAGCGTGGAGGACACGGCAGTCCCTTCCTCGCCGCGTTTCAGAGCTCGGCTGGGCTATCGCGCTCCGAAAGCCGGCGGGGCACATCGGCAGCCACACCTCAGCTCCTGTGCGCGGGGAGCCGGGAGGGAAGGGGGCGCAGGAAGCTGATTTGATTCTGAAAATATTTCCCTGCTATTCCGCCGGCTCGGTGTCTCCAGCGCGGTGGAGCCACCTCGCCGCTACCGCCGTGCGCGGAGCTCACAAATCACCGCTTAAAAACACGAGAGGGAAATCTCGTCGTGTTTGACGCCCTGGTATGAAGTAGCTCTAGTGCAGATTTGTCTTCATTAGTTTCCATCGCCATCAGGCCCCCAAAAAATCAATCTCCCGTGTGGAAACGTGCGTAACTCAGCCCTGAATTTTCAGCACAACGATCGCGCTCTCACGCAACCGAGAGGCATCCCCCGGCACCGCCCCTGCCTTCTAGGCTTCATTTCAGACGGTAAAACAGGCTCGGATCGGGGTGTCCCCGCAGAGGTTCGCCGGGGTCCCTCGTCCCCACCGCCGAGAATCCGAAGCGGAGCTGCGAGGTCGGGCCGGCTCCGCCGCGGGCACCGCGCCCTGCACGATGCGGCCCCTCGGGTTTCTCTAGGAACCGTCCGCCCTGTCACTGCCCCTTCTCGGTAACCCCAAGAGCCAGAATCACTGCTCGGTGAGGCTCGTGAGTGGAGAAGGGTATTCATGCCAGCGCCGTCATCCCCCGCTGCCCCGGGGGCGGCGAGACGGAGCCGCAGGGCCTTTATGGGATCTGCAAAACACCGCGGAAAGGAGGACTAGGGGAGAATTGCAAATCCCCCCGCCCCTCCTCCCGCGGCTTTTTTACATTTTTTCTTTTTTTTTTTTATTCATTTTTCTAATTAATTTTATTTGGTTTGCTCTAGGGACGTGTGTCTCAGGGCATGGAGCGGATGTTCCACGGCAACAGCCTGCTGGGATCGTCCCGTTCAGCGCCCCGCTCAGCTCCGCTCAGCCTCCCACGAATGAAGCCGCCACTCCGCCTGTGTGCACGAGGGGAGCCCGGAGCCTTGGGAGAGCATCTGCCCTGGCAGCCCGGGGAATCCTTGGCTAAAACTGCTCGGGGTTGGTAGGAACTCTGAACGTCTCACCCATAGGGCAGGACCACTCGAATGGGTGCTACTTCTCTCTTCCCTCTTTCCCCTTTTATTTCCTCCGACCTCTCCTCGGCCCAGTGGTCCCAAGCGGACGGAGAATCCAGTGCAGCCGCCGGTCCGCGGGATGCTGCGTGGGCAGCAAAGCCCGTCAGTACCCCGAGAGGAGTGGGGCGCTCCCCGCCAGCGAGCAAAAGCACGGGACCGCGGGTCGGCCCGTCAGCAGCGCCACGGCTGCCGAGGAGGCCGGTTTGGCCCGGTGACATCCACCCGTACCTCCTTCGAGGAAGTCCCGACGCCGCTGCCCCGGCAAACGCACTGAGCGCGGTCCGGGCCGCGTGTCTCGCGCGGCAATTCACGGCCGCGGGAGCACTGCGCGTTTTACTGACACCGCAAACGCTGCGCTGCCTTCACGGGAGCAGAGGCCTCGGACGGAGGCGGCGGCAGCACCGAGGCTGTTTTCGGACGCGGCCAGGGGTAGTCCCGTCGGGCGGTCCGGGGCTCCCGGCGCGGAGGGGCCCGCGGCCGCCGCCGCAGCCGTTCCACCTTAAGCGCTCTTGCCCCTTTAAGGGGCGGTGCCGACGCCCAGGCGCGGCCGCTCCGCTCTGGCCCTGCAGGGGGCGCTGCCGGCCCGCGTTTGGCGGGGCCGCGGCCCGGGCTCGGTGGGGCGGCCCTTCCCGGCCCTTCCCGGCCCTTCCCGGCCCTTCCCGACCCTTCCCGGCCCGTCCCGGCCCTCACTGTCCCTCACGGCCCGTGGCCCGGCCCGCCCGGCACCCCCGGCCGCCCCCCGCCGCCGCCTTTGTTCCCCCGGCGGCCGGGACGCTGCGCTCCACCGGGATCTCCCGCGGGCCGCGCAGGTGCGGGGCTGGGACCGCCGCCGTCCCCCGGCCGAGCACAGTGTGCCCGCAGCCCCGGTCTGTCCCCGCCGTGCCCGGGGATGCGCGGGCGGACGGGAGAGCCCCGGGTTTCCTTCTCCCGGCCGATCTGCGAGGCTCGGCCGGGCCCGGGTTTGCGGCTCCGGGGTCTCCCGGGGGCTCCGTCCCGCTCCTCCCTCCGGGGGGCACCGAAGGAGGACACGGCAGAAGCGGGAAGGCTCCCCCAGCCCCGGCTCGGCGCTGCACGTTACCGGCACCCTGCCTTTGTTCGGACCCCCCGACCAGTTCAATCGCCTCTCCCTCGTAATTCGAAATACAGCTAGATTTTTTTTTGCTTAAGAACTTAAATAAATTAAAATAATCCTAATTTTAATGTGACGTGACACCTATTTTTTCCCGAGAATAGTGAGAATAAAGCAATTATTAATTAAGCAAAGATGTCTCTGTATGAAGACGATATCTGGGTATGCGGTGGCTGCGAGTCACTGGCCATGTTAGCAAATGTATAATTGAACATTTAGATAATCATTGGGTTTGTTTGTGTGCCTGTGTTTTAACCTGAAAGCACTACATTCATTTGGCGGGATCGCTAGGGTCCTAATTATTTGTATTTCTGGTCAGTGAATAAATAAATCCGTCGTATTGTGCAAAGCAATACCTCCTCGGCAATCCACAACTTTGATAACTGATCGAAAATTTGATAACAGGGCAGCCTCCCCTAGCAGCCACATTAAGAATGGTTTTGGTGAACTGTCCTCATCCTGCATCGCAGGCCCCGTGAGCATTTATTTTCCCAAAGATAGGAAGGAGCCAACACAGCTCTAAGGCACGCCGGCCCTGTGCTGGAGCCAGGGACTGTGTTTTCGGTGTCAGCACACGGAGATGGGTTTGAAGATGGTCAAATTGTGATGGCCACTGACTCTGGCTAAGACTGTTCCGCCGGGAAAGGTCGGTCAGCGGCTATCAGAGACTTTGCCCTACTCTGCCACATATCCTGCCTACTTTTCCTTTTTCTCTCAATTTTGTGAGAAATGGACTTTGTTCAGAAACAGTCGGTTTTCCGAACAGACTCCCATATCACCCCTCTCCTGACTCTTCTGGCTGGTTTGGACACATTTTTCCTTACCCTTTACTTGCTCCTTTTTTTTTCCTCTCAGTCTTACAGTATTTTTCCTAAGAATTTGAGATATAAAACATGTAGCAAAGGAGAATGGAATAATATCTAATTAGTTATTCATATAAATCTGTCAAATATCCTTCTCCTGCACCGTGTACCCATCCCGGCCGGGCGCGAGATCTGAAGGTCCCAAAAATACCTATTTTCTCGTATTTGGTATTCCGTCAGTGGCCAGATTTTTAGTCTGTAAAGTTAATTTTCTCTTCTTAAATGCTACCTAAAATCTTTGCGCTATTTCTTACTCTATTTGGGGGCTTTGAGCAATTAAAGGGGCATAAAGGAGTAATTTATTCCTTCTCTCTTGCTTTTTTTTCCATAGAATTGGTATTTTCCCACTATAATTTAGAATGAAATGGGATTTTTAAAAGATCCAGAGTTCTAATCTCGGTTGATGTTTTGGTGTATTCACGGTAATGAGTCCTATTCCCTCGGGTCATGAAGCCCCCAAATGTCAATCAACCAAACTGATTCAGAAATGCCATTGTTCGACTCCTACGTCACTCGCCTTCCTCTCATTTTACTCAACAATACCGGAGTTCTCTGATCACTCATTCGGAATATGGGCATTATCTGTGGAAAATGCACAAAGTGTCTTGATCTTTGGCTGGCAGATACTGCTGGAGGGTTTCCGCCGAGCAGACGGTGCGTGTTTATACTTCTGCACCCTGGACTTTATTACAGCTCGGAGGAGCCAATGAATATCCTGAAAGCAAACCGTGCCATAAATCCGTCAAAAATTAATTTGTCTGAGGAGATGTTACATTTCTATTTCCGCGCCCAGAGCCGGCCCCGGCACGGGCTGCGGCCCCGCTCCGCGCTCCGCGCAGTCCCCGCCGGAGCGGGCTCCGTCTCGGCAGCGAGGGGCCGGGCGTCCCGCCGCGAGTGACACGCGTGGGAGCTGCCCCCGCCCCCCGCACCGCGGCACAGAGCTCACGGACATCGGCAAGGGGCTTCTGAGGTCGCGTGTCCCCGTGGGAAACGCCATCCTCTCCCAAATGAGGGTGAAACAACCTTCCCCAGAGCAGGGCGTGGAAATGCCACGTTTCGGACGCTTCCGCAGTGCGTGGGGACATCCCCCAGCCAGCGCTCCCCTCGGCCAGCAGAGCTGAGGTCCCTCTAAGAGGGGAGCCCACGGCGTCGCTTTTGCGGATGTCCCAGCTCTCGATCCCGGCAGTGTGTCCTCGGGAGGCGAGGGAGGACGCGGAGGGCGGCGAGCCCTGCCCGGAGCCTCGCAGCGAGCCCACGGAGGAGAATTAGTGCTATCCCTCACCCAGCCCGAGCACGGGCTTCGCCGCTGGCCGCAAGGCGTGAACGTCGTCTTCATTTAAAATTAGTGGCATAAGCTCCCCAGCCCCAACCTCAGCATTTAAAGTGCCTTTTGTCTCTTCATTTCACTTAAGCAAGGTTTTTGTTGCCGGTTGCCAAGTTCTATTAATGCAGAATTTAATCGGGAAGCGCTTTTCCCCGGTCCCAGCAAGACGGGAACAGCAGATTCTGAGGCCTGAAACGGCACAAAACAGATCCCTCGGTGATAACTGCTAATACCCTACAATTTAATGTCGTCTTTAGTAAAAACCACTTATGTGGCAAGCAACTTTTTGCGCTCGAAGGAAAAACTGGTCCTTTATGTTTTTTCTCTCGAGCACGCAGCAATCACGCCCGACACTGGAATACGAAACGTAAAGGTTTTCTCTAAAGAGAAGGGCCTTAATTACTAGATTCCGTGTACAACTAATCCAAAGGCACACTTAAAAGGAAATTTAATAGCGCCAGTTTCTATTTCATTCTGACTCGCATGTGTCCTCTGGCTGGATGCTCCCAACCCGCCTCTCCCAGCGCGGAGCCTGAGGACTTCCCTCTCCATTTTGTTCGGGATCTGTTGGTTTTCTCAATATCCCCCTTCTCCCTGTAGTGGGAATAAATGGAAAGCCTTCCTCGGGATTAAACCCTTAGATTTTCCCTTTGCTAACCAGTAAAGAGAGAGAGAGGGAAGAGAGGAAATGAAATTGTTATGGAGATTACAGTGTATGTCACCGGCTCTTTGGCCAGTCCTTGGGTTTTGTCGCTGAACGGTTAAGTGCAAACTTGTATTTCCCTTCACAAGAATGGACAATTTTTCTCGCTTGTTTGCAGTTTTCCAAAGTTCTACACACAAATCAGTGAACCTTAAGAGACCCTTTCACTCTTTTATTGTGAATATTTGTCAGTGCTCCGGGGCAGTGATTGCAGTGACAGGTGAATCCAGGGGCCCAGCGATGGCGTCCCAACTTCATAGGTTTGGGAATGTAAAAGACTACCGGCCCTTTCACTCGGGACGTGGCAGTCAACAGGTTCGCATTTTCTGGGATGTAATTCCTGTTCCCTGCAGCCGAACGGCAGCGGAGCAAACCCGAGCCCGCGGCCACTGCCCTGCCAAGCCTCAGACCCAGCTACCGCAAACAGCCTTGTGCCGGGCGGCCACCCCGGCCGGCATCCCGCCGGAATGGGGGAGGGAGGTGGCCGGCAGGGTGTGGGAGGATTCCTGCCTGGCAGCCCCGCATGACGCCCGGCCACCTTCTCTCCCGAGCCCAGCGCTCAGGCGGGCTCCCGCGGGCTCTCGCTCCTCCTCTGCCCCCTCTTTAATTTTCATTCCGTCTTTCAATTATTAATTAAAGCCGAGAAGGGCTGTGGCTGGGGAGGGGGAAGGTATGCAGGCAAGAAAGGGAAGAGCGGGCTGGGGGCAGCGGTGGGAGCGGAGGGTGGTTGGAGCGCAGCTTTGTGTGCCGCCTTAATTGGCCTGGCCACAGAGGGGCTGCGCCCGGCCCCGCTCCCCTCCCGCCGCCCGCCCCATCCGCGCCCGTCCCGGGCTCCCGGGGCAGGACCCCCTCGCTGTCCCCCGCCAGGCGCCCCGGTGTTCAGCCCTGCCGCGGGTGGCAGCCGCTGCCGGGGGGCCGCTCCTGTCCCGCGCACCGGAGCCGGGCTTGATATTTAATCCGTCTCTCTTCGGACAAAGACCCATCTTTTTACTACGGAGAAACGCCACTGAGATGCGGCTAACCTCTAGGGTTATATCCCAAACCGCGACCCAAGAGCTTGAAAGATGCTTGCCCGGCCCTCTTCTAACGTGAACAAAAAGGATCTGGGGGGAAAAAAATCGCTGCTTTTTTTTTTTTTCCCCTCTCTTTCTTTCTTTCCTCCGCACAACAAAGAATTCCTAGCCATTTCATCTTGGGGGTGAATTTTTATTCCCGTGTCCACTCAGGGTATTGAAATCGATCGCTGCAATATTTAATATATTACTGTCTTAGAGTCCTCTTTCTCTGTAAGACTGGGTTTATTTCTTGTCTGATTACGTCCCCTCCTATAATAGCACATTCTGTACATCTGTCTGCGGTGTAAAATAATCATAGTCTTCATTAAATGCACAGTCATTAAAGGCTGCGGTCAGTTTTCTAATTATGTGGAAAAGCAAACGCCGGGTAAATAAAGGTATATTAACAGAATAATCTCCCAATAAATTCACAGGCACTTGAACAACAAACTCAACAAATATCTGAAGGTATAACTACAACATTGGAACTAACTATTTTTTAATTATGTGAGGTTTATATAATGTACCCTTCATTTTTGTTTAACTTTCCTGTAGTGACCTGTCCATAACCTTGTAATCCACTGTGGGATATTTCTTTGTGGCCTCTTTCCTTTTGTTATGCCCCCACAGGTTTCCAGCTTAGATGCCTTTTTTTTTTTTTCTTGGTAAATGCGTCTTTAAAAAAATATTTGACCTGTTTGACTTAGAGACGTGCATAGACATCTGTAGATTGGGTTAAGCTTAAAGTTTCTACGTGATTTCATGATCTTTGCAAAGCAACACCTGAAAAGTAAAAATAATAGTCCTTCGGCGTTGGGGAAAATTGTTCCATTGGCAGCGTTTGTAAATGTCAATGATTGTCGAGTATAAGTTTTCTTTTTCAGTTCACATAAATACATAGTTTAAACGATCTCTTTGAGACCACATCCTCAGTTATAGCACATGTCCCGGCACAACCAAGCTTTTGCCATCCGAGTTTGTTACGACTGGATGTCGTTGGAGTGCCCTTAGGAAAACCAAGGAGTTTGCCAAATGATCTGCAGCACCTTGATATAAATGTGGATAGGGAGCGAACTCGGGAACTTTGCTTTTCCCTCTTCTCTGGGAGCGAGAGAGGCTCCTAGAAAACGCTGTCATCACAGCCGGAGTTCGGGGGAACTAGGCTCCAGCCCTTTATCATGGACCAGCTCTTCCCGCCTGAGATCAATGAGTTGTTTTTTCAGGCTGATCTTTGCAGGTACTGGCGAGCGAAGCCATTGCAAAATAGAGATAAACACGGAGCAAGGGCGCTGCTGCTTCTCCATGTGCGTGAGTGGAGACAGAGCGAGTCCTGATGAACTCGGTGATGCCTGCGAGGAAATCCTGAGCACCTTAGCGGGCAGAGCCAGTTCGTCTCATTGGAAAACTCCTTTTCTTTCAGCACGCAGGAGTTCCTCTTCAGAATTCTGGGGCTGGTGGAAGCAAAAATGTTAATCGCTATCATACCTGTGCAGAGCTATTAATGCTATTGATTCTTAACTTTCTCAGCGAAGACAAATTCACCATATGTTGATGTGTAAACACTTTGGAATAAAATTAAAACCAGTTCTGTGCAATTGTCACTGTGCATGATTCTAATACAAACTATCAGATGTTTATGCAGTTCGTCTTTCTTAATGATCAGACGCCATCGGCGTTGATAAACCAAACACAAGCAGTAAATTCTGCGTCGGGGGAGGCTCCGGCTCGCAGGTTTTGTGAAGATGGAGCAGCTCGCAGAAAGCCGCAGCAAAATCATCCTGTAGTTTCGTGCCGGCGTTGGGGCTGGGAGCCGCTGAACTCTCAGTTACCCTCTGGAGCTTTTTCCCAAACCCGGTGTCATCCGTCTCCTGCGGAAAACGGGAGGAACAAATGCAGCAGCACGGCAGGAGCTGGCAGAGGAGCCGGGCTCCGGGCTGGAGCATTCCCGGGAAGCCTCGCCGCATCTGTGCGCGGGTGTTTACAGAGGGGAGGGAGAGAGGGAGGCAGAAAGGCCTCGGGAAAGGCAGGAGACTCTTTTAAGTCGGCTGATGAGGAATTGCTGCCGTGTATACTCCTCTTTGCCCCACGAGCAATGCAAACACGTGTATAAAGATTCCCAACTTTCATGTGTGTTTTAAAAAGTTCACCTACTTTTAAGCCTGTTTCAGAAGCCTGGGTTTCCGGGACGGAACAAACACCGCCAAGTACTCTGCATGGAGGGCAAGAGATATCAGCGATTATCTGGAGAGCCTTTCTATTTATCGGCCTCTACGCAACTAGATAGGGAAATACGAATGTTCACCGACTTGCTGAACGGCAGGGCATGTGTAGAATGGCTATATTTTACAGGCCCCTTTACGGGAAAAGGATACAGAAATCATATTGGAATTAATGAGATTTTATTAGCAAAAATTTGTAAACCCCAGGTAACCATTTATAAACTTACTCTGAAATGTGAGAGAGATTGCGAGATCACAGCCGGGGAGATCTGACATTATTTTATATGGTGTATTAAACGCCGTTCGCTCTTTTCTTCTACTACATCATTTAGCATGAACATCTTTTTCCCTCAGGCAAACTTCGCCAGATTTCGACGGGGACGATTATGTCATAGCGGGAAACAACCTAAAAATCCTTCTTCTGGTTATTACGTGCTACTTCAATCATCCCCAACAGACACAGTGAAGTTTTTCAAACGGTCTGGAAAACTGTACAAGGAATAGCACGCTATTGCTATTTACCCTTACCAAAATGTCATACCCACGAAAATGGAAATAAACTTTTCCAAAAGAGAACAAACCTGATTTCTTATGTTTGTCTTTTTGAGGTGGTTTTTTGGGGGGGTGTGGGATTTTTCTGTTTGTTTGTTTAGGTTTTTAAAATAATATTTTCCCCCATGTACTTCACTAGATAATAATTCTACGTTTGTGATTGTCCCGGGCAGTTTACCCTTGAATCTCGGGAACGCAAAAGCCTCGCGGGTAAATATAAAACATATGTTCGCACAGGTTATGTGGCAGCTTTAACACTCGCAGCCCCATTCACACGCATCTCCACAAACGCACAAAGACCCTAGAAATCCCAGCAAAAGCGCTGCTCCCGGGGCAGCCAGGCGAGAGGTGGTCCAGGAGAGCAAGGGGTTTTGCTCTGGGAGCACAGCAACCTACAACAAACAACCGGGAGGTCCGGGAGGTGTGTCCGGGACAGAGCCGTGCCTCGGCCTCGGAGAGGGGCTGGGGTCGGCCCTGCCGCTCCGCCAGGCGCTGCCGGCACCGAGTCCCCGCGTTTCACCATCACCAGCTGCTTTTCCAATGCTGTTTGTTTGTTAGTTTATTTAGTTTTTCCCCAGGAAGGTAGAGAAAGGGGAATGACAAGATGAAATATAATACAGAGATGTGAAGTGACCCGAGTGGCAGCTGAAGACGAGGTCTTAGCCGGGACGTGTTTCCCAGCTAAACTCTCTGCTGCTCTTCGGGGAAAACCAAACGCAGGTTGATGGAAACATCCTGTTTTGAGGGAAATGGACTGTACAGCCCTATCTAGCAGCTTCGACACTACTAATCAGCCTGGAAAAGCGCTGCGAGCACAAGTCTCGGGGAAGAGGGAGCCGCGCATCTGACACGATTGCAATTCAATCCCGATCCTGAAAGGAGTTTGGAAAATCGCTGAGCTCTGAGAGGCAGAGCCGGGCTGCGGAGGCCCCTCCGCGGCTCGGCCCGCCGGGAGACCCGCTCCTGTCTCTGCTTGCAGCAGGGCTAGAGCCCCGAGCCGCACAGGGGAAGGCAACAGATGTGGGCTGTACAGAAATCCGTGGAACAAGTGCTCTAAACCCAAGGGGATTTCTCCTAATAGCGAAATCAGAGGGGGGAGAGATTTCAGGAAAGAGAATAGCCCAATATAAGTTTCTAGAGTAGAATTTACATTTCATCGTGATTTGTATGTTACAATATGCAGACGCGTGCACGCGGGAGGGATTGGGGTGCCAGCGGCGGGGAGTCCCCGCGTCCCGCTCCTTCTGACCGCCGAGACCATCGGCAGCCGGGAAGAGGGGCCACGGTGCGGAGTTTGGGGAAGTTCATTGCGATACCCCTATTGCCATCCCCTCCCCCGCTCCTCCGGAACGAGGGAGAAGGGACTGGAGGTGCTGGCTCCCGTTATTTGTCTAAGGGGAACGGCGGCGTGGGAGGCCGAGGGCCGCCTTGGAGCCCCCTCGCCATGCGGCCGTGCCGTTCGGCGGGCAGGGGCGGCCTGGCTGCGGGCCGGGGCGGTGCGGGGCAGGCGGCCAGGGGCACCCGGGGCAGCGCGGCCGCGAACAAAGGCCGGGAGCGGCTCCTGCACGTGTGCGCTGCCGCGGCGGGGCCCGCGGGCTCGGCCGTGCACAGGCAGGGTCCGGCCGCGCCGCTGCTCCCCGGGCTGCCGGGCAGGGACAGGGGCTGACTCCGGCCGGGGATCCCGGCGCGGCCCTCGCCGAGGGACGAGGCTCCAGCGGGGTCTGCCTGCGGGACGTCCATGTCCGGCCCCACCGCCCAAAGGTCACCGCGGCTGGTCCGGCTTCTCGCTACGGGCCACATTAGCGGAGCGGCCATTTACTGCCCCGGAATTGCAGCGCGGCCCGGGTTAGCCCATAAAGCCATTCACACTCAACAATGGGGATTTTCTCAACAATTAACAAGAAACAACATAATAAATCCATTTACAAAGCCCTCGCTATTTACTATAAATTAGCCACTCTTTAAGAGACCGGTGCGTAATTTCACACGCTTTACAGCCCCAGCTACATTTTAGACGCAAGAGCAAACAGCCCTGTTGGACCTTCTGCGCTGACCCCGCTCCCCGTCCTCTCCAGGGCCGACTCCGCGGGGGCGGACGGCGAACGGCCGAGCCCGGAGCCCCGGGCCTCCCCCGGCCGCTTCCTGGCTCGGAGCCCGGCATCTGCCCCGAGGGCCTCGCGGAACCACCACGGGCTTGCCCCCTGGCTCGCCCCCAGCGCGGAGCGGCCAGGGCGGGAGGCGGCGGGGCCGGGCCACGGGAGAGCCCGGGAAGATGGACGCCCCGGCGGATGAGCCGGAGGGGGAGCGGGGTGGGAGCCACGGCCCCGCTTTGAAGAGCGGGAGCCCCCGGGGACGGCCGTGCCGCCCCCGCCGCCTGCGGGAGCCGCTCCGGGAGCGGGGAAGCCGGGCCAGGGAGCGCGGCCGGGAGCGAGGGAGCCGGCCCGTGGAGCTGGGCCAGGGAGCCGAGAAGGCTCCGCCGCGCCGGGCAAGATGGCGGCCCGAGGCGCGCTGTGCCCCGGGCCCGCCGCGCTTGGGCAGCCCCGCCGCTCGGGGGCCCCGGTTACGCTCCCCGCATTTTTTGACCTCCCTCTTCTCCTTTTTTTTTTTTTTTTTTTTTTTTTTTTTTTAAATATATATTTCCAGGCGGCAGGAGCGCGGTGCGGGAGGGGGGCCAGCGGCGCTCCCGCCGTACTCCCCCCTGTTTACAAACACAGCTGTTGTCGTGTATTTGCAATGCTAGGGGTAAAGCCACCAGCAGCGAGAGCAAACGAGAGATGGTGCGGGAGAGGGGTCCTCGGCATCTGGAAAGGACAGGGCGCCTTGTTTTTGAAACTGTCAATTCCCTCAACCCCTATTGTGAGCGCCTCATGCAAAACATCTCGGCCTTTTAAAGCGGGGGCTTGTGAGGCCGCCTCGGAGAGAAAGGGAGAGGGGGAGAGAGAGGGGCCTAGGGCACGGGAAATAATTATATCAGCGCAGTGAAAAAATGCAACGTGTAAGGCCTAAACCCGGCTCTCTGTCCCTTCCCGAAAGGTTTTTGGTCAGGCCGGAGCTGTTAGACCGCGGCTTGCAGGGCCAAGTACCAAGAGAATGGGCAATGTCTGCGAGCGTGACTTCGGGAAGGTAATTCCCAAAGCCTCCCTCCTGATTTTGCTAGCCAGAGCTTTTCATTTTCAGGCGCTCGCCCTCCTTTTGTGCTTCCAAGCTGACCAAATAGATCCCAGGATGAACCATTACATATTCTTCCCAGCAATCCTCTTAACCATAAAAACCACAATTAACAAGGTTATCTGTGTTTCATGTTCTCTAACATACTGCATATGTAGAATATTTTCCTGCAGATTACCGCCGTGTGTCAAAAATGCCACTTTTTTTACCCTTTTCTGTCTCAACCACTCGCACGTGTGAACAGTGACAAACACAAACATAACATTGCTCTCATTTCTGCAGAAACTTTAATTTATTGGCAACTAAATCTGTTCGAGTAAAAGGGATCAGAAATCATGTAAAAATCACCATATGAGTTGATTAAACAGCAAACTTCATACAACAGCTACCACTATTTTGCATTATTGCTAGTAGTGGCTTTTTAAATGAACAACCAGTAAAGAGATTATCCCACTGTAGTCAAGTAAGTTTAGCTTATAGAACAATCACTTCTTAAAGTAAATTGCTGTAAACGGCAAGTTACATCTTTAAGGGGCAATATACCTCATTGCTGAAGGCATTACACATGTTCCCTTTTTAATGTTCTAGACAATTAAACAGAGTCCAAAACTTTCTTTTGTCTTCCATCTGGCAGCACAAATATTCCCAATAAATTTACCGGTGAACTCTATTTGTGGCAAATACCTACAGAGAGTATAGCCCTTACAGTATATGCACTTCCTCAATTGCTTTTTCCTCTAGAAAATTCTGTTGATTTTTGTGTACACCAGGAATTGGAAAATGGTGGCAATTACTAACACATTGTAAGTTTTATCTCATGTAAACATCGCAGCAAAATGGTAGCCTGTCTCCCTTGGAAAACCTTGTGTTTTCCTCATTATTAGAACTTACCTTTATGGGAGAAATTTGGTTATTTTTATGTAATTCAATGGTAAGACTTCACATGTTTAAGGCTGCAATGATAATGAACTCTGATCGCAATAATAATTACAATGTCGTCAGAAACAGTTACCAAACTACCAGAATTGAACAGAATACCATCCCATCCCCCCCGCCTTTTTTTTTCCCTTTCCCCTGGTGAGTTATTGTACCTGGCTAATTTCTCCAACGGTAGTAAAACCACGAATGTCCCTGCTAGTGACTTGTACTAAACTGAGGTGTGCACGTGGTGAAAATTATTTGGCTGTTTAAACTCCTGGCCGTTTGCTGCTGCCTGGATGGAGGGGAGCCCAGCGGAGCAGCCTGCCGGGGATGCCCGGGGGTGCCTGGAGCTCCCGGGCCGCTGGCAAGGCTGGGCGCCATATTTCACGTCCTCAACTCTGCAGAGCCTGTTTGGTATAAATTTATGCTTATACCTCCCCCTCCAGCCCCCAACCCCCCAGCCCGGATTATTTCGGAACCTGAAAAGGCACCTCTGTAATTTACAATTCCTGGCCAAATCAGCATATCTCTAATTGGAAGTAAACAGGGTCAAGGGACAGAGTTACTTTGAAAGTGATATGTTGTTTAACTGACAAGGCGAAATTTTAGGTTTCAAGTTTGCATATTGCACTTTTGCAGCTTTTGGCTCTTTTTCTGTTTTGTTTTATTTTCCTTTTTCTTTTTTTTTCTTTTTTTTTCTTTTTTTTTTTCTTTTTTTTTTTTTTTTGGTCAAGGGAAGACCTTTGTCAGGCAGACACGGTTTCTAACAGAGCGGGGGGCTTTCCTGAGCAGTACATTTTGTACGTACTTACAGTTCTCTGGAAATAAGGCTGTAATCTGTGCAGCTCTAAACACACGAATGTAAACATTCATCTCAGAACAACTTCAGTAAGCAGATTTTTCATGAGCATCGTAATTTCAGCAGAGCGGTTAAGTATGCAATGCACCTTTTGCAATTGGCAGCTTAAAGTGATGTGTGTGCATGTGTGTGTGTGTGCATGCAGGGGGGAAGGGTAACTCCACTGAAAGGCAATTGTTTACTCTTTCTAAATATATTTGGCTGCAGGTATTCTTAGACTAGGCCTTTTACAATGAGAGGAAAACTCCGGTGTGGATATAGTAAACAGAGCTGAAATCAGTTAGTGACTGCTTGGAATATTTGGAGACATGAGGGGTTGGGACAGAGCATCACAAAAGGCAGGAATTAAAAAACTGAAACCCAGGCAGTGGATTGCCAGCAGAAATGTTGACTTTGAGTCACACAGTAAACATTACATTGTTGCTTTGTTTTCCTTTTTTTGATTTGCGATAAATTATTCTCCTGGGATTGATCGATGAGTGGAATCCTTAAAATTTAATTTGTGAATGATCTAGTATAAATAAAATGCTAATCCAAAGAAAGAAACCAGCAATTATTCATCCTAAACTCTGCTGATTCAGCAACTCAATTATTATTGCCTTTCTCAGGCTGCAAACTTTTCAGGCTGTTTTCAGAGTTGCTGTATCCGTCCTCCCCCCGCAAGAGATACCTTCCCCCGTCCTCAGCTCTGCCTCCACCTCGGCCTCCAGCCTTTCTCTTTTTTTTTCCCCTCCTTCCCTTTCTTTTGCAGAGGTTGGGGGGGAGGGAGTGAAACAGTTAACCTCTTGAAGCGTATTTCCTCCAAATAAAAACAGTGAACTTACAAACGGAGAGGAAACCACGGATAACTCTGCAATAATTCAAAGTGTTTGGAATCAGGATTTTTTTAAAACAGTGTTTTTAATTGAAAATAAAGCTAAAGCATGCTTTTCAACAGTGCAAATTTCCATAATTTTGATTTACTGCTTCCATCATCACAATATATTATACCAGCATGTCTTACCGAGGGCTAGACTCTAGAAGTCTGCCTGTTCGACTATTTCGATATTAAGTGCAAATATAGATAATTGCCTCTGATTGTCACGTGCAGTAGAAATGTTTCTGCTACATAGAGAGGATGGCATGGCAAAAAACCCCACGACAGTAAATTTCAAGAGATGAGGGTAGAACCGGGAAGTGTAATATGGTTGAATCGCCTGAGTTTTGTTGCCAAAAAGCTATGAATAACATGGTATTCTCATTTTGTGTAATCTTTCCACTTACGGCCTCTCGTTTCACTTTCTGTGTTGTATTTACTGCTTTGCTATTTCCTCCAGCCAGCATGAGGGGCTGGACCATAAATTGTACTGCTGGCCGGGCAAATATTTTAGTTGCTTTGCAAGTTTGTAAGGGGCATGTTCAGACCACAACTTAAGTATGACATTAGTGGATAACAGTAACCTTATTTAAGACCTCTGGGTGAAACAAAAAGGCTTCCCAATTACAAAGAGTGGCTGTACAAGTAAAAAGACACCCTTTTACCAAAAATAGAATTCCACATTTATTTACTGGTTTCAAATGAGGCAGCTTTTCCCAGCGCTGGGGTCACAGGCAGACCCCAGTCTTTTCCAAACCGGAGAAAAATGAGTAAGTGCAACTGCTCTTCGAAAAAGACACCCCTGCACCCGAAAACAAAGCTCCCGAAAAGTAGACTGCTGCCACATTGAATTATAGTGAACCCTTACTGTGCAACCATGTAACTTAACAAAGTTTAACTGAATTAACAGTTAGAGTTCCATTTTCAAAATCTAGTGCATAAATTTAATGGCTCATTCTAATATTTATTATTCAACCTTTTGACATTTATTTGCAGCAGTTGAATTGAGGTACTGGTGCATTATTAGCATTTAAACAGTAAAGTGTTCCAGCTCTACCATAATACTGAGTTTAACTTGAGTCTTTAGCCTGAAGTACTCTGTGGAATGTAACATAATAAAAAAAAACAAAAACAAAAAACAAAAAACAATGCAACAGAACAAACAAACAAAAAAGCCCAAACCAACAAGAACCAAAAAACCCCCACCAAAACCCCAAAACAAGGAAAAAAATCCCCCACTGTTGTAATGGTAAATAAAATAGTAATCCGTTTCTGTCTTCAGAATGTGATAAAACAGGATTCCAAAAGTGTATAGCATTAATGGGTTTGTACAAACCATGCTGCAGAGTTTAAAAAAAAAAAAAAAAAAGGTAAGAAAGTTAAAGTGGTTCAAGAAAATATTTTCCAAACTACTTTATTAATTAAATTTCCTGAATTTGTGGCTAGGTGGAAGAGGTATTGCAGAACCGCCCAGCTGCCATTTCCATACAGGATGGGCCTTGTGAGGTGGTTGGGAATCCTTAGTGGTGTTTAAGGAATAAGCTGGCAACAATCCCCATCATTGCCAATAATTAGTGATGGTGGACAGGGAAAATTTGCCATGAAATTAAATGGCCTTTTCACTGCTGATGCTACATTGCTGGCTACCCTTTTGCGTCTATTGTTAACTGTAAAATCATCCAGTGTTCCTTCATGTGTCTCGATTTTACCTGTAGGACGTGGGCTTCGAGCTGATTTCAAATTTGGTTTGACTGGAGGAGTCTGCAGTACAGGTCGCTTTCCCAAAACCAGTGTCCTGTAATTTTTTCTCACCCTTTGCTCCAAATTTATACTCCCCATCCTCAGGTTTTGGAGTACCTAAAGTGCATGAGAGGACCTGACTCTGAGTCAGTGGGTTTAAGGAAGTGGTTTCTTTCTCAGTGCATGCAGAATCTTCCTTGGCTGTTAATAAAGCGTCCTGGTTATTACTCTCAGTCACACCGTAAAATTCATCCTTAGTATCATTGCACTCACACTTTAGCTTATGTGTTGTAAGATCAGGCTCATACTCGTCGTTCGCACTGCTGTCCTCTATTTTGATTTTAATGCTGTGCAGGAATGGCAATGCCTTATTGCCTGTATCAGTGCACTGGAGCTCAGCTGCTGCTGCCCCTGGAGAAGCAGCATCCTCCGCAGGATCAGTTTGTAAAGAGGGCAAATCCGTGGCAAATTCAATACAATGAGGGATTTTGGAATCTTTCTCTGAATTTGCTGCCGCTGATGAAGAATCATTATTTAAGAACCTAGCAGCTATTGTATTGTTATCTACACGGTGTGTAGTAGTTGCTTGAAGGCATTTCCTTGCCTCTCTGAGTATTCTTTGTTGTGGAAATGCATTGTTTGTCTTTGGGCTAGGTGAAGAGGCCCCCTTTGCAACACAGTTAATTGTTAGGTCAGTACTCTTGGCATTATTGGAAAATTCAGAGTGTGGGAATGTGAGTTTCGGATACCCTATCGTCTCTTATCTCCGCGAAGCAGCTCCCAGGCCTCCGGAGCAGCGCAGCGCCGGGGCGGCGGGAGCCCAGCCGGGGCAGCCCCACTCCTCCGGCAGCTCCGGCTTGACTCCGCCGGGAGCGCCGCGGAGGGCGGGCAGCCCGCCGGGCTCCGCCGGGGCCGGGGGTCGGGAGGCGGCGGCGGCCGCCAGATGGTACAAGAAGTTGGCGTGGACCACGCCGGGCGGGCTGCAAAAGCTGGTGCGCCTGAAGCGGATGCTCTGCACCGAAACCTGGCTGGAGACCGAGCTGGAGTCGGAGTCCGAGGTGCTGTCCTCCTCCTCCTCCTCTTCCTCCTCCTCTTCCTCCTCCTCCTCCTCCTCCTCCTCCGAGCTGCCCTCGCTGGAGTCCGAGGCCCCGCTGCCCTCCTCGTCCTCCTCCTCCTCGTCCTCCTCCTCCGAGCTGCCCTCGCTGGAGCTGGAGAGGCTGGAGCCGCAGTCCGAGTCGTGGGCGGCGCGGCCCGAGCAGCAACTGGACTCCGAGTCGCTGCTGCCGCTCTCGGGGAAGGCGGGCGGCCCGAAGCCGCGGGGCAGAGGCAGCGGCAGCCGCGGGGCGCCGCGGGGCCGGCAGGGCCGGGGCAGGGCCAGGGGCCGGCGGGCGCCGCCGGGGGGGCCAGCGTGACGGCGGCGGCGGCCGCCCCGTGGCGGCGGCGGCGGCAGCGGGCGGGCAGGGGCGGGGGACCGGCGGTCGGGAGCCGGGGCCTCGCCGCGGCGGCGAGCGGGCGGCGGGAGCGCAGGGGCACGCAGCCGCCCCACCGCCGGCGCCGTTTCATAGTTTACGGGGGATTTGCAAGGCGCCCGAGCGATTTCTGGGTAGCTGTGGCCAGTGTATTTACTAAAAATGTGAGGTAGATGAGCGGCCGGTAGCAAGGCTGTGTCCCCCGGGCGCAGAGCTTTCCTCCGGACGTGAAGCAGCGGCCGAGGAGAGTCGCTCAGACCCAGCCAAGAGTTTGTTCTCCTTCCAGAAGCCGGAGAAGGGGTCGGCGGGAGCGAGCTCCGGCCGGAGATCCGTGGCAGACAGCGCCCGGCTTAGTTTCCTCCGTTTCGTTTTAAGAACCCGTTCGGTTTTGCAGGATGTGTATAGGGCTTCCACGTCCTCTCTGGAGATCAGGGTGCATTTGGCAGCGTGAAAAGCGATGGAGTTGATGGCTTTGAGTTTCCTCAACTCCTCCAAGTCGCAATGATGTTTTTTTTACTTTTAAATGATCCATTCGCTTGTGCACGGTAGTTCGCGGGATGTTTTTGAGCAGGTCTGTAAAAACCTGGGAGAGTGCAAACATTTGCTTTCCTTTAATGATGAGGTAGCCGAGCCTCACGCCATCCACCTCTTCAAAACCCGACTTCAGGTCTCCCATTTCGTGAATTAAATTATTCCCAGCATTTGCAGAGAGAGAGAGAGATGAAAAAAAAAAAAGGAAAAAAAAAAAGAAAAAGCCACACACACACAATCCTCAGCCAGATGCTGTATTTGTCTCAAGGCATCCTGCTAATAAAATATAACAAAGGCTGTTATTCCTGGTGAATGAAGTGCCAAACTTTAGACAAAATTTTAAAAAATAAATTAAAAAATACCGTGAGACCACAATCAGTATATAATCTTAAAAATCAGGTTTGCCAAAGTGTTTCTCTAAGTTGCTGCTGAAGATCAGTACCTGTTTCCCTTTCATTCCCTGCTTTTCCATTGGAAACTATGATAATGGAATGTGAAGGGAGGAAGAGAAAAGAATGCAGCTGCTATTCCCGCCGCTGCTTTAGCTACAAATAAAATGACAGAGTGAAGTGAGCTCGTCCGGAGACACCTTCATCAATTAATTCCCCTAAAGCCAACGCTGATTGGACACTCCTGACAGGTGATGCAATAAAAATTGATATTCCACCCCTTCCCCCAAAAAATCTCCCACTAATTAGCATACCCTTATACTGCCACCTCCCCTCCCAAAGTAAATAATACAGTTAGTATATAAATCTTTCTATTAAACAATCCGAGCTCAAACACACTCAGCTCTCTCAGACTTCCTCGTCGCTAGCTTCGGAGGAAGGATTTGTATGCTTTTCCCCCCCTATCGTTCCGTATATTTTCAGCCTGTTTTGGACAAACGTTGCTCTTTTGTGCATGCCGTGAATTTAAAGGACATAAGTCTGATTGTAGCGATGGAAAATCCTTCGGTAACGTAGCCGCTTTAAACTAGCGTTTTATTCTGCATTGTGTGGAAAATGAAGCTTAGCGAAAACGTGCAGAACAGCCTGGTATTTCCCCTTCTGAGGCTCCAAAGTTAAATGTTCGGTTGTTAACGAGAGGGAGTACTTACATTTTCGAGTTTCTCTCGATTTTCCTCTTCTGCTTAATTAGCTTTTTATAGCCGGGTACTAAGGTTATTTTTGCTGTGTGAATATCACGGGTTCCCGCACCGTGATACTATAACACTTTTAACCGAAATTCTGCCTGTAATATTGCAGGAGGGGGGGAGGAGGACGTGAGCTCACGTCAGACCCATAACAAAGCATAGATAAGCCAGAAATGTATACACTTTTCACGATTAACCGTGCTGGATCACGAGCTGGAATGTCCTATAGTCCCAGAGCCCACGTCAGGATTCCTGCGTCCTGATTGCTTCCAGCAGAGAAAGGAGAATGTAAAATATCCAAGGTGCTTCCAGGAGCCTTTACGTAATAACAAAAAAGTGCTGGAACACACAATGTACGATATTGCATCGAGCTAGGATGCTTCTGGCTCGCAGTTTGCATATTCCGCTCGGAGTAGCTCTGCCGAAGCTTTTTGATGCTCCATTTATATCAGCCCCTTAAAATCAATTTGAAGAAGCAGCATGAAGGTTTAACCTCTTCTCAGGAACGTTAAATTATTCGAGTGTCAAGAACGAGGATTTCGCAAATGTTGCGATAGCTGCATGCCTCTCCCTTGTCACGTTAAAGTGATGCTTGCGGTTTGCACGTTAGGCGCTGCGAAAAAAAAAATCACCAATCTCTGCCGTGCATCCAGTGTTCCGCTGGATACAAACACCAGCACTTTTATGTATCACTGCACATCCAGAATTAGACACATCCGCGAGATTAATGAGACATCTCATACTGCTGTGACTTGGCAAAAAAATCGACGGAGGAAAAAAAAAATAAAAAAAAAATCTTCAATCCCAAACGTCAATATCCACTCCGCGTGTTGGCAATATGGTGCGTGGAGTTCGTGTTACCCCGTCAGGTACAGCTAAAAGAAAGCGCATAATCACTCTGTGAAAACGCCGTTTTGCATGCCAAGGCGAAATGCAGGCAAGCCCCCAATTTCACAGGAATTCGAGAGAGAAGTGGGAATTTGGAGAAGTGCATCCGGGAATGGAGGAAGTCTATTCAAGGGAGCCTCTAACTCGGAGGGCTGAGATTTGAAAAGTCAGCCCTGGACTACTGTTGCTCTCAGCGCAGATGTAATCGCCGCTGTTCAACTTAATCCATGTGTGTGCGACAACCGCGATGCCTAGTTCTTCCCTCTGAAACCCAGGGATAGTATTCCCATCCGAGAAAGCAAGCTACAGCAAATTACATTTTGTCCCTCGAATTAGAAAAGGATCATTGAGGTGGATCTCGTGATATTTCAGCCTTTAAACGTAACCGAGAGGCAGCAGTGAACAATGCTCGGCTCAGCTCAGACCATCCGCGGAGTTCTTCCCTCTCCTCGCATCTGGATCCCCAGCCTTGCCTTTCTCCTTCTCGCTCGAGTGAGAGGCAAAAAAAGCAAAGTTTCGAGAGAAAACAGCTGCTGGCGCTAAAGAGAAATCATCGTGGTCTTTCTAGAGCTAGAGACAATAAGGTCGTTTAAAAAATTCCTCCTGATGTACTTATATGCTGCGAACACCCCCACCCCCTCCCTACTGCTCTCCTCCCCCTGCTTTAAGGTTAGGCTATGGAGTCAACAGTAAAGGAACAGTAAACTCCGAGAAAGCTGCTCAGAGGACGTTAACCCAAACCCCGATGGGCTGAAAAGTCCTTTATTTGTCAGGTAGTTCAGCTGGGTCGGGTTCCCGTGTAAATCCACGCGTGCGTTCGCACGCAGGGAGTCACGGACACCCAGACCCGCACCCACGCGCTGCCGGCGATAGTCTGGCAGTGGGGATTCGGCAACTATTTTAAAAATGTCCCCCCTTTCCCCTCCCCCCTTTTTTTTCCCCCTTTCTTCCTTTTTTTTTTCCTTTTTTTTTCTTTTTTTTTTTTTTTTTTTGAATTCCGGCGCTACCCGAAACGTTTAAAACTAGTGACGGCTTTTCGGCAAACCTCGGGTTCCCGAAAGGTGCGGCCATGAGCACCGGGGTCGAGGCAGCGCCAGATGTCGGCAGGGAGAAACCCACGAGAAGTCTTGGGAAATGTCAGGCGCCCAACCTACACATCCCCACCGTATACTTACACACACTTTCGGTTGCATATCTTTCTCCGCATCTCGCACAAGAGAGCTTTGTTTCTTTACTTCTCCATCATTTGGTTTGGTTCTTTTTGTGTGTGTATGTGTGTGTGTGTGTGTATGTATGTGCGTGTGTGTGTGTGTGTGTGCGTGCTTTCCCTTGGCCATCGGCACACGTTGTGTATCCGGGGTCGTCTTCAAGCAGGCTGGGGAAGATCCTGATAAACAGCCGTCAGAGGCCCCTTGCACACGCACACGCACATTAAAGGCAGAGGACTTGAAAATGGATTTGCACACGCACAGGGGATTGCGATCAATAGCCACCAACATTTATGGCTGAGATTGTTAATGTGAAAGCTGGTCAAAAGAATGAAAATGAAAAATTAAAGGTGTCTGGTGTCAATTACATGAAAAGTTATGCCATAATTTACTTACTGGGATGTATGCCTGCGTGTTCATGTGTCCATGTGCATGTGTGTGCAGACTCAGATGTACATGGAGCTATCTCTCAAAAGCAAGGGAGTTTCTTTGTTAATTTTGTGAACTGTGTCACCCTCACTGGTGATCAAAGATGAACATGATTAAAGGAATGGGTGTTTGTCTCACATTTCTTAAGATAAGGATGCCCAGAGATGCCCGGTTTTGCCAAATATATGCACATGCAACTACAGAGAGTTGTGTGTATGGGTGCACACACACACAGAGGCGATCAATCAAACGTGCTCCTTTTCACGTTGAGTAGCGTGCAATCTGCAATCTACACTCTATAGCCAGTAGTATTTCAGTCTTAAAACTGTCTGGCCAAAGGATAAACCTCATTAGGAAAGAAAGAGCAAAATATATTCATAATACTTCGCTGTAGACCTATTCCCATTTGTTGAAAATCATATACTTTTATTTTTGTAAACTTGTATTAAAATATATATATGCTCACAGGGAACTGCTTAGCCATGTCATTCCAGAAAGAAAACGTGTGTAACATTTAAAATACTCCTTTTACGTGATGTTTTGATTTATTTTCATAGTATGATTATGTTTAAATACCAGTGCAATTTAGCTTGACCTCTTCCTTCTGCAATGTAGTAATGCACACACCATTTACAGTCTTTTAAACGTTTCATTGGGAAATGCAACAGCAATGTCCACCACTGGTTGTACTAATGGGGAGAATTCTGAAAATCTTCAGGAAAACCTAGGGTCATGTGCGTTTTCACACTAGGATTGCCACATTATTAGAGTATTATCATTCTTTATTATTATTTGTTAATGCTGGACTATGTCTTCAGGTATTGACAAGTATTAAATAAACCTTTTGCTTTCATGATGCTGTGCAGAAATACATATTTTCACATGAGAACTTCATTTCTAACACGACACCCTGCTTCTATTTACTGTTGAGCGTATTTTGCTCAAGAAGGACACAGATAGAAAGCAGCTAGAGGCTATCACAAAGAGTCCAGTAACGTAAATATAATAGGGTCAAAGAATAGTATAATATGATCCTTCTGCTATTTTAGAGTCAGCCAAATGTGACCGTAGTAACTAAAATTTGCCATAAATTCTAGTCAGACAACGTATCAGAATGTATAACTAAATCTCCTAAATGCGTGGGACAAAGAAATACCAGGAATCGGTCTGGGGAAAAAAATCATAATATGGCTAACACTCTTATACCTAGAAGTTTTAGGTGTTTTTTCCCTGTTTTTTAAAATTTTCTTATTATTACCCCCCTCCCCCCTTTTTTCCCCCTCTTTCCCCCTTTCTTTTCCCCCCCCTTTTTTTTTTTTTTTTTTTTTTTTTTAAATCAGAGATGTAATGCAAAGTTCTACTAACTGCTTTTTAAGTTTGTAGGTTTTTGGTTTTGTTTTCATGGAGACTGGAGCGTTTCTTGAACACTAGAATTTTGTGTAATTTATAATCACTATGGGCTAAGACTATTTCTTGAATTTAATAGTCATGGTAGGTTTAAAATACTTTTTAGCAGGAGTTTCTGGACACATACTACATGCCATGTTGTTTACTGACCCATAATCAAAATGCAGTGACCTTCTACCCTTTTTTTTGCCCCTTGACCCATGCTGAATTCAATGCAGCCTTTATAAATTTGCAAATCCTTGGACGTAAAGGGGATTTGGTGAGGCTTTGTTCTGAAGGATCCTAAAAGTTTGCATTTTTAATTAGACAAAGGTAAAGCAACAAACATTGGGAAACAAGATCCTCTCCTGCACATAGGTGATCACTCTTAATTTCTACGGTGGGAAACTACATCTTAAAAAACATACCCTGCAAACTGAAAAGCAGTTGCAAACGAAGGAGATCAGGAGGTTATGAATTGCACCAAATTAGCAATGTGGTACAAATCACTTTCATGACGTAAGGGATAGCCAGGCCACAATCTTCCGGCGCTCCTCATCTCCAAGGACCGTGTGGATCCTGGTGACCCGGGGAGAGGGGCGAGCCAGCGATTTGATCTGGAGCTACAGGCGCATTCCCTTATCTCCTTTGCTATCAGTCAGTTTAAAGGACACCGTAATTATGATGGTGATAAAACAATGCCCGCTTATGTGTGCTGAATAAATAAAGAATGTTTACAGCCCCAGAATGTTTCAATTCCAATTAAACGCTATCAAAGAAAAGCCCCTTTTGCTCCCTCCCCCCTCCCTCCCTCTCCCCCACGACTCCTATTTACCTTGTTGGTTGTAATATGGCCCTATGAAATAAACCGGCCTTCCAGTTTGCCATTAAAGCCACATCGGGAGGACGGGGAGGAAGAGGAGGAGGGGGGAGGCTGTGAGACAACATGCACTCCCGGTCCCACAATTACTTTGGGTCGCCTGCATCCTCTCCCTTTTTAAAAAATGTATTTTGCTATTATTTGTTTATTTTCAATTGGCAAAGGCGTGATGATGCAGGGGGAAAAGGCACTTAAAGATCCTGCTCCAACCACCGGCCGAGGGAGTTGGGCTAAATTAATCCAGCGCCCTTGGGCACTGGAGGAGGGGGCTGTCCCCCCAGCCCCGGCTGCCACCCCGCCGGGGCCTCGGGGAGCGGGGTCTCCCCAGCGCTCCTCTTCCCTCTGCAGCAGGGAGCCTTGGAAAACGGGAGCCTGGAAATGCTTCCCACTCACTAAGACACAAGGATCATTTCAAATATTCATTGTATCAGCAAATCTCATCGTAATCAGATTAAAGCAAGGTTTGGGGGGGAACTGCCTGTGTTTCTGGGTGCAAAATGCCGACTGGACTACAAAGAGAGCAGAAAATGGGTTCCTCTTCCCTTACCTTGGTTGAATGGGGAGAAAAAAGAAAAGCAGTATTTTTTGCGAAAAAGGACACTTAAAAAACCTGCGTTTTTCCCCACTCCACCCCGGGTAGCATATTCCTCTCACAGTTTTTTTTCCTTTTAACTTTACACTTAGCATTTCTATATGATGCTCTTATTTACTTGTTTTAAACTACAGAGACTATTCCCGCTGTGGAATACACTGAGGTAGATTTTCTTCACGCCAATTTGCTTTTAGCTTATCTCAGCCGAGGGAACAGCTTTTTACATTCAAGCTTTAAAATGTATATTTCATTGAGTTGTCTGGGGTGAGATGTTTATATCCATTTTGTGGAAGTGAGTGAGGAACTGAGTGCATTTTCAGGTCTGCTCGATAGATGCAGGCCCTTTTCCTTTTGAAAGTTTAGACCTCCAATACACTCAATTCTACTGGCAGAATTAGGATGGACTTGGAGGGTCCTAAACGTGACCATTCACTAAGGCGGGGGGCTTGCAACAACGTGCTCGGCAACTTAATCTTACACTAAAAAGAGCAGAGTGTAAAAGAATGGAATACAAACTCTTCCCGACATTTGTAGTCGCTTCCAAAGTGGACCGTGCATTTTAAAGCTGATGGGAACGTGTGTCTTTTGGAGAAAAAAGGAGAGAAGGTAAGTGTTTATCCCTTGTATCCGCCAGTTCGGGTAGAAACAATGAAAGAACAAAGGGAACCACTTCTCCGTGTGAACATTTCCCATTTTCCTCCTCCGTTTGAGCCTCACTGCGAGGGGCTGGCGAGGGGAATCGCTCCAGCTTTACCTTTGGCGGCGGGTCGGGGGTGCGGGGCACGGGGAGAAAGTTGCGGGGCGGTTCAAGTCACCCCCCGCTCGCCGCCGGAGCCGGCCGCGAGCAGGAGCTGCCGATTTCATGGCTCGGGACTCACCGGACAGTCCCCGCGAGCCGCGGCCGGCGGGAGAGGCATCGGGGCCGGGACCTTTGTGTGCGGGGTCTGCCCGGCCCCGCGCTGCCGGCGACGACGGAGCTCCCCGGTGAGGCGGCGGGAGAGGAAGCGGAGGTTAGGAGCCGGGCTAGGAGGGGGTGTGGAGGGAGAAAAAAAACCCCTGGAATTATTTGCAAATCCCATAAATCGCGTGGAAGAGCGGTGGGGGAGGGGCAGGGGGCGAACAAACACGGCGGGCGCGGGCCTCGCGCGGACCGTTACAAGGGGCGGCGGCGGCGGGGCCCGGGACACACAGACACGCACGGACAGACACATGGACACACGCGGGCAGACACGGTGTTCACGGCCGCGCAGAGAGGCACGACCCCCACTCGCGGTGCGGGACCGGCCCGGCCGCCATTGGCGCGGGGACTCTCGGCCGCTGACCTTTCACCCCCCCCGTCCCCGCCCGCCGCTTCCTTTGCTGCCCCGACCACCTTCCTACCCACAATGCCCCGCGCCGGGCCGCGCTCGTGCCGCGCTCGAGCCTCCCGCCGCTGCTCCCCCTCCCCCCGCTCCGTTCCCCCCGGCATTCCGGGAAAACCCGGGAGCGGCGGCGCCTCCCTCGGGAAGCGCCGGGGCGGGCTCGGGGTGTCCCTGTGGCGGCGGCAGTAACGGCCGGGTGGGGGCGGGGCAGAGGCGGGCTCGGCCGCGTTTGAACGGGAGCGCCGGCGGGTGCCGGGGAGGCACCGGCCGGGAATCCTGTCACCTGCGGGGGAGGGGGATCGCTGGCCACGGGATGTGCGGGAGCCCCCCTCGGCCGAGGGCTGCGGGGGGCAGGAAGGGGGTCTGAGGTCCCTGCCTGCCCGCGTGTTGGGAGCCGGGGCGCTGGGAAGAGGATTTGCCTGTTGAATTTCGTCGCTGGTAGACGTTAATCTCGTGTTTTAAAGTACCTTGTCAGTGGCTTTAAGGAAATCAAACGTGACATTAATCAAATCACACAAATGTAAACATTTATAAGTTAAATCCTAATATTATGCAATTATTTAAATCGAGCCGTGGTTTTTCCTCAGTGTCATGTTGTAGCTCCCACTCTGTTCCTCACATGCTTTGAGTTTTCTGCTGGATCCCGGTGTCTCGGTGTCTGCTCCACGGAGTTCTGAGCGCGGGGACAGGGACGCGCTGGGCTGCAGGTGGCAAAGGACTGTACCTCAACTATCAGCTAACCAGGCCCATCAGGGTTAAAAAGAAGGGCGATTTTGTGACTTTGAGGGCAAAATCTTCAAATAACACCTAGCCTTTGTACCACTGAGGTTTTTTTCCTCGCCTGTGGATATGTGAAGAGGGCGATCCCGTGCAAAAGCTCGACAAGGATGCTTGGGTGGCTGAGATGTGGGCAGAGGTTCCTTTGCATCCTCAGTGGGATTTTTAGGCGAGGGTGACATGGGAGAGACCCATTACAGTGCGAGGAGGGAAGGAGGGATGGTGGCAGGCGGGCTTCGGCGGCAGGCACGGCACGGAGGCAAGTTTGGTGAAAGGATGGCAGGCAGGATACGCTGGGAAGCGGCCGGCGCCGCGGGCACATTGGCCTCTCCCCGTCTTCGCCCTTCGTCCCCGGCCCTTCCCGTTCGCCTCTCCCGCGGGGGAAGAGGGGATTTGGGGGGTCAGGGAGGAGAACAAATGCTGAGCCGCCCTTTGTGCGCTGCACCGTCCCCCTGAAAGGGAGGGAGCGCGCAGTGCAGCGGGGCCGCGGCGCCTCTGTAGTGCTGCCGCTCTCCTGCGGGCAGTGCTCGCGGCATGCGGGGCAGGAGCCCGGGGGCAGCGGGATCAGGGCTCCCATAGGCCGCCCGCCCGACCCCGGGATAGGCTCAGGAGCGGGGCTGGCGCCGCGCCAGCCGGGCAGCCCCGCTCGCCGTGCGGGGGCGGGAGAGCTCGGGGGCGAGCGAGTGGCTGCGGGAGTAAACTCGTGGGTGCCCTCGGCAGCGCGGCGCGGGCACGGGGCATTCATTCCTAGGGTGAGCGGGGGTCTCCCGTCAGCGGGGCGGGCTCCGGGGCAGGCTGCCCTAGGGAGCGGAGAGGCGCGCGGGCCCGCAGGAAGCGGCGGCGGGGCCGGAGGAAGCGCGGCCGGGCTCCCCCCTGCTCCCGGCGCTCCCCATTGTTCCCCGGCCGCCTTTTCGCGCCGCTTCCCGCCGGCGGGGAGGAGGGAGAGCCCCGGGCCCCGCTCGCTGCGTGCTCGCAGGCAGCGGCGCGGGGGGACCCGCCGGGAAATCGGGCTCATGAGTAGAGAGGAGCCTTTAGAAGTGCCATCCACTGAGGGAGCTCCGTGAGGCTGTAGCTCACGTGTTACTTGAAAGGTAAAAACCCCCCAACTACCGCAGCGGAATTGTACATAAAGTAACATCTGTTTCTGGGTGGATTTAGAGCAGGACTTGTTAAAGAAATTGGGAAAAACTGCTCCGACACACTGGATCTGGATTAGTAATGTAGCCAAAGAGAATTTTGGAAGGAACTATTCTTAAGACTGTGTATATAAACGACGATTAATCTTATCCTGTTTTTCATATAAGCACCATGATGGATTCCCCCGCCCCCCACAAGTGATTGTTTTATGTTGGCTTTAGATTTTAAAAGATTATTTTATAGCAAAAGTGTTTGTTGCAGTTTTTTTCCCCTGAAAATAATTAGAAATTAATTTTTTTTTTCGGTACACCATTTCAGGCTGAACTTTCTAATGTATTTCCATAGGGAAAGAATTAAGTAACTTGGTGTTCAAGAAAATTTCCAACAAGTGCCCTTAATCATCTAAGGAAAAAAAACCCAACATATTTGCACATTGTTCCTGGAAGATAAAATTAAATCGTGTAGCGACTCATATTTGTGATGACAAAAGAGTTTCTAGAGAACTGCTTATTTTAAGAAAATCCTTTCTAGGAGAATTGTGATTATTTTTAGCAAGTTATCGCCGAGTGCTTGTGAATTTATTTTAAAATATTAGACGTGATGCCTAGACTTTAAAAAAAATAAATATATGCAAAAAATTTAACATTTATCATAGATGGTGATCAGTAAGTAAAAGAAATTAAAGGTTGAATGTTTATGGATATCACTGAGCTGAAAATAATTCTGAAGTGACTTTTCTTCCCCCATGTACACTTGTGAAGTTGCATGCTTGCAGTCATTGTTTAAGATAATACCGTTTGGGACTTTTCTTTCACTCTTGGAAAACTTGCAGGCTTTTGTTGGACTCCTCCAAATAAAAACTCAGTTCAGTTTAGATGGTTAAAAGCATGCGTGTTATTCAAAAGTTGAAGATGCTAGTAATATATAGAAAACACCACCCTGGTAATATTTAAAGGCATTAGCTGTAAGATCGAGGAAAGAAAGATTTTTGTTTTTTTTTTTTTTACTTGTCCTGCTTGAGTATTCCAGAGATGTATTTGCTCTTGATTGCTGTTTGGGAATTTTCAGACGGTTACTACAAATTTAGAAGGCATCATTCGAAAGGACATTTAATACTCTTGTATTTGCTAAACCACTATATCTCTATTTGAAAACTATCTCATTGAATTGGAAGATTTAAAAAAAATAGGAAGAGACCTTTTGTTGCCATTCTTCTTTACTCTTTATTTTGTATTTGTGTGGAATGTGTTGACATATTTTATACATTATTTTTTTTCACAGAGGAGCATTGTTGTTACTTTTAATTGGGAAGTACCACGTTATAGAAATTACCCACATTCCCGACTCTGAAGTACCGTAGTAGGATTGACAAAAAATGATCCGAGGCTTGTGCGCTTAATTCACCAGGAATGTTAAGCTTCCCATATACACCCTATGTGGTCAAGTTAGACTTTCTCTCTTAGGCAGCTTTTAATGGTCAAAGCTGTACCTGGAGGAAATGTATCCTTGTATATCTATATGGAATTGAAATGAGATGGTAACTAGCAGTGGGAATGCAGCTCACTGATCGAAAGACCTTTTCTTTTTTTTTATTGCATTTGGCAACCTCTTTCTTTCAGAGACACAATACAATTAATTAACATATTCTGGGGCGTGTTTTTGAGATTGGGAAGTGGTGGCCCCTTGTTGAGAAGAAAACACTTTAAATAAAAAAGTAACATTGTCTTGTCCAAATGGTAGTGGGAAAAGCAGAGTAGTATTGCTTATCCAGCCCACGGATGCGGTTGATTTACTCCAATTTGCTTTAGCATATAACAAACCAGCTTTTCCTTTCCCACGCTTATATTAGATATATGTGTTTTGTTTATACAAACCCATCTAAAATAGCTCTGCATTTAAGAGATTTGATGGGAAATTCAGCATGTTGTTTCTCGTATTTAATATGTAGTATTCCTGAATTGAAATCAAATAAATGTGACCTGTGACACAACACAGTATCACAATGCTGATTGTAACACAACAAACATGAAAAGAAGGCTATTAATTTATATGGAATGTTAATTTAGCAAATCCTACATAGAAATATGCCAATAGAGGTAATCCGAGGCTTGGTCTTGGAGTGATGCTATGTACATGTATTTAATATAAATCCAATGAATTAATACATACCTCATAAAAATCCCAACTTTGAAACGAAGAATTCTTTGAAGAAAAGCCCTGTGTTACATTTAAGTTGCATATAATCTACATTCCAGAGTTTACTAACCCAGCTTTTCAGGGCTTAATATGGCATTAATATTCAATATGGTTTACTAGAAGTTTATTTCAGGTTCTTTTGTATCATAGTGTAATTATCATTACTTTGACTTAACTCATATAAAAATGTGGTTAGCATTTAAATGCTTTTTTAATGTAGAGTATTATAAATTAACTGTCACATTTAACTTCTTTAACTTCTTTCACTTAGGGAATGTTAAACCTTTAAAAGAAAATAATCACTGCACTTAAAAACATCCTGTGCTAGGTTTCCTTTATTTAGAATTTTGATTTGAGATTGTTCATTCAAAGAAAATCTCTTGTTTCATGTTTACTGTAAACCTCAGTCTGAAATTAACATTTAAATGCCAACACTAGTAACAGAAGCAGTACTTGAAAACCACCAATTTTATCCATTGCTGCTAGCTAAGTGGAATTTACCAAACTCTCCAAAGGTGATAATACAATTAAAAGCAAGAAAATGAATGCAATAGTTGGTGGAATTATTTTCCCCCTTTTTTTGCAGTCTAAAGAACTACAAAACTTGTAAATATGTTCACATAAAATAAAATAGCACAACATATGAAGAGGCATGGTGTCCAGGAGATGCACTGACATGACCTCCAATGCTGCTACCTGTACTTGCATGACATGTAAATATACAGAGCAATGCAAATTTCCCATCACCAAGTGACTACATGTTAAATGTTGAGACGTCTAAATTATTCAGGACGTTGCATTTGGATAGGTGTTAGAGACAGATTTTAGCAGTATATTAAAGAAGAGGAAAAAGGAAACTTTACTCTTTCTTAATACAATTTAGGAGTAAGCATGTAAGATACATTTACCTTATTAATGTGGGTTCTGTAGATACGCTGTATCCTTCATAACTGAACATGGATAGAAAGAGTTTGTTTGATCTAAGGCAGACTGCCATTTAAAATGCACTGCTTGCAAGAGTCAGGACGCAAAGTTGCATTTTATTTTGCGTAAGGTGATAATTTCACTGCTGCCTTCCCAGAAATGAAGCCAATATCCACGATTAGAAGGTATTTCAGTGAATGCTGTTAATGATTTAAAGCCACATAAACAAAAGACAGACAAGCATCAATGTATTTTAAATGGATAATCAAGAGATAGATCATTCTACCTATTGAACATCACTAAGCTACTGCAATTTTTCTGTTTTCAGTTGCATCTCTTTAGCTGCAGCGTGTATCTTTTTGCACATAGGTAAAGATCACAGCTTTCTCAACAAAGACCCAATCTGAAAATGGACTAAAAATTACTGTGAGAAGTTTGCTTTCTGGAAGGAAGTGAGTTTTCCTGCTCTACAGCTCCAAGTCCCAATATCGATTTGTGTTTTCTAATATAGTATGCATTTTATATCAAGTCTGTGCTTTTTCTGTTATTTTTGAAAGACGCTTCTGATTATTATATTCAACTGGTAATGTGGCTTTGTAAATTAAAGACTTTTTCTTGTTCAATGCTTTGTTTTATTCACTAAGATTACAATATGATTTTTCATATTTTAAGCAAAAAAGGTGACATTTTAACCAAGTATTCAAAAATCTTAGTTTTACTGTTGCCACTGATTATTTTGCAGTAAAAATTTGTGAATACGTCTTTATTTTTGTTTATGAAATGGAAGTGCTATTCACTCATATATGTTAATATTTTCTTGAGGAATGCCTTAAACTTTTAAAAACAATTTGCAGTTGGAGAGTGTAATTTTCTTTCACTTACACATTCATTCTGTTTGCGAAAATATCTAAGAAAAATGGAAACACAGAATCTTCTTGTAAGTTTCTTATATTCTAACTTGTTCAGCTTCAAGATTTTTTAGGTTCTTTTAAGCGAATTGGATTTTCTCCTTGCATTTAGATTAACAATAAAATTATTCATTTTTACTCACTGAATTATATTCTTCTCTAATTATTTTAATCTCTTATATATCACTATAAGAAAGACAGGCTTCCTTTTTAAAAAAAGAAAATTGGCCTTCTGTGTCATGTCAGTGCTTATTAAATACAACAATCATAAGAACATATATGCTACAAGATTTTATGTTCTGATTCCATAGCTGTTATAGGCTTAGTGTTTGCAGTATTTATTTAGTGGTAATGCATTTCTTTTCCTATTTTGCATTTCAAAGGTCTTCTCTAAATGATTGTTTTGCAGAACTATCAAGAGGTTATCTAAATTTTTCAATCAAATATTACACAATACCATAAAGTGATAGTCATGGAGTTTTTTCCAGTCCATGTGTACTCTTTCTATAGAAAGAATTAAACAGAAATCTCTAAGAAGACAACAAATGTTTCATTAAATAATTGAATGCATTAGGCTTGACTGAATTTTAACCAAAGCAAAATTTTGGGCTGTTGAATACTGAGCTAGTGTGTTACATGGTGTGAGATTACAATATTTTTATTTGAAAACTATACAGTAGATTCTTCATGAACATACTCTTGTTGCTATGGTGCAGCTTTAATCAAGTTGTTGCAAAGTAATTATTTTTTTCTTTGGTAATGCTTTATAAAACTAAAGTTTGAGCTTTAAAATAGCTAACATGAAAAAAAAGGACGCTTGGGAATTGATTGTACTAGTTGCTTTTCAGAGAAGAAATTGCAGGAAGACCTCCATGAATTAAAAAAAAAAAAGTGGTGAGAAAAATTTACAATTGTTTGTTACAATACAAGTTTTAGTAAATGTATGAATTAATCCAACAAAATGTATTTAACATATTTTCATTTTAGAAGGATATTTATTTTAATTTATGTGATTTATGTGTCAGGGAAATAAAGGCTAGATTTGCTGCTATACTGTGATTTTTTTTTTTTTTTTTTTTTGGTTAGGGTTAGCAGAATCGTTGAGAATGCTTTTTAAATTAGATGTCATTTTCTTGACGAGAATGAAGAAAGGCTGCGACACTGTATCTATCAGCTTCAAATAATTCGCATTTTTTTAAAAAGCCGGATATATTAATAGCTTTATTTTCTTACAAAGTAATTGCTTGCACCTGCAATTTTCAGGGTGTTTTTATGAGCTTTTAAAGTAATAAAAATAGTGTTTTAAGTATGTTTTGTAACAAATAGTTTTATGTTCAAATTTGTGTTCTTCAGTGTTGATAGGACATTTGGTGCAGGGTGATTGTTTTTTTTTTGAGAGCAATTTTTGATTTTACACAACTGAAACATACGACATTCCAATCTCCCCCCTCTTCCGTTTTTTCATATATCTCAAAATTTTCTAAACTCTTATGGCTATTTGGAGCATATATTTACAGAGAAATGCTTAGAATGCTCCCCAAATGGCTGCAATAATCTCATGTTTGGTTGGGCCTTGCACGTAGGAAGGTACCTCCATGATTCTTTTTTGCTTGCCTGCCATTCTTCCTCTATCAAAATAATTTCACTTAAAACTTGAAGGAGAGAAAAGAGCTTGACCTAAGATATCCTGAATACAAACTGCAGACTCGGATGTCTGCAGGGGGTAGAGTTGTGCACATCCCACCTCTCCCTTCCACGTAGCAGTTTGTTAATTAATGAAACATCTGCACTTGTGTACAGGACTATGACAGTGTATAAAATATAATCGGCACATGTGTGGGTCTAGGTAGTGCTGTGCAGTGCAGGAATGTACATAATTCAGTAGAGATTTGTACAGATAGCAGCTAAGCTGCCCTTGCAAAATCCTCGTGAAAAATACAGCCCACGCACAAATTCTGCTTCTCTGCCTTTTAGCATCATAATGAAGATGAATCAATGATATCTTCCTTGCTCAACACAAAATAAACAAACAAACAAACAAATAAATGCTAGGCCGGGGCAAGTGAGTGACCAGGATTTTGCAAGGCTGCATTTAATTTCTCTATGCTCCTAACAATCACCACAATTGGTTCCTTCTGCTAAGGCATACCTGCTCACAATGGAGAATTGAATAGGCTGAGATTTTCCTCTCTGCTGACCACCTCAGCTCGCTCCCCTCAGTTTTTGTCTCTTTCGCCTCCCCCCACCCCCTTTTTAATTTAGAGAGACAACAGATTTACAGAATTGTTTTACTAAAAAAAAAAAAAAAAAATCGCCCAACTTCTAGAAAGACACGTCCACCTCTGAGTAAAAGTAGAGAGCAGCTGTATTGAGGAAGATGTTTGTTTTTGTGTGTCTGCGGCCTCCCTGGTTTCTCTATTTGTCAGCTCTCCCGCTCAGCATCACTTTCGCTGCCGTGGCAGGAATAGCCAGGCAGCGCTGCATCCACGCCATGAGTTTTGAGGGAAGAGCAAAGAGCGGGATTAATAATGCATTAGCTTTGCAGCCCCATCGCAGGGAAAATAAACAAAATACTGAAAGTTGCGGTGAGGGCAGGCAAGTGGCGTAATAGCGAGAACGCATTAGTCCTGCAGGCACACCGAGGGGATATAAACAGGATAATAAAAGTTGGGAGCGGGAATGCATTAGTCCTGCAGTCACATCAGGGGGAAAATAAACAAGATAGTAAAAATGATTTCGGGGGGGTGGGGAGGGGGCGGGCACGGGGTGCGTCCCGCGGCCTTCCTGAAGGGGGCCCGCGGAGCGGCGCGCGGGTGGGAGCGGGGCGCATGTCCGCCGCCTCCCCGCCCCCGCGGCCGAGGGGCGGGCGGGGGGCAGCGCGCGGCGCGTGCGGCGCTCGCGGGGGCGGGGAGGGCCGGGCGGGACGCGGCGCCGCGCGGGCTGTCCCGCGGCCCCGGCGCGCGGGGGGGCCCCGCCATGTCCCGCGCGGGGGACGGGCCGTGGCCGCGCGCCGAGGTGGGTGCGCGCGGGCCGTCAGGTGCGCGCGGGGGTCGGCGAGGGGCGGGCGCGCGCCGCCGGCGGGGCGCCGCGCGCGCTCCCGCGCACGCTCTCTCGGAGGGGGCGGCGGCGGGGGGCGGAGGGGGCGCGCGCTCGGGGCGCCGCGGCGGCGCTCACGTTCCGCGGGCGGCGCGCGAACCCTCGCGAGGAGGCCCCGGGCCGAGGCCTGCCCGCCCCGCGGGCGCGCGCGCAGTGCGCCTGCGCGCCGGCGCCGCCGCCGTGCCCGCCCGCGGAGCCGCGTCTGCCTCAGGAGCCCGCCGCGGCCCGACCGACACAGCCTGGCCGGTTGGTCGGGCGGGGGCGAGACGAGGCGCTCAGCCGGCGGTCATGGGTCCCGAAGCGCTGCCGCGGCGGCGGTGGCGGCGGCTGCGGCTGAGTGACTGAGGGGAGACCCCGCCGGGGGAGGGGGCAGGCGGAGGGCGAGGCGCGTGTGGCGTGCGCGGTGTTGACGACGGTGTTTTTAACCCTTAGATGGTCTCCAGCGAGCCGCTGCTGCTGCCGGTGTCACTGGAGGGCGAGTTCTCCAGTAGCATGAAGGAGATGATCGGCGGCTGCTGCGTGTGCTCCGACGAGCGGGGCTGGGCCGAGAACCCGCTCGTCTACTGCGACGGGCACGGCTGCAATGTCGCAGTGCATCAAGGTGAGCGGGCAGGCGAGGGCAGCGCACCCGCTCCGGCCTCCAGCTTCCCCACTTCCTTCTCGCTGCTCCCCGTCCTCTTCCCCTGGGCCTGCTTCCTTCTCCTCCCCACCCTCCGACCGTTTTTCCCCCCTTTTTTCCCTCCCCCTCCCAGCTCCTTCTTTTTACCCATGAAGCCTGTTTCCCTGTTTCTAAGGCCACGTGCTTTCTGGTTTGACTTGCTCTGTCATCTTCTCTCCTTCCCGTCTGTCTGTCTTTTCCCTCTCGTGAGACTTAGTATAGTATGTTCTCCTGCATTATGGCTGTGAGAAAGAAGAACACCACTTTCCAATTTTTTCCCTGTTTCCTCTTCTCCTGCATGTTTTCTGTGTCTGTGCTTCCCAGTCTGCCTCTGCACCCTGTTAACAACTTCAGCTGAGCCTTTCAAACACTCTCTTAAAATTGCTTTTGGTCTTGGCAGAACTTGTTACTATATTCTGCTAGTTACTGCTGTATTTCTTTTTTCCCCCCTATGTAATCCCTGTTGTCTCTGCCTTTCCCAAGTTTGAAAAATTTATGTGAGGGGCAGCCAGGAGATGAGGAGTGTTTAGGGTTGGAAGAGAGGAGTTCGTAGGAAAGACTTAGCTGTCATGTGATTTCTATCTCTGCCTGCCTTTCCTTGAATGTCATTTGGCTGATGTTCCCTGGTAGATGAAGAGGCTTCCTGTTGTGGTTGTGCAGGGGGAGGGTGCTGTTTGGAATGGCTGATGCTGGATTTGTTTGGCTTAGTGGAGGCTGGTTGGTTGGTTTCCAGCTCAGTTCAGGAGCTGGCATGTTCCCTCTGTGTGATTGTTTTGTTTCTGTCAGTGGGTTGACCCTTCGTGTGAGAGCAGAGGAAGAAACGACTCTGCTGCTTACATTGTAAGAAAGGAAGTCATCATAACTTTTCCTTTATGGTTGCAGAAATAAGGAATAAGATTAAGGCAGTTTTTCTGTACCAACTCTTAAGCGGTCATATGAACTCAGTGACTGGCTTTTTGGCTGCTTACAGGTGGTGGACAAATTGGAGGAGACAGAAAATCCTAAATCCAATTCATTAATCTGAATGCCTGGTGCATGTGAAATTGCTACTAATGTGTGTCTCATGCTTGGTCTTAAAGTGTGCTGATGTCATACAGTAGTTGATTGTTCCAAGTATCTGCTCCTTTGTAAGCTGACAAATAGTGAGAAATAGTAATGATTTAAGGAGATATACAAAATAATGAAGTTATTTTTGTTAACATTGGGTTGAACACAGAGGGGAGCTGACAGAACCTCTGAAATTAATCTGGTTTTGAATTGGTTTTCTGTTATCTTAAGGGCTGAGTAATGTTAATCAGTAGGTTGCCTGCTCTTGAGGAATCTTAGGATCATGAAGAAGAACACTAAAATGTGAACACTTCTAGAAGTCATACCTGAAACAGCTATTCCTTTTGCATTATCTTGGACATCTTCCTTTGTATCTAGAGCCTTGCTGATATTTTCAGTGAAAGAATTGGATGATAGCAGCAGTTGGAGCTGAAATAGCTCAGGAACAGAATAGGAACAAAAGTCAGTTATAGAAAGTATTCCTAGTATAGAGACACACTTCAGCAGGTACAAGAAAACGAACATTTTTTTCCTAAAGTCATATCCAAGCCCGAATTGGAATCTGTCAGGAGGTATGCAAAGTACTGCTTTGTATAAATCCAGAAGCTGTAAAAGAGATCTTAAGAAAAGAAGTCCGTGTTTCGATTTAGTGTACTGTTGATGCTTTACATTTTGGATTTGATACATCATGATACGTCATGAACTAAGCTGGTAGAGGAGGCATGTCCACTCTTCTTGTGGACTTCCTGTAGTAAATGTAGTAGTCCTCATAGTCAAAGCTGATGGTCTGTATTTGAAGTACAAACAACAGTGTTATCCATAAAACTTCATTAACTGCTTTGTTTTGTTATTATAATTATTCTTAGTTCAGATTAAACTTCTTTTCAGTTCTTAAGTCTTTGGCAAGTTGTGAAGGACGAGGTCTCTCAATGTGTTTAAAGAAGGTTTGCACAGTAGTGGAAGTATAAACAAAACTCTGTAAATGGTATCATGGTATGTCAGAGCACAACCTGTGATGGACTCTTCTAGGCTATAGGTGTGCTGTGTTACCCTGGCAGATGTAGAAGTGCTTCACTTCAACTTTGGTCTTTGCCCAACTCGTGTTGCCTTTGCATCTACTTGCCAACCCTCTCTCTGAGTTGCATTTTATACTTGTTTCCTGTTCTGCACTGTCACTTGCTACCCTAAATGTATGATTACGCATTTCAAATCTCCCTCCTAATAGCTGAAGAGAAATTCAGAGTTCCCCCTGTCTGTGGTTAATATAGATGTAATGAAAATGTGACTTTTTTTTTCCTCATGTTAAAAGAGTTTTGTTGTACAATAGAAAGGGCTTATCAGAGTAGTTTGGACTGTAAGTACTTGAATGAAGTATTTGGAAATTGGACAACTGATCTTAATATGATTACATGTGTGTATTTAATAGGAAATTATTTCATTGACTTTCCTTCATGGAAATGAAGGTGTATTAGCCAGATGTTTTTATATCACTGTTGCATTACTATTTTTCATCTCCAAGCTACCGCAAAATCAATATATTTGTACAGTACAACTAGAAATTACTAATTTAATGTCAGCTTTCTTCATAACTTTAAATTATTCATATTGTTTTTCTACTTACACACTTAAACCTGATTTTTGTGTTTAAGTAACATATGATTGTTGAGAATTGAGACTGACTTACCTTTAGTACTTTGGGATTATCTTTGGGCGAAATGTTTGGCTTTTTGGTTCTTTGTTATTTGCTACACCCATACAAATATTAGAGTATACTCACAGCACTTGTATTCTTTTATTTTAATTCCCTCTATAGTTCTTGAGGTTACTTGATGTGTGCATTTCAAGCATGAGCAGTGTTGCCAAATTGCTAAACTCTTCTTTTCTGTGGAATTCGTAACAAACTCTTGGGGTTGCTTTTATATACTGCAAAAATATAGATGACTGTTTTGCAGATAAATTTGCATGTCTGAAAATCTCTTTCCTAAGGATTTATGTTGTAGCCTGGCTCACATTGCAACTAATCCAAGTCCTGATGCTCAGTTCAGTTTGTATTTACAGCTCCTTGAATTTTCTGGGGTAAAAAAGCAAACTTCGTTCTGTTCACTATGGATTTTCTGCTTAAGACCAGTTAATTTGCATATAAGAGTATGAAGACTGGATAGTAAGAGTATGAATAAATGTCTTGGGAAGAACTCAGGTTTATTAGTTATTTTTAGTTTTCTCTTAAAAAAGACCTCATAATAACAAGCATCTGTCATTTATAGTGAAGTGTCTCACCTGTTTTACAGGTAAATAAATAGCAAAACAGGTCACATGAAACATTGCTGCTTTTGAATGGTTATGTTACTTTTCAAGCTAATGTGTTTTTTTTCATTTAGCAAATTCTGCATAGTTTCTAAAATCCAAGCTTGTACATAATTGCTTGTACATAATTTCTTGTACTTCTGTGATAGGATTTAATGTGCAAAATATAGATGTCAATTTCTTGATAATGAAAATTATGTGAGATCAACTGACAGTAAGTTTCTTTTAGAACATACTAGCGTTGCTGTTTATATTTGCTGAATTGTTTTGTCTTATTCAAAACAGCTTGCTATGGAATTGTTCAAGTACCCACTGGACCGTGGTTTTGCAGAAAGTGTGAATCTCAGGAAAGAGCAGCCAGAGTGGTATGTTTTTTGTTTATTAAGTAATGCTAGTTGTAATCCTTGTGTGGATATTTACCCAAGTGTTACAGTAATAACAGAAGAGAGCTTTGCTTTCTGTTGTAATTCATCTAAATGCTGTTCAGAAAGACCGCTTATCTTCTTTTTTTAAAGTGGAAATATGTAACTGTCTTTGAAGTATTCAAAGTGTCACAGTGTCAGGGTATGGGGTTTTTATTTTAGATGGTGATTTTTGTTTAGTTGGTTTGTTGATCTGTTTGGTTTTTATCCTTTTTTTTTTGTCCATGGTGTAGGTTTTGGTTAATTTTGTTAGTTTAACACTTGCATAGTTAGGTACAGGAAGTAAATAAAATCTGTCTCTAATTTTCTTTTACAGCAACTTTAGGTTGCCAGTTAAAAGGTTCAGTCTAGGAACACTCTCAATAAGTAGTGTTGCTAATTTAAAAAACTAATGCTTACTTGGAGTGTGATGCTTAGAATTGAAGAAGTATTTTCATTCTGTTTTTCTAATTCTTTTATAGTAGATATTGGGGATTCAGATAATGCTTTTCTTTTTTTAACATGGTTATATGAGGTTTTGTTTTGGTCAGACTTGTATGTTTGTTAGATGAAACTGGGTGATGTCAGGCATTTTTAGAAATAGAGAATAGAGTACTTGGCACTTCCTGGTTTGTCTTCCAGCAAAAGATAAACTGAAAGAAGTGAGAGTATTACAAAAAGTAGGCTGTTCCTTTGCCTCTGAAAAAAATGCCATTGCAGGAGAAGGTGGTGCAGCATCTTAGAGCAGTGTGTAAAATGTTTGTAACTTTTGTATCTAAAAACAAATGGAGCGTCAGAGACCAAATTTTCAGTTACTGTCAGTGACTATCAGTGTGTTTACATGACCTGTTTGCTGCGCCTATTTCCTTCTCTAATATAAAGTGCTGTAGAAATGGTGGCAAGACTTACTGTTAAATGAATTTTTGGCACAGATCTAAAGAATCTCTTTCCTCTGCTTTTTCCCACTAATGTGCTGATAATGCTCAGGGTAATTGAGACTTAGTTCTTCCAAAGCAGACCTGTTGGCGGGAGCAAGAAGGGATTGATTTTTGTATGGTCTTCAAGTATTTGTCAATAGAAAATCAAAACCCTTTGTAAAGAAAGGGTGTTTCTTTTCTTGGGGAGACCATCAGCTGTGAGAAGTTTAAGAGCAGCATTTTTAAAAATTGCTGAGTTTCATGTGTACAGGTTAATAGCAAAGTTAACAATACTGAGGAGAGAGAAGACAGCTGGTGTCTACAAGAGGATTTTCCACGACTGTGATGGGGAATCCTTGTGGTTTGGAATGTAGTTAATCCTGGCTTCTCATGACACAAGGAGTGCAAGAGAGCTGTCCAGAGTTCTATAATAAACAGTGTTTCACAGTATTAGGATAATTTCTTGAGTTTACCAAGAGAATAGCTTTGATAGACTACTTTACTTTTCTACTTGAAGTGAAGAAGGGATAGTAATAATGGAATTCTCTGCTGAGTGTATTGTTATTATTTCCACCAAACAGTGTCTGTTTAGTTCAACATGTTGATTACTGCTTTTGTTTTGAAAAAAGAAATCTCATTTGTAATGTAGTGTAGGTTTAAGTGGTTCTTTGGTGAAACTGATTGTATGTGAGGTGTAACAGCTCAAGTTTTAACAGCTATTTATGTGTTAGCGAGTTAGAAACATGGTGGCTGTATCTGAAAGTGTCTTGGAGCAGCTCTTGACATTCAGAAGCTAAACTCAAGCCCTGACTTCCATATAGAAACTGGAGCTTTACAGTAACCAGACCCAGAAGTTTTAACACACTTACAAAAGCAAATGTCCTTATCATCACTGAATGAGACTTGGTTTTTCTCTTGGCCTTTTTGCCTAAAAAACAAACCAGAATTAAATTAATCATATTACATTGATTATGCTTCTGCTTACTTACTTTTAATCTTTAAAGAGACCTCAGTTTTGTGCTCAAGGCATGTTTTTCCATGCTGATACTGTCTCTGTTGTGTGTTTCCGGGGTGCCTTTCTTGGTTGTTTTTCTTTTTTAATCTTCAGTTGCTGGGCAAATTAATTAATTCTGATAAGCAACTGCAGTTAACGGCTTATACTAAAGTTAGTCTTGCTTTAACAATGAAAAGAAATGGGCTGACTCAGGAGCACATGATGCAGGTTGGTGGGTCACCAGGGAAGTTCACTTAACAGCAGACTAGGACAGGTGGCTGCCCATGTACTGTCAAGTGTTATGCACTGGTGTGTACTGTGTTCCCTTTCTTTTGTGTGCTGCCTCTAGGCTAGTGCATACTGGATGGGAGCCAAAGTGGTGACTGGTTGACCTCTGTGTTTTTGTTGGGAGCTGGGAGCCAGTGTCTTGGCTGCTGAATGGTCAGCTGGAAAGCACTGCTCCATGCTGGACAAGTCATACTGAATTTTGAATCCAGCAGGGTCATGTTTTTCTCTGTGAGAGAAAGTGTGACTTTTCATAAACCTGAACTGTTTGGATAACGGATGTATTGAGATAGCTGGTAATTATTTGTCTTACTTTTTAATCATGCTTGTAATTGAAGATGGTAATCCCAGTATGCGCTTTTTGCATCACTGTGTAAGTTTGTAACTATCGCTTGAGAAATCTTAATTTTCTCTAAATCTACTCATTTCTCCTAGCTGACCTATGGTGAGCTTGAAGTTCAAGTCTCTTCAAGATGGGTGGTGTCTGCTCTCAGCTTTGCCTGTGTCAGCACCAGCTGTTATAACCCTGCATAGTGGGGCCCTTTTGGCGCCTTCAGATGTGTCTGAATTCTGAGTAAAAAAGAAGGGCAAATACATATTGATGTAGAAAAAAGTAATTCTGAGGTCTGTGAGGTTGTATATGTATTGAGTACTACACAAGGGACTTTGGGTTCTGGCTTAAGCAATTGGATGGTGCATGTATGTGTTGTCCAAGGTGTGATAGTTCTGGTACCCAAAGAAAGACTGGAGAACTAAGATTAGGATTTGTAGCACAACTATTGTTCAAAAAGACTTTTTGTTTCCCCCATAATTCTGTTATGTGTCAAACATCTTCCTTGATGATCTTATGTTAAGAATAATTTAAATATAGTATATAGTGGGTTAGAAATAGACAGTGTGTTTATGGTTTACTACAAATTACTACTCTTCATCCTCACCATGAAGGAGCTGCAGTAATCTGTGTCATAGAGTTCAGGTGGGAGTTCATCATTTGTACAGGTAGCTTGGTCAGGCTTTTTATCTTTGTGTAGGTTCTGTTCTTCTGAATCCACCTTGATTCAGAGAGACCAGGAGATCTCTGTACTGAACTTAAGTGTTAAGACTTCCAGGAAGTTTTACTACCTCAAAGAGTAGCTCAGATGCTAAATTTGAGGTTGGATTGCTTGCATTGCAGGTGATTCATTATGTTGATCTGTTTCACTGGAATATGAATATTGTAGCCTGTCCTTGCATCTGGAAGAATCAGTTTGGACTTGATACAAGTTACTCTAATGTCATAACAGTGGTGTTTTTTTTGCTTGGCATTTCTGTGGGTTTTTTTTAGTGCAATGCCTTCTGAAGTTAAATGCAGTCATGGTCCAGAACTGAGTCAGCACATTTGTGTGACACTACAGCTTGTCTAGTAAGCCACCTGGATTTTAGTCCTGGCAGATGTGCTTGCTGAGGGGGCTGTGGCTCCCTGTGGATCTAGCCACCTAAGACTTGAGATAGCATCTATCTCAGCTCAGTCTGGCATAATTGGAGTCTCTTGCACGTGTGTTTTTTAGAACTTGGTGTGGAAATAAAAGGATTGTCATTGCAGAGTAAGCTTTGACCATACAGTACTCAGTACTTAAGGCTTCAGAGCAGTAGAAATGCAGCTATACTGTTAACCCAGTTCAGGTACGCTGTGTGCCCATAGTGATAGGTTCCTGCTGGTTGTCCTATGAGACCTGGGCTGCACCTGCATCTGCTGCACAGATGATCCAGAGTCTGAACACTTGAATTTTAATTAAAAAAAAGAAATATTTAATCTAACAAGAGTTGAAGCTCTCTCCAAATTCTCTTTCTTAAAAAATGGTTCATCACATTTCATCTACAAACTTTTTTTGTAGACTTGCTCATAAGAATTGTTTGATGTATCCATATTTTTATATCTCATCCCCAGCATTTATATAGTATAAAATAAGCAGAGGTGCAGTATCACTTGCCTTTTGCCTAAATAGGAAGAGGCAAAGAAGGAGGAACTAGGAATGCAGCCTTTCCATATGCAGACACTTCTGTGGTCAGAGTTCTGACACCTGTGGCTCAAAAGGCTATCTGCAGGGGAGCGGGATCTGTTCTTATTAACACCTGTAGCTGTAAACTAGAATGAATGTTGATAAATATGATCACAATACAGGTGAACTAAACTTTATTTTAGAAGAATAAAACTTGCTGGTTTTTTTTTCCTTCAATTTAAGTACTGTCCATCAATGAGTATTAATATTCTGTGAAGTCTCTTTGAAGATATCCCTTGAAATAATTCTTAAAAAAATGTTAAAATTAATGTTTCTTTGGTGTGTATCCATATTTTTCCTTAAAGGACACTTCATGTGAGAATATGACTAGAGGTACTTTAAGAATATTGTAACAAACATTACTAGAAGAATTGCTTTAGTTTTGAGCACACTACAGAAAAATTGGTCTTTGTGCTTTTGTTATTTGTCTGCTATTTATGAATGACTCTGCAGTCTAGAAGGCATTGAATATTAGTTTGTAGCTGGATGTCTTGGATAAAAAGTCTACCTAAGGATACTTAGAGAGAACATAATGTAATGGTTTTGTGTGACAAGGTTTTGTTAGTAAAGGGGCAACAGGAAAGAAGGATTTCCCTGAGAAGCTGCCAGAAACATCTCCTGTGAGTGCCAGAGCCAATGCCAGCCCAGCTCCAAGACAGACCTGCTGCTGGCCAAGGGAGGCTGAGCCAATCAGCAGCTGTGGCACTGCCCCTGAGATAACATGTTTAAGAACAGATAAAAAGCTCTGCTGTACAGAAACTGCAGCTGGAGAGAGGAGTGAGAATGTGTGAGAGAAACAACTCTGCAGACACCAAGGTCGGTGAAGAAGGAGGGGGAGGAGGTGTTCCAGATGCTGGAGTGGAGATTCCCTTGCAGCTGTTGGTGAAGACTGTGGGAAGGCAGGCTGTCCCTCTGCAGTCCATGGAAGCCAACCAGGGAGCAGAAACCCCCCTGAAGCCTGTGGAGGACCCTGTGCTGGAGCAGGTAGATGTGCCTGAAGAAGGCTGTGACCCTATGGGAAGCCCATGCCGGAGCAGGCTCCTGGCAGGACTTGTGCAGAGAGAGGCCTATGCTGGAGCAGGTTTGCTGGTAGGACTTGGGATCTATGGGGATTCTGTAGTGGAGCAGTCTGCCTATGGGGCTGCTCCCCATGGAAGGAGGGGCATGCTGGAGCAGTTCGTGAAGAACTGGAGCCTGTGAGAAAGACTTATGTTGGAGAAGTTGGTAGAGGACGGTCTCCTGTGGGAGGGACCCCATGCTGAACCAGGGGAAGAGAGTGAGGATTTCTACCCCTGAGAACAAAGAGAACAAAGCATGTTATGAACTTACCACAGCTCCCGTTCTCCTGTGCTGTTGGGTGAGAGGAGGTAGTGAAAATGGGGAGAGAAGTTGAGCCTGGGAAAATTTGAGGGGTGTGGAGAAGGCATTTTAAGATTCAGTTGTTACTTTCTCATTATCCTACTCTGACTTGTTTGGTAATAAGTTATTTTTTCCCCAAATTGAATTTGCTTTACCTGTGATGGTAACTAGAGAGTGATCTCTCCCTTTTTGTTGACCTAGGAGCCTTTTCTTCAATTTCTGTCCCCTGTCCAGCTGAGGAAGAGAGTGACAGAGAGTGTTGGTGGGCAACTAGTGTCCAGCCAATTCACCATGGTGTGTCTTGGTGCCACAGATGGGGCATTGGGAGGTCAGGATAAGGAAAGTAATTGGGTTGATAGCAGCCAAAACTTGGACTGAACAGAATTAGAGAGAAAAGTGAAATGATTGTGGAGACTTCATGTTGTTCTGATTGTGGTGAAGGTAAAAAATTGTTATTTTGAAATGCTGTTGATTGAGTGATGTGTGTTTCTTGTCCATTACATAGGTGGGTGAGCGTTGTTTGCTTTGCATTTCATGAGTATGAGAAAATATTTTTTTCTGTGCACATTTTGTTGGTGTATGTAGTGAATACAGACCTGAAACCTTATTGTACTGCAACTCAAAAGATGCCAGAATTGCTTAGCATGACAGTGTCTGGCCTTCAAGGTTAGGAGTACAAGAAGCGCAGTATGGTTTCTGTGTACTTCCCCAGTGTATCAAAGTGGGGGTATCAATGCCATTTCTGATTGTGCTTCCTTCATGCTTTTTTTTTTCCTTCCTTTTTCCCCCCTGCTTGTATGTGTACTTGTTAGTTGGTTTGTAAACACACAGATGAGTTCATAAACTTATCTGAAGCACTTTCCTGCAGCAGAGAGAAGGTCTACTACTTTTAAGTTTTGATTAACTACAGTTTACTGAAATGTACATGTAATTTGTGCAGTTGTTTATAATTACATTATACAAATTATGGTTACATAGAGTATTCAGGCTTCAAGGCAGTGTTACATGACTCAAGTACTACTTGGTCAAAAACTTTTAAACATAGATTTCAGTATAACAGGTACTTCAGTGAATAGTTGAAAGGTTCTTTGGCAGAATTACTAACCAAAGTGAGGCTAGAACAAAATATTTTCCTTTATAGGAATTGCATAATCCTTATGTGGAGATGTTTTATGACTGTTTATTTCATTGTATTCATTGGCAGAAGAAGCCTCTAAAGTAAACAAGGAGTTCCTCAACTTGTGAGAAGCTTTGCTTAGAATTGATGCTAACATTTTTCAGTTAGGCATTTTTAGGATTAAACTATGGTATGTTGCAGAAGAACATTACGATTAACCATTGCATACTGTGTTTTCTTCATTCAGATTGAATCGGGTCAGTCGCATACTTTGAGACTGATAAAAAAATTGTTATTATTTAGTTGGAAATGCAGCCAAATGTGATAGGCATTTCTCATAGCCTTCTGATGCTTTATATTGAAGATCATTGTATAAATCTTAAACTTTATGTATGTTTATAATCCGGATTCTTGCAACATCTAGTAGGGCTTACTAGTCTTGAGTATATGGTAGGAGATTTATGGTTTTGGACTTCCAAAGTTGGAGTAGCCCAATCATGATACACCTTGTGTGTCATCACTGTGTTACATTGTACTCTACATTATCTCACTGCCAGTTACCTTACAGACCCCGAGTGAAAGTTTGACTAAATGTCACCTGTAGTACTTACTGAGTGGATGGTCTTGGAAGAATGCTGATTGCATGTTGAGTGCCTCTAATCTTCTTGTCATAGACTACACATTTATTATCTACAGTAGATGTTTTTGACAGAGCTAACTGAATCTGCATATATTTTTATCTGATGCCTTAATAAAAAGAACTAGGTCAAGTATCTTTAATTTATCCAGGTATAAATCCCAAAATGCTTCAGGTAGTCAGTCTGTTTTCTTTTACCTGTCAACTGTCTGCTTTAAAAAAAAGTTCTTTCCTTCTCTTGGGACAGATGACTGCATAGAGATGGGGCAGAGATTTGGCAAATTTGTCAGCATTGAGAAATGGTTATTTTAAGATGAAGATGACTTAATTTCTTAAGTTGTCAAGTTGTAGAACATAGCACTTTGGAAGAGAAGTACTGACAGCATGCATTCGTGTGCTCTATTAGTGGTGTCAGCCAGTTGGGGATTCTTACATGTGGCAGAAGATACTTTGATTCATGTTGGTTCTTCATTGGGGTTAGTGAACACTGAAGTCTGGTGTGAATCATAGTGAAACATTGCAACTTTAATTTGCCTTTTTTTGGATATTTGAAAAATTGTGTAGTTAGCTCCTTGCTGACTTCTGTTCAAATCCTGACATGGTTGTAAGCTATCATTTATAGAGTCATTTAGATCAAAAGAGTGAAGGTGGGTATTTTGTGAGTTTATAAAGTTTATATAGGATTCATAATGTCTGAAGATACCATAGGTGAAGAATATTGACAAAGTGTATTGCTATTCCACTGTAGTTTAGTAACTGATAAATCAGGAAGTGTGGATTTGGTTTTGTAGATAGAAGTCTCTTCTTTGGCTGGGCCACGTGCTCCTAAAGCAGCTCATCCTTTTTTGCTGTATTGAGCTGGGGAAAAATGAACTTTTAACTAGCAGGTATTACAAAGCATGCATGTTAAAATAGAAAGAAACTCTAATGGGAATTTTCATAGTACCTTACTGGTTTTAAAGAAAAAACACAAAAATTATCATTAAAATATCAGAGCAGAAGCATTTGGTATGAATAGATAGCTTAAGTTTGGTGTAAGTAGATGTTCAGTAATTTTCAGCAGCTGCTAGGAATGCTTGTGAGTTTTACTGGACTTTCTGGAGGCTTCAGGGGTGGAGATTTTCCTTAGTTAGTCTTTGTACATTGTCAGTAGTGACCTTGCTTCATTGAGATTGTTTGAAGCAGGGAATAGAAAGATGAGATGTCACTGCATTCTGAGAGCTGGGGGCTGCCAGCAGATGTGGATGTGTTCAGTCTGGTGCATACCCTGTTGCTGGGTCTGTTCTTGTGCTAACTGCCTGTAACTTCGCATCTATTGATAGAATTTATGTAAAGATTTAAATTTCCTGATAAAAATGTCTTGGCAGCAGTGTAGTGGTTTGCACTACTCTGCAAATTGTCTGTGGGTTTTTCTTTTTGTTGTCTAGTCTTGCAAAAACTTCCTTTGTAGGCTCTGAGATACTTGTTTTTCTGTAGATAGCCTCTGATTAGCTGAATTTGAGTTAGGTTTTCTATTAACTATAATCTAGTTGTCTGTGGTTCTTAATTTTAATTAGCATGCATTCATTGAAGCATCTTTAGAACATGCTGTCTCTTTAGACAGAGCTGTGTTTACATTGATTGTTCAGTACCATATTTTTCTGAACTTAACACAAATTAGTCACTAAAATTAACCCAAATTTTTCCAGTTTATTAGGGGGGAAAGAAGAATTTTTCCTGTCTTCAGTGTTTTCATTCCAATGTACATGTGTTGTACTTTTTTTTTTTTTTTCCTGTTGAAGAAAACGTACTAGGGTAAGAGGAATGTGGAAAGTATAAAAGAAAATCAGAAAATATGGGATTCTTTCCCCTGGAGAAAATTGAATATTAATTTCAGATCCTTTAGGGGTAAAGGAAAATAAATAACAAGAACATTTTGAACTTAGAAGATAATTTTTCTTTGAAAGAAGTGAATAAACTTCAAATAGTTATGTATAGGTTGGATGACATATATACAGCATTGCATAACTGAAACTCTAGATGTGATTTTTAGTACACTTTGTGTTCAGAGCGGTTTTCTAAACAGTCTTTTTTTCTCAGAATATTTACATTTTTGACAGCAATAGGTATGTGTCTGCCAGCATTAAATTGTTTGCTTTAACTAAAATAACTACCCATATAAAGATCTCTACCCTGCTAAACCAGTTTTTAAATCCATATTAAGATATTATTAGGTCAATATTATTATTGAGGTATTATTTGAAGTGGGAGTATTGAAGACTACCTGGCATATTTGAAGTCTGTAGAATTGGGAAAGATCATCTCAGATACAATAAAGAATATTATAGGTGACTTCCACAGGTGTCTTTTTCTCTGGTAACACCCAAGGATGATACAAAATGTTACAGAATACTGTGAAAGCAGGTGAAGCTGTACTACAGAACTTGGGATATGAGTATCTGGACGCAGTCAGTTGTGCTGCAAGCTTCTGCAGCTACTGATAAGTGGCAGTCAGGGCTGCTAAGAGCATTGTGGGCTGCCAGGTGGAAAGCCATTGATTAGAAGCTGACCCTCTTGTCAGCTGCTTTGCTCACCTTTGTACATCTGTCCATGTGCTTTGGGAAAGAGTGTTGAGTTAGTGCATCTTGATGTGCACAGAAACACCCAGTAGCGTGGTGTGCTGTAAAATAGATGTATTTGAAAGCAAATTCAGAAATAGAGCAGTAGAAGGCTTGGCAATTGACTCTTTCCTCCTAGGTTAATTTTAAAAGTCATAAGAATTTGAAGATTCGTGGAATCATCTAATGGTTAAGGTTGGAATAAAACTCTATGATGGTAGAATCCAACTGTTAACTCAGCACCACCTTATTCACCACTAAACAGTGTCTCTCACATGTCTTTTTGAGCACTTCAGGGATGGTGATTTAACCATTCTTCTGTTTGTTTAATGATTACCAGGAGCAGCAGAATAACATGTTTTGTCTGGTAACTTTTAACTCCTGTTGATGACAAAAAAGAAAATTGTAAGAGCTTGATTGTTGGCTTTTAGGAACTGTTATGCTGATTGTATGTAACTCACTTTTTGTTATTTGTAACTTCATGGATCATGTACTGCCATCTCATAGGGTTGTTTCTTTCAGTTAAATACTGTTGGGGCTTGGAGTTTTGTTTTTTTTCTCCTGTTGTCAAGCACTATGAAACAGTAATACTGTGATTAAAGTGTACTTTGGAGAATAGAAACTGTTGTGGAAGTGTGTCATACTGAGTATGTGCACCTTGACAGAGAGTTTAAGTTTTGGAATTTAATTACAAACGCAACATTTTGCATATATGGCTGATGCCTTTCCCTTTTTTTTCCCCTTTCCCTTTTTTTACCCCGTTGCGGTTTTTTTCCCCCATTGCGGTTTTTCTTGCTCCTTTTTTTTCCATTTTTTAAATTTTTCCTTCGTCTTTCTTTTTCCTTCGTCTTTCTTTTTCCTTCGTCTTTCTTTTTCCTTCGTCTTTCTTTTTCCTTCGTCTTTCTTTTTCCTTCGTCTTTCTTTTTCCTTCGTCTTTCTTTTTCCTTCGTCTTTCTTTTTCCTTCGTCTTTCTTTTTCCTTCGTCTTTCTTTTTCCTTCGTCTTTCTTTTTCCTTCGTCTTTCTTTTTCCTTCGTCTTTCTTTTTCCTTCGTCTTTCTTTTTCCTTCGTCTTTCTTTTTCCTTCGTCTTTCTTTTTCCTTCGTCTTTCTTTTTCCTTCGTCTTTCTTTTTCCTTCGTCTTTCTTTTTCCTTCGTCTTTCTTTTTCCTTCGTCTTTCTTTTTCCTTCGTCTTTCTTTTTCCTTCGTCTTTCTTTTTCCTTCGTCTTTCTTTTTCCTTCGTCTTTCTTTTTCCTTCGTCTTTCTTTTTCCTTCGTCTTTCTTTTTCCTTCGTCTTTCTTTTTCCTTCGTCTTTCTTTTTCCTTCGTCTTTCTTTTTCCTTCGTCTTTCTTTTTCCTTCGTCTTTCTTTTTCCTTCGTCTTTCTTTTTCCTTCGTCTTTCTTTTTCCTTCGTCTTTCTTTTTCCTTCGTCTTTCTTTTTCCTTCGTCTTTCTTTTTCCTTCGTCTTTCTTTTTCCTTCGTCTTTCTTTTTCCTTCGTCTTTCTTTTTTCCTTCGTCTTTCTTTTTCCTTCGTCTTTCTTTTTCCTTCGTCTTTCTTTTTCCTTCGTCTTTCTTTTTCCTTCGTCTTTCTTTTTCCTTCGTCTTTCTTTTTCCTTCGTCTTTCTTTTTCCTTCGTCTTTCTTTTTCCTTCGTCTTTCTTTTTCCTTCGTCTTTCTTTTTCCTTCGTCTTTCTTTTTCCTTCGTCTTTCTTTTTCCTTCGTCTTTCTTTTTCCTTCGTCTTTCTTTTTCCTTCGTCTTTCTTTTTCCTTCGTCTTTCTTTTTCCTTCGTCTTTCTTTTTCCTTCGTCTTTCTTTTTCCTTCGTCTTTCTTTTTCCTTCGTCTTTCTTTTTCCTTCGTCTTTCTTTTTCCTTCGTCTTTCTTTTTCCTTCGTCTTTCTTTTTCCTTCGTCTTTCTTTTTCCTTCGTCTTTCTTTTTCCTTCGTCTTTCTTTTTCCTTCGTCTTTCTTTTTCCTTCGTCTTTCTTTTTCCTTCGTCTTTCTTTTTCCTTCGTCTTTCTTTTTCCTTCGTCTTTCTTTTTCCTTCGTCTTTCTTTTTCCTTCGTCTTTCTTTTTCCTTCGTCTTTCTTTTTCCTTCGTCTTTCTTTTTCCTTCGTCTTTCTTTTTCCTTCGTCTTTCTTTTTCCTTCGTCTTTCTTTTTCCTTCGTCTTTCTTTTTCCTTCGTCTTTCTTTTTCCTTCGTCTTTCTTTTTCCTTCGTCTTTCTTTTTCCTTCGTCTTTCTTTTTCCTTCGTCTTTCTTTTTCCTTCGTCTTTCTTTTTCCTTCGTCTTTCTTTTTCCTTCGTCTTTCTTTTTCCTTCGTCTTTCTTTTTCCTTCGTCTTTCTTTTTCCTTCGTCTTTCTTTTTCCTTCGTCTTTCTTTTTCCTTCGTCTTTCTTTTTCCTTCGTCTTTCTTTTTCCTTCGTCTTTCTTTTTCCTTCGTCTTTCTTTTTCCTTCGTCTTTCTTTTTCCTTCGTCTTTCTTTTTCCTTCGTCTTTCTTTTTCCTTCGTCTTTCTTTTTCCTTCGTCTTTCTTTTTCCTTCGTCTTTCTTTTTCCTTCGTCTTTCTTTTTCCTTCGTCTTTCTTTTTCCTTCGTCTTTCTTTTTCCTTCGTCTTTCTTTTTCCTTCGTCTTTCTTTTTCCTTCGTCTTTCTTTTTCCTTCGTCTTTCTTTTTCCTTCGTCTTTCTTTTTCCTTCGTCTTTCTTTTTCCTTCGTCTTTCTTTTTCCTTCGTCTTTCTTTTTCCTTCGTCTTTCTTTTTCCTTCGTCTTTCTTTTTCCTTCGTCTTTCTTTTTCCTTCGTCTTTCTTTTTCCTTCGTCTTTCTTTTTCCTTCGTCTTTCTTTTTCCTTCGTCTTTCTTTTTCCTTCGTCTTTCTTTTTCCTTCGTCTTTCTTTTCTTTTTCCTCTGACTTCCACTCTGTTTTTTAGCCAAGGTAGATAATACCATCTCCCAAATAACGTAGTTATATCCTTTATATCTTTTCCTCACCACCTTTCTGTGTTCCTGTTACATTTGTTGTCAGATATTGTGTAGCCGTATGGAAAGGTGGCTCAAAGAAGTGATCTGACTGAAAAAAAATTGAATTATTTTTAGGTTACTGGTTAGGATTTCCATATAGTCAATTGCATACTTTTCCCAGAGCAAGAAAGACAGTAGAAAGGACACAACAGGGGATGGTCAGTGATCTTCTGGCAGCACAGTGCAATTATGCTACCTTAAAGTGAGCCTGTAGTAAAGTCAGCTGGAACTGCAGCCTGATGTCATGACTAACTTTAAGGAAGTATGGTCTGTTTGATCTGCTGTAGATCTTGTGTTATTTAGGTTAACAGGTCACATTGAAAGAAACATTTTATTGCCTCATTGCAATGCTGGGAATTCAGTCCTGCAGGATTTAACTTGGTTGACAGTCATTATTCAGGTGAATGGTTCCAATGGCCTAGCTTGGGCGACAATTCAGTAAATTACTTGCACAAGAATTCTTTGACCTTTGTTTTCTTATAACAAGAGGCAGCGTATAATGGATGTCTGCAGATGATGCTTTATGAATGTGCTCCAAATTTTCAGAACCCTGAGGGAAGAACAATGTTATATTTCTATTACTATTTTTCTTCTCTCCTACTTGTGTAGTCTTGTCCCTGTCTATCTTCCCTATTTACCATGTGCCTTTTGCTCTTTCCCTTGATTTCAACATGAATAAGGTAGTCTGGGATTGAATCAGTTTCTCTATGCCTTTCCAGTTGAAAAATTGGTAGAGCTAAGTTTACCAAAAAGACTTGGAAAATGGTATTTGTATAACGCTACGTAATGCTGCTTAAGGTAGCTCTTAGTCCTGGTTAAAATGGTAAGGCATACTTATCTAGAATAGAGGAAAAACACTTTATACCACAATGCAGTGGAGCCAAGCTGGACTGTAAATTATTCAGTATGGGAAGCTGGAAGTGTTTAGCTCCTTGTTTTACTTTGGTCTTCCGTTCTTGCAGCTTTTTTCTGATAGGTATCTTTAGTGGACACCACTGTTCCTTTATGTGATTATTTCAGTTCTTTATTTCTTCTTGATTAGTTTTACTTTTTAAATAATGTTGAGAGGATAAAAAGTTTCTTTCTTTTTCTGCATGGATCTCTCATGCTTGTGATTTTAGTTCTCTGCTGGGTGGTGCTTTAAAGACTGGACTCCTCAGGAGGCAATGGGTTTTTCATCAGACCCGGGTAATCTCAATTTGCCTGAATGCTCAAGGTATAGAATCAGTCTTTGTTTACTTAATTAAGTTGCTGTTTATGTAGCTCAGAAGTGAGTTATGACAGTCACACTGTCAGACTCTCCAGCTTCACAGCTTTGAGATTGGTTTCACTTTAGTCCTCTACAGGAGACCTCACAGTCCAAAGCCATTCCTGCTGAGCGTTCACCCCAATTCTGCATGGACAGAAGCTAGATCTGTGAATTTAGTCTCTTCCACCAAAGAGCTGGAAAAGAGACATGTCCTTACACTCTGTAGGGACAGGAAAGAAAAGGATTATGTAATTTTCTACAACTTCACTGTGTTCCCTCAGCCAGTATTTGTCTCCACTCTCTTCAGATCTAATTCAGCTGCCTGTACCTACAGCACCACATGTGCTTCTGCACCTCCCGAGCTAGTGCCCTTTAGCACACCAAAAGATGTGATTATTCTCTGGGGTCACAATCAGCCTCCTTAGTGCTCACATTTGCACGGCTTAGCCTAATGATATTTATCTGAATTGTTGGTCAGTCATAGTAGCTTGCCCTATTTATGCTGTGGTATCTTGTAGGTATTGTTTCTGTCTCTGCTACCTACTCTGTCTGCCCTGCACAGCTGGTTTAGAAGTTCCCCACAGTGTTTCTGAATGCTCTGACAATAAATTTGTTTCAGAAATCCTTTGCCAGAGGTAAGACTTACAACACACACCTGGAGAAAAGAGCCTTGTCATGGTCCATGTGCTCAAATATTAGAGACCATCTATATGGATCATCAGTTTATTCCATGTACTGTGTGGCATCGTCAACATGCATGATAAAAAGATCAAAATATTATTCCATCCATCTTAGAACTAGTAATAAAGTGTTAGTTTAAAGAAAAAAATTCTCTGCTAGCTACTTGTCTCAAGGCATGAGGTTCACTGTTCCTACCTGGCAAAGCTCCTGGTTTTACTACGTGGTGTGTGTTGAAACTTGGCAAGCAGAAATGGGTGGCAGAATCTGAGTGTGGAGGCTGGGAAGGTGTTAGGTTCCTGCTGCAGGGAAAGGGTGTAGAAGGGCTCCTGGTTGCTGTGTGCTCTGTTAGCTTACTAGGGTGCTACTTTATTGCAGATTGTAGCCAGATTTCATGGCACCAGAAGTTCTCTGTGTTATCTTAGTGTAATAATCTCTGCGCAGTTACCAATTGTCAGCACCATGAGAGATGAGTGCAATTTGGCACTCAAGTTTTCTTCCTGTGTCAAAGCTTCCTTCTCCACTTCAGTTTTCTGTCTTGCATCTTCTCTGACTGGTTGCAGCCAGGACTGCAGAGGATTAATGAGGGACCTTGGTCCTTGTAGACATAGGAGACAAAAATAGTTCAGGTGAAGCTGATGAGACTGGATGGAGCATGCTTAACTCTTTTGCACAAAGGACTGACTCAAGTCATTGCATCTTAGTATCCTGTGATCGTTTTGATTTATTTTGTGGTAAAGTTTGCACAAGAAGTTTGCTGATTCTTTAATTACTGATGCTGCAGTGCTGTGGCTCCCTGCCTTTAGTTTTGCTGATGCAACTGTTTGTGTCATTATACTTAAATTGCATAATTGATATGGCCTGAATTTAAAAAAAAGAAGTTAAAAAGTTTATTTCATTCTGTTTCACTGATCTGTTCTACAGATAGTTGTGGGAGTGGTGGAGGGAAAAATTAAGGGGGAGGTGAAGGGAAGAAGAGAACCTCCTAAACTGGTTTTGCCACTAGTGAAAATGTATGTCAGACTTCCACAGCTTGCAAAGGTGGGGCAAGGTAGAAGCTGTTAGCGACTTCTCTCAGTTACATCATCTCATCTCATTGGCTTTAAGCTGCCAGCTTGCAGCTTTGGGGTGGGAGCAAACTTTATTGCACTGTGACCATCAATGCATGCCAGACTTCTTTTTTAGAAATCTGGTTCAGTGTATGAGAAATTCACTGAAATGAAACTGTTGCTACTATGTGTCTCTCAGCACTTTAGTATTTAATATTTGGAGAGCTGAAGTGTTAAGATACAGCTCACAAATATACTAAAAAAAAAGATGTAATGATCCAAGTCTGCAGGCAACTTGCAGAATGATTAAGATCACTTTTATATCTAAATTTAACCGTGGACTTAATGCTGACTTTCAATAAATTGCTGATAATTTTAGTGAGAGAGAGATGAGTGAAGCAAAGGACAAAAGGCTACAATCCTAAAGATTCTGCTTTCTGTGTGCAGCTCTTTATACCAGTGCACTGAGAAAAAAAATAAGTTTTCTTCTATTTTACTTTCCATGAAAGCATCTTTGCTGCTAATATAAATTTTTTTACAGGTTAAGAAAGATAGTCTTACAGATTTCTTACAGGTTAAGATAGACCTTGAGATATACTTTAGCCATAGGAATTTCAGGAATGGAATTTCTAGTTCCTCAAATAAGTTTGCACAATCGGTTTCTGAGGCACTTCTAACATCATAGACTCCTTTATCTGCTGTCTTGTCAGTTAGCTGGTAATGGAGAATAGCACTGTTCAGGGAACAGCAAAAAGAACAGGTGTCCCACTCTGAAGGATGTGTGATAAGTTTGCATCTGATGATCTTGATTTGCTTAAGAAGATTATTAGGTTTGTATGCTTTGAGTTGTCCCTAATCTGGAAATATATAAAGGTTGGAATATAGTGATTCCTAGGTATAGGATCCGGTGTAGTGGTGTTCCTGTGCTTGTAATTTGGAGCACTTGATGTGGAATGTGTGTCAAATTTGGTAATTTCTGTCATCTGTGGTTTGGAGTTGGTTTGCATGCTGTAGGATACTTAGACATAGACATGCTCTTAGGAACTTGATAGGAGGCAATGGTAGCAGAAAAACTGTTCTGTTGTGATCCTTGTGTATGTTGGAGGAATATTACATCATAGATGACTTCGACCCAGCACTGGAAGGGACACTGAGCAAGTTTGCAGATGATACAAAACTGGCAGGAGCTGTTCACTCCATCGAAGGTAGAAGGGCCCTGCAGAGACCCCTCAGCAAGTCAGAGGGCTGGACAATCACCAACCACATGAAACTCAGCAAGGGAAAGTGCTGGATTCTGCACCTGGGGTGAGGCAGACCTGGATGTACGAACAGACTGGGGAAAGAGAGGCTGGAGAGAAGTGCCACAGAAAGGGACGTGGGGGTCCTGGTCAATGGCAAGTTGAACATGAGCCATCAGTGCCCTGGCAGCCAGGAGGGCCAACCCTGGGGGGCATCGGGCACAGCATCACCAGCAGGGCAAGGGAGGGGATTGTCCTGCTCTGCTCTGCTCTGGGGCAGCCTCACCTTGAGTGCTCTTCTGGGTGCTACAATATTAAAAAAGACATTAAACTGTTAGAGTGTCCAAAGGAGAGCCATGAGGATGGTGAAGGTCATTGAGGGGAAGCTGTGTGAGGAGCAACTGAGGTCTCTTGGGTTGTTTACCTTGGAGGAGACTAAGGGAAGACATCACTGGAGTCTACAATTTCCTCATGAGGGGAAGATGAGGGTCAGGCACTGATCTCTTCTCTGTGGTGACCAGTGACAGGGCCCCAGGGAATGGTCTGAGTTCTGTCAGGGGAGGTTTAGGTTGGATGTTAGATAAATGTTCTTCACCCAGAGGGTGGTTGCACACTTAACAGGCTCCCCAGGGAAGTGGTCACAGCACTAAGAGTGCTGACAGAGTTCCAGAAGCATTTGGACAGTACTCTTGGGCACATTGGGATGACTCTTGGGGTGGTGCTGCACAGGGTTAAGAGCTGGGCTTTGATGAACCTTGTGAGTCCCAGTTTATTCTGTCATTCTGTGATCAAACTGCTTATTTCCAGACATGTTTTTTGCTAGTTGTTAACTTGACCTCCTTTTTCTGAGACAGAAAGTGAGGGTGGTTTTCGTCTCTCAGTTTATGTGCACCTATGCTGATCATATCCACAACACTTCTTTGTGACTGACCCTCTCGGTCAGTACAGAGAGGCTGGGAGAAGGAAATACAGTAGGGAGTTTTTGGGCTGTGTCCAAGCTTCATGGCATTGAAGTCTACCCTGTGCTGTAGTTTCTGGAGGCTTGTCTCCAGAATTCCATGATGCAATCCAGGAAGAAAATCTTGGAGGTAGAATTGTGAGTAGCTTTAATGTGTGTCATAGTTCCAACATCTGGAGGAGAAAGCTTTATTTTTCGCAAACTGACATTAATATTCAAGTAAAGGTTAAGTGAAAACACACCCATTCACTTTTGAAGAATGGTTGCTTCCTTAATATCAGATAACAATTTTAATGTGTGTGGTTTCTTTTTCAATGCTTCTATGATCATTCCATTTTTTTATTTTATTTTTGCTTTTTTTCCTAGAGATGTGAATTATGCCCTCATAAGGATGGTGCTTTAAAGAGAACAGATAATGGGGGTAAGTTTTATTCTTGCTTTTTGTGAACTCTCTTACTTTGTATGAGGGAAATAAATCTGTGGAAATAAAATTATAGAGATCCTAAACATAAAAGAAAACACTGCTTTGGAAAGAGAGAACTATTTTACAGTAACCCTTATTTGTCCACTTTAGGTTCAATTTACTTTGAGGACATCTATCATTATTCTTAGTTTCATTTTTAGGAAAAAAGTTGTAATAGAAAAACTGCATTTTAACATAAGATTTAATGGGTAAAATGGATGAATTTTATGTGTATTTAGTTGGAGCCTGAGCATTTATAGGAAGCTGTTGAAAGTACACCATTCATGGAGGAAAGTGGAATTTTTATGTCCTTAGCCCAGACTCAGTGCACCAGTGTATTTTCAAAGGTTGACTCTTTCATGCCTGATTTACTAATAGATTCTGTAACAAAGAAATTAGAGCTGGAAAGTTGCAGTAGTGATTACCTCTCCCTTGCATCTTTCTAATTTCACTGTTCAGGTTATCATCAGTTCTGCTCCTGCTGTGTAGAACTGCTAGAGAAAGTCCCCTCTGAATATCCTGTCTTGATTATGTTTATATTAATAGCTGGGTGATATGAGTGAAAAATTTCAATTAACTTTTCAATCACTTTTGGAATGCTGCCTTCTCTCTCTAGTAGATACTTCTAAATTCCTATCCATCATCTATCTGTAAATAGCCTGGTCATTTTGATACTGAGCCCTTTCTGTTGTGAGAGGAGAAAGTATGATCTGTATTCTGGAATTCGCTTGGACAGTAGATGTAAATTGTGTTCTGGAGATTCTATGCTGTGTACGTAATATTCTAGCTAATTAAATCTTAGCTTAGTGTTGATGTAGCTTTTCTATTTCTGTTGCATTTGAGTTGCAGGAACACAGGGCCTGCTCATGTTTGTGCTGATCTACCCTTTCCCTTGTGTACCTTTGACTGCTCTGTTCATATATATATCTCTAGGTTTACCATTTTAGTGTCAACTGACTCAAACATATCACTGAACTTAGTGCCCAGTACTTAAGTCTTATTCATCTTCTTTATTATTCTTCTCATGTTGATACATGCAATGTTGAATTAATTTCTTTAGAAATGGCAGCTGGACATTTTCTTTTTAGGAAGTACTAATAAGAAAGCCTCAAACGTCTTGAAATACACGGTAAAATTTGTGAAGTATGAAGTAGCTGAAATGTTTTCTGGTTTTATACTTAAAGTAGTATTCAGGAATGCTTTGCTATTGTCTGTGGTGGCCTTAACTTTTTCTTTGCATGAAGTCTTGAGAACTTACTTTGATAATGTGCATCAAAGATGTGAACATCCTCTTAGTTATCTCTCTTACGACTCTATTAATTGTAATTATAAATTCTTGTCTGAAAGTGAATTACTCTATAAGATTGAAATGCTTTAAGTTTAAATAACAAAGATATAACACTGTACTATAATTTTAATACTCAAATGTTTCTGTCAGTGAAAGCTTCATACTGAAAATTTCATATCTGAGAGGCTTAAGAATTTATATTTTCTTCTGAAAATACCCAGCCTCTGTAACAGATCTGGTCTGTGGTGTTGAAAACAGCGAATTCTACTTTGTGGACCAAATGCCCTTTAAATAATAGCTTTACAGAAGGATGTGCACTTTGGAAAATACTTTGACTTGTGTTGCAGTTCAGAAATCTGCATTCTTACCTGAAGCTTTCCTTTCAAAGAGTTGCCTAACAAAGGATTGTGCCAGAAGATTTTTAGACTTAAAGAAATACTGTTGAGGCTCAGATAATGGGCTTGCCAGTTGAAAATGGCATTTTCAGTAGGTTAATACTTAATTTTTGTAATGCTGTTACACCTTTTGTTGCCAAGTGAATAATAAAAAGATGCAGGTATTTGAGAAGAAACTTGGAAACAAACATTTCTGGTAAAATCTTGCAAGGATCTAACTTTATAAACTTGTAAATATGCAGTTTTTCTCGAAGTATAGAAAGAATTAAATGGTCTTAGTTTTTCAGAACAAGAGAAGAAATTGCTGATTTTAAGTCAGTGATATAAGGTTTTAGTCTTTCTGCCTTCTGGCAACAAATAACTTCATTTTATGACCTGAATATGTTTGTTTTGAATATGCAGATAACTTAGCCCATACATGGCCTGCTGCTCCTGTGGTTTGTTTTTTTTTTAACAGTCTTCTGTATATTTGCTCTATAATAAGGTGAAGGACTCTTTTGGGCATTGAAGGTACTGTATTTTCTTTTATGTTTGGAAGACTAACAGGGTACTGAGCTTCTTTATAGTACTCCATGCTTTTCTTAACCTGGAGTAAGATGCTGTTACTGCAGTGAGGGTCCTTTCTGTAGGTTGTTTCCTCGTCCTTTGTGATGGTACTAGCTTTTAAAACTTTTTTTTTCTGCCCCTGCATTCCTTTTCAGCTACATGAAAGCTTCTCTAACCTAGCTGCCCATGCTAATGCTAATAGAAGGAATGGCCAGGAGTGTTCTTTTAGCAGCAGCCTAAATTACCTGTGTTCAGTCAGTTGCACAACTGTTAGCTGCAGGCAGCCTAATCTTAGAGCTCTTCTGTAGTGGTGTTATCTTGCCTTTAAGAACTCTAGGGCACTACATATATGACAGTAGTCTGGGAATCAAACTTGTGTTTTTTATAAGTATTATTAACTGACTATAAGTATAATTAACTGACTGTGTATTATGGTAGCATATGGTGTGGTTGTGTTGGTATTCTGTGAGTTTTTTGTCCCTTCCTCTCCCCACCCTCCCCCCCCATAGTGCAAGGTTCCTTTGTGTACATTCTTCCTCCTTCTCCTCTTCCTTTTACTGGGCTGTTGCTGCTTATCTGACCTTTTGGCGAACGCTTTCTTTAAATTTGCTTTTTGGGTTTTATGTTTGGAGTCTGATTCTGCCTCAGTTGTGCATATCAGGCTAATAGGGGTCCTCTAGTGTAATCTATGGCAAATACAGGATTACAGTTTTCAGTGATACCTTAAATACAGCATTATTGGAAATATACTGTTGTGAATTTTACAGAGCACTTAAAAGTGACAGCCTAAGATAGTAAGAGTATATAATGGAGGCCAAACAATATTTGTCCTGCTCTCTTTGTCATTATGAACTGGACTCTTGAGAAGGGTCTTGTGTGCCTTCTCAGAATAGTTTCCCAGCCTACAAGCATTTATACTTTGTGACTTCTTGCTCCAGACATGGTATTTTTGTTTAATGGAAGACGAGTCCATCACACTATTGAGGTACTCCCTTCTGTATAAAGTTCAGTGTCCATAAAGTCATGTGGCAAGGCATTTTGCAGTTGATCAGTATGGTGTGTCCATGGGTTTCTTTTGAACCTGTTACCTCATGCTTTTATTTGATGCCACTTGGTATTTGCAGGCTGAGGTGGCAAAGGTCAATTACTCTGTGCTCACCTTTCCTGTTCCTGTAACCTTTTTGGGTACACTGGAGAGTACACAGATACCTACCTATTCTTGGTTTGGTGATGGTGGCTACTGGTGCTGTAATCAGAGCCTGAAGTGAGCCCAAAGAGATAATTCTGTCTGGATTTGTGTGGAGGTATGTCCTAGTCTGCTTCAGTGACCCTCCTGTACTTTCCATTGTCAGAGACCTGGACTGGCCTTGAGCAGGAGTAGCTGAGGTCCGTTTGCCTGTGCTTGTTCAGTCTCTGCACGGAGTGAAAATGGCTGTTCTGCTCCTCCACGTGCACACATCTTGGAAGCAATACTCTAGCATTTAACTGAGTGGAGGCTGGACTATCTGTGGTGTGCCTTATCTGTCATTGGATTTATCTGTCCTAAGGATTGTTAAGAGTTGACTGTATTTAGCTACACATTTGATTTAATTAATTTTGAAGAATAATAGGATATTGCACAGTGATGAGCAGGGTATTTGTAATGAAGTTTAGGAATTAGCTTTGAATAAGTTTTAATATTTTGTCTTCCTAGTATCTGTGACTGTCTTAGGGCTAAGGTTAAGTTTTGTGAACAAAAAAGAATCCTTCCTGCATGTGGACTTCTTTCTTACATAAACATTAGGACTTTTCCAGTGTTCAGAGACAGGAATTACATAAATTCCATTAGACTATTACCTGTTTAAAAAAAATTAGTTATTATTTTCTTATTGATACTAAAAATAGAACAGTAAGATTGAATTGAAAAAGGAACTTTTCTCTCTGAATATATGACAGAATTCCTCGATAAATTTGGTATTCATGTTCATTTAGGGGAACCATTGTGGTTTTAAACATGACTGAATATTAAAGTTTTTTAAAATTAGAAAACCTGATATGTATATGAGTTACTTATTGATTTTCTGTCATGTGTAAGAAGGCTATTGAAAGATTAATTTTCTTTTAGCTTGATGGATTGGTAAGTGGATTAGCAATTGGATAAACACACTTTTTGAAAAACAGGGAAGTAGCAAGTGATCATTTGTTTGAAGATACTTGAGAACTGTTGGCATTTGTCAGTTTTGGGCCTTTCAGTCTAGTAATATTTCCTTAACTGTTGCGGGAATTTCCTTTGGATTTTTTGACACTCAGTGAGGAGGAAATAAAGTCATGACTCTGGACTGATTATAGCTTTTTAAATCTCAGTTCTTTTATCTTCTCATAATACTGAGTACGCATTCTGTTTTTTAAGCAAATTGTTCACTTGTATCTAATACAGTGCATCTCACTTTCAAATAGATTTCTTGCAGTAGTCTTTTCTTGCAGGAATCTACAAAAAAAAGTTTTCTGTAAGCTTAAAAGGTTTGATTTTGCTATTTGAGTTGTTACTTTGAAATCTGATTCCAGTGGATGATGATCAGGAATGCTGTGTAACAGCATTCTTTGTGTGACTTCACCAAGACTTCTTTCATGCAGCTGCTTGGGGAAAGGCCAGCTAACAATGTGGTGGTTTTATGTCATGGTCCAGACCCTCTTCCCACCCCCTGGGTTAGCGGCAGGATCTCCCAAGTCTGTAAAAACATTATATACTAGGCTTTCCCGTTGCTGTTATTATTAGAGTCTCACTGTCTGGTTTACTGTTCTGATGAGTTTTCTTGGTGTTAATGTCTAAGAATATGGATGATACAATGTTGTATGTACACACTGAGGTGTATGCATTTTGCAAGTGCTTACCTACAAATGTTCTGGCCTTTTACAGTTCTGGCAGATTTTACAGTGGTATGTGTAGTTTTTTTTTTAACTAGGAAAGAATAAAAGATAATAAATTTAAAATACTGCAGTAATATAAATGCATGTATTACCATATAAAGTATTGTATATTTATTATTTACATTATAGCTAATCACAGTGTATATGTTGAAAATTTTTTTTAGAGTTTAGATGCTTATTTATGCATTTCTTCCTTTTGTTGTATGAAAGCATTTCCTGAGAGAGGTGGAAGAAACTCAGTGATTCCATAGCCAGATAAAATAATTAAAGCTATTAGCTTACTCAGTGGACCAATGGAATTTCATTTGTAGCTGTTTAAAAAACCAATTGTTTGTTTTGCTGCAGAGTGATGATTCAAAGGAATCAATTCTTTGCTTGAGGAGCAGATTTTTCTAAATAGAGTATTTTGTGAAATTCAGTAGTAAGACTTGGTAGGATGAAGCTTTTTTCTTCATAGACAAATAGTATTTATTTTACCTTTTTAACAAATTTTCCATTCTATACCAATGATGAGGTTGACTACCAACCTCAACAGTGACAGCTCTAGTGATTAGTATGGCACCTTCTTTTTACCCCTCTTCAAGGAGTGGATCAAACAATATAATATGAATAATGCTGTATCATTCATAGCAAACTCTAAATCTTTATTTAATAGAAAAAGGAAAAGACAGTAACTTCAGCTGATAGAATTCTTATCTGCAAGTTTTGTTGTTTTCACAGGAAAGGAAGATCAGAGTTAAAAGTATATGGAATGTCTTAATGAAGAGACACTTTACTATTAAGGTTTAAAATAGTTGTTAATCTTTTCCCTTTGGCAAAGAGTAACAGTAATGGTCTTAAGTACATGTTTGAAAGGTGAACCCAGCAGAGTTGGATGGAGCTCAGCCTTTGGGTCAGTCAGCAGATCTGATAGTTGTGGAAATGGAGGGTGCAATTTCATGTAATCTAGGACAGCTGTTGACCTCTGCTGAATGAGGGGACTGTGGTTTTCCCCTGGCTGGGTGTTTCTGCACTGATGGTTTTGTGTATGGTAATCATGTGACCCCAGTGCGGATTGCTTCAAGCCATTGACTCATTTGGCTCAAAGGTAAACTACTGAGTTTCCGGCAAATTTAGTAATGAGATGAAAAAGAAATTATCTGCCCTGCTACATAGCAAACTCATACTGCAAGGAGAGGGCAAAAATGCACAGTTGAAAGTGAAGAGTGAGGTGAGATCCTGCTTTTCAGTGATAGTCTACAGCTGAAATGGATTGAGGTGTGTCCTTAACTGACAACTTGAAGCAATCTTCATATGAAGCTGACATTTCAATGAAGAAAGATTTTTTTCCGTACTAGAATAATAAATACATTCTGTTGGTTAGGGAGTGAACTGTAGTTAGAAATAACTTCTTTAATTAAATATAATGGACTCTTTAGGAACTTAGAATGCATAAACAAATTTTGCTTTGGCATTGATGCACGGTTAGAGGACGGTGATAACATCCCAGAACTGTAGTGCTACCAAGCTGGTGCTGTGGCTGGAATTCAGTGTGGCTTCCCAATTCTGGTCTGTCCTGTGTTAGTGCTTTGCTGCATAATTTCAGCACTGACTGTGGCTCATTGTGGAGTCCCTACTCTGTACCTCTTACTTCATAAGCAAGACATGGGCTTCCCTTATTGTGGATGGTAGGATGGATTATATGTTTGTTGCTGTTATTTTATTATGAAGTCAAAGACTATAAAAACAAGGCTTGAAAATGTGCGCTGGAAAGCAGTTTAAAAGTACTGTGAGTTTATTTACAGGGAAGGTGCTTGTGAATCAAATTTTGGGTAATTAAGCAGTAATTGTAAAGGCAAAAATTTAGTTAGATGGGTAACATACTGTGTATTATTTGTCTTCCTGGGTTTTCTTTGTTAATTTACTTTGGTAGAGTTTACTTCTAATTATAGAGCTCTTTGTTGGCAACAGTCTTGTGTTTGCTGATGGTGGAATTGCTAGGAATTGCTTTTCTCTGTCACATTGGGATAACAGATCAGCTATGTATTTTCAGCTAGGGGTCTGAAGTCTGAGCTTTGTTACTCTGAATGTTAGTGAACAATGTACAGTAAAATTATATGCTAAGTATGTACTACTAGGTTTGCACTGAGTTAAAAATCAATAAGGCACCAGAAATAAAAATCTCAGTGAAAGATTGGTAACATCTAGATAGATTCTGTGGTGATAATTTAACATTTTGGGAACTAGAATGAAATAAAAAATTGGCAAAACCCAGTTGTGTGTCTTTCCAAGAGATAACCAAAATACAAATTCATGTAAGTGAAATGCTACAAGTCTCATATTGTATATTTAAACTTGGAAGACTTGTCAGTATGTACTTCCAATTTTTAATATTGGAAAAATTGTTTTCATTATTGTTATCAAATCAGATCTTAGAGTTGCTTTATATGTGGTTTTTTCATGTTGTGTTAAAGTTGGTAGAATTAGTTTTCTAAGATCTTTCAGAAAGAAAAGGTCTTAGTTCTATTTGTGTGATGATTTTTTTTTTTAGAAAGCACACTTTCTAAACTTCTTTTTTTAGAATTTTTAGAGTCTTTTTTTTTTAAAGGTAAGCAGCATTTCCCAAAGTTACTGAATTTGACAGTGCAGTTGAATTAAATATTTTTAACTTTGTCTATCACCAGTAAGTAAAAATTAAAAATAATGTTTTATAATTTCTGGATGGAGACAGTAATTGTTGTGGGATACTGGGGTTTTTTGAAACAAAAGAGGCAGTGACTCTGTCAGCCTGTCATGGCCTGAGGGGTTTTCTTCAGCAGTTTCGGAGAAAACAGTTCTAGTAAGAGTGCACAGAAGCAAGCAAACTTGATCACTAATTTGAATCCTCATGATATGTTTCTTAGGTTTTCTAGTTTAAAAACAAGAAATTAAGTTAATTTTAAAGTAAGCAAGGCAAGCAATATCATCTGGTAAAAATACTACTATTGCAAAGGCATATATGTCAAAAGGCCACCATCTCAAAGATTGAAAAAGAAATAAAATAAAAATCTGAGTAGAAGGGAAAATTTTAAGAACATGTTGCAAGCTGCCAGTGTCTCTATTTGCAAAACCATGTGTCCTGCCCTCTTTTCCAGTTGAAGTTGTCCTGAAAGTGAGATGAAACCAAAAGTAAATTGGATATAAGGAATTCCGTGGGGATCGTAAGTTTGTTAGCAATTACTGCAAGTTTCATAGGTAAAATTTAAAAAGCGAGTAATACATCTGTGGCCATTTGTCTGGATTCTAACCATACATAACTAAAGTGAATAGGAGCTTATAATTGACTTAAGGAGCAAATTATATGGTTTACAGAGATGGGTTTAATAAACTCATTTGGAGCGAAAGTGGTCTCAAAAATAGCATGAGTTCCTGGCTAAATTTGGAGAACAATTAAGAAAAAATAGGAATATCTTGCTGTTATTTCTGTGCAGTGTTTTGGTGAAGACAAGAGCTGATAAAATAATTTCAGTTGCAACAGAAACTAGGGAGAATGTTTTTGCGTGTTATTGAATGTGTATAACAGTGCTGTTGGAGCTTTCTATTTTATAATCTAAAACATGGGTGTACAACAGTATTTTTCACACTTAAACATTGGTAAAGGTTAAAATGACCGGATTTAGCAATGATTTTTATTACTGGGTGAGAAGGGAAAAGGTGTATAGTTGCTGATGAAATTTTAGTTGCCTTAGAATAATGTAGTGAGTGATTTTATTAGGAAGTTTGTAGTGCAAACTTTATGGTTCATATGGAGTAAATGGGAAAGTATGTATTTTAAAGTAGTCTTAAATACCACACATTCTTTTAAATGCTTGTTTCTTATATGGGCTTCTATGTACAGTTTGGATGGGTGTCTTTAGAAGGTTTCATTGTCCCTGCAGACAAAGAAGGCAGTTGTCATCCAAGTAGGAAACAGCAGACAAAAGCATTCAACATTGAACATGGCGATAGGTCCTTTATTCTGCTGGGACTCTGAGCTCTGTGCTCAGCCTCAGTATGTCAGCAGAGGATCAGAAGATGGTTTTGGACTGTGTTACGTAGTCAGGAACACTCTCAATTGGACAAAACATTATGAGTTAGACTGTTTGTAGGTTAGTAGCTCGTTTTCTCATCAGTGAGACCAAGGAGCCCTATCACACTTTGGCTATAGGTGTCCTTAATTCCAAGCTTATGCTTTGGAGCAGGAGTGGCTAGTCTCTTTGATGCTTCAGAAGATGGTTCTTGTTTGCTTTTTTTCTATTTTCCTCCTACTGTCTGGTATTTACATGGCAAAATGGAATCTTTTTCCCTTAACTATAAAAGTTTCATGGAGGAGTCTACAGACCTTGAGTTCTCAGAAGGTAGAGATTGCACAGTACCTTTAGACAATCACTTCTTAACCACATTTGTTATGGAAAAGTATCTTCCTTCCTCTTCGTGAAGGGAACTCTCCTTGACACTTCCAGGTCAGCTGGGTGTTGCTCTCTGACAATTCTGCATTTCTTCACCAGTTAAACTTAGGAGAAAAGAATATTTAAGAAGTTGTGTACAGGGTATCTTGAATCCAAGTGGAAGCTGGTGCTGGGGATAGGGTTCTTTTTCGGTGTAGGCGTTGGAGGCTAGTAACATAAGGGTCCTGCAGCCACCCCTCTGGTTAAATTATTCTTGGACAGTATTGTGATTTTATATTATCTAGCATCTGAAGGTGCCAGATGGAAACCAGTGAAAAATGTCCGTTGTCCTCAGTTCCATGGGCACGTATTAAGCCATGTTCAAAAAGTGGTTTAGTGCTGTGATGCTTCATTTGTTTCATTATAGAGGTACTGGTTTTGGTCTCATGAAAATTAAAAGCCTGCTGGTGGCCACAGCTGTCTTGGATGTGTACTTTCTCTTTGTAAATAGAAAAAAGTGGTTTTTTGTTTGTTTTTGTTCTTTCTTTTTTTGCGTAGTGGTGGAGTACTATTCAATTGAAGTTACAGTAATTTCACGACTATAAGGCGCACACTTCTGACTAAAATTTTCCCTCGAACCCGGCAGTGCGCCTTATAGTCCGGTGCGCCTTATCTGATGGACAAAGTTGCGAAATTTGCCAAACCGGAAGTGTGAGCTGTGAGCCGTGGGGGGAACCGGCAGTGCCACGGCAGCCGGCTGGAGGCGGGCCCAGGGGCCCGTGGCACCGCCCCTCCCAGGTGGAGGCGGGCCAGGGGGCCCGTGGCTGCCGGGTCCAGGGGGGCCCGGTGGCTCGCAGCACTGCCCCTGCCGGGTGCAGGCGGGCCTGGGGGCCAGTGGCTGCCGGGTTGAGGCGGGGCCTCGGCCAGCAACCGTGCGGGGGGAGCTGGGGGCAGAGCCTCGCTGCAAAAAAAAAGTGCGTCTTATAGTCCGGTGCGCCTTATGGTTGTGAAATTACTGTACTCCTGAAACTGGTTCCTTATAGTAAAGATTCTTTACTTACCTATATTTCAGTTCACTTGGTAAGATTTTAGTAACATTGTTTCTCTAATGTCTCTGGTATATTTTATATATTTACATAATGATTTTCCGTTATATGTAAGTGTAACTGGAGTACAGGCTTAATTACATCTGAAGAAAAAGCTTTTGCCATCTGATTATGTGCAGCCAACTGAAGGTTTATTTTTTTCAAAATTTTAGTGTCGCTTTTTTTATTGGTGTAATGGCTTTATTAGATGAATGGTGTTTCTATTTGAGTTAATTTTTTGAGAGAAGTTTTAAAGATAAATATTCACCATTAACACCATGTTAACATTTATTTGTCTTTAGTAAGATGATTCTGGCTTAAGGCAGTTTGCAATTCTTAGAAAAGCCCTTATAAACACTCTTTCCCTGAAGATATTTCAAGTAGACAAGCAAACAAAAAAGGTTGTGGTTTTTATTTTTTCTCAGTCTGTCTGTTAATGATAATTTTAAAATGATCTGTTGGAAAGATTTTAAAAGCAGCTCAAGTTGGCAGTTTATACTTCTTTTACCCTACACTTTTATTAGTCTCATGCCTTTTCTGTACAAAATAATTCTAAAGACTTTTTGTGAGTAAAATTAGGGAGCAGCAGAGATACTGTATTTAGTTGCAGTTGAAATACTAAAACAATATGTGTGGTGTTAACTGTGGCTGTTGACTATAACTGTTGTGTACGTGTGCACTTTTTGTTTTCTGTAGAAATTGTAACTACCAATTTAGTAAATGGAGTGGGGGACAGGGGGATCACCAGATCTGTTGGCAAAAACTTTAAGAAAAGTAACTGGAATTGCTGATGTGTTTTTTATCCTAAGTACCATTCCTGAGTCTCAGCAATACTACTGTGAGCAAGCAGACCTTTGTGTTCAGCTCAGTTTAAGTCAGAGTACAGTTTGGTGAAGAAATTAAGAACTTTTAGATTCTGTAGAAGAGAGAAAAATCCAAGATGAAAGCTCAGAAGGGTCTGCAGTGGGACAGTATATGATGGGTTTTATGTTTAATTTTTTTTTTGCTTTTTTTGGGTTTTAATTATTATTGTTGTTATTATTGTTTTTATTATAGCATGCATTTGCACAATAATTATTTACTTTGCTTGCCTAATCTAATAATCTACTAGATTATCTAATTATCTAAATCTGACATTATATGTCCTTAATGTTTACATAGAAGTAAGCCTGGGTAGGAGGAAAGCAGAATTATTTTTAAAGTATACTGAGAGTCTTTTGACAAGAGACTTTAGTTTTTCTCTTGGGAAAGAATGGAATGATTAGCTGCACCAAATTCACTTTTCGATGAGGTGATAATACTTTTAATAATTCTATTACTAATGTCTGTATAGCAATATGTTGGGTTAACTGTGTAGCAGTTTCTGCTAAATTTACAGCTATGGCATATGCTCCTCCACTAAAACAAACCAACAGCTCTCAGAATCTCTGTCTTGAAAAAAAGGCATTAAATTAAATTAAAACTAAAAGGTTTGTCTCTGACTTCATGCTTTCCTCCATCTCCATCCAACCAAATGTCAGATAATTAAGAATGTTGGCTTACTCAAAATGTTGTTAAAGTAGAGTATGGTAAGTAACCATTTATTGATGGTCCCAAGTTAATGAATTAGGACTGGATATAGGTATTTGGATTCCTGTGAAAAAATGAGTTGACCACAACTTCATAAATGGAAAAGCAAGAGATTTCCTAGAGGGGATGTGAGGCTGTGTGCATGTATTGCAATTTCTTTGTCCAGAAAGAAACAGGAGTCTATTCAAATCAGAATGACATTTTAAAAATAAAAATTACACACAGAAGTCTTCTATGATGCTATGCTTTAAAAATACCAGTTTGGTGAGATGCTGATTCCTTTTTGTAGGACTTTGTGTAGTTTTTTATGCAATGACTGTTAATCCAAGAAATCCAAAAGTAATTGTTTTTGTGTTTGTGTGTCACAGTTTGTATAAATTATTAGTATTTGAATTTCATGGAGTATTACTCACATACATTCTCCCTGACTACATTAAAAAGTGTATTACTGATAATCTAAACTTTGGATAACAAAAACGAAATGTAAACATGACTTAAGTGTAATTTATGTCTTTAATATTCTAAACAGTTAAAATAGTCTGTGGAAAAAAAAGTGTTGTAAAAGGTTCTTTGTACTATAATTGTACTACACTGAAATGTCCTTCAAACTTCTAGAAAACATTAAATACAATTATAACTTTTTGTAGGTTGGGCTCATGTGGTTTGTGCTCTGTACATTCCCGAGGTGCAGTTTGCAAATGTTTCTACAATGGAGCCTATCGTGTTGCAGTCTGTTCCTCATGATCGTTATAATAAGGTACAATTATATGTCTTTTTATATCTAATGTATTTATTTTAAAACTTGTGAGCTTTAATAACATAGAACTACACTTCTTAAAATGCACTTTATATAAAATCCCTAAATGTGTGCAGTAGTGCTGTAAGTTTTCTGCAATGTCTTTATGGTAAATTGAAGAATTAAGAAAGCTGTATTATTAAATTAAGCTGTAAGGTTATCTGCCATGTTTTACTAGTCTTCTAGAGACTGTTTTGTTAATTAAAAATATAATGATCTTTGAATAACGGTTTATTTTGAAAGGAATCTGAAGTATTTTCCATAGCTTAAAATACTGTTGCAGCTTGTATGAGATGTTATTATTAATTACCACAAAGTCCTAGTGTTTCAAGTGTTGATATTAACGTAAACATGTTTATAAACATTTCTTTTAGGACAGGAAGATATGTTAATATATTAAGGCAAATGCTTGCAGACTTTTGCCTTTGTAAACAACATTCACTGTAGTGGGATTATTTGCTTATTGGAGAACTGGTTCTAAATAATTGTCAGTGAGATAGAATGTTTTATAAAGTGTGGTATGACTTTAAAGAAAAAAAAACCCTAAAGGCAGAGCAGTAAGCCAGTAGCTTGTTAGTGTTCTTTATTGATAGTTACATTTTTCTTATTTCGCTTGTTACTTTCTCCTCACTTAACTACGCTGGTCTTTGTATGTTCCCTTCTGCAGATGCAAACTGTCTGAATTTGTGATGAATTGTGTTACATGTTTTTCTTGTCTTGTTCTTTTAATCTCTAGTTTCTTTCTTCACTTTTATTTTATGGTGGTTTGTGGACACTGGAGTAAAGTAGGAATAGACTGGGTTGTAAAAAAGAGAAACAAGAAAAAGGCATGTATCATGTGTTGTGTTCTTCTTACAGGGAGTCCCTGTTCATGTTGCCTCTGAGACTTCTCATACTACCCCTCCATCTCTTTCCAAGTTTCCATCTTTGATTTATGAGCTACCCCTCCATTTTTCTAGCCTTTTTCCTTTTTTCTTTCTTTGCTCTTTTCCTTTTCTGTTTCACTTTCTCCAGTTACTGTCAATATGTTTTGTCCGTCTTATTTACCAGTGTAGCTGAAAATCCAGGAATCAAAGTCTAGGTTTTTCTCAAGCTTTCTCATTATTACCTGAACATCTTTATTGCCGTCTCACTATTTGGTTCCCTCTGCATTGGCAAGAACATGCAACAGTGAGATTCAGTACAGAACTGATAAAATATTTCTGCTTGGACACAAAACAGTAAAAATTTGCTGTAACAAATGAGTTTATTTTCTCTCTCTCCCCAGCTCTGAGGAAACAGAATATGTTTCCTTTATCCTTGAGTAGGAGTCAGTTAATTGGTAGCTGTTATCCCTTAATGTACTTCAAAAATTTCATGGAACACTTTAGATTTTGTTTTATCTTGCACCATTTCTATTGATGGTAATTGGATATTGGATGAGTAAATCCTTGAAACTTCAAAAAATGTACTTTGCATCTTTTTTTATTACTTGTTGACAAAATCTATTGTCTTTGTCTTTAGTCTTTAATTCCTTTTCATAATAACTAAAGTTACTTCTTTCTCTAAGAGTTTTTGTTCTAGATATATGACAATACAGTTGTGTTTTGCTGCTAAAATTCCAGTTTCCATTTTTGTTGGTCTGTGGTTACTGTGATTCTTTTTCTCACTAGATAGTTACTAGGAGCATACAGTTAATGTAGAGAGAGTTCCTGATGTTGTCCAGCTCTTAGTTCTCTGTGCTCTGGGCAGGTGTTCTGATTGAGGCCTATTTTCAATGTTAGCAGTCAGCCTAAAACTGCTTTCATCAGGCCACTACAGTTTATTGAAGTACAATGAGACTGGTATCAGAAATGTCAAAGTTTGGGGTCACGCTCCTAGCCTGTAGATCATTATTATTTGTGTTCTGTTTTTACAGAATTCAGATTTCCCTGTTGTTATTTGATCTCTTTGGGCCAGGGAGATGGCAGCTGCGGATTTCAGGGGAATCCAAGAAATGGCTGTACTGCAGTTGCTGAACCTTCTGAAACCAATGTAACTGCAGTGCCAGCAGCAGTCTAGTTACAACTGTAGTGAATTGAAGAAGTATTGGCTGTCAGGGAACTCTCAGCTCTTGCTAGGTCTGTAGCTGGTGCTGAGTTTAGTACTGCTGTGGTTAAACTGCCACGAGTTCCCAAGTACACTATTATTGAGCAATATCCCCCAAAACCAATAAAACTGTTAGTTCCCTTTTCATGTAGGCTGCAATAATTTTGCCTTCTACTCTTATTGCTATTCAAGATAATTTGTGGTCATTTAAATTTTTTTTTTTAGATCAGATAATTTGTAAAACATTTCACTCTGACTTCAATAATTTGCTTAAAAATGGGAAAGAAAAGTGTTTTTTGAGAAGTAGATATGACAAACAGTTATTGAAACATTTGTTGCACATTGAGAACAAATGCAAACATGTAATTAGGAAGAAATGACTGGAGTTGTTTCTTTTTTTTTAGAGAGGCTTAGTAATAATTTCAGCTCGGGTTGGAATAGGAGATTTTTAAGTAAGATATTATTTCCTGTGAAGTTCTAAATAATTCTTTATGCATGGCTGGATACATACAGAACACTAGCATATGGAATTGGGGGAAAATAGAGCCAAAGAAAATTACCATGAGGGAGAAATTATACTGTAGTCTTTAAAGTAAATATCATTGAAGTTTTGCCAGGACATAGTACTTAATTTAATGTTTGGGTTTTTTTTTCCCTGTGCACTTATTTCTTTACTTAACACTGTGAAATATTACCAAGTACAGTAATCTTAAATGGAAGAAGAAATGCTGTAGATACCAAAGCATGGGGCTTGTCCATATAGAGACATTTGACTGCTATTTCCCTAAAGTTTACCTACTTCTGGGGTAAAAACCATCACATTACATATCCACTGAATGATTTGATTAATGAGTTAGCTATCAGGAAAGCTCTTCTTACACAGTTGCTTCCAAAAAAGAAATTGACTGCTTAGTTGCTCTTCTTTACAGAAATAGGTGTTCCTTATTATTTGGATGGTTATGCATGGGTAGTGTCTTTTTATTTTATGTCAGCTTTGTTTGTCTCTTTCAGGTTCATTTGAAACTATGTGATAATTGTATATAATTACTGCTTTTAGGAATCTCTTTTAAGAACTCATTAAAAGATAAGTGTATTTGGACTTTCTTGATTTGCCTGGTAGTGAATGCAGCTGGCCAACTTCTCTCTCAGTACTTGCTGCAACAATGAGAAACTTCTGTACAATTCCTAGGTTTGATTTTGTGATCAGGGAATGCCATTGGGTAGCTGATATGAGTAAACTATTTCTGAAATTACTTTTTGCCTTATATATTTTCTTTGGCCTCATCTTCCCTTCTGTCTTTACTTTTGCAAAGAAGGTTTACACTTTGAATCTTTGAAGGGAGAATACTGACAGTAACATAAAGACAGCTGTGCAAAATATATATTTTGCCTTTAAAGGAAGTAAGGTATTTGTTGTGTTTTTGAGTAACATTTCCTTGCTGAGTCAAAAGCTTTTGCTTCTTTTCCAGTAAATTTGGGAGAGTACTCTCTTCCCTTAAGAGCTTTGAAGAAGGGTGCAGCTGTAGGTGGTGTGACACATTTTTAAACTTCCACATTTCAGAGGCTTCAGAGCTGTAGCATTTGAATGGATTTGCAAATAACATGCAAGTCTTCTTTTGTGAAAGAAAGACAGAGATTCTCAGGCTTCTGAATTGTTTGTGTGTCTTAAGAGAAGGTACAAATATGAGAAGCTCAGCTGTAGAGATCTTACTGTCTGTTGGAACAGGAGGATGAACCTTCTTTGTCCCTGCTTCATATAGAACACTAGGAAACAGGTTTAATGCTTCTCATGACTATTGAGGGAGTTCTTTTAGCTTCTTAAAATGAGTAGTCACTCTATCATGTTGCATTTAAACTTGTTTAATGTAGTTTGTAGTCATTTTACTGTAAATTGCTCGAAGAGCTCCTGAAACAGAGACCCTACACATAGGGTAAATACTGTAAATGGAGTCTGCATCTCTAGTGGAGTGCTTGTATTGCTTTTCTTTCTGACCTTCAGTGAGGAAAAAACTTAAAGAACTTGAAACAAAACTCTGAAGAAAACAGAAAGTAACTGGAGATTGAGTTTTATGGGGTTTGTTGAACTCTCTGTTTATAGAGGTATCTTACTTTGAAGTTACTCACACTTACTATGGTGACTCAGATGTTGATAGATCATGACCTTGTTCGTTCCTAAAACCTAAATGTGTCAGGTCATGGTATGGAAAGGTAAAAAGCAGCCAAGTCTTAGACCCTGTCAGACAACTGAATTATTGGTATTCACTACCTTGATGTACAAAAGAAGCAAGGCTAAGAATTAAGTAGGATTATCCCCTTTCTGATCTTTTAAATGTTATGTTATAGGGTGTGATTTTAGGATCTATCAGCTTTTTTAAGTAGTATGGAAACTGTACAAGAATAACTCTCTCTCAAGTCTTGCATATTAACAAAAATATTTTAGTTAGCTGACATCTCCTGTTAAATGTTCTGAAAACCTCTGTAACAGGCTGTTCTGATCTCTGAATTTCACTAATTTTCCTGTCTAAGTAATGTTGGTTTTGCATTCTATAATTTTTTTTTTAAATTTCAGTGGTCTTTTGGTCCATGTTTTTCCACCATGTTTTCTACTACCCATGGTTGATGTTATTTTTATTTATTGTTCTACTCATTCTGTGTCTCACTGAAAGGAGGTTGTGAATAAAATTGTAAGTCTGTTAAAATAGAGACAATTTTATTTTTTGGCATAAAAAGTTTCTCTTTTCTCATCAAGGATCTTATAGTGGGGTTTCCGCAGAGATATAAGTGTCTTTAATGTTTACTCAGTAAGATTCTCTCATAAAACACTTAAACCACCTCAGTGCTGGATGATACTTTTATTAAGAATCTCTTCTTAAATTTTTAAATTTTACACATGAATGTGATACGATACAGAATCTCTCTAAACACTGTTTCAATAATAAGAACAGGAAGAAGTGAGAAGAGATTTAGTTTTGCCTGATGTTTCTCCCTGGAGTGCTGGTGAGAGTTTGTATTGACACTTAGTATAGTAGTGAGCTTCCATACAGTATGTGCCACGTGTTAAAAAAAAGAAAAAGTATTGAATAATGAGGAAGAATTTGCATTTTTTTGTCTTAATTTCTTTTTTCTGTTTTACTAAGAACGTTTAGTAACAGATTAAAGATTAAAAATTGCCATAGCATCCCTGAAATAGAAATAAATTGACAGAAATACTATGAAAAAATTTCCAGGTAGTAAATAGGTTATTTTAATTTTAACTTGTTTTGGAGGTTGAAATGGGTTTGGTATACTCATTTAAACTTTTTCAGAGAAGGTTCTTGATCGATTAATCTACAGAGTGTTTATAGAGCTGTCCAAGTCATGCTGAAGTAGTCATCCAAACAAAGCAGAGTTCTGTTAAACACTAATTTAATTAAAAGAGCATCATATGAATATTAAATAATGCTATGACACTTCTGAAAATTCTTTGCACCAAATTTACAAATAAGATTTCAAGTTTGCAGGTTTTTTGTATGTAATTGTATAGACATAGATATGTACCATATGGCATATTGTACCATTAGGCACTCATCTGATGTCTCTGAATGCCACGAATACAGGTTATGTTAAATGAATGTGAAAGTGATTGAGACTTAAAAGGACATAAACAGAAACTTGAAAGCAAGGGCAGCTGGAAGCCGAATGCTGTTAACCCTTGGCTGTTTAACCCTTTGGCTGGTTGAGAGTGGTGTGCAATGTAAGCAAATTAGTATTTGTACTGCCTTAACATTGCTGAAGTGTTACACAAATCCCAAGAGTCTACCAGGTGATCTCTTTTTGTTAACAAACATGATTAGACTTTCATAAAGAAGTTCTTACACTGGCTTAGCTGCAAAATGCAATAGTTCTCAACCTAGAATCTTCTGTAACACAGAATTTATTGGTATGCTTCTTATCAAATTAAGTATTTTCTCTTTGATAGACATGCTATATTTGTGATGAACAAGGCAGAGAAAGTAAAGCAGCCACTGGTGCTTGTATGACATGTAATAAACATGGATGTCGACAAGCTTTTCACGTAACATGGTAAGTATATTTTATTATTTAGTATCTCTGATGTTCCAGAAAGAATCCATATGCACAGTGTAATGAATAAACTCCTTATTTAGTAAATCTTTGAGTAAAGAAGTGCAGTAAATTGGTTTGTTTTTATAATAGTGTTTAGTAACAATATGGCAATGGCAACATAGATTTTGCTGTGACCTGCAAAACCTGTCTGATAATACTCCCTTGGGTGGTATTAAATGGTGTGTGCTCCTGTGAATAAGTATAGGGGAGCTTGGTTTTTTTTCTTGGTCTTGGGTTATTTTTCTTAGAGGATGTTTAATGGAGTATGGGAGTGTGAAGACACTGTTTGTTAGCATTGCCTGCTAACTGTTTTTGATGTTTACTTTTGGTAAATCAGTGGGAAAATGGCTGGACTATACTTAAAAATTTACTAGACTCACCTATTCCAGTACAGATATCCAAACATTTGGGAGTAACAAATGGTACAGATCATCCTGAACTATTCAGATTTCATGTGTTACTACTGTGGGAAAAAAAGCTGTGCTCTCCACAATCTGATTAATTCCACTTTGAGATACTTAGTTTTCCTTGCATTCAGAAGATGCTTGTTTCACTTCATGGACTTCTAAACTGGCTGGATAATTAGATCAGATTAAACCACATGTCAACAGGTAAAAGAAAGCAAAAAGAGTTCCACTCCAAATTTTGCAGGCATTATTTGTTTTTTCAATTTCAGCTGGAGTGATTTTACAGTAGCAGGCAGATTTATATAGGCTATCTAGCTGCATAGTCTATGATTTACCTGTCTGTTTTATGGCTGCCCCAGTATGCTGCTTCATGACTAGTTTAGTCAGGGACATAGTATGTGCACATCAACTTAAATCACTTAAATGTATTTTCTTCAGTGTACCCAAGTGGTAATTTGTATGTCTTGTGGAGATTTTGAACGGTTTAATTCTATTGTTTGGTGCTGATCATCTTGGCAACTCTTAATTTATTTTTTTCTTTTAATTGCTTGACTACGTCACAGGTTTTATTCTTTCACAAACATCTAATTCTTCATTGGATGTGATCAGTGTCAAGATTTTTTTTATGGTAAAAATGGATTGTGTTCCTCAAAGCATGCATACCATGTAAAGGGATTACTTACAGATGTGAAAAAATGTATGCATCCAAGGGCTTGTATGAAAAAGTCTCTTTCCTTTCAAACACTTGGATACATACAAGAGTCCTTTTCATCTTTTTACTTTATTCCAAAACCCTGTTTTCAGTGTATACTGTGAAGAGCATGAGACTTCAGTTCAAAATTAAAACATCTATCTTGCTACTTTTAGAATGTTTCAGTTCAAAAATGTGGTCTATACTACAAAATGATATCTAGCTGGAGAGCAGTTTGACTGAAGATAATTATAGGCTTCTGTAATATTTTTTAAAAATGGAAGAAAAATGTGAAGACTACTAGAAATCCAGGGTAAGGTGTATCAAATTGGGATTATCAGAACTATTGTCTAATGAAAAATGAGCTTGAGTGCATTTTTTTGTAAGAGAAGCTTAGAAGCAATAGATTTTTGCTTAAAGTCATCCTCTTAATTATTTTTTCTAGTTGATACCAGCTGTAGATGTGCATGCATTTAGAATTTCTGGGTTTTCCAAGAACATATTTTTAAAAATATGTGAAAATGAACCACATTATTTACTCTTCTTTCATTTAAATACTCCCATGTATAATTTTGACTGTAACATTGCATTATTATGGTGGCTTGGTTTGAAAGACAGGTGTCTGGCAAGGAAGGCGGGAGCCTTCGTTAGAATGGAGAGCGTGACTCCCTCTGAATTATTATAACTTTGGAATTAAGGTTCTTTCAGGCAAAGATATGGAAAATGGAATAACAGTTCTTTACTAGTATGTACATGTATAACAAGGCAAACAAACAGCAACAATGGCAGCACAACAGACTGCAAACTCCAATAAAAGTTTCTTCTCGTGCTTTAGGCCCGTTCCCCTTGGTGCAGTTCTGGGCGCAGCCACCAGGGGTGCTGCTGGTTCCCGGCCAGCAGGGCAGGTGCAGTGATTCCCCCGTGGCTGCAGGGGGCGCTGTGGCGTGGGCTCGGGGAGCACGCGGTGATGGCTGCTGCACCAGAGGTGAAGGGATGGGAGAAAGGCTTTGCTACACGAACCGCCTGGGGCAGAACCCTAGAAAGGCTTTGCTACATGAACCCCCTGGGGCAGTCAGTGCTGGTGCCCCGGCAGGACCCTCGGGCAGACATTCCTTTGGGGGTGGGATGGGGCTCGGTGATCCAGAGGTTTCTCCCAAGGTACCTGAGCAGATGGCAAAGCGTCCCTGTTTGGTGTTAATAAGGGTGCATAGCAGCTCTTTGGAGCGGAGCTCTCACGGTGGAAGAAAGGCGGCAGGACACTGAACCTCGCATTGGGGACGAATTTGTCCCTCAGCATCCCAGCCTCTCTCCCCTCCCAGTGCTGAGAGCTCACTAGAGCGAGCAGCTGCCCAACCCCCTTCCTCCCAGCCCCATTCGCTGATGGTATCTCTCCCAGAGACACCCTCAGATAAGAGAAGTGCAGCCAGGTACCCTCCTCCCCTGAGTTTGGCAACTTCTTTTGTCTCCCTTAAGTACCCAGTAGTTGTTGTCTCCTAGCAACATATGGAAGAAAATTCCCTTAGGGAAAGAAACAAAAGGAAGAATCCTAAACCCCAACAAATGGGAATGAAAATTATATGGAAAATGTAACAATGTTTGGTTTGTCAATATCTAAGTTGGTTTTGATAAAAAATATATATATATCAACATTACAAATGGTGAGAAAGAAAATTGTTTGGAAAAAATTGTAGTAGAATAAGGTAATAATTAGCCCAGTCAATGCAAACTGTAAGTGTTGATCTTTTTAAAAGAAATTAGCCTGCCACAGTATTTTAAACTAGTAAATACAGTTTGATTTACTATGTAATTTAAGTTGGATTAAAAAACCCCAGTAGTTTTCATGGCAAATCAGAGAAGCAAGTTCTGGAAAAAACTCTTACTTGGAGCTGTAGTATGGTTTTGTTAAAAACTGTTCTTTCCTTAGATATTTTTTTTACTTGAATTTGAGCAAAGAGTCATTGTAGATTGCTTTGTTTATTTATTTGTGCAAGTAGCTGCATAGTAAATGTAGATTTGCAAGCTGTAAGCGTGTGTGAATGGCTTAAAGATTCTGAAAAAAGGCAACAGACCAAAATATGAATTATGCGTATTTTTCCCTGGGCTACAAAGGTTGGTTATGTGCTCACATGCCACTGGAAGTTATTTGTGTGGAAATCTCTTATTAATTGCAGATATAAGCATCCATATGTTATCAGGTGTTACATTGTGGTACAAACTGGTGTAAAATGGTTTTCCTTGAATATTGTTTGGTTTATTTTTAGTGCACAGTTTGCAGGACTTCTTTGTGAAGAGGAAGGCAATGGTGCAGATAACGTCCAATACTGTGGCTACTGTAAATACCATTTTAATAAACTGGTATGTATTTATTAAATTCTATAAATAAATGTTACTGACTTATTTTTTTAATCTGAATTACCATTAGCACTACAAATAATACTTTCATGTAGTTCAAAAAGTAGATTGTATTTCTTGAAAACAATGTTTTAATCACAGTTACAGAAGTACTTGCTGGAAATGTTTTTATAAGTGGTTACTTTATAGATGTGTGGGTTTTCCCCCTCTGCCAGAAATAGCATGCACATTTAGTGGGGCTTTTTTTAATTGAGTTCCTGGAATGTTTTCTTTTGCTGTTTGTTTAAGTACCTTCTAGGAATTCAGTACATTTTGGAATAAACTAGAAAATACTGCTTCTAGAGAATAAAGAAGCACTCAATTTCTTTCTGCTTCCGTTATTCTTGTGCCCAACCTCTTTTGTCCTATCTCTCACTGTGTAGTCAGTGAGTATTCCCCACTCCCATCTCTGAAACACAACCTTAAGGAAGTGACTTGAGGTTTGATTTTTAAAACGCAAACAAGACATGAAAAACATTGAAATTTTTCAGTTAATGCAGTACGTTTTGTATCAGACCTCTGGAGTCTTTCTTTTCACTTCTTACCAGTTTGACAGTTCCAGATACCTGTTTCTGCGTACATGTGCAAGCGTGTGGACTTGTGGGGTTTACTAAAGTTGAAAAAATTAACACTAAAATGTACAGACTTATGTTCAGATAGTGTTGTAAGTATAGTTTAATTTGCAGATTACTTATTTTCACTACTAAAAAAGTTGAATACTTGGTGTGACTTAGGTTGCAGCAAAGTACAGTAATTTCATGACTATAAGGTGCACTGGGAGTCAGCAAATTTCGCAACTTTGTACATTATATAAGGCGCACCGGACTATAAGGTGCACTTTTTTTTTTTTTTTTCAGCGAGGAGCTGTGCTGCGTGCAACAAAGTAATGAATTACTGGCAGGTGCTCAATTTGCAAACATTTTTCACGGATTGGCGTAGCTTTTAAATGCAGCCCTCCCCGTGCCGCGGACCCCGGCATTCCCGCCCGCCCCCAGTGCCGGCTGGCACAGCTCCTGGCTCCCACTGCACAACCATGCTGCGTCCTGGTGTCCGCCCGGTGGCCATGGCGGCGCGGCTTCCCCCCGACCAGTGGCTACACTGCATCCCTCCGGCCGGCGGCCGCGCGGCTTCTCCCCAGCTGGCGGCCGTGGTGGGTCCCGGCATCCCCCTGGCTGGCGGCTGCGCTGGCTCCCGGCTTCCCCCGCCCGGCGGCTGCGGTTCCTGGTTCCCCCCACGTGGCTTCAGCTCCCGTGGATCCCGGCTCGGCTCTCAGCTCACACTTCCGGGTTGGCAGATTTCCAACTTTGTCCATATATAAGGCACATCCGTATTATAAGGCGCACTTCTGGGTCCAGACCAAAATTTTAGTCAAAAGGGTATGCCTTGTAGTCGTGAAATTACTGTAAAATCACAGGACCTGTCAACCATTTTAGTTTCTAGAGGATAAGCTTGATGAGGTTAGTTTTGTGCTTTTGTGAATACTGATGAATTTGCTTCATAATGAAGATAAGTCAGGGCTTTTTAGACCCTTACTAAGCTAAGATTTTTTAAACTATCTTGAGCTAAGTATATACAGAAAGAGCGAAAATGGTCTCTTGGTGGTGAAGGCAAACCCTTACACTGTTATGCCTTTGATTTGAATGTTGCAGTGCTGCTATGATTGAGAGCAGGTATGTTTATTGAAAAACCAAGTTCAGTGATAAAGACATAACTCTATATTTGACATACAGTTAGTTAGCTTTCCCTTATGAAGCTGTAGTGGTAAGAACCGTAAAGACTGGCAAGATTGTTTTAAGTGTTTCAGTTTTTTCTTTAGGATTATTGTGACTGTTAATGCCTGGTAAATACAGGTACTTAGTATTTACTGCTGAAGGTAGTGAGTGTTCTACATCTACTATTCCACTGAAAACTGGTTGATAAAAAGAGTAGCCTGAAGTGTCTTTAAATACTTCCTCAGTTACTAGAAAACCAACATTTAGAATACTCGCCCAGCATAAAGTATTTGCACTCCTGAACTAGGCTCTCAGACATTACAGAAATACAGGCAATTATATCTTATAATCACAGACATGACTGTAGCATTCTGTATCCTGGATTTTAATCCATTTTAATGAAAATATACCAGACAGATCACTTGAATAATAAATAAGTCATGAAGTCACCTTACAATGCATTTCAAGCATGTGTCAGGACATCACTGTAGCTTCACGTGATATTCATTTGTGCAGCATCTTTTTTGTTTTATGTTATGAAAACTTGAAAATGTGTCTAGCATCTTCTAATCTTTAAAAAGTGGCATATTTCATTTCTCTTTGGAAAGCATATCTTGCAAATTTGTGGGAGATATAGGAGTTGATACAGGGATAGGCTTTTTTCCTGGTGTACATTCAGTAGTCTTGTGAATTTTAGTGTCAGTAATTAGTCAGCTTTCCAGTAACTGAAGCACTGAAGTTTTTTTCCTCAAGCAATAAAGCATCTTGTCAGTGGAAATGCTTTATACTTTTTATTTATTCAAATGGTTCCTTTTCTCTGTCCATAAATATATTTTCTCTTTTTAGAAAAAGAGCAAACGGGGATCTAATAGGTCATATGATCAAAGTTTAAGTGATTCTTCCTCTCACTCTCAGGATAAACATCATGAGAAGGAGAAAAAAGTAAGTGGATTTGTCGTTGCTAATTATGTGGCACATCTGCTTAAAAGTAACATTTTTCTGGTAAATTTAATTTTTTCTGAAAAGCGTGAAGAAAATCTTGTTCTGAAGCACTGAATAATAAATCACACGTGATAAACCATAGGTACTGGCATCCAATGAGGAAACCTCTTCAGGTGCATTTGTATATGCTCTTTCCTGTTTCTGTTTGTATTCAGTTTTGAGATACTGAAACACAGCCATTGGGAGGGCTGTTCCATGCAACTTCCTTTGTCTTAATTTTCTGTTAGAGCTATTCTTGTATGCCCTTTGTGACTACAAACCAGCAGTAGGTGTTTTAGCAACTGTGTGGCTAAACACATGCATCTAATTCCTTATGTTTCAACCTGTTATATCTTTCTTTCATCAAAGAACGGACATCTCTTTTTGACACATATTACTGGTGTCAGTGGTCAAACCCACTATGCTGGCAAAATACCTTGTTATTCACCTGGGCAGTCTTGCTGTGAGGGTACAGAGAACATAACTGCCAATTTCTAATGTTGATATATTCTTTTAATGACTTGACTTTGCATATTATTAAAAAATAATTTCAAATCTATGATGATTACTGTTCTAGTTTTTTTACTGCTGCATTAACAGTTGCCTGTAGATTTGTCATCTAAATTCAACAGAGGGTGATAACAGACACAAAAATGCAGATATGCTTTGGCACTTTTTTTAGCCTCTAAGGATACACGCAAAACTGCTCACTAGCACACATCCTGTACAAATAGCTTAATAGGATTTTGTGTGGATGTAGGTAAACTTAGTTTTACATTATTAAAAATCTTTACATAAAAATTAGAATCAAAGAATCTGTTGACCAAGTGTGTATTATACAAAGGAGCTATATTTATAGAAACAGGAAATTGAATAGCTAATGTCAGTCTTTAGACTCTTAGTCTCCTCAATATTTGATTTGGATTTTAAGATCCCTTCCATTTTGGATGAATATTGATTACCAGTTGTTCTTGGATAATCTTGTAAAAAGTCTGATCTTTAGACTTGTTTAATGGTGTAGGTGAATCATTCCGTCTTTATCTGGTAATGCAGAAAAGAGTGTGAACTGTGATGCTGTTGTACCTCTAAATCTAAATTTAGGGCTATAATAATAAAAGTATGGGGTTTTGGCAGACTTTTTTTTTTCTTAGTAACTTTGGTAGAAAAACACTAATTTTGAATTGCAGACTACAGTTTAGCTGCATGGTGAACCCCTACGAATATTTACCATAATTTTTTTCTTAGTTTTTCACTACTGTCATGTTTCAGATGTTTTATCAAAGTATATGCATGGGTTTTTACTTGCATTGACAAAACTTGTGAGTTGATGCGTTCATGGTTCTTTTGTTTTATTTTGGGTTTTATTTTTTGTTTTTCCCAAATGAATTTGACTGAAGATACTATGCTTCCCAGATCATACATCTGAAATCTACAGGGTGCACTTGGAGGGACTTTCAAACTGATTGTTTTCAGTCAATGGTGTCAGCTATTTTTTCAGCTTATGCTGTATATTTGATTTACTGTATTAAGTATCTTGAAGGAATAGGGCACTTCTTTAGGGTGACTTTCCTTATTTCCTCTTTTGTAAATCCCTTGAGAATCTAGATTTTTGTCATATTACCATAAATATTTAGATCTTTCTTCACAGATATAGTAGTGTTTGTGTGTATGTGGCACCCACATCCCCCTCAAGACCACTGTAGTTTCTGCTTTATCTTTCATCTTTGTTCTTTGGAAATTTGGATAATCTGGTAGGCATCATTAAACCTTTCTGTTTTGCCAAGCAGTAGCTGTATGAGTTGTGGCTTGGAACCAGTTTTCTTGCCAAGACCTCAAAAGCTGTCCATTTGTGCATGTGAAATATTACACTGCAGTAAGAAGAGGTTGGTCTGAAAATGTTAATACAGATAACTGTAATTTTTAAAAACAGGCCCTACTGAAAGCCTGTGTTTCACTTCCATAGCATATGTTCAGTCTCTTCTGGCCACTCTGCCAACAAAATTGGTAACAAATATGTAAGGATAAAATAATAAATAAAAAAACCAAACTGAACAAATCTAGCCAAAGCTTTGGTATGGTTTAATTTTCGTGATGATATTGAAGCTACAGAATAAATTCATTATATCCTGATTACTACTGCCTAAGCATTGTTAGTTCCTGTGGCAGAGATGCTATTTAGAAATGATTAGTGATGAGGCTGTGTCCCTTATAAAGAGGATTGGTAGTATGTTGCTTCACATTCCATTATAACATCCCTTTTCTTCAGGGCTCAGGGGTTTATTCAGGCTTTCTTGGGAAAACTTAGGCCACCATGAGGCTGTAGAAGAATGCCTTGCTTTAATGTTACTGGCAGTCTTATATTTGGAAGTACTAAAGAAGGAACTAAACATATGTGGAATTGACCTTTGTATAGTTAGAAGTATTTTTTTTTGCTACTAACATGAAAATTAGGCGTCACTTGCTTTGTATGTTTATAACTTCTGAAAAATGTGAATATATTATGTAGTAAGTTACTGTATAGCAGCTGAATTACACAGGTGCCGTTTTTATTAGAAGTGCTTTGGTCTGAGCTGAGCAGGAAGGGAAAATTTAAAACTCCGCTATAGTGACTCATAAAATGTAAATTAAACAGAAGTGGAGTCATGACTGAAGACTGCAGATGTCTAAGAAGTTGTGATTGAAGAGACAAAAATAAGAAAATAGCAACAAGGAACTTCTTGTCACTATCACAGAAGTTGGAGAGCTTCAGAGGAGAACCTAAAATGCAGGATCCAGGATAAGTGTCCTAAACACTGAGCTACTAATGTTTTGTGGGCATCATTTTGCCGCTTGCCTTTTTCTTAAAGAAACATTACTGCATTTCTGATTTTGTGGCTAGAAGCTTGAACACCTAAGAAGAGGTTGTAGCTGTGCGTTGCACTCTGCAGGTTCTCTGTAGCTGGGAGTTCGGTTGTGGGGCCCATGGGAAGGGAAGACTTGAAGCATGTCTTTGTGCATTGAAAGTTTCCATAGGCTGTGTGTTGGTTTGGAACTACCAAGACTTCGCCAATATGTTGTGAAGGAGCCTGTGCTCATGTGTCGGGGCCATGAATTTCATTTGGGAGAAAGGTGCTTGATGCTTTTTTACGAATTTAATGTGCTGTGTAAGCTGTTACAAGGCAAGTTGTAAACACTCAGATCAAGTGTTCCCGGGGCATTTCTTCATGTCTGAACAAGTGACTGTGAAAAGGTAAAATGGACTTGCTATGCATCAGATAAGATTCTAAATAGGTAAAAATAGGATCAGATTACAGGTTTTTGAGTTATCATTCAGCTGCATAAGCGGTGTTTTTTTAATCTTAAAAAAACAACAACAAAAAATCTGTTTTAGTCCCAAAGAATCACTTTATAGTGCTGTATAGAGTGTTTTAAAGATAATTCTGATTGTGTCATTCCTCTATGAATTGCCTCATTTCATAAACGAAGTGATGCTACTTGAACATCGGGGGTTTTATGTAACATTTTAGGGAAAAAAACCTCCAAACTTATTGCAGTACTGCAGTATTCCATTGCATTTTTATTAAATTTAAAAGTTTTGGTAATCAGTTTAAATATATTTCACTGCTTAATCCTTTCAACTGCTCTTTATGTCTGAAGCAAAAATGTAAGAATGCTAGAGATAACTAGAAGAAAAGTTATTTGCAACCACTTTGAAATAACTTCAACTTTAATAATTGAATTAATACTAGATAAATATTATTCAAATAAGAATTGTGTGGTATAGATGATAATGGTGATGTGTATCTGTGTTAATTTACTCCAAATTCTATCCAGTCAGAGGGGAAAAAAGCACACCTCTAAACAATCTCTAAAAGCTGGTCAATAAATATAAACCACATGTATCTCAGTGTATAGATACACTAATATCTGTCCAAGATGCAGAACCCAGTTCTTGTTTCCTCAGACTGAATTTTTGTGTGAGTTCCATGAGTTCAAAAAGGGGGATGTCTTCATTCTTCAGTCTTTACTGTTTTTGCCAGTGAATAGCATTTCTTTTTCTGGGAGCCTGTTCTGTACTGACTTGTAGAATTGTAGATTTTTCTTTTTTAATATATCTCTTAATATCAAATTCTGTTGAAAGTCTAACTGTTAGGGAAAAATTGAAGGCATGTGTCTGTGTAAACAAAATTTCATTAGAAAGCTACTCTAGTTGAGTATATTTAGTAATAGATATTTTTATCTACAAGATTAAGAAGAAAGGTGACAATCTTGTTTGACTTGTTGCTCGCTAAAATTCTGTTAACTCTGTGCTGTTTTCTGTCTACACTACTGTATTCCTGATGATCAACTGCATCAAATTTACTGGAACTGGCACCAGCACAATGATCTCTTGTGGAGGTTGAGAAAAAATACGTACAAGCTGATTTTAATTTATATTTTCTTTTATTTTAGTATAAGTAGGAACCTTTTGTCTCAATTCTCAATGGAATTAATGATTTGACTACCTCATTTTTTTAACCTTACAATAACATATCATTACTGAAAAAAGAGTAATGCTTTTAGTGTACATTAGCACAACAAACGCCTCAATAGTATTAAGCTTTTGTCAGCTGGGATTAGTTAATTATTATAAAATCAAAATGACAAACGTATCACCTCAGGTATACCTAAAAACTACTCTGCAAAATATAGGGCTGCCTAGGTTGCAACTGTCTTTTTCCATCTCAAAGTACACATTTTGGTCTTGGACTTTTAGTGTGAAAGAAAATAAACTCAAAACCCCTAGCCAGCAGCTCATCCCCACACAGCCACTTGCTCATTCTCCTCCGTTACAGGATGGGGGAGAAAATCAAAAGAGAAAAAAATGAAAAAACTTGTTGGTTGACATAAAGACAGTTTAATAGGTAAAGCAGAGATTGTGCATGCAAGCAGAGCAAAACAAGGAATTCATTCACCAGTTCCCATGGGCAGGCAGGTGTTCAGGCATCCCCAGGAGAGCAGGATGAAGGCTCCCTCACGTGTAACTGTTACTTGGGAAGACAAATGCTATCACTCTGAACATCCCCCCTTTCTTCTTCCCTGACTTTTATATACTGATCATGATGCCATATGGCGTGGGATATCTTAGGTCATTTAGGGTCAGCTGGCCTGACTGTGTCCTTTCCCAGGTTCTGGTGCGCCTCCAACCCACACTGGTGGGGTGAGAAGCAGAAAAGCATTGGCCCTGCATATGGGCTGCTCAGCAAAAAAGAAAACATTCCTGTGTTAGTAACATTGTTTTGAGCACAAATTCGAAACACAGCCCCACACCAACTAGGTGAAGTAAATTAACTCTGTCCCTTTCACAACCAGGATGACTTCAATTCTTGTAGCTTATTACTGTGAGAGATGCAGAAGGTGATTTGAAATACCTTTTTCTAGGCTTTTGATCCTGGATTAATACAGGATTACTAGCACTTTGACTTTGTAACAGTTTCTAGGAGGTAATCTGGATAATTTTGTTTGAAGTTGTGTATTTCACCCCTACCATGCTTTGGGTTCTGGTAGACCATATGCAGTTAGAGATGATCTACGATGTTGAACTGAGACAGGAGAATTGAATGAATTCCTTCTGTATTCCATCCTGCTCACCTATTCCTTGATATATATTTGACAGGTATCTTTATGTTACCTTGCAGACAGTGGAGCATTTCACAATATATAACATAATACATAATTTAAACTTGTAATTTTTATAGGGGTGAATGAAGGTGAGCACTGACAATACATAGTTGCATTGATTCAGTTAATCTTGCACCGCTTTTGACGTTACGAAGTGCTGCTCAAGGGTTCAGCACTGCATATCCATGGATAACAATTAATATTAAACTGTGCAAATAACAGAAGCAGTATATGTTAGTGTTAAATATTAAATGAATAACTTATTCTGGATAGGAGTTGGTAGTCTTGCACCTCATAGAAACTTTAGATGGCACTTTCATAATTGAGTCTTTTTACCATTGACAAGTTGAAATTATGACCATTATTCCTATATTTAAATGAGGCTTTGGGGTATTTTAAGTAACTGAATCAAGAACTTAATCCAGAACTTGTTCTTAAGAACAAGTGTTTGTTTAGAGCTGTATGTGTATCAACAATGCTGGCAGTAGAGTCCTACCTCTCCGTATAAACTATCTCTTGCCTGTATGCTTTTATTACTGTGACTGCAGGAACACTGCTGCTGCACTGAATTTTTTCTGCTGTGGGTTATACTGTTCAAATGTTAGCTAGATGAATGCCTGAGCAAGGGCTGTTCTTATAAAAATAAGATAAATTAGGATTTGAGTTTGAAACTTGGAGACTGTGGTCATCTTTCATTCTACAATTATTATTATGGCTATGTTACTAATAGCTACTGGTCCCAAGCAGATCTGGCCTCTTATGAGCAAGAATTCAGTGGAAAGCTCAACTTTCCATTCGGGGTGTTAGCTGTGATGTGACAGCTCAGGATTTACAGTCTTTGGTGACACGAAGTGCAGAAAATCTATAAATGAAAACCAGTATGAGTACTCTCTGCTAATAGAACATTCTAATACATTGGAAATATTTGAGGAAGTAAAAAAGCAGCTGAAAAATTAGGGGTTTAGGCATTCAGATGATTTTGCTTGCAATAATCAATAAGGAAAGTTGATTTTAAAATGTTGTTGAAGTTTAAAAACTTGGAACAGCCAAATGTAGTGGAGGATAAGGATTTTTGTAATAGAGAAGGCATAAAAATGCAGTAATTCAAGGTCAACCCAAGCAGTTTGGTCTTGAAGGACTAAGCACTGATGGTTTCTGATAATGTGCATGTGTTTTAGTTCTTCCAAAACAGAAGTTAGTCTCCCGTTCCCTGAGCCCATGAGCTCTTGCTTCTCTGTTCTGCATGTCTCTTGTGCCTGTTACTGTCCATCCTTCGTGCTCTTTCACAGAACTAATGTAGCTCACTAAAACAACAGAAAACCCTCCACTTGGTTTTATGTTGCTGCTGATAAGCAGTCTGAGTGGGCAGATGGAAGGTCTGACAAGCTAAGCACAGAGAAAGGTGAGAGTGGGGTGGGATGTAGCAGTGAACTGTTAAATACTGAACTTTGGAATGTACAGTAATTTCACGACTATAAGACACACCCTTTTGACTAAAATTTTGATTGAAACCTGGAAGTGCGCCTTATAATCTGGTGTGCCTTATATATGGACAAGTTCGGAAATTTGCCAACAACCTGGAAGTGTCAGCCGTGAGCCGCATGGAGCTGCACTGCGCGGAGCTGCGTGCCACGCCTCACCTCGCCTCACGGAGCCGTGAGCTGAGCTGGGCGGAGCCGAGCTGCACCGTGCGGAGCCGCACCAGCCGCGAGCACTGTGCCATCCGGCACTGGGGGCGAGCAAGAGTGCCGGGGTCCGCAGCACGGGGAGGGCACCTCGGGCTGCATTTAAAGGCTACGCTGATCCGTGAAAAATATTTGCAAATTGAGCACCTACCAGTAAACCCTGCGATTGCATGATTCCATTGCTAATTCATTACTTTGTTGCGCGTGGATCCTCGCTGCAAAAAAAAGTGCGCCTTATAGTCTAGTGTGCCTTCTGTATGGACAAAGTTCGGAAATTTGCCGACACCCGGAAGTGCGCCTTATAATCCGTTGCATCTTATAGTTCTGAAATTACTGTACTTTAATCATATAAACTCCTGTAGAAACTAGTTTCAAGAGGGCTGTGTATTCCTGAGAAAAAAATTAATTACAAGTAGGTGTAAATACCTTCAACAACTTAAATGATACTTCCATGTGGAAATGTTATGAATTATTAATGCTATTTAAAAGAAAGGCTGAACTCATTTGTTTCTTCTGTACTAGAAATAATTCTAGTTCACTAGAAGTGAACTATTGTTCCCTGGTGTTACTAATTTTTTCCAAACTTCTGAAGGCCAAAGTTTGAAAAGATACATTTTATAACATCTCTTCTTTTGGTAATAGATCAGAGCTAAAATGTAGTTACACACGTATCCTTAATTTGATATTTTGATGAGATGCTGGTCTCTTTCACTCATCTGACAAATGTTTCTCTGAAAGTAAGTTGAAAAAAATGAGTCAGCAAATGCTGATCTTTAGAGTGATGAAACAAGTAAATGAGCTAAAAAAAAGAATTGGAACCAAAGTGTATTTGTGAAGTCGTGTTATGTAATAATTTTGTAGATTGAATCTTTGTGGGAGAAATAGAAGCAATCAGAATGCATTTCCTTCCCCTTCTTCATTCCTCTACCCTCTGCTCTAAAGGAAAGCAATGCACAGAAGGTGCTGTAGAATTCCAGAAATTTTGCATCATATTTGTTCTGTTGTCTAGCAACATGTAGCTGTTGGAGTTAAAATGGGATTACATCATTTTTTAGGTAAGAAGCCAAAGCCAAAAATGAGATCCTTGGTAAGAAATAAAGCTTTCTGATTAATCATGATGTATGAATGTCCTAGTTCGGTGGACAGGTATCTGCTAAGAAAGGCAGGAGCCTCTCTTTGAAATGGAGAATGTAAACCCCCTCCCTCCATATTATTATAATTTTGAAATTAAGGGGCTTTCAGGCAAAGATATGGGAATTAGAATTAACAGTTCTTTACTAAGAAAATTAAAATAGAAATACAGTGCTACAAAGAAAAACCCCAAACACTGACAAAGTCAGAATACAGCCTGACACCCCGTCAGTCAGGGTGTTGGAAGCAGTTCGATTAAGTGGTGGTTGCAGTCCTCTTGCAGTGACAGATGTGATTCAGTTGGAGCAGTGCTCCTGTAGAAGGTGCAGTTTCCCTCTAAAGGTCCAGTGGTGATGTAGAGAAGTCTGGTTTTCCTTTGAAATCCAGTGGAAAAAGGGCTCCCTTGGTGTTCCAACTATCAGTTTTTATCTTGGTAGGAAAGGCTTGGCTCTTCCCACTGGCTGGAGCATCTCCCAACAGGATGAAGTAATTTTATCAGTCATACAGTGGGACTCAGTGGGCCATTAGCAGAAGATAACTCCCTGTGGGGAAGGATGGGTTGTGAAATGATAAAGAACAATGCCCCACCTGGTTGTAAGAGATGGCCCATTAGCAGAATATCTCCCGCGGAGATGAGGATCACTGCCCCACCTGGTCTCAACAGATGGTGACAGAATAGATACTTTTGGTCACATCCTGTATTGCAACCCACGACAATGAACTCAAGGCATTTTGTATTGGTATTTAACTGCGCCATAAATCTGGGCTCTTGAAGTTGTTCAGGATGAATGTTGTTAGAGGTACGTACCCAATGGCTGCATGGCAATCATGCCTTATTTTTCTTAGAGTAAGAAAAATTTCAGGAGCTACCTGAATCTGTTCTGCTCAACTATCTTACTTGTGAACAAAAGTGAAGCATACAGAGTTGTCCATGAGGAGCTAACTGTTTGTTGTTTTTCTGGCAGTAGGGAAGATGGTTAGGTTGGGTGGCCTTTGAGACAGACTTGATTGAAAGCTGTTGTATTTGTTAAGTATTGTGGGAATTCATGTCCCTCTGTTAATCCTCTTCTGAATTCCAAAGTGAGTATTTCAGAACTCTTCCCATACTTTTAATGCACCTTTGTGGTAGAAGAGGGTGCAACTGCAAAAAGTCATTTTGTGGGAGCTACATCTCTTCATCAGCGTGTTGTTGAAATTTTTATTGTTATCAGTGTAAAAGCTGAGCATTTCTTTCAGAGATTTTGCTGCAGTGTTCTCCAGTTATTTGATGTTGTATGCATTTGAAGTCACTTCACATTCAGAAGTAGCACTTCTCAGCTTTCCTTGAGAAGGATAAAGGAGAATTTTAAAAAAAAAAAAAAAAAAGAAAAAATGGTGAGAGGAGGTATAACCTAAAAGAAGGAGGAAATGTAGAGTTAAGGACAGCAGCTGTCTTGTGGACTAGATATTTGTGTGCAGAAGGCCTTTGGATGGGTTACCTGTGCAATAGCTTTGAGTGGAAAACTGTGACCTTGGTAAACTGTCCTGGCAAACTTTGTCTTGATGGTTTGATGGGAGACGAATTTGATGTGGTTGCTGATGCTTCACTTTACAGAAGTCGAGCATATTCTTTCCGGACACATTATGCCTCCCTTCCTTCTGCTTTTCTTGTGTCCTTTGTCCTTCATGACACCTCCTCATGTGTAGGGACTACTGTTGATTTCAGTATGCTACAAAATGTAATTTGAAGGTCTCCTAAGTGTTCCTTTGATCAGAATTTTTTGTTTTTTGCCCTTTAGATGAAATTAACACTGGAAGTAAAACAACAGTAGAAAGTTCATAGATTGTAAGACATGTTCATTTATAAGTTTTCTTATTGTTTTGTGGTATTTTGTGAATTTTAATCTTAAAGTGTACTGAAGTCATTGCCCCTTGGCTCCAAAATTATAAATACATAAAAAAAAAATCTGTAGGATGATTTGAATTTCCCAGTAGAGTGATGAAAGCCAAAGAAACTCAGGCAGTGGCTAGCCATTCAGTAGCTTCCTTCTTGAATCTTGTCTGGGATTCAATGAAATTGTTACTCAAGTTTTTATAAACACATCCACTGATGATGTAAGTTTGGTAGCTTAGCACTGGTGAAAGTCTTTTGTATCAACAGAATCGATGGATAGCATGGCAGTCTTGGTGTAGATGCTTCTATTTTTCCTTGATTCCTGATTGCTTTTCTGTTAGTATGCCTAGCACTTTGGGAACTGTTACATTTAAGATGTTACTGAAAAGACTGTGCAGTGCATGTGAATCCTTCCTCTCCATAGTAGATTTTTTTCTTTCTCATGTGTTTTCCAGGTATAAAAAGAGACAAACAAACTATCTCAAACAAACTAAAACAAAAGAAAACAAGCACAACCTCCCTGATCTAAAGCTCCTTCAAAAAACCTATATTAGGTTTTTAAAATTTGAACCTACCTTGTGGTGTATGTCATTGTAATGATGATATCTGCTTACTCTCTTATGAAGGGAAAAACTCCATATTTCTATCCATGTGGCAGAGTGGAAAAAAAAACCCCAAGTTCACTTGAGTGTGTAAATACCCCAAACCTAGAAATCCCCACCAACTTTTTCCAGTGTACCTGTGTTTGTGTTTTAAGAAGTGTACAAGAATTAAAAGAACTTTATATATAGTATCTAGCAAGTGTAGTTTTACATAATATTTTGCTGCTGAAATTACTTGATTTATGAATTTTCTCAGTTAAATTGTATTTCATTCCTGGCAAAATTAGTTTATTGAAATGGATTTGGGCTGGTTAGGGACAAGGTGGTCTCTTAAGTCAGTCATCTGGTATTTACAGTTCATAAAGGTGAGAGATAAGTTTTTTGCTTTCAGCTTTGCATCTAGCTTGTCAGTTAACCGATTCTACTTTATTAGAGAATTTGAGAACTCATTCTTTTGCTCTCTCAGGCTGATTTCATGAAGTAAGTTTCTGATATTTCTTCCATTGTGACAGAAATAGAAAGGCGATACTTGGTCATACCTTATAGAGTATGCACATATTGCATCTTGTTCTGGTGCTTGGTGAGATGGTTGTGCAGTTGCTGTTGAACAAATGATGTTCTTCTGAAAGGCTGGACAATCATTTTGCTAGTTAGAGAAAGATCAGCATGAGTAGTTTTTAAGATTCAAAACACTGACTGAGTTTTCATATGACTGTTAACTTACACGTCTTTTCAAGGTGCTCAGCGGGGTTTTTAAACCCCTTGTGTCGATCCGTAGGTATGCACGTTTTTAACTAGCTCTCTGTAGAAACAGTCTGAACAAATAGCCATACATTGTGCTGTTCTGCGGAGTTTAGTGTTAATTCACAAAAATTCCACAAATACATAATTAAAGAAATGTAATACTTGAGTACCAGGAGCTTCTAAGTAACTTTCTCTCACAGCTGCAGTTTCTTTGCGTCTTGTGACACTGTCTGTCTAAGTAAACCATATTACATTGCTAAGGAAAAGAATGACTTGTTTATGATTTGACTGGAAAAAATACTGAACTTCTGTGTTCTAAGTTTAATTGTTAGTTTTGTCAGACTGGCTGTTTTTGTATAGTATTTGTGTAAACTATTCAAACAAATACAATTTGGGTCTGATTCTGTAATCCTCCAAAAATTGATTTCTGCCAGTATGAAAGACTTCTGTTATACTACAAAGGCTCTGGGATAAGAAGTTATTTTCTCTCTGTTGGCACCATTTTGTTCACACTGCCAATGCTTCATTCATGTTTTAAAAAATAAAAATTAAACCAAACTGATTACATTCTCAGCTCTTTTAGGAAGCACATTTGGTTTGTATAGCTTTTGATGTTTTATTCAGTTTATCATGGAAAATACTTATTTAATCTGTAAAATGTATGTCCCTTTTTGGAAATGAAATCTAAATCAGATTTCACATTCTTATGCATGGAGATGTCAGTAGGGGAGCCAGAGCTAAAACCTTGCATTAGTTTACATTAGTATCCCAACAAAATTACTGTGCAGGTGCAGAGATGCAGAAAGATAGAAATCTTCAGTGAAAAATGAATGAAGATCTTTGAAATAGAAGCCGTGTCTCTGTTTTTATTCCTGTTTCTTTTGTTGATTAAGTGATTATTGTAAAGATGGGTTATTCTAACAAAAGTGCATTCGTAAATGCTGGTTATAATTGAAGAATTTCGGTTTATGCACTTTGAAAACAAACATAAATACTTGATTTGCTTTTATGAAATTATAAAACATAGCACAGAACATTATTGCCATCTCTCTTCAATTTTGATAATGCTTGATGCAATATAGACTGGATTGTGTTAAAGAAGCTAAACTTAGTTTTTTTTGTTTTTTACAACTTCTAGAAATATAAAGAGAAAGATAAACACAAGCAAAAATATAAGAAGCAGTCGGAGTCGTCACCATCTTTGGTTCCATCTCTTACTGTAACTACAGAAAAAGTAAGTCAATGTTTTTTTTTCTCCTCTTCCACTTCAGTTACTTCTGTCAAAATTTCATTATGTAATAATTCCACCATATATGCAGGTGTTTTATAGTGGGATAAATTGTATAATTATCAAGCACTCTTGGTATTTTTTCCTGTAATGCAAAATCCTAAAATACTTGGAGGTTTACCATATGGAGGAACGCTTTTAGAGTGTTGTACCTAAATTGTGAGTCAGGTGCCAGTGATACTCCAGTAAATTTTACTTAATTGAGGTGTATTTAATAAATTGAGAGGTTTTAGAAAGTCTTTCCTTCAAAATTCACTTGTGTATGCTGAGCTGACACTGAACCTGTAAGCATTTAAAACTGGTTGTTAGGAATTGTAGCTCATGCTTCATATATTTAAAATTTGCCTTATTAACAGGTTGTTCTGTTAGGTTCTCTGACCTTTCCTTCCTGTTGGTATGTTAGAAAATACCTAATTGCAGCAGCAACATACGGGGTTAAATAATGACAGTTCTCGCTGCACTCACCAGAATCACTTTTGCTATCCGCCAATAAAATGACACTAATGTTGACATTACAGAGTGGGAAGTACTGTTGAGGGTTTTCTGATTTCAGAGTTGAGAAAAGTGTGTCCCATTTATGTGGGGATGTTTGACATCAGAGTCAGAGAATCGTGGTTTGAACTGAATTCTGCTCAGTACACAGATCATCATGTTTTACCAAAGGTGTTGAGGCTTGTGTTAACTGTGTGTGGTTTGGTTGCTGAGGTGTTATAGTCAACAAATGTGTGTTTGCATATGGTACACCAAGACCTTATCAGGATGGGGTGAAATGATTGTAATACCAACATCCTCTGGTCTTTGAAAGTATTCTCTCAACTAGTGGTATAATTTTCAGTAATAATCTCCCAGAAAGTTAGATTTTCAGTATGCTTTGCATATTTCTTTATTCTCAATAATATTATTAACTTGAGAATTCGTACCTACTAACATGCCATTATTTGTACCTCATACTTCTGTTAAAAGTCTTGTTTCTTGTTGTACTGTATTCTTTGATGCTATTGTGTCAAGTGAGACTTTGTAGTCAGTGATTTTCTGAAACTCTCAATACCTCTCTCTATTAAAAAAATAGAAGAAAAAGTAGAGTCAATTTACCACTTTACTGGCTTGATTTAAGAGCAATTAGAGATTGCAATCAGTGAGTGTGACAGTTTCTATTGAAATTAGACTGTAGAACACTTTGAGTAGTATTGACTGGTCCACATGATTGGTTATTTAATTTTATTAATTTGCCCCTAAACATACTCATTTTGAGTCTGAGACAACTTCTAAAATTCATAGCCTGTAAGAGAGGCTTCATGGAAACTTGTGTGGAAACTTCTTTAAATTTTACAACTTTTGTTTACATTTTATACTGTGTATGATCTTATCTTTCTTGAATTACATCCGTCTTGTACTTGGATTATCTAATCACCGTAAGTTTTTACAAAAAGTGATATTACTATATATTTCTGTAAAAGTTAAAGAAAATATATGGAAATATTGATTTTTGCATCCTGCCATATGCTTTTGATGCCAAAGACATTTGATTCTGTTTTTCTGCTAAGCTTATTTCTAATTGCTTTGTCCTCCCTATCATTTTCCTAATTACAATGTTTACTCATATGGATAGTCAAAACGATGAGCTAGAACAAACACTAAAGTGAACAGAAAATCTCTAATTCTAAAACTTAATATACAACTTAATTAAACTAAAACAGAATATTAAGTGTGGAATTGGAATATCATCATGCCCTTACAGCATTTTTATTTAATCTTTTGCAGGTGGGTTTTCTTTACCTAACCTGTTTGCTTCATTTATTGCCTTTTTGTTATAGTGCTTCAAATCATCAGGAAAATTGGTGTTCAGTTTTTTATTGGTGTTTTTATTGGAAAATTGATGTTCAGATGTTCCTAAATGCGATTATGTTTTTTTAAAAGTATCTACTGGATATGTGGAAGTTTTTTTTTGTTGTTGTTGTCATGGCTGGTTCCTTCAGTTATTTTTTTTTTTTTTGTCCTAAGTCCTTTTAACACCATTACGTTCATTTGCTTTTCTAGGTTATAAACTCATAATGTGTTCCTCAAAACCTTGAAATTTTAGTAATGAAACAAGCTTTATTTTTTTCTAAGATGAATATTTGGCTCAGAATATTGTATTAATGTATTTCTTTTATGTGTCTTTCTACATAAAGTTACTAGAATTGATTTGAACCTGATCTCTGTTTCACAGCAGTCTTTCTTTGTGTTGAATGGATGACTTTATCATGGTATATAATCACTTCTGCTACCATAATGTTCCTGTGGGGGGAACTGAAATTTGAAATGGAATTTGTTTTTCCTTTTTAAAGATGTTAAACCTTTGTAAATCCAGTAGTAATGACCATTTATGCAGGAGATGTCTTAAAGAATGTTTTTATCTGGATGAATGGTTTCTTTAGATAGAATCATGAAAGGCTGCACGATAAACTGAATTTACCTTCTGTTAGTGTTGAATTGCCTGTTTGTTCTGCAGAATTTAATTTCAAGAAATCTTACTAAGGTTCCAGCCCCTGCTATTTTGAGAGGCACTCCTGTACATCCCTGTAATGTCACAACAGATGTTGTTCAGTCTGAATCAGTAAAGTTTGAGAAAGTTTGAAATAAGAAATGCCTGACTACTCTTTGATTAATGTAGTAGTACTACATTTTTTCACTTTTGGGACACAGATATAGAATGTTTTAAGAAGAACTACAATAATTTAGGAATTTTAATTCTTTACTGCCTCTTCTTCTGCCTGTCTTATTAGTTGGGAAGAGCCATCAGCCCCATATTTACTCCTGGTAAAAAATTTCTGTCTCTTGTTTTGAGCTTTGGCTCCCTCCAGCAGTGTGGGGAGATAGGGAGTGAGGGTTATGATCATGGTCACTGGTTGCTCCTGCAGCTGCTTTAGGAGAAGAGTCCTCCCTCAGCTCCAGCATCACTCCCATGGAAGACAGTTCTTCATGAACTTCTCCATCATGAGTCCATTCCATGGGCTACACTTCACTACAGACTGCTCAATGTGGCTCACTTCTCCACAGGGTGCAGTCCTTCATGCACAGCCTACCTCCAGTGTGGATCCCCCACAGGGTCACAAGTCCTGTCAGGAAACCTGCTCGAGCATGGGCTTCCTCTCTCCTCAGGTCTCCAGGTCCTGCCAGGAACCTGTTCCACAACCTCCTCTCAGGCATCCACTTGCTCTGGTGTAGGTTTCTTACATGGGCTGCAGGTCAATCTCTGCATCCCCATGGATCTCCATGGGCTCTCTGTGGTCTTCACCATGGGGCTGCAGGGGAATCTCAGCCCTGCTGCCTGGAACACCTTCTGCTCCTCCTTTCTTCGCTGACGTTGGTGTCTGCAGAGTTGATTCTGTCATGTGTTCTCAGTCTTCTCTTTGGCCACAGTTACATCTACCCAACAACCCCTTTTTGTTTTGCCTCTTCAGTATGTTGTCACAGAGGTGTTGCCACCATTTCTGATGGGCTCAGCCCTGGCCATCATTGGGTTGGTCCCAAAGCCGGCTGGAATTGGCCCTGCCGGAGATGGAGGAAGCCTCTGGGAGCTTCTCACACAAGTCCCCCCTATAGCCCCCCCTCTGCCAAAGCCTGGCCATGCAAACCCAGTTAGCTCTGGGAATTTTTTGGGTTGGTTGACTCTTGCTGCAACTCTCTTCTTACCATCTGGCATTTTTGTGGAGAATTACTTGCTGTGGTCTCTGCAAGAGTACTGCCTTATACATCTGCGTAGGGCTAAAGGCCACTCAAATCTTGGAACGCACTGTATATACCGAGCGTGATTCTTGCATGTTTACCATAAATCCCCAGAGGTTTTAAGACTTGCTGTGGATGGATGGTGTCACTCCTCAGGGTGCACAGAGTGATAGATGGAGAGCATAAAAATGACAGTAGCTCTCTGTGCTTAGGGTGTATTTCATCATGTTAGTGTTCATGATGCTCTGGGTAAGCATGCAGATTTCAGTACACCTTATCGCACCTTCTGAAACACAAACAGCTGTGGGAGAGAAATTTTCCAAAGCAGAACTGTGTTGTGCATGCATATTCTTCAAAATCTACCAGGAGTGGGATTCAGGCTTGCAGTCAAATCAAATCACAGCAGAGTGTTTGCAAATTAATGTCTACTTGTCATTGCCTGGCCTGGTATGCAAATAGATTGAAATATTTGCTTTCCTCTAAGCTCGTATATTTAGTTGTCTTGTGTCATTTGCAACTGAAAAGTAAGGTTTATGTAAACGTCTTTGCTATTTTAGTAAAATATGGAAAACTTTGTATAGCTGCTATACAAAGCTTTATGTAAAGATGAAGAAACATTCTGTTGTAGGCCTAAATTCAGCAAGCATCCCACTTGGGGCAGGGAAAATGTGTGTGTATGCTCAATTTGAAGAGGTATGTGTTTGTGTGGTCTTTAATGGAGATAACCATAGATATTATTTTAAATTTTGTTCTGTAAAGAACTGAAAAACAGACAAGCTCATTTTGAACAGATGAATAGCTTCTAAGTTTGATCCATTTTTTTTTTTTTAAGAAGCTTTAAACAGCTATTTTACTGGATGGCTTGAGCATAAATAACAGCAAAATTTCTTTTTCCTGGTTTTGCTTTCATTTTCTTTCTTATGTTGTTAGCATTCTGTTACTACAACTCCACTCCAACTTTTTTCCTCCACGAGAACAATAGTACTCTCTGGTATGGCTTCCTAATGTTGTGTATGCAGTTTCCCTGCCCACCTAATTAATTACTTTCTGTGAAACCTCTTTTGACTATTGTTCACCAACAGGAACAATTCTGGCAAAATTTAACAGACAAACAATAGACCCAAAGATGAGATTTTTGAAAGCCCTTTGGAGAGTGTATGAATGTAGGAAAAGGGCCAGAATTCTTGGGGTGGGTAGGGGTTGAGGAAGTAATTTGCATTGGGAGCTCAAGAGAGTTTTCATACCTGTCAGAGAGTAGGTTTGAAGTAAGTGTGTCTCGGCCACATCTCTCATGTGTCTTCTTTACTTGGTGATTCTTAAGGAATTGGATGAATGGAGGATGGTTCACATGCCAGGAGGTTGATTTTAGTTTGGTGTTGAGACTATAAAGTCGTAAAAATCCAAGTTTTAAGGTTCTGATGCCATCAACAGTTCTACTACTGATGGAACAACATTTTCAGTTTAACAAAGAAGGCACAAAAATTGTATGTCAGAAAAACACTAAAAATTTATTTTCTGATTTTTAATTTTAAACATAAAATAACAATATCCTATTTAAATAGACTATAAAGACTGTAGTCCTGAGATTTTTCCATTTACCTTAGTGAAGTAACAATTTCAACCAAAGCCATTATGCATTTATTTTCCACAAAATCATGTTTTATGTACTTCAGTTGTTTGCTGAGAATCTTCATAGTTCAACTGAATTCCTGCTCTTTCTAGCTGCAGTAGTATTTGAACACTTCTGTGTTTGTTTGAAAGAATGAGGTCCTTTAAATAGTTCTTACAGATTTTTGTGTGACTTGTTTCTTCTCTCTTTTGCAATGCCAGACGTACACAAGCACTAGCAACAACTCCATGTCAGGCTCCTTGAAGCGGTTGGAAGATACCTCAGCTCGATTTACAAATGCAAATTTCCAGGAAGTTCCTACACACGTTTCAAGTGGAAAAGATTCTTCAGAGACTAGAGGGTCAGAGAGCAAAGGGAAGAAATCTGCAGGTCACAGTTCAGGTCAGAGGGGAAGAAAGCCTGGTGCTGGAAGAAATCCAGGAACAACTGTGACTGCAGCTAGCCCTTTTCAGCAAGGTACAGATTGTTACGTTGTAACACAACTTCTGCTTTGACTTGAATTAGAAATTTTATGTATGCATAACTTGAATCTTTTATCCTCAATACTGAGAATGTTATTTCACTTTAGGGAAAAACCCAGCTTTTTTCAGGGTAAAGATGTTTGTTGGAATGACATGAAAAAAAGTTGTACATTTTTAAAAGGCAGAACTGATGCTTTTGTTCAGATTGTTTAGGGTGTTCTCTTTAGCTGCAAACAAAAGTGTCTTTATGTGCAAGAAAGTTAGTCTGAGGTAGACTTTACTTATGAATTTGAGTCTAGAGGTCTTAGTTCTTTAAGGGAGTAATACTGATGTTTTTTAGTCAGTGCACTGGCTAAAGAACAGAACTGGACTACCTAATGCATGGGATGCATTGGTTCCTCAATAATTTTTCAAGATGCAGATATATAAAGTATATAATTTTCTTCAGAATTAAAGACCTTTCTACTTAATTGTTTTGCCATTGAAATATATAAACAGAAGATGAGTATGTAAAAAGAACATAAAGTTTATTTACCTTACGTAATATGAAATCTATTACTTTTTAAATTTGCCTAAAACCCACATACATGCACTATGAACACTTCTAGAAAGCAAATTCTTTTATGACATCTTCATCAGAGTTGAAAAAAATGATTTTAAAAAATTAAAAGGTTTTTAAAAAATTTCCTTAATTATTAAAACATGTTATTTGGAAACACAACAAACTAGGCCTTTATAAAGTAATTTGTAGTAATTTTCACTCTGGTGTCAAGTAGCTAACTGTCCTTTATGCTTTGTGATATTTATTTTCCTTAATTTATGCAGTGAACACTTGTAAATTTGTCTAGAGCTCTTTCAATATTTCAGGTTTTTTTACTTGAAAGAAGAGGAAGTGCTTTTTTGTTTTAAATTCTCAAAATTTTGAAAATTGCCTTCTGGAATTCTTCCTTTAAAGAAAAATCTTACTGCAGATGGCAAAATAGATCTTTGCTATGTGTATGCATTTTCTTTTGGGCTGCATTAAGTGAAGTTGATACAACTTACTTAAAATATGACTAAATGATTTAAAAAAAATCTGTTTTTATGTAAATTGTATTTTAAATGGAATTCTTAACAGTTTTTAGTCGAGTACTAATAATAAAACGCTAGGTTTTAAAGGATATGGGTTTTTTTATATCTAATGTCGTGTTTAGGAATATATTCTTGATTTGTCATCAGTCTGAATTCTGTGAAACAGTACCCACATCCACCCACCTGATAAAATTAGTGCATTACAGTGCAAGTAGATGTTTGTCTTTCCCAAGAGTGCTTCATTTTCTGCCTTGAATGCACTAATACAGTGATGAAATGATTACATTCCAAATACTGAAGAAGGAATGTAATTCTGTTACACAAAAGATCTTTATGATTCTGTGACAGTGCTAAAGAAGTCTTAAAATGCCAATTTTATACACTGTTTTACACTTTCTCTCTTGTACTTCTGAAAAATATGTCTTCTGTGGAACTCTCCTCAGCAAGGGAGAATTAAGCCCACTTGTTCCCTTGACCTATGTCAGACTCTTGATTTTAGGTAGAATGGTAAGGAAGATTGCAGTCATAATGTATATGTGATCATAGCACATTTCTATCTGTTTTCTTTTTATATATGTATATGTTCAAAAAAAACTGCTCCAGTTTGCACCAAGTGTTTGTTATGGCTTCAAAACATGATGGATGTTAAAGTTGCCTAAGCAACAAAGTTGTTGTTCTTCTTTTATTCATTTTCACCTTGTTTGTGCCCCAGATGCAAATCTGAATCTCCGACAGGAATCTGAGAGTGAAGTTACTAAAAAAAATTTTTTAGCTCTTATTAAAGAGTTTCATAAAGTCTTTTCACATTAAAGTTTTTAAATCTAAGATCATTACACTTCTAATCAGTTTTCATCAACTACAGGGAAAAACATTATTGCACTTCTTTCTTTTTTTAGGAAGCTTCTTGGGCACCCCTGGGAGCATAAAGTCATCTTCTGGAAGTTCAGTTCAGTCTCCCCAAGATTTTTTGAGTTTTACAGACACAGATCTGCGAAGTGAGAGTTTCACGCATTCTCAACAGGCTTCGTCAACCAAAGATGTACATAAAGGAGAGGCTGGGAGCCAAGAGGGAGGAGTCAATTGTTTCACTTCCTTAATTGGTCTCCCTTCTTCATCAGCAGCTGTTACCCAATCTAAAAACTTTGACAGCTCACCTGGAGACATAAGTAATTCAAGCCTTACTTCTACAGCGTACAAACGAGCTCAAACTTCTGGAATAGAAGAAGAAACTGTAACAGAGAAGAAACGGAAAGGAAATAAGCAAAGTAAACATGGGCCTGGTAGACCTAAAGGAAATAAAAGTCAAGAAAGTCTTTCCCATCTTTCAGTTTCTTCTGCTTCCCCAACTTCATCTGTGGCATCTGCTGCAGGAAGTGTGACAAGCTCTGGTCTTCAAAAATCTCCAACTTTGCTCAGGAATGGAAGTTTACAAAGTCTTAGTGTTGGTTCATCTCCAGTGGGTTCAGGTAGGCATTTATTGGATTTGTTTTCTTACTTCAAAATATGTTTTTATTATTTTAGCTATAATTCTGAGTATGCTTTTCAAGAACATAGTATCATATGAAGTATCGCGAAAATCACACTGGGGGAAAAAGGACTGTTGGAAAAGTAAGTTTTGTTTCATGTGTAGGTGCCACTGTGCTGTAGGTGGCTGTAGTAGATTGACCTGTGTATTGATCTAGAGGCTAATGCAGGTTTTGAAGCTGTAGGGGGAAAAATTGCATGAAAATAAGTTCTTTGAAAATTACATGTAACAGGTTTAGCTAAAAAAAAAAAAAAAAAAAAAGTGGTAGTTAGTATGGACTTTATTGTCTGTGTGTTCTGTTACACAGAGAAAACAAAATTGGTACTCAGGTACATCAGCTTTGCTGAATGTGTCTGTCAATTACATTTTCCCAATTTAGCTTAACTGAAAATAAAAATGTCTACATGGAGAATGACCAGTTTAAACATGTAAAATTATATTCTAAATCTGGACTCCTGTGCACCTGGATGACATTTTCATATTCTCGTGTGCTATTTAGCAATTGATATTGGCTGGTTTGTTCTTCCTCTGTTCTAAATGTTATGCACATCTGGGGCTGTGAGAGGCTTTCTGTTTCCAGTAAACTTATGTGTGGAATGGCCTGACAGAATACTCTTACCTACTCAAGTCTTTGCTGCTCTGAAGTTTCTTTCAAAGCTTTTGTGGTATAAAAAATAACAAATTACCTCACTTTTGAAACTTCAAAATTTTATCCTTTTTGTTGTTATAGTGGGGTTTATTTTTTGCTTAATTTTTCCATTTTGGGTGAAAAGAGAAATGGAGCTTGAATACTTGCTTGTGAGGAGGGTTTTATACTTTTTGTACTGTATTCTTTCACTCTGTAAGCAAGAGATATTTTTAAAATGTACATAGTTCATGGAAAAAACCCTGTATTTCTTTCAGGGAAAGGCAGGTACTTAAAAACTTGATGTCAAAACCACATTGTTTAAAGCAGTGAGATACAGGCCAATTATTGTTTTTATTATGGGTAATAATGGCAATAGCAGTCTCAACTAAATTAAAAAATACTTTTCCTATATTAAAATCAATAGAGAGGAACGGTATATGACGGAACTTCATAGTTCACTATTTATCTTCCTATTTAAAATACAGTTTTAAGAACATGTTCACTTCTTACCTGTTACGAACAGTGAGCATCTAACAGATTTACATCCATGTTTTGTTATTATAGTATGAACTTTCTTATTCCTTTATAATCTCTTTGAGGTGGATTATGTATTGTTGTAGTTGGGGTATGAGATAGAAGTACAAGGTCTTGGTTTGAAGTGAGTGACCCCCATTTCCCGTCTTGTATTTGTTGTTGAAGTCTGCTCTCACCAGCTCCTTGAACAGGCGTTTTCCTGTCCACATCCATTCTTGCTTCCTTTGTCTTCATTACATCTCACTCTTCCTTCTCAAAATGCCAGTGATGATACTAAATTCTTTGTAAGTAAATACATGGATGGAAATACCACGTTGGTTTTATTACTTTTATCATGATATTCAGCCCATAGTTTCACATCTGTTAAGTACACTTAGATTCTTGGTGGCTAGCATTAGACCTGTCCGCTAAAACAGTGATGATACCCAAGAACATGGATATAAATGAACAAACAAGATTCATAAACAAAATCACCCCAGCAAAACCAAGAAAACCAAGAGATACAAAACCAGATGTCTTTGAGCATGAGCTCTAAATTTAAGTGGAAACTTTCACTTGAGTCAGAGCATATTTTTGTAATGTACTCTTCCCCCTCATCTCCCTTTTTTCTTATGGTTGTAATGGCTGCTTTCCTTGCTTCATCATAAGCATTTTTTGGTTTAGCAACCCAATAACCCAATTTACAACAGTTTTTTGTGTTGCAGTGAAGAAGGACATATGAATATTACCAGTATTATCAGAAACATGTATTTTCTCAGGTATAATATGCTAATTTTTCTCTTTTCAATGTGCCCACCACATTTGTTCAGTAACAGGATTCGACAAGTGAATCTAAATTATTTGACCCAAACCTCCAGATAAGATTTTGTGCATGTAAATATAGTGAGTGAAAACACAGAGTACTCAAGTCCAAAAGTTTTTATTATCTCTTATTTGGAATTACCTTGATACCTCAAAGAAACCAAATCAGGAATGAGCTAGACCATACTAAGCAAAGCTTTTGAGGCACTTTTGCAAGAATGTCCTCCTCTGTTTTTTTAATAGTCTTCCTAACAACAGCTGTCTGAAGCTATCATTCTCTTTCAACTTTAAGAGTACTTCTTGAGATCCATAAAAATTACAAAAAACATGACTTCACAGATGTGTGATAATTGTGTTCTTAGTTAATGTTCAAGTGAGATGAAGTGTGAAGGGAAGCTTATTTTAAAAGATAATGCAGATTAATCATGTACTATTTATACATCATTAAATGTCTTCACAAAAAGTTTTATTCAGAATAAGTGTATTCAACTAATTTTGTAAAAATGTTTGTCATATCTGAACTTACCCAGTCTACAGGGCTTCTTTTTCCTGCTTAATAAGAAAAAGATGTACCATGAATATAGGTATAGTATAAGGACATGTTATTAGAAGCTGTTACAACACATACACTCAGGTTGTATTTCAGTTGCCATGCAACAGATCTGGTGTGTTCAAGGTTAAACTTCAATGTTCAATCTTCATACTCTTTATTGTTTTTTTCTGAAATGTATTTATAACCCGACAGGAAACATTTTTTCCATTACTTTAGCATTGTATTCAAAGGAATAAAATTAATTCTAAAAAAATGAAACAAAATTTAAATTGGTAGGGGGATATGGAATTTTTGCAGTAAATTAACATTTTACTAATACCCTCTTTAAAAAAAAAACACCAAAGTTCTTTAAACATCAGCTCATTTACAAACCATACTTCTCTTTTTGTTGAGAATTCACAAGCACTGTAAGTTTATTGTATAAAAAGGCCTAAGTCAGTTGTTGGAGGAGTTATATAAAGTTGATAATGGTTCACCTCAAATAGGGCTGATCTTTGGAGTGATTTCAGGATCTAAATCTTTTAATAGGGATATGTGTGTGTGTGTTGATTTCATCTGAACTCAACAATTTTGTAGAGCTCTATCTAACTTTCCAAGTCATGTTAGCTGTATTCTTAGGATTAAGTTGATTCTCAGCATCCTTCTAGGGAATAATATTTGAAGATTACTAGTCTAGTATTGTAAAGCATTGAGAGCTTGTGTCTGTTGGCATTAGGAAAAAGAACATTTTATGTGATATACAGTACCTTCTGAATTTTGTGGAATAATGTAGCATGTAAAATGGAAAGAATCGAGTATCAGAAGTTAACTGAAATTTCTGTTTCATGATGAAGTTCTTGTGCAGTTGTCTTCCAAGTTCAACCTGGATACTTGCTGCTAGAATTATTTCAGTGCTTTTGGCACTTCACTGCCTTTCTTAGTTCTACTCTTGATTTCAAGCGTACAACAAATTGCATAGTATCAACTTCAGTAGCTAAAGACTTCAGGGATTATTTGCTTCAATATTTTAGTTTTTGTAAAATTGATTTTATGCCTTTGTGTGTACTGTAAACCCTAAAAAAGCTTGTTAATTTTTTTTTTTCTTTAAGAAGACTGGGAAAGGTTAAATCACCAACTGGGCGTTGGAATGGTTAGCCCGTTGTTTCAGAACCCTCACTTGTGTCCGTCTTCTGGAATTCCTTTATCCTGACTGAGGCAAAATTAGAATTTCTCTCTACATTTTTATCTCTGCATCATGTATATTCTGCCCTTAGCCAATCTTCAGTGTACTCTGGTTAGTAACAGTAGGCACTTTTTGGAATGAAGGACTCACCCAAACCCAGTATTGTACTTTATTAAACCAGTATTTCAGATTCTGAGAAACCCTTAATGTTTTTGGCACAGGCACCTCTGAGTTGATCTTGTCTTGAGCAGTCAAGTTTCAGCTTTATATACGAATTTTCTAAATGCTTCAGATTAGTTCCATGTATTTTGTTCTCCTTTCCCATCTGATTCAAGCAGTGCTGAAACCTTTGTCAATGTTACCCACGTTATGCTGTGCAAGATCATCGTACTGTTAAGCTCATTGTCACACTGATGACATAAGGGAGCTCTGAGTTTCAAAGTAGAAGAGAAACTTGAAATTATTCTCATTGAGATACAGTCCCTCAGTACTTATGTTAAATCTTCACGATGCTGTGTTTAAAGTTTGGCTTAGTAGCTGAATTTACTGGGAGAAAGAGTTTAGGAAAAATTTTTCTGAAACAGTTTGTGCTGTTATGTTTATCTGCAAAATGCACCAAAGCAGAAGTCTTGCTGTGTTAAAATGCCAGTTTGTATTCAGAGGAAATAGAATATAAAGAACAAATTGATACTAATAGATATTAATGGCCTTTTAGGACTGAGCAAATAGTATAGAAAGCACACAAGGCAAAATCAATGCGTGGAGAATTTAGTTCTTCATTTTTGAGGCTGAACAAAAGTGGTGTTGAGATTGGTGAATGGTGTGCAAGACTAAAATGTTACGATTGAAGACTGTTGGTGTAGAAAAACATGGAGACATCCATCAGGTAACAGTGAAAAAATCATATGAGGTAGTAGCTTATGAAAACAGGGATTATAATGAAATGCGTCGAAGTTCTTAAGTAAAACAGTTGTTATCAGCAGCTACAGCCAGAAGTATTGGCCTTTCCTGATGATGAATACCTTGTACTTCCATGCTTTTAGACTGTCAGTGTTAAATTTCGTTAAGTCTTTAAAACTCATGAAGTTGTAAGGGAGACTGGCAAGTGGTTAATGTTACACAATTAGGATGTGTCTGACAGAAGAAAGGAAGATATTAAGACATACAAAGGTGTAATGATTAGTGGTGGATATTGAAAGTTATGGAAAATAACTTATTTGACTAATTTTGCTTTTTTAATTTAAAAAGTGGCATAGTAGGTATCTGCATCTCAGTTGATACAGCATGACGCTTTAAATAAAATCTTGTAGTGATAAAAAGTCAGCAAATCCTTGCATTAACTGAAGTTAATAGGTAAGCTTCATTTTATTTCAATCAGAGAATTATTAAACCAATATTTTCTTTATTTTGTTATTTCCCCTTATGCTCAGTTGGTCAGAGCATGGTGTTCATAACACCAAGGTCACAGCTTCGATCCTCAATTCACCTAAGGGTTGTACTCAGTCTTTGTGAGTCCCTTCCAATTCAAAATAGTCTGTGAAATCTATTGGAAAATTCTGCAGTTTTTGAAAAAGTCTGGTTATGAGGACAGGGTAAAATGAATCTCTTGGTCAGCAGTACAAACTAAGAGTTATGTTGGTGGAGCTAAAGTAGAAGGTTGTGTTAGAAAGATGGATGTATACTTGCAGGATAAGGATGGCCTTCTGGGGAAAGAGGGACTGTAGAGAAAAAGGATAAAGGTGATTAATCAGTTGTGTCTGAGTTTCCTGTGCTGAGCTGCGTTTAAAAAGGTTTTAATGCATAAACAGCAAGCTAATGAGAAAGGCAGCTCCACATTCAGAGTGTGTCTGGTCTTTGAATACTGTGTGTGGTTCTGTGATTTGCTCTGTGTAAAGAAAAGAACTGTGAGAAGGATTCAGTGACTGGAAAAAGCACATTATTGGAGAATAGCAAAGGAGTGAGTTATCAGGCTATGGATATCATATGAGGAACTGAAAACTGCTACAATGATCCTTAACCTAACAAAAAAATAAAATGTGATCAAGTGAGAGAAGGTAATAGTTGAACAAATCTTAGTTCTGAACAAATCTTAGTTCTGAAAATGTCTTTCTAGAAAATACAGTTTAGTCGAACATGTTAATTTGATTTGCGAGAGCAGGAAGTTCTAGAGCTACGAAGTCAATGTGTTTGCAGAGATTCTTGTTTGGTCCTTACCTGTGAACCTAATTCTGTGCTGTATTATCTCTTTGATTTTTAAAAGAAAATTTAGCATGGTGCATATGAAATAGTTTGTAACTGGGCAAATAATGCATTTCAAAATACAGTAGTTAGAAGTAAATTTTCAGGCATCATGGGTCTGCTAGAATTAGTTCCCAGCATAGTATGTTTTATGTTTTATCAGAGATTGAGAAGTCATCTTTGCTGCTTGCTCTGAGGCTTCAGGGTTGTTTCTCAAAAACGTATGTTGTAAAAAATATCGATGTAATAAATGAGAATTCCTTGATAAGAAGGATGTGGACGGAAAAATACTGAACAATGAACCTTCAAACAGAGATGTGTTTTGGAAACAGTTATAAAAAACTTCTGAATAATGATGGAGAACTGAACATTATTATATTTTAGGTGAAAATTGTCATCATTGTGACACTCACTTCAAGAAGGGGTAGAAAAGTTACATCACAATTAATTGAAATTACTCCATACATGTTGCAGGTAGCAAAGTGCTATATTTCTATATGATGCAAATTTCCTCCTAAAATATAACTATGTATGAATGTGGAAGTTGAGAAGAAGCATACAATGATTGATATTTTTAAAACATGCTTTTCAAAGAGTCTGAAGCTCTGCACTGGAATATCTTTAATTTGAGAATATTTCAGTTGACAAAAATGTTTAGAAGCCTGATCATAATTATTATACAAAAAGAATACTGTACCTGGTCAAGATCTTTTTTTAGTAATTGCATACTGCATACTGGTAATTGCCCTATTTTCTGTTTAGTCAAAAAAAAAGTTAATAGAAAAATGCAGTATAGTGCTTAATTGGATGGGCTGCTGAAAACAAGAAATGTTCAGCTTGTTCCACTCTTGAAGTTTCCAAGCTTCATGACTTTCCATGGAAGCAGTGTTTGGGGTGCATGAGATGCAAATCAGCTGCCCTGTGAGTGTTGCAGAAACTCTTGGAACATCTCTTTGAAACAAAACTTGATTTAAAACAAGGCAAAGTTTTCCTTTCTCAAAAAATTATGAAGTTTTTCATTTTGAGTGAAAACAGATGGGAGGGCTTTCTGAAGTGAAAAAAAAAAAATGACCTCGGGAAGGGAAGTTCTAATAACTAGGATGGAGCTTCCATGTCAAGCTGCTAAGGCCTGCTGATTTCAGAGATGATCTTGGCAGCTGTAGAAATTACATGACTAGTTAGTTGTTGTATGAGAATGTGTCTGTCAGGTTAAAATAGAAATTTTGAAGATTTTATCTTTAAACTAAATTCCCAAATTATGGTGAGTCTGGGCATTAGCTTCTATTTAAATTTCAAAATATGTCATTATTTATTGATTATACTCTGATAGTCAACAGCAAGTAGTGTGTGTAAATTATGAACTTGTAATACATTTCAGATGCTAACAATACCCACAACAAAGCAAAAAAATCAGTACAGGAAACAGAATGTGTATTTTCTTGACTTCCCTTTTAGGTCTTTCATGTAATAACAAAAAAAAGAAAATTTTGGTAGTTAATAATTTTGGGAGAAAGACATAGTTTTAAACAACTTAGCAAAAAGATGTGACTATTTCTAAACTCTTTGAAATACTGTTGTTATTCAAGCTTTGTGAGTCTTCTGCCCAAATACTAATTTAATACCAAATACAAGAAATTCTGCAGGTTTTGCTCATACAGAATTATTTGCGGAATTGGCATCGAAACACAATCTTTTTGAAACATAATAAGTGTCTTGATGAATACACTGACTGTTTATTAGCTGTATCTGTACTGGTAGAAAGGAAAATGGACTGGGAAGGGCTTATAGGCTACTTAAGTTTCAGTACTTACTACTTTCCAAGTTTAGCTATAAATCTGTTCTGTTTGGTAAGGGAAGGTTTTCAGTGAAGTTCATGAGCTTTTTGTAAACTGCTTGCTTTTATATTATATTTGACCCATAAGCCTACAAAGTGCCTGGTAGATATTTGGTGCTAGGTTGGAACTCCTGGTGAAAACTAACTTACTTTAGGCCTGGGTATTCTGTGTAAACTATGCTGCATGAATGAGATCTGGCTGACAGCTTTGCTACTGTTGTTGTCTGCATAGTGAAGAAAATAAATTGTCTGCTTTTCCAGTGGCTGATTGTCTTTGCAGATACATGGAGTGAAAGTATGTGGTATTATTATTACATTAAAAAAAAAGGGTAGAAGAAGAAAAACTTCCAGTTTTGTGCTTAGAATATGTTAGTCCTTTAACTTTTATTACAAAACTAAGAATTATAATTTTAAATAGAGTGGGGGAATAAGGAAGCAATTAAGATTTCTATCCTATCAGATGTCTTTGTTGCAGAAATTGATATTTGCTTTAGAGATGTATCCCTTTTCTGAAGATCAAGGATATATTCCTTGATTCTATTGCTGCTTGGAAAATAAAGTGAGATACAAGTCTTTGTCTACTTGTAACTGTTTAGTTCCCAGAAACACCTTTAAAATGGCTTAACTTTGAAAAAAGGGCTTTCAAAGTGGTATCAAATTAAGTGAATTTTGTATATATATGTATTTTAAATTTAAAATATTCATCTTCTTGAGTGTGAACATTTTTCAGCATCTGGAGTCCATTACTAGAGTGTGGCATTCTTTGTAAGTCAAATGTGAGATAGCAATCAGTCTTTTAACTCCATAAAATCTGTTAAAGGTGACATGGGAACATAAAAAAGTGCTTGTGGGGGAGGGTAGAGAAGCGGCATGACTATAAAAGGAGCAGTAGGGTTTTCTACCCTTCCTTGAAAATTGTACTTTTCAGATCTTGCAGACTTTCAAGCCTTTCAGAAATCAAATATATCTGAAAAATAAGTGATGTGTATATGTTGATAGTTCTTGAAGCATTTTTGTCCTTCTGAAGACTGTCCAATTCAAATGGTAAAATTCTTTTTTTGTTGTTGTTGTCAGTCAGAGGTGACAACACTACAGTCAGGTTTTTAAAATTAAAAGGAAGTGTACTTAGCATTTAAGTTTTCCATTTATTTGATGTGAAGAGCTGCAGTGCCAGAAGTTAAACTGACTGAAGGTTGTCTCAGGATTATATCTGGGGAGAGGCTGTGATGTCTAGAGCTGTTCTTGATTATCATAATGATTTCTGCAATTCCTTTGTAAAGTTTCTGAAAGAAAATTAAAAAAATAAATAGAAATGCTAACATAATACAGTGGCATAAAAAAGACTAGTTATCTTAAAATAATTGAGCTTTTCAGTGAAAGGTGTTGCTCAGGGACAAATACATTAAGACTTAAAATGGAGAGATTCATGTGACACTCATATAGGATGACGCTCACATTCATATAGGAGCTATACTACTTTTTCTAACAAATATAGCAGAGCTGAGTGTCTGATTATCAAGTCCCTATGCTATCTTCTTATGTAAGTAATTAATTTTTCTTCCTTAAGCAGGTTATATGGGTGTGATAGGACTAAGAACAGCAGCTTTCTGAAGCTCCAGGTTGCCTGTGGTAATGTAGCATGTCACTTAGCACAATGCTGCAGCACATGCACCCCAGCAATTCCGGCTCTGTAGTGGAGGATTTGCAACCAGGTGGTACCCTGGTAGCTCCATGTGCATAAAGATTTGCCTTGGGTACATTAAGTGACAGTGTGTCCCAGTGCCTTTTCACTACATGACATTCCTGATACTGTAAAACATTACCTGTACCTGCACGATCTGCATCTAGATCCATCTGAATGTGAGGTCATTTTTAGAAATCTCCCCAACATGATTAAAATGCAGAAGATTGGCAGCAGTAAGCCAACAATGCAGTTCCAGGAGGTTACTCAAATAAAACTCTATTTCAAGAGTATTAGGCATACCTGAAAAGGTGTTGTAGGAACTTGATATACAGGTATGTCATATATACAAAGTGTGCTGTCAAAATTCTTAGCAGGACAGTTGTTGTAAGGGCTTTTGTGGTGGTTATGCAGGAAATAGTAAGTGAAATAAACTGTTGTATTGTTAGAAAAGCTGCTAGGTCTCCGATTCTGAATTTAAAGCCATTTTTGTCCATTTGAACCAAACTGCGATTTAACACCTAGTTTAGATGCAAATTCATTGCTTCACATCGCTCTTTATATACTTTTTATTCAGTTTTTAAATAGAAGTCTTCATCTTTCAGTGTCAGATTTGGTAGATATGTGAGAAGACCATAAGGAAAACAAGAAAAAAACTGTTCATTTTGACAGTGATCTAGCTTCCTGCATGTGTTTTTGTGAGAGAATTACATGCAGTGGTAGAAGGTTCAGAAAAGGATTCTCACTAACCTAAGTAACAGGAAAAAATGGAAAATTTTGGTCATAAAAAAGTTAATAAGCATCTATTTTCCTTGGACCAGTATAGCTCTAGAAATCAGAGTTGAGAAGGGATTCCTGGAAACTGGTGAGGGAACTGAAGATACGAACATGCATGGACTTGTGCCATGAGTAATCTTGTTAGATCCTATGTACAGTAATTTCACGATTATAAGCCGCACCATTCTGACTAAAATTTTGGTCTGAACCCGAAGTGTGGCTTACAATCGTGAAATTACTGTACTTGACTTGATTTTATTTCTGTTTCCCATTGTTTATTTGTTTTTAACACCTGTGAGATGAGAATGATTAGAGATTCCAAGTAAATTAAAAAAACATCAACAGAACCCCTGAGCAAACAAACAAATAGCCAAACACACCCTTCATTCCCCTAAACAAAAAAGTGGCTCATAGTTAGCTTGCATATAAGAATGTCAAATGCAAGTTGTTGGTATTTGTTTTGTTTGGATTTTTTCACTTTTTTTTTTTTTTTTTTTTTTTTCGTTTGAAGCATGATAACTGTCATGGACAAACACCTAATCTGATGGATTTAAGGCTTGGTTATATCAAATAACATCCTTCCTAAAGATGAAGTCACTAGGCTTTTTTCTGTTGTGTAGTAGTGGTAAGCTTAGAATGGAACTAACCAATTCCCTTAAAAACAAGCCAGAGAGTGGTGGCTTGGATGTAAATATTAATGCTGAGTCGTTTCAGAAATTGAAATGAATGAGCTGGAAGCATCATGGTTTTTCTGAGCAGAGTTGGTTTTAAGGAGGAATAATTTTAAGGTTCTAAGTGAAGCAGACAATAACAACTGCTGTAAGGATTGGATGAAGAGAGAAAAGATTTAGCCAAGACTGATACGAAAGCGCAGGAGGCAGCAGAGATGGCAAATGAAGGAAAACAATGAGAAGTGAAGTCCGGTTATTACAGTACATATATATAGATATGGATGTAGTTACCTTTCACCATCCCTAACCTTTCTTGACACCTTAGCATGTTGGATTTCAATTTGGCTGTACATTGTAGCAGAAAACTGGGAGGCTGGGAAGGGGGGTGCTTCAGTGTAGGAGTCGGGAAAGATGTAGCTTTCAATAAAGGCAGTTACACAGCAACTAAGACAGTAGCTCTTTTTTTCTTCCAGAATAAAACACCTTTTTTCATCTGTCTTCTACTAATTTATGGAGTGTGGAAGGGAGTGATGGTAGAGGAACAGTTCTCCTTCTGTTCTGTGGAGAGGCTTGGGGGGGAGTCTAGAATGAGCTCCGTCAGTCACAAGCAGGACTGATCTAGTGTTAGCCCTTCCTTGTGTAGTTGGATGAGGTCTGTGTTAGAACAGCTAATGTTTTGTTAGCTCTTTAACTGCATCTCTTCCTCGTTTGTCTATGAAGTGTTTTCTTACAGTAGTAAATTTTGCATTGGAACATATCTTGTCTATTCTGCTTTGAAACTTTCTCATACCTCTTGGGTTATGCTTGGGAATATGTTGTATATGATTGTTTGGATTAGTGGTGGCTCTTGTTTGGTACAGTTTTAAAGAAAGAAAAGCAAAATATTTGGCAGTCTAGGTCTGAGCCTGTTTAAATAAAATAAAAAATAAAGAAAACCCCCCCCCCACCACCCCAAGCCTCCTTCCAAACGTACCCAATAGCTTCTTAAATTTGAAAAGGACTTTCTTTAGTGTTGAAAGCAATGATGGATCAAAATGGCTGCTATTTCTTGTGCACAAAAATTGAGCATAACTGGAGAGAACGGATACAATTATAATCAAATAAAGGTTGTGGAGAGTAGGTGTGGGTGAAATGATTCTGCACTTAAGAGTGGCAGACTGCAGTTGCATTGTGTCCTCTTCGCCTGAGAAAGAATTTGTCCGTGTAAGTATAATGTGGTTCCAGTCATATTAGCTCTGTGCATTTTAGTAATTTTTTCCTTGTAAATTATGGGTGTTAGTTCTCTGGAAACTGTTAAGAAGGTTAATTAAAATTATCAGTTTCATTTATTTCAGATTAATGCACTTTTGTCAAGAATCATGCAGTATTTTGTACATTGTGCATTTTTTATGTACCATAAAATTTAAACCTCCAAACATTAGTATTTATGTTTTTAGAGAACACACTTTGTATATAATGCTTTAATTTAAGTATTCAAAATTTTAGAAGTATTTCCACTGAAGTACCTTTAGCTAGTTACTCAGTTTTAGTCAGTAGGTGAAAGTCAAAGCTTTTAAATTTTATAAAATTGCTTCTTAGTTATTTTTGTAATCTTTGAGTATGAATGACAGAAGTTTAAGATGTCTTTGTTCATTCATATTTAAAAAATTTTGATGTTCAGAAGACCCTTCAGAAGAGTAAAAATTTGGCTTATGACAGGACTGTTTAGTACCTTCCAATTGTGGCAAGAGTAAAGAAGAGAAAAATAAAGCATTAAAGGCAGTTGCCCGGTTGGAACCCAGATAAGTTACTGCAGTCAGATCTCAGAGGCTGATGCAGGTACAAAATTCCCCCATGGGAATATGACAGAGGTGTTCACCCCACTCTGGCCTGTAAAACCATTCATTCACTTACCTTGTCTAACCAGATGTGTAAACTGAGGGCTTTGTTCCTTAGTATTGTGACAGAGTGAAGGAGCAAACTGAAATGAAATTGATTCTGTAGTCATGAGGTCCCAAGCAGGAGTGAGCTGGTGGGTTAAGTGGGAGGGGGCTGGTGTCTGCATGACTGCCACCACTGTGCAGCTGGGCATTACAGTGCTGAGGTGCTGTGGAGACTGTGTTGGAGACTTCAGCTGCAGGGCTGCGCATGTGAGTGTGTTCTGGCACTTCAGGACCGAGATCAATACTCTCGAAAATCCCCAGCCCATGAAGGAAATTAAGTTACGTGAGCATCTCCTGTGGTACCACTAGTTGGATATTCTGTGTATGTATCTGAGTTGTTCTTGAATTGAGCTCTCTGAAGTCCAGGAGACACAACCGTTTTCTGTTAGACTTGATTGCTTGAGTTCATCTCAATCTATCAGTGAAGCAAAACAGATGCCTTGTGATTAAAATTAGCAAGGCGACTTCCGTTTGAGTTTCTAAATTTGTTTCAGACAATGAAATTAAAATCAGTCTTTTCTTGGGAGGACTGATTGCCACTGGAAAGAATTTGAATTTTTATTTGTAATACTAGCTTTAGAATACAGCTAATTGGCATGTACTGGAATGTTCTTATACTCGACATTTAATATCTAACCAACACTGATAAAAGAAATAGAAGTAAAAAATTATAGTAGATAGAAATAAATCCATTCTACAATTTGTGCTACTGTAAATGATCAGAGCTCTAATACAAGAAAGATGTATTCAGGTATATTATTGTCCACCGAAATTCCTATCTATACATACATTCTTTTGTGTGTCTGTTAAACATGATCTTAACATGAAGCCCTTTTTCTCCTAACTCAAAAGCTTTTGCGAAGTTGATGAATGCCATACATAATGGTAAGTTATATTAGAATCTTTTTCAGAGGTTCATTTATCACAAAGGGTAGCCTTTTGTGGAAAAGCCTGATTGAAGGTCTGCATATTCTATGGATTGGGTGAAATACAGGTCTGCAGTGCGTCAATTGTTCAGTACTTGAGTGAAAACTTTTGTAGATTGTCTGCAGGAGCCTGATAGGTCAATAGTTCCTCAGTTCTCTTTTTATGATCTTTTTGTACGTGTGAAGTAAAACGATAACAGTTTTATTCCAGTTCTGAGATTCTTTTCTTTAATTTTGTGAATAGTGTTTTCTAGTCCTTCTTCTGTGCTCCATTCATAGGTGTGTTATAGTGGTGTCTACTTCAGGCATTCTCCCACTTCCCTTCCTGACTACTTAAATTACTACAAGTAATGCATGTGAAGGTAGCCTTGTTTAGTCCATTCTTTGTTCTGACAGCCTGATGCTACTCATTTGTGTCACTGATAACAGAACTATCAGTTTCAGAGGGAGCAATATTGAATCTTTAATGTATCTGATGGCTGTTTCCTTTTAGTATTGGCTTTGTACCCGTGTTTCTGTATTCACTCATAGCCAGTGGAAATGAAATATCTTATTAAATTAGAACTTGGTTTACTTTTTCAAGACTATTGTTAGTTTGTAGGAAACAGTCATAGCTGTATTCACAAGTTACTGGAAGACTGAAAACTTTCTCAAAAGGCTAATTTTGAAGATTATCATGTTTGTTTCTCAATGTGATATTTAATTGGTGTCAGGTGATTTGTTAATAAAAATTGGAAATTTTTATCCATCTGTGCCAGCCACAAATAGAAGTTTTCTTACTGCTGTGCATGTATGTTAGAAGAGCAGTGCTGTAAGCATTGCTAATTGTATTGACTTAAAATTAAAATTCAGCATATGCAAACAAGTTTAAATGTTTGAAACTGCATGGTCAAGTTTTTTGTATTTTAAGCTAGTAAACATTACAGTTTTATAGAACTTCTGCTTTTCACACTGGCAGAGCCATGAATTTCACCAGTTAGGCAGAAGTCTAGAGTGGTGGGTCTCTTAAATAATAAAAATTTCAATATTGCGTTAACGTTATTTTTCGTAGTCTACACGTGGTGAGAAATGTTGAAATTTCTCTAGATTTGCTTTGCTTTAGTAAAATAGGTTTAGCTTTTTTCCCTTTTGATATAGGGTTTCCCTCTCACTCTCCCAGGTATACAGTGCTCTGAACCAGCTTTGAGATGAAGGAAAGCAAGCTCACCATTTTTCTGAACAAAAGTAAAACATCTGAAGGGTATCTGACAAAGTGTGCTGAATTTGGACTTGGTGAGTTTCTGCCGTTTTATAAGCAGAGCCCTTTTTGCTGTTCAATGTTGAAGAGGTATAGATTCACAAGAGGGTTCAGAATAGAAATCAATGGAATGCCATTTGTGACTTCTTTCCCATTGCACTTTTTGTTTTTTAAACTAATGGCATAGATAGTTGGAAGGGCATGTATTGCCAAACAATAGTAATGCTTTATATAACTTACTGTTGTGGAACAGCATAATGGTAGCTAGAATGGTGTTTGGACAGGATTTGTCATCTAATTACCTTCTTTTGGGGTGGTTGGGTGGTGATGATGTTTTATGATACCTTCTGAGTGTAAGTTGGTTACTTTTTTCCCCCAGTATTGCCTTTCTCCCTTCCCTCCCTCCCCCCATCCTGGTATTGTAGGGCTCTTGTTTGTCAGAAGCATGTATCTGGGTGAAATCAATGAGAGTAGGTAGAAATTTTGAAAATATGAATAGTGAGAAGAGATCTTGTCATGGGTGTTTATATAGGATGAAAAGAAAGTATTACAACTTGAGATAAATGTTTAAATAAAGAAAGATCAGTTACTCCAACAGCATATTCAGATTATGTGTCAGGTAATGCTGAGGATTGTAAATGTCACTGGCAGGAAGAGTTTTGATGGAGTCTGTGTGAGGAGCTTGTTTTTTCATTGCACTGAATTTTAACTGGCTGAACATCAGCAATAAAGTACCAAAAAGAAAATCTGTGAGTTTTAGTTTGAGTGGAAACAAATACAAGTTTGGAACAGAGAGGTTTATTATTAGTGGTTTTACTATAAAGGTGGGCAAACCCTGTCAGTTGAAATTCGGTGCTGACAAACTGTGAAGGAGGAAAGATAGCTAAAATATTGAACTACTTTGAAAGAATCTAGTCCTAAAGAAGAGGACTAGAAAATGGAGTCATGAAAGCTGTTCCATTAAGATGCCTGCCTTAATAGAAAAGAACCAAAACACTTAAAGGCAGACAGTGGAACACTGCAGTTTTGCCTGTAACAGACTTGGTATACTCAGTGCTGTTTTGTGGTTGTATAGTCAACTTCTTAAATCTTTCATGCTTTTTTCAAAGCCTTTTTTCTAAAAACCACAGAATTTGCAGTTGAGAGATGTAAAATTGTCACTGCTATTTGCTGTGTGATAATGTGCTTTGTCCTTCCAAGTTGTACTCTAGATCTTACAGTCAAACTTTTTTGACTTGACCTTGCAGTCTCATTCTTCTCTTCTTGTATGGGTCTACCACTGAAAAGGAGCAAGAGGCATATACGTATCTGTAGATGAATATATGTACATATAGAGCATACATATCTCTTGGCAGTTTTAGTGCATACTTTAAAAAAGACTGTGAGAAGCAATGACTTGATTACTTTGTTAGGGATAGTTGTAAATTATAATGTTTGCTTGTTGCCTTTCTGTGGTTGCTTCAGTTCTTGCTTATTCTGTCTTCTGTCTGTTTTATTTCATACTCCTGTTGCTGTTTTTAGGTCTTTGTTATTGATTGTTCTGTCTGATGCTGATTTTTGAGTTGCAGTGAGGAGAGTCATAATACAGAACAGACATCCGTTGTGCCAGTCTCAGTGCTGTGATTGTTTTTAGAAGACAACATGTTTCCAAAGAAACTTCAGTTCTGTAGTCTTGGCCTCTCTGTCAGTGCAGGCAAAATTCAGTATATATGGTAGGATTTTTAAAATAAGATAACCTAAACTAAAAAGAGTCTGTACTGAGCATGAATTAAAATTTTTTAATCTAACTTGGGCAGAGTTTTTCAGTGTTGATAAAAAGGCATCTGCTTGTTTTGAAGCATGAAGGCAGTAGTGCTTGGCTAAACCATCTAAATTGATAAAAAAAGGGCAAATTAAAAAGTCAGCCTGAGGTAGTTCTGTTACGCACATTTTGAAATACTGAGTACAGTAATTTCACGATTACAAGCGCACTGACTATAAGCCGCATCTCTGGGTGTTGGCAAACATTTTGTTCTTTGTCCATACACAAGCTGCACCCAATTATAAACCGCTCTGCTGTTGGCAGCGAGGACCCGCGTGCAACAAAGTTGTCAAATAGGAACAGAATCGTGGGATTGGGGGGGTTTACTGGCTTGGCTCGGGCCGTGAGGGCTCGGGGCTGCCAACAGGGCCAGGTGGCCCAACTCAGCGCTGCCGCTTGGCAGGGCCACTTGGGGCTGACCGCCACCGCCGCTGGGCTCGCTCGCCCTGGCCCGGCGCTGCCCCGCGGTGGCAGGGGGGCACGGAGCCCATTGGCACCTGCGGCGGTGGTGGGAGGCGGGGATGGAGCCTGCTGACAGGAGCCCCCCGCCTCTCCCCGGGCCGCGGGGTGAGCAGGAGGGAACCCTTTGCCTCCCCCGGGCTGCGCTGCCTGAAGGAGGGAACTCCCCCGCCTCCCACCCCAGCGCTGCCTGTACGGAGCCTGGCTCCACCCGCTGTGCAACAGAGTAACCAATTTGTAACAATCGCGTAAAGCCGGGTTTTACTGGCAGGTTGCTCGACTCGGCACCTCGGTTTGCACTTCCGGGGTTGTAAGTGTCAGAAAATTATTCGCATATTGGCCGCTCCTGAGTGTTAGTCGCATTTCCGGTGTGGGAGCAAAATTTTAGTCAAAACGGTGCGGCTTGTATTCATGACATTACTGTAATTACAATTTGGTTGTCAGATATTGCAGTTGTAAGTGTAACTATCTGATCATGAGGTTCTAGAATACCACTTGAAGGCTGTAACTGTTGTTAATGACAGCTATTTGTAAGCCTTCAGAAATTTGGGCAACAGCTGTCCCACCTTTGCCCTGCTCCCTCCCTACGAAGACATCAACCTCCGATCACTGGAATCCAAAAGGGAGAAAATCCCGTAAAAGACTGTTATGTTGACAGTGAACAGAAATCTGGTGCTTCTAGTGACTCAACATCCAGCACTGAGGTAGATTGCTATCACAGTGGTTTGAAGCTGTGCTATGTTTTCAGAGATCTTAAGCAAACACAGTAAACTTTTCTGAAATCATTAAGAAATGTAGATCACAAGTCATGCTCATCTCTTAATGAATACTCCTTAAGTGAGCCTAAAACTGCTTTGGTTTTAGTTTGTTGTATTTAAGTAAATTGTATATATTGGCTCACTGTTGCAAAAGCGGACATTTTAAATGTTGAACCTCAAGAAGTTAAGGTCTTTATGAATTGTTCTTACATATCTGTTTAACTGTTTCTTTTACAAAGATCTTTCTTTGTGTTGTGGCACACTTGAAGTACAGGTCTTTTTTGTGGTTATGAGCATATGTGTCTCAGATATGATCACAGAGCTCTTTATCCTAGTATTCTATTCTAGAAGAGTACTTGAAAACTTTCTGACTCATGGTAGAACAAGCATGAAATTCTTAACATGTCCTATTTCATAAAGCTGAACTAGTTGTGAAACCTGAACAGGCAGTTATAAAGCATTTCAAAGATTTTTGTGAGAAGTCAGAACACCTGGAGGAAATAAGTTAAAGGAGTTTTGTCCCTGTGTCAGCCATCTTCCACTCCAAAAAAAAGACTGCACAGAGGTGTAGCTTTACCATGAGATACGTTATGAAAAGTTTCAACTCTTCAGAAGGGATTGGAAGATATTCATTGGGGCAAGGCTGGAAGCATATTTAAGGCTTATAATTACAAAGACCATTCCTCACACTCAGATTTTATACATTACAGATTTCTAGAGGCTGGGGGAACATTTGAGGATGGTATTATTACATGCTTGCCCTTTTTTGTACTTTATCTTGTATGGCTGTTATTGGTCACTGTAAGAGATGAATATAGTGAGCTAGAAAAGCAGCACAGTTCTCCCTTGTCTTCATAGTCTATCACGTCATTCATCTGTCTCCTCATGTCACAGTCAGACCTTTTCTTTCAGAGAAAATTCATCTTGGGTGGACTGTGAAAAATACGGTTTTGAGCCCTTCTGCAGTGGAGGGCTGCCGTGTAAGACCTGTATAAGCTTGAATTAATTCAAAGTGGGAGCTTGACTGCTGACATGAGTGGTCATCAATGAACACGGAATCAAGTGTAAAATACCATGTTCACTCTAGCAGTTGGGACTAACTGAACACAGTAGATCATTTCAGTAGCACGTGGATCTTTTCTGATCCTTTACTGCTACCCTATTGCTGAACACATTTCTGATTGATTATAGATAGCTATACAGTTGGTTTGACTATAGGGATGGAAATAGAAAGAAGAGATACCTGCATATCTTTTGCTGGCTGAGCAACCAAGGATTTGGGGTTAATTGTAATGGAGTTTGATAGCAGACACCAGATCTTGGCTGTCTATATAGATGATATGATCATGGATTCACCATATATATGCTATATTGCCCATGCTGGATCGCGTTCCTCAGTTGTGTCAAGGTTCTTGTTAAGTACAGTAATTTCATGATTATAAGCTGCACCTGATTATAAGCCGCACTTTCGTTCGCAATGAGGATCTGCGTGCAACTTTCACAAAGTTGCCAGTTAGTAACAGAATCGTGGGATCGCGGGGTTTACTGGCTCGGCTCAGGGCCAGGCAGGCTCTGGCTCGGCTCAGGGCTGGTGCGGGCTTGCACTTCCAGGTTGGCAAAATTCAGATCTTTGTCCGTATATTGGCCTGAGTATAAGCCACACTTCCGGGCTGGGACCAAAATTTTAGTCAAAATGGTACGGCTTATACTCATGAATTACTGTATTTTGGTATTTGACTATAAATCCACTCTCCAGAGTATTCTCAAAGGTAATAATTGTGGCAGTCTGCTTTCTACCAGTAAGTATGAAACTGGAGCAACTGTTTCAAAATAGTTAGAAAACCAGTTTTTGAAAATATGTAGACATGTACTTGTATCTTCCTTCCTCCCCTCCATCCCCAGCAGTGTGCATTCTTTGGGTATTTTGAGTCTCTTAACTTTTGCCTCAGTTATGGAGAGTACTCAGGATGCCATTTGAGAAAGGAAGCCATTGACTGTTGATCTGTGACAAGCTACTGTGCCTCCTTCAAAAAAGGATGCCCAGTCACTGAAAGGGAGGGAAGTGTTGCTTGTTATCCAGTTGTAGATCAGTAACTTTAGTTTTTCCATGCACCTCTGTAACTGTTACTGCAGAGTCTTGTAGAAACCTGCCTGAAAGTGAACTCTACCACTTTCTTCATCACCAGCAGGAAAACTGTGTGATTATTTGATTCTTAAATTTCAGATTTCTTCATGAAGGAAACAGATTGGCCGTAGCATCCAAGCTCATTATCTCATAAATTTAAGTGAAATATTGTTGCTACTTTGGCAGTTTCAAGTGCAACTTCTCCTTTGACAACTGTCAAAAATAACCTGTTTTTATTTGTTTCTGTTTTATATTAGATTCACTTCAGTTTATGAGCATATTAAAAATAACATAGTGGGGTTCTTCTTCCACTGTTAACATTGTACTGGAACAGATGTGTTCTTTCTTGTATAGTGCAACTTAATCAGTTTTTTGTACTTGTTTAGTTACTAATGAATGTTACTGCTTCATGCAAAGACACTTTTTCATTTTGCACTGTATAAGAAGTTGCCATGGGTTTAAGGAAGACTTTTTGAGATTGCCACATGAAGTGAAGGTACTGAAAACGTGCTTATAGTTTCAGTTTGTGTTAAGAAGTTCTTGTTCTTATAACTCAAGATTTCCTTTTATTTCTGCGATTTCTACTGTGAGTTTCCTTAAGGTTGTTGTCCCAACCCCATTCCCATCTGTCTTCCCTCAAGAAGGGGGACCTTCCCAAATAGGAAGGTTTTGTAGTTCTCTGCAACTTCTGTGGGCCTACAAGTTTACATTTGAAAAATTGCCTCTTTGGCCATAATCTTTTTATTCCTGAAGTTTTGACAAAATGCTAACAGATATCTCAGATAACTTCCTCTTCTCAGAATTGTTGTAATACTTTGAAATTTCTGACCTACAGAAGAAAATGCAACTTTAGGGAGAACATTTTATGAACTTCTTAAGGAAGCAGTCTAGGTGTTGTCTGTCTTGATTTTGGCTCACAGTAAGCTTTAAGTCTGTTGTCCAGTTTACAGAAAAATAACTCTAAAACATACATTCCTGTAGTAGGAATGGATGGTGTATGGGTACAGAAGTAACCAACCACTGCCTGTTTTTTCTCTCGTGCTGAACTAGGCAGTCACCAGCATAAGAAGGGGATGTAAGAGAGCTGGATAATGGAGAGTGCTGTAGTACTAGAAAAGAAGTGAGGATTTCATAGCTAGGTACAGAAATTGTGGTGGGAAAGCTTAGTGTATTGATGTCATCTGTGAGATGCAACACTATGGAAATGCCGGATTTAATCAGTTTTGTTACCTCCTCTGCTCATGAAACTACTTATTTTTGAGATTTTAAATAAAACCACTAAAATGGTTTTGTGTGCCACCTGGTATATATTGCTAGTTTTGATTTGAGATTATTTTGATTTTCACTATTCTTGAAGTGGTATTATATCCTCTGTTACTGAATTTGTCATTGGTGGTGCATAAATAATGCATTTTTTTCCAGTCTGCATTATCTGATATGTTCCCTCCTCTATATACTACCTTTCTGTGCTAAGCAGGCAGTTATTTGTGGGCCAGAGACACTTTATTTTTTTTCTTTGCAGCTGCCTTTTTGTTAAGCCTTTCAAGCCAGAGGTGTAGGCTACATGTGCATTTCATCTGTTAGAACCTGAAGTCTGTGTTCTGCAGCTGTGTTAGTGGTGTTATGCACAGTCAGACTTTACCTGAGCAGCGTTGTGTCCATTTGCACCTGGAGCTGAAGAACTGTGCTATGGTTAATGCTGAAGACTGTATTTGGTCATGCTGTCTATGCTGCTGGCAAATTACACAATGCCATTCATCATAAGTTTCAGCTCTTTGGCTTTTCAGTAATATAGGAAGGACTTCAAGGTGGTTTGTTTGTTTTAAACATTAATGTAGTTTACAGAGATTTGCTCAGGTTTTTGTTATCATTCCTTGCTGATCCAGAAAGTGATTTATCTCTCTCCAAACCCCATAGGACAACTTAGTATGTTAGAGACATTTCAGATGTGTACTGTCTTGGCTTTCTAATGTGATACATACGTAGTTTTTATACAGGTATTTTTGAAACAGTGTGAAAATCAGTAATTTATTTGAATGTTCAGCATACAGTTCTTATTTGAATGCTGCATGAAGTAGTATCTTGGCTGCATGACTAGTTTCAGAAGGTGCATGCACTTTGTGTTAAGTAAGGGATTGATAAATGGAGATACTTACCCCAAAAAGAGTGTGCTGATAGGTCATATATGTCCTGTATTTCGCAGCAACAACAAATAATGTTTTTAATACTACTACAACAACTGGCAACAAATGTTAGCTTACCTCATTCCACTGGCAAACCAGTTTGCTGCTTTTCTTTCTTTTGAGATATTCTTTTGCCTGTGATTTCATAACTATGCTTGTATTCCAGAATTTTATTTTTAAGAGGAAGAATAAACCTTATCATTAAAATAGAAGCAGCAGAATCTCTGCAGTTATTAAATATGTAAGATTGTTAAAAATTAAGAATAAATAAATCCATAATAGCATTAAAATGTTGGAGTTGTTTTCCCTTTCTGGCAAAATATCCTTCATTTTTAGTACTTGTCTCTCACCAAAAATTTTGTTTTCTCCTCTCATTGCTGTTGATGTTTTATGAGAGTGACAGTGTTTGCGGTGATGAGCTCTTATGGTTTACTCACAGGTGTTGTGATATTTCATTATTTTTATTCTTAAAATTTATGGTTCCTGAAGCCTGATAATTCATGAGAATCTCATATTTTCAAGAAGGTTTGTATGTTTAATTGTTTTATTGCATTCAAAAAACAAAGGGTCAAATCTCATCCTTTTTATTAATTTGAAATTGTTGATTAAAAGCAAATTGAAAAATCTTTTGAGGACCTGGGTTATATTTCAGTTTTTGTGGTTGTAATTATGTCACATTTAAGAGTAGACTCAATAGCAAGGCTTTTTGTTTATCCATGGTCATTTTGGTGGTGTGTAGGGACAAATAAGAGCAGGATCCATAAAATGTGCTGTCTAGTTAGATGATCCAGCTAGAACTGGAAAAAAATCGTAGCAAAGTGAACACTTGAAGGATCTTAACTGCTAATAAGGCTGTAACTGTAGGTGTTGGGGATGGTGACAAAAAAAACCCAAGGAGGGGGAGGTATGCTAAATGGTAAAAGAGACAAAGGTTAGTAGGAAAGCAGAGCAGGTGTGGAACTTCTCTATGATGAAGAGATTGGGGAGAAGATGGTTAGGCAGGAAAAAAGTGTTGTCGCGAAGTGTCTTCAGCTGCTTTTTCGTATCTTCTTTCTCTAGTGGGTCTGGCTGATTTTCTCTTCCATTTTTCTTGACAGTTAATAGAGGCAGGGAATTTAAGATGCATCAGTGTTTGCATATTATATGTGGGTTTGGATGATGTTAGTTTCCCTCGACTGCCTGTGCTCAGAGGGATATCTGGGTGGCGAGTGGTGTTTTAACATTGCGTATCTTCTTATTGTCACTGACTTCTTCAAATCATTATTTGTATGAGTGACAAACTAGCTCCACCCTTTGCCTTCTAACTGGCATTTCAGTTCTGTTGCTTTTTTTGATCTAACCATGTTCATTCTACTTCTGTTTACTCCCTGTGGCACTCTTCCTCTAACTGCAGTTCAGTGCTACCATGCTTGATATTCCTTGGCCAGCTGACAGCTCACTTATCTAATGCACGTGGAGCCTAACGGTTTCATAGACAGGTACTACTTCTTGTCCTGGGCTTCTGGTCAGTAGGGTTTTTTTTCCCAACCTCTATAATGAACTTTACCCTGCATGTAGATGAACAGAAGTAATGGCTTCACAGAGGGGTGTGAACTCTTCCTATTTAAATTGCTAACTTGCAAGTCTGAATAATGTTAACGTGTTTAGTCATTTATTTGTTGGCTGTTCTAGCAGAAATGTTAGTCAAGCATTCATTTAGATCATGGATGGAATTATAGTTTGTGAATAAATGAAATATCACCAGTTCTATTGGCAAATCTGAGTACCTTGTCCTCAGACTTGCTGCCAATATTTTTCTGAAAAGGCACAAGCAATCCTTAGTTGCCAAAATAACAGTTTTGAACAAATGTATGTTGTTTAGTAACATTTGCTTTAAAGTTAAAAAGTATTTTTTCCATTTGTATGGTGTGTGTTCAGTTATATAGCCCAATACTTCATTCTTTACTTAACAGTAATACATTGAAAGAACAAACTCTGATAGCAGACTCAGTTGAAGGCAGGCATTTTAGCCAAAAATTCTGCCACTGTTAATATTTGAGCAGTTTGTAATGCACATAAATATTTGATTTATTGCACATGTTTTACAAAAACTTAAAAAGTGAATCAATCTGTGTTCCCTGAACTGTAGAATGTTAAATAACGAGAGCACTTTTATCAATCAGCATGGTTAGAATTTCTACACAGGAGTTTTCTACGTTATGTATTAAGTGATCTTGTTTGTCTTGATTAATTTTCTACTGCATATTTACATGGTTACTAGTAAACAGAGGGAGGGGGAGAGAGAGATGCATGTAATCGTTTTTGTAATTTTTTTCAGGTATTTTTAGCAGCAATGATGTAGCAGTATCATTTCCAAATGCAGTATCTGGCTCAGGATCTAGCACTCCCGTTTCCAGTTCTCATTTACCTCAGCAGGCTTCAGGCCACTTGCAGCAAGTGGGAGCTCTATCACCTTCAACTGCGCCTTCTGTAACTACTGTTGTTGCTGCAACTCAGGTAAACTATCACAAGAGTTTTAAGATAGAAAACAGTGTTACTGACCTGCTTAATTTCAATGTTAAAAGAAACTAATTTGTTTGGAAAATAGGTTAATAAACATTATATTTGTTGTGAAATGTTGTAGTGGCTGGAAGTTCCCCATAGTATTACATAGTCTTAATTTGTAAAGCACATAGATTTTTTTAAAATGTAGTCTGAGGAAGTGCTTATTAATAATAACTATATTATGACTAGTAGCATAAATGCTGGTTGCAGTTCATCAGTGTTCTAGCCAATGTTTTATCAGAACATAAGATTTTAAAAAGTAAAATATGTAAAGTTTTCTGTGTTTTATGCAAAAGTGATGGTATCAGTTAAAGAGTGGTTTGTTTGGGAGATTTAACAAATGGACACCTAGGCTAGCTCTAGCAAAGAGATGACCAAGGCTGACATCTTGGTAGCAAATGAATGTTGATGTATATGTTATAGTTTTGTATTTGAAAAGTCATGCAAATGAAGATCCATAGTTCATGTTTGATGGTGAAGGAATAAGGGAGGCATGGGAGAAGTGCAGAAGGGTGGCATAGTTGAAGTAATGAACCAGAAAAAAATACCTTTATGATAGTATTTTGTATGAATTTAAGTTGGACAAGATTACATTTATCAAGATAAGAGAGTACGAGGTTATAGTTGCAGAAAGTCACTGTAATTACTGTTGAAGTATGAAGGAATACTACAGTATGCATTATGGTTTATACTCCTTGTTTCTTGCATTTTTCATTTTCTGATTGGAATCTCTCTTACAATGAACATATCAATTATAAATCTTTTTGTGTGCTTATAAACAATGAACTTGGAAGTTGTCTACAATGATCTAAATATAAACATGAAAAAATCAAGCTTAATGTGTGTGTTTGCGCACAAGCAGATATGTATAGTGCCTGGATAGAAATGCTGTGTGAAGACCAACACAGATTACATTTCAGTATCAAATAGCAATTTGTTCTTATAGGTGGCAGTTAATATTTTTACATCATTCTTCTGGACTGGTTTGCTAGAAAAATGAGGTGGTTTCACCCAAAATTGAGTGCTACCTCTTGCACAGATTGATGGAAACTACTTTAAAGAAATTAATTAAAATTTTGGTACTTTAGGAAATTCTCCTCTTTTTTTCATTTCCAGAGATCACTGCACACTCTAACTCAGTGACAACACTTTAATAGAACAGTTTGGAGTTCGAGGGAGGGGTTGTGGCATCGTTCAGTAGCAGGTTAAAAGTTTTTAAGAAAACCCAAATAAGTCAATGCTCAGTTTTCACAGAGGAGAGCTTTGCCAGCAGTCTTGGGAAGACTCGGCCTTTTGTACTGCTCAACGTATTCATAAATGATCTGGGGAAAGGAGGAGGAGGAGCACACACCAAGTTTGCTGATTATGCTGGGTTATGCAGTGAGCCATTATGAAGATCAGCTGTCACAAACTGCTGAAAGACCTCACCAGCCTATGTTGACAAGGTGGTGAGAGGGCAAATAAAATCAGTGTTAAAGGGAAAGCACAGTTTCTATTCAAAACAGATACGGTACATGCCAGAAGAGGTACAAGAAGAGCCATGGTAGTGAACAATGGCAAAGAACTTCTTTATAAGGAGTGAGTAAATAGTGAGGGACTCATGGCCTCAAAAAGAGACACTGAGATGGGATAAGACAAAGGTCTGTAAAATCAATTGACATGGAGAAGTTAAATAAGCAGGAGTTGTGCACCATCACTTCTGTTTGTTAACCTCTGTCAGAAGATAAACAGATTGAAAAAGCAATTGGACAAAACCCATATTTTATGAGTCAGGAAAATAAATACCATAGTATTTTTTTTCTCTTATGTTCTCACAAAAAAAGGACAACTATACCCTAAGAGAAGGACCTTCTCTTACTGTTTAGCTGAACTAGAGAGCCCTCCATAGGTTAATTGCTTAAAATTCCTGTCCTTTCTTTGCCTTTGTTTCTAGTGAGTTGCCTTGGGGGCTTTGGCTTTTTTTTCATCCGCAAAGGAGTTGTGTATCTTGCCTGACTACCAAACTTGTTTTCAAGTGGTCATAGATTTACTTGTCAGGATCTTATTCACAGGTACTACTTAGAGAGTCTTGGGTTTGAGATATATAAGGAGATTGAAATCGTGAATTTTGGTTGACAGCCGTAAAGGTGAGCTCCTGTATTTGAATTAACAAAGTCTCCGCTGCTTCAGTGAGTCTCCTTTCAGTGCATAAGGTCTGTACTACCTTGGTGAGATTCAGTCAGGAGAGCCTAGTTTACCATGTAGTTGTTCTCCACTTGAAGCAACCATTTATTTATTTATTTAGTTTTAAAAAATCTCTTTCCCAACCCCCCACCCACTTTCCATTTAGCATAAATGACTGATTATACGTCAAGGACTAGGGTTTACCTACTTACATCTGCAAAGTTCCATCAGAGTGCTGTCTGCTTACTGGGCTCTTGTGGATGTATTCTCAGTGTTTACCCACCTCTCTAAATAAGAGTGTGCTAGTATGTTTCTTGTGTAGTATTCTGATTGAAAGAAAACCATCATCCTAGGCTATAAGCTAAGGTAAGCTTGTACCTCTATAGCTGGTAAAAAGTAATAGTTAAAAAATTAGGTTTTACTTAAACTGTTAGTTAAGAGAGCAAGTATGACTGAATTTTGTCTGCTCATTTATTCAGTCATGTTAGCAGATGGACTACTGGAATAGTGCTAGAACTTGGAATTGCCTCAAAGATGTGCTGCTAAGGTGCATCCTGTAAGATTTCAGCTGGTTTTTTAGATCTCTGTTGGGCATTTGTAATTATGATTTTGGGGACATCATAAATGTATCCATTTTGAAGGTTTTTTTGTATGTCTCTTTTTTTTAAAAGGGTGTTAAGAAATTCTAAGAGAATGTCTTGGGAAAAAATACATTCCCATAGAATCAGTCTCAGAATTAGCTGATATGTTCTGATTAGAATGGCATGATAGACCTAATGCAGAAAATTTTGTTCATAGCATTGAAAAAACTTGAAAACAGTTGAAAGCAACTGCCCTAGATTAGGTAATACTATTATTAAAAACTGCTAGTAAATTAATACTACTCAAAATGACAAAATAACTTCTATTATTTTTAATAACTTACTGGCCTGTGTAAAACTTTGGTGATTAAAAACTCAAAGTGCTTTTTTTTCTTCAACAACTAAGCAACACTGATTTTAAAGCTTAAAAAACCTCACAACTTGAAAATCCTGGGTTTTGAATTTTCGTTCTATTGACTAGTATGATAATTTCCATACTGTGGTTTTTGTTTGTTTGTAAGACAAAAGCACTGTATGGACCTTGTTACAATCTCCTTTTCTGCCTCATTTTCTTTTCTCTCATGCCACTCATAATTTTTTTTCATAATTTTTATTCCAAACTAATAAATCCAGAAGAGATTGTGAACTTGTGTTCCATGATATGTCATAATGGATTTGAAGTGCTGGTGTTCCTCACCAGGTGGGAACTGGTGGACAAGTGAATATGCCATGTGCTGGAAATGCAGATTATTTTGCATTTTATTTTTTTTTAAATATGTCTTGGGCCTAGACTGCTTATTCAAAATATAAAATATATATTAAGCGTACACTGCTTAATTCAAAAAGGCTTTATTAGCTAACGATGCATTTAGCAGTTGCAAAATGTAGTAGAAAAGGGGTACAGGCCACACAAATATTTTCTCCTGGTTTTCCATGAATTGATGCTCTTGACATGGTTGTGGGTACTGCCTATTTCATATGTAACAGTAAATTGCTGTATGCCAAACTTGTGTCTTTTCTCTCAGAAGTGTGTCTTTAACTTTCATATGGTTATTGATATGTGCTCTGTTATTGAGAAGAATCTCTTTCTTCCATTTGGATTTTGAGTATCATCTTTAACTTTCCCCTTTTAAACCAGGTCATGAGTTGCACCACTTGAACGTTGTATGCTCAATTTCTATCTCAAATATTTCATAGTGCTTCATTGTTAGAGCAAAAATGTTTGTTAGCCTGTTCTGTAACAATTTGCTGTACTGCTCTTTCTGATAAGTTATTCTTTATTATTAACATGTTCATAAAAATGTGGTAATCTGGGTGCCTCAGCATCTCCTAGTCTTGTACGGCAGGATTTGTTTTTATTCATTTAGTGCTGTATAATTGAATGTCTACTACTTTGGTTGGGGTTGAGATTGAAATTGCTTGAGCTGTGTGTTCTTTTTGATGACTTAAATGAGTGAAATTACCCTACTGGAGCTCTGTGGCCAATTGTTTCTGGCATCCCCAGGTGCTGAATGCAGAATCAAACTGCAGAATTGGGAGTAAAGGTTTTTGACTGGGCTTTCTTCGGTCATTGATTGTTAAAGCCATTCAGTGGTTCAGACTGTATATCTTTAAAGAAAAAAAAATGTGTTTAAGTGTCTTGTAATCTCATTTCAATAGTGCTTTTAGTGGGAGTGGAAATGACATGTAGTAGTTTGCTTAAACACACTGTCTTTTACTTAAAAAAACTGTAGCTCATCAAATTTCTGGGGTTGGTATTGTATGATCCAGTAAGGTATGATCTTTACATTATAGTAATCTCAGTTCATTGAGACATTTTAAGATTTTATTCTTACTCTGAAAATTCAATATCAAATTTTCACTTTGATTTTTTTTCATTCTTCTGTGTGATGGTATCTCTGCTCTTGGTGACTGTAATAAGTACATCTGTGAGACAATTTCAAGCAATATGGCATATATTGTTACTAACCTCTTCTACAGATACAGTCCCGAAGATTTTCTTATGGTGGGATTTTTTTGCTGCTGCTAGATTCTTTTTTCTTTTCTAAGTGTTTTTTCTTCTGTAGCTTCTGTTTTATTTTCTTCCTAAATTCCCAACTCTTGCTTTATGCACAGTGCTTTCTTTGCCACAGAGGCAGATAATGAAGAGAGAAAAGGACAAGAAATATCTGTAACTGCAGTTCTTGTGGCTTGCACAGAGATAGGGAAACTGAATAGTTGCTGTTTGTTATTCTTTACATCCAGGATTTATTTGTGATGGCATGATAGGTCCTCTTCAACATAGTGTAATGTACTGCTGCCTCCAGGATGCAGATGTGGTAATTGGGAAGGTAGGTACTGCTGCTGTGTTGCAATTCTGAGTGAAGGAAGTTTGCTTTTTATCACTTCCATTGTCCCTTCCAAAGTTCCTTTGGCTTTATTTCCATTAGGAACAGTACAAAAGCAGCAGGGTTTTCTTTAGCATTCATATAGAGGTAGTTATCCTCCTTTGTCTGATCCAGCTTCTAGGGGGAGATAAGGCTTATTTTTTTCCAGTAGATTTGGAGTTATTTGTTAACAATAGGGGAATGTGAAAGCTAAGGAATCCTGAGATCTTTTCTGAATGTAGGGCATCTGATGTTTCAGATGCATCTGTCCTGTGGTTTTTATTTTCTCATTTTCTGAATTAATCTAGTCCCTAATTTTGGATCTCTGTATTCCCCTGCTCTTTCTCCAAATTACTAGTCTACACTATTTTTGGCTTTCTGTCTTAGTGGGTTTGTTTCTTGTCATAGTTTAAGTCTGCTCATCATTTTTCATGCTATCAAGGGAACTTTCTTGTCCTTTTTATTTTATATTCTGGCACTCATGGGAAAATAAATGAAAAGACAGGAAATAGGAACTCTATTCTTAGTTTTTGTTCCTTTCAACAGAGAAGTTAGGAACAGTTTTGGGACCAATCTTATTTGTAACTTTCCACAACAGGGGTGGAATTATGAAGGAACTTAAAAGTACATCTTAAATAAGTAGATGTTCCTCTGCTGAAAATTCAGGTTGAGAGGGGTTTTTGCAAGTCTGCGGGAGGGGGTTGGGCATTTGCATGGGACAGTAAAATGCACCCACCTAATCGATACTGCTTCCAAGTTTACAGTTGTAACCTGAAGTTATGGATGCTGCATTCTTAAATTCAGTATGGCCAAGGAACATACTACTTTGTGCACTTTTTGTTTTCCATTCTTGTTCAGGGAAACATTCCCTGTTCCTACTGGTTTGGATTTGTGTTTTTTAAAATTTAATATTCAGCAGAAAGTAAATGTGAGGAAGGAAAGAAGAAAAGTTTCAGGCATCTGAAGTCTGCTAGAGCTAGGCAGACTGCTGTGTTTTAAGGGACGGCTCTGGGCCATCCTCCCTGTGGATAGTCTAATGGCAGGTCTATCAGCCATCAGTGTTTAGTCAAATTTTATTTGGTGAGTAGAATAAATGCATGGGAAAAAAAGCCAAGCTGCCCTCAGTTCCAGGACTTTAAGATGCAACAGCTGTGACTTGCATTAGATGTTTGACTGCTTAAGTGAGCTTCCTACTCCACTCCTGAAGATGCACATCTCAACCATATGTAAGTTAGGAGTTGGTGTGAAACTCCTGTAGTCACCTTTGGATCAGAACATCTTAAAACTGGAGACTTTGACATTACCTCAACAAACTTATTTAAACAATAATCCTTTTTTTTTTGCAGTGCAAAGGAACTTAGCATAATTACTGTACATTAAACTGCATTAGACATGTAATCAGAGTTGATTTCCAGAATTAAGAAGTTACTCCCTTTTTACATTTTCTTCAGGCCACTTTTTGAAGTCTGTTCCTCAACATGGAAATCATTGAGATACTGAGTGCTGTAAGAGCTGTTAGGAAGTCCAGAGTGCAGATAGTATAGATTTCTACTGCGTATTTGGTGGGTGCTTTGTGGTGAAACCTCTCACCTCTTAGTCATTAAGATAAAGCATAGACAGCAATTATGGCAATGTTAAAATATTGCTAAATTTCACCAAAACAAGTAAGTTAGTTCATTTTTTTGAGTTTGGTTTATACATTGTCATACAGGGTATGTTGTTGGTTTGGAGAAGGGGTGTTGTTTGTTGGGGCTTTAGTGGCTTTTTGGTGTTTTAGGTTTGTTTTTTTTGTTTTACCTTTGATATGAATGATAATTAAATAGAGACTAATAAAACATCCGGAGATAATGACGTTGCATGGTTTAAGCAGCATGTTTCCAGAAAAAGGAAATTGGATCCTTACTGTGGTACTAGAATTTTCTAATCGATAGAAATGCTGGATACATGGAAACCAATTAACATATTTTATGTTACTATCAAAACACCTCTTGATGATAAAGTCTCTTGAAAGAGGCTCCTACTCACTGGGTGAAAGGTAAAATATCAACATGGATCACAGGCTGTTTGGATGCTGAAATTATTTGGTTTTCTTTATCTTATAACTTAACAAAAAGATACAAATGGAAATCTCAGTCCATCCAGAACAAAAAGAAATAATTCTTAACAGAGTACGTTGCTCGTCTTTAGGACTCATTGCCACAGGAAATTGCCAGTGCTTCTAGATTTGCAAAGTGTGCTTAATGCATCCTTTAGTATGTTGTAGACAGAGAGGTTTGATATTTTGGTGTTGGATGTCAGTGCAAAACAGAGACTTTCTTTCCAAACCTACTAAATCATATTTGTGTCATAACCACTTAAATTTCAGTCTTGCAAAATGAAAAATGTGAAAGAACTGTACCAGTAAAAGTTTTTCCATCAAAATTGTCTTGTTTCTCACTTTAAAGCTGTTTTAATTTCTAGCTACTTCTGGGCAAAATGGGTAAAAATCTAATTTTCTTTTTGTTCAGTCTAACTGAGGATTTTTGGGGTGGGGGAGGAGGAGAGTAGCAAGGAGGAAGAATTTACAGCCAGAGGGAAAATTCCTTCTAACATGTGACTCAAGTAGAAGAACAAAGGAATCATAGTTGCAAATAATCTAGTATTTAGCCCAATGAAATTCTTGTTTTCCTCTTGCTTCAGAAAGCTTGTCTTCGTGTAGACTTGTGCAATATAGAGTAGTCTGAAAGGCAGTTGGGAGGTTTTGCACAGTGCCGCACGCTGAGACAACTGCATCAATGTTTCGCTCTGGCAATAAACGTTTTCTGCCTTCAAGCTGAAGCTTATTTAGCTTGGCTTATCTGGTGCTGCTGTAGCAACCATCAGTCTCCAGGCAACTGAGGCACATTGACCTCTTCGTTGAACTGAGTGTAGCACTACTTCAATTTAGCTGCCTGAGACAATAATAATGGTGTTGAATGTAAAAAGTGTGAAATTTTCCAGTTTGTATGCAATGGAAATAATAAAACTATTTAGATGAAACAATGTCTTACTTGAAAAATATTTCAAGTATGTATGATGTGTGTTTGTTGCAAGCTACAGAGTTGGTTGCTGAGGTGTTGTTGGCCTTATAGGCCTTGTGTATATGTTGAGGATGTTGCAAGCATTTCTGCACAGCAGCAATTCTGCTACTGTAGGTGTTTGTTTCATCACTTAAATTGCAGAGACTGCTGATATTTAGATAGTTAAAATGTCCGTGCTTATGAATAAGTAACAGATTATTTATTGTTACTCTTTTTGAAATTATGGATGATCTCAAAAGCAGTTACTTTTCTATTAGATCTATTAGACATCTATTATTTGATATATTGCAAGTGTCTGGCTTTCTTTGGAATACTGGTATGAAGAAAATAGATTCCTCTATGGGTATACTGAGTTTGTTTCCTAATAAAGTAATTTTTTTCTGCTAGTTAGTGTGAGAGTGAAATTGAGATTCTTCATATATAGATTAAAGTTCTTAAGTAAAACAGATTCTTGGGCAAGGTACAGCTTCCATGTCCATGTAGAGCATATACAGTTTAAGTGCTGTGAAGACAGAGGTAGATGGAAAAGATAGAGCAATCAACTTAAGGTGAAAGGGCTTTGTGTTGAAAGGATGGCTCTGTTTTCACTTAGGTCTGTGGAGGAATCCCAGGGTCTTATCTCTACAAAGACTCCTTTAAAAAACAAACCAAACCTGCAACAAAACAAAATCTCCAAACAAAAAAACCCCAACCTAACAAAAAAGACCTCTTAATGATGTAGCATTCTAGTAAGTTTTTTTTTAAGTCTCTTTTTTATGCTGGTATATAAATAAATAGATCTTAATTGGTTAAAAATTTATATAATGTCTAGTTAGTTAACGTGAAAGAGAGGAGCAAAGTGGTAGTACAGTTGAGGTTATAGTGTTTTCACATTATTGGAAGATGGGCCTTCTATCCATGTGGTTTTTAATGACTTTATGTGCCCTTGTTGTACACTGGGCAGAGGTATAAATTAGTTTCTGTAGGTGTGCCATTAATTTTTCATTTTGCCTTTCAAATCCCACTGTGTTTCCCAGTTGTATTCATTCATACCTTTCTTGGAAAATACTTGACTGCTGGTGTTTGAAGGTTAGGTGGTTTAATTTAATTGAAGGATTTATTTGTATGTTTAATCAAAACAATTGATTCTCAAAGACAGTATTTGATTATTAGCTTGTTCATAAGCCAGAGTCTTCATTACAGGAAGAAGTTCAAAGGATTTATTTTTGCTGCAGACAGAAAAAGTACTACTAATGTGAATAGTGTATCCATGGAATGATGTCACAAATACATTTTTCCTGACAGATTTAAATTACAACAATTTTTACACTTGTAAATAATGTTGTTTTTCTTCTTGAATGGAAAATTGCGTCTTCTAAGACATCATAAACCCTTTTTCTGATTTTATTTTAATGTTTCCAACCTCTTAATTATACTTTCCAGGTAACTCTTTTATTTCAACCAAGTGGTGAAAACATTTTTTGTGCAATTGTACCTTGATTATCTGTTTTAAAAAATCCCCAAACTTTAAGGGTTTCAGAGTGCTTGGATGGTAATGGTGGCAGTATGGGAGGGCTATCTTTTCAATCTCAGTGTTGCTTTCGTAGAAAGAATGTATAAAAAACTACTGTAGATGTTTGGGTTTGATTTCATTGGTGATTGTGATAGCAGATGAGGTGAGGTTTGCTATAAAAACTCACTCTGATTCCAGTAATGAGTAGTGCTGTAGTAGTGTTTTAGTCAAGTGGTCAGTATTGTTTGCTTTAAATTCAGTTATGTTCAACTTAAGAGAGCCAAAACATATATTAAAAAGATGTAAACCAAAGTATCAATTTAATTAAAATTTGTTAATAGTAATTATTGTACTACAGATTAGTATTGTTTTGTGTTGTGCTAGTTGTTTTGAAAAGTCAGATGAAAATTTTTGGAAGAAATGTGGGGACTGTGTTTTATTAAGGATTTTCTGTGTTGTCTTCCATCTGTGTTTCTTGGCATATAGGAAAAATGAAGAAGAATTTAGATTTTTGTTTTTCCATTGGAAACAAGGTCTTGATAAGCATTCTAAGATATCTAAGCAAATTCTGTATTTGTGGTGAAAATTTTCAAGGGTTGTGTCGCAGGAAGTGGTGCATGAGAAGAGGTACCATGTGGCAGGTCTCCTCTGTATTGCTGTGAATTGTGCTGTGAGCACCCTTCTGTGGGTGTGCTTTGCCATCCCAAGGAGCAGCTGACAATTCACAGGAGGCGAGTGATGGTGGGTGTTGCTGAGTTCCTCACCTCTCCTTGATGCAGTTAAAGGTTGTACCCTGAGTCCTGAAAGAATAAAAGGAAGCATTGGCATATTCTTCCATTTGCCTTCAATACACAAGCAAAGGCCTTAAAAATTCTAGGGATAAAAATATTTCTTCACTTGCACAAGTTAAGTAGGAAACACAAGGCAAGTTTGATTCTGCTGCTGTAATTTGATAGGCAGCTCTTTTCACCTCTCAAGAGAAGAAAATAATTTTTATATATGCACATTATAATTTTTTATTATAATTATTTGTCTAGAATGTGTTCATATTTAATCTCATTCAATTTCAGTGCAGGTTTTAATTAATTGTTCAGATAAATGTTGCTTGCCATAGACCAAAATGCATCAGCTTAAGATGTCTTCTAGATGAACTAAACAGATGCTAATACTTGGTCCTGTGTTTGAATTTCCTTCCATATTTCATGAAGCTAGACCTTCATGGAAAGTATTTGTAACATCTCAGATGTGTAGCAGAACAGCTTGCAGAAAATTTAGCTTTAAATTTCATCTGCATCGAATTTTTTTGTATTATTTCAGTCGTAGTTGGCCATAAGTTGTCATTAGTGGTATCTCTGATTCTCTTTATTTCTTGACTTTGTGTTAGTAGGAGTAAGGGGGAGTTCCGCACTTTGTATCACAGCATCATGCTGTGATGAATAACCTATATGATTGGTAAATGGTGTGACCCCAACCACAGGAACAATTATATGTTTTTATTTTAAACAAGAAATAAAATTAACCTTTGAAATGATTTTTGACAAATAAATATTGGCAGAAATAGGTAATTAGGTAATGCGTCACTAATTGTAAAGCATTATGATGATATCACACAAAGCTACAATATAGCAATCACAGTTTTTAAAGTAGAGGGGGAAAGGGGTGTTGATTGGATATAAACTGATTAAGAAGCTGTCTTGGAATTGGTTGTTCTGGCTATCCTTGTTGCCCTATCACGAAAGGAAGAGAGTTCAGTAATGGTTTAACTACAATTAAATCCCTCCCCTTTCTTTGTGGAAACTCAACTGTAGGCATTTCAGCATTAGCCTAAACAATGGTTTTGAATATGTTAAGCCTCTAACAATTAGGGAGCAGTTTGGGGCATTGAATAATGTGGAATGATGCAATTGAATCTGACAGCTTCAACAGTCAGCCTACTCATGGGACCCAAAAGTTGTTCACACTTGGTTTCATCTCTCATCACACGCTGAGTATTAAAACCTTACTGGTGTGGAGCTGAGACAGAAATGAGGCCTGTTATCAGAAAATATTTCATAGCATAAAACTTGAAAGGAATGGGGAAAAAGGCATGTTCAAAGAGTCTCAAAGTTTTGCAACTCAATCTGATTGCATGCAGCTAAGCATTATCTCATTTTTCTCCCATTTGTTTTCTTGTACTGAAAGAACATGTAACTTTTGATTGAAGAGACTGCTTTCCCTGGAAATTTCAGATGGGAGTAAATGTTCAGATATGAATGCTCTGGAAACTTTATAGTCATAATGTTAGATACTATCCTGGAGTCATGCAAGCATATAAAACTTTTCTAAATATTTTGGAGGACATCTGTATATATGAGTTAAATGTAGTTAACTTGCAAGTCTTGTTCTTTAATTAGAGGAATATGCTTGTACTTTCTCTCTTGCTGTAGAGGAAATATTTTTAAACATCAGTCAAATATCAATCATTTCTTACTGCACATGGGCATTCTCTGAATTACAATGCATCATCCTTCTGCACTGCTCTGCTGCTTACGGCTTTACTGATTTATTGAACATGCCATAGAGGAAAGCAGTGTGTGTGTACCTCTAGATGGCTTAAATCCTTCTGCTAAAATATTTTCAGGAAAATTTGCTGCCTTTTCAAAATAAATACTTGTTAGTCTTGAGTTTTATTAGTTCATACATTTTGATCATGTATTGTGCTGAGTGTTTAAATAGAAACAGTTGAAATAAAGAATAATATAGCATTAAAAGTTCTGCATTTTAGAACATGTGTCAGTCCTGTGACCTTAATATGTATTGACAGGATGATTTCGCATTTTTAATAAATGCTTGCTACAGCTTGTTTCGACTGTGAGTGAAACATGAAGCCCCTATTTCACCTTTAAATAATGTAGCACTCCTCCACCTTCTCTACTTCCTTGTCAGATGAAGTCGTCACATATATAAGAAAGCTTCACAAATCATTATTCTTGTCATTTTACGTTGCCATTTTAAAAAAGTATTTTCAAAGGTTTTTTTAATTTGCCTTCAACTTACTTGAACAATTTTATTGTGTCTTTTTGCTTTAAGAGTTGCATAGGATGCAGGATGGCATTGGAACTTATATAGTTCCAACTTTTAAGACACCTTTATTATTATTTTAAAATGCAAACAGGGTAGCATTTAGAGTGAAACCACTGCTTGTGAAGAAACTCAAGTTCTTAGATATTGTTTAAATCCTTCTAAGTCTTTTGATCTGTTACATCAACCCACTTAGCAAACGTTTAATTCCTTTGATGTCTTCTGTTTCGTGGTGTGATAGTTAACTCAACAAACTTTAGCAACTCCCTTCAAGATACTTAGGTACTTTCAGAAAGTTCTTAATGCTGTTTGTGTATGCTCCAGTCAAATAAATGTGTATCCCCCTTGCTGATTATAGCTACCCTGCCATCATAAATTAATATATAGCTGCTATTGCACAGTTTTAATCAGCCTTGCAGTGAATTACATGGACTGAGAGCTGAGTATAGAAGCTTCTGTGTAAAATGTGAGCTGTACATACACTTACTGGAAGTAAACGAAATCTTTTAGGGAAAAATGCTAAAATTAAATAGAAATAAGACCTGGTGTTTGGAGTTTAAAACCTGCTCCCACCCTACCCCTGGAGCTATGAGTAGAACTCATACCATCATATAAACTTCTATTTTCCTAGTCTGGCCTTTTAGATATGGTTGAATGATAATACTGGTTGAATCTCTTAATAATCCATTCTCTAAGGTTTTATCAGTGAAAGGATTTGACTGAAGTTGGTTTGGTTTTGAGGGGAGAACAGCTGAAGGTTGCTGGGAACAACAATAGTTAAGTTGGAACTGCCCTATAGACATTTTTTAAAAGGAAAATAGCAGGACTTGTGCAATATTGCTGCCTTCGTCAGTGTCACAGTAATACAGATTGTATTTCTGGAAGCTGTTGTACCTGGGTAGGTGGAAATGCCTGCATTATTTTTAAGACTTAGAAATAGTTCAGATGAATTCTACTAAGGATACGCAATTCTTTAAAACAACCCCAACAAACAACCGAAAGAAGTAACAGCCAAATTTGAAGTGAACTGTGGTTCCATGTCTAGCAATCTTGCGTGTGCCTAGAAACTGAAAAGTGAATGAACCCCTGATCATTCTAAGCAATTACTTGTGGCTTTTTCTAACTTTGTGACAGTAGAAGAATGTAAATATCAGGCACAATTTCTCACCAGTATATAGTAAATAAAGCATCATTGAAAACAGTTGTGTGAATTCATAAAAGTCCATTCATCAAGTTTAATATGTTGGCAGAAAGCCAAAAGTTAATGGTAGTGTGTGATTCTTTCCAGAGACATAGTTTATACTCTGTAATATTTTGCTGTAATAACCAGTATGTTTCCCCTGTCTCTTGTGTGCAGTTATGCACGTCAAAATGTCCCACAAATTGAGTTCCTTACTGCTCACCTTCTTTTTTAGTTTTTCAAAAAAAGTTTCATTTATAAAGGTTGTTTACATTCTCTTAGAAGATTAATTTTAAAACCAGTGATCACACAGATTTGTGTATCTTTGATTCCACCTCCTCTTCCCCCCCCTCGGTCTTTTCTTTGTTCTGAAATAATTTTTTTATCAGGTAGGAAAATGCTTTTAAAATAAGCAGCTGTGCTTTAATTTCTTTGATTGCCTGTCTCTGCAACTTAGCATTTGATACAAATCTTTTTTTCTTCGAAAGGGAAAAAGCATAAGCAGCCAAGGAAGAAGGTATTTTTATTGCATTGGATTATGCAAGATTTTGGCCAGCCTCCTTAGCTTCATCTGTTTAAGGGTTCATTTTCGCTTGTTTGGCACAAGTCCCAGCAGAGACCTTCAGAATTGTGGTTAGCAACATGAATGAACACAAACTTTGGGAGCTCTTCAATAAGTAGAGCTGGCCAACTGCCAAAAATACAGTTCCTTATATGGGGTCAGGGCAAAGCTGTGGTTCCCGGAGCCCCCTATTGTATAGAAAACATACTTGTAATGGCTGTTTGCGTTCTTTAAAATAAAAACAAAACAAAACAAAAAAACACCAGGCTTCCAAGTCTATCAAAATAGGAAGTAACAAAATACTGTGCACGTTTTACTAATGACGGAGTCGAGCAAAGGAAATATGGCTCTGTGTAGTTAAACTATAGAGCTGAAAGTTGGACCTTTTGACCTCCACAGCCGGCTTGTGATGTAAGGAACCCAAGCATTTGTGAGACATCTGTTGTCTACCTGCCCTTATTTTGTAAATGGTTTAATAAGATTAAATAATTAGTAGGATAACCACATGGTCGCCATGCTACTAAGTCCAAGCATTGAGCGCATACTTCAGGATTGCAAGGAAGTCTGCCCATCCTGCAAACTGTGGTTGTTTTATAATGCACTTTAGGTATTTTTAATATTTGCTACAGTACTTTTTTATTAGAAGGGTTTTCTGTAATTATAAGATCTTGCCAACCACAAATGCAGCACACATTAAAACCTGATCTATTTTTTGAAGTACTGCAGTTGTATTTCTATGCTCACAAATGGAAAACTTTTTCTTTTAAATACACTGTTTTAAAAAGCATCCTACTTACAAAAATAATAAATGTGCATTTAGGAAGCTTCTTCAAATACATTTAGCATTTCTCCCCGTTTATTAAAAAAGGATTAAAGTTTTAATTGGTTTCTTGCAGGCGAACACCCTACCTGGATCTTCTCTCAGTCTGCCTCCATCCCACATGTACGGCAATAGGCTGAATCCAAATTCAGCCATGGCAGCACTTATAGCTCAGTCTGAAAACAGCCAAGCAGGTAAGCTTCCTCTGCCGGTGCAAATGTGCAGCTTGATAGAACTCCTTGTTTTTCAAAAGGCTGTTAAATAGTATGTTTGATTTCTGCTCAACTTTTGGTTATTAAATGTCTGTACAAAGTTGTTCTGTGTTGGAAGTAAATTCTAGTTGTTCTGTGGAACAGCGTGGGTTTTCTTCCTCCTTTTTCTCCCTCGGTGTGTGAAATGTAAATGTTTAAGCAGAGCCATCAGCAGGCAGGAATGCACCAGTGTCTCTTGTGACTCCCGTGATTGATGCGCTCAGTTCCCAGCTCTTTGCAGCCGGAGTGACACAGCTCTGGGTTTTGTCGTGAATAGTTGAAACCTTTATTTGCATAATTCATGAAATTGCATTACATACAAGTTCGTGTGAAAGAGATCCCGTTAGAGAACTTGTGCAGCATTTAATAATCTTGTGAATATTTACCGATTGGCATTTGGTACCGCGGGCTCTCCGCTGCGGTTTTAATGAGCCGCTGGCTTTGCTTTGTTTCATTCCCTCCGTAAGGATTTGTTGACATGTCGTAGTAGTCATGCCTGTTTGGGGGAAGGGAATGAGTTTAGCAGTTTACCAAGAATGGATCAGTCATGTCTTTGCCCTCCAAGGGGTCGGAGGTCGCTTGACTCAGAATAGGGGGAGGGCAACCTTGAAGGGGGCAGATAGGGTTATTTTATTGAGAGGCCATAGGGAAAATAACCCTTTTGAGTCCTTCCAAGCAAAACGTTTTCGTATATTTAATGAGGCCTTTTTTGTTTGTTTTACTACCTTTTTAGCAAGGGGCTTTCCTATGCTTTGCTTATAAATAGGAATTAGTGAATTATACGCTTTCATAAAGTTTTCAGTAAATTTGCAGCATAATGTGTTCTTGTTAGATGGCAGCAGTAAGTTTACTACGTTATATATTTTATGAGTTGTTTTGGGATGCAAAGTGTTAAAAAAATACAGAGCATCAGGATTTGCTGTGATAAGCATACAGATTAGCTGTCCACAGCTGTGATTCATTACTTTCACCGTACAAATTAAAAGTGGCTGAGGGGAGGGTACTGCAAATGCAAACCACGCTTCTGTGCTGTAAAACTGAAAGGAATGAAAGAAGTGAACATAATCCATGGCCTGGTACAGCCTCAGAAATGTGTAAGGACAACACCTTACATGCTACAGTTCAGCAATCCTAAACTAGTTACTTATTCACTCTTCAGCAGTAACTACAGATAGAAGTTGAGATTGAAGGTATTTTTAAAATATCCACATCAGATATTAAAGCTCTTATCTAAGAAAAGGCGATTTATCAGCTGTGAAATATTTACACTGCAGATCAAGATCTCGGAGATAACAGCCGAAGCCTTGTTGGCAGAGGAGGATCACCCAGAGGAAGTCTCTCACCACGGTAAGCGTTATTTACATTGGAAAGTGCAGGCAGAGGAAATGTTTTAAGATTTGCAAACTTCAGTGTTTCTACCAGCAATACCAAAGTGTTTTAAAAGCCCATACATAAAAAAGTATAAACACACATGTATAAATACATGTATTTTTATATCAATATGTCCTTCTAAAAAAATCCCTTATACATCCAGAGAGCTAAAATTGTGCTGAAATTTACTTTTGTATCAACTGAAATTAGGCTTATAAATTAGCATTTGTAGGTAAGTTAGTTTACTCTCTTATTTAAGAAATGGAGTGTTGCTTTAGAGGGATTTATCTATTATTTAATCCATATGTACTGCTTATCTCCTCAGATTTGTTACCAATCCTAGTTTAGTAGTATTTGCAAAAATTCCAAAATCCCATATACTTGACAATGATCACAAGAATAAGATGGTGTGAAACATTAAATATCAGTAAAAATTCCAAGCAAATATTTTCTTCTTTTTCCCTCACAAGTTCAAAATTTGTAGCAATTCTCTATAGAAAAAACATATTTTTTTTGTTCTGCTACAATTCACATTTGCTAGAAAACTTTGAGATAAGAATTCTGCTGAAACTGTATCATGTTATTTTGTTTTAAAATATTTGCTTCTAAAATTTCAATATTATGTTTTAAATATTTCAGTAATATTTTCTGTATATTTTAAGCAAACCTTTGTTTTAGAGGGCTTTATTTTCCATGCTGACTCCAATGTGAGCTAGACTTTATGGTGTTATTACTGTGGTTTTTACTTGGGGACTAATCATAAAAAAGATATATCTGAAAAAATATTTATCCTGAGAAAGATTTTAAGATAGTTCAAAAAATGCTAGTTACACAGAAATAGCATTATAATAATGAATTTCATTGCTATATCATGTGTTTATTATGGTAATTTATAACAAATATCTCTAAATTGGATAATTTAATGTACATGCCTGGCGTTGTTGATCTTGTATTATATTCCTTAATTAATCAAAAGACATCTTGCTGGGGTGAGATTATCCATTATAATACTTAGGTGTTATTACCTAGTCATGAACTTGTTTTTAAGTTTTTCAGTATGTGTTGCTTCTAAAATAAAAATAGAGAATTTACAAATTAGTTTAAATGGTATTCTTAGCATAAATATGTGTACTTACATTAGCATATAAATTGATCTGTGCAGACAAGGAATTTCAGAGAATTTTGCAAAGGGAAATGCTCATCAATTAGGAAATTCCAGAACTTTTGATTTTATATTATTTATATTATTTTATATTATGCATACATGTTGTGGTAATTCCGAGTTTTAATGCCTTCTTAGTTAATACGCAAAGACCTGGTCTTTGCACGATTTGCATCGGTCATAGCTGAGTTCAGTCTGTCTTTTGGTCAAATACTTGGGAAGGTAAACTTCTTAAATGTGATACTTCTACAGAGTTTGTCTGTTCAGGTATCTTCAGTCCATGCTTGCAGCATGTAAAATACCAACTGGTTTTGATGGGGATGCTGAAGGGTAACCAGATGATACAAAGGCCACCTCAGTCCACAACTGAAAAGCTTCCTGCAGTGTATGGAAGCTGTAGCACTTTGCAAAGAGGAGAGAGATTTTGCTTGGCAGGGTTGTTCAAAAACAAGCCAAAAAGGGGAGGGGGGGCGGCGGTTTGGGAGTGGTGTGAAAGCAAAGAGGTGAAATTGCTGCTGTAGTAACAGAATTGGAAGATGGAAAAACTTAGTCTGAAATACCTAGCATGGAAAAAATGTGGAAAACCTACTCATTCAGTTAAGTTCAGTAGTAAGCAAATTTCATCCCTGGTTTGCGTGACAAAAAAGACTAAACATATGTCAGAGTTTCTAAAATGTGTAGGCAACTCCCCACCTTCCCCACTTCAGTAAATAAGTAACTCTGGTTACTTAAAATACAGTTTATAGTGAATAAAAAGCTAATGTAAAAAAATCTGCTGTCTGGAAACTTTGCAACTACGAATGTTACCTGCTTTATCTATTAAAATTATTTAGCTGCAAGTTCTGACTCTGTTCCCTTTGAAGCTTATGAGATACATAAATAACACAGTTCTCCGAAAGAACCATGTGATTTTCAGCGAGTTGCTTAAAATAAAAACACTTGCAGAACATTTGTTTGCTGTTGATGACGCAGCTGATTGCAGCTCTTCGGAGAAGACATATGTGACTCATGAGCTTGTATGGTCATTTCCAATTCATATTGTTATATCTTTGTACCCCAATATAACCACAGCGTTTGATGTTTAAGCTGTCGTATTTTAACTTTTAATATATATATGAGAAATATAAATATACCCGGTAAATGTGAGCTGTTTCCATTTTGCAAAGGAATTGCTGCTTTTCCCAAGGTAGCACTTAAACTTTTTTTTACTCCGTATTTAACCTTAGATTTTAAAATGTGTTATGTAATACCTGCAGTGAAATCTGTATGTCTGCTTATATCAAAATGCAGTATTGCTTCTAATTAATGCTCTATCGTATGGGTAACTTTACCAAACTTAATCAAAAAACAGTTGTGAAAGCAGGCAAGCTGTGAAACAGGGTTCTCATCTCCGTGGCAGGATTGGACCACTCCAGAGTGCATATTTATAATCCTCTTGGAAACTCTGATCAAATACTATTTGGAATAAGGATTCAACCCTAGCACACAGGAGCCATATCCTGTCTAAAGGATGAGTTAGGGGTTCAGTTGGAAGAGGAGAGATTGAGTAATATCGCAATACACAGAAATCTAGATTTTATTTTTTTTATTCTTGTTTTGTAAAGGCTTCCAGTGAAGGATTGCAGAGGTTATACATCATGTACTGCTTTGTTTCTGCCTTTGCAAAATTGATAGGAAGCAGTCCAAATCCCAGAAAGAATTTTGTTGGTGATTTAAAATTCAAAAGGCACAATCTCTTAGGGCAGCATTATGTGCTGCTCAGGACCATGCAGCCAGAGAGAGAAGTTTCTGGGGGAGTTGTTCAGGGGTTTTATGTATTTGTTTTCTGGTTTTGTTATGTTTTTTTTTTTTTTTTTCTTCTGAAGTGGGTTGTTTGTGTGAAGTGTAAGTGTGGTACCTCTGTGTAGAATATTTCTGCATAAACTTTCTTATTGCTTCAGCACATAGTGTAAACAGTGCGTTTTAAGACTGTTTTTGCTGTCTCTGTGCTGAACTGTTGCATGCTGTTGTCATCTCTTGTCAAAAAACACTACCTTGGTTACCCATTCATCAAGGCTTTTTGTTTTAACAAGTGCTTTCCTTTCTTCCTGTATGCAAAAGAGGAACTATTTATAAATACTTAACAGAGCTCTTAAGTCACCTACTTAAAACCTTTTCTCGTAAAAAATTGCTTTGCTCTGGTGCCTACAAAATGCTCGACAGTCATTAGGTAGCTAATGTGCTGTGACCACTGCTTATTACGGTAATCATAATTAACACACTGATTTCCTGAGCTCTCTGTGTTGTCCTGTACTGGAAGTGTGGTGGTCTTGTTGATAAGTTTGCACTACGGGTGGAACAGTATGGCTGTGATCCCACGATGCCACCAATTGCTTGCAGTAGTAACTAATACCTGAGAATCTGAGCTCACTGGAATTGATTAAACCTGCTCCCCACCCCCTCCCCAGTAACCAACAGCAAAACCAAGAACCAGCATTTAGTGGGCTTTGGTGTTGGTCCTGTAGGAGGAATGGGACCATGCAGACATGAGACCAGAAACCTGAGTCAGAAATACATAGAACATCTGGCTTTGCCTACAAGTTAAATTGTGCCCCATCCAATGCAAAAGAAGCCTTCTCCTAGGGCCTGAGAGAGGTAGCCAGTTTTCTCAGTGGCTGTGTGCTGAATATTTAATTTTCTCCTGAATGAGAAAGACATGTGGCAAGGGGATTATTCTTTCAACTGTGTGTGATCATGAGTAAAAAAGGAGGTATATTAAGTGTTCACAGTACAGGCAGAGGGTAACTTCTAACTTGCATTAGATCACTTGTGAACTAATATTTTCATGTAGTCCTTCAAAAATCCAGATTTACATGACTTTTTAGAACAAGTTAGTGGAATTATATATGGACTTTCTGTATGATGATTTTAATAAATTGGTTTTATTTTCCCAGTTTTCTCAGGGAAAGGTTTGAAGTTTGGTGTGGGTTATTTTTTTTGCCCTCAAAGTCAGTGCCCTGTGTATCCATATTATAATGATTTCCTGCTGTAGAAGTGTGTTGTATAATTTAATTCAGTGCTGTTTGTCAGTTACTGTCTTTTTAGTCTGTATGCAAGAAGAGGTTATGTGCTTTCTCAGTATAAATTCTCGCACTGTAATAATATGTCTTTCTTTTATTAAAGCCCTGGCAGTGAGAACCAGGAGTTCTTCGTGATTTTGATGAATTAACTTAGTCTTGGAAGCATAAGATATGTAGGTGCTAAGAGCTGATATAAGATAAGAAATTTCAACAGCCTTTTTCTAATACATTTCCTTTCATCCTTTTCTTTAAACAATAAATTCAATATTTCCCACAGATCCCCTGTGAGCAGCTTGCAGATTCGGTATGATCAGTCGGGGAATGGTTGTGGGGAAAATTTGCCCCCAGTAGCAGCCAGCATAGAACAACTTCTTGAGAGGCAGTGGAGTGAAGGACAACAGTTTTTATTAGAGCAAGGCACTCCCAGTGACAGTAAGTATTCACAATCTGTTTATTATGACTTTTGCCAACTGTTACTCAGAATTGCTATTTTGTGCTTGTCCAAGAATTTTAATAAAATTTGTTTTCTGCTGTGAATTGAAGTATAACTGTGGTTATATGTAGCACATGTCATCAATAGATTGCAGAAGACTTCTTCATAATTATCTACGTTTTTATAGATAGGGAAATTGTCATGCAAGAAGAAGTAACTTGCAGGTCCAATTGCAGTGTTTGGAAAAGAATTCTGAACTCTTAGATCCACTACAGTAAATATTGTAGTACAGTTCCCCATTTTTCTTTATATTGTGTGATATAAATTGGCATAATAATTTTTATTGTTCTATCTTTTATTTTTAAATCTGACTTTTCTACTTCAGTTGCTCTTTGAAAAGAAAATATTTACAAATGTTAGGCAGGTGTCCTACTGGGTTTTCGTGTCTTTATTATGTTCTGCCTTTCTTGTGGGTTCCTAAAGCAAGCAAATTATTATTTTCTCAAGTTATGTTTAATAGAGTGGAATAGTCTAAGAATGAATGTGTTAAAAGCATAAGTGGTCAGTAGATCACGTGGATCTCCATCTTCAGCAATGTATCAGTATCAAAGACAATCACTGAATATGTTAAAAATTTTATTTTATTCCAGGTTATGATTTGTGTTATATTTTATTGAGCCATTATTCTTCTCATTGGTAGTGTAAAGAAGTATCTAGTTAGTATTTTTATGAATGGTATCCTGACAAAAATGCTAATTGTGAGGAAATTCATGCAGGGATAATCCTTTAAACATGATAGCTGGAGGACAGGTTTAGCTAAGTCTTATTGCATCTCATTTGAGCTCACTGAGGGTTCCTTTGTATGTTCTTGAAGAGGAGGGATAAAAGCTAAATCCTTGGGAAATGACCAGATGTGCCTATACCAGTAGACTTATGTCTGTAGTAGCTCCAGAGGTCATGTTAAACAAATACAATTTAGAATTAAAAAAAAAAAAGAAGAAAGAAAAAAAAAGGAGGCTATCCCTGTGGCTTTACAGTCACACTCTGGTACTGTTTGGGAAGTCCAAGTTCTGAAACCAAGTGGGAGTTTGAGAAAACTGTGCTTGGTAAGAATGAGGTCGGTGGAGAAGGTGATGCCCTCGGTATGGAAAGGCGGGGGGTAAGTGTGGTGCTCACAGAGTGCTCCCTGCTGGGGGATTCCGAGATCGCCGCGCGCAGCTCCCGCCAAGGTGCGCTGGGACAGCTTCGCGTCGGAGGACTCCTGGTTTTTCATTGTTCTAATCGTTTATGATGCAGTGTAAAAGTCATTAAATCAGAAAAATCCCTTTTCATAAACTTGTTTTTATATAGACGTTGTTGGTTGCCGGTGCTGTTAGTTGAACATATTCTTGTCAAACTTCACTGCATTATAAGATTTGCAATTCCTAATACTGCAGGTGAGCTGGATTTAACCCAACTAAGCTACTAACCCAACCTGTGCTACTAAAATACTACTGCTTTTATATTTTCATTTGGGGCTAAGTTATTACATACTGCTGTTTACTTAAAATCTTTGCTGGCCCTAATGATGCTACTCTATCAGTATTTAAGCCAGGATGTAGAGATATTCCAAAATTACTATCACAGCACACTGTGAACTTTTTTCTGCCATTTAAATTACTCAAAATTAATCTTAAATCTTTCCACTAAAATTCAGACATCTGTAAAATTCTGTATTTTCACATATATGCTAGTCTTAACGTAATGCAGAATTTAAAACTGAATGAAAGTGTTAGGCGTTCCTTGAATGTGTCTGTGGAATATAATGTGGCATTTTTGTCTTAGTTTTAGGAATGCTTAAATCATTACACCAACTTCAAGTTGAAAACAGGCGATTGGAAGAGCAGATAAAGAATCTGACCGCAAAGAAGGAGCGACTGCAGCTTCTCAATGCACAGCTTTCGGTGCCCTTTCCAACAATAACTTCAAATCCCAGCCCTTCTCATCAAGTACATGCCTTTCCAGTACAAGCACGTAAGTAGAGGGGATTATTAAAGTGTCAGAGTAATTTGAACATGTATTTATATGAAATAATCTATTTCATCCACACATGCCGTTGATGGGAGAGGAATATAAATGTAAGATGAATATAGACCAAGTATTTGCTGATGTGTTAAATGTTTAAACATCAATTGGTTTTTACATTACTACTTGTTTCAATGCAGTTTCTATTTTACTTCAGTTTGGATCACATCTGTTTGAATCTATTGATTCACCAATTACTTAGTTAATAATTTACTATTCAGCAATGATTTTAAAGTTGACTTTGCATTTTCTATGTTTAGCTTTGTCATAATTTTGAAATAATTATTCTGGATCTTTTTACATGTTACAGAAATTTAACCACTGTGTGTTTTTTGAAATAATTACCTAGCACCTAGCACTGATTCCTTGAACAGCAGTAAAAGTCCTCATCTGGGAAACAGTTTTTTACCGGACAATTCTCTTCCTGTATTAAATCAGGTAATTTTTATTTCTTTCTTCTAAACCTAAACTTGTTACAAGTTAACTCATCCCAGTCCTTGCATTGTGGTGTTAGGTGAAATTTTATGCAGCTGAGGGGGCTTTGTTGTTTGTTTTGACACCAGGAGATAACCTCCAGCGGACAAAGCACCAGCAGTTCATCAGCGCTTTCCACTCCACCACCTGCTGGGCAGAGTCCGGCCCAGCAAGGCTCGGGAGTCCCCGGAGTTCAGCAGGTCAATGGTGTGACAGTGGGGGCACTGGCTAGTGGTATGCAGACTGTAACCTCCACCATTCCTGCAGTGCCGGCTGTGGGTGGAATAATTGGAGCACTGCCAGCCAGCCAGCTGGCAATCAATGGAATTGTAGGGGCTTTAAATGGGGTAATTCAGACCCCAGCAACAATATCACAGAACCCTTCTCTCACTCATGCAACTGTGCCACCCAATGCAACGCATCCTCTGCCAACCACGCTAAATAACAGGTAAGAATTTGCTGATTTTATGTTTTTCCTCATAGTGCCTGCTGTTCTTCAGGTTAGCTGGGTTTTTTTGTCTTACTCCAAATACATTGTTTATTCCTTCACCTGTAATTGTCAAAGTAACTTCTGCTCCTGGCTTGTGAATGAAAGTGAGGAGGCATTTAATAGAAGCACAAATAGTCAAGTTTAAGAAAAGATGTTTTCTCTAGAGCTTTTGGGAATCCTTGTGAATTCCTGTTTTTTAATCAAGTCACATTCCTAAACAAATGTAATTATGTAAATGTGCTTCAGCTCCTTTTTTTAGTTCAGAAAACAATATTCTTTGCCCTGCCAATTGTTCTTCCAGGATTAAAGGAGCACTGGAAAAGCTACCATTTGTTGCAGTAAGAAGGGGGGAGGGGGGAAGGAGAAGGGTATATGGTCATGTAATTCAAGATGTAAAAGGCATAACTAACGAAAGTTGTAATACAGTTGCATGGTTTTCAGTTGCCTGCACTGACTCCAAACCCAACAAATTTAGTTTTTCAAGCAGTGTTCTTACGGATTTCTAAATTCATAAAAAGATTAATTTGTGAGGATTCCTAACAGCCCTTCCCCAAAGCCAAGTACTGTCAGTAGCATAAACTGCTGCTGCTTGAGCTGCAAGGCAAATGGGTAACAAAAGAAACAGCTGCTTTCCAGGAGGAGGAATGGACTTCTTGGTCTGGAAGTGTTTTGGGATAGAGCAGAACCTGGGCCAGCTCTTTCTCGCTGCTCCCTTTCTCCACATACCTTGTGCTATCCTTCACTTAGGAAGGAAAGCTACATATCTATGTAGAAAGAAGTGCCTGTAAATAGGGAGTGGATTGCTTGTCTTTAAGTAGAGTTTATTTTGGGAGATTATGGTGGATTATCCATCGAAAAAAGACATACGCGATTGGAATGAGGCAAGGGATCCCTGATTTCCTAGCTTGCTTTTTCCAGTTTCTTTGCTTCCTGTTGGTTTGGCAGCTCCTGAATATTTGTATACTGTATTATTTATTGTGTGGTATTGCTTCAGTAGGCTCATAAAATCTGACACTTTCTAGTGTACACTGTTGTTTGCATGTGTCATTACGTTTTTCCTGAGGAGCCTGTATTTTTCATAGTTTATATCCTCTGTGAACATGAGGTTTCATAGGATAAACAAAACACATTCTGTTCATGAAAAGTTTGTGTCTTTCTTGAGCCATCAGAGGTTTGCAAAAAACACAAAAATTTTGCATTCTTTCCCCCAAAAGTGTGAGAAAGAGTGAGAAATACTAGACAAGATCAATCATATTAACCAGTTGCATGCTGCTTTTCACTTTCAGGTACTGCCAGTGTATATCAGTTATGCTAAATACCAGTCATGCCACTGTTTTCTCAGATGATTTTGTTTTAACACAGATTATTTGCTTCTCTTTGTATTGCAAAAGTTCTCTTTCTTTTTTAATACCCATTTTTAGTGCTGTAACTCTTAATTGTGTAGCCTAGTGGTAGAATGTTCCAATTCATGCAAAATACTGCGGCGAGTGTCCTGTTCTTAAGCTCTCATTCTAACCTTTAGTAGAGTCTGAAATACTCCCAACGACTCCCTGTTTTCTGCCACAACAAGCTTATGCTGTACAAATCTGTCAGCACTTCCACTTCTCTGTTTCTACTATGGCATACTCTCTTTCTGCACTGCTCCCTCAGTAATACTAATTTAAAATTAATGTTTATATTAAATTTATAAGTGCACTTTTCACACAGTTCTCTGCTTTATTTGAGCTCACCCACATTATTTCCCAGGCCCTCTTCCTTTTGAGGTGTTTCACAATTATGCTCATTTTCTGTGACTTCTCAGTATTTCTGATTGTATGTTTAGAAGGGAAAAGCTCAGAAATGTTAGTGCTATTATGATTCTGGTAATGACATGTGCATTCCTCATTCCTGTTTGTCCCACTACAAATGCTTTAATGAAATATATGATAAACCATTTTGTTATGGGAACTGAGTTTGCAAAGAGGCTCTGGGATGATTTTGAAGGAAGGAAAAAAAAAGGGACAAAAAATACTTTCCACTGGTTGAAATTATTGGTTCTGGAAGTCCATGGGACACCTGCCAGGCTTGAGTTTGGTGCTTCAGTGGCAACTGGTTGACTATTTATTTAATGCTGTATTTCCCAGCGTACCCTTGCTCTTTGAACTGCCCTGGTGGGAAGGTTGAATGGTACCAAGCTCAGACAGGCTCAAAGGTTAGGTGCTGTGGTGATGTGAGCTCTTGGACCTTGGTTAGATTGTGTGCTGGGATCAGGGTTGGAGGTGGTTTAAATTAGTATTGGCAACATGTTGGAAAGCCATGTGAGAACTCAGCCATGCTTTCTAACTTCAGGGTATTGTTCTGTAACTTTAAAAGACTTGCCAGATGTTCCTGGAAGTTGCTTGTTACAATAACTTCCCAAGCTTCAGAATCTGATCCAACAGTTTAATGTGAAAAATAGGCCAAGTGTTCACCAATCCATGAAGACTTCTTTATGCATATTGTCCTTATTCATATGAACTCTCTAACTGTGGCACACAAGGAGGTGAGAGAACACTGATTTGTTGGAGAGAGTTTCAAGTTGTAGGTAAAAGAACCCACATTCATTCAGCAGAGAAAAATACTTGATCCTTTTCTGGGGAAAAAGATGGCTTAGTACAGATTGCCAGCAAGTGGGAGATTAAGTGATTTGAGGAAAGAGATAGGATTGTTTCTTTACATTCACAACCAGAGAAGAGTGTAGGATGGGGAGTTTCAGACCGATCATATACCTTTTAGTGAGAAGCTGAAAAGGATTAAATTTACATTCCAAGCTGGTCCGGTTTAGAGAAAGCTCAGTGGTGAAATCCAGTGAACTGTCTCTTCTGGGAAGCTTGGGAGCTGCAGCATTTTGTTCTCTGCAGTTCAGTTTTGTTTCTAGACACCAAGATCTCAGCAGCTGACTGAGGGTATTTTCTTTCAAGTGTCAATGCAGAGCAAGAGAGGCAGGCAGAGTGATTAAAGAGAAGTGAGAGCAACAGCAGAAAAAGAAGTGCAAAGGTAAAACATGATCTGAGAGAAATATAGAATGGGCTAAAAGAACGAACTAAAATAGTGGAGAAGATTTATTCTAGTATAAAAGAATACAGAAAAAGTGAGGTAAAAAGAGAAGGAAATTATGGTAATATTAATCAGAATACTGTGGGAAATAGTGTGAAAGGCTTTACCTAAGTTCTGGTAGATGCATTCTCAGCCTTTCCCTCACCCACCAATCAGGTCATCTTGTTTGTCACAGGAGATCAGGCCAGTCAAGCAGGAGCTGCCTTTCACAAAACCTGTGCTGGCTGGGCCTGATCCCCTGATTGTCTTGTACGTGTGATGGCTCTCCAGAGGATCTTCTCCATGGCCTTCCCTTGCGCAGAGGTCAGACTGACAAGGCCTGATGCTGAGATCCTTCTTCCAGACCTTCTGTTTGCTATCCATTTGCTATCTTGCAGTCAGCTGGGATCTCGAGATCCCAGTCAGCCAGGGCTGCTGGAAGATGGTTGAAAGGGTCTCTGTGTGCACTTCCATCAACTCCCTCAGTAGCCTTAGGTGGATTCTGTCCGGCTCCATAAACTTCCCATTGACGTAGGCTTCTGTTTCCCCATAGGAAATCCTAAGTGCAGCCCACCAGCTGTGTCCTGTAGTGCTGAGACCATGCAACAAAGAATGAGATAAAGTTTATATGTGGCTTTCCCTGTCCCAGTAGGAGAGAATGGTTATCTTTGGGTATTTTCTGGTATATTGGCTGGTTAACACAAAGTCACATTACAGCAGTTGGACCACAGTTTGCTGGCTGCTGTAAAAATGCAAGATAAATACTATGCCCTGAGGAGCTATGTGATTGTAGCCTAATGGTGTGGATTTGTGACTGATTTAAGTGAATAATTCCTTACTACCAATCCCAACAAGCAATCCTGTCATCCTGTACACACCTTCTTACTAGAACTTGTGCATCACACAGTGACCTCATTTACATGAACAGAGAATCTGTCAGTGTGTTCTGTATTGGTTCAAGTTTCAGCTCAGTTCCCACAGGTTGCAGTCCTTTGTGCAAGACCCAGTATGAGGGGAGGAGACAGAAGTGTACAGCTGAAAGGGAGATACTTACAGTAATTTCATGACCATAAGGTGCACTGGATTATAAGGCGCGCTTCCAGGAGTCAGCAAATTTCCGAACTTTTGTCCATATGTAAGGTGCACTGGACTATAAGGCGCACTTTTTTTTTTTTGCAGCGAGGATCCGCTGCCGGCTCCCCCCGCGTGGTTGCTGGCCAAGACCCCGCCTCAACCCGGCAGCCACGGCGCTGTGGGCCCCTGGGCTTGCCTGCACCCGGCAGCCGCGGCCCTGCTGGCTCCCCCCGCGGCTCGCAGCTCACACTTCCGGATTGGCAAATTTCCGAACTTTGTTCACATATAAGGCGCACCAGACTATAAGGCACACTTCCGGGTTCAGGCCAAAGTTTTAGTCAAAAGGGTGCGCCTTATAGTCATGAAATTACTGTAATTTTTCAACAGCAGGATAAACCTATCATGAAACCACCTTTAATATTTTAATGGGTGTTTAAAACTAGTAAAAGCTAACATTGTACTGAAAGAGTAAATCCAGCTGTCTTCCGGGTCTTCTATTCCCAACACCCTCATTCATGCTGTTGGTTTGCAGTAAACTGGTATAGCTGAAGAAACCCTTCATTTACAGCCTAGTTGTCAGCTGGATCTATGCCCTGCCCAGGTCCCTAAATATTTGCAGACAATTTTTTGTAGGCATGAAAATAGAGACTGGGAGCGAAGTAGTTGGCAAAAGCCCAGGCGAGTTCATTCAATAGCAGCATCCCTTGGCCCCTTGCAAGGCTGGTGTTTGCTGAATTACAGACAAAGTGTGGGTAATATGAGTGGTTTGAATCACACAAAAGATGGGAATTAGAAGGAAACCAAGGTAAAATAAATGCTTAGTAACTAGGTGTTAAAGTTTGGCAAGAGCTGTCTTATAATATAAAATCTGGTTTTTCTATACAAAGTATTTGAAAAGTACTTTATAATTGGTAATTATTATCGAAGTTTCAAATAACATGCATGGAGTAGACTTGTTACAGGCAAGATGTTGCTGTTGCTCAGCATAAATGAGACTTGGGTGGTGTCAGAAATTGCAAATGGACAGTCAGACAATATTTGCAGTATGAAATCAAGTGCAAAATAGGGTCTGTCCGTTCATGTACATCTTTTCTTTAATGGAAAGCTGAAGCAAAAAGTTCCCATACTTCCATATAAACCACAGTATTGCCCTGTCCAACCCTACAGTGCCTCGGGACTAGGATTGCTTTCTGACCAACAGAGACAACTATTACTCCATCAACAGCACCAGCAATTTCAGCAATTACTAAGTACCCAGCAACTCACATCAGTAAGTTTTTCAGTTAATTATGATTTATTCCTCTACTGTATTCTAAGGCATGGATAAACTCCTCAGCTTAATAGAAACAGTAGTAATGCATTTAGCTTGATATTAAAGGCTTTGATAATATTTTAGTCTTTCAGTTGCTTCAACCTTTTTGGATTATAGTCATGTAAAATGTTAGGATATTATTGGGCTGTGTGTATAGCTACAAGAATCATTCCCTACTGCCTTCAGTTCCATTTTGTCCTGTGTGGACATGGAGGCTTGTCTCTCTCAGCATCAGCTGTGGGCAGCAGAGCTTGGGAGCATGTGTGGATTCTAACAGTATTGTGACCTGTCTTTGATTCCACTGGAACACTAGTAAATACTTTGGGTATCATCTCATGAGCTGTCTTTGCTCTGCTTGTAGTATTCATATAGGCCATTAGGTAACCGGTTTACTATTTGTATCATTAATTGTGTGGTTTTAGTACAGAGGCCTGATGAAGCCAGCAGGCTTAGCTGAACTTGTGCTGAGCTACTGATTTCAGGAAGTCTCAGGAACTTTGTTTCCCATAGTCTCATGGAGCTTCATTAGTGTAACCAAAATTAGCTGGGATTAGTTTAAGGGTTGCACTGCCTGAAGATCTGGATAAGCAGGAACCCAGGGAGGAGCTATTTTTCAGCAACTAATTATTGATCTTTTTTTCTTCCTCCTCCCTCTCCCCATATTACTCAAGGAACAGCATCAGGCCCTTTTGTATCAATTAGTACAGCAACAACATCACCATCACCAACACCATCAGTCTGAAGTACAGCAATTGCAGATTACTGGAGGAGCACAGATACCCATAAACAACTTACTTTCAGGCACACAGGCCTCACCACTTAATGCAGCTGCTACCAACCCATTCCTTACAATTCATGGAGATAACGCAGCTCAGAAGGTGACAGTAAGTATACTTCTCACCTCACTTTCCATGCAGTACCTCCAGGAGGTACCTAAAAGATAAGGAGCAGGTTATGTGCCTGTACTCACAAATCAAAGATTGTGGATTTTTTGTCTTTATTTTATTTTTCTTGAGCCTTGGGCTGCACTTAAATGAGGCTCGGAACTCTGTGAACTTGTAGTCGCATCAAACATGTCTGCTGCATGCTGTTGCTTCCCTGGATCAGGACACCAACCCAGTGACCCTTGCCTTCCTCTTGTAATTACAACTGCAGCCCTAGTCCTCCTCACCCTACTTCTTACCCAGCATTGTGTCCACTGTTTTGTGCATCATTTCTTTTACCGCCTTGCTGGTGAATTTGCCTTGGCCAGGCCTCAGGCCCTGTGGAGCTGTGGGGATTAGCTGATGGCTTGAGAGGTGAGAAGCCCATTGCTGGAAAGTTGGAATCTGTGTCAGGAGAATGAGCATCTTGGTGCTGGCCTGGGAAAATGAGGCTGTACATTGGGAGGCTGAGCAGCTCTTCCGCTTCATAGAGTAATAAACCTTTCCTGGACAGATTAAAAAATGAGACACATTTTTCTGGCAAAGATGTTTCATTATCTTCAGTATTTGCCTATGATCTCCATCCCCAAGACAAGACATCATTCTTCAGGAAATCAGAGAACAGGCTTCATTCTTTAAGGATCGTACAGTTAAGATGAGAGGATAAAGGAAGGAGCATATGAAACTTGGTAAACAAAGGATGAATAGAGCAGGAAGACATAAAGTTTCAGCATTCCTTGGAGAAGACAGCAAGTGGTAGTGGTAGAGAAGAAAGAGAAGCTTGTCTGCAAGAGCAGGTGGGGAGAGTGTGGGCTAAATGTGAATCCCCTCTCTGCTTCCCACTCCCAAATCCTCCAGCTACTTTAGGAGCACTGTGCTGGAGGACTGGGCTGTGCTTCTGTGGTACTTCCAGGCAGTACACACTTCCAGACACAAACCACATAAATGATGAATTCTCAAGATGATTTTTCCTGGAAACAGCTCCCTTCCATTCAAAATTGTGAACACTTACTTTTGTTCAGCTTTGGGCAGTTGTGACATCGCGGCTGCGAACGGTCACTGTGGTCAGGCCCTGCTGTCAGGGTCACTGACTGTCACAACAAATGTGCTGGCATTGCCTCCAGGCCTTGCCTTCATTCATAAATTTTCACAGTTTGTTCTCATATGTTTAAAACTGATCTCCCCGTATTTTCCAAAAACTAGTAGTGAATAGAATTAAGACCCTATATTTGGTGTACGTCCAAGCAAAAATATCTTATTTTTTTCTAAATGGCCATTACTAGGTCTGTGCCCTGCAGTACTTTTACAAATATGCCATTACAGTTTTCATGTTAACAGTTAGCTGTAAATAATTCCAAGAAATCTCAAAACATCTTTCGAACAAATCCCTTACCAAAAATTTATTTTTGAAATAGATTTTTTTTTTAAGGCTAGAATTGAGACAAGTTGCACAGATTGTTGAACTGTTTTTAACAAATTCTCTATTTGCCAGAGTTCGACTGTTTTAATCTCATTTCTAGTTTAAACAGGTTTTCAGGCATTTCTGAATGCTCAGTGAATGAGATGAGATTTTTGCTCACTCCTATTCATTACTTGCAGGAAATGTCTTTGTAGCAATATATGAAATAAAGAATTGTGATGGGCAAATTGGAAATTGTATTTGTCCTGGTGGAGAAGTGTAGATTTCAGCCCTCTCTAGTGGGCAAAAGTAGCAGAGGTCACCTGGTGTTTCTCTTGACCGTCTTGCAGTTTTAGAGAGACCCATGGCCAGGAATAGCCACTTTTGTTGGAAGGAAGGAGAGTTGGTGTTTTCTAATGCTGCCTGGCATGACCTTAGCATTAGTTGCTTCAATCCAGGACTGCTCCTTTAATTATTCTTTCCCACTTTTTATTCTACAGTACGTGGTTATTTTTTACAATGATGAAGTTACTACTTAGATTGCTCTAGTGAATGTACCTCAGCTGCTTTGTCATCTTTATGAATTGGATTTTACTTAGCTCTGTATGGTATAATCTGATTTTTAGAAGTATTTTCTCTTACACAGAGGCTCAATGATAAAACTGGACCAGTTGCGTCAGAGAAGAGTTGACATTTGAATGACACTTGAGCCGTGCACGTCCTGCTGTTATAGCACTTCATGTGGCTGCAAACCCCAGGTTCCCTTTCTGCAGATTGAAAAAGAGCAACAAGGAACTCTTACTGCACAGCAAGAGGTTAATAATTTTCATAAGGATATTTTTGGTAGGCTTTCATTTGCTTTCTTGTTGCACTAAAATGGATGTACTTTTTAATGTCTCAGACTGTGAAGTAGATAAAACTCTGCAAATCATAATTATTTTGTCAATATGATGGTACTAAGTACAAATTCAACCACAGAAGAACATCCACTTCACTCTTCAGTCCTAATCTCACAGACTGAAAGGCTGTAACCTGTCTGCAGTGCTGCATTGCTTTGGTTTCAGAGCAGTAGTTTTAACAGCCCAACCCCAGCCCATCTGATCTTGCTGCTGCAGTTATAACAGATCCTTTTGGACTGAGCTTGTAATGGCAGCTGGGACTTGCTGTTCATTGTTTCTTTTTTAAAATGCCTGTTTTGGAACCTGACTCATAAGGGAATTGACTTCTGAACTTTTTATTCCTTTAAATTCCTATTGTTGTATAGTTGGAGTTTTTCTTGAATAAGAATTATGGTATGGAATCCAAAGTTTATTAATTTTGGTGTAGGTTTTAGAGTTCTGAGGTTTTTAAAGGAACCAGTTTGGTTCCAGTGACAAAGTTTTCTTACCAGATGAGAAGGCCACGCTGGAAGAAGTTTGTGTAGTGTTTGGCCTAAACCAAGTGCCTGTTGCTACCTCCATTTTGTTGAAATGGCTGCAAACAGCTGATCATGCACTAGATGTGTCCTTGTTAGCAGCGGGAATATTCTGTCTTGCACCAGCAGCCTTGTTCTGCCTTTCCTAGAGGTGTTTATACCACTGTAGAGAGCTCAGGCAGATTGTTACCTGGGTCACTTTTCACTAATAAATTACCAAAAAAGTGAGTTACCATTTCCCACTAAAATTTCCCAGTGGTTGAAACGGGTGAACTTGTGTTACAACACTTCGGGCAGTTGCTGATCTCGTGGCGAGTCTATGCAGGGTGGTGAAGGACAGTTTAAATGGGGGTAATGACCACTAATCAAGAGAGGTGGGAATTATTAGCGGAAACGACCCAGCTGTAATTAGACCTCCACTGTGTACTTATTTGGAAGAACATGCTAATTCTGCAATATGTTTCTTAGTTAAACATTGCACAGTTCTTACCTCATTTCTGTAAATAAAGTTTTGTGAATCTGTTTTGTATTGTGAAGAATTCATAAGAAAACATTGATATTTTGATTTGTAATATTTCTAATTAGTAGATTTAATTGAAAAAGTAAAAATAATTTATTTTTATATGTTCTGGGGAATTTTTAAAAAATGTCGCAAATCACTTTTGTAGATACTTTACAAAAGTAAACCAGTGGTTTATTTTACTTACTCGCCCCACTGGTGGATATTCTGTAACAATTTGTACAAAAGGTAAGATGGAAATGTGCTGTTATTTTGACTAGATGTAAAATTCCAAGTGTATGAAAAGATATGTACAAAGCTTTTGTTAATAAACTTTAATAATGTTTATCATTGTATATGACTTGTGTGAATGTCAGTCTCGTAGAAGAAAGGAATATTTTTAGTAACATCACACAAGAGGGTTTGATTTGCACATGGCTACTAAATTTTATTACAAGAAGTTTGAAGAACTATTTTTCATGTAAATTTTTGCTTTCACAAGACACCGATGTAGCTGAAAAACTGTCCAGGGATATTTCTGCTTACTGGACAGAAATGCCTGTTGCAGCCCTGGGTCTGATGTCAGATTTTGCTTTCACCCTTCAAAGAAGAATGACTGGAATGACAGGAGCAGTGGCTGTTGTCCTGCAGCTCCAGTTTGTTCTGGTGTAACTTGGTGAGAGCTCAGTGGGCAGGGGATGGTGCCTTATCTGCACCGTGCCTGGGTGAGGGGAGTGAGGCTGAGGTTGTTGCTGTAATCTTTGAACTGTACTTTCTGTAAAACCAGCACAGTCCTTGTTTCCATGAATTTTGTTTACTGTCCATGGGAAGGTTGGTAAATAGCTGAACTCCTGGTCGGGCCCCAAAGTTACAGTTGGTACTGCCAGACTGAGAGGAGGGGGAAGAAAAGCCCAATCTGCCCCTGCTCTTGGCACAAGGCCTCCAGGCAATCCTTAGTGCCACTTCTGGAACCATGGACTGCTGCTTTATTCATGGACCTAAACCAAAGGAAAAAGTGCTTAGGCAAAAGTGCAAAGTCACCTTGCTCCAATTGGAGCAATACCATAGGGATCAGTAAAAGTGCTAAGTCCTCCCTTTCCTCGTGTATTTCTTTATTGGAGGGACTGCCTAAAAGGAAATAATGGAAAGGACAGTTCTGACATCCAAACAAAAATTCAATTCACCAGCCCTTTAAAGAAAGAGACCACATCAAAGCCAAGTTCACATGAGGACCAGATGCAGTCAAAACCAACCTTGTTTCAATGATTTTTCAGGTCCTGACATGAGAGGTGATGGTCTGTGGCTGATTTGGCACCAGTTCAGTAAAGCCTACAGTGCTGTCCCTGCAGAATGCTTTGGATGCCAAAGCAGCCTGGGCCCCTGTTCAGGTCCCTGGCAGCCAAGCTGCTGAGCTCTCCAAGTGTGCTGGGAACTGCTCTTGGCTCAGTGTCACGACAGCAGCACAGACTAAAGTGGCTGCATTCAGAAGATTTTTGACCAAACCCTCACTTTACTCACAACAATGACAACAAACCTTGCAGAAGCCAACTAATTCTGGACAGTTTACAACACCTGAAATCCTGCTTTTATCAACTTTATCCATTCAAGCTGTGTTAGCAGGAGCAACTCATTCAGCAGTAACACTGTGTGACCTTTAAACTGACCAGTTTTCTGATGCCTGTTTTTCATAAGCTGCACTAAAATCTTACTGTTGGGTCTGCCTAAAGGAGAACTCTTCAGTTGCCCTCTTGTTTTCAGGTCCTGTCATCTCACAAAGAGGTCACGTTGCAAAATCTTTCCTGAAACATACCTGTTTTAAAAATTAGTTCAAACACTGAGAACTATAAAGTTGAAAGTAATAAAGTCCAAACACCTACATTTACAAAAGGACACTGCTGAACAGCATCTGCTGGTCTTTTCTCTAGAACTAAATGAGAGCACTTCACAGCATCTCAGTCATATTCTACTCACTTGTGTATGGTTGTCAGGATCCTCTAGCTTGGCAGTGGACTTTATCCTCAGCATGTAAGGGAGTATTGCCCTCCCTGTCTCATCTGCTCCAAAAAACTCCTTTCCATAGTGCTCTGCCTGTGCCAGCAGCAGAGACAAGCAAAGACGCTCAAAGTAGGCTCAGATCAGACCTGTTCAGGTGCAAGTCAGAGTCTAGGACCTACAGCACAGACTGTCTGTAGGACTGGACACAAAGTTATGGTGCAAAAGCATTGCTGAGATGCAACTCAAAACTGCCCAGGAAAGTAAATGTATTTTGCTAGCAGGCAAATATTAGTATTAGTGAAAGGAAATCTGCTAGATTCTGTGCTAGAACAAAAGTTGGATGAAGTTGCTTAAATCCAAAGTCTTGCGTGACCTCGGTTTTCATGGACAGAAAATTTTAGAAAAACAAGCTGTTGTGGTGGGTAACAGACCCGTGAGAAAACAAAGCCTGGCTACAGTCTTCCACTTCTCTGGTGAGCATCATGTCTGACCTCAGTCACCACAGACTAAAGGTACTGCTGAACAGGCTGTGTCATTATCCAGAAAACACCTGGCAACCCAGAGAGGACCCTGAAAGGTTCTGAAGGTCTTGGACTCCTGTCCAGGCCTCCTTCTTCCCCACTGCCAAACACTAAAGCTAAGGCTCAGGGTGGGCCAATTCCTCTTGAACTGAACATGAAGCAGGACTGGATGTGCCCTGGATGAAGCCTTCACTAACCCCCTCTGTGAGGGATGGCTCCCAGATGGGATCTGAACATCTGGTTGCAGAGCAGAGATCCACTGGTGCAGGGCACTGATGTACATTCCCCATCCAAGACCTTCAGTTCCAAAGGACCCACCCCTGCTTTGCAAAACCTTCCCAGTTCTTGATGCTGAGACAGTTGGGCCTGTCACCAATTCCTGGTGCAGTGCGACTGTGCAAGAGGTGAGTGCATTTCTCTTACACAGCCAGCTTGCCTCTGCTTTCAGGAAGGTTCAGTCTCCAAGCAGTAAGGATGCAATCCATTGATTCCCTCCATACAGGCATAAGCAGCACCTGTGATTAGACAGACACCCAGCACTTCAGGTGTTCAACCCCACAAGTGTGACAGCATGGCATGTTTAACCTTTGCCCATGCTTAAACATCTTCCCTCTGGTAAAGTGGATTTGTCAGGAACGTTGTTTTAAGTTTCTCAGTGTGAATGGTCTTACAAACAAAAATTCTTACCAGTCAGCAGTGCTTGTCCTTCTTCCTTTGACCCCTGTGCAGAAAGGCTGTGGTGGAGGGAAGCAGAAGGTGTTGGGAGAACAGTGTGTGACTATTGCCACACACCCACTGGGGATGTGGCCACTCCTGAGCAGGTGCTTTCGTTAAGTTTACATCTCCAGCAATAAAGGTGTCAATAGTCCTCCCTTGTTACATTTGCCACTGGATTTTTTTGCCCTAACACCTAGCTAAGATAGTTCTCACTCCAAACTAAGCCCATTGTTATTCTTCACAGCCACAGCAGATTTGTAACAGTTCCATATGGATCACATCAATTGCAAAGTTCTCTTCTACATGCCTGGAAGATTTTTCTCTCCCTCTAGTCTAGAGCAAATACCAACAATTACCTTCCTAGCAAATCAGGCAATGCAAACACTGGATCATTCTCTCTGCTCTCTTCTGGATGGTCCACATCTCAAAGTGTGATACACTGAACTGTCCCAGGTCTAGTCTTGTAAAGCCAGAGTGAAAAAGAAACATGACTCTCTCTTCCTCACAGGCTAAACTCTTCCATTACTTGCTTTCTCTTTTAGAAACTGCAGAAATATTCCCATTACCAGTCTGGTTTTTTCATGAACAGTACATCTCCATTTGCTCATGTTCTACCCCAGCTCCACCCATTAATTTTCACCAATTTGCTTCACCATTTTAGCAGCTTTTCTTTGCAGCCATTTCAATTACTGTGCTTTACATCTAGTCATCTCTCATTGAGTGTTCTGGATGACTAAATGCTTTTGAAAGTCAAGTTTTTCTGGTACCTCTTGAAAATACCTCACTTAGCTCACTAAGATTCTTCCTTCAAAGTAGCACAGAATTCCTGTTCCATTGATTAGCACCCAAATCACAGCTTCTAAATATGTTTAACTTCCAGCGCAGTTAAGCTGTGAAGTTCTCTGTGAAAAAAAAATAGATACATTATTTTGTATCTATGTTTCCAAAAGAAGGTATTGCAGGTGCATATGAATATATGTAGAAGTTACTATTAAAAATACTACTTATTTCAAAACATTACTAGATATTTATAAGAATAAGGTATTTATAAGCATATGGTCTTGGATTTAGAGGTGCAAGAAAGAAAAATATATTTTGAGTGCAGAGATTCATTACTCTCATGCTTCCTTAACAGTTTCAGGTCAATTCTCTCTTTCAAAACAAATATAAGTTATTTGTATATTCATTGGCTGCAAACCTACCACATTCAGTATGTGGTTATCAGAGGGAGTCTTCCTACAGCTCACTTTTAGACTGTCATCCACATAAGCAACTCTTCAATACAAACACACCTTCATTCTTCAACACACAAACCAGGTAAGACTGTATAAGATTTATTAATATTTTCTTCTACTAAGGCACATGACGTATAGAAATACTGAGGTACAAAAATGCAATTTCCTGCACATGAGATTTAAAACCCCATTTTGACAAAGATGAGCTATATCTCTTCTTGCTCACAACATTCAGCTTTTAGCCATTTTTTTCTTTTGTACCAGTTCAACAAGCAGCTTGTATCTTGCTATACACTCCTCCTGAAAGGAAACACAAAAGCGTTATTCAAAGGTTGATATTTTAGTACTGCTTTAACTCTATACATGCTACTTTATTCCAGAAGAGCAGCTGGGTTCTGGGGGTTGTGTAGGGGCTTTTTATTTGTTTGGGTCTGGGTTATGTTTTTTGTTTTGTTGGGATTTTTTTTGTTGATGTTGTTGTTTGGTTTTTTGTTTGTTTGTAGGGGTTTTTTGTTGTGGGTTTTTGTTGGTTTTTTTCTTGGTTGGTTGGTTGGTTGTTTTCTTGTTTTAAAGCTGCATGCTGGATTTGAGAAGGGGAATCTACATCTAGTGAAGAGGGGATTAGAAAAATGAACTTGAAATTTACATTTCTTAGCGGTTCATTTATCTGTTTGAAGAGCACACAAACCCAAGAAACAGTTGCCCAGTACTTTTTGACAATGACTGCAAGAGCAATTATAGAACAGCTGTATTGCAGCATCCATTTAAAACAGTTACTCAGGTGTGAGCCACACTGCAAGCAAGGTAAGCCGAGCCTTTGAGGTCACTAATGCAGCACCTGCTGACACCAGAACCTGCAGAACTTTAGAGCCAGAGAGACCCAAATCCTTCCCCAACGCACTCCCTGCTCCCTCACTGTGTTTGGCACAAATATTACAGGGCTTTTCTGCAGTACTACGGCTGAAGCAAGCAAACTAAGCTATCACAACTATTAGGAAAGTCTAGTACAGACTGTCTGTATCAATGACAATTAATGCTATTTTTAAAAACTACACTTACAAAAAGAACATTACATTGATTATTGAGCATTTAACACTTGCAGATGGATTAGTTACTTTGTTTGTTCATTGAGATGGGTTCAGAAAGGTATTGTGAAAATGTAAGCAAAGCAGCTCACAAACATTTGGTTACTAATTATGAATCAAAATTTGTTTTAAGATCTAATTTTGTCCTGCAATTGAAGATCTGAAAGGCAGAGGAAAGGTAGGTATTTTAAATGAAACAGGAGTTATTTCAATATTTTCTGTATTAGATCAAAGAAGCTGAAATAAATGGAAAAATGTTTTAAATAAAGCAACAGACACAACAGTAATGCTCTTTAGGTCACCTGAATCTGGACTGAGAGGCCAAGTAAAGGCCTCACCTTTCTAATGGACCCTCATTCTTAAGGTAATTATAAATTGGTAGCAAATATTTTTCCCCTCAATTTATACTATAGTTCAGTCAAAATAAGTCATACCTTGCTTTTTCCAGGAACGCATTTTGCTATTTTATCCCAGCGGTCTGATGTTCCCTTTGGATACTGCTGCAAGGCCATTTCAAGAAGTTTCTGTTGATTTTGAGTCCACAGTTCTTCTGGTGCACGGCTTTTCTCCCTTCTTCTGCTTTCATCATCACTCTCTCCCTCTTGCTCAGTGTTATCAAAATCTTTCTGACGTCTCCCTCTGCCCTTCTCTTCTGGTACCTCTTTTGTTGCCAGCAGAGCCGCTTCAGGTGCTTTGACAATTTTTCGTCTGCGGTGTCTAGTTTCACTTGCCATGGTCTCCTTTGGATCTGTCTGGATATCCATCTGCTCTGACACAAGATTGTAGTTCCCCTCCTCCTCCACCTCCTCTTCCCTTTCCCGCTGGGTGATTATGTGATCTGGCAGATTCATGTTGACTTTGAAATTTTTGGAATTGTGAGCCAGCGTTTTAAGCTCCGAGAGCCTAATGATACCTGTTAGAAGCACTGCTGTTACACTTCTCAAAAAGTAAAACACCCCACAAACAAGCAGGGAGCTGCCCACAAATTAAAGGTTCTCAGAATAGTGCAGAGTGGACAAAAATCTCTTATGGACTGACTTAAGAAAAACAAAAGCTTAAGAAAAACAAAATAGAGAAATCAAGGCATTCACTTGATCATCAAGGTGATGAACTTTGCCAATTTGGAGCTTATCTGATCTACAGGAAGTGCTACTTAAATTCCCACATGATATGAAAAAAAAACAACCTAAACAAATGACCAAGCCCCACCAAAAACAAAATAAGAAAGTCTGGGAGGATGTAACTAAAGAGAAATGTTCTCTCAGAATACCCAGCAGTTCTCTTTTCTCAAAGTAGGGCAAGGTTGCAAAAATCTCTCTGCAGAGCAGACTCTGAAAGGCACAGCTATCACCCAAACCCAGTAATTTTCATAAGCACACACCTGGTGTATGTGTAACAGAATCCTTCACTTGTTTGGCTTTCAGGGTAACCTGCATGAAAACAACAAAAATTATATCATTGGGGTATTGAAGAGTTATTACCTTACCACAAAACACCTACATTGAAGACACAGTAAATATGGTGAGGCTGTTTTCTTTGGCTGCATTTGCTCATATGTGGAGTTCAAACTGGCTTAAAGTACAGTAATTTCACGAATACAAGCCGCACCAATTTGACTAAGATTTTGCTCCTAAACCGGAAATGCGGCTAATAATCAGGAGCGGCTAATACAACCTCAGAAGTGCCAGCCAGAGTGCTGAGCCGAGCAGCTGCAAAGTCGGCATTTTGCGATTGTTACAAATCGCTACTCTGTTGCACCGCGGGTGGAGCCTGGCTCCCTGTAGGCAGCACGGGGGGCGGGGAGAGAGGCGGGAGAGCTCTCTTTCCTCCTCTGCCACAGCCCGGGGAGAGACGGGGGGGGCCCGGCGCCGCCATTGCCGCGGCCCAGGGAGGAGAGGGGGGACCCGGGCCGCCCCTACCGTGGCCCGGGGAGTGGGGGGGAAGCCCGCGCCACCATTGCTGCGGCCCGGGGGGGGGGGGAAGCCCGCGCCGCCATTGCTGCGGCCCAGGGAGGGGGGGGGAAGCGCGCGCCGCCATTGCTGCGGCTCAGGGAGCCGACAGGAGCCCCGCGCAAGCCATTGCTGTGGCCCGGGGAGCCGACGGGAGCCCCGCGCAGCCATTGCCGCGGCTCGGGGAGCCGACGGGGTGCTTTGTCCCCGCCCGCCGCCGCCGCGGCAGGAGCGGGGAAACTCCGTCCCTGCCTGCCGCCGGCGCCACGGGTGTGGGAAAGCTCCGTCCCTGCCCGCCGCCGCTGCCGTAGGAGCGGGGGAAACTCCGTCCCTGCCTGCCACCGCGGGGCAGCGCCGACCCGGGGTGACTGAGCCCAGTGGCAGCGGCGGCCGGCCCCGAGCTGCAGCACCGTGCTGGGCCACCTGGCCCTGTCAGCGGCCCCTAGCGGGCCGAGCCTGCACAGCCTTAGCTCAGCCAGTAAACCCCGCCCTCCCGTGGTTCTGTTACTAATTGCACGCGGGTCCTCGCTGCGAACGACAAAGCGGCTTATATTTGGGTGCGGCTTATCTATGGACAAAAACCGAAATGTTTGCCAACACTCAGAGATGCGGCTTATACTCAGTACGGCTTGTATTCGTGAATTTACTGTAACCTTCTAGATTTTTGTTCTTTCTAAACCATTCTTGGTTTATTAAAATAATATAAATGATGATACACATTTCTGTTACTATCACCATAATACACCCCAGTTGATACTCAAATTTTATTTTCTTTCCTTGTCAAACCCTAATTTTCTGGCCTAAAAATACCACAAGAATAGGGGGGAAATAACCAAATGAGTTATTTTCTACATATATATTAGTTTCTCAATACTGAACAAAAGAACAAAATAACCCACATAGGTCCAGATGATGAAGCACACCAGTGGACAGGTATTCAGTCACCAAACAAAAGGTAACAGTTTGACTACCAAAGATTAGCAAAGACACCTCCTAAGTCCTGGTACTGCAGCAAAAGTTATTACTGATAGTCCAGAGGATAGAGAGCTGCTTAATTCAACCTCTCCGGGTGTACTGAAACCTCAGTCCTGGCAGAAAAATAGCACTAGTTTTAGTATTTTTGGATTTTTTAGAGTAAAAAGTGATTGTTTCAAATTCTGTTTGTAAGCAAACAGGCTTTCTCCTCACCCAGAACAAGGAGCTTCCTCATCCCAGTTTTCTGGACTTCACTACAGATAACAAGCCAGGCTTCACTTAAAATTAAGATTCTTTAATTACTTAGCATCTTTGTTATATAAAATGACCACAGATTTATAGAATGGCTTGGGTTGAAAGGGACCTTAAGGATCATCTGGTTCCAACCCTCCTGCCATGAAGACACCTTCCACTGGACTAACCAGGCCTTGAACACTTCCAGGCATCCATGACTTCTCTGGGCAACCTTTTCCAGTGCCCCACCATCCACACAGTAAAAAAATTTCTTCCTAATATCTCACCTAAATCTACTTCCTGTCAGTTTAAAGCCCTTGCCCCATGTCCTATCACTGCAGGCACTTGTAAAAAGTCCCTCTCCAGCTTTCTTGTAGCTTCTTTTAGGTAGCAGCCTACAGTCCCAAATTCAGGTATCACAAAAAACCATCTTAAAATGCAATATTCAAAGAGTTATACAATCTTTTACTGAAAATGTTTGATGAATACTAGATATCAATTTCTTTTTTTCTTTTTGAATGTGAAGACTTCCTAAAAAAGCTAGAAATTGAAATTGAGTAGTCTGAACCACTCAAATCAAATTTAAAATGTGAACAGGCAACAACTGAATCAAACCTGATATTACATGGCACGGGTTCTCTGTGCTCCCTGAATTTAAAATGTGAACAGGCGACAACTGAATCAAACCTGATATTACATGGCACGGGTTCTCTGTGCTCCCTGCGCCTGGGACCTCATATGTTAACATCCATTTAGTATAAGGTGTGTGGTAGTGTGCTACCCAGAGCAAAAATAAAAAATACATCACTTACAAAGTCAGGAATTCCTCTATAGAGGATTTATGGGATTTAACCAAAATAGGAATCAATCTTACCACAGCACAGACTTAGCTGTTTTAGCTACCTAATGTTAACAATTATTCCCTACTCAGAGCAGCACTAGAGAGCAAACCTGCCAAAGCATTGTAAAGCCTTATGCTGTGAAAGAATTAAATATTAAGATTCAGGATTTTTGTTCTATGACAAGATTCATAAGTAAGCACCTCAACAGTTAAAATACCTTGGTACCATCTGCTTCTAGTCTGGTCTGTTTGCTTCCCCCCACCCACCTTTCTGCCCACAAAATTGCAGCAGTTTGCTGTAAAAATAGGCTCATGCTGGATCTCCTTAAGGAAATGACAGCAAGACTTAACAAGGCAAAGTGGTCTATTTTCCCTACAAATTAAGCCTCATTTTCTGGGATGATTAAGTTCAAATGAAAACTCTGTGAACAATGAAATCCCAACTCTAATTAACCAAAACCTTTATCCAGAGGTAGACATCTGGCACGCAAAACTCCAGTTCCTAGTGTTGCAGTACGATGAAGTTTTAATTGTTCAAAAGAAAAATGTCAGCATACTGTAATATGAACAGATAATTTTAAGTGTCACTAACAGCTAATAGAAATTGCCTTCCTTAAAAAATTTATATTCTAAAATAATCAAAACTAAAATGTTTGTGTTCCATCTTTAGCAGTGTCTCTACAGTACCAATGACTGAAAAGGCTCAGAGGAACAGAAACCATTCTTGACTGCTGAACAGAATGGATGCTTAATGGTGTCCTGCTATGCATCTCTTAAATAGAAATCATGTTATATAAACTGGATTATAATAGATTATTTTCAAATGAGGGAGAAGAATTTGCCATGCAAACAAGTAGCTTTTAGAGCCTCCTGCTGTGATGCAGTGGATTCATTGTAAATATGACAAGGCCCTGTCTTGTGTATTCCAGAAAACTGGAATACACAAAAAACTGGAATAATCCTTGCTGTCTTTAAAGTAGGTCTTTCAGAGATCTACAGCCTACTCATAAAGACACAAAGGCAAGAAAAAGAGAGCAGAAAAGATTTCCTGAATAAAACAGAGCAGAATGAATTGCCAGCAATGACAGGTACCATGAGCTGCTGCCTCAGTGCCAACTGGGTTCAGTTTTCTCTCAGTTGAACCTCTGGCATTTTCAGAGATCAGCAATTATCATTCTATCTTTCAAGCTGAAACTGCGCATGCAACACAGACTTTGCTTTGGAACTGGTGCATATCAGCTGAATTTCAGTTTTCTTTACAAGACAGGTGTCCCCAAATTCAGTTACTGTATGTATCCCACCGTGGGTATAAATTTTGCTGCACATTGCATCTAATTAGGCTGGAATCTAAACTGTACCTCTCCCTTTGACCAATGAAGGATTTTGGCTTATTCCCAGATCTGATTGCATTTTGTATTTTCCCTTACATGCAAAAAATTCAGGAGTAACAGTTTTTCCATAGGTAATCTTATGTTGGCCAGCTTCACTCATTATAGCTTGGTGAACCCAAGTATTAAGTTCATTTACTACACCTAATATTTCCAAGACTATCTTTTGAAGGCTTTATGATATCAGTTCATATTTTGATGGACTTTCAATTTGAACAATCACCAGGTAAGCTGGAAATAACAACTGTGTGTATGGTTTAGATACTGAAAATCTACTATTTCAAACATTGAACAAGCACCTTCAGTTGACATAAGTTTGACAACTCATCAAGCTTCCCACAGCTTTACTATCACCACTCACAGGTTACAGGGGAAGATTATTTGTCTATTATTATTTTTATCAGCTTTCTTCTTCATACAGATGTTTGCAAGTCCTTTTTCAGGTGCTATGTACAGTTCATGTTTACTGCAGCTCTGACACTGAGAGTTCAGGTATCACTTATTTAGGCTTCAGATTTATGTGTCCATCAGGCTCAACTGTCATTGTCATTCCAGATGCTGACACAGGGCAAGAATCGTTAACATGTTGGTATTAAACTGCTGAGGATTATTAGGAATCCAGCCTATGGAACATATGAAATTGTATTTCAATTTGATCGGTTGGAGTTTAATCATTGTTCTTGCCACTCAAGTCTGCAGACTCTTCTGTTGCCCATTCCTCCATGCTTTTTGACATCCTTAATATCAATTTAAATTCCCTCTCCAGGGGTGAATAGTGTTATTTACTAGCTAGTTTCTAACTGATTCATAAAAAATTCACTAAGTTATGCAGCATAAGTTGCTCTATTGCTTTCTCTCCTCATTACTTATCATAGCTTGCTTATATAATATTATTACTTTTTCATTAGTTAACAGATAACATACTTGGAAAAAATTATTCAGAGTATGAAGTAGTTGTAGAATACTCTCTTGTAGTTATTATTGCTATTTTATCCTGCATAATGCTTTAAAATTATAGTTCTCATGTATATTAAATTATGAGTTTTGTCCTGACTGTGAGAAGGTGTGCTAAAAGCCTGCTTTTATTGACAACAGCTTTCACCAGAATATCAGCCAACCCCCTTAAGAAATCCTGGGTCTGGGGACACCTTAAATAATAAGGATCGAGACTGTGAAATTGATTTAAAACACAAGACAGAAGATCTCATATCCCTGCAAGTATTTGTACTGCTGAACAGACACACTGCATTATTTTATAGGAATCAACTTTAAATGTTGTAGTCCACCAGGGATAACAGAAGTCACAAATAAAGTCAGGTAATATCATACACAGTGAAACAGATTTCCTTAGACAGATAAAGATGACAAAAAAACCCCTGGATGCAAGCAATCAAATTGCTGAAGTAGAAATCAAACTATCTTACTGTGGGACCTACAGAAAGAAACCACAGGAACAATTTGCTTCTGGGAACTCCCTTCTGAACTCAGTTTCAATAGCTCTTCAGCTATAAAAAGATTCTATCGAAAGCAAGTGGGATTAGTGGGATGATTTTATGTGATGAAAGCCAGGCAGAGCTGGTTTCCTCCTGTACTGCTAACAATTAGTCCAGATCACAAAGACTAGTTGCTACTTAACAAGACACCTAGCAGTAAAAAACATTCCTCGTCATGACCATCCAGATGTTAAATCTCTTATTACCCGGGACACCTGCCACCTCTTTCAGATGGGACAATTGATACTTCAGAGATATATAGGGGAAAAAAATCAGCTTAAAAATCTCTTAGATGCACAGGCAAAAGCAAATTTTTCTATCACACGAATGAGAGGGTACTTTTCACACTGCAGGGAAGGTAGACATTAAAGAAGCACAGAACTATGACAGACCTAGAGGGAAAACCCTGTAAAGTCAGGTACAGTGATCCTACTGGTGCTAAACACAGAGACAGAACCCTTTTGCAGAAGATGAAGAGCAATTCCCCATCCTCACAGCAGCAGCCACCAGCTCAGCTGAGCCCTCCAGCAGCACCCCCAGCCCAGCTCTGCAGGGCACACATGTGCCATTGAAGCCTTCACCATTCGCTGTGTCCTGGGAATCTTCTGTGGGCAACAACCTACCCTCCTTCTCTAGGATAGCATTTTGTCTAGGATTGCAGCAGATAGTCACAGAAGTACAAACCTCTTGGGTTCTAATGATATTTTGAGAAAATAATAGAGATATTTTTTAAAAATAATTCTTCCTTTGTAAAGAAAGAAAATTTATATTTGAACACCCAGTTGTTCTCTTCCCGCATGCTCTCCATCTAGTTATGTCACGAAAAATTGCCAAGACCTGTGGAACTACAGGAAAAAATACTGTGGAGACAGCCTATGAGTAGCTGAGGTCATATGAAGCAATAAGAAATTTCTTGAATCTTTGAGGCTAATTTGAGTTGTAATCACATTTTTTCTTACAAGGGAAAGCCAGATACAGAAGGATTTTAATGCCTTCGCGGCTTTGTCAAAGTAGTAGGTTTTTACAGATCTACAGTTTTGAGGATCTTCCAGAACCACACATAATAACTTGCCAAATTTAAAGTTTTCCTCTTGTAACCAAAATACTACCTGCTGCACTGAATTTTCTTCCAATCTAAACTTTTTTCATATGAGCCATAACTCTCTCAAGCACTGTTTGACACAAGTCAAAAAACAATAATGACCCATTCTTTTATTTCCATGTAACTCAGAATTTGTTGCTTTATACAATGACTTCCCTTTTAGACACTATAAGAGCTTCTAAAATGGTCTTTCAGTTTTACCACATTGGGGAAGCTTCAAATACTGAGGCATTGAGCCAAATCATTCTCCATTTTTCCAAGTAACCTCACTTGCAACGTACAAGACCACTTGAAATAAACATTTCAAATCAGATGAATCTTTGTTTTGGCACTGCTTGTAACAGTTCACTTTTCCCAAAAGTTGTTAATGTAACTGATCTCTAGCCACTGTGTAGGTTGAATTTGATACTAACACTGCAAATTAGCATTTTAAGGACAACATTCTTGCAAGAACTACAAAACATGTTATGAATTTAACTGAATTTGCTCAGAACCACCAGTTGCAGCCAGCACCAATACAGTTTTCTTATGCTTATGGACTTTGAAGCTATGTGTGATTCTGAACTTCGCCACAGCAACAAATATCTCCAAAACAACCGTAAGTTCATGAGGCAGTTTAAGATGTGGACTGCCAAAAAGGCAAATTTGACCTAAATCATCAGATGTAGAACTTTTTCCAGTTAAAGTCCCCAAACAGTTAGTTTAAAGCAGCAAAAGAACTGGTCCTTTTTTAGGACACAAGAGGAAGAACTTTGCAATTAGGCTTGAGAAAATGCTGGAGATTTCACACTGTGCTTGGTTTTTGTCAGTTAAAATCCATGAGAGAATCTTTAGCTCTATCCTATGCAGGACAGGAGTTTGACTCAAATGCCCACAGTAACAATTACTTTGACATCTTATTTTGTTACTGATGATGCAAAATGAATTTTTTGGCAGTCAGAAATTTGAATTCTGCAATGAAATTCAAACCCAGCTCACCATGAGCTTTGTGAGATATTACATAAATTTACTCCACTCTATAAAAAGTTGCAGCATCACTGGCTTAACCCCTTCACAAACCATCTATCTGGACCAAAATTGCTGTCCCACTGCCTTCTGTAAAAAAAACTTTTCCTTAAAGTGAGAAGAATGTTCTGGTCATGCATTATGAGATGAAAATCCATTTTGTTGTAAGAGGCATTTTACTGCCCAATCCTGTAAAAATGGCAGGGGCCACTGTAGGGGTGCACAGAATAAAATTGTACAATGAGAGTGTTGTGAAAACAACTACCTTTTCTTGCCTCCAAGTATCAACAGAATCACTCTGGTGTGTCTGGGATTAGACAGGTGTTTTGAAGACTTCACTCTCAGATTGAGGGATCTACATGACCTATATATTATCTAAACCCCATCTCAGATATTCATAACCTCTCTTGGACCTCGATCTAGGTCTTTATACTTCAATAAGCAACTGGGAAACCTATTGATTACATAAATATATGCAAACTGCTAAGGGTGAATGTTTCAGAATATCCACAACTGGATTGCACTGGAACTGAGTTAATACAGACACAATACACAAAATGATATGTAAAACAGTCTTAGGAAAACAGTTAATCTCCATAAGCAGAAGACCTAATAAATTCATGAGCTTTTACATATGGACCATTTCTCATACAGATGTTTTCTTGTTGGCAAAGTCATGAGCTTGCATTTGTCAAAAATAAGAAATCTATTTTACAATGGCATATAAAATGTAATGAGTATGAACTCACACAGTCAGACTTTACAGGCTGAAACTGCTGCTTGGGCATACAAGAGATATCACAAAATAAGCACCCACCCCCCCAAACCTTATGCTTTCAGGTTTCATGGCAATTCAGAATGTCTACCACCTGGCTTTTGTTTTGCTGTCTACCTCAGTTTCTTCTATACAAGCAGCAAATCCCAATCAGTCTGTTTTTGCAACACAAATGCATGAGATTAGTGGCTGCAGGAGCAAACAGAATCAGTTTAAATCCTGTAAGACAAGTGAATGATATTACTTCACAAGTATGAAATCTGAGATCTCTTTGCCTTTAATTTAAAAAACCTGTACCTAATAATCACATTAAAGTCTGTTTGGCATGCCAGACAGCTTTTACTTCCTCTATTATTTTTACAATTTGAACGTCCTTTGTAGTTACTGAAATTAATTTATGCCTTTCAGCAAATATTTTTTTTAAACTTTTTATCTATAAAGATTGGTATTGTGAAGTACAATATACTTCTATAATTTCACATCTAAGTGCATTTTCTCAATTTTTTGAATTCAGCAAAAGCTGACAATCATTATTATCAATCTTCATAAGGCTTAGCATTTGTCAAATCAAATAATATAATTTTGCAGAAATAGTAGTATTGCAACTCCACTCCATTCATTATTTATACTGTGTTGTAGAGTGTTCACAGTGCTTAGGAAATTCAAACGTAACTTTTACATTTTGTTTTAAAAGGTCAATTATTTCCTTAAGTATTGGCAGACAGGAATGAGAACTAACCCTGGAGCAACAAATTCAGCAAGGAAAATGGGTCAAAGAACAGATGTTTGGAGGATGACAGAGAGCAGTGGAACAGGTAACCAGGTCAGCAGGCAGGAATCCTGATTAGAGTAAACTGAACTCCATTTCCCTTTCATAATCAAAATACTTGAAAACCTAATTTACAATAACAACCAATTGCAACAAAAATTACTTAAAAAGCTGCAGAAGCTTTCAGTTATGAAAGCAATAAGATTTCATTATACTAAGCCAGCTGAAAACCATCTTTATAGGGAAAGATTGCTAAATTCCCTATATGCATATACTGAAGTGACAATTAGCAATTTAAGTAATTTAAATAATTAAACATACTGATAAACGAGCACAGCTTAACCTCATCTATTTTAGGTCGATTATTCATTGGCTGTTAAAAGATGTCTTCCTGAAGAGAGACAAGATAAACATGTCCTCCATTTACATGACAGAAGTTAAAGTAGTAACCCTTAGAGTGTCTGCATCATGGCTGCAAGCCTACCCTGGCTCAGGTGAAAAGCACAGGAATATGCTGCAAAGACATTTATGCTGCTATCACATGAGGCAGCATAAATAGAAACAGTAGAGCTGAATGAGCTCAGGGGCACTGCAGCATGGATGTAGCTGTTCATTGCTGGATTTTGGCTGGCACTTTCCCAGCAGCCTGCATCACACTGGGTGGAAGTCCTTGTTTGGACAGGGAATCTGGTCGACATATCCACCCAATGGGCCTTACAGTGATCCTTATTTGGGCTGTGCTTTGGGAAATAACAATTAACAAACTCAATGTCTACAAAACACCAACCTAAATAGTAGCAGACAAGAAAAAAGCTGAAGGAACGCTATTAGGAATTACTGAATTTAAGAAGTCAAGCTAAGGTATATGCAGTGATTACTGACCAACTATGGTGACTATCTGGCTTTAATTTTACATTTTTAAAAGTGAATTCACACATGCTTCCAATTGTAGGGAAGGGTTTGTTTCCTCCCCTTTTCCTCCCAGATAGCTTGCACTAGTGTAATCACAGACCATATGAAGAGAAGGACCTAACCTCAGGCAGAACAACTATATTGATGTTTTTTCTTGCAGATGTTTGTGTAACCTGTTCTTAAAGGCCCACAGATACAGAGACTCCACAGCAGCTTATTCCACTGTTTTATCATCTCCATTACAATTCTTTGTCCTTCAGTGTCTAACTCTGCAGCCTCTGATTAAATTTGAGGCAATAACTTCATACCCTGTAAAACTAATACAGGGGACAAGACCCTTCCTCATTATGGTTTTCTTTTTATGTAGTTGAATACTTTCTCAGTTCAGTTTTTTCCTTTTCTTTTTTTTTTTTTTAATTTCTTTTTAGCTCAACAGCATGAATCCCTTCACAATCTTCCCTTGTAGATAACATTTTAGGAACCTATTATCCTCATCTGGACTCTTTCTATTAAACCACATGTTCAAGTGCAATACTGAAAACTAGAAACAAACTAAGGATGTAGTAAGTTAAAATAACACCATGAAGCTGAAAAGTTAAAAAAAGTCAAGAACACTCTCCTGAAGTCACTGATTCACACTGCTTAAAAATTGCAAGTGGAAACAGTTGGATGTAGTAGGAATTTAATTCTTTAAAAAAAGAATAAATTTAAGACAAAACAATTTCTTTGGGGTGGTTAGAGGGAGTGAATTTCATTGATGCTCTTCTGATATATTTGAACAGTTTCAGTTTATTCTATAAAGAGTTTTGGGATTTTTTTCTTTTTTTTTTTTTCCTGAGGAAGAAAGCTTTGAGACAGAAGCAACAATGGAGACAGCATTTTGGACTGGATTACTCCGAGCTATTTTTATTAATACCTATTTAGCTAATCTACTATTAAATAATGTTTGAATGTGTAAATTCCCTTGGAAACAAGCACATTGTACCTTATCAATTCTTTCTGTCATAATTCTCTAACTGTGAAAGGAAAACCAAGCCTTACTGCTCTTGATGCTTTGCAGGAGAAGAAAGAAGCAGACACTAATCTCAAGTTTTTAAAAAGTATTTCTTATAATAGAAAATATTAGAAAACCAAATTAAAATTTCTCCTTGAATGTTTTTCTTAAGACCCAATGCATTTGCTAGATAATACATATTCAAACCCTCTCTGGCTTGACTCCTGTTAAGCCAGCTGTAAGCAAGGCATTCCCTACCTCTGTTACACAAGCTGTTTCAAAGCAGCACCTTGTACAACAGAACTTATCTCCTCACCCTGCTCTCAGCAGAAACAGGGAACAGCTGTTTGGGCAGCAAATGCTGCCTTGCACATGCAAACACCTTTTTTACTGCACACAAAGTTTTAACAATCCAGAAGTTTCTCCTGCAGCTTTAACATAACATTTCTTATCTAATTATGGTGATGCCCAAACAAAGTAAGAATCCTTGCTGTAAATTGAGATTCTATATTATCTTTAAGAAATATACAGGATAAGTTGCACATCTTATTGAATATTGAAATCTTACTGAATGGATAAATCTGAAGTACTTTCCAGTTTCACCATTTCTACTGATGCAGTAACAATCTGAGACCCAAAGAAGTTCCCATGAAGCTTTTGTTTAAAACATTCATTTTGTGAAACATTAGTTTTTGTTTCCTCGTCATATCTAACTGCTGCAATTCTATGTAACATAATGATAAAAGTAGCAGAAACTTTAATAAATCAGTTTGTGTCAAGAAACCTGACCCAGCATTAGCAGCAGTTGAAAATTTTTAGAGAACTAAAAATTTGTGTGGAGAACAATTACATTAATAATACAGTTGGAGGTTACTAGAAGTAAAAGGATTACACTCAGATCTTTCTCCACACATAAAAATCCTGGGAATTCCTTTTTTCATACAAGAAAATGACATCTCTTAGGACAATCACATTTCTTTCATTTCTCTTTCCTACTCAAACAAACAAAACAGCAAGTTGCTGAGGACCTCTCATCTAATGGAAGAAACAAGTTAGCTTTGTTTTTTTCTTCCCAGCACTGGATGTGTGCAAGTATGATGGCCAAATATATTATGCAAAGGATTCTTAATATACCCAAGTCAAGGAACAAAGCAGACAGTGGGTGCAAAAGGCAATCTGAAGATAGTGTTAGTTTTCTGATGGATATATGAAGAACCATTACACATGTCTGTACTATCTGTATCAAGATAATAAAATTTTCCGAAGCTATCTCAAAAGCTCTTTGCAATGAACTCTGTATACTACCAACATATTTGAAATATTTTTGCTGTTAATATCAGTAAAATGTAGCATCTTTTTAATAAAATCACTCCAGTTCAGTAGTATGAATCGGTCAAGAAATATAATAATACTGAACACAATAAACCTTAAAAACCCTAATTTCATTTGATTAGCAGGTTAGTAACTTCTTGTTTACACACACTATTTTGCAAATAATGTATTGTTCTAAAATTAGTATAGTGCAAAAAACTTATTTTTTTAGTATATTTATCAGAACAGTATAGGTGCATTAAAACTTTAAAAGCAAGTTCTAAAAATATCTTTTTGTGATTATATCAACAACAACAAAATATTTAAGAAGTACACAAATTTCCCAGAGGGCTTTAATATTTCACTGTAGTCAGCGGTTTTGTTTCCCATTATTTAAGATACTTCCTGAAATATGATAAATAAAAACCATCTAATCTCAAAATGTACATGAACAGATTCAAACATTTCTCATTAACCCCTACAGAGCCTATAAAATAGGGTCAGCTGAAAGGGCTTTCAAATGGTCCTCAGCAGACACTACATCATGTTTTAGTGATCTATAGCTTGAAAAGGAAAAGTCTTTTACAGCCTAGCCCCTAAGGGTTTTAAGATCATAACACTTAAAAAACGTAAGTACAAGCTTGCTTTGGTATCTGGTACATACTATAAAATGTGAATTTAGAAGGACATTAATTATTTTACATAATATATTTTTAAAGCATGCTATAATACTGAAAAAGGCACTGAGATAGTATCATACACATTACTTGTTTTAAAATTTGTCAAGATATTTCTGCTTAATTAATGGAAACCACCTGTCTAAACACCATTAGCTCATATGCATTTTTTAAGGACTGACTTGAAACAGAGATGTAAACTTTAACCAAGTCACACAAACATTCACTTGCAGTGAAAGGAGGTTGCTACAAAACCTGCAGCACATTGTTTTTCTGTTGTTGGGTTACAGTAGCTGAAGTTTGCAAGCACCAGCATCCCCCATCCAGCTGATCAGTTACAGCTGTTAATTGTGGCGGGAGAGACTGGCTGACATCTGCTTCTTGCATAGTTAGTTAATGGTTCACTTCCAGGTCCTAAAAGGATTGTAGCTTCTCTCAAAAGACAATGTCAGTCCCCATATATGTCTGCCTTCTACACTGCCTGTCTTGTTCTGGTTTGTCATCCTCTACACAATGCAAATCTGAGTGAACTCACATCTGCCACTGATCGACCCAATTCGTGAGCAATCTTTTCCCATCGACCGGGGGTCCCCCCTGGGAACTTAACCATACTTCTTGTCAGCTGGCTCAGGTCCTCCTCTGTCCATTCAGGTGCCTGTAAAACATTTGTAAAACATTCATTACACTGGAATACTGGACATTTATTTGCAAGGTAATATATGGACAAAAAAAAAATCTTTAAACAAATTAATCTAATAATGTAAAAAAATAAATCTGAGTATCTTCTCTGTGTCTTGTTGCTGAAAATGGATAAAAAACAACAGACCAATAGTAAAATACGAGAAATCCTGAACATGCAAAAATTGCATTTTATCTATTATGTAGACAAACACATTTAATTTCTATTAACTTTAATACAACATACATAACATAACACTATAAAATATAATAAAGATAATATTCAACAGAATTTTTTATTAGTTTATGGGGTTATGCAAAAATTAGATGGGCCCAACTCCCAATTTAATCTGACTACTGTTGTAAAACACAACAATTCACAAATCCACGAGCAACAAAAGGAGAGCAAAGGAGAATCTCCATCCTCTTCCAGATGCAGGCAGACACAATGACACAGGATGAGGAAAAGGCTGAGGTATTTTATATCTCCCCTTTGCCTCAGTTTTTAATGGAAAGATCCATTGGTCTCCATGTACCCAGTTCCTGACCTGAAAGACCAAGCACAATGAAGCCCCCATAATCCAAGCAAAAATGGTCAGTGACCTGACACACACAAGTACATGGGGCTGGATGGGATCCATCCAAGGGAACTGAGGGAGCTGAAAGAAGTCCTCACTGAGCCCCTTTCAAACATTCACCAAGATAACCAGCTGACTGGGGAGGTCCCAGCTCACAAGAGGTTTCCAAATGCAATACCTATCTAGAAGAAGGATTAGAAGGAAGATCCAGGGAACTACAGGCCAGTCAGTCTGACCTTGGTGCCGGGGAAGGTCAGGGAGCAGACCCTCTTGAGAGCCATCACATGTCCAGGACAACCAGGGAATCAGGCCCAGCTAGCACAGGTTTGTGAAAGGCAGGTCCTGCTTGACTGACCTGATCTCCTTTCCTATGATAAGATGAGGGGATGAGTGAAAGGCTCTGGATGTGCCCACCTGGACTTTAATAAAGCTTTGGGCATCATTTCCCACGGCATCTCCTGCAGAAGCTGGCTGCTCATGGCTTGGCTCTGTTGGATGTACACAGAACTGTTGGGATGGCCAGAGCAGAGGGTGTTGGTGAATGGAATTCCAGACAGTGCTGTTCCCAGGGCTCAGTGCTGGGACCAGCTCTGTTTAATATCTTTATCAGTGATCCCTGTGAGGGGATTGAGGACACCCTCAGTGAGTCTGCAGACACACTGAGCTGGGTGGGAGTGTTGATCTGCTGGAGGGCAGCAAGGCTCTGCAGGGGGATCTGGACAGGCTGCATTGATGGGGAGAGGCCAGAGGTCTGAGGTTCAACAAGGCCAAGTGCTTGTGCCTGCTCCTGCCCCTGGGTCACAACAACCCCTGCAGGGCCACAGGCTGGGGCACAGTGCCCGGAAAGATGCAAGTTGGGAAAGGTCCTGGGGGTGCTGGTCAACAGCACCTGAACATGAGCCAGTGAGTGCCCAGGTGGCCAAGAGGCCAATGGCATCCTGGCCTGGATCAGCAACAGCGTGGCCAGCAGGACCAGGGCAGTGACCAACCCCTGTGCTCAGCACTGGTGAGGCCACACCTTGAATCCTGTGCTCAGTTCTGGGCCCCTCGATTCCAAAAGGACATTGAGGTGCTGGAGAGAGTGCAGAGAAGGGCAATGGAGCTGGGGAAGGGTCTGGAGCACAAACCTGATGAGGAGCAGCTGAGGGAGCTGGGGGTGTTTAGCCTGAAGAAAAGCAGGTCAGAGGAAACCTTATTGCCCTCTACAATTGCCTGAGATAGAAAGGTTTGGCGAGGTGCACACTGGCCTCTTTCCTAAGTAACTAGATCTGAGACAAGAGGAAATGGCCTCAAGTTATGCCAGGCGAGCTTTAGATCTTCACCAAAAGGGGTTTTGAGCATTGTAACAGGCTGCCCAGGGAAGTGGTGTAATGGCCAGACCTGGAGGTATTTAAAAGACCATGTGGATGTGACACTTGGTGGGCTTCATAGTGCTGGATCAATGGTTAGAGTCAATGATATGAATGGCCTTTTCCAACTTAGATGATTTCTTGATTAAATCACAGTTTAAGACACAAAGTTTTAAACATTTACTTAATTGCCTAATATTTTTTCAGCAAAGACACAGAAAATATCTCCACTTTGACATATTAAAAAAGCCTCTGAATGAAACAGAACAGTCATCTTAGCTTTTTGTCACTGTCACTATGTTTTAGCATTCTAGAATGAGCTAGGAATGAAATCTGTTGACTCTAATATTCCATCAAGACAATTAAACAACACCCTTCCCCCCTCCCTAAAATGCAGTTATGCCACAAAACCAGACCGGATGCTTCCACTACCCAATAACCAACAGATATAAAAATGTTTTGCTCTAACTACATGCCAAGCTGTTAACAATGACTGTCTTCATAACGGCCAAATAAAAGTGAACAAAGCAAGGAACACACAATTAGAGCAGTTTAAGGCATGAAATCGCAGTTGCCTCAGAAGGCAAAATGCAGTAACCATCTTTGACATTTGCAGAATCTTTGGCAATGACTGCAGAGCCAAATCTTTGTTATCACCAGCAGTTTGCCATTTTATTTATTTTTAAGGAATTCTTTATGACATACCTCTTCTAATCACCATTTCCGATAATGAACAGGCACATATCAAGCGGTTTGCATTACAGAGCCATCAGCACAGAACAACAGTCAGAGGTGAGTGACCCCAGGGACCATCTCCACAACTACAGCAAAGCTTCTCCCTGACACTAATCCTGCCTGTCATTCTCCCACTGTGCTCTAACCACACTGACATCCGCCCGCCGCACTGCAAGCTTAACGGGGCCCTTCCTGACTTTTTACTGTCTCCCCCAATCAATGGTTCAAGCGTGCTCTTTTCACCATGTCCAAATGGCAGCTTCACTCATAATCAAAGTGCATTGCTCCCGTTAAAGGGCTTCCCGAAAGGCTTCACCATTTGCATTCATTTGCAAAGCAAACTACTTTTATTCACTTTGTTCTGCTATCAAGAGTGTTCCCTGAAGCAGATAAATTGGCATAAATACAACCTGCCACTTAAAAGACAGTAAATAATAGCCAATAGTAGCAAGGATTTTATCAATCGTCCTGGTTTGGATCCATGTAGTTCTTTATTCAATGCTGAAAGCCTCAAACATTCATAGTTTTTAATACAAGAATAAAATGAATTATCTCTGATGATTCAAACACAAGATGTTTAAATAATGTGTCTGTATGTGAGAGATCTCACACATACTTTGCTTGCATTATATAATTACACCCTGGCCTACAGAAGAAATTACATACGTAGAAAAATCTCCACATTGCAAAACAGCCTTATTACTTTTAATTTTTTGGCTTAACCAAGTTAATTTACTAAATACCTTTATTACATTATACTCCACATAGATAATTTATATGGAAATATTTCTCAGGGATTTTTGTAAAGAAAGATTTCCAGTGCCTAATGTTCTACTTATAAAAATTTTTACCACTGTAATAAAATAATTAATTCTTCTAAAAAGGTCTGGTAAAACGTCTTTTGTTTAAAAACCAGCCAAATTTCATATTTCAAAATTAGGGTTAGTATGCAGTTTACTGCATAGGTTTTGTTTGTTTGTGTTTGTTTTTTAAAAAAACAGATTCACAGCTACATTCACAGCTATTCTCTCTTGCCATATCCAAAGCATATCTAAGCAATTACACATGGAAATCAAGATGATCTTTCAGTGATGTACAGATGTTGGAAGCTTTCTCCTAAGTTTTTTTTTCAGACTTTTTTGTAAGCTTTGATTTGTGCTCACAGTTTTACTAATCACTTGTAAATATTACAGAACACCTGAGGTTATCTTCCTAAATAATGGACAAAACTACAATAATTCTGTAGATCTGAAGTTAATTACACAACTAATTCAGGGCACACAAATTCATTAGTTACATTAAAATATCAACTTCTTAGTCTTATTTCAAGCTGACAATAATTTCAGAATGTGAAGATCTAAAACATTTATAGACTTGGAAAATCTCTGAAAATCCACTCTCAACAGCAAAAGCTGTAAAGGAGCTTTTGTGAATTTGCAATTCCTCAGCAACAGTTAATTGTGTCTTTAGATGCAACAGCGCCTACTGTGATCCAAGTACTACAAGCAGCTACGAGGGTGGTCATGGTGTGAATGTATTCTCCCTGTTCTAATCTGCAGCCAACTGTAACTGCGAGAGTCAAATGAATGCATAAACATACTGCTTTGTCACCTAAAACCATGTGTGTCCAATATTACTGAAACACTGGGCCAAAATTCATCTCTACAGTAAAGCAGTGGAAGACACCACATGGTGAGGGGACAGCTGTTGTTACTACAGAAGCATTCAGATTTTGCATCCAAAAAGCCCCATTCTGGGATTAACTCCCCATACTGAATACAAAATTAAAAGTAGAGAATTATGGTCTGAAGTCTTTAAAATGAAAATAAGCTAAAAGTGTTGATACAAAAAAATTCATAGCATTCCCATAAATAATAATCCTTTAGCATGATTTATCGTACATAGCTGGCAATATTGAGGGATTAGTTCACTCAAACCACTATGTACCTTCTATAGAAAAGAAATATGAATGTGGTTTATTGTTCAGCATCACTCTTACATGTGCATCTGCACTTGGCAATTCCATCCCACCTCTTTCAGCATGACAGTTTTACACTATTAGGATTTTTTAAAAATATGAGCAACACTATTTTCAATTACATTAAAAGCAAGTTTTTAGACAACAAAGCATTTCTTGTCAAGATAAGTCTGACTCATTTAATCCTGTTAATAAGTATAAAACTATATGTGCTTTTATTGATAAAATGGGAAAGTGGCTGGTATTAGAGAGTTTTTAAGGAAACTTTCAGAGTAATTTACAGTACCTTGACATTGAAATAATTAGATTTTTCTAGATTAAATTTTTAGATCTAAAATTTAGATAATTTCTTCCTGTCATCAATATACTGTATATTCAATTAAAATCACTGTTGTATGGAAGTTTGCCTAACATTTCAATCTACTTAGAACTTTGTGCCACACTTAATTTAATTTTGGTGATTCACTGACATCTAGTCCATGATCTTGCAAATAAAACATGAGGCATCATCTATTTAAAAATACCTGTACAAATATTTTTAGACCAAGGGTCCTAGTAAAACTATGGACAATTTTACAAATCAGAAAACATTTAACCTACTAGATGGTGGTGTTTTGGTCCAGTAACTAAGGAACAGAATATGAAAGTTTTCCTGATTTATAATTTTTTTCTCATATTTTAATTTTTATTACAATATTTTTCTATATTGTTTCAATTTCTTGATTTACCTACAAGAAGTCTGAAGTCAGTCTTGTTTTATCTAGTCGAATACACATTTGGCATCGTGATCTAGCTGTTGCTGAATGCAGAGTCTTGCTTCAGTTCTAAAGATCTGTTGTGAAGCTCTGAAGATCAGCTAAAGGGTATTAATGACCTGAACTCATATTCAAAGCCACATGTTCATATATAATCCTTTGGTCCTTCAAAGCTCTTACTCACATCCAACTTTCACTAGTACTGTTTTTATTAGGTGAGCCAACAAAAAGACAGCTATGCTGTTTCAGACCAATGGTCAAAGCAGGTCAGTAAGCTCATCATTTGTGCTCAGGGAATGCAGCAGCAGAAAACTTTGTGATAACAAGAAAGATTATGTTTATCATTCATTCTTTTCAGTCCCACCCTGCTCTGAAAAAAGAGGGACCATATGCACATACAGGAGTTAGATGAAGGCAAGCATATAGGTTACCTATGCTTCTCCCAATATTGTCCCAACTCCAATTATTGTAATCTCAAGCAATTTCTCTAGCCTGATATATTTTATCTATTTAGATTTATTTATCTCAATCTGTTTTTAATTTTTTTCCAGTTTCCCGTGAAACTAAGTAAACTTTCTGGATTTGCAATATTGTTTATCGTTTATGAGGAGCTGCATGTATCTGCTACTCACTATACACGAATTAAGCTTACAGTAGTTTCACGAATACAAGCCGCACCATTTTGACTAAAATTTTGCTCCCACACCGGAAATGCGGCTTATACTCAGGAGCGGCTAATATGTGAATAATTTTCTGACATTTACAACCTCAGAAGTGCCAGCCAGGGTGCCGAGCCGAGCAGAGTAGCTGCCAGTAAAAGCCGGCATATCGCGATTGTTACAAATTGTTACTCTGTTGCACCACAGGTGGAGCCTGGCTCCCTGCAGGCAGCACGGGGGGCGGGGAGAGAGGAGGGAGAGCTCTCTCCTTCCCTCCTCTGCCACAGCCCGGGGAAGAGACGGGGGGGCCCCGTGCCGCCATGGCCGCGGCTCGGGGATGCGACGGGGGCCCCGTGCCGCCATGGTCGCAGCTCGGGGAAGAGGCAGGGGGCTCCGTCCCTGCCCGCCTCCACTGCCGTGGGAGCTGGGGGGGCTCCGTCCCTGCCTGCCACCACGGGGCAGCGCTGGGCCAGGGCGAGCGAGCCCAGAGGCGGCGGCCGGCCACAAGCGGCCCCGCCGAGCGGCAGCGCCGGGCTGGGCCACCTGGCCCTGTCGGCAGCCCCGAGCGGGCCGAGCCTGCACAGCCCGAGCCGAGCCAGTAAACCCCGCCCTGCCGCCATTCTGTTACTACTTGGCAACTTTGTTGCACGCGGGTCCTCGCTGAGAATGACAGAGCGGCTTATACTCAGGTGCGGCTTATTTATGGACAAAAACCAAAATGTTTGCCAACACCCAGAGATGTGGCTTATACTCAGTGCGGTTTGTATTCGTGAATTTACTGTGTTTTGTGTTTGAAGCTGGCTCCCACTAGCTTTGCTGACATCTGGCTCTTGGCTTTCAGAGTCACCTCCAAATAGTCTGCATCTACTGACTTCCATGTCACTTACAAATTTGTTCAAAATACCCCTCAAGATTATTCCTCTCTAAGTTGTCTCTTTCTGGCTAAAAAGTTCTGATCTACTCAGCTGTAAAGCCATGTTACACATAGTACTTCCCACGAAGCCTTTTTCTAAACCACCTGCAATTCCATTGTAACCAACCACTTTGAAATGAGGTACCAAGCTGCACAGAGCAGGATTAATTGTAAGTTATACAGTGGAACAATGGATTTTTCTGTTTTGCTCTCTATTATTTCTTAATAATTTCTGACAATTTGCATTGGTTTTTAAAATGATCCTGAGCTGATGTTTTCAATGAAGCCAGCACTGTTAACTCCTCAAGGATCAAGGTCAGCTCAGAGCTTATTATCTTGTGCATGAAGTTTGGACAGTCATCCACTGTATCAACCTTTACATCACTAAGTATTTATATACTGGGAAATTCTTCTGCTATTTTGTTGCCCAAGCAGTCAAACACCTAAGATCACTCCGCAGTTCTTCAGTGTTTGTTCTCATGTTCACTCTTCCACACAACACTCTCTCATCTCAAGAATCATCTTTTTACCATATTACCATCTTCACTATAGGAATACATTGAACAGCACAATTCCTAGTAGAAATTCAGCCAAACTGCACTGTTCTATTGAAAGAATATTGCTGTATTGAAAGCCATATTTATTTCTACCCTCCATTTTCCATCTTTTAATTCATTATTTGTCTGGGAAATAGGCTTTCTCTTTACCCCATGACTGTTTTCTTTCCTTAGAAACCTATGAACCTTTTTAAACCCTTCTGGAAAATAATCAGACATTATCAATCAGATGACCTTCTCCCTGCATGTTTATTTAACTTTCTATGAAGCACAAAGGGTTTAAGACAGGACTTCCCATTATAGAAGCAATGTTCAGGACTCCCTGCAGGTCATATTTACCTGATGCTCACGATTTCTTCTCTTTGTATCAGTTTTTTTTTAGTTTTCTCTAAAGAGCTGTTGGAAGTACAGGCCTGTAAAGGTCCCTGAATTCCACTGACAACTTAATAAATATGCAGAATGACACATTTGCCATTTCTGTCCCCAGGCACCCGTGAATATAAACAGTTACTTGAATTATTTAATCCTTAAATTTTCTTTGAACTCTGTGTTGCACATCCTCTGGTCCCAGTAACTTAAATAATTTAATCTTAAACAATATATTACAAAGATTTAAAGGAACATTAATTTTAGAATTTTTCAAAGTAACTACATGTAAACATGAAGATGTAAGTAACTGTCTTCTCTTATAAAGTTGTCAAAATAATAACCTAACCATAACCATTTTTTGTTTATACTATTCCTCAGACAGGAACGCCTTTGGCATTAAAAGCATTAAAATATTAAACAATATACATAAGTAGACAACAGCTCCTAGAGAAGAGTGAGAACCTAAGAAGAAAAGCATGAATTTCATCTGCCTCAGTATCAGGTCTTCTACCACATGCAGCAGCAAATATTTTAGGACAGAGATTCTTTCCTTGCTCACAGCTTGGATTAGTGATTTCCTAAGCATGAAGTTGAGTCCATTTTGGTTACAAAGCCAACGATGAAGTTGTCCACTCTCCTCATCCCATTTTTGTTCTAAATCAACATCATAAGTGAGATTTCTACACATTCAGTTTCTCACTTCTTACCATACCCTGATGCCTTTTCATTTCTCTGTCCTATATATTTCTGCTGTGCTCTACAGCTTCAGATATAATATAGGAGGGAGAAGGAGAACACATTAAAAAATAAAACCCACCAAAAACCCCACTACCAGGAAGTAATGTGATTTCTTTACTTTCTAAACCCAGTTTCTTTACTTTCTAAACCACAGCTGAAGAGAGTCCATAAGAAAAGATAGTATTCCTTGGAGAGATTTTTCTAGACCTTGCCTGTTTGAGAACGAGGATTTCACAGACATTTCAATTAGTGCTGCCCTGAATAACTCTGTTACCCCTTGCAAGTCACTGCACTACAGGCCATTTCCAGTACTGAACAGATCCTTGCAGATTGATATGAAACTCCTCTAGTGACATTTTGCAATAACAAAAATGTATCTGTTTCTTGTTCTTGACAAGCATTACTCTAAAGATTTTCCTTTCCATCTTAACATTACTTTGTGTCTGTAAGAAGTCTTGCTGACAGAACCTGTCAAAACCTTTATAAAATCCAAGTGCATTGTAAAGCTCTAATAGTAGGGCATAACTTTTCTTTAAATTCACACTGAATTCTTACTGTTATTTTAAAATTGGCATTCTTAATAGTACCATTCATTTCATAACTTAAAAAAATTACCCAGTATAGAATTCATGCTAACCAGTCTGTACTTCCCAGAATCCTCAAGCAAGCTCAAAAATTGGTATCCTATTTCTATCTTTCATTTCAAGGCTCATTTAAGTAATTGCTAAAATATTAACAGGAGTATTAAATGGATTTGATATTGGAGTTCTTTTCAGGTCAACGAATGGTGAAGACCATTGTTCCAAGCAATTTGTTATTTATCATCCTCAGATGAACACTTCAATCTAAAACATTCCCTTCTCACTTGTCTTCAATATATGATGTCAAAAGTCTCAAAACTTCTTGTAGTAAACATGGGTGAAAAGGACTTTTGGCCCTAGCATCTTCTAGAAACTGCTTTATATTTTGATCATCCAGTATTTAATCAAAATCCTTTCTCTATTTCTTGGGAAAACAAAAAGTAGTAATTTTTTGTTCTTGGGCTTACCTTATTCTGGATTTGCACAAGCCTTTCCCTTTTTGAAGCTCCTCACCACACTGACCCCCCCAAAGCAAATCTTCACTTTGTAGTATGAAACAAGAATAACTTAATTCCAGTAAAATGGTTGTATTTGTGATTCCTCCTCTGGCCACCATATTAATTATACACAATTTTGACAATTTTGTTTTACCTTCAAGCTATATATTAACCCATCCTAACTGCATGTCAACAGATGACCTGTAAGCATTGAAACAAACAGGCAAAATCAATCCCCCCATCGAAAAAAAACAAAACCAAAACTCAACTCCGAGAGTTTGAGCATATTACAAACCAAAATGCAAATATGTCCATAAACATATAATGTCAATACAAGACATCCCACATATTTTAGGGAAAACAAAACCAGTTGCCATCTATTCAGAAACAACAATGAAAATATTTATTTACAAGTACACCTCACTAATGCAGCTAATGCAGGTCCAAAAGTAATTACTATTCAGTTCTCTCATTCCTAAGATGTGCCTCTCTCTCTATATATATATATGCATAAATATATCCACATCTATCTTACTTAACCTCAGCAGGAAGCTGTAATGAATGAGAGATTCTCCCATCACCACCTTCAGCAGTATTTGGTGCTGCCTGGGTATTCCCAGATTTGGAATAAGACATACCTTAAGATTGAAGAATTTGTGTTCAAAAAGACAGGCAAAAAGCAGGGGAGAAGGAGGAGAATTAAATATAAATCAAGTTAAGAACCAGCTACAGGGAGCAGTAAGACATTTTGTAAATTTATGACTATATTCAGAAAGTTGCAGATACTTGAAAAACAGTATTAATCAGTCATCTTACAGAAAAGGTGGCAAACAGAGACTTGAAAATGAAGCACAAGATGTGCTGTATACTCACAAGATGAGTGCTATTATTCTACATTCAGTCCAACATCTCTGCCTTTCACTGTCTTCCTCCCAGACCAAGCAAACCTTTAATAACAAGTATTTTCTCCCATAAAGGTCCCTCTCCAAGTATCAGTAGACAACATTTCCAACTCTTCAGTAATTTCTAGATTTTCTTTATATCTATTTTTCACATTTTTAATATAAATCTCTAAATGACAAAAAAGCCAAACATTCAGAGTTGATTATTCCTACTTCAAGAATTCAGAGCCAAGAGGAGTTTTGAATACTGACTTTAAAAATGCTCCAGTTCTTAATCAATAATCTGTAGAGGAAGGCACAGCTAAGCAGAATTCTTAGGTTTTGCAGAACAAGAATACCTCAAAAACAACTTTATATTACTTTAATAAAAATACTTTCTTGTCAGTAGAACTAAAAATGCTCAAAAACAATGACTTGTTAATGCCTAGTCATTGATATGAAGTAATCTGGTTAAAGCTACATCACCTTGGAAAAACGGGATGTAGAAGAATGAAAACAGTATTTAGTTGCAAAAATCTTTAGCAATAGGACAGAAAAACTGACAACTTTTTAATCAGCTGTGGGCAGAATTTTGGTAGCCGAGGCAGCCTCTCTAAAAGGAGGTGAGGAGCTGCTCCGTGTTGGGCACTGCAGACCCACTGCAGGACACAGCTGAGCCTGTGAGCCAAGCTGGTGGCAACTCTGGAACCTCTGGTGGCACTATATTTAGGAATGGGCAAGTGCTGTCCAGCAGTGTGAGGGGAAGTGTGAGGAACAGCCCTGCAGGACCAAGGTCAGAGGAGGGCAGAGACTCCCTGGCAGCCTGTGGAATAGACCATGCTGGAGCAGAGCCCCGTGCTGCAGCCTGTGAAGGACTCACACTGGAGCAGGAAAAGGTGTGAGAAGGAAGGAGGGGCAGTGAGCAACTGTTCCAGACTGACCAAATGCTCCCTTACCTCAACCTTCCAGGTTACTGGGAGCAGGGAAGAGGAAGAAGAATTGGGAAAGAAGTGAAGTTGAGCCTTTGACTTCAAGGGGAATGGGAGAAAGGTGTTCTAGGTCTTGTCCTGATTTCTCACAATCCAATTCTATTTTACCTGGCAATAAATTAAATTTTTCCCAAGTCAAGTCTACTTTGTCTGTCTCACCAATGGATTACTTAATCTCCATACCTTTACCTCAATCCATGAGCCTTTTCATCTTATTTTCTCAGCCAGTTGTGTTGAGAATAAGGAGTGAAAGAGTGGCTGGGTAAGGACCTGGCAGCCAACCTCAGTACACCCACTGAAGAATTATGAAGTACCAAAATAAATGGTTTGTATCTAGGAGAAGTTCTGGGGAAGAAGTTTTTGGTGATATCTCCTTAAAACTACAGATTACCACCATCTACAATTGCTGCTGTTGGTTGCAACAGCACAAATACCAGATTTTAAGTAAAACCCTCCTAGCAATAAAATAGTCTGCAGATCTACCTCAACAAGAAATAAATATTAAAAAAATATTACTTATTGGTACAACATAACAAATTGGTTGAATTTCCTACACCAACTAATGATAATTTTAATAAAAAGTTATTCCCTCAGTGATTTAGGTGATTCTGGGGAAAAAAATACATTCAGAATTTTTCTTTTCTTACTATGTTATAAAAAAGGGAAATCCTCCATAGATGTCTAAATTCTAAAAATTGTTGTCATCCCTTTAAAGTGGCAGAACATACTGGTTAACTTCACTTAAACGCTGAAGCCCTTTCATGATCTCAAAGGTTCAAAGAGATTACAGATAAAAAATTACAATTCTATAAAACACAGATAAAATGAGCACATATGAAAAGGACACACAACCAAAAAGGAGGCTGTTAGACCATAAATGACCCCATTTGAAGTCAGAGAACAATTACAGTAATTTCACAATTACAAGCTGCACCGTTTTGACTAAAATTTTGCTCCCACCCCGGAAATGCGGCTTACACTCAGGGGCGGCTAATACGTGAATAATTTTCTGACATTTCCAACCCCGGAAGCGCAAACCGAGGCGATGAGTCGAGTACCTGCCAGTAAAACCCGGCATTTCATGATTATTACATATTGGTTACTCTGTTTCACGGTGGGTGCAGCCGAGCTCCTGGTGGGGAGGCGGGGAAGCTCCCTCCTTCAGGCCGCGCAGCCCGGGGAAGAGGCAGGGGGCTCCCTTCTGCTGGCCCCGCGGCTCGGGGGGAGGTGGGGAGCTCCCGTCCCCTCCTGCCGCCGCTGCCGTGGGTGCCAGTGGGCTCCGTCCCCACCTCCCACCACCGCCACAGGTGCTGGCGGGTTCCGTGCCCCCCTGCCACCGCGGCACAGCGCCGGGCCGGGGTGAGCAAGCCCAGTGGTGGCGGCAGCTGGCCCCGAGCGGCCCTGCCAAGCGGCAGCACTGAGCTGGGTCACCTGGCCCCCTCGGCAGCCCCGAGCCCTCATGGCTCGAGCCGAGCCAGTAACCCCTGCCATCCCGCGATTCTGTTGCTATTTGGCAACTTTGTTGCACGTGGGTCCTCCTTGTGAATGACAGAGCGGCTTATAATTGGGTGCGGCTTGTGTATGGACAAAGAACGAAATGTTTGCCAACACCCAGAGATGCGGCTTATAGTCAGTGCGGCTTGTAATAATGAAATTACTGTACTCCCTACAGTGCACGCAAATCAGAAGTATAAGAAGCCTAAATGAACTAATGAACTTTCTACCCTTGGTTTTCTTTAACTAAAGGTGTTTGGAAGAATCCCTTCTATTTCAGTTTTACTTGACCAGGAAGATATAAGACATCACTTATATCTGATGAATATGATGTTTCTCTTACAATACTTTCTTACAGTCAATTAAAACTGACATCACTGTGGAATTGTTTGAGATTAGGATTAAAGTCCATGAGTAACTACACACCACTTAATACAGGGAGCTGAGCAGCTGAGGTTGGAAGGCACCTTTGGAGGTCATCTGGTTCAACTTGGCTCAAGCAGGTTCACTACAACCAGCTGCAAAGGATTCTGACCAGTTTTTGAATATCTGTCTCCAAGGAGGGAGACTCCACAACCTCTGTGGGCTACCTGTGCCAGTGGTCTGCCACTCCCACAATAAGAGAGCATTCCTGATATTCAGAGACACTCACGTTTGCACCACTCTTGTATCCTGAGCCACAAAGACCTGTTAGAACAGTTGAATTTGGATGAAGGTTCAAGTGATTTATCAAACAGGAAATTGTTAAGAAAAAGACAATGTTTTTCAAAGTTATACTTGTTAAAATTCTACACAGTTTTCTTACACTGTACTCTTTCCCCTTCCCTAAGCAGATCCACCAGTCTTGCTGACACTGCTGTTTGAAGACACTAAGTTAGGAGGTTGGGACTTGAACTGAAGGACTCTTCTGGTTCTTGCCAGAACAGAGTTAGTTTTTGCAGTAGCCAGAAGGAAGAATGGTTAGAACCAGAGGTTATTCTGTACCACCTCATGTCATCTTCAGGGGGCCTGGGGAAGGGCTCCCTTACGGGTGGCAAGGGCTGAGGTCAGGTATTGTCAAGGGGTTTCTGTGGGAGTTGAGCAATCACATGTGAATTGTTCACCTTTTCCTGTAAACTCTGTTATTACTATTGCTACTGTTCACCTTTATCTCATTGCTGTTTGCAGTAAATTGTTCCTATCTCAACACATGGTCTTTATCTTTTGTTGCCTCCAAGTCTCCTCTGCAGCCCATCACAAGGAGAGGGGGAGTGATCCAGCAGCAGAACATGGTTTGTAGTGTTTCACTGAGAACCCTAAATCGGGAAATAGCATTGCAAACCCACAACACTGTCCTGTGATGTCCTCTCCAGCAACAGTCTCTAAATGATACTAAGAGCCCTTCTTGGTAGTGAAGCTGCTGTGTCCTCACCGCAGCATCTAACTGAGGCACAATTCGTGGCAATACCTGAACTTGTATAACAGAAAGAAATACAGAGAGGTTCATTCTTAAGGTTAATTTTAGCCCTAAGATACAATTTTTCATGAAACAGATCTGAAAAGAACTTTATGAATCTGGTAATATAATTGGGATGGCATTAAATAAAGTGCATGATACTTTCAATTTATACATAAGCTGGAAACTCATCAACTGCATATTGATGCATCAACTGCAACATCATTCTGTGATATAGAACCAGAACTGGTAGAAGGGTCACTATAAACTTCCACTGTTATTCAGAGATCAAAACAACAAAAGATACTACCAAACGGATGAAATAAGATCCTTCCAGAGACACAATCTCACTTTAGGCCAGGTTTTGTTTAACTTAATCACAGTTTTCCAATTATATTCATACCCCTTCAGCCAGTAACCTGAACAGAACAGAGTAACACATCACAGAAGAGGAACATGAACACTTGGCTTATTATTATTTACCAGGAGCTTATTCTGGACAGTAGAAAATCCTTCAGTGTGATTTTTAGCATGCTAAAAGGACCTGGAAGGTTCAGAAGGGAAAAAAAATCTTAATCTACTCTGATAAGGACCTTGTTACATAGCAAGTTCTCTCTAGCATTAACATAAAAATGTGTTAACTAGCTGTTCTCAACGCATCAACTCACAAACCATTTCCTTTATAAAAGAAGGAGCTAAAGCCAAAGTAGTAAAGCATCTGTCTCTAGCAATACACACCTGAAAAAGGTGACTGCTCTATAATGCCATTTTTCACACTTCAGGTTCTACCGGGCTTTGGGTTTAGACTTAACACAAAGCTTTCTTTAACCTATAGCTGTTAACATGACCAAGTACATGCATGGATGTTTCAAATACCCATCTATACTACCATAGAGCAATCTGAGTATTCCTCCTCTGAAATAGATAGTTTTTAAAAACATGAAAAATAATTTGGATTTCAACATATTTTTATGGTTTTTGAAATTAAATTGTTTCATCATATTTACACAATGCCCAGGTAGTTCTATTTCTTTTTGTCATTACAGCATACCATGAGGGGGAAAAGGTTGCCACATTCTCAAAATCAAATCTACTTTTGCATCATGCATGCCAGAGGAAAAATGTCACAATTAAATAGTTCATAAGTATAACACTAAAATTACTATTTAAGTCAATGTAATTGAACAGAAATTAAAATGTAGTTTTTAATTGCATATTACAACTTAAATGGTAGCACTTAGCAGAAAGTGTTAACTCATTTATTTTTTAATTGTTAGCTGCTTCAAGGCAATTGTTTTAATGCAGAAAAAAGTGAGAAGCTCTTCAGTAAATTTGATTGTAGGACACTCAGGCATGTAGATCAAATAAAATATAGGTTGAATAGGTAATTAGGTTTGGCCTGTGATACATTAATGTGGAGACAAATTCTGAAAGAAAAGGAATGAATGTTTTTCATTTCATTTAATTTCATTTCATTCTCTCTCAAACACCACTCTATCTGGATTCTTACATGCAGTTTGAAAAGTATTTCCATTTGATAGAGAACATGAAATTGAAACTCTTCTGTAGTACATAGGTCGATGAATTCTTCAGGAGAATTTTGTGAATTTCATAAACTTCAATAAGTACATGGGGTAGTAAGTCTCAACAGATTGCACATGGTAGCTTATTTCATAATTACTTGACACATTAAAAATCTTCAGCTATGCTAAATTCACTGGAGAAGACAAGCCCAAGGGTATGCAGATACATTAAAGCATATGATTAGTCTTTACTAATAAGGAATGTTTTCCTTGCAAGGTTATTGTTTTACTCATGAAAGTGTCAAATATTTTACAGCATTAGGCTGTATACCCTTCTTTTATCGACTTTAGTACAACATGGCATGATACGGGTATTCTGAAAACATTAAAATATGGTATTTAAATACCACTGAATTCACTAAACCATCCTGTGTTGGTGTCATAATGAACAAGATACTATTACACAGCTAATCCTGCTGACTGCAGAGCAGTGCTGTCCTCTTCTCCTTCTTCTATCTTTTGTCCAGCTTTTCTGTCGGGTTTACTGACACCATTTACCATAAGCTCATCTCACCTCAATAACTTTTGGATTTTTATTTGGTTTTGTGGGTTTTTTTTACATTGGTCTGTTGCTGGCAACATATTTCTTCTACCTTCATTCATCTTAAATACCTTATCCAAAATCAGGGGGCTTTTTGTGTCCCTTGACTTCCTTCAAATATAGTTTTAACTGTCTCCCTCTGAAGTATTTAATCACCACAGATAATGTCTAAATAATGTTCTTCCTTTCACATCAAATGCAGCTAAATTATTTTATTAGCAGTGTTATCTTGCTCTAATGCCCTAAACCAGCCTGAATATTCTGATCTCTTAATATTCAACTCAAATGTAGGAGGTACTTTGCATCCTCAAAGTGTGTAGATGTACTGTGGAATCCAGTAGTATATAACTAAGGTCTACCAGTATGCTAAAACCCAAAGAAAAAATCAGCATCCTTCTACAAAGGGACAAGATGTCCAAAGATGATAACATTCTGCTAGGACGAATATCAAAACTAGAGATTTGCTTTCAACACACAAGTTCACTTTTGCAGAGGACAAAAAGAGAATGGTATCTAGCTGACAATCTAACAGATGTTCTGACACGGCTCAAGGCAAGTGAGAATCTTGGCTATGAAGTAGAAAAAAAAAGAAAAGGAAAGGAAAAAGAAAAAATCGGCCGTCCCAGCAGGATATGCCTGAAAGAATGAGAAACACTGTATGCATTTAGGACCCTAAATGGGCAACCTGGACAATGTCATGAACATGGTCCATACTAAACTCAACTTCAGTTCTGTTTTTCAACAGTCTTAAGTTGTCAAGTAATAATTGGGGGGGGGGGTGTGTGTGGAATCTGACAAGTTTTCACATATTCATAAAACACACATTTGTGATGACAACCTCAAGCAAATCGCTGCTAAAAACCTCTCAAAATTCAAAATTGTTAATTGTCATGAAATAGTATACATGTAATTTAAAAGAAGGGAAATGCTAGTAAAACTAGTTAAAACATATAAATAGTGAACCTGCCTGTCAAATTCCCAAATATAACCACAATGTTTGGCCTAATTAACAATCAAAGGTAGCCTTTTTTCCATATGCACAGATTTTCCTTCCCATAATTTGTGGCCATTTCAAAATGTCCCATTAACGTCAGGCTCATTCTTCCTGTGCTCACTTTCTCATTACCAGGCAAGTTTTCCAACCAAGGACAATAAAAAGAAAGTGCTCAAGGCAGTGATATATTTCAGTTAGTGGTATATATCCAGTCATTGAGACCAGTATCATTAAAAAAAACTGAAACACACTCATACACTAGAAACTACAGACTTAGATCCTCTACTAATATATTTTCTTACTAGACTATTCCAATCCAGATTTCCAATGTGAATTACAAATATCACCAAGTAAATAGTAAAAACTGAAGTATTGTTTTTTGTGTTCATGTTTGTATGCTTCTTAAAAAAAAACAAAAACAAACCCAGCCACGCAGTTCACTTTATGATTAAAAAGCACACCACTGGGAGAACTTTGGATGGTCAGAATGCTAATGTTCCCTACAGAGGTCTGTGTTAAAAATCCTGCTGCTATACAACACATCAGGTAAATGCACACTGTAAATGCATGCTTACTTTGTGGCAGTCTGGGGGCTGCAAAACAACACAAGCTTTCCACAGTACTCAATTACAAATGATGCAAAAACATCCACTCCTTCACAATTTGCATCTCAACTCCTAGTATTTTAAAAATTCTGCATTTTGGAAATTATAGAAAGTGCTATCACTAATGTGATAAACTAACCTTACTACAATGTACCATTTCTCATACTGTGCCAACTTTAAGAGTGTTGTCCTCTTTTGCAGGTTTGGGTAAGTAATATATTACACAGTAGCATTTTATAAGAATGGTTATGGACACAACTCCTATTCCTTTAAATGGAATACAATTGCATGCTCAAGTATGAACGGAGAGTTTGAAGATTAAACAGGATCATTTCAACACTGCATCCTGCCTGACAAAACCCATACAGAACACCATTAATTAACTGGATGAGATTCTCTGAAAATTCTGAAGTGACAAAAGGTTTATGGCAGAAGTATTAAATTCTTCCTTAGCAAGGCAGCATTACATATTTATCTTCAGTACAATAACAAAAGCCAAACATCTCTCATACTGTTCAGTTTATTTTTAATGATTGGAGTTTACCATAGATTACAGTTTCTGGGTAATTTCTATAAATAATTCTATAAATAAATCTATAAATAAATTTGACCAAACCTCACTGTATTCATAGGCCCCAGGGAGAAAAGGAAAGGAAGGGAAAGGAAAGCAGCAGCACTATGCACTGTGAAAGAAAGTAAGATGCTGAATCTAACCAATTTTAATTGGTTTGTCTGGAAAATATGATATAGAAACATCACTATGGATTTACACTTATAAATTAAAACTGGATTTATTTGAAGCTAACTTCCTTCTCCACCTTAAAGATAGCTCAAATCATATGAAAAAAAGTAAGTAACTGTTTTGCAACAGTTTGCACTTTTCAAATTCATGTTAAAAAGTCAAAAAGAGCAGCAGTGAATTGAACTACAGAAGTCAGTGCTATCAACTGCAAATTCTTTCTGATCCCTAAGTTGTGGATCCTGTGAAAATCCCATTTCAGGGATATTTAACATTCTTGCCTCTCATTTGTTGCCAAAATTGTGAGGATACAGGGATTGTTGAATTGCTTTCTCCCTTCCCTTGGATGGGCAGGCAAGTGGGGCAAGGTCACAGTGATTAACCAGCTTTCACATCTTCTTCCAGCTCCTACCCCTGATATGTGCAACTACTCCCCTTGTGTTTCTTTACTCTTTTGTAGTTGAGATAGGAATAACTTTGTTTTGGGAAGTGAGTGAGGGAACTCTGCCTAGGAAAACTAGGTTTCCACCATCCCCTGACTCCAACTAGGCTCAATCACAGCAATCCCATCAGGTGTTTTTCTGCATCTTCCCAGGCTGAGAGGAAAACAAAACTGGTGCACCAAAAACTATTAATTACAAAAGCACTGCACAATTTCTTGCAAATTTATGTAGATATGACCTTCAGGGCAGAAGAGACACCGACAATGACAAAAGTCAGATCTTCAAGGATTGACTGGGAAAGTTAAATTTCCAGTTTCTCCTCAGAGGAATGAGGTTTCTCTTCTGTCAGCTAGCATGTTTTTCTGTGATAGACAGCTACCAGGTCAATCTCAGAAATGCAACAGGACTCGAGACCTGAGGTAGATTAACAAATCCAACCAGAGCTTTGAAAGTTAATATAAAAAGCTATACAGCCCTAATCTGGACCCAGCAGGCACCTGACTTGACATAATAGTACTGCCCAGTGCAGAAACAGAGCTGCATTTTAAAAACACTGTGTGTTTGTCCCCACAGGTTAATACTTTGCACAATTAACTGGAGCTCTTTGGTAGTTTTCAAGTTGACAAGACTCAAAAAACCTGAGGACTACTGAAAGTACATGTGTGAAACTAGTCAGATTGAATTATGGCAGCAAGTCACATCAATCACTTTTTCTGGAACACAGATTCAGTTGGAAAACTATTGAAAGCTAAAATTTGACACCACAACATCTATAGCATGGTGTTGAAATCAGCGTATTACTCTTGTCTGTACAAGACAAGAACCCATGCCACTATATTTAATTAGAAGGAAAGTTTAAAAACTCAATCAAAATCAGGAAATATCAGGCAAATGTCAACTGTATTGCCTTAATTCAACACATATGCATGGCTGATTTATGTTTTTAACTAGTGCATAAGTGTTTATATAACATAATGTTACTATCTTTAGGAAATGTCCTTAGGGAAATATATATTTTGGCTGTTTCCTTTGCAATTTAGACCGAATTTTGGTTATGCCTTGAAACATACCATTTCCAAACTCCCTTCTTTTTCTGGTTGTCATATCAAATAATTTCTCTATATCATTTAGATAAATTTTAATATTATCTTTAAATGTTCACAGCATGGCTTTCTTGCTTGCAGATCCAGCTGGCCTGAGCATGGTATATTTGAAAGCAGGATATTATTGAATGATCTATATTCTAAAAACACACCATTACTTTCTAAAAATATGAGAATATATAAAGAAATAAGGTTTCCTATGCTTTGTTAACCTAACCTAACTAAAGGTCAAAGAGAGCAAGGCAAAAAAGAAAATACATAAATTACGCATACTTACACAGCAGTTATTCAGTTTGTGTTTATTCAGTCTTTACATAGTCATGACCTATTTCAGGCAAAACTCTGTAACTTGGTTTAATGCTTACTATTTGTGGCATTTGTCTCAGCCATAGAAACTATTTTCTCTGAATCCAAGGCTAGCAGAAATTAATTACTTCATTATGTGTTTACAAATACAATTTGTTCTTTTAAGTATATTTGCCATACCACTGAAATCATCAACTTGAGATGCTAGTAAAAGAATGTATCATCATCCTGTCATTTTATTGTTCTTTAAGAAAACCCAAGGACTAAAAAGCCTTGCATGTTTAATGCTGCAGATTAAATTAGATTCCTGACCCTAATGATTTGATATTCACAGCTCAAAAGCAGACAAGCCTTAGTCTAGATTTAAATATGTGGGTCATCCTCTCAAAGGAAAACTTAATAATTAAAAATAATATTTTTTTAGAATCACATATATTCTCTCCTTAAAGCTATTCAAGTCCAAAGTAAAGTACTTAGAGGTTCAAATACTCAAGACAGAAGCCTGAAAAGAAGGTTATTGTCTGCATTTAAGATTACTCAGAGAGCACATAAAAGTAAATAAATTTATTATTTCTAAACAAAATAGATAGACTGGACAGAAATATGCTAAATGCACTAATTTCCTAGAAACAGATGGCTCTGGTTCAATAGTCACATAAACAAAAACAAATTAGACAGAAAACCAAAAAACTTGACTGTCAGTTAAAATGCTTGAAAAATTGAAAAAAATCTTTCTGGTTTTCTTCTGTTCATTAGGCTGAGTTGGTGGCTAGCAAAGAGGAAAATAAAGAGGAATAGAATCACTAAAATGTAATTACATAAACATTTTAGAATAACCAAGAAATTATTTTACTGGTATATCCCCTACTCTTCATCACCAACACCATGTAACAAAAGGATGCCTTCTCCACACTCTCCCTGGGTGCCAGGGAAGGTCATGGAGCAGACCCTCTTGAGAACCACCACATGTCCATGACAACCAGGGAATCAGGCCCAGCCACACAGGTTTGTGAAAGGCAGGTTCTGCTTGACTGACCTGATCTCGTTTTCCATGATGACACACTTAGGGGATGAGTGAAAGGCTCTGGATGTGCCCAAGTGGACTTCAGGAAAGCCTTGGACACCATTTCCCACAGCAGCTCCTACAGAAGCCCCCATAATCCAAGCAAAAATGATCAGTGACCTGACACACACAAGTACATGGGGCTGGATGGGATCCATCCAAGGGAACTGAGGGAGCTGAAGGAAGTCCTCACTGAGCCCCTTTCAAACATTCACCAGCACACCCAGCTGACTGGGGAGGTCCCAGCTCACAAGCGGTTTCCAAATGCAATACCTATCTAGAAGAAGGGTTAGAAGGGAACTACAGGCCTGTCAGTCTGACCTTGGTGCCAGGGAAGGTCATGGAGTAGACCCTCATGAGAGCCATCACATGTCCAGGACAACCAGGGAATCAGGCCCAGCCACACAGGTTTGTGAAAGGCAGGTCCTGCTTGACTGACCTGATCTCCTTTCCTATGATAAGATGAGGGGATGAGTGAAAGGCTCTGGATGTGCCCACCTGGACTTTAATAAAGCTTTGGGCACCATTTCCCACAGCATCTCCTGCAGAAGCTGGCTGCTCATGGCTTGGCCAGGTGCTCTGTTGGATGCACACAGAACTGTTGGGATGGCCAGAGCAGAGGGTGTTGGTGAATGGAATTCCATCCAGTGCTGTTCCCAGGGCTCAGTGCTGGGACCAGCTCTGTTTAATATCTTTATCAGTGATCCCTGTGAGGGGATTGAGGACACCCTCAGTGAGTCTGCAGATACACTGAGCTGGGTGGGAGTGTTGATCTGCTGGAGGGCAGCAAGGCTCTGCAGGGGGATCTGGACAGGCTGCATTGATGGGGAGAGGCCAGAGGTCTGAGGTTCAACAAGGCCAAGTGCTTGTGCCTGCTCCTGCCCCTGGGTCACAACAAGCCCTGCAGGGCCACAGGCTGGGGCACAGTGCCTGGAAAGATGCAGGTTGGAAAAGGTCCTGGGGGTGCTGGTGAACAGCACCTGAACATGAGCCAGTGAGTGCCCAGGTGGCCAAGAGGCCAATGGCATCCTGGCCTGGATCAGCAACAGCATGGCCAGCAGGACCAGGGCAGTGACCAACCCCTGTGCTCAGCACTGGTGAGGCCACACCTTGAATCCTGTGCTCAGTTCTGGGCCCCTCAATTCCAAAATGACATTGAGGTGCTGGAGAGAGTGCAGAGAAGGGCAATGGAGCTGGGGAAGGGTCTGGAGCACAAACCTGATGAGGAGCAGCTGAGGGAGCTGGGGGTGTTTAGCCTGAAGAAAAGGAGGCTCAGTGTAGGTCGGATGACAAGCACTAGAACAAGAGAAAATTGCCTCAAATTGTATCAGAGAAGTATTAGATTGGTCAGTCAAAAAAATTTCTTCTCTAAAAGACTGGTCAAGTATTGGAACAGGCTACCGATGGAAGCAGTGGAATCACTGTTCTTGAAAGTTTTCAAGAGACTGACAGATGTGGCACTTAGACGTGGCTTAGGGTGAACGTGGCTGAGTTGGACTAGATATATTGAGAGGTCTTTTCAAACCTAAATGATTATATCATTCTAAGTTATCAATATTTCATCACTAGAATTCTGTTGCATAGAAGAAAAATATATACATTGTTCCATACCTCAGACAGGAGGCTCCTCACACATGAGCCAAAGAAAATAGGTAGATTTAAACAATTATTTTAAAAAGCATGTGTATAATTTTTCATTAATAGTAATAATGCTAATATAAATATGCCAGCTGCAGGAGTAGCCTAAGCAACATAAACTGTAGAGTTTTTTTAATATGCAGACCCCAGTATTCTGCTCAGGCTAAGCCTGCAATATTCGCAGTGACACTAAGCATAAAAAGCCACAGGAAAGTCTGAACTCTTAACAATTTCAGCAACACTCTAATGCAGATTTTATTTGATTTTTTTTAAAATGAAGCATCTTTTCAGTAACATTCCATTTTTAAGAGTTTGGTAATAGAATACTGAGATTTTCACCTCAGGGTTACTAAATTCAATATGGCCCAGATCAATAATGACTCAAAGTCATCAACATTTGATGAGAATTTGGAGCTCAGGTTAAAATGTATTATGAACTTAGACTAGCTTCAATGAATAGCTTCATAACTGACACTAACATGTATGGCTGCTGGCAGTCTCAATACAGAGCCTTATATTCACTGGGAACACAGATTTACTTTCTGGACCTACAGCAATCCTTCTGAATCAGGATTACAGCCCAGAAACTCGCACTATGAGGAAGTTCAGACTGCTAGCTGCTTATTCGTACCCGTCCCAAGAATAAAACAGCATTAGAACCCAGACACACTTTTTAAATAGCACATTTGCTTCATTGCTTAGAAAGAGAAAATAAATTATTTCAAAGCTAGATGACCTCAGGCTGCACACCAGAACAGAATAACCCTTCCCCTCAAAGACCAATTTATTATAACATCTGGTTTACACAGCACCTTAATCCTGCTAAAATACAAACTGCTTGTTTAAGAAATTAACATTTTTTAAAAGCTTGGAAACTGTATTCAGGTAATCTGTCATATGACATCTGATTAGAACAAGCACCACATTATTCGCTACTAAAGAACAAGCATACTCAGATTTCAAAGCAGCACAGATGTGGGAAGATCCAAGGCAGAAGAGAGCAGGTGGCAGGCTAGCTGGCAATTATAAAATGCGCACGGTTATAAAATGACTAAGACTTAATTGTCAAACCTATACATTTTAAGCTAAGAAAATAGTAATTGAGCATTTGTATAGCATTTTGCCTTTTAATATTAGAAAGCAGAGAGATCTCTTCTGTACATTTAAAGTTATGTCGCTGTTCCACAGCCAGCTTTCAAATAAAACCTTCATGATTAAAAACCTCACTCAGTTATCAATATCCTATATCTGAAACACAGTGCTTTGATAGCCCAGGTTGAGAAAAACAAAAGCACAAAATGCATTTTAACCAGAAAGGAGTTCAGCACCAGAATGATCAGAGTCTACAGTTCAATAATTAAGAAAGAATGGTAACTACCTCATTTCCAGCATCGAAATAAACTGTGTAAAAACAATGCTTATGTGTACTTTTACTTCCAGTATTTTTGACAATCCTAATTTAAAGGTTAACAGTATATCAAATACAAGTGACATATACTAAGTTTCCCATGCTCTGTGCACAAAAAAAGTTTTTACTACTCCTGCTTTGGTAAAATCAAGCCAGGTGCTCCTGCAATATCAGAAACACCCAAATGCCAAGAAGTGCTGCAGGATAACATGAAAAACAAAAATAATGAGAAACATCATTTTCTATCCATACATCTGGTCCAGCTGGAAGGGATCAGGCACTGTCTTTCTCCACCTTTATCTCCTCTTTACAGAGCAAGCAAATATCAAAAGGTCAAAAGTATTCACCAGTCATTGAGACAGAACTTGGAACTCTATCTTCATAGATTAATGAGCAAAATAATGATATGAAATGGAGATTCCAATGGAGATGATGAGGAATCTGTAAACCAAAAGGAATTATAATCCTGGCCTCACTGAAGGCAATGATAAATCTCCCAATGATTTCTTAAGGGCCAAGATTTTCATGCAACAACAATATTCTTCATACAAGCAATGAACTCTTACAAAAACAACATGTGTTACATATCACATAAAATCAAATCAGAACAAAGAGTATGAGGGAAATCCCATTGAGAGAAATGATTCATCAATAGTATGATTCCAAAAACAGTGAATACACATATTCTTGCACGAATATTTGCAGAAATGATTGAACAAGATCAGATGTAACAAAATATGTCCTTCTAATAAGTTCCTTTTCTTTTTTCTACCTCCACATAATAGGTTGCTCAACAGGGAAGTAAAGGGTTAAATGGCTAGTAACTAATGCAATAATGGCTTAACAACATATTCAGGCTACAAAATACTACATCTCAAAGGAAGTCCATTGCCTCTAAATTTCCCTTAATTACTAATAAGCATACATAGAACAAGTTTTCCAGTCACCTTTTAGTGAGCTATAGGAAAAAAAAATTCAGAAACCTGAGCTAAGTAAATTAAGATCTCAACAACCTGTAAGATCTTACAGATCTTTTCCTTTTCAGAAACAGAGCACAGACATTCAGTCATAAACCAAAAACGATCTTTTAAATAAACTTTTTCTTGGCTTGTTTTGCTTTGAAGAGTTTTGTTGATCAGCACGAGAAGAAGTTTTTAGCAATTCCTCCCAGGTTCTTACTCATATGCAGTTTGCATGAATAGTAGAGCCAGCACTATATGAATATGCAATGTAGTCCTGGGTAAGTATATGAGTTCCTATATAGCAAAAAAACCAAAACCAAAAACAACCAAAAAACCCTCTCTAGAGCCCCATTACTTCATTTCCATGCTCTCAAATACAACTGAGTCAGCAACAGATTGAGTTCAAGAACAGGACAGATGGAAAGGTTTCATAAATTATACAGGTAACACGCTCTTGGTATGTGCCTCCACCTACATTTGTTCCCAAATCTGAATTTAAGCATCCTGACTGCAAAGCAAACTGAGTATTTTTTCTCTCAGAATTTGTGAAAGGTAGTAAGTCATAATAAATTATTGCAATTTTACCTAAAACAAAATGGGAATGGACTGGAAAAGCATTGTATCCTATTATTTCCATACAGCCTCCCTTTTTTTGTGGTCTAAAATTCCAACTATTTAACCTTCCCTCATAAATATGATTTTCTAAATTTACTATTACTGTTGACTTAGTCTTTCTGTTAAGTATTCTTTTTCTCTTTTTTTAAGTACCACCATTAAAACTACACTAAAAATGTACTAAAGGCGTTTGGATCACTGCTACAAAGAAATACAGAAAAATTACCTCTCTGTTTTGCAATACTGATACTATCAATCTCCCAACAGCTTGATTTCTTTTATTATTTAATTTAATTTTCAGTCCTAACTAAAGAGTGACAACATGGCAAGACTAGCTCCTTATGGACATAAACTCAGTGCATTCTAAAACTTGGGCAGAGAAATAACTTTACAATGCTGTAAGCATGTTTTCATCCAGCTATATAACCTCATGGAAGGAAAAGGGAAAACATTACTCTTTCTCCTTCCCTTGGTAAATCATTTTACAATGCCTAAGAAGGAAGCTGTTTTCTTCTCTACAAACCATTCTTTATCTACTTTGATACTTAAACCCTATGGAAGCAGTAATCAAAAAGAATAAATTACAAGGAAATAAAAACCTCAAAGTATCCAAAAATAATAATAAATCAACCTAAGAACTGAACATAATCTAATCTTTCTATCAAATTAGGCACTGTGTACAGTATAGTGCTTCCAAAACACTAGTTCATGTATTAACAGGCATCTCTAAAGTACAAATATCAACAGTGCAGTGCAATTGATGAACAATATTAAATTACTGTAATCATCTACACTTGGGATGCCAATAGCAGGGAAAGCAACTCCACTTGTTACTCCCAGAAGGATGAAAAATATACTACTTTATCAAACTATTTTGATGTTGGCTGGCACACAGTCCACATCCCTGAGCTACCAGAGAAGACAAGGGAAAAAAGAAGCTAACACGTTTCCTTAGGAGTGAAGAATGACAATCCCGAGAAAAGGTCTGATGACAAAATGATTTAAGACAGAGTAACATTTTGCTAAAACAAGCAGAACTGAGAGGTGGACGTTACACACCACTTGGTTTCATGTCTGTGCAAGAGGCAGAAGAGGGATGATGATCCAGTTCACATCCATGATGTGATGAAAAATATATACAGTAATTTCACGACTATAAGGTGCACTGAATTATAAGGCGCACCTCTGGGAGTCGACAAATTTCGCAACTTTGTCCATATATAAGGTGCACCGGACTATAAGGTGCACTTTTTTTTTTTTTTTTTTTGGTAGCAAGGGGTTGTGCCACACACAACAAAGTAACGATTTAGTAACAGATTCGCACAATGGTGGGGTTTACTGGCAGGTGCTCAATTTGCAGACATTTTTCACAGATTGGCGTAGTCTTTAAACGCGGCCCCAGGCACCCTCCCTGTGCCGTGAGCCTCGGCACTCCCGCCCACCCCTAGCGCCAGCTGGCACGGCTCATGGCTCCCACCCGGCGGTCGCAGCAGGTCCCGGCTTCCCCCACCCAGCGGCCGCGGCCACCACTGGTCCCGTCTTCCCCCGCGCAGCCACGGCTCCCGTGGGTCCCGGCTCCCCCCACACGGCTGCAGGTCCTGCGGGTCCCAGCTCCTGCGGGTCCCAGCTCCCCCCGCACGGCCACGGGTCCTGGGTCAGCTCGCAGCTCGCACTTCCGGGTTGGCAAATATGCAAACTTTCTCCATATATAAGGCGCACTGGACTATAAGGTGCATTTCCAGGTTCGGGTCAAAATTTCAGTCAAAGGGTGTGCCTTATAGTCGTGAAATTACTGTATTTCTAAAATGGAAAATCTGTCAAATGACAATTAGGAACAATTCACTTGGGGTACAACCATTTTCCCACTGAGCTTATTACAAATCATGTGACACAGCCCTTCTCCTATTAGATACAAATGGCTCCTACAGGCTCCTAGAGCCCATGACATACATTCTCCATTTCTTCGTGCAGTTGATGAGTCTGTTTCCCTACACAACTGTATTAAATGCTGATGTTGCACCCTAATAACATATTAGCTGTCAAGAAAAGGAAGCACGACTCGTTCAGGTCAAACACTTTACCCAGCCAGCATACCTACAGACTGCCTTATTGTCCCTAAAAGGTAAAGCCCTTTTGTAACAGAATATTATTTTTAAAATAAACTACTTTATCAAAGCAATGGGATAATACTAGAGCATCCAGATGGAAGTACAGAAAATCAAGTTAGTTTTGTTGAGGACATCTGGAAGGACGGACCTACAGCTAGTTCTCCTAGCAGTGTCTCTGAAGACACAGCTTCTATATATTTTGTGAGGAGGTGTAAATTTATAGATAGGAATAGGGCCAGTCTTATTCAATTTCTCAAACGTCATGGAAATTCAAAGACAGACTTGATTTCTCTCTTTGGGGAGGGGAAGATTAGTTTGGGGATCCAGATGATCAAGCACACAACCAACCCAACTTTGCTTCAAACACACCCTTTTCACTTGTCTTCCAAGGGAGGCAGATTTTCAAGACAGCAGACTAATTTACAATGCTTATTCTCAGTTCCAACATGAAAATTATACATTTTCAATCTAGTATGATTCAATAAAATTTACCAGAACACAGTTATACTAACTGCCATTAAAACCCTTATCTCTGATTAAAAAGAACCTTAACAACAGGCCTAAATCGAATTGTTAGAACTGTTCCATGCATCAGATAAAATGCACAAAGTACCTAATCAGTTCTATCATCAAAAGATAATATATCTGCATATTACAAAGAGAAGGTATCTTCTTTTTCCTTTGCTTTTCTTTTAATAGAGAAGAATCTATTTTTGCAAGTAAAATGTTATTAACTGCAATTAAGAGAAAGAATCAAGCCTCATACAACTTGACAGCATTATGTTCTACTAATTTTTAGTGAACAAGAATAGTATTTATATTAGAAACCATAGAGAGCTTTCATGTGGCTTAATCAACAACATCCTATTATAACAACATTTCCAGTATCATTACACAAATTACACTGAACATTAATATAATTTTTTCTGTTGTATCTCTGCCAGACAATTAATACTTCTCTACACTTTAATGGTATATGAATACTGTGGTGGTGTACACACAATATTCTGTTTTCCTGAGAGGCAAGCAAATGAATCAACATTCAAAATATATAACAACATGAAAGATTTTGAACCTACCTTCTTTTTCTGGGTTCTGTTCCTGCCTCCCAACCAATCATCCATCTGCTCCTCAATCTCTTCAATTGAAGCTCCATGATCATAAGATGGTATATATGCATTTGATTCCAGAGCTGTGTATACAGGGAATTCTAATTTTGGTTTCTTGACTTTAGGCTTCTTCTCTTCTATACAAAAGCAAAAAAGAAGAAAAAGTAATGCTACTAGTACTGCAGGCATTACTGCAGGTAAAACTTCAGAAGCAGGTTTAGCTCCTCAACTCTTAATCCTATCTTAAAACTTCCACTGAGAAAGTGGCTTCAATTTCTTTGTTAAAAAGAGAATCAGAGTTTTGCATAATTTTATTTTTATTAGAAGTAAATAGCAATGCACTCACTTAGCCCCTCTTCCATCTGAACTATGTCTGAAAGGGCCAGATGAGTTAGCTCTTGTTACTGCTACACCACTTGGCAAAGATTAGTACAGGCAAAAGCACAGGAGCTGTTAAAAGATTCTGAAGTTCAGCTAGCTTCACAGAACTTGGCAAAGGCAGAAAGGTGAATTTTAGACAATTCTGTATTACTTTATGGTCAGCTATGCTAAGTAGAAGCCTCTGAGTCAACAGATGGTTTCTCTATTCTCAGATTTCTTCTACCACAAATAGCTCTGTTCTAGCACTTACATATCTAGGAAGATTTAAATGTTGGGCCCCATTTCTAACACTGATTACTCTTTTCTGCTCTCCCTGCCTTTCAAATGATATGAAATGGGAGCAGCAAACTCATGGGAAAGGAAGGAAGGACCACAATAACCTAAACCCCAGCACCTAAAAATGCATCCACTATATAAGATGATTTCAAAAATAAGATTTAAAACGGACAATTGACAGAACTTTAGGAAAGAAGATGAGTAGTAGAAAGAAGCTTGAATATTCAGAAAGCATCCAGAAACCTCAGGTGTGCCAAGTAGGACTCTTCTCTTTTTCCCTCTTGTATTCAAAATATGCTGTATTCACAATGACTAAACGCTCCTAAACTGAAAGAGCTGATCTAATATTCCACTGCAATCAAGAGGGAAGTTCTACACCCCACTCCAACTTTTCACTTTCAACTGCATGTCTTTCTATTATGTTTCTACAATCATCCAATCACTCAGCAAACTACTTCAATTTACTATGCAAGTAGAAAACTACTCTTAATACTCAAAGAAATAGAAAAAATCCAAATAATTTAAAGGTGGTGGGTAAGGAAAAGAAGAACCACACTTGTCTGATCAGTTTATCTGCCTTTGCAACCACACCCTAATATTTCAGAGGAGAAAAATCTCTTTTAAAAATTCCTAAAGAGGACAGAGGACTGTTCCCTGCACACTCTCGAGCAGAATTTCTTTTTCTAAAAGTATATGTGCAGAAACAGCACACTGAAAAAGACTCTATGGATTTGACAAACCATAGGAACTGAGTATTTAGGAAAACAATAAAGGGATAGAGAACTGTTTCAAGTCCAAAATGAACAGAAGAGCCATAAAGATCTTGAAAGTTAACAGGATGACTAATGAGCTTTTAAACTTTTCACTGTTCAGAGTTTCAGAGTTTCACTGCACATTGTTCAGAGACCTGCTTTTGTAAAGAATTTTCAAATTTACCTTTCAAATTTCAATAAATAAAACACTAAGTTCAAATTTGTATTTGGATTTTTTTTTTTAACATCCTTCTGTAAGGATGTGTAGAAAATATAATGAAATGACAGATATCCCTCAAAGTTAAGAGAAAACCCAAAAGTGTAATACTAGCATTTGTCTCACTATGCAGATAATAGTAAAGACAACACAGGTACAATTTTTTTTGTCTATTTTAAAAGGTAATTTTTATAATAAATAAATAAATATTATCTCGTTTTACTCCAATATTGCCATGTGTAACAGCTTCTAGAATCCCTTAAGAGTTGTATGGGAAAGTAACAATAGCTATACCAGCTCTTTATTGCAAACACTGATACTGGCAAAAATATTCTAGGAAGTTAACTTCCATGACAATTTTCACCACCTTATTTCAATCCGTCAAAATAATCAAGCACACTGTGTGTGTTCACTAGGAATTACTTAACAGTGGAAATACCCTATGACAGTTGGCTTTTCCTGAATGTTGCACTCCATTAGCTACTGCTTACTAAAATATGCAAATAGTTAAAGCCTGAATGCTTCTAACCAACATCTAAAAATTAAGAGCACAGCCTGAAATAGGTCATCTAGGCTCTTGCTGTAGTTTTGGAAGTATTTCTGTAACAATTTCCAGAGGACACTGTGCTCCACTTTAAAATGAGGTATCAAAGACAGTATCTAGGCTTTCTTCAGGCAGTTAAGTGACAGAGGAAGACCTAACACAGATAAGACACCCTGCTGTTTGCTGACTATCAAAGGAATGAGAAATCCCACCTAGAGAAGATGGCTGTACAACCTCAAACAAGCACTCAACCAGAATTAAAAAATCCTTATCTCTACTGTCTCCCATGCATATACAAAAAGATGAAGGAGTTCAACATATCTCTTGATACCACAATGGTTGTCATATTGAATTAAAAAAAAAATAAATAGAATTGAAGTCACAGCAGCTTTGACATAGGGCAGCCAAGTATTGGTGCTCTTTCAGGTTAATATGGAGAAAGCAAAACAAAGCACTGGAACTATTTCACCCAAACCACAGAAGTCCACAGGAGATACTCAGGAAGAAACTTTCCCTCTTTCATGTTATCTTTTCACTATCAGCAATTCAATTGGCAGCCTAAAAGACACTTCCGACCTGACCAGGCACTTTGCCCTGAAGAGGATACTGATCAGGTTTTCCAAATAGTAGATGACGCCTAGACAGCTGAATCCTGTATCTGCTAAGGCTTGACAGACAGCCAGGAAGTTGGTGCAGCTGCCCACCACTATGACCTAAAGTAAGGATGTGTTTGATCGTGCTGACAGTACAGACAACTGCAGCTGTGATTCTGAATTTTGAAACACAAGTGTTCCCTTAATATTTAGTGTTGTTTTCCAATGGTGCTGGGTTTAGGCCATCCACTATAACAGAACAGGCTTTAAAAAGATGTTTTTCTCCTCCAGTCTCAAATATTGTTTTAATATTGTTACACACAAAACTATCTAAAATGCAGGGAAAACATACAGAAAAGATTTTCTAGGTTCCTCTCAGTTCTGTGACAGTGAGGTCAGTATCTGCTGGAGACCCAGTCAGACCACAGTGCCCTGTGTGGGCACCAATATCCAGCAAAACCTTCACTATAACCAGAGTTACTGGCACTCATACAACTAAACACTGGGGAGAGAAAACAATCCTGGTAAAACAGAGCCTGACTTCAACAGGGTAAATTAAAAGCTTACTCTCATTAATATTTTCTGGGAAGATGATGTACTTTAATTGCCAAATTATAATGTAGTAACTTTTTTAGTTTATCAAATAGAATTCAAAAACAAATGGAAATTTTTTGTATATATGGAATCTAAGATCATAAGGACAATGGAAACTGTTTAATATCTACCAGTTCAATGTCAATGGATCAGTATTTTATATGACTTATAACTTTCAAAAAGCTCTACTATTTTTTAGCAGAAGGAATTTTGTTTTATCATTTCCCAAATTCACATGGTAAAAATACTAATTTTCTGTAAGTATTTACACCTTTAGAACTATCAAGTTCCTTACCAGAAGAATAAAATCTACTGTGTATTTAACAACTTAAGAGTTAAAAAAAGAGAGATGCAGCTATGTCCCCTATGTTTGAACAGCATATGAACACACCTATCACTGGGATGCCCAGACTTTACAGATAACAATTAGCTAACTCCCCTAAAGTACAAAATGTTATGTTTTAAAGGCCTCCAATACTGTTCTTCTACTGGTTATACATTTTACTAGTTTATGGTGCCATGATTAGGGTTTTGAAGTCTGATGAATTACTCGCACATAATCAGACACTTTGATCTTCCTCATTAGTTCTTCCACCTTGCTACTACATTAATTTTACCATTGGCAGAATTAATAGTTCTAGCTAATGGTTAGTTGCTTTAAGATACATCAGGTGTCAGATAAAGAATCAGCTATACTTTATGGATCAAGTGGCATGTAATAAAACAGTGATGCTTTTCCCATAAGTATCAGAGGTGCTCCATTTTAAAGTTTTCAGAAAAAATCATATTGATTTTACACATTAGCTGATCTAAACATAAAGAATGTAGAGAATTTCCACCAAAAAAAGCAGCTGCTTCACAGAGGAAGAAATAAAACCAAATCTAATTACTGAACTTTTGCAAAGAAATTTCGACACATCAAGTTGTAGCTCTCCCTCTCTGCAAGGCTTTTAAGCATGAACAAGAATTCACAAAAAATACAGTCAAAAAAAGTCAGTGATATCTTGAAAATCAAAGGGACAAACTGCCTGATATCTCATGCATTAGTAAACAAGAAATATGACCACACAAAATATTAGACAGCAAACATCTTTTTGGCAAATCAGTATCTCTTTTTTCAACACAGTTCACTTACCTATGTAACTATGTAACTATGAAAGACAATCAAAACACTTGTAGCATTAAAATTTTTTGAAAACATGACAAGAGAAAAATTCACTTACATGTACAGTAACATAGACAGAACACAAAGAACCCAGAAGTCTGGGGGGAAAAATGTACTAAGGTTTTGACAGACTATTGAAAAAATGGAGCAATTTATGTTCAATGTAAATACAGAGCAAACACATATACGCTTAAAAAAACATTTCTATCACAAAGTCAATGGGATTATATGAATGTATGAAGAATCAGACACAGATATATAAATCTTCTGTACTGGGACATACAAGCTACCTTATTTTTGAGCAAACTGACTAAAGACATGCTCAGGGATGAATGCATCCTCAGCTACAAAAAATGTCTCAAGCAACAGTTTTGATGATTTTCATCTTTTTTTCTGAAGATCTTCCCTTCCCAAAACTTCCAATTCCCCCAAAATACAAAAGGGTTAGAAGAAACAAGGCACCAATATTTGAGCACTAATTTGCCTTCCAACCGACATATAATGAAGCATTCATGTCTCTCTCAAATGAGACTCGTGCACTGTATTTTTGTGGAATATTTTCCATACAGTCTAAAGCAAGTTTTGTGGGAAGAGGTACCATACAAGTCTAGTTGAAACAACTGAGAAAAATACACAAGCTTAAAAGTTCAAAATTCTTTCAGCAGTCCTGCCAAAACAATCAGTGAAATGGATGATACATAGTTTGCCATAATTAGGCATCAGAGGTAACAATTAAGTGATCAGAACATTCAAACCCATACCGACCAAAGAAGCGTGTATTGCATAAATTAATTTTCTCTGAACCTGCCTGTCAGGAAATCATTACTGAGCAGCCATGTCAACACTGCATTTTGAGATTAATATTAAACACAATTACCCCAGATATTTATCAATTATTTGGAAATAAAAGAAAAGTAACTTTCAGTGTAGTGCTAGATTCCATAAATTTGGCCCAAATGGTTTACAGTGAAGAGGAAAGCACAAGAAGTAGGAACATGGACTGGCTGGCACTCTGGAACCAATCAAATCAAAAGCATTTTTGAAAATTACACAATTAAGGGCCTTATGCCAATCTGTACTTAGAAGGGACTTTGGGCAACGAACCTTTGAGGTGAATAAGCAACCTGAAATGAACTATCAGAGCAGTGGGAATTAATGTAAACTATGATTCTGTAATAACTACAGAAGAAACATGATTTTATAATCAGAAGATGACAAACTTTAGAGCATTATATACAAACCCAGGGCCCAATACTTCTAGATACATTGAAAAAACTGAATCAAGTACAGAAGACCCACAGAAATTACGGGCTCAAGAAAGGCTTTATATTCAGAAAACCTGTAGATAAATAATTTTTTTTAGGCACAGACATGCTAATAATGAACAACTGAAAGTTAAACCTGGAGACATTCATACTGAAATTAGGATATAACTATATAATAGCAAAATTAAATATCTGAACAAACCACGAAGAACAGAAGGCATCTCAAAGTTTACTGATCAAGGTTGTATCTTGAGTAACAAGGAAGCACAAACCTGAAGTGCACCACTGGTGCAAGCCAAACAAGACAAGTCAAGAGATTTTCACCTGTAAGAGTGTGAAATAAACCCATTATACTAAAAGACCTAATGATGTCTCCTGTCGCTAGGTTTCATGAAACAATATAAAAAGCTACCCAAGCAGCATGCTGTATTCCAAGCTGTCAGGAAAGGCTGACCAACCAAGCCTAACCAAACCTGATCAAATGTATTAAAGGTTTCACTCCAGCTCTGGATGTTTGGTGGCAGGCACTTGGGTAAGAGTGCTGTAAGACCCTATGGAGAAACATAAATACCACATCAGAAAAGCCTGACACAGAAAGGCAGCTCATAAAGCAGCCATAGGGCTCGTAATTTTGTATTTCAGTTAAAGCCTGAATGATGGGGGTAAGGAAAAAGGAAAAAACCCACATACTATTTCAACATGGTTTAGAAACAAAACAGTTTCTTGCCATAGGTTGTTCCACATGCCTTGTACATTGTGGCAAGAATTCTGGATTTACAATGCAATTATATTTTGTAACTGGGATGCCAGTGAAGAGCTCACCTGCAATACTTAGCAGGCACCATTTTTTAAAAAAGTCATATTTTAAAAATAGATGTAAGTTTTCATACTAAATGTCAGGGAAAACAAACAAAGAAGAAAGGAAAGTAAGAGAACTGCCAAAGCTAAGTATAAAGAAAGAAAAATTGATGTGCTGATGTGCTTCCCTCCAAAATGGACATGATGAAAGAAGTACTCCATGCAAAAACAGCTAGCTGCTAGAATTTCTACTGATAACTACTCAAACCTTGCAATTTAAATTTAAAAACTGAGTGATCTGTCCTGATTGTATGCCCATGTCATCTAAGTTTAATAATGCCTATTCAGTGCAGCTAATACCTACTGTACTTTATATCCTGTGACTACAAGGAACAGGGTTCTTCATTGTGAAAGAACCATTTCCTGATGCAGGGATCACACATATGACATGACAGGAGAGGGAGAAGTTGGAAGAAAGTTTATTAATTAAAGCACTTCCATTTAAAAATAAAACTTTGTGTTCTCACATCTAAATGTGAAAAATGCATCAAAAAATGAAATGTAAACAATTTGTACCATTTCTTCTTTTGTCCCTAAAATACACAGCTCTCTGGAATTCCTACAAAACCATATTTTATAGAAACCTAAGATTATATTGTAAGTTGCTCTATTTTTGTAAGGTAAAGTTGCTATATTTTATTAATGTAGTAACGACAGTTTTGGATGAATTGAGAAGTGCTGCAAAAGTGCCAGAAAAATAAATCAAAACTGCATAATATTGACTTCCCAATACATTATTTTTTCACACTCCTTCCCAAAAATAGAACTTTAATGACATCTCAGTACTGTCCTCTCTTTCCTGCTTAGCAAACTGTATTTTCCTCTCCAGTACCCTACTCTGGTTTTAGTTCAAACTGCCTACAGAATACTGCACAGTTTCAGTGGGAAAGCAGACAGGCAAGGGGGCAAACTAGCAATTAGGGCATGAAAAAACAAGCACTGTAAACCAGCTATTGCTAATCAGCATGAGATATGTTTACTCAATTAAATAGATGGAACCTTTATTATGACCTTGCATCCCAGGAACAGTACCTAAAATTAAGAAGAATGGGGGCAAACAAAATGCACATTTGGTGATTTACAACCTTTCTATGCTAATTGTGATGTGACAATGCAGAGTAACGTAATGAAATAAGCAAATTTAGCCTTGCATGCAAGCTTCAGGAAAAAAATGTTATTTTTTTGCCTACAGTAACATGGATGCATCACTTGTTCCTCTCTTGGGAGTCTTACTTATTAGACAAAAAGGTAACTGACAGCTCATTCTGCTGCCCAGCTATAGCACTGCTACAGCTGACCAAATAATTCCATGGCAAATCTCAAACTGCTAATTATAGGTGATCATTCTCAATCCTCCTTGCTCCCTGCCTTCAAGCCTAGGAGGGGAGGGCAGGATGCCAGTCAGTGAGACTGGTGAGGACTGGCCCCTGCTCACACGAGTGGCGCTGGGTCACCTGGCAGACATGGGAGTGCCTGACAGGGGACAGGTGAGAGGTCGAGATGACCTGGGAGGCCAAACTCACCAAACTTGTGCCTCTCAGGAGTGGGCACTAAACTACTGGAGGTAACAAGGAAAAAAGTGACTTTCACACCTGGCAGCACTTAAAAGTTCACACGTGGCCTTTCAGTGACACACAGGAATGAGCACACAATGATTTTAATACCTTGATACTTTCATTTGCACTTCTGTTTTCAAAAACCAGTCCTTCTAAAACAGTAGTTCACAGATTTTAACGAGGAATGCATGCCAGCTATTTTGAACAATGGTAATACATCGCTATCTGAAAATTTAACGAGTTTTTAATAACCTGAGTCAAGACCTTTTTCAAGGGCCCATTTTGTGGTAGGTATCTCAAATATAATGGCAGGTCTTCCTAACAAGCATTAAATGCACTATTTTGCTAGATTTGGCCTGGGCCCATGATGCTCACTGAGATGCTGAACGTTACTCATTTTCCCAAAATAGATTCAGCTACAGATAAGTTGGGAGTTATTGCTGGAACTGGATCTCTTCGCTGATTTTACAAAACTAAGCTATTTTGTAAATATAAATAATGCAGCTGTATTTTAAGTACCTAAAGGCTTATGCTTACTCCAAGCTAGTAAATTATCACGAAGCACTCAATGCACTTGTCAGAATAAAGGAACTTAAAAGCATGCATTTCAGTACAGTAAATAAAGCAAGCATGCACATACAAACACAGACAAAAAACTGTTAAAATTGTATTCGGAAGAGGGTAGGCTTAATCATTGTCAAAAGTAAATAACAAAGAAGAAAAGTCACCTATAATTATTCTGAATACTTTATTAAAGGAAATGTTAATTGCCTTCTCTGGTCTTTTATAAGAGTATAAAAACTTTAAAGCATTTATTTCAACAACAGCATGAATCCATCTCTGAAGTCTGCATCCATGCTTTTGGAAATTCAAATTAGTGTCACTTTCTATCAAAAAACAACTCCATAAAGAACTTTTAAACACATTATTTAAAAAAAAAATTACAAACAACAAGAATACAAAAATGCTCAAAAACCCAAGAGGTCACTTCTGAAAACATACAGTACATTTGAGATCTTTCCCTCCAGTAAAGCAACATTTCTAGCAAGATATGTTCTTCTTGCTACAATCTAACTGACCATCTGAGTTGTATGTTTCTATAGGAACAAACCAGCAGCCTACTGCAAAATTAGTCACGAAATTAAAAGCTTATTTAAATTTAATAGCAGTAGAGTAATATATAAAGCATGTATTTTAGAAGATTAGAAAAATGTCTGTTCATATACATCCAATGTAGAAGGTATATCGTATTACATCTTTGTTTATTAAGACAGTGGTAAAAACTCACTCTGAAGTGTTTCAAGTTCAGCCTTAGCCAGGGCATCTTCTTTCGCCTTCATTTTTGTTTCTTTATATTCTACATATAATTGTCTGGCATCCTTTAAGAAAACGTTGCAATGGCATTAGCATCCTTATACAAACAAGTAATTGCAATGGCTCTGTTTTAAGTTCTCACTTAACCTCCCAAAAAAAAAAAAAAAAAAAGGAAAAAAGAAAAAAATATTTGTTTCCTTGAGTTACAGTAATTTTCAGTCTAAAACATAGAATTTGTGTAATAAATGTTCAAATGCAATAGCGTTCATATTACAGACTATGATGCTCATTGACAGCCTGAAAAGCAAAATAGTTAGAGAAACTACCTACAGCTTTGCAGACACCATGCACCCACTTTGCTCAAATCAGCAATCTGGAAGTTCAAGGGAGAAAGAAATGTTTTTAATTAGAGCAGTGTGTGCAGGGACAAACAAAGGCAACTGCTGTTAGGCAGCAATCACCTTAATGTGAACTCATTAAGGTAACACTAACTGCATGTGCCAACTTGTTCCTCCCACTTATTTTTTTATACAACTTCTACATTGCTATAAGTGTTGAAAATACACTTTTTTTCCCTCAAGGATTAGATTCTAGTCCAAAATCGATAAAGCAAATATACACTTAAAACCAGAAGTCTTATCACACATAAAGCACAATAAGGTACACCTTTCCAAAATCTGATTAATGAGTAATTACAGATTTCTGTTGAATGCTTTCCAACATGAAAAAACAGATTGCTAAAGTAAGAAATATGGAGAGCTTTCTTACTCTCACCAGTTTAAGAGACTTATTTACTCATTGAAAAACAAGAAATCCATAATAGAAATGCTGAAACAGAGAAATTGTTATTTATCTTTATCAAGCATGCAGAATACGTGTTATATTACATAAAAATTAATTACATTATTAGAGAGACCAAATCTTAGATCTTTTTACCCAAAAATGCTTTTTGGCATTATTATACTAACAGTACTGCTTTTTACAGATAAAGGGTAACTGAAATTTGAATGCAGAATGTATTGTTAAATGGCAGTAAATACTTTTTATCATTTCAACTGTATCGGAACAAAACCTGGTATGAACATGAAAAAAGACACCCTAAGTAATCTTGAAAACAAACATCTGGCCTATGCAGTCATTACTGCTGACTAATAGTAGAAATCATCCCATTCTCCCTGCAAAGATACAACAGTTGTTCTTCATGTTATACCTGCATCTACCCTTTCAAAGCTACTTGAAGGAGGCTGGAAAGCACATGACAGGAATCGTGACCAAGCTCTGAGCAGAACTTTGTAGTGGTTTGGAGACATCTCATAGATACAGGTCAGCACACTTGAAGAATAACTCCGACAAATTCCCACAAAAGATCAGTAAAGTTCCACCTCCTTCCAAAACACCTTTTTTAAAAAAAAAATATTATTATTTTTAAACTGGGTACAGGAAATATAAATTTTGGGGGGTTTTGCCAGTTTTATGTAGGACATCTCTGCACACAAAACTAATTTTAAAGGGTTTACATAACTTTTTGCTTCTGAAACGTAACAGAAGAGAGCATCTCACGTGCTAATAGTTTTAGGATTAGGAAAAAGGGCATTCTTTAAGTAGAGTTGTGGCTAAAAAAAAAAGTGTAGTTACAAAAGGACTAGCATTACCAGCAGATACGTACATAGAGGAGACATATTTGAATTACAAAATTAGGATCAGCACTGGTTCTCTTTGTGGTTAAATTGAAATAAGAATTCATACCACACTGGAAACTTTCCTTACACTCTCAAGGTTGGGCCTACTTGCAAAATTAAGAAACAGAAACAGCCATAAATGCAATAGCTCATTTCTGCTGAGTTTGAGACATTTGGGTTGCATGGCATACACAGGATTCAGCTTTATGGATATCCAAAAAACGCTTTTGTTTAAGGCTGTGATTTCAAAATGGCTACAATTAACTGGCATTTAAATTTAACCCATTTGACACTGAAAGCCAATATTTGATGCTAAATTCTGGTGTAAAATCCATTATTGCTTGTGGGATCTCCAGACAGCAGGCACTAGGGGGTAACTGTCAATCTCTCCAGCATGTCAATCACAGAACAATTGGAAATGTGGCTCAGATGAAAATGAGACACAATAGCTGAACAACAAAGAAAACTAGTCAGAAGCACGTAAATGAAATTTGTAGTATTGTTACTTTATAGATATAGAATGGATTATCACTACAAATGGAGTAATACGCAGGTAACAAAGGCAGCATCAGTCTTTTATCTTATCAGTAATATTATTATGGCTAGTACCATAATAACAAAAAAAAAAAAGGGAAAATGCACACTTTGAAACATACATAAGTGTATACACCCAAAGAAAAGCAAAGCAAAAGCCAACGAAAAGCTTTACTGAAAATGTATTTTGAAGATTTGAAAATCAAATCCTTCCCACAAAATATAAGAATGGCTCTACAGGTTGTAAAGAAAATTAACAGGCACACCTGAGTAAAGACTTTAACCACAGACACAAATTTTATGTGTATTAGACCTTATAGGTCAAAATGAAAAAACACTAGAAAACCATTTAACATAGGAATTTCTCTGAAGAAAACTTCTGCCTTAATGTAAATACATCCCTCTCAATTTATTCTTCATTAGCTTTCAGTAAATCTAAACAGGAATAGTTGTTTTCAAGAAAATTGAGTTTTTGTAGTGTAAGCATTTAAAAATAGATTTATGCTCAGATTTTTTATTTTTCCAAAGTGATAAATGTAAGCAGTCATTTTGTATCAATACAAGGATTTTAGGGCTCTAAAGACACTGACAATATAGATACAGTCTCTTCCAATCTAATGCTCCTTTCCCATGATTCAGTAACGATTTTACAGCTCAAAACATCAGCATTTAATACTTAATGTATACTTCACCTTCAAGAGGTAATAGACATAAGAAAAGCAGCATTTTTGTACTCCTGGGGTGGAAAGATACAGAGAAAAGAAAAACAAATACATAGCCTGGAAGAGTACTAACTAAAACTCCACCTTACCTAATCAGAAATATGTTTTCATTTGCAGGAGTTTAAGAAGTTTTCAAAAAAAATTCAAAACAAATACATTTTTTCTTCTCACCATTAAAGCAGTATAACATGTAATTAGTTAAGTATAAAGAATAAGTAAGAGGGCTGATGTATGCTGGTTTATTATACTATAAATTAAAACAGGAATAGAATAAATTCAATTCAAGGAACAGAATGAAAAAAGAATGTATTGGAAATGCAAAATTCTGCTATTAGTATACCTAAATAATAGTTAAACTGCCATATATAGGAAAATCCTGTGATTACCCTCATATTTAATCACAAATGAGAATGAAGAATATTGAAAAATTCTTGAAAATACAGTTTCTCTCTTTATATCAGTATCATCTCATGTTATTGAGATTGCCCAGACAAAGCTGAGCCTGAGTTATGCAGAAATACAGAAATTCCTGACACTGAACTTTCAAGGCTTTCTTTCCTCTCTTTGTTTTAGGGTTTGAGGTCTTGCTTGGGGTTTTTGGTGTTTTTTGTTTGTTGCTTTTAAATCAAGAGATACAGCATTTATTCAAACTGTACTAAATCCAGAAGTAAAAACTTCCATTCCGAGTAAGATTCAGTCATTTTGGCTTCTCTTTGATTTTTGGGGAGGGCGAGGAGGCTTTGTTGGTTTGTTTGCTTTCTGGGTTTTGGGTTTTTCTTGTTTGAGTATTTCCCCTCCAGTAAATATCAAATCCTTCTGGCTTTCTGGTCTACCTCCTAAGAAACTAGAGATTAAGAGAAATAAAGCAAACAACTTGAAACAACTTGCTGTATGAAAATCTTCATTTCAGATTTTGTGATAAAAACAGCTTACATTTCAGTTCTTTGGGTAAGCAACTGATCCAAACAAAATTCACAGTTAACTGAAAACTTTCTCAAAGGCATACTTAAAATCAGTATACTGAAGTAAGTTTCTTTGGACTAATTTTTATTACAGAAAAAAAACTTTTTTGGAGCTATTGAACTAATTTTCATCTTTTTGAGCACAGAATTATTGTACACAATTTATATTAAAAAGAGAGAAAAAAGTTAAATTAAATTTACTCCACCAGCCAACCTTCAATTTGATACTGCAATAAAAATTCCACCCATTACATCACAGCAAAAATACTCTTTGGATAGGATTCTGAACTAGTGATATCAATGTGTTACGGTAAGAAATAACATTTCAAAAAAGAGTTGAACATTATGATTTATACTTCTTTTTGGTATTTTTACCTCTTTGCCCAAAGGCAATCTAGTAGACAAATAGGAATTGCATTACTTCCTCCTTTATAATCAAAAAATCATGCTTTGCCTGTAGAATAATCCCAGGTGTGGGGAGGCTCTTCAGCTGTGTACAGCCTGTGGGCAGCTGTGGCGTGGCTCCCAAGCCTCAGTGCACTGTGTGACCAGCAGCTGGCTGTGCCACTGCAGTCCCTGCTGGGAATTCCATGTGCCCAGCGCTGAGACAAAGGCAGCCAGAAGGGGAAACAGAGGTCAGAGCTGCAAGGCCTTTCTGGGACCCATTTCACACCCCATGAAGCCTCATACCACAGCAGACCAGTAGCAATAATTGAGAGCCAATATTGACTCGTACACGAGCTACTCACACTCTTGTGGTAGGACATGTAGACTTACTTTATATTTTTATACATATAAAGAAGCTGCCACAGCACAGGAGGCAACTAAAAGCAAATTTCTTTACTGTCTTACATTTATTAAAAACTTTTAGTGTTTTTGCAGCACATTTTTCATCCAGAGCCTCAAGCAGTACCCTGTTAGACACAGATTATTTTTGCTCACTTGCATACACCCAGAATACTTGTTTTACAATGCACTCTCCTCTGACCTGCTTCTAAGCTTCTAATTGACCTCAGGGTCAAGAGCTTCATCCTTACTTTGGTTCTCCCAACAGCTGCGAAATAGCAAGAAACAGAGCAAATGGGCAATCACTCGTGCCACACATCCTGCAATTGCTCACTCCCCACAAATTATACCAACATTGGTGCTGTACAGTAAATTGGAACATGTCAAAACCCTCAAAACCCTGGAAAGCTGGGAAATAGAGATATTTAACCTTACATACGTCAATAAATTTTTTTAGAATCTTTTTAAGGCATATGTTATTAAATGCAATAAATTTTGTTTTAATCTCACACAATTTTATAGAAAGTCACAAGTGAAGACAGAAACAACTCACAAATACATTTGCTGACCTAATCAAATCTTGCTTGGAAGCTAACTTGCCAAAGGAGATGCCCTGCTGGCAAAGCCTCTTGAGTTTAATGACACATTGCCAATCCGTTTAAGGCCAAAGCTGAACCATCTCTAAACAGGTGTTGAATTGTGATCATGGATTAAAAGAAAACCTGAGGAAAAAATGCCAAGAAATTAAACACCTCTGGGTCACTAGTTTGAATCTATTCCAGACTACTAAATCAGCTACAGTAATTACCATCTGGTAGTCTACATAAAAATAAATTACTGGCTTTTTTGTTTTAATTCATGTTTTGCTGTACAAAGGTCTTTACAAACCTAAGTTTCAATTGTAATTGAAAGCTTTGTTGATAATCTCACTAGGTTATACCTAGTGCAACTATGTACTAAGCTCCAACTGCCCTCTCATTACTGGTGAGCCACCAGTTCTCCCAACAGCTCACTGCAGGAGTGTGCTCTACACCTACAGGATTACAGATAGAAGAAGGAAAATTTATTTTCCTAACAGAAAACCATTTCTGTCCGAAACAAACAAAAATGCTTTCTGCTCCATTACCCTCAGGACAACAGCAGGCTCATAATTCAGTCGGTGTTAAAATAAATACATTCACTGCTAAATTCACCACATCAGTGAGGAGGGAAAGTTGAAGAACCACTAAGAAACATGCCTATCTTCTGTTTTCTGAAGGAAAAAAATTGTGAAGAATAATTAAAAACATTTTTCAAAAAGACCACTTTTCTTAAGTCATATGTCCGAACACACAAAAAAATCACCCTCTGGTCAGCTGGTTTTGGAATAAACTGCACTTTACTTATGGCAGCTCTCCCTCAAAACATAACTACACTTAACACAACTGTCTGTTCTGTACAGCATACACAATTTGAACAGAAATTCTTGCACACTACGTTTATTTCATTCTAAGAAGAAATTTCAAACTCAGCAAGCATTTTAATTAAGTTTTCGGGAGCTCTTTTCCTCCCTTTCTTTTTAAATATGCTGCTATTTTCCAGGTCATTCTCATGAAAGCGTTAACTAAAATGGCCTCAGAAACAATTTCTATTTTTTTCTTATCCTGTATTACAAGAATTAAACTTGGTAATAGGCAATGTAATTTACACTCCACTTAATGTTTCTTTCACAGCACACATATTTGATTTATGATACATTTTATGTATTTTTCTCCCTTTGCTTCTTCAAACAAACTTAAAAATTCTTTTTTCACTCCTAAATTTAACTAAATTCAATGTGTGGGTATAAAAACCCATGTAGTTTTTCTCAAAATACAATTGTCAACAGTTTAAAAAACCTGCTCATTTTCTTAGTTTCTCTCATCTTCCTCTCACACATTTTTCTTCCAATTTCTTGACATAAAATGCAGGCTACAATAAAATGGCATAGGCCATCACAAGGGCATGCAAACAAAGCATTTTTCTTCAGTAAAGGCCCACCTTAATTATTTTAAGTGCCTCCTTCTGAAATCTGACATTTTGAAGGAGGAAGGGAAGTAGGAGAAAGACACTCAATTGGATAAATGAGAGCCAGGCATGAGCAGAAGCTCAGCAACCTGAGTCCTCAGACACAGCTGTTGCAAGAATATTCACATTAACTAATAGGGGGAGAGATGGATGCTAGGTAAAAAAAATTCAATACAAGAAGGGCTAAAAAGTTTTATTCGTTGTTATTGTTGTTATGCTGTTTTGTTTGATTTGTTTTGGTTTTTACAGTTCAGCTGTTTTACTGGCAGGGCTTTGAAAACCTCAATGGCAGAGCAACATTCAGTTAAAAGCATTGCTACCTTTTCCCCTTTCCTGTCCCAAACATGGTTCATTTAAATATGGATGCACTTTTAGAAGTTCATCTACAATTGCATGAGTTGCAGCTGAACAACAGATTTTGAAAACAATATGTTGGCTGTAAAATGACTGGAGAAATAATTCAAATTAAAACAATAAACAAAATCCGTAGCATCCATCCTGATATCAACCACTTTCAATACAACATGTGACACTACTCAGTATCTGTACAATCCCTCATCTTCTACCTTTGTGATTTTACTTATATTAAAAGCATTAAGTATCCTGAAATCTCAAGCCTGTGTATTATTAAGAAAAAAACACTCAGATTTAAAACAGGACCTCTGTACCAGGGTATAATCTTGCAAGTACAGATAACTTTTTGCTCCATGCTGGTCATTATGCCAAAATGTTAAATATACATGAAAATCAAAAATCAGAAAGAACCCAGAGGTCTCTCTGTCAAGTTACAACACACCAGGTATCTTTTCAACTGTCATTTCAGAACACAGCTCCAACATGAGGTCACTGCTGTTCTTCTGCTCTTCAGAAGAGCTGATACCTCTTTAAGCATTGTTAATTAATAAAAAATAAGCTACAATAATTTATTTCAGTCACCTGAAGTCCTGAATAGTTTTAACACTGAAGATTATTTATGGTTTATTGCATTTTAACTCATGTAACTAGCCAGTCATGTTAAAAAAACAACAAAACAAACCCTCCAGTTAAGCAGCAGTGTCATTTACTCTGGAACCCCTATCTCTTTCTTTGCTCTTTGCTTCAAAGCCTTCCTGCTCTGAATTCCTCTACAACATGCTTCCCTTCCCCTGCCACCAAGTCCCTGCTTGATGGTCTCCAATTTTCCAGGAGTTACTGGACAGCTTCTTTGCCAGTACTACTAATTTAATGGAATAGGAATCCAAACAAGGGCTAAATTCTACAAAACATGAAACATCACTTTTGTTGTATTTTTTTCCTGCCAATTCTGACAGGCAAAGGAGATGCTTTTTGAACAGCAAACCTGAAACCTCTTATACTGACATAACACTACCTTAATATCATGAAAATTATAACAAGCCCATAAGAAGTCCTGACTTTAAATTACTCACTAATCTTACTATATTGTGTGATTTTTAAAAATTTTGCAATTAAAGCAAAAGGGAAAGTAGTATAATTATTAATAAAGTTTCAAAAATGCAGCAACAGAGTTTGCTGACCTTAATTATTTTCTATCTGACTCACCTTGATGAGGAATGAACATCAAAGCTTAATTTGGACACAACAGTTGATTAAGCATAATCAACTTGCTTTACAAACTTGAAAAAAGAAAAGGTTTTTTTTTAATAAAACAGCCCCAAAGTTCTGATGAAAATTTTAAGAGAGAGATATTAACTTTTGCCTCTGTTTGTAGGAACAGTTAAAGGCCATAAAAATGCATGCTGGAAGACCAGGCATTATTGCATTTGCAACCTTTACAAGGGTTTCAACAAGGTAAGTTTTATAACTACAGTCCTTTTCTAGCTTGAACACAGTCAAAACCCAAACACTGATGCAATTTCTACTACTTATACTTTTAAATTAATATTCAATATTTCTGTAAACCAAAGTAAAATCCACCTCACATTTCCTGACCCATATTACCAGTGACAAAGGTATTAAAACCAAAACAATGTATTTAAGGAAGATGCAAAGAAAAAGCAGGTGATATTGAAAAATTATTCTGGTAACTGATCTGACAATCCTTCTATTGGTTGAATACCAGCTAGATTTTACAGTTTATAGTATTAGATTAAAACACAATAACTGTGAGCAAGCCTGCCACACTGATATTTATAAATTATAACCATACCTTTGTTATTTTACCTCAGCAATTTCAGGTATCAATTTGTACCATTATCCAGTGAATTAGAGAAAGAAACTCCATCATAAAAAGTAATTTTTCACTGTTACCCCAAATTTAAATGGCATATTAAAATTTGCTATGGAAGTACAGCATTTGCTGATTTGAGATTAAAGTACTTTTGTTAACATCACTTAAAAAACATTGCTGTTCCTAATGAGATGGATATATATCACCTCTCTCACATCATTCAATCTTGTAGTTTTGCCTAACAGACACTGCTTTCCTAGCTTGTTAAGATTAATATGCATTTAAAATACATTAATATTTCCATGAACTGACGATATCAAATTTGCCTCCAAAGAGTAATTTTTATATATATATATATATATATATATATATATATATATATATATATATACATACATATATATGCTATGTGTTTGAGCCAAAAAATAATTAAGAACAAGTGCTACACATCTGATTATGCATTAATAACACCATCAAGAAAAATTAAGTAACACAATTTAACGTTATTACTGTTACCTGGAATAACTGAGGTAAAGCTTTCACTGTGAGACAGAACCATATTCCCAGCTTGCATGGAAGTAAGTCATGCCACTGTGGTTTGTCCAGTACCCTGCAGTCAAATAAAATTTTAAGTTTTTCATTATTGCCACACAATCTCAAAGCCAGAATTTTCCCATTACACTTTAAGATGATTAGCACTTGTCAACTCCCATAAAAATGTCTATAACTATATAATAATAAAGGTATATTTTAAACATTCAATTCAAAATATGTAACAGCTAACTTCTAATAATTTCTGTATTTTGATCTCCTAAAAGGACTTTTCTTCAAGAAGATAAATTCATAAGCCACATAATCACTTTAGTTTAAATAAAAAAACAAACCAAAAAACCACTCAAGCCTCAACCAAGTGTTCTCAAGTGCTGACAACCAGATATGAAGACTGTAGCATAAACAAAACAATACATAAAAATTAATGTCATTTGCAGTTCACTGGAGCATTACTCACTGATGTCATCAGGAAAGACGACAGGCAGAATGGTCTCTGATCTCTATCCCTCATTGATCCAGTTCATGCCCCTGCTGTGTGAACTATTTAAACCCTTTATTTCTTTCTATGAATCAATAGAAGAAATAGTGGTATCTTTTGGAGTGTCCTGAAAGTCACTATTTCCCTATGTGTTCCTTGACAAACAATATGTTAGAAGCCTTTACCAACATGCTCATTTTTAAGTTAATCACATAAAAAGAATTTATTCAGACAAGCATTAAAACCCCATAAAAACTCCTTGCTTGGAATAAATAGTAATAAAGTAATAAATTAAAGTTCAAATAAATTGAAATTTGTTAACTGTAATCAAAGGCAAAAACCCTTAAAGAGGGAAAAAGTTCTAAAATCTTCTAAAAATCAAATTGTAGAAATAATACCGTTTTCTAAGACAGATGCCTTTAATTCAGCCTTAATCTTTCAATGATTATTGATCTGATGAATAAACACCACGTGTTTATTTACAAATCCAAATCTGAAAACACATCTGCACTGGCACACTTTGTATCAGCAATAGCTGTTACTATAAATAAAGTTATTTTTCTCACAGAAAAAAGAAAATGAGCGAACTAAATCAGTAGCTGACAGAACGTTTTAAAATGCAGAAAACAAGAGAGTTCTTTCCCACCTTTCATTTTTGTCTAGAGTAGCAAGTTTGGCTTCATCTGTACTCCTGCCGCCTGTTTTTTTCTTCTTCTCCCTCTTTTTTCTGCTAAGCAGTTCATCCTTGATGTAGAAAGAACTATGGTTACAGGTTATCATTAGCATGTAAACCACAAATGTTACTGGGACTCTTCTGTGAAGGGTAAACAGTAGAGTAGCATTTATGCAAATGTATCTGGGGTCCTACATGATTAAGTAAAATGATCTATCTTAACAATAACTGTTGCCATGGTATCCAGTCTTTAAACACACATGAAGTCCAGTTCTGTCACTCATGTGTATCTCCATAGCAATCAAAGTTTTCTAAGAGGAGAAAGCATTCAACTTGCCTCCTTTCTCATTCATCAACTTCAATAATGCAGTGGAAAATAAAAAAAGTAAATAGATGCTAATGTATGAATATTTTCAAGTTATGCTCAGTTTTTTTCTTAGTCTACTAAGTGCAACAGACTTTTATACGACAAAAAATAAAATTATCAAAAAATAATGTGATTCATACTGCTTACCAATTCCCATCCTGTTAAGAAGAACTCCAAACAAAAAAGCTTAGAACAAAGGCAAAGCAAGTATGACTTTTGAAGCAATAAAACCTGATTATTTTTAAACCCTAGATATGACTACAGTAGCATATGATTCTTCATCAACAAATTATAGACATTTTTCTTCTTCCTTCCAGCTAAAAACTCAGGACCAGCTCTTGCAAATTATTACCAATTCTAGAAAAATTAAGTAGCTTTTAGATTACTATTTCTGAGATGCTGAATATCACATTCTGTAATCATAATAATTTTAAATATAATAATTTTAAAATATGAAAAATCCAAATTCAAACCAGGGGAAGTGGTAGAGATCTCTATAATACGCAAACTTCTACAGGAAATTCAGTACTAATAATTGAAGCAAGTTTGATTTATTACCAATACTTACCAGCTGTTTTTCCAGGTAGATTGACCAAACCACAGCATAATGACCCACTGTGAGTATAATGAACAAGAGTAATGCCAGCTCAGCATTGCTCATTTTTCTCACCCGCCTGTAGTAGAACACAGGCTGTCGCCAATCTGGTAGTCCATTGATCAGAATATCATCATACCTACAGTAACAAACATAACAGGCTTTCATGGAGAGCTAAAAATGAAATAAGCCAAACCATCCAATTATAAAACAAAAGATAATCCACAGAGTGCTTGAATAATACACACACAAAAGATCATTTAGTAATTTTTTTTTTAGAGAGCAATGCCTTGTTTTGTCAGCAGATAGGCTTGCATGTGGAAACAAACAGGCTCCAAACACTGGGGCAGGGAAAAAAAAATTTCAAATGTTTGCTCCTGCAACACTTACCCCCGCTCCCCCTCCAAGTTCATTCACTCTTGAAGTAAGAGACTTCCAGAAATGTCGATTTGTTCTATGCGCTCAGTAGTCAGTGGGCAGGTCTCAGTGATCGAAGTAACAACCCACTAACAACTAAACAGGTAGCCAAGAACAAATGTCTCAAACACTAGAAACCCGGTTGTTTTTTGCAAATTAAATGCACAAGTGCTGGGGGGAGGGGAGAGATACCTCTGCTTTTTGTTTTTGTACTTTAGTGCCACAAAATCCATTAGGTAAGAACATGGCAGACTTATCATACCTTCTTTGTAAGATAAGAGTTGAAATCAGAGGCCTGATATTGATGTTTGTAAACAAAGTTCACCAGTTTTTGATTTTCCATTTGAAACACTGCCTTCAAAACCACTCTATTTTAAAACTGTTTAATCACTAACCCTACCAATTGTACAGAAACTATTTTTGACAATTCCTTTTCCTTCACACAAATGTCTTCAAGTATCTTAGTACGTCTGAGGCCTTTTATTTAGAGTATTTGATCAATTTTAAAATAAACAAACCACAGACATGCAAACCAGATTTTTTAAAATTAACTTTTCAGAGTAAAGTTTCAAATAAAAATCCCTACAGTAAACTCAAAAACCTGTATGTTCAAGATGCACAACCTGTTAATCTCAAATTGAACACAACTCATTACATATTCTAATCACACCATTTCCAGAATTAAATCTGCACTGAAAGGCCTAATTTGGTGCAACACATTGACCAAAATATTTTAATTAAAAATATTCTGAGTTAGTCGCAGGCCTAATTACAGGAATAGAAATAGGGCCTATATTGTCATGCAGGTCAGTAGAACTCAGTAGTAGGTTTTTCTCAAGTAAATTGACCAATCCAGGAATAATAGCGCAGCTGCTAAACTGCCAGTCTTGACATGTAAATCAATTTAAATGCAACAACTGCACTAGCTACTTTGATAGTTATTAAATTGATACCTTGGAGATGTACTAAGAAAAAATTTTCTACAAGCAAATTCATTTTAAGCAGAAAAAGAAGCAGTGGTTTTCAATTAAAAACTATACCTCAATATAATGCTTATCTGAAAAGCTAACTTCTGATAAAACATTTGTTCAAGTTGGCATCATTATGTCTGCATAAAAGACTTAACACCTCAGGCTTCTGCTGTGTTCTGAATGATACCAGAAGTAAAATTCATATTATAAAATTTTATCTTCCATTACAACTATGAGAATACTAAGGTTAACATCTATTATTGTAAAATTTGTACTAATAACTTTTTTCCTTTCCCAGTAAGTCAGAACAAATTAACTACTGATACCTTAATACAAACTGTTCAGAAAAATAACTTATTATGTTATTTTAAAATTAAAATTTCTACTTAAATTTTGTTTAGAAAATAAGTAGAAGTTTCAGCCTTTAAAAATATTAAGACATCTACAAGATTTTAGTGATAATAAAAGAGAATACTTTAGAAACAGAACCATCTTTAAAACAAATTAGGTTGATAACAAGGTTTTAAGATGTTCTTCCTTTGAAATCTTCAGAGAAATACACGTACAATCCAATTTAATACTAATATACATTTATCAAGCAGTTGCCTTCTTAAATACTGAGGGCTGTTAACTGACGTACTGAAAAAGTGGCAACTGATTAAATAAAATCCATATATGCTGATGGTAACAATACAGTAATATGTAAACCAAGATTTCAAACTAACATTTGGCACCCATGTTCTATTATAAATTATCTGTTAAGAAAAAATAAATGAAGACAGCAGAGCCTCTTGCATTAAGTGCTTTAAACAGCACTCGGTATTTACCAGGCTATGTCCGCTGCTCGGAACAACAGTCTCCACGGATTAAGTCCCAGAATCAATGCTCTATTGATTTTACTATCAATGAGCATTATGGCTCACACGACTGGCCATTTTAAGGGAAGATAGCTTCTATTATAACCCACTTTTTAGAATATATACTGTTAAAAGATAAATCACTGCTTTCAATAGTAATTAAGCTCTGTATTTGAAAAATAAAGATATCAATGATTTTTAGGTTTTCAACTGGAAAATGATCCTACTGAAACTCAGAAGCTTCCATTATTTTTAAATCTTAGTTTTCAAATTTAGAATGTGATTTAATTAAAAGCAAGTTTCTCATTAAAGAATTTCTGTATAGACATTTATATTGACTATGAAAGACAGTTAATCCGTGCACATCAAGAACTACATTTGGAATTTAATTACAAAGCATTCTTTTGGCAACCTATATTAATTGTAACTCTATGTAGGGAAAAAAAAACAACCTGAAAAGATACATCTGCAGGGTTTTTTCCACAAGCATACACACACAGAAAACAGCAATTTTTTCACATATGAGTATGCCTACCAGTTACCTCTGAAATGTAGTGGTCAACAGGCTAAAAAACCCCAAAGCACCATTACAGAAACAGAAAGCCAAAAACATTCCCCATTTAAAACTAGGTTGAGTATTTATTTTAAAACTCAGTAGTCTATAAATAAAGACTCGGTAGTCCTGTACTAAAAGTAATAAATTACAAGATTATCAACATTTCTTTTTTTCTGTAAAATTTTGTAAAATAGTCTTTAGAGTTCTTTGTGAATCAATTACATTGCAAGTAAAAAATCCATTAACTGTAGTAACTAATTACAGTATCATCAATCTTAATATCATTATAATTTACTTTTCCCTTTAAGAGAGCCACTGCACTTAATATTTCAAATAATTTCAGAGATCTAATATAGTTTATATACTATAACCTTGAATTAATGAGGAATATTCTGAACTGTGGAAAGATTGCACTGGTGGTTTTTATTTTGGGGTTCTATTTTCCTCAAGTTGTCAAAGACATCCAGCACAACATCAGCCAGAACAATTTAAACCTACAAATACAGACATTTAATTATTAATAAGAACTAAGACAGACACTTTTCTTACTCTCCACAAGTGTATTTTGATCCCTTTGCAAATGTTTCCTGTAATCAAGCCAACATTGTTAAAGAGGATAGGCCTGGTAGGAAAAAAAAGCTCCTTAAATGGTAACAAACAATGAAATTAAGACCTTAGTTTTCTTTTTTGTCTAATTACAACTAACAGAAGTGCATAAAACTATTTTTTCATAAACTAAAATAATCAAAGGCTAAAATAAAAAATAAAATAAAATAAAATTTATCACCGTGAAGTTGATTTACCAGTAAATTACCTAAAGGTGAAGTGTATTTTAGGAAATGCACCTACTCTATATACCCTAATGATAAAATTTTCTGTGGAATTTCACACTGGAGTGTGTATACAAAACATAAAATATTGTGTTCTGCTTCATGTATGTTTAAATTAATGTTAAACAGTGCTACATTAAATGATGCTGCAAGTATGTTTATTGTTAAAATATTTGAATATTTTGATCATGTTTCACTCAAAAGTGTGTAGGAAAGAAGTACTAACATGGTAGTAATGCTATATTACGTAGTACTACTAATGATACTGGGATACTTCATGAGAACTATATAACTTTCTCAAAAAAGAAAACCATAATTTAAAGCCCAGTCATATCACCGCCAGTAGAGGAACTGTAATATTTTAAGAAAGGCTTTTGCCATTAGATGAAGTAAAAATTCACTGATAAATAAGAAGATGCAAAGGCTTTAGAAAAATAATTACTTGTAGCTGGCCAACAGATCTGCCTTTTTAAAACACTGTTTCTGTACTCACACAAACGAACACCACTGACATTCACCAAGAACGACATTCAGCAAGAAGGGGTTTTATTGTTTCAAAATGAGTTCATCACTCTCTCGTACAGTGCAGGACCTTATTCCTGACTTTGCTGGCTCCACTCTTTGTACACACACCAGGAATGATTACACCACTTTTGAGAGGAACAGTAAGAGTCAGGTACACCTGACTTGACTGCACAGAAGTAGAAGCCCACAGCTCGCTCTTCTCTCGGTGGTACTAAGCCATGCCCACGCAGGTGTCCAGCTGGGAAGGGATTCCCAGCTCAGCTGCCAGCATAAGGCTGCTGTGCAGCTTCTGCCCAGTGCAGGGGTACTGAGCAAGCTTTGAGCCTATTCCACTATGTTCATCACCTCACACAATTCAAAGCCAAATATCAACATTTAAAGTAGAAAGATTCCAAAAAGTAGTAACTCCCACCCTTTCCTTTGTTGCACAGCTGCAAGTAAGCCTCGAGTCACCTTACAACAGAACCAATATAACAGGGAGAGCAGCTCCTATCACACTTACTGAAGACTTGTATTAGAGACGTGCTACAACAACGCCTTACAGGCCACCCTCCGTTTACCAGCTCAGCTGAGAGATTATCGTTACACTCTGCAATAAACCTGATCAATACAGGCCTTCTCAAAGCAATGAGACCATATAGCTCTGCTCTACAGGTTATTTCTAAACTCTGCATATTATTTCCAGATAACTCTCTGAAAGTAAACACTGTTTAATCCACCACATTTCTATTTATTCAACTATAAAATCAGTATCAACCATACATCCACATTGTGCAAGAAAAATATGTACAAAATAAGTTAGTGACAATTAAATCAATCTAAGATAGAACACTGCTACTTTAACTTCTCATTTGTAATAACTGATGCATTTATTAACACTATTTGAGTAAGCTAGTCACATTTGTAATGTATGCAAGGCTTATACCATCATTTTTGCAAGCTACGGCATCACAGTTCAGTGCAAAAAGCTTCTATTGCTGCTGCAAGGAGATTCCTACAAGTTCCATGATGGAACTAAGTTCCAGAGAATCAACAATTTGAAGTGTATGCAAACAATGTTATAAACAAAAAGTTGGGAAGATATGGGGAATAACTCACTTTAAATGGCCTGAAATAATTTAACTAACATTTTTTTAAACTTCACAATTAAATTCTTCTTAGACGGATGAAATAAAAAACCCCACAAATTTCCAAAAGTGCTTCTATGAAGTACATTTTCATGACACTTGAAAAGGGGATTATCAAAAAAGTAGATAATCTGTTCTATAAACCCTGGACTCCTGCCAAGACATCCACAAAGCCAAAATCCCTTCAAGAAATGTCTCATAAAACCCCGTTTAAAGACTTGTAAGCTGAAAGATGATCTACTAAAACATCAACCTAAAAGCAGAAGTCTTTCAGTGTCTCAGTTTTTCAGATAATCATTGGCTGAAATTCCTATTTGTTTAAAAACAGAAAAAAAAGTTCAGAATAATCTTCCAGAAAGCAAATTAGCCCCAGGTTTCCAGTTCTTTATCCTACCCCTTCAGGTACTGCTGGAACTGTTCCTCAAGCAGCAAAGACAACTAGTGTTTATTTTAAAAATATATAAAAGTTTGCACTATTAGAGATAATACACCCAAAAGAAAAAAACTCCTATGAACTAAGCAACAGAAAACAATGCTGAAGACAACAGACAATGGAAGTAATCCCTAAATATCATGCAACAAGGTTTTTACTGATACAGGGAGATATGACTGGCATTTGAATATGTGACAAATATTTTTTAATCACAGTTTTTAAAAATTGACAACTGAGCAAAAAAGCTGATATAGTTGTTAAGTATTTTTAAAAAATGCTTGAAGTAACAGTTAGCTTTCAAATGTCTTTCAAGTATTAGTTTTAAAGGAGAAAAAACCAGTACGTCATGCAAAAACACCACTTTGCCTTTTAAGCCACATACAACCTTTAATTAAACAATTACATAGAATTTACTAACTTAAATTATGAAAAAAAATCTGAAAAGTTACAACTAAGTCAAATAGGGCTTGAACATAGCACTGGTATGAATGCTTTATTTCAAAACCTGTGCAATTTAACTCACCTCTGCCTCCTTTCTTCATCCTTTAAAACCTCATAGATGGCCACCAACTAAAACAAACAAACAAAACACCAAATAAGAAAACACAGAAAGGCTTCACTTTATGATTGAATTTATAAAATTTTAACAGCAGTATCATATTTACATTTGCCAACAAATGACCTTTGCTAGTTTTCATTTTTCCTTACACCACTAAGTAGCAAACCCAGTGTGCAAAAAGCTCAGTAACATTCATATAAAAAGTGTCATCAGACACAAACAAGCAACTCTTATACAAGACTTTCTTCCTGTCCTCACTTCTGTCAAACTGGGTCTTGTCTCAGGTAGGTATCCCTTGTTTCATCCTGAAGATCTTACTAAAATGAAGTAAGCTGAATTTAGCCAAAGAGTAAAGCCAATTACAGTCCTGTTATTTCACTCTATAAATATTTAAAAATAACTAAAATGAAATATTTTAATTAAATTATGTCTATCTAGGACATAATTGAGAACTGTTGAGAACTGATGAGAAATTTTCCCCATTGCTTTTGGAAGTGCAAATCATTTTCCTCCTAAGAGTATAAGTATTACATTCAAATTAATTTTGATATACAGGCAAATACAAAATCATATTAATGAATAAGTTAATTTCAAAAAAAGTACACTTGGTTTTAGTCTAGCTACATCAGCAAAAATGTAATTCAATGTTTAACTTACTAATTTCAAAGGTGTACCACTGTTCTTACTAAAACAACATCAACATAAAAATTCTTATTTTCCCCTGTAAGTTTTATTGCCACAAATTGCACTTACTTGCCTAAACTGTATTTCTGCATTCTCATCTTTATTCTTGTCTGGGTGTAAAATTAGAGAAAGCTTTCGATATGCTTTCCGAATGTCTGCAGATGAAGCGTCCTGAAAAAAAGGAAAACAAAGTGAATTGTGAAAAACCGATTCCCTGAACTTTTTGAGGATCTGAAGACAGTCAACCAAGTGTAGGAACTAAGGCAATGTCATTTGAGACATCTAACAACCAAACCTGCAACCAGCCCAGCCTAAATCACTTAACAGCCATTCAGCCCAATTCATCTTTCATCTTAACTCCTTTCATTACCATACACCCATTACAACGACATTTGCCAATACTTCTAAACACTTTCTTGCTTAAAACCTAGCCTGGGCACCTTCTGCACCATTTAAAAGTTCAACTGAAAACTGAAAATTATTGCATCTGCATATCTTCAAGACAGACATAATTTCAGCAAATTATCATGCTCAATTTCCCAAACTCAGGACTTGCTAGGAACTCTTCCCTTATTAATATTTACATGCAATTCACTCCTAATAGGACTTCCATTCAAGTTCAGCTTCACCATGTCTAAAGAACTGTATTTTTCTAAAGTAGCTTCAAATTGCAGTCTTGGAGCTATACTGTAGCACTGACATCAATCTTTACCTTAACCATTATAAGAATTGCACACATTTTGGGAGAAAAAATAAAACTCAAACCACAAAATGATGTACCAACTAAGCTGCACAAATGCAGATTTCTGAATTAATGACTGCTATTTAGTACATGCTGTAAAGATATCCAGAAATGAAGATAGCAAGAGTTGTATTCTATGTCATATAGGTGTTATCCTCACCAGAAGATACACAAAGCATAACATTTAAACAGAACTACTTGAATTTTTCTGCTAACATGTCCAAGGCAGCACTTTAGAACTGAACTGCTTATCTGACAATTTTTATTTTTTGATTTTATACATATTGTTCCTGAGTATATTATCTCTCTCAAAATTACAGTGTAAACAGGGATTAAAAACACAGACCTGAATTAGCTGTGGAACAGAGCGAAATAAGATAACAATTAATGCAATACTGTAATTAGTCTGCCAGGCTTTTTATTACAGATCATTACTTTAATTTTAAAATTTTCGGTTTTATAACATAAGGCTATTTAAATGCTGCGTACAAGCTTAGGCCCAGAATGAATAAATAGAAAAAGACTGAATGAGGGGAAGGAGAAAAGCAGAGGAAAGTGCAGAATTTGTGGAAATTCAGCACGGAAACGATATTTTAAGAAAGTTGGCATTTTCCCCTAATAAAAGACTGAAGTTTCCGTCGTCTCCTCTCTGTCAAAGGAAAATGTTTCTAACACTGAAAGAAGATTTCTCCTAAAAAGACCACATATAATTTTTAAATTTTTCCATTTTCAGTAGCTACTTCTAAGGCATGTGCATACCGAAGCAGAATTCCTCTGCTCAAACAGAGGCTCGCTTCCAGTTTGATTACTGCCAATGAGTTGCTTCATATTGCCATTGTTTCATTGTTTTATTTTTAACTCTCAGCTAAGGGGAAGGAAGAGACAGTGACTAAATATCTATTCTAAGCTCAAAGAATATCAAATCCTCGAGACATAGACTTAATAGAACTATATTAAATACATGTCAAAATGAGATGTAAAAGTATCTTTTAAAAATTAGGGATTGAAACCATGATAATCTTGACAAATGAGTACCTCTAGATTTGCATTTTGGATAAACTACAACTTATTCCTTCTCTACCACACATTTAGATGTGCTGGGCATTATTTTTGGAGCACTCATGGTTAACAGTTAAAAACCTGATAAAAGCATATTAAAAGCTGTTCTGCAATTGAAACTTCAGTTTTATTTGGGAGCAGCAGGATTATTTGAGTAAGAGATCAAGACAAAAGATAGTTTTTCTTTTCAATGCTTAAGCAAAGCAAAAGATCCCAAGACAACTCTGAAATAATAAAGTTGCTTAAATATTTATGTTGTTTCACCTCAAGCAGTTAAAATAAAAATGTATAAATTTACAAAACCAGATTGTTCATCTTAGTTACCAGAAATAATGTAGCGATTGCTTTGTTTCCCCTCATCTACCAACCCAAACAGCTACTTCATAAACAACAAGGGCTTGTCTTCTAACAAAATATAATTATTTAAACACTACTACAGCAAATAGAAAACAGGAAATAGTTTACAGGCCATTGTTTTACCTAAATCATGAAAGTGATCTTTATCAACATACCAGTTTATTGCAATTAAGCCTCCAAAAACTTGAAGAGTGTATTATAATATCAACAAATAATTAAATAATGTGATATTACTGTCAATTATTTCATTACAACTGGCACACATTAATTTCTAAAGTAGTAAGTCTGCTTGCTAACCCATTCTCCATAATACCCCCAAACATAACACAGGACCATTGTATATTCCAAATATTTTGCCAATTAATGTCCCTATGGGTAATGTTAGGCATCTTCAGGAAGTGTGCCAGATCCTCTAGGACCTGCCCTGAACAAAAGTAGCTGGTTTTTGAGAAAAGACTCATCTCTACAGAACCTCCTACCAGTATATGACTCCAAACAAGCTATAAAGAATGATTATTTTCCAACCAATAAAGAAATACCTCCCACATTGATGTCAGCTGTTCTAAGAGACCCGATTCTGCTGGCGACCTTCAGTAACATTTCTATAAAAACTAAGGCTTTATAGGAGTCAGTGTTTTCTGCAGAGTAAGACATTATTTTACATATTACAGCAGAAGTCTGGAGACCAGAGAAAGCCATGAGCACACTAAGGCTTTGCTTGTTTTAAAGAAACAATATGTTAGATTGCTTTGTTTACAAGTGAAATCTCAACTGCATCTAAGGAGGGAAAAGTAAAATCCGAAGAGGCATCTCAGTTAATAGCAGAAGGAGCTGGTGCTGTTAGCACTGATTTCTCCAACACTGCTTCAGGTTGGCAGGTTTTGCCACCAATTATGGCAAACAAGCCTGTCATAATGTCACCCTCATGTGGATACAAACACCATGAGTATCACCTTATCTTCTGCTAACTATCCTTCCAATGCAATATTGTTCCATCATACTTCCAAGGTTGAACATCTTTGTTTTGTGCTAGAATTAGTTCTCAGAAATACAAAACCGCAAGTTTGCACTCAGGTAAGGCCATAGTCTGGCTTCTTATGGATGGAAATATGCAAGTATTCATTTTTTAATGCCCAACACTCCATCAGAGTGTATCTAGTTACATGACCTCTAGGCAGAAGTTAGAAGTTCAACCTTGTACATTTTTTAAAAGAATACCTTATATTTCAAACATGTATTTTAACAGAGAAACAAAATTAACATTGGAAGGAATCAACAGAATGTCAAAAGTTAAACACGTTTCTTAAGGTTCTCTGTTGGACTTTCACATTTTTGTCTAAAGCACAATATATTTCAGATTCAAAGAGTGGGACAGAACAGGAAACATTCTTCTCCCTATTTATGATGTACCTTTGGCAGCTTATTGAATTCTGACAATGAAAACCACATTACTAAATTTTATTTTGCTCAGCATCATTTCCATATTCTTTAGTATTACCAAGGAAAGTTCTCTCATACTACAAATATATAAGTAGGAATACAGAAAGGAATTTTGTACAACAAAAAATAAATAAAATACACAAATGTACATTTGCCTTCCATTTTTAAAAAATTAAATTCCTGCTCAAGATGCACAAAGTTTTAAATCTGGTCTCCTTCAATGGCTATACAAATTCAGAGTCCCACAGAGTTCATGTCCACCTTTACAATAAATCAAACAACTGGTGTAGTACACAGTACCAGCATATTACTCCATTGCCTTCTATTCCTAATGTAACTATGATTACTAATGAAGCTAAAAAAAAGCCTCATTGTGTTCCCAAGACAATTCTTGCTGAACACATATCAGATATTGCCATAGGCAAACAGTGATTAGGTCAAGGGGAAAAAATAATCAATGTCTAGATAGTTTTCACTTACCAACATACACAATTCAAAACCTAAATTGTTCCCTTGAGTGCAATGCAGTTATACAACAAGACTTAGTTACTCACAATTTAGCAACTGCTTCTAACACAGTAAATGTGCTCAATTCATCTTGGGTTTTAAATATGCCTGCCAATGTCTTCAAATAGGTGGCAGTATCTTTATTAGCAATGGGAAAGCACATGGTCCAGGAACCAACTATGCAGATAGAAATCACGTTTGTATTCACTTGCAGTTTGCCCAATCACTAGCTAAGGGTGAAAGGAAAATGACTTCAATATATCTATTCATTCCAATGCTGCTGAATGACTGGGTAGAATTTTCCACAGCCATGTTTACTGAAGCTATAGGGCAAAGAGTGGCAACTGTATAGAGCACCAGCTGACTGCATTTCATGTCTGAACTTGTAAGTAACATCAGTGCAGGCAAGCTTTCATGAAGCCTTTTTTAGCCTTCCCAAACTATAAATCAAGCCTATGAAACTTCTGTGTTTGGATTTTCTGATTTTCTTTTTTAAAAATTCTAGAGCAACTCTAGAGCAATGTATTGGGTTTCTTCAATAAAAATATTTCATTCGGTACTTCTGTGCAGAAGAGAGGGTATAAATCACGACTTTCCTTCTGGTGAGCATCAGCCATACAAGGGGAAGCAGAATGGTACAGAAAAGGAAACAAAGTAAGCTTTGTAAATTCACAATCACCTGATTTTCTGCTATGATTTCAAACTGCAGGATGTACAGCCTGTCCCACCAAACTCACAAACAAGCAGGTGCAGATAACTGGACAGAAGCTACCACCGTCCATTAAACATTGTGTCAACACTGATACTATCTATGTGTTTGTCTTCATGTGAAATCCACAGAAAACTAATATCCCTAAGTGTCAGAGAACAAACAAATGTGACTGTAGGTCAACAGTTAAATATCCACTGTCCTCATTCCTTAAGCAGCATTAAGGAACTCAGGGTGATCGCCTCCTTAGTGTCTCTTCATCATATGGGGACAGAACAGTGACGGCTGTGACTCCACAACCCCTCTCTAGGTAACCCTTAGAATGGAAACCATACAGCTGTGACCCTTCTTCCTCATTCTTTATCCCGTCTTTGGTTTAGCACAGGCTGACACAGACCCTCTATACCACTCCCAGATTTACTTCACACATACTCACTGCAACCTGGTCCTAGTTTAAGCTCCCGTGATCAGATTAGTTCCAAGAAGTACACCTGAATTTGCCAAGTCTGCATGTGGAAAAACATTTATGAGGGAAATAGAATCTTGTAGAAAATTCCAGAGGTGGGAAGGACCTGCTGGCAGTCCTGAAGAATATAACTCCAGGAAAGGAAAACAAGTGTCTCCCAGAAGACCAAGCATTATCTGTGAACTTTCATAGTTAATAGATACCAGCTGAGTTTTGGCTTAAATTTCTCGCTGCATAACCTTTGTTCAATTACCCTTCATTTTTACTGAACTTTTTTCTAAGACACTCATCTTTTCCAAGGATGTAAAATGAGTTAAACTCGAATTTTCTGCTTATCTACAGATGAATACTTGAAGCATACGCAGGCAGGAGGAGAGATCTGCTCTGCTGCAAACCCAAATCACAACATTCCGTTGATTTAAACTGAATGACAGCACAGCAGGGAAATACATAGGAACTAAAAATAATGCTAAAAAGGTGTTTTAATGCTTTTTTATGCTGCTAAGTTTTAAAGCAATTCATGAAATAAAAATGAATACAAACCAGCACAATGTATTCCTGTAAGCTTCTGATAACTAGCACAATCCCTTCACTGGCATGTTTGTTTCCAGGGGAGTGTGTCAAATGAAAGAAGACTCTGTTTTCAGCCTAGCATGCCAAATGAATGAAAATTCTGCTGTCTCATGCTTGAGAAACCAAAAAAAGTGTACTCCTCAGCATATGTGCACAATTACATGGGCTTAGGTTTTCTTGACCAACTTGAACAACAGTATTTAAGTATAATTTTTTTTCTTCCTTTCAACTATTTCAGCTTCTGCATTTTTTCAGAAACTGCTTACGTAGGAAAAATTAGATTGTCCAAGAGAACAGTGTCATGTACAACCATAAGCTTATATCTTAACATAAACTTTGTCTCTGAGATGCAGAAAAGACTTATCAGCTCTCAACAGTTTTAGAATTACTCTTCAAATTCACAACAGATAGACACTATCAAACAACAACTAGGACAATTCAAACCAATATTGACTTATTAAAAATTCTTCCTACTGCCGTATTTTATTTCCATTTAGTTTTTTATTCTGATAGTTCAAAAGGAAAGAATTAGTATTTCATATGCTTTTCCAGAAACACTATTACATATTTATTTTTATTCTATTTGATACATTACATTTATTGTTTACATAGTTACATGTGTTACGTATTTTTATAATATAGATAGTTGTATATATTTATACATACATGTGTGCATACACCTTACAGTCTAGTTTCTAGTGAGTTCTCTTAAAAATCTGCCTATTACATCTCAGATTTCCAGCCTACAGCTCTCACATAAAAACACTACCTACAAAATTCCTGATCCTGCAACATTTTCAGAGGAACTAAGTTGCTATAAAGAAAGACTACTGCTTTTGCAGCCCAGGTTGGCAGGGAAAGCAAAATACGGCGTTTCCTGCAGTGCATTTCATGCTCAATGCCTTTGCTCTCAGATAGCAGAGCCCCTTGATTGACAAGAGGTGACACCATACCCAAGGACAGCTGCATGCAGTCCACATTCACTACTGTGGAGCCTGAGCAAAGATTTTGGGGTGTTGCATCTGACAAGTTCCAACCCTTCCCATGAGGTAATGCCAAAAATATGCTACCATTTGACTGTTTGTACAGTTTTCTTGCCACATTTCTGCTTCAGAACGTTTCTAACTTCTTTTCTTAGGGTAGGGAATTAAAGAAAATTATAAAATCGGCAAGGCTACATCCATACCACACCTTTACCTCTTCCTCCTTTTGCTATTCCTGCTCTCATTACACCCTTCCACCAGAACTGTCCCGTGCACTCCAACACACCTAGGCATCTTTTCAAAAAACGCTTCCCTGATTTCAGGTCAAGGGTAATTTTTTGGAGGTAGATTTCTAACACCTACAGACTTAGGTCTTAACAAAAACTAACTACTTACTAAAAAAAAATTAATAAATTAATAATCCCCCTAAAATTGCTTGAGCTTCTAATTACTGAATTCCTGTGTCACCTAAACAGTTACTGCCACTTCTGTGACTACTTTTTCAATTGTTAAAACTTTTCGTATTTTTGTAAGGTATTTATTACTCTCCTTCTGATGGCCAAAATATGAAGAAACAGCATGTGAAGGACAGGATATAGGACGTATTACTGAAAACATTATAAAGAAATGTCACAAGAAATGAACAGAGCACAATTGCCTTCAACACAGAAGTCTTCAAAAACCTACTCATTATCTTATGCATCAACAACATTTACAAGGTGAATAATCCCCACAGGCATTAATTTCTAGAATAAACATTAACTATTTATTAGCAACTTCTTCAGCTTATCAGCAGTGAAGGACACCAATTTATATGCCAATGTACCCAGATACATCCATCATATATATTTTCACATACATACATACACACACTAGTTTAAAAACAGGTATAAACAACCTTGTATCCCCAGCACTCAATGTTTATGCAATGTTCAAATTTATACTTGCAATTGTTGCTTAACTTCATGAAACATTTTAAGAACAGTGAAATAAGCTTGGAAAGAGTAGTGTGACCATTTTTGTAGGCTGACTTTAGTAATGCTCTTAGTGTACAACCTTTTTTTAAACAAATGACAAAAACATGGATATCATAAAGCTTCTCTTGCAAGCACAAGACAAAATGAAAAGAAAATAAATCATACCTTGAATAGTTAAAGACTCTAATAGTCAAAAATGAAAAGGTATATAAAACAGCATTTTATGAAGCCTGTCCCAAGTCCATACTCAGTATTTTAACAGGCAGGTAAATTACAGAATCATGATTGACTAGTTAACACTAACCCAAAAAACCTACATAATGCAAAGAGAACTAGAATTTTAAAATAGCTGGACAAAATGGAGAATTGCTGTAAAAAAATATGACATTATATCCTAAGTGAAAGACTAATGGTCTACATCTGGACAGAATGCATCAACTACAAAAACATAGGATAGAAAAAAGCAGTTAGGCAGAAATGATCAGTAAATCACAAGCTGAGCATGACTCAGAGGCATGATGCTGCCTTTCTGTGCTGCACAGCACTGTGACACGAGCAGTATGGCAACAAGCAGCCGTGCCATGTCACACAGCAGTTGTAAGACCTCAGCAGATTGCTGCATCCAGTTCAAACAATACAATTAAAGACAGCCAGGAACACGCTCAGATGATTAAAAAAAAAATCTTACTAATAAGAGGTCTAGAAGAATAAAATAGTGACTTGTTTAGAAAAAGCAAAAGAACTAGGGTGACTTAAGCTTACAGACAAGGCAGCTGACACAAAGAAATAACATCTTTAAATATGCAAAAGGTAGTTTTAAAGGAAAACTTTAATTATTGCTTTGTTTGATCAACCCAGGGCTGAGCACTACCAGTCAGCTGGCAGCACAGGAAAATTCAAGCTAGGTACCAGGAAAACATTCCATAAGCAACACAAGCACATCACTGGAACAGACTGCTGAAGTCTCCTTTACAAGCAAGTCTTGCATAGATTTATCAGGCGGGACTCAGATTTAACCAGCTCTGTCACAGCAGGGTACAGTAGGTCACTAACAGTCTTATCTTTTAGAATTTAAATAGCCTTTTGATGATCAATTTAATAATTACTCTGAAAATATTCTAACTGGATTTACTGCATCTGTTTATGTAGTTTTAACAGGTCCTAGCTGAAAGACAGTATTCTTGTCACATTGAAGATGACAGATGTTCGTGCCGGAAGAGTCCATGAGATTTTCACAAAACCTAAAAGGGCCTCGAAAGGAGTGGCAAATAAAAAGGGTGGCAGGAAACACTCCTTTGCTATGAAAACCCATGGGACCCCACTCCATGACTTGCACCACTAGGCATTAGGCTTATTTTTCCTGTTACACTGCAGCTGCTCCAAACTAAGAAAAGTCATTCTGTAGTAGATGATACGAGTAAGGCATCCATATAATTTGAGTTTAGAATACTTTTCCATCCATTACCAGCTTTAACCTTGAAAGTTGGTAATACAGAACAGATATGTTCTGTATTTTCATCTTGACAATGTCAGATGAAAGTAAGGACTCAGATGAACAAGAAAAACAAGCAGAAATTTCTACAAGGAAAACTTTACTTTTAAAAATTAAACAATTCCTTTAAAAATGTTCTGTAATTGGTTTATTAAAAACACGTCCTTACAGGCTACAACAAAAACCACACAAATTAGGATAGGGTAGAGCTGCTGTAGTAAACCACATCCATGCACAGTAGGCATAATTTCTTCATTTAAGGCAGAGAGCAGGAGCATCTCTCTCCAAATCTTACACATATTATACATGTTCACAATATATTTATATCTTTTTCATTTAATATATTTCATATTTGCTTCCACTCTCCTTTCCTATAATATTACTGAAGGGCTCATTTTTAGAAACAATGTTATATTTGTCCACTGTACTTGAGCTGTGAGATCCAGGTGTACCTGAGTCCACAGTCTGTTTATCCTCCTAGAGCCTGAAAGAAGACATCAAGTGAGATCAAAAAGTTTTTCATCTCACTGCTGCAAAATCCACATTGTTCACTTTGGATAAATTCTTAGCACCTTTTTCCAGAAAATAACTGTAGTTAAATAAAAAAAAAAAAAGAAAAAAAAGAAAATACAGCCTCATATGTGAGGTGGTTATGTTTTCCATGAAAAAAAACATATTTGGGGAATGCCACTCTCCTGCCACAAGGCAAAATTGTTCCACTATTTATTTTTGGCATATAAACCAGAAAATGTCTACAAATCCTGAGCTATGGGACAGTCATTTAAGAGTTGGACTTGACCCTTGAGGGTCCCCTCCAACTCAGAATATTCTGTGATCTTAAAAAAACATCAAATGTAAGCATTTACAAAGCAAAAAGAATTTTCTCTTTTCTTTTTAACTTCAAACCCAACTGATCAGAAGTGGCAAAACGCTGCATATTTTTAATAATAGATGCTTCATTACACTATGTTAAGGGAACTTAGGGATTATACAGGATACTAATATTTCTGAAAGCCCTAAAATACATTTTAAAAACGGAATTAATTTATTCAAAATTTATTTATATTAATATTTTTCTCAAAACCATTGCTTTAAATAGCTAGGTTTATAAAGAACCACCAGCAGCATTTGTCAAATTCTTTCCTTCTTTATTCAGAATACTTTCTACTGAACTAGTTAGGATTTAGCCCTACCAGTCATGTAGGAGAGTCGTATAATGATCCCTTTATACTCATTAACTACCATTTTAATGAGCTATTACTACCTCGGGACTCAGAAGACCTCAGGGAGGTTGTAACATGCCACTACCTATATAGTAATTCACTGCTGAGTTAGTACATAGCCTCCTTGAAAGAATAGAGGAATGCCCTCCATCACTCTCTTTAGTTCAGATGCCAGCATCAGCAAAATTTCTGCATGTAAGACACATCCCAGCCTAAAACTTAAAAAGCATCTCAGTTAAACTCCAATAAGCTTAACAGATTACTGTAACTATAGCCCACCATGTTGCTAAATGTTTGCACACTCCTAACAAAATGAGCTGAAATCATGAGCACTGTCTGATCCCTTCAGCTCACAGTTTGATGGCATAAAATACTGCAAATCTGATCAAGGGCCAGGGTAGGAGGCAGGGGACACCATCATTGCAAAAGGCTATTGGCAGAATCTGTATGAGTCATAAATTACATAGCTGATGTCCAAAGGTACACAGATAAAGAAATCAAGTTTAGCATTAGAAACCATCAATTAAAATTCACACACAAAATTAACTTATAGGCAATTGAAGCCTAAATAATGCTAAAATTTTAAAATTGCAGACATATTTTAAAAGCCACATACATGCAATGACTTATGATGGGACTGACTTGAAGACAGCCTTTCCCATTCAGTAGCAATTTTGTATGGAAAACTGGTATTATGGTCTCTAAAAATGCTTTTCTGACATTATTTCTAGTGAGAATGAGCCAAATAATCCTTAAGGAAGATAATTACCTCTCAAGATTTATGGCAGCTGTGGGCAGATACAGTTACACACAGTGGCATGCAGTTCCCTGAATTGCCCTCTGTGTTTTTCAAATCAAAATGTTTTAACTGAACCACACAAGTCCAAGCAAGGGGCAGAAAGATCCCTTCTCTGCTTTTTATAAAGCCACTCCCTGCAAGCAGTTATTGCTCTTCTCTTCCACTACTTTGGAGGCATCTTTTGCATCAGGGAAGGAGGGGTAATTCGTGCTGATCCATAAACTGCCTCCTCTCTTGGCCTGCAAGAGCTGAACCAGACCTTGAAACACAGACAAGAGACAGAGCACAGGTCTGCACAAGGAACAGAAGCAGAGAAGATGAGCGTGAAGGAAACACTTCTGATATACTTCAAGCGTTCTTCAGTCAGCTGAGTACAACACCCAACAGCCTCACCACTACAAAAGGCAGTGGGTATCAACCACATGTGTGTGCCTGCTTCTCCTCTTATACATAAAAATAACTCAGCAAAAACAAGCCTTTTGTGCCGGTAAGACAGATAGTTCATCACCACCCTCAGAACACCGAGAAAGGCACAGTAATAGCCTTTACTCAATACTCCCCCTGAAGTCATGACTGAAAGAGACTGGGAAATGCTCCCTGTTCCTGAGAGAAAAACAAGTAAAGGAGCCAATGTAAGGTCAGTTTTTCAGCCATTGATATTCCCATGTAGCAGATGCATGGATTGTATTTGCCTCCCATCATGTGTCATCCACCCATAGAGACCTGTCCGCAAGTCACAGAAGCAGAGCTGGAACTGAACTACTAAAGAAATCTCTTGCTTCCTCCATTTCCATTTTCATTTCCCTACCATCATAAGCAGAAGCAACAGATAAGAGGAATTTTCATATGACATCTCTATTTCAAGGATACCTCCTCATTCTGGAAGGACTACAGAGCAGAAAAGAGAGCAATAGCCAACTGCAGGACCTACAAAGTTGGGTGAGCAGAGCTGGTAGCAAGACAAACACTGAAAAAGCAAAAAAACCAAAAGTATGCCTTTTTCTATGCCTGTGGAAAAGAAGAATCAGCAGTTGAGTGAGCAGCAATAAAAACTTGGCACAGGTTACATCCCATTAACTGTGCTACCAGAAATCTGTTTCAGCCAACAGACGGCGGAAGATAGTGGCTACTACCAATTCATTACTTGCCTCTCAACATGGGATTACAGGATTATCAGCATCAAAGATAACAGTGAAAGTTGGGAGATAAAACTGTGGTCCTGCTGCCTAAAATAGAAACACTGGCAAATGTAGAATATTTCAAACGCATAAGGTAAGATTTAAATGAAGCAAGGATAAATCCTAACATGGGTTCTATCCAAGTTTTCACGTTATGAAGTCAAGGCTAAAAGAAAAATAAACATACAAGCAAAAACAGAATTTATTAGGTAACTTTTCATATAGGGGGAGAGGAAAGGCCTGCAAGTATACAGCTACTACATGGAAATAAGCATTCTGTTACTGACAATCCTGCAAGTCACAATAATACACCAAAACTGCATTTCCCTCTGTGTCATAACCCCAACCATGGAATCTAATCCATGGAGAGATTTTTCCCATCAGATGAAATGCCTTCTTCTCATAACTTATCTTTTTTGGAAGGAAGAAAACCAAAACACAAAACAGTGTAGCAGAAATACTGCAAAATTAGTTCTGAAAAAATCTCTCCCAGTAAGTACCACTGGACAACATAACAAATATTTACTTCAAAGTGAAGAAACCAGGAAGCAGGAAGAAAGGACTAAAATTAATCTGTTTCCTCATCTAGCTCCCCTCTTCCAATTAATACCAACAAACCCTGAGCCAACTTTAAGCAGATGCCAGCAGTGGAAGCTGAATACCCTGTGGCAATGTCAACAAAGAGCAAACAGACCTAAAGGGTAAAAATATTTGGTCAAGTTCTATTTTTACTCTTTGAATCAAGAGAAGGGGTGAAACTTTTTAAGTAGCAAGAGATGGTTAGAAAATAATGAGATTACAGAAGATAAGAGGCTAATTTGAATTTAATTCCATCTAAAATGTAAACTTACAGTTCACAAATTAGGAGATAACAGCAATATGATAAAGATAATACATGCTACAAACAATAATAAATATTCCAAACAAGTAAAGAGGATTTGGGAAGAAATCAGTGATTCCCTGAAAAGGAACTACAATCTGTTGTCGTTACTCCTGCCACTCTGTCTTTATGTGACACACAGAAGATGACTGCTTACCCAGCGAGCAGCTATTCAGGATTTTTCTCCACGCATTTATTCATGTGTGGCCTCATCTGCTCGTAGCTGCATGCTGTTCAAACACGTTTGGAAGCGGTAGTTATTTGTTTTGAAGCTCATCTCAATGGCATCAGAGTTCATCAATATTATTCACCATTGTAGTATCTTAAGAGACAAGAGGACATTACTTGCCTTTTCTAACATATCATAAAATGAGGCACAGATTAAGGTAAAATCCTCAGTAATCTCAGGTGCTAATTTTATCTCAGATATGATTTTTCCAAGTGCTCAGTATCAAACAACATCTCATACATTCAGGGCACAGACTTTAATCGACTTCAGCTGCAGCTGCAAACCCTCAGCATTTCTGCATATAAGGCCCTAGTACCTCAAATTATGCAACCAGAATTGCAGAGCACTCAAATCAATTAGTCACCACTTGGGAAAAGTTTCGTTTAAACGACTTGCCGAGCATCACATAGGAATTCTGTGGCAGAGAGAGGAACAGAATTCAATCCTCAAGGGCACTTTTCGTCTGACTAGCTTACCCATGAAACCATTTCCCCCCGCCCCTTGCAATCTTCTCCCCCACTCTCTACATACCCTCAACATCTACAGGTTAAACAGTTTTTACAGACAACAGTCTCTTTCAATACATAAGCCTGAAGCTGCACTGGGGCCAGATCTCTCCCTGAGCCTGAATAAGTAAAGACCCTGTAGAATATAATGTAGTGAATTAAAAATCATCACAATGAACAAGCACAAAGAAACCAAATTAAGATTTGAGACATTCTGAAAACTGACATTCCCTAATTTTAGAGTATGAAGCCCCAGAAATTTGTTTCTAGTCTTTTAACAGTGATATTAAGGTACATAGCTGCTGTACAAAAAGACAGAAACAAGCAGATTCGGAAAGGAAAAAAAAAATTGATTTGCATAACCAATGCAGACCTGCTTTATAATACTAACTCACAAGCAGTGTTTTCCCCCCTCCCTTAAATAAACCCCAGCTTCTCTGAAGCATCATTTTGATTCTAACAGGCTCCACTAAATTGCAGAACAATCTTGCTAGTTAACAACTTGCCTATTTCAAATTACAGATCTTAACACAAAGACAACATAAAATGGATTTTTCCTTAAAAGTGTAATGTTTCTGTGAGAAGTGCAGTAGTACTGGTGACTGCACAGAACAAAAACCCAGAATATCATTGTAGAAGGAAAAACCAGAATATCATTGTAGAAGGGCTTGGAGAAATCAGTAAAGCAAGTGCATCAATTAGGAAAGGAAAGGAGACTGCATTTGAAGCAGATGAGCCTGGGTGTGGATGGACAGGTCTGAAACACAGTGTCCACGCAATCCATGATTCTCTTACAGGAAAATGTACTTTTTGTCTCAAAAGACCCAGAAGTATTTACCAAGCAGTTTCTGCAAGGCTTATGTATTTTTATCATCTATGACAAAGCAGCCCAAGACCCAGCACCTTGCAAAATCTCTCAAGTATAGTGAAAGTAATGAGATTCTAAAAATAATGGCAGCCACATGAGAAAGTGGTAAAGTGTTTTAATTACTAATTCTCTTATGGTACAACAAAGTTCTTCCTTAATAATTCAACAGAAGTTCCCTACACAAGAGGATACTCCAGAAAAACAAATGGAGATATCTATTTTTAAATCACAAATAACTGCAAAAAATTTTTAACCAAATTATTTGGAATCTTACTGAAATATAATTTGTGAGGCACATTTTCAGAAGTTATAAATAATCCAAAACCATTTTACTTATGTGAATGGCATTGCTAGCATTTATCAATACAAGACATATAATACTTTATATCACTTCTATCTCAATTTATCACATTAAATGTAAAACATTTGACTAAGAGTTGAAAAGCTTTATATACCCTGGAAGACAAATTCCATAAAGCTGAATAAACATGACTAATCCAAGCCTTTCCTTAAAAAAGCCCCAAGACTCTAAGTATTGTAGTAATATTTTTGAAACAATATTTCATGTATTTGATGCAGTTTTCCTGCACTATATAAAAGAATAACTTAAAATATAGAATCATACTATTCCCCTATGGAGCAATCAAAATTTTCATGCAATGAAACCCACATTGTTTTAAATACTGAAATTCAAACTACAGGAAATTCAAACTTTCAGGAATCCTAGGACTCATGGATGTACTTACATGGGAGTCAAATGCAAGTGCTGCCTAAATACTGATGGAAATATGCTCTCAAACTGACAGGCATGCTAAAGTTTAATTTGATAATATTTACAGATTTTCAGTCAGGCTCATATCTATAAACTGAAAAATTTTGCTTTCTTTATGAAACGAGTCTACAGAAATCTTTAGCTGGATCTGAAATACAAGTGGGTATTGAATAAGGGCACGCAAACAAAAAATTTGCTGTTCACTGCAAAAATAAGTTGCAACAGAAATTCAAATTCTGAAAGGCTCTCTCCTGGCAAAAATAAAACAAAACATGAAGAGTTAATTCTATGAGCAATTTTAAATTCTTCATATTAATTCTGTTCTCACTAATACTTCAACAAGAAATGCTAATCATTACAGTTTTCTATAATCAGTTTCTATACTTGTAACAAAGTAAAATAGAATTGTTTAGTAGGTCTCTTCACTGAAGTGAAACTTCTGACTCTTTTCAGTAATTCAGTAGCTTTGAATAGTGAATCTCCTCTATCACTATTAAAAAGCAAGTAAATGTGAAAACAAAATCCACAATAGTCTTCAGTTCTCGTAAGGCATTTTTATTTATAAATTACAAAGTAAAGTATTGCCTACATAAAGGGAATTAATTCTTTGTTCAAAATACACATCAGAGTAAACACAGGAATATTCAAGGATATTAACTCCATATATTGGTTGGTAATTTGTTCAATTTAATGCCTTTTCCAAGAACTGACTTGTTCCTTCTGCCCACACAGGAAGTAACCATTTGGGATTTGCTCAGCAGTCAAGGATAAATAAAAATGCCATCAACAAACCTCAAAGTTTTAATGATAAAGTTAATATAAAGATATAACTAAGAGACAGTTTCAGGGCAAAAATTATCCCAAGTGTTAGCACAGTAAAAGAAAAAGGCCAGAGGATTTCAAAAAGATCAATATGAATTTGCTGACTTCCACAGAGATAAAACCCAGAAATTGAGACCTTTACTATTATCTGCAACTCTTTACCAGATAAGGAGAAATAAAAGTAACACATTGCTTCTGGGGAATTGCTACTACTGCACTGATTAATATAGAAAGTATTTAGCACAAACTAGTTACCCTCTAGGAAGCATGAGAGTTGCATTATACTCACAGCCTTTGTTTCCTCTTTTATAAAATGTGATTTCTTCCACACAATATTTAACAATTGCATGCAGTCATATAACATGCACCCTTGAATAAGTTGCCTATCACCTAGATAAAGTTTATCTCTAGGATGAAAAAAACCCAAACAAACAAACCAGATTTTTTTTAAAGTTATATTTGCTAAAATTCTTAACAATCACCTAGAAAAATAAAATTTATTTTGCGCAAATACACGTATTCTTCTCATATCTGATTTTTGGCTTTTATGTTGTTCATCCTGGCAAGCAAAACACAGTAAGATTAACATTAACTTTTTAAAACAGATTTCAGTTTCCAAATGCTACCATAATTTTCTTCTATCTTTCAAATTTCAGATTTCCCTAAATTGAACGGTAGCAGCTAGAAAAGCTTGTACCATCTTATCATAAAATTGTATTGCCCCACAATAGCTAAGATTTTCCAGTGACATTAAATAAATACAGCCATACCATATAATGAAGTAAAATTACATTGTTTTCTAACAAATCTTACTAAAAACAGCATTGACAAGAAACCCATCCAATACCACTTTATGCCACACAACAAACTAATGCCATAGATGAAATGCTATGGTCTCACCAGGGCATCTCCAGCAAATGAGTCTCCCCTGACTAAAACCATCAGTCTAAATACTGCACTATCTTTGACTCGATCTTCTAACCTTTTCTTTCTACCACTAGACAGAATTTGTATTTGTTACTTATTTGATAAGATAAACTTGAATTTTTTCCAGTAAGTATGCACTGGCTGCCCTTATACTAAACCAGCACAGCAATCCATCAATTTGAATTGCTAACACTAATATGAGGAATAATACTAATTACGAGGAATAATGTGCTTTAATGCTTTTTAAAAATAAGAATGGCATCTGAAACCAAAATAAATATTTGATAGCTCTGGAAATTTTAACTTATTTTCAACTATGAGTTTATATAGTACTAGTATAGAACTAGAAAGATGCTAATAATGATTAAAACATTCAATAATTATGCAAATTTAGAGTTTGCTTTTTGACATTATCTTAAATTAATAACAGGCTGAACACATGGAAACTTAAACCAAGTTCTTTACTTAGCATCCAATCAAAAACATAACTGCAAAATATTAGCTATGTGTATTTTAACAAAAAAGTTCAATCAAGTTGAATCTGCATGGATGTTTTTGATACTCATTCAAAATCACTTACACGTCAAAGACACTGCATGAAATTGAAACCTTTACTAATGCCAAGGTTTGACCTAGGATCCAAAATAAATCTGCATGTACAGACCCTTGTACCTACACAAAGCACCAATTACTTCAAATAAGGTTTTGTCTGTGCACTAGAGTCCACCCATGTGGAGCCAATTACTACAGCAGGGCCATTATATGGTTCATTTCCCCATACCAGCTTGGCAAGAGGTGTACATGGGTGTAGGAAGTGCAAAAGAACCTTCACTAATAAAGCGCCTCAAACACACATCCGTGCATTGTAATATTTAATGTTACAACAAACACTTCTTCAATGGGACCAGACCACGCACAGTAAATACTGCAGGGAAGTTTCCACTGAACAGTATTTTTCAAGTTTCTTTTTTTGGTCACCAGTGAAATCCAACTATCTTCTTTTTACAAAATCTTGAAGAATTATGTTGATCCTTAATCTACAACACACATTTTTAACAATACTTGAGAATTCCTAAGAATCTTGAGAGGTTGTAGGATTTGAACAGAAGGTGTGAGAAAAATGCCAGAATTGACACTCCTCACATAGTATGCATATAATAGCAGAAGCACTGACATTACTTATTGATAATGTCTGGTATCATTCCAGGTCTAAATGGGAAAGTTGTTGTTAGAAACAATTATTATAAATAGGAGAAAACCACTTGAGTATAAAAATCTCTCCCCCATTGAAAGTACTGAAGCTCCATCTAGAGGCTTTTCTCTATCTACTGTCATTTGTGGTATATGTAATATCACCTAGAAATGTGAACAATATTAAATGTCAGAGGCTTCCTTTGTACCTCCTCTTTTGTTATTCATAATGGGTTCTTGCCCTGAACCTTTGCCCGGCAACACTAGCTCCTTCACTGCCATCAAGTGGTAAGAAACCCAAACTGAACTTAAAAATGTAAAATTGCAATCATCAGATTAAATGATCAGTATGGTAGAGAGATAACTATAATTACTGAATACTGAAAATCTTTATATATTCTTTTAATTGAAGTTCTGGTATATCTACTCCAGAGCAGTACAGTGCCTCACACAATAAATTCAACAATGGTTTCAAATCTCTTTTTATAACCTTTATTTTTACTACAAATAGCACAGAATAAAAATCTACATCCATATTCCCAAACACTAAATTTAGAAAAAGAAAGGCATTACAATAAAAGAATTTATTTACTTAAAAGGAATAATATACATAACGCTTAACACTTTAAAAATACTTAATTTGGCAGTTAGGAAGAATTTCATAACATAATTAGAAGGAACAGCACAAACATCTCCTCAGACTTCGTGCTGCCTGCTGGCAGTGTCTCAAAAGCAAGAGCGAAACAGCAGCTCATCTCTCCAGCAGTGTCTAATGCAGCAAGTATGCAGCTATGTCAGGCTCTTTGTGCTCCACAGCTGTAATCAACTGTGGACATTTGTTATGTCAAGAGAAGCCTTAATGCTCTACAATCCCAAGTTACCTGCTGGGAAACAAGCACACAACACACCAAAAAAACTGGGAGGGTTTGTCTAGATCAAATAAATAGGAAAAAGAATTAACAAAGTAACAGCAGAATGGAGCCAGGCTGCAAGACCTTGATTATTTCAATTTCAGCCCCTCGGTGACTTATGGTACAACTACTCCCATCACTCCCACACAGAGTGCTCTGAGTCACAGAAAGCCACAAGCTCTCCACCATGACCAGGAATACCACTGATATAAACCCCCTAGCACACATCCAGTGTCACTGCATTAAGAACTTCTATGTGCTCCTATGTGCACACAATCTTATTTCACTACCTTTTCTTTTCAGCAGTTATTCCAATTGGGTATTTTGCCCATAGCAGAAGATAAAAAACAAAGACTTCTTGGTGTTGTCCTATTAGACAGAATAGTGACCAGTACATGCAACAGAGCTTAGAAATTCAACTTTGGTTACAGAAATTTAAAAACAGAAAAAGGAATACGTATCAAATTAAAACGAACAGGCAAAAAAACCCAGTTTCGATAACAGAGATATTCTATGCCTTATCATTACTTCATTGGTAAAGAAAGAATTATTGATCTACTTCTATCAAACCCTCTGTTCACCAGTCCGCAGATTCAACCTGATCTGTGTAAATACTGGGTGGCCACTTACCTACTTCTGAGCAGAGTGATCTCTGCTGAAAAGAAGGCTCACAGAAAGCAGTCTGCTAAAATTCTCCCATTTAAAAAGCAACCTCCAGACAGTCAAATTTTCCAGCTGGTAGATGTCAGTCTGAAAGATTTGACTTCTGTGTTTGCTTGTCCCTGGAACCCAGCCTCCTCATTTGAAGACACTTAGTTTCTAGACCAGCAACTTTCAAACATAGTTGCAAAATATCTTCCTTCAAAATAATAATTGATACAACACCTCCATATTGAAATTTAGAACACATCAAGTATTTATTTGAGAATTACTTTTAAAAGCCACAAATAATAAAAGCATATATTGGGAAACTTAGGACAATTATTTCTTCTACAATGTTGGGAAAGGAGGGATAGAACTGATCCTGGCAGGCAGAAGTAAAAACGGATCTTCAGGAATTACATGAATAAGAGAGACTAAAAATTGAACAGAAATCAGTGAACTGTCAAAGACAAAAAACAAATAAAAAAGCACCACAACACCAAACTATATGAGGATTTTAAAAAAAAAATAGCAGGATTTTAAAAATGGGAATATAAAGGGCAACTGTAACGTGCAGCCTAAAGCCATGTGTAGCTTTAATATCAAGGCAACACTAAGTGCCTGTTGCTTGGCAATTCATCTCCAGGTCCAACTGAAAAGCCAAAACCAATTTTAGACAGTCATTTTAGTTACAGAAAGCAGAGGGATTAGATAAAGAGGGTGTTCCTGAAGTAATTGAAATGTAAGTTAACCAGGGTGCATGCAATCACTTTAGCTCCAAGCTGAAAGGACAGACTGAATTTATGATGAGCAGTGAAAGCCTCAGTAAAATTTGATGGCAGCAGGAATACATTTAAAAACAAACCAACCAACCACACAATAAAGAGAAAAGATGACCTCAAAGATTAGGAGTGACAAACAGAAGACATTGGAGATTAAAAAGAAATTTTAAACTCCTTAGTTTTTCCTCACAAACATGATTACGCGTAGTTTGAACTGATTACAGATATCTCAGAAGAATCAAATACATTGATAAGAAAAAGTAACCAGAAAAAGGGTACTTTAAAAGTTACAGATATCCCTGTAAAGTATCCCTGATTGGTAACTCTGGTTCTTAATGAGAGGATAAGTTAAAAAAAAAAAAGAAAAGGAACTCAGAAGGCAATGTACAGTATAACTCAAGTAGAACAGATAGGACTGTCAGATGGCTCATTCTTGCAGCTTCTAAAAATTAGAGCAGAAAGAAAACCAAAAAACAACTAGCACAGAATCCATGGAAAATCCCATCAACTAATATGGAATTAATATTAGCTCCAGAACTGCATTGCAGAAGTTTCTTAGGATGCGCTTACAAAGCTGTAACACTACAAGCATCACAACCAGCACAGCAGTTCCCAGCTGCGGCCACAGGGGACCTCAGACACTGCCCTCATTAAAGAAACACTCAGTACTGGCTGGGTGAAAAACAAAGCTTTAGGCATACCAAAGAACAAGAAACCATTTACTCAACTGTCTCGTACTTCATCAGTATTCTAGGATTAACAGTTAGAAGAAAGGGATTTCATTTGGGGGAAAAGGATGCAAAAAAAGGAAAAAAAGCAAAAAATGGAAAAAACCCAAAACAACAACACATCAACAAAACCACCAGAAAGTCCAGCAAGCTAAAGGCACCAAAAACTGTAATCGTGTTGCCAAATATTTATCTAGAAAATGAAGTCATCATAAGAAGATCTATTATGAAATCTAGAGAGAAATGAAGAGACTGAAGAAACGAAAAATTATCAGTGTAGGCAATTTTGAGTTTTTGTTTGCATCTTTTCTGGGTAAAGAATATAACAAAGCTCAACTAAAACAATACATGCAGGAAGTCTACATGGAACCATCATCTTTCTTTTTGGGGCCACAGGTGTTATCCTAGTGGTAATCAGAAGAAAACCTGCCTTTTCTCTGTCAAGAGTGGGACACGAGAAGAAAGGCTATGGTCTAGAAATTGAAGATCAACTCATTCAAAATACAATCTGAACCAGGCTTTGTCAGAAGATGGGATAGGCATTCATATTCTATCCAAATAAAACCACCGAGGTCCAACTTAAACAGAAACCAAAGGACAGCATAATAAGCAAGATGTAATTCAAAATGTCATCAAAAGATCAGCAATTAATCTCTTGAAGATTAGCTTCTCTCCTTGGGTTTTATTAGAAACTGCAGTACTTTTCCTGATGCTTGAAAAGAAACACAATTTTAGAACAGTTATACCAGAGCACATGCAATAATTCTTCCCAAAACCATCAATTAGATATTTATCTTAAAAATTCAATACAGAATACCTCAGGCCTGTTAGGTCAGCAAGACTGACCATAAGAAACTTCCTTGGAGTAAGCTGCTATTCCAAGCACATGCTGGTTCACTCTATTCTTCTGCTCTCCTTCCTCTTGCCTTATGTTGGGCCTCAGCAAAATGCTGTCCTGCACTGTGCATCAGCTGAACCGATAGATTTTACACTAGTACAGCTCATCTAGAGTATTATCTCACCTCTTGCAATAATGCTTTTCCTTAATCAAGTCATTGCAAGAGAGAATACTTGTGAAAACAAATCCTGTTTTCAATGGACCTATGGCCAGTATACAAATCTGTTACTACCAAAATCCCGGAACACAAGCCTTGGGCTGAGAGTCAGAACAGCATTTTCAAGACCAAAAAAATTATCTCAAATACACTTACCATAGCCTAGCAGGGAGGGAGGGCGTGAGATCTGTTAATTTCCACGTTTCACTGGATTTTTCCATGCTTTTAGAGTATCTGAGAGATCAATGTCCTTCATGGAGTCTTAATTTTTCTTTTTGCCTTTACTTCAGGATTCATACCATCTCATCTTTAACTGGCAATACTGGTTTCACTATACAACTGGACAAAAGACTAGATTTTTATCGTAACAGTTTGTTATTTTTCAGCTTTGCCAACTCATACAAGATTCCAGCTTTTCAGGCATTCTTACCTTCATGTCTAAATCCACTAATAGATTGGGGGAAGGGGAAGGTCAGAGGGAATACAGAGGGGTTTTTTGTGTGAATCTTTTTATCCATCCATGCCTTGCCAGTGGAGGGTCCAAGAAGAAACTCTAAGTAAGCTACCCCTCAAGAATAGTCAAAATAATAACCTTACTAAATTATCCTATGCATCTCATACTCAGGTGAAGCATGGCAATATACGTACTCCTTTCAGGCTTGCAGTATATATATCTAAGTACATATATAAGTAATATAAGTACAATATATGCACTCCTTCCAGGCTTGCAGCCAAACACTCTGAGACTACACAAGCAGCCCTGGCGTAAGCTGGGGGCAGGGAGGTGTTTGCTTGTATGACAACAGCAAGTTCTACACTTGCAGCTGGAATGGGGAATAGTTTGTATATTTGTCTTAGCTGAATTGCAAAATATTGAATACTTGATCAAGATACAATTCTATCTTGACTGAGAAATCAATTTCAGAAAACAACCTAGTCCAGTACTGTCTTTCCTGGCCATAGTATCAATCCAATCACATCTAACCAGCTGTCATGTAAGGCTCTCATATCTCATGACAGCAGACAGGATAACCAATACCCTGATAATAATGGGATACCATTAATTCAATGACAGTGTCTTTGAGTTAATCTGTTAGAAAAGACCCCAGAAGCTACAGGAATGCATCTTACATATTCCAGAACTAAAGACATTCACATTTTACAGCCTTTTGCTTCTTTTAGATCAGAAATTTAAGAAGATATGCTCCTGTTAACAGTTGTCTAAATGCCAGTCATATTGTCTTTTACAAAAAAAAAATTTTTTTTGTGTTAAAATCTGAACTTTGAGGAAGTCAAACATACAGAAGACAAATGAAAGGATGTTTCTTAGAAAGAAAATGTGGATATCCACATCCAATGTTGAGCAGTATTTCTTTACACAAACATATTTACAAGGGAAGTCAATATTCTGCAATGCAAAATGGCAACCTATGCAACAGCACTTTTTAAACCAAGGTGTCCCAATTTACTTTTTAGACTTAAATTATTATGAAACAAATGCAACAAATGTTTTGTACTGAAAACTTTAAAACAGTATGATTTAAAAGAGGAAGGACAATATCAAGATTAAAGTTCCTTATTATTTAGGGCATGATTTTTAATTTAAATGCCTTTCTCTCCAACTCTATCCCTTTTTATTGGAGAATGTAGTATCCAAATACTTTGGATGTAAATACAGTCCACTCAAGAATACATCTTCAGAGACTGAGAGAATTAAATATTACAGTTTTACCTAAAAATCAAGATAAAGCTACCTATATATTGCAATTTTCTGTCACACTAAGACAAACTGCAGCCTTAAAGAGACAATCCCAAATGGAAGTCAAACCAGGAAGCATTTACCACCAACACCTCTGCTTCCATACTCTCCATCTGAACTCTGCACCCAGTACATTACACGTACAAAACTACTGTTCCCAGAAAAGTCCGATTTAATCTTTCATTACTCCACACTTATTTCTAGATAGTGTTTGTGTTCTCAAACTTAACTTCTCAATGCAGCACATCAGACATGCAGATGCTAGCAAACAGCAGTCTACCCTAAATTCTCATCTCTTGATGATAGTCAAAGGTGCATGCACAGCACGGAAGCAATGCATAGGATTAGAGACAGGGTTTAATTCCTTTAAATAGGACCTAGAACTACGATTTTATTACGTCCCTGAACAGATCAACTCTATTTACAAGAAAATTGATTATACAATAAATAACTGTACTAAAACCTTGAAATTCAATACCCTTTATCTGATACAACTTTTAGCTTTAGTATGTTCAATTAAAGCTCCTCTATTCTGAACTAGTTCCCTGCTGCAAAAGTTATTTCAGTGAGTCTCTACCTCTTAGAAAGTTCTACAAGTGACGGTATTTCATAAAACCTTGTCATGTTTTTCCTCACAATCCCAACATCTGACAGCAAACACAAAGTTGAAGTTTCCACTGTGATTTATACAACAAACAATGCAATACCAAAATTTTGCCTAAACACTAGGAATAAGCAAAGACATAGCGAGTAAGTGGTACCATCAAAATTACAATAAGTCGATAATCTTATTGCTTCCAAAACAATATACTTAAGTACATCCCAGTAAGAACTTTGCTGCAGAATTAATAAATCCACAGATTTACTATAGTATAAAGAAACCATAAGTCAAAAAGGAGGAAGGAGGAGGGATGACAGGACACAAACCAACTCTGCCTAAGTCTTAACTAGAGTAGTAATACAAGCCCCAGCCCTCTGTCTTACTGCCTGAAAAGAGAACTACTGTCCATTACTGAGATGTTACAGAGTTGAGGCCAGTAACCAAAGCAGTGACCAGAAGCAGATAATATATTCCTGAACTCCCTATGGATATCTCAGTTAAAAGCCTGAGTTCCTATGAAAATGTGCTCAATCATTCATGTGTAGCAGTTAATCAAACAGGAAAAACGATGTAACAGCAGCTATTCTTCCTTCTAATGATAAATAACCACAGCAGTAACATGGTGGATTTTTGTGCCAGCTCCATTAGAATTCATGGAATGCATGGCTAAAACATGTGTTACCTACTTCTTTCCAGCATGTTACTGAGGACTTTTGCATTTGGCCAAGCAAACTAGAGTGGTAATTTATTTGATTTTCAAAATCTTTTTATTTTTTCAGATGTAATCAAAGCCAGGGTGTTAGAGACTGCTTGATGATAAAACTATGAAAAGTTTTATTCAGGAACAAAAATACAGCCAAGTAATTTAATAACTTATTTAATGAATCTTCCCTGTTGGAGATGTTCAAGAGATTGCCACACCAACATATTCTTTGCAGGTCAAAAGAAGCTAATTCAATTTGAAATATGTATTAAACCTATTACCACAAACAGACAAACTAGATGCTAGTAAGTCAGGACCAAAGCTATCACCTGAAACTGTTGAAAGAAATTAATACAAAAAACCGCACACCTGCAGGTGAGGAAGATAAGCCAGTGCTGCAAAGAAAATACCACCAGGGACCCAGCAATTTTGAAAAAGCTTTTGACAAGGTTCCATACCAAAGGCTATTAAAGTGACTAACTTAACACAAGATGGGAGGAAAAAGTCTTACAAATAGAAAATTAATGAACAGGATACAAAAAGCAAGGTCTAATGGCCAGTCTTCAGGGCAGAGAAGAGGCAGCTGAAAGGTCTCCTGCTGGGGGATTGGTGCTGGGACAGGCTTCATTCAGCATTTTCAAAGACAACCTGAAGAGCCAAGCATGCAGTGACATTAAATGTTTTGGGTAGGTACCAGACACAAGCAAGGGAATACCAAACCAAGTGATCTAGCAAAAAAGTGAGAGATGAGATTTAATGTAGGTAAGAGTGTTGCCTTAAACTACACCTTCCCTACATAGTGCAGAGCTTGCAGCTGGAATTTATAAATCGCTGAGTGATCCAAGACACATTGCTAACAGTTCTAAAAATCCACTGTACAGCACTAGACTGAAAGGTACCACCAGAAATGAACCTTTGATCACTGTTAATCAAAAACTGTGGCAGCTGAAAGGTGCAGGGGGCAAATGGACTGCAAAACATGGTTAGGTTACATGTGCTCCTCAGTGACACCATCTATTGCCACTGGCTTTACTGCTTTTACCAAAGAAAGAAGTTCAAGGATAATACAGAAGTGCATAAATAATAAGAAACAAGAGTAGAAACTAGACAGCACATTGATAGCATTCAGCCTTCCTTGAAGGTATCCAAGGAGTTTATGGATGACATGGAGAGGTGCTCTAACTGGAGACCAAGAAGACGAAGGATGGAAACAGGCCCTCACAGACATCAGCATGCACTGCTCAAGACAGCTGCAGACTATTATTAAACATCTACAACCCAGACAAGGCAAGCGTGTTTAGTACTCTCAAATGCATTAAAAATCACATTATTTTTTAACTGATACAACAGCTATTGTCCTTTAAGTTCACTAAACAGAGGTCATCCAGAAAATTGAGGTGTCTACAGATCATATCTGTTTGTAGGTAAGAAAGTTAAGTATAAGTGTATGAAAGACTTCAGGATTGATGAAATTCTGAAGTCAGTAGCTCGTTGATAGCTTAAGTCTGTATCTCTCCAGCAAACAACTAGTTTCATTTTATTTCCTTTAAAACAAAACCAAAAGCTCACACAATTGCTTTCTAATGAAACACCTAGTATTACTCAACCAGAAAACACAAAGATCAAAAATATTTACTAAATGGACTAATGATGAACTCCAGCATGGGAACTCTGTACTATGTAAGTGAGAATGAATGTAAGTCAGATACAATTAATTTTCAAATACAGTATACAACTTATGTACAGAAGAAGTTCTCTCACCATATTAAGCTGCTAAAAACAACTGATTGGCTGATCCCCTCAATCTGTATTTCAACTATGGAAACTCCATTCCCAACAGACACAAGCCAACATTTGAATTTATTGCTTTGTTTTGAACGTTGTTGGCTTTGCTTGTAGTAGCTTTAGTAGCCTTGTGAAAAGGCTACTAAAGTGGAAATAGAAAATTCTGAAGTAGAACAGAAACTACAAGCTACACAAGTTACAAGATAGAGAATAAATACTTTTTATTCAATAGATAGGTAGACTCAGACTGGAAAACATATTTATTTCAAACCCTTAATCAACTGAAAGAAATGCATTAATTAAATAAGATTTTTAATAAATCTTAATAGGAAATGGGAAGAAGCTTCCATACAGGATTAAGTTTTACAGACTTTTTTGTACTACAACATTTTAGCAGCTGCTGTTAGACACAACATCCAGTAAAGCAATTCATAATATGACTTAGACTGTCACAAAGTTCAATGGCATACAAACTCTTTTACTCTCCCGTCACAGCATTTATACCCCATAGAAGAACACAAGAGAAATCACAGAGTTTGAAATGGTGAATATAAAAACTAGTCTAAATCAGTTTGATAAAACTGAATTAAAACTGATCAATTTGATAAAACCAATTTAGGCTAAATAAATAAATAAATAAAATTTAATAAGGCATTGATCAATCACACTAAAAATAATTTGCAATAGTTTTAGGGGTAGATAAAAACAATCATTGCCACCTTAATGGAGAAGCTGTTCAACCCAAATCAGTGCAATAAGGCTATTTCACAGCTTTCTCCTGTTCTCATCAGCACTGAATGCTTCCTTCAACAAGTGAAGGTACTTTACAGTATTTGAGACAGCAGCATTTCATAATTACAGCCCATGTGGCAAGATCCCTCTAGTTCTTCCTTCTCTCTTCAGTCATAAAAGGATTGCCACGTGACTTTATTTCAACAGCTCCTATGCATTGTCTGGTTTCCTCCACAAATTTTCCAGATTAACACTGATAAGGGTGAATTTCAGATCTATCAGAGATTGCACATGAACTTTCTTCACTTCTCATCCCCCTGCTCATTTGACGTCAGTAAGAAAAGTTTGCAAGGCCTGCAACCAGGTCCTTTAGAAAGAAATCTGCACTTAAGCAAACCCTCAGATGATAGCCCAGGAACACACAGTCCTGCTTTAAACTGCTACTGTTTGCATAACTGTAACATACACCACGTGTACAACACATTGCCACGTATGTGAGACAGTTTACAAATCAGTTGTACACAGAGTTAGCAACATCCAAACAAAATTGATATACAAACAATAAGCAAAAGAAACCCAGAAACCCCAAATCTCCTCATGATTTAGGGAAACCCAACAATTTTACACTGCAAGGGAAAAAAAAAAAAAACAAAAGAGAAGCAAACTTCTAATTTGCACAGCTTCTAGCTAAGCAAAAGCACAAAGACTAAGAAGCAAGTCAAAAGCAAAACTGCAGATTTTCATATGCTACATGAATTTTGTCAGCCCAGTAGGATTCTGTGGAAAACCAAAACATTTCAGATATTAAAATGAATAAAAGGAGGAAATTAATGTATATCAGACCCATTCTCAGAGACAAAAAAACCCCTTTGTTATCACTTATACTCTCATTCTTACTGGCTCAGCTGTGCAACAGCACCACAGGCTCTTTGTTACCAGCTCTGCTGAGAGCACAAGAAGCACCAAGCCAATTAAGAAACATCTTACATGCTGAATTCTCATTTTATTTTTTAAATTTTACCACATACTTAAAGTTAAAATAGCACCATGGATACCTCCAAATATCTCCCTTCAAGCTACAGTTTTCTCTAGATCCGATTAGAAACCCATGTTAATCTTAATTGTAAAATGACTCTAGATGGAGCATAAAAGCTTTATCATTCAACAGAATGAAATTAGGGCTGCCTCTAAGATTTTTTTTTACACAGCTTTACAGACAATCCACAGCAGTCAAGAAGTAAAAGGCCCACTGGGAAGTTGTTCACAAAATTCCATGTTAGATCAATTATGTGGCTGCTTCAGATACCAACATGGGCACATACTTAGAACTTCAGGAAAGGAGATGAAGTTTGAACAAGCATAAAATGTAGCGCCTCTTGTAAGCACCAAAGGACACCAGCACAGGTTACCTAGCCTTTTACACTAAGAAACTGGTCAACCCCTTCAATGAATTACAGATGAAACACAGAACCACTGGGGAAAAAAAACCAAACATTTTTTATTTCGGCAATTTGAAGATCAAACTATTATGGATACATCCTTAAAGGATTAGTGAAGCAAGAAGTACAGAGAGAAAAAGTTGAAACATTATTGCTGCTGCAGACAGAAAATAAAACCAAAACCAGCTTAGGTTTTGATGGGAGAATTGTGGCACTGATTGCTGAACTCATACACTATGTCAGAAGCTGATGTTGACCACAACTGACAACATGCAGAAGGCATTGTGGGAAGTGCAGTAGCTCTCAAACATGCTTTGGTGATGTCTCTGACGTGGATTTTTTCACTCAAATTGGAGAGAAATGATTGGGGTTTTGTTTTGTTGCTGCTCTATGCCTGCAGGAATACGGATTTTGTGTTTGGTCATTTTGAGGGCCTTGTGGAAGCCTCCTGGCATTGTCAGGTAACTCATCCAGCTCTAGTAAGGAGTTAGGTTTGAGGTGCTGTAGTGTTTTCTGATATCAATGGCAGAGATAGTGGATGATCTAAGTGAAGTGATTGTTGTGGCTCTGAATGTGGAATGACAAAGTAAGAGTAAGATTGTGACTGGTTTGGCTGTTAAATAACTGGCCTTTGCTTCTGATTTCCAAGGGGGATTGGCTGAGCAATCTACAAATACTCATGGAATAGTCAAGGTTGGAAGGTCCCTTGTTAGGTCCCTTGTTAGGACTGAGCACCTAGATTAAGAAGTATCTGATTTTTATACAAGGACACAATCTATCTATTTGGGTTTTTATCAGATGAAATAGTAACATAGCATGAGGAAGTCTTGCATTTTTATGTTATTACTATTGCTGTTCTGACCTATGTGGGAATTGCTCTACCTTCCCTTTCTTTGGTGGTTCTTAAATTGATGTGATTAACTTAAATGACTCATTTAAAGCATTGTGTTTTCAAGAAGTTTGACCTAGCAGAATGAGGATGTAACCTTTGGCTTGAAAAAAGGTTGCATTTCCCTGTCCCCCAAGTGATTACTGAAGAAAATAGAACCATTGCCTCTTGACAAATCTGATGTAATAATAATTTCAGTAATCACTTCAATATAGCCAGTTTCAAACCAATAAAGGGATCAGGACCAAATAGTATTAATCTAAAAGACTCAGATGAAGCAGAAGAATTAAACCAGAGGCTATGCAGACTCAGTAATATGATGACCTGTTACCTGAGAATAAGACCGTAGAAATGTGATGTTAACTTTTTGGAAAAATTCCAGGAATATCTGAGGAGCTGCAAGTTTATATGGTGGACAAATGAATGGGTCAAGTAAATGTTACCATCTCTTACAGCTTTTAATGGTTGATACCTTCATGAATATGATATGCTTTGGATAAATAAACCTTGCATCAGTTGAACCTGTGGATCTCCTTCCCAAAATAATGCTTTTGATTATAACTTTTAAATATGGCTTCAAGGGAATTATTTGTTCCTCCACTTTTTTGGCTGGCAGCCAGGAAGGCACTATAAGCTTCAGAATGTCTTTTGAAACTTTGCGATACAGTTCTTGGATACAAGGAATCTGATAAAGAAATTTTTAGGTAATGTTTGTGAAGGTATATTAGAGTGCATAAGCTGTATTGCTGGAATTGAGCTGTGTGGAGCTGTCAGGAAGGTCTGCATAAGACCTTGGCTTTCACTGGTAATCACGTAAGGAAAGGGGCTGGTATTGAATGTTCTGCTAGGCCTGTGCAGTGTAGGGAAACAAACACAGAAAGGTTCTCTGAGCGCTCTTTGAGGTAATGGAGGAGGCCCTGAGAGCTCAGGTTGTTGAGGGAGAGTTAACAAGCAGGACTTGCTGGCCAGTGTGGTGGATAAATATAAACCTGAAAAATGCTGAGAGGGATATTTATTCAGTATTGACTTATGGCCTTCTTATGGAACATGAGCTTTATATTGAACCAGCTCCAATGTGTTTATGTGACTTTACTGTAGAGAACTAAGAGCATTATATCCGCTGTAAGACGATGGGTTTGCTAGATGATGCTGCAGCAGAAAGAACTGCATGTACAGAACTTGATTTTGGTCTGACAGCCTGTGAGACATTGGTATGCTAGCAACTCCAAGAAAGTGCATGACATGAAAACCAAGGAGCTGGATTTCCATGGCTGTGGGAAACCACAACCTCTCCAGATGAGCTGGATGTGTTGGGCTAATAGGCTTCTTTCAAGAACGCTGGAACAGATGAGCTGTTGTGTACTGCGTCAAGTAGCAAGATCTAACAGGCTTATGTCTGTAGAATGCAGTGTTTGGTGCTGCAGAATTGATGTCCATACTGTTTGCATTTCAGGGATTTTTTTTTTTCTTGTTGTTGAACTAATTCCAGGCTGGCTGCATGGACTCAATGCCTGTTTGTGTTGAAACATGCTGTTTCTACTCTTGGTTTCACATCTGATGGTTCAGTCTTCTCCAAAAGGAATCCTGTTCATCCACTCCAGAACTGTTTCATGATATGCAGTGAGTAGATACAATAAAAAGGTTTGCTGTACACATGGACTCCTGGGTTGCACTAAAAATGAGGTAGCTGCACCTTTAAGACTATAGTTTCTAGTAAATGTCTGACACTGAATTTTACCTCTTGGCATTGCTCTGTAAGAAGAAAAATGAACACAACAAACTGTGTGGCTTTTATGGTATTATCTAGTGTTACTGGAGATGGAAGAAAATTCTCCTAAGATGTTTCCATGTGGTCTGTTTTATGCAACTGCATTGACTATTGGCATGCAATGAATATATCACCACAGTTCCAAAGTTGTGAATTTCTATGTTATAGAAGTAAAGTTCTTAGATGTAGATTTGGTAACCTATCTTCAAAAAATAACGGCAATCTCAGAAGTTATCAGTGTTGTTTTGTCTGGCCCTGTTGCCGTTCTGGCTTTGAATGGGTTATTGTCCAGGAAAAAAAAATCTACATGAAACTAATGTTCCCATAGAACTTCTGGGGAACTCTGAGTATGTAGACTGATCCCCTCAAGCAGGAAGAAACAGCCCTCCCTCATGTGTGTCCGTCCAAGGAATACTTTTAGTCTGCATCAAGAACAGTCTACCTGTACCCACGCAGTTCTGCCTTTCCTGGCAGGCAAGGTACACATAATAAGAGCAAGGAAGGAGGGAAATAAGGAGAGGTAACCTAGAAGCTCAGCAGTTTGTTTGTTCTTCCCAATGACAAGGCTGGATCGCTCTCCGTAGACATATTTTGGTTGCTCTTCTAACACTTCAGACTGTTCTCCTCCCTGCTGCTTTTTAAGGTTAATGTATGTGGGAGCAATGTTGCTAAAATCCTGGAGTGTGCATCATCTACAAACGTTTTAGCAAAAATCTAGGTTGGTGATAGCGGTTCAGTCTTCCCAGCTTTGGAAGTATTTGAGCAAGTGAGACAAGACTTGCAACTGATTGTGTCAAAACTATAAGCTGTAAGCTATTCTTGATTTGTTTTGCAAGATGATTTTGTCTTGCATGGCAAGTAAGATATTCTCTATGACCTTCAAAAGTGTTGCACTGTGAAGTGACATGGAGTCACATAGCACGTTGGTGTCTCACTCGTTTCTGACAAAGCAAAGTTGTTTGGCTAGTGATTAAACATCATGTGTGATGTCTCAGCCTGTTTTGAGATTGCTTTCTACTTCTTGTTCAAGGTATATGTTAAGGAGATCTAAATCGGAAAGCATTAGATTTTAACGCACTGTCAATTGCAACATCAGAGTTCTCAGTTAGAAAGATGAAATGTTTCCATTTTCCTGCTCCAAGCTTTCAAAAATAATTAACTTCCATAATACACAACTGAGTGATAGTAGTAGCAGACCTTTATTTGGACACTGAGGGATTTTAGTAATTCCTGAAACTGTATTTCTTTTAAGCACATGAATATGCAGTCAGCATTGAGGCAGTAATAGTCCATTGCAGTGGTTCAAACAAAAGTAGTATCAGAAAATCCAGTTTTGTTTCTGGTGGCTTTAGCTGTAATGTCAGCTGGTTCGCTTTAATGCCTTAAGGAAGCATTGGAGTCATTCCCTATATTTTTTCAAAACACAAGATGACATGTTTAGAGGAAAACTGGCAGCTCTGACACACGACAGTTAACAAACACAGTTGAGCATCCATATCTCAGATGTAGAAGTTACATCCTGCACGATAGAGAAGTAGTCCCTCTCCCAGAAGTATATGAAGGAAGAAGGGATTACCAGGACATGACACAAGACAATAAAATAAGAATGGGTGGGAGGAAAATCAAGCTTTGATGAATGAAAGATAATTAAATAGTTCAAAGGTGTGGCCATAAAGGCTATTGTCACACACACAGTCAACTCTTGTTGACAAGAAAACCACCTGAACTCAGGGAAGGAAACCTCTAGTATCAGAACTACAAAAAGTGAAATTTCAGCACTATAGTAAAAAGTATCCCATCTAAAACAATCATGACATACAAAACAAACAAGCTCCATTAAATCATAGCATTAAAAAATAGAAGACCTGAAGAAACATGCAAACATCACATGGAAACATTGCGGTAAAAGACAGCTTTGTGTTGAGACATCCAAGGCAGGATACAGCACACCTGAGATTTGTGCACTTCCCTTTATCCTGTCACAAGACCAATTACCCTTCTCATAAGGTAACTTAAACAGCAACAGCTGCCTCGAGAGTCACTGCAAGACAACATCCCTTCAGGATGACACAAGGACCTTGCTGGAAGTCTCAGATAGAGGTCAGAGCCTGAGAAGCAAGCAGCAGGAACAAAGCATACGGTGCGAAAGAACCTGTAAATCCACACAGCATTTTCCAATCTTACAAATTCCTGCTGAAGATCAACTTCCAACACTGCACACTCCATTATTCTCTCACAGGTCTATTCTCCTGCATGTGTAAAGTATCAGCACTATGTACACTTCCAGTCTTGGCTACAATGACATGATGAGTGACCATTTCAAAGAAAAGTACACTTTAAACAAAAAAAACCCCTTAGTTTCATTTGTGTTGCACTTCAACCAACTTTCTCCTTGCTCCCACACTGCAAGTGATACAAGTTTTCCATTATGACTAGGAGTAGAAATGTGAACTAGAAGAATATTTGCTTGTTAAAATGAACGATTTTCTAAACATACAGGGCAGGGTACAGATTCGACCCTAAAAGAAACGACTGTGAAGATGTTAACAAAGAGTTGAATACCAGACCTGAACATCGGTAAGAGAAACAAAGTTTTGCATTCCTACATTATCTAACACTAAAAATGTCTTTTAGAATTAATACTTATTTTTTAAGAGCCTTGAAAATGAAACATTAATAGCAGTGCTTGCTGTGTTGTATAGATGATGGTATTCCATAGTATTAAACACTGGATGCTTAAGAAGGACTGAAGAAAGAGATGAAACAGAGCCAGAACAACCACAGCCAGTAGTTTCCAAAACTAGACCCTGATATATTGCAGACCTCTTCACCCTCTTTTTAGACATGGCCTTAATGAAATGCACCTGAAAATACAGTCATTACTCTCAAAATCTACAAGAATTACGTAGGTATAACTTCAAAGTGCCAGGGATCACTCACCAGAACATAGCACTGGAGAGAGCTGTACTAGGGGTACAGAATGTACTAGGAGACAGAGAAAGAGCAAAATGTCTTTTGGGGACTCTGGGTGAAGTAACAGCATATAAAGAATGTGTATCTCATTATTGAGGAGAAGAGCACTGACTGGAAGAAAGTTGAAAAAATTGTTAAGATGCATGTAGAGACACTAAGCAAGGTCACACACAGAGCAGAGCACATAGGGATAAGAAAGGGCATCACATCGGGGCCCAGACAAGTGATACAAGTTGAAGATGCCAAGCGGCAGTGAAACCAGCAACCACATCTAAGATGTACACAAGAACCATGGGATAAAAATGTTCCTAACAGGAGTTCCTGTCTTGACCACACCGGCATGAAAAATTACCTGAAGGTGCATAAAAAATTCTTTCAGATAATCTTAGGTATTACTTATCAAAGAGAGGTGAAAGTCACGCACAATAACCAAGATACAATGAAAGTAAACAAATATAACCATCTACAATCCATTAACACAGCAAAGGGTCACAGTCTACCGCATGGCACGAGTGAGAAAACATGAAGAGCAACACATGGTGATGCATAATGTTAAGGAAGGAGCAGCTATGCAGAACGAGGGAAAGGTGAGAAACTGCCACATCGACGATATGAATGGGAAGTGTGAAAAGCCTAGAAGCTACTTTTGTCTGGCTGTAGATGCATTTGGAGAAAATAAGGTATGTTCAGGAAAGCAACAGGCAGCAGCAACACACAAAGGTGCAGTGGGGGAGAGAGAGGGCTGATTTCTGGTGGGGTAGGAAGGAGAAGCAACAGAGCAGTAGCTGAGGCAGAGCAGAGCCCCCGCGGGGGCAGCGGGGAGGCTGGACAGGGACAGACGCGCGGCCCCAACCCAGGGGAGCCGGGGCAGGAGCAGGGTGACAGCGCCGGGCGAGCGCCGGGGGGAGCCGGGCAGCTGTGCCGGGGTCAGGGCCGGCGGTGACCGGCGGTGACCGGCGGGGCCCGCGGCAATGGGCTGGGGCAGGGCACGGGCGGGCGAGCTCGGTCCCTCGCTCACCTGCTGCACCCCCAGGAAGTCGTAGAAGTTCCGCGGCACCTCCTCCACCAAGTCGAAGAGCTCCAGGTCGCCGCTGTCCCAGGCGCGGGCGCGGGGCGCGAGCAGCGCCAGCAGCGCCAGGAGCGGCAGCAGCCGAGGGCGCCGCGCGGGCCGCAGGCGGGCCATGACCCCCGCCTGCGGTGGCGGCAGCGGAGCGGCGGCGGAGCGGAGACGCGCCCGGGAGACTCCGCAGAGACCGCGCTCACCGCGGCGGCCGCTCCGCACTGAGGGGACGCGCGAGGCCCGGCCCGGCGCCGGCAGCGGCGGTCCCACGGCGGGGGAGGGGAGGGGGGGCGCTCCCCGCCCGGCCAATCGCCGCCTCCGCGCTCGTGACGTCACGCGGCCCGGCAACCGCCGGCGCTGGCGCAGTGGCGCGGCGGAGGGGGAAGGGCGCGAGCCCTGTGCGCGCGGAGGCCCCGCCCCGCCCTTCCCCCCGCGCGCGCCCTTCCCGCCGGGGACAGCGGGAGCGGGGACGCGGGGCGGCGGGACACGGGGACATCGGGACACGGGACATCGGGACGCGGGGACACGGGCAGGGCTCCGCTCCCTCGCGGCTGCCGCCGTGGCCCTGGAAGCCCGGTGTCTGCGGGGCCAGCGGGGCCCCCGCGCGCTAAATCGTCTTTCGATTTTCTGTCTTCATTAACTCCTTACGGGCGTGCTCGATTCCTGTAACCTCTCTTACTCTAAAATCGCTTCACCCTGTTGTTAGAAAATCAAAATCAACCCGATTTTTAAGGTGTTGTCCCCAAACCTTTTGTTCTTTCCTTGCTTCAATTAATGTGAAATGTTTCATCTGGGACTCTAGATGAGAAATTAGATGGAAACTTAATGGCTGAACAATACAAATTATCATCATTAAATCACTTTTCTCTAGCACGGGCACACTCCTCGGCACACCCCATCTGTTTAATGTCTCTCAAAACTAGGCCTGGTTAATAACTCACTTATGGGAATCTTTCTAAGAAAAGACAGATTCACTCATCTGAAAAGTATCCATGAACTAAATTTTTTAAAATAGGGTTTGCAATTTATGAAAAAAAATCCCAAATGCCAATCTTATCTGCACCTGGATTTACCTAAGAGGAGCTAGCTACTATTTACAGAACCACTGTACAGTATATCACTTACTTGGATACTCCATGGGAATATCAAGATGTGGCTTTAAAATACATTCTGCTCAGTTCTGAGTAGGGATTTGAACCAACATAGCCATTATCAATTTTCCAACTCATAAAGTATAGAGTAGTGTTAGGTATTCTCTACAATTGAAACTGTTCCCTTTTGTATAAACTACTTAAATATTAATTAGATTGATATTTAAACTCATGTTTCCATATCCCATATGCATGCCCACTGGGCTTTTAGGATCACAATTCTGCCTCCGGCTCTGCTTTCTGAAGAGTCCTAAACCCATTTGCCAGGAAATTATAATTTAGCCAACAGTATCTTATGTAGACTCTTTTAACTTATCCTTCACAAAAAGGTGCACTTAACTGTTCATTCTTATCATCTTAAAAAAGGTTCCTCCCACTTGATCACAAAGAAAAAAAATCCAAAACAAAACAAAAAAACACCTTATTTTCTAGAGGATGACAAAGACAAAGTAAAGAGAAAGTCATGGGGTAGTTAATTTATCAGCTGCTTTGTTTGGCTGGAGCAACTGAACCTGGTATAGATCAGTTTCTTCCCACGTCCTTACTTTGTTAATCTGTTCCGTTTTGTATGCAAGTATCCACATTATAAATTTGTTGCCCCATATATTTACATTATCCTTCCTTTTAAGTCTGAAGCTTTATTGCACAAAAATAACTTTTGATTCTGAACATTATCTACTCATAAGGTTGTAGAACAAAGTTTAAAGATGCAAAGTATCCTCAGAAACCAGGGGTAAATAAAGAATTTAATAAAGTAGCTTTATTTTTAAACCAGGTGGAAGATTTTTTAAAATGTGAGATTAGTGGTATTTTATTGCCCTTACTAAATTCTTACAAATTCTCCTTTCCTTCTGACTCCTGTATTTTTCATGTCTATTCCCTCTTGCTTCATTAGCTTCTAAGCCTCCTTAGTTATGTTGATCTAGAGTGACGATGAACCTTCAAGAGGAGCACTTGTTATTTTCATCTCATTTTTTGGCATTTGGAATTTATTATGAAAAATTTCTCCTTTCAAAACCCACCTCTGGCTGCTCTTGCTGAAACTGTTGAAAAAGCCTTCAAAAACCCTGATAAAAATAGGTCACTTATTCCATTCTACTGAGACCAGAGAAACCAGTCCTAACACTGATCACACATCGCAGGTGGTTTGTGGCACCAATGCTTCTGAGAACACAGCAGATAATAGCTATTTTGAAAGATATACCTCAGAATTGTTCAGATAAATTATGGGCTTCTTTTAGTCAAGGGGAATGTGGATTTGGAAAGAATAATAGAAGAAAAAATGTGCTAATGTTAATGGGATTATGATTATCTAAATACATATTTAAGAGATCTCTTAATTTATGTCAGCATAGTTAAATTATTCCAATTGGTTTTAACAATGTGAGAAATTTACAACTCATTTTTATTCTGCTCCTTAAAGCATTGGAACAGAAGGCCCAATGGAACATTTCCAAGAGATTTTTTTTTTTAATTCTGTAATATGAGATTAGTTTAAATGTTTCCATTAAAATTGTTCTGTACTCCAAGCATAAATACTTAAATTTTGGGAAGAAAATGCTGGACATGCTATTAAAATGCTATAAGTGCCTTCATAATAATGACATTTCCTCATTCTTCAGTTTTCTTCTTTAAAGTCATGAGAATGAATCATGAAGAGTACTTCACCCTTCTCCAGCACTTCAATTAATCCAAGTCACATTAGGCCTCCCCAGTATATATTTACAAAATCAGTTAAATTACAAGTCAGTTCTCTCTCTTGCCTTCAGAGAAACTTAAAATATAAAACAAACATAATCAAATTCAGCAATGCTTGGCCTTTCTATGAGGCCAACTACACGTGAGACATCACAGACTGGTGAGTTGGGAGACTGGTGATGACAATTTAAATTTTTCCTGTTGCAAACTCTGACACAAAGGTAGAGGGGAAGGTAAAAGATTACACATGGCTTTTTCATCATTGTCTAAAATTACTCCTGCTGGGAAGTATTAGTATTTTTTCCTGTGACTCAGCCATGACATTTAAATGCAGTTTTAATCCTGTATGTAGTCTCTGCAGCTGGGCAGCTCCTTTACCTCAAGAATATGGAGAGCTATGAAGGCAAGGGTAGCATTTTCTTCCTGTGCCCCAAGTTTTTTGCACATGCAGATAGATGTCACTGAAACAGGTCCACTTGGGCATGAAGCTCCACTTTACAAAGCTTAAGGGAAAGAAGCATATACAGAAATAATTTGTTTAAATAAATCTCTGTTCTGACACTAATTGACAGTAGCACCCAAGAACCCGAGGCATGAACCAGTTATTATGAGCGCTTTTAACAGCACTCAAAGACCAACATGCTTCATAAGCCCAGTAGGATTCACTCGATCATATTCTGAATAGCTAAACAGCCCGCGATTTCGGTGTCTCAAATGAAGAGCAGACGTCTGGGGGAAAGAGCTTATTAAGGGAACACCCCTTTTCTTCCTAAAGATAAAGCCTTATCTCCAGCAATTGAAGAGCCTGGCTGCTCTGCGGTCTATTCCAGCTCTCTCTTCTGGCTGCTTGGTGCAGGGGCTCGGCACGGTTTTGTAGAGCCACAGAACTTCTCTCTGCTCACAAAGCTGGCTGAAGAGTTTCCTGCGCCCTCCCCCAGCCAGGCGCTGCTTCCACCTCTGCGCCGCTGTTCGCTGCCTCCTCTCTGTGCTAATTCATCTCTTTGTGGGCCACATTATGAATTAAATGACTGAGATGATCCAGCTTTAAAAGGGAAAAAAAAAAAAAAAAAAAAAAAAAAACCAGAAAAAAACCAAACCGAAAGAAAAAGAAAAACCACAAGCATACAAACAAAAAGCCCACCACAAAACTACCCGCGCACACACGAACACAGGCTCGGATGTTCCACTGATCCATGTACGGCTCAACCCACGAGCAGCCGCACCCGCACAACCGCGGGGACAGCGAGCCCCGAGCAGGGAGCAAGAGCGCCGAGCAGGCAGGAAACACCCGACTTAAAGCGGCTTTCCCAGTGTGAGAAAAGCCCTGTGCACAGCCAGAGGCGGAGGGTGCAGGCCAGCCGTGCCTGGCAGCAGGGCTGGAGCTGCGGCAGGAATTGTGTCCCGGCTGGCAGGACGCGCCCCGGAAGGGAAGGCTGTGCCCGAGGCGGAGGCTGCGGCAGCCCCGCTCGGAGCACTGCCCCGTCCCCGCCGGCCAGCCACCCGCTTATTGCCTTCTTAAGGGATTTTCTTCTAAAGTCAGATCATTTGGAGATGCAGTTTAGCGTTCAGCCACGCGAACAGGCGAATGGAATGGAGACCGGGAGAAGATGACATCCAGTGTGGCAGCGGGAAAAGAAGGACGGTGGGGACAGGACCGCGTTACAGCAACCCTGCCCACTGGAAGATTTGTGAGGAATATGCCATTTGTGTACACCAGCTGTTACCTTAGGCCAGACATAAGTCGAAGTAATGAGAAAGAAATGTGGGAATGAGAAGAGAAGCAAAAGCAACAGAGCCAAAACCAGTCCATCAGACATGAAAGAATATTATTTAGGAAACAGCTCATTTGTGCCTGGTCTGGGCAGCTCAGTCGTCTCTTTTAGTACATTACTCTTTTTTTTTTTTTTTTCTTTATGTTACATCCTTAGTGCCAACATCCAATAGTGCCTGCTGAGCATGCCATACCTTTGATGCTGTTTTCCAAACTGAAAAGCTACCCGAACCACATTTACCATCATACAAGATATGGTAATATACTCGGAGAAGTGAGATCATCTTCAGAATATCAGCCATATCCTAATAGTGTGAAGGTAACATATGAAAACCCTGATCATTACAAATGGCCTTTTTCCAGCATAAATGTATAATGTTTTGCTGCATGACATGACAATAGTCTGTCATTAAATTTTAATATATATATTTTTCTGAAGAACATCAACATGGGGAAGCACTCTCAGGCAGAAGTTTTGGAGGCACAATAATTAAAAGATAGAACAAAATCAGTGATTAGAAGGCTAATGGCATATTTTTAAATAATGTATTCTTGACACCTTTCAAAATGATCTGTGGCTAAAATTGCAAGTGGATGACTACCAGTGTTAATTTTGTTATTACTATTCCAAGAATGACATCCTGGTAGTCTGTTCACATATGGAGATGCTCAGCATATGCAAGCTGAAAACCTGCAGAAACTAATAGAAATATGTACAGCTATTTTAAAAGTTGAATCCAGGGAATGTTATTCTAGTGGCCCAGAATGGGAGCTCTCAATGTATGGACAGCATACAGAAAAGGGCAGATGTAAAGATGCTGTTCAGATGAATATAATTTCCATAGTTCATTTCCAATAAGAATTGCAAGACTACCTTACATTCTCAAGACATTTGTTCTAACCCTCCCAAAAAATCAGAGACATGATTTTGAAGTATTGAAGGTTTCATGCAGTTTTCAAACTATTTTTCATCTATTCTGCAGTGACTATCAAAGATTGATGGAGCTTGCTTATAATAGGATTTTTCGTAATTATGTTTGAACATTAAGTGTTGCTTAGCAGTTTATTACTACTTGTATTCAATGAAGCAATTAGCATTTATTTTTCATTTCAAGTAAATTTTCCTAAAAGTGTTTTGTAATATTTTTCAAAATTAATTCACCACCAGGGGGCAAAGAACTATTTCTCCGGAGGGAACATTTTTATATTGGTTTCATAGGTGCATGACCCTTCCGAGGTCCTTTTCTACTTCACAGTAATTGCAGATGTGATTAAAAACAGAAAGTGTGCAGACCTGAAAATACATCAGAGGGACATATTTACCATTTTTGCCAACTTTGACTGCTCCAAGGTTAAGACAACTGTTGGGAGAGGGAGCAAGCTGGAGGACCAGAAGAGGTGGTACAAGATGGCTGTGACATGAGCGCTGCTTTGGTCCTCTGCGTGTGGCTGTTCTGCACCTCTGTCAGGAGCATGCAGTGCCGTGTCTTGTGCAGAAACAAATGACAGCCATCTAGGCATTAAACCAGGCAACCAATTATTGTAAACAGCATCATAACACTTATCACAGAATCATAGAATCATTCTATTTCAGCTGATTTTAATTCCTCGCTCAATTATGTCAATGCTGTTTTGTTTCTGCTTGGTCCCTCCTATTTTTACCAGACATGAGCTGATGTTTGGAATAATTAAAAATAGAATTTAATTTTGCAAGTGAAAAAAACATTTTGAATATCACCTGGAAATTTTCTATGAAGATAATACAATTTCATTTATCAGTACATAACACTAATTTCCCCATTTATTAATGTGGTAGGTATGTATGTTAGTGAAATTTGCTAAGGCACCCTCCCAAGAAAGGAATTCTATAGGAACCATAAAGTATTGGAGAAAAGAAAAATAATTGGACAAATCCAAAACTAAAACCACATCACCATAAAATAAACTAGTATGACTGTGCATAGAGAGACTGTGCAACCAGCAGCACAACATACCAGCAGTGTAACAGAAGAGCCTGCTACAGCAAACACATGTAGGAATTAATCATGGACAGCATTTGGTTTGTGGGATATCTTTTCAATAAAATGATTGAATCCATTCGCAGAGGAAACTGAAAGCTGTGATGGATGAACATAGAATACACTATTTACTCAAAACTGCTGTTTCTGTACCATAGGGGTTTTTTGGTGGTAAATTGCTGTCCTGTTCAAAATTGAGGATAATACTTTGAAATTTGCTCAGGATATTAAAAATATTTTCTTCATAAAATAAAGTTAAATTTCAAGTTAAAACAGTTTTCACATTTCAGGATTGCATTAACAAAGTAGTTGTACTCTGATTGCACAGTGCAAAACCAGCAGAACTAACTAAATATGGGAAGACCATTAATATGATGTATATGTACAAGTGTCTTTCTAAGAAAAAGCCTATTAAAATTCTTCAAATTCCCCTTTAATGTAACAGTGCATTTAATTGTGACTGGAAAAAAAACCCATTGAATTCTCATCCACAAAATTCCAGTATATGCAGATATGGAAAAGAAGATCCTAGGAATACCAGTCTGGATTGAATAATCACAACTACGCAGCAGAAAAAGTACATTGGTAGAAGCCAATATAAAGAAATCAGGTTTGATTATTCCATGGTTGTATTTACCAAAAAGCACCTTTGAAATCCTACCTACAGCTACAACTGCAAACACATATCTGCTAAAATAAGCATTATAATGTCTGACATAGCTTTTGTTACATTTGTATCATGTCAAGTAAAGATATATTTACTTCATGATCACTTGCTTTTATTAAATTAAAAGTTCAGTGTTAAACATGTCACAGCATCTTGCTGGTGGTGGATTATATTTGTGATTTCTTCAAATCATGTAAATGGCCAAAATCCTTCCTCTGCCTGGACAGTTGTGATCTCTCAAGGATTATATTTCAGAAAACAGAGCAGGGCATGTTACTCTTATTACAAAACATTATTTTCAGAAAAACAAATTACTGTCCAAAGCACTTTCTTTGCCAAAAATTCCGCAATGTAATTTCTCACAAAATCCCATTAGCCAATACAATCTCTCTAGTAAGCAGTCTTTAACAGAGCTTTAACAGCTCTCAACCACATGGGGATTTTGTTGCTGCTGTTGTGACTAGATTTTGCTGTGGTATGAGTTTTACTCACTACATCACAGACTAAAACAATGGAAAAGTATAAATGAAGATTTCTCATACTAAGATTCTGTCATTGAAGATAAAAAGTGCCCTAAACGTGGAGAACCCAAATGGTCCAGATCTGATGTGAAGTGGCTCATTTCTGGAGTTTTCTCGAAGCAACACGTTTTTAGATGAAACATGGCTGCTGTTAATAGTAATTTACAATCTCCTTAAACATTTTTTTTCTTAAATTTATTGGCTTTTAAATTCTAAAACCTAAATAACTGGACTTCTCTTGCTGTTTACTTTTTTCAGAATCACTACAGTCGTGTAGAAATATTTCATGTTCCATCTGTGTCCTTTAATCACTTCTTCTTCCTCCTCTATTTGCATTCTCTCTCATCTCCCCTGTATCTACTGAATTGTGCTAGCAAATAAATATTAAATATGTTGTACTCATTTAGGTCTTAACTAGGCATTCAACTCACATAACAAATACTTCTGTGGGCAAATATTAGACAAGGAATATGTAATATAGAGTGTTATTTAGCAAAATATATTTAATGAATTCTATCAAGTGAGAGGTATAAATATTGACTTCTCCTCCATATGGCATGTACAGGAAGAAATCACTTAGTGGATGCTCTTGGAACATATTCCTGGTCACTGGTAGGCTGAGGAGGTGGATTGCAGAGCACAGAGCAGGAACACACAGAATGGTATTATGTGGATCCACTTCTATGTGTGTAGTACTAATGAGCTATACCTTCAACACAAAGCATCAAAAGGTTACAAGACAAAAACCTCCCAATAGTATGTCAATCCTCCCAACATCAAAACTATCTGTGAAAACTACAAAAAGCAACCTTCCTTAATAGTTGTGCTAATGGAAGTGGTTAGTTAAATTACAGATTCACTAATTTGTTTCCCTTGTGTTGCAGAGGCCAGATGAATATCCTCTCCTTTCTTATCTCATAATGAGAGCTTCAAAACTCTCCTATAACCTGCAAATAAAAAGGAATTTGATGTCCCTTGCACACCTTCAAGATATCCTTGAATATAAATATTAATGTCAAAGAACAGCCCACTTGTCCTTATTCCACTTATCCTGCAGCCATGCAGCCCCTTCCTGCTGCTTCATACAGCCTTCTTTTCCCCACTCCACCCTAGACTCTGTGTTCCCCTGCTGCTGCTCCAGCCTCTGCTCCAGCGTCTGTGCCAGCCTCAGCCTTGGCTATGGAGAAAGGAGCTGGGCATATCTGTTCTCATCTGCTCATACACCTGCAGAGTGACACCCAGAGCTGGGCCCCTCTTGCTCGCTCCTGTTATGTACCAACAGCCACTCCTGCTGACTTTTCGAGGAGAAAAAAACTGATTTAGACCATGCAGCTTGGGCACTAGTATTAGGTAACTTTCCAAAGGTTGGTCATAATGGACAAGTTCTAACCCAAAGTCATACATTCCCATTTTCCCAATTTTCCTGTAACAAGTGGCCTTTTCCTTTAAAGGACTTTGGGGCAAACTCAGCCTATTCTGTCAGCAGATCCAACTGAGAATGGATCAAGTACTCTGGACATGAAAAACAAGCTAAAAGAGGTCAGTGGAGCAGGAGATGCATCTGTGACCATCTGCCCTCTAAAGACCTGACAGAGGCAATGAATAGCCCTCTGGATGCTGTAGCTCCTGGCAGGAAAAGGAAGAAACCTGTCCTTGTATTTTTCTGAAATTTGACATTGAAGAATGCAGTACATTGAAACATAAAAGGTTAAAAAAATAGGTTTTCTGTTTAAAAATATTAACTGTGGAGGTTTTTAATCTGTGTTTTGATTTGGAATAATTTTTCCTTACCCCTTTGGGTACACATGTGATTGTTAGTGTTGTCTGGTTTCCCAGGAGTATTAAAAAATGTAACCTAGGCCTTTCTGCAATTACAAGCAAGTGGACTTGCCACAGCTGTGTGCCGTGTTCAGGCCCAGTAGCAAAGTCTTCCCCCAGTCTCCACACTGCTTTTCCTGTTCCCACTGGGCACAGGACTAAAATTCACCAAAATGACAGTACCTCCTTAACTACAGTATACTTCCTGCTGTGCCAATATCCCATCATCTCTGCAGTCATTTTAAAGTACAGGAATATTGAAAACAAAACCAATCTGGAAAAAGGCACAAGTGCAGCAATAGGTCCCTCCTGAGCTGGAATTTCTGTGTGTCTTTATAGACAATGTTAAATACTGTTGTAATCAGATACCTGCTGCTGTTGTTGCTCCATGGTTCACTATTGAAGATAATAACCTATTTATTTGCATTAAAAAACATATTTGTGTTATGGAAAAGAATATTCAGTGAACATTAACAATAGTATGTACAGGACAACACCATGTACAGACACACCACATCCTCCATATTAAAGACTGTACAAAATAGCAATGGCAGTCAAAGTAAACTGTAAAATGGTGATCATGATGCTGTCCTGGTTATCATTTAATTATGCCTCAGTTATTGTGTGGTTGATTCTTTCACTCTTACCTACATTTTTGAAGGCTGGCTCCTGAAACTGCACCCCACTCCAGAAAATCTTGGATATGCATCAATCTACATGCCTGTTTATAGAATGATCTCAACCTGAAAGGAAAGGAATCAGGCTGGTCAGTTTAAATGTCTAAATTGCCTTTAGCCATCAGCTCGCTCAGCCAGAGAGCTGTAATTACCATTAAACACCCAGGGAGGCACTTGCCATTGTTGCTTTCTTTTTGTACTAGTCTGTTATATTTGGAGTTATGACAGATTATACTACAGTTACTATAAAGTAGTATTTCCCAAGTGAAAAGACTCTTCACAAACTATTGTCTTTCTTTCTGTTTTCATTTTTGCCAGCAAGAGACCAAAACATTTGTTAGAAGGAGAAAGAAGCAGCATAAAGATTTATTTTGGAAAGCAGATTTTGTAGCTGAGGAATAAACAAATTGGATCTTACTGTTTTCTGGTTACATTTTGCCTTTTCACAGTAAGTAAAACAAAATGGTGGTTTCTCAGCTATTATGATTTTAGAAATACAATATTTAATTAAATCTTTTTATAGCAAAGTGTTGTACCTGCACTCTTTGTGTTTCTTGTAGGTCTGAGGCTTGCCAACTTTCACTCAGTTAGAAAGAGATCAGTCATTCCAGAACTGAAAGCAGTTTTCTGGAATACCTCCATAAAAAACAACATTGAATAACTGGATGTAAGAACCTCTAAATAGCAAGGCATTACAAGCCAATTTTTAATCTTGGTCTTTTAAATTTGGTGCATAAATATACCATTTCACTCCTTCCTCATTTAACTTCAGAGACAGTCTTAAGTACATAACACCTCTGAACATTCAATAACACTCACAGTAAAAGGCAGTTTAAGAAGAATTTTATTCTGGATTAGCTTTTGCTACACTCAGTCAGTGCTGAGCACCTGATGGAGTAAAACATACCGATCTTTCCCCAGCATTAATTTCTTTTCAGTTATGAGGATTGTTGTTCTCTGAGTCCTGATTTGGAGCTCTGTTTCACTGCCACCTCAGAAGACAATGTAGTACCAGCAACAAAATAGACACACAAGTAGAAGAAAAAATAGTGAGTAAAGGATATCTTAGGGAAACCAGTAAAAACTGCAGTATGCATCTAACTTTTCAGAAAAACACTAGAGAACTGAACAAAGAGGACCAGGACAATTTTTTTTTTCTCTATTCTTGACAAGATTAAAAAGTGGCCTAATACATGCTGAGGCTCAGATGCACCAGATTAGACCAATAGACTATGTGCAGGTGAGAAAGAGCAAGCCAGCTGTCACACAGCACTAAATAAATGAAGACTATTCTTCAGTTACAGAAAGGTAAAGCTGCAGAGGGATCCGTTTCCTCTAAGAAATCAAAAAGGAGATGTGCGATGCTTTATATGTTTAAACTGTAAATCCATAAAGAGATGCAATTGCGAAACAAAACTGAAGGCTCTAGAGAAGTCCACAAAATACAGTCAGAATAGATTTGCAAGATGTGACATAAAAGATTGCACAAAGGCTTGAAATAAAATATAGACCCAAGCAGCCTCTGGGTAAATCCATTATATTTGTAAGAAGTAAAACAATTCTGCAAAAGTCTGTGGCCAACGGCTGAAGAGAGGCAAAGAAGAGCTAGAAAGAATCAATTGTATCAGAAATTTTGGAAAGCAAAGGCTGGATTATCACTTTGGATGTGAAAAGACTACATATGGTTTATATTTGGACACCATACACAAGTTATACTATATTTGAAGTCCCAGAAATACTTTTGAAATGAAATTCTAATTATATTGTGCACAAAGAAGCAAAAAACAACAACAACAACAAATCTCATAGGAGTTGTGCTGTGGGGAATGTGAACTGCAAGCCTAGACAAGACAAAATTTAGAAAATCTAATATTTGCAGTGGTTTCAAAAATGAAACACTGTATCTTTTTTTAGGACTGGAAATGTCAGATACTAGATGATAATGCAAATTATGAAGTCCAGAAAGCAAAAACATAAAGCGAAAGCAGAACATAATGAAATGGAATAGAGAAGTAACATAGGAGAGGTAGCTTATCTGTATCCTCCTCTTTGAGATGTGTCAAATACTGTCAATGTAACTATAGCCAAGGAGAGTTAGCCAGATAATTTATGTGTTGATGCAAGAGACACAGAATCAAAGGCATGTCAGACAGCTCCATCCTGGGAGTATGTAGCTTGAGAGCAGCTGATAGAAGCCACTCTCCCATCCAAGAGAGAATGCTGACACTGCTTGGGAAGGTATTTAGGATAAAGCACAAGCATTGGTGTAAAGCATAAACTCTAAAAGATGTACATGCCTGTCTGTAAATAAAGGCTGCCATCCTTTCTACCCTCCTGGCTGAAATAACTGATGCTGATTTTACTGAGAAACGAAGAATGGAGAAAGATTTGGAAAGTGTACAATCATCTCATCTGGCAAGGAGGACCAAGACCCTGATGGGAAGAAACTTGTGGAGTTTCAAGAGCATTCAGCAAATCCAAGTGGAAAATCCTTCACTTGTTGACACAACCTGGGTATGACTATGAGGGCCATTTCAAACAAGCTGATCAAAACATCCTGTCCTATAAATCATCATCACACATTAGCACACTTTGCTGCATGTGCCTGCTGAAATCTCCACTGTTGTTTATCAGGGTATCACAAACCAGAATAAAGAGGTAAACTGCAATCCAGGGAGGCATTGCCTACTGTGATCTTTGCTTTGTGCTTTTGCTTATGGAGTAAGGAGTTTCTCCAGAAATATCTAACAAAACATTGGAAAGCCTTCTTGCCTTCCAGGGAAGATAAAGAACAGATTACAAGTCTGACTGAGTCTTCTGATTTCTCTTCTGCAGTGTAAAGGGAGTTGTAAGGTAAAGGTAAATGCTGTTGAATCAGAGACCAAGGTTCACAATAATAGAAAGGAAAACCTCAGAATACAAATAAAAGCTATTAGAAGAGAGAGTGAGTATCCAGGACCTATCTATGAATGACTCTGGGAGGAGCAGAGTACCACTGTGGATCTCAAAAATGTGAGAGGAATGACTTCTGAAAAGTCTCATGAGTTGCTGTTCCAAACCAAGGGGTGTTGGAAGACATGGCCTAAGCCAAAGGTGAAGAGCCAACCTTTGCAGACCTACATCTGACCAAATCAAAAGCTTGTTTCTTCTTTCTGGTTGTAAGAGCATGAACTAATCCAAGAGCTGTCAGCCAGTTCATTCTCCAGGCTGTTTGACTTTGTAGAACTTTTGGATGTCCTCATTAAGTGTTCTCAGGGATAACACCAGTGATCCATGCTTCTGAATCCAACTTTGAACATCTTGCCAGGGATTGCACTTCCCTGCAGCATTTAAGAAAACAGCAGACATCAGAATCGGAAAAATAGGTTCCCCAGGGAAAAGTCCAGCAACCTATGCCGTGCAAAGGAAGCCGGTAACTTCTGGTGAAATTTTGGCCAAAAAGAAGCTGAAAATTGCCCAAAGTTTATATTTACATGCACTTATATTGACGCAGAATTTTAAAAATCCATACTTCATATTATTTACATATGGATTCTGCCTAGACATATATACATCTATGTGTGTATATATACATTCTATAAAGAAGCTTTTTTAATAAATAATTCCATCTGTACAGAACTTTAACCAGGATCTAGGGTCTTGATCCAAATCAGATGGACTACTAAGATGGGGCAACAAAATCCTTCAACACTGAATGCCTGGAATGAGGACAGGGCTGCCTGCATTTTGCATCTCCCACTGGGATCATTTTGCTTCCTCATCAGTACATGACAGTGTAGAGACATACATAGATAGGCACTCAAAAGAGAAAGCCAAGTTCACAGCCAACTGACAAAACCTCGGACACAATAGGATCATAAAAATATTGGTAAAGTATGCCCAAGAGAAAGAAAGACCACAACCTGATGCTGGAGACCAAAATGCCGAACACAGCTTTTCCACATTGTAATCCTCATTGATTAGAAAACTGTATCAAAATTGTTAGTTCTTTATAAATATCAATAAGTATATTTAAGCAACCACAAGACAGCATGTTTTTTATATATAGATACAACAGCAAAACAGAGGCTCAAAAGGCATAGAGATAGTTCTTGTCACATACAGACTGCAGAGGGGTGACAGACATCCACAGTATCCGATGGAAAAGAAGGAGGAAAATTAGTAAGATCCTAAATTTACAAATTCCAAAGCAGAGGAGACTATCAGGAAGCCAGAGGATGATCAGCTAATATGAGGAGAAGACTATGCACAGAACAACACACAAAGTGAAACCCTGTGGGCAGTCACTCTGCAAGCACTCAGGCGCGGGCTCCATAAGATGGAGACCAAACTGGCATTGACTGAGCTCTGTAGAAATACACTTCTTTCTTTTAGAGGGGGAAAGATTTTTTGATGGCTGGCACTTTAAAGCTTTCTGCCTTCTGCTTCAAAACATAAGTCAAGGTGACTAGTCACCAGGTGCCTGACAGAATGGGAGTATTTCTCCTGCAGATTTCTCCCTCCTCTCTGTGATAGCTTAACTTTCAATAGGAACTAAATTCTTTCTTTCACTAGCATGTGAGAATATGGATTAAGTTGCAAAATTTAATGCACCCAATAGATGAAAATGTCAGTGTTCACTTTCATATTTCTTTTTTCTTAGCTATAAAATAGGGATAGTAAATTTAACAATACAGCTCGCATGATTCATTAGGCTTCATTAAGATTTCCACAGATTGTATTTTTTAGCTACTGAGTGTTATTATTTTTATCTCTCTCCCTCTGATAAAAGAATTTAGAAGGTTTCTCAGCATATTCCTTATCGCATTGCCTCTTTTTTTCTAAAATTCAGACATTCAGGAACTGGTTCTTGAAAACTCTGTATAGTATCTGGGTTGATAAAGCATCTTGAGACTCCTCTAGGACAGTTCCAAGTGTTTTACGCATACACTGCAATTAACATTCTTTGGTTTAAATTACAATACAACCCCAAATCCTACCCCCTCAGCTAAGAACCACAAATACATTTGTGCAGATAATCTGGAGGGGCCTGCAATTTATGAGCCTAAATTCACATTCACTAGAAGCTATATGTAAGGAACATTGTTAATATTGTGAAGGCAAATATTTGAAAGTTAAATACCAGAATTAGAACCAATTCCAGAATAATTGACTTCCTGTTGACTTTACGTTAATGTCTAGATACAGAAGTAGGAGTTTTGCACTGGTCACTTAGAAGTTGCTTTACAGGGCATGCTCACCTGAATATTCCAGTACCTTCATGCATCTGCACAGATTTTTCAGTTCTTTGTGAACACTTCTGCTTAGTTCAACACCCACACACATCCCCATCAATGCCATGACAAACCCACTGTATGACCTATAGATGCATTTTCTCAAATAATTGAGTTTATTATTTTCATGCCAAAATGAACAGATTTATGGAATTTATGCAGTGGAGTTTCCTTCTGTACACGATAATATTCTAAACTATGCGGACAATTTTAGGGTTTTAAATCACCAGAAGAACAACTAACAACTCTTTATGATACCACAAAATGACTGTATTGTGCTCTGGCTGTAAAAAGCTGATGTGAAAATTACAGCTGAGGTTTTACCTTGGTTGGGGTTTCTTTTCTTTTCATTTGTGTTTTCAGGCTAGTCTGAGATGGATTTTCACCACAACATAACAAGCAGTGACAGCGGCTGAACAGAACATTTCTTTACAATGAAAGTTTATATCCTTCTGTTTTGGCTAATTATGAACTCAAGGAAGTTCCTTAGCAAAATAAAAAATCACAATAATTTTTTATTAAAATAAATTTTAAAAATTGTTATCTATAAACATTTTATTAAATATTTTGAACTCCTATTTTCCTACTTTCGTTGCAAATTTTGATCTAGTAAAAGCCCAAGCAGGCTACAGGGATAAAATATTTCCCCTACTTATTGGTTACTCTCATAGCACTATCAGACTGCATTTTCAGTTACAGCTTCTCTTCCCCTGCTGTTTTTTAACCCTAAATTTTCCCATTACAGAGCACCCAGAGATGCTCTACAGACCACCCATATTCCAATTAAGCTCTGCTTCACATGCTTTAGCAGGTCTTAAATGATATGCAGAAGCCAGCTTGACTTCTGCCCATCCTGTACATGTGGGAGCATTGGGTGGATGGATTGTAAAAAACCCACAAGGCCCTACAGTGCAGAGAACTTGACCCACCCTTCCTCCCCAGCCCAGGCAGTAGGACCCTGACCAAGCTGCTTGTATGCTGTCTTGGCATCCTACTAAAGGCAGGAGGAAAGGGGCAGTAAATATTCAACAAATGGCTGGAAAAACATGACCCAAGATGAAAGTTGCAATGTAACATTCAAACCTATATGACATTTTCTCTCTCTTTTTTTTTTTTTTTTTTTGGCAGGGGGAGGGTGGAGAGGAGTCACATTTTCCCCCATCTGGGTTGCTGAGTAAAAGCACCTTTTTGGAATTCTTGAATTTACATTTTTTTCAAAGTGCTGCTTTCCATCCCTACATTTATAGGGCAAACTAAATACTTCATTTAGATGAGCAGCTTTTGGGCATGAATGATAACAACTGTTCATATGGATTTTTATTATGCAGATTAAATACTCTCTAATTACACATAGTGGAATACTTCATAACAGTCTGCTGTGTTATGTCAATAATCCATTAAGATATGAATAGATGCTTGGTAAAACTTCTGCTGAAAGCAAATGAGCGTTTATAATCTTATTGGGGAAAGCACAACAATCCTATTGACAAGAGCCCGATGGGATTGCAGGGATACAGTCTCATGAGCTGCACTTGAAATCCAGAGAAAAGTCCTGTGATGCTGACAAACTGTAAATACTAAAGAAAGCACAGAACTTCAAAACTAAACTTCTTTTTTTTTTTCTAGATTAATTTCTCATTAAAGTAGGACCAGCTCCACTAAGCCCTCTGATGCTTTCTTTCTCCTGCCCATAAACAAGTTTAGACCTAATTTTCAGTGTTTTCTGTCCTCATCACATAGTTCATCATACATAATAACTTTTGAGATTCCCTCAGTTCAGAGCTAGAACAAGGACAGATTGAGTCAGGAGATGATTCTGGAAGAGATAAGAGGGTATCAAGGTACCCGTGCTCTCTTCCACAGTTTCACAGAATCAAGGAATGTCCTGTGTTGGAAGCTACCCACAAGGATCACTGAAGTTCATCTCCTGACCCTGCACTGGACACAAGAGTCACTCAATGTGCCTGACAGCATTGACCAAACACTTCTGGAGCTCTGTCAGGCTTGGTGCTCTGACCACTGCCATGGGCAGCCTGTTCCAGTGTCCAGACACTGTCTGGGTGATGAATCATTTCCTAATATCCAACCTAACCCTCCCCTGACACAGCCTCATGCTGCTCCCTCGGGTCTTGTCACTGGTCACCAGAGAGAAGAGATCAGCATCTGCCCTTCTGCTTCTCCTTGTGTCCTCTGTGCCTGCTCTTGCCACCTCTCTGACACTGGGTCAAGGAGTCAGGGGAACCAGTTAAAAAGGGCCAGGAAGATCAAATCAGAAAGGATGGATGATATTCAAAAATGATGATGATCAGAAAAAGACATTTTAGACCACTGATCTGAGTCCTAAGCCCAACAATGTACAAAACAAACAAATAAAATATAAAGTTATTTATACTTTATATTGACTTCCCAAAAGCAGCAAGAGGTATTAACTTAAAAACACTAAAACTCATCAACTGCTAATATAACTATCCTGTAATATCCTTTGCAAACTGAGTTTGCTGCATCTGCTTGTAGCTCCAGTGTGATTACAAGATAGATGTGCCTTCCCTCCATGTCACAAAGTATTCTCCTTTATTTCCAGACGCTTATGTGGCTGTCACTGGAGCATCTAGGCATCCATTTTCCAACAAATATATTCAAGGGAAGTTGTACTTTCTCAACATTAATTGCTCTGAAGAGGTAGCAAGAAAAAGCAGCACGTCCTATCCGTGTCAACAGTGACAGGTACAAGAGGAAGGAGCCACTTGACTCAGGGCAGAGAGAGACAGTGCTGGCAGACCTGGAACCAGCCAGACAAGAAACCTGAGGGCAGAAAGGCAAGACAAAATGGAGAATGGGAGGCAGGAGAGACGGGATTGAGAAACTAGTTGTCTTTAAGGGACGTGCTGGTATTTGACGAGGAGCCTCATGAAGAGGAGTGACTAAGTGCAATGTGGTTTTCCAGTGGTATCATTAATTAAGGACTATCAGAAATACTCAGAAAGTGAGATTTGCAGTCACAAGGAGTGAATTTCATTGAATCAAATTATGGTGGTTTGGAGAATAAGGGCTTGGAGAGACAGACACTTCTTTAGGTCTTATATAGTGCAATCTTCAACATTAGGTACAAGTGCTAAGATTTACTGGCCATGAGAGTCAAAACAGTTATAAACTCATAATTGACTGGAGTTACACAAAACCCCATTTGTGAAACTTCCTAATTTTTGTGAGTTTGATTTTTCAACCTCATGATCATGATTTATATGTGTATTATATACCTGTAACTCCTGTGTTATCCCCAGAACAGAGGAGTGTGAATGCTTAGAGGATACCCCAGCATTTCAAAATAATAGATTTGGGATAGTTCTTGAAAAAGACCCTTCTTTTTCTTTGATAAACTCATTCAGTATATTATGCTAGTGCTTTAGTTTACCAGGATAAAGTTTGTCTCTTTCCAATTCTGTGTTAGATTAACAGGATGCATTGTAGGTTGTCTAATTTCACTGTATTCCTCTCCTTAGCTCAGTATTGTAGTCTGTTATTCATTTTGAATAAAGCAGCCTCCAGATGAAACAAATAAAGCTTATTTACAATCTATTAGCAATAAAAACCTACACAAACCAAAAAAATACAGGATGCTTTTATTTATCTTTTGATTTCTAAGTCTTTGGAGCATACATGAACATAGCTTGCAGCATTGTTCTGCAGGCAGGGACTTACTTCAAATTTAATTAAAGTTGGAATTCCCGCTGTAATCATATGAATTTAAGAGTTGGGCCTGTAAAAAAATTACTAAATATTTTCTGACTCTCAGCTGAATTGTGAGTTATCAACACTGAACTGCAGAGCTGCATGATTCACTGTGAAATTGATTTTATCACATGGTTCCACAATGCATCCTATGGGGGGTTTTTTTCATATTTTCCCATGCATTTTTAATGCATTGCCTGATCTTTGGATACAAATTCCTTTCCCTTCAGCAAATTCTGACTTTCTAAACACCTGAGCAGTTTCAAACACCTGATATTTAATTTTCATCAGTCTTCTAGGGAATTATTTTTGCCTCTCACATGTGAATATCTTTCTGCTAAAATTATATACTTCTGAAGTACACTATTCAATCTCAAAACATGAGGAGTTGAAGGGCTAAAAGTTAGATCTCTGTCATTATAGACAGAAGTGGATATAATTTTCTTATGGAGCTCAGTGCTTGCTTCTGTCACTGGCAAGACAGTAACAGGTATTCACCATTTAAATGTTTATACTTTCATTAAAAGAAGAACCTACAAATTTTAGAACTGGCTTGTCTTCAAGTTCTGCTACTTAAATTCTCTCACAGGCCTTAAGTGCATTTCTTCAGGCACATTTATTCTGTTGACACCAGTGTAATTCCATGCCGTAACGTACTTAAATGCTTTGCAGAATCATAACCCTGCAAACATGGGCCCTATAGGTGAAGAGTCCCAAAGCATCTTAACTCTAATGTAGCTAAAATTTTATTTTTAAAAAGAAGTGACTGTGATTCCAGATATATGCATGTCTGTCCATGGTAAAGGTCATATGACAAATCAGCTTTTATTGTTACTTGTTTGGAGGGATATATACATGCACACATAACTAGCTGAGTTTTATAGAGGCTCTGTTGTCGAACCATACAGTGGCCAAAACACAACTATTTTTAATGATCAGGATAACCACACTCCCTATTTACTTGGGTAATTGGCTAAATGGCATAATTCAGCTTCATATTTAAAAAATGAGGGGTCTATATTAAATAATTTGAGATAAATCATGGACTGCTTGAAGGACTGTAAACAATTAATAATGATAAATAGGTTGCAATTTGTTGAAATAGATGCAAAGAGGTATCTGGGGAGATACTGAAGACATCAGTGTTGAAACAAATTTACTATAAGCATAAATGTTCTACAAGGGGTGGTTGATTAAATGAGTAAATGATATATCTTTAAATTTCAATGTAAGGCCAAGATGGGGGGGAAAGAACTGTAGTAATTGAAAGAACGTAGCAGCGTGAGGTTACTTCTGCTGAAATGTAAGATAATAATATGAGAAATATGAATTACAATCATAATTATCTTCTCATGCAATTATCTTCCTATATAGTTATTGTTTAAAATAGATTCAAGAACTTAAGGCACTGCTGGCTTTAGGAGCCTGATACACAGGCTGTTAAAATGAAAGGGAGCCTTTCCCTTAATATCAGTAACTTTGGATCCAGCCTTACAAAATCTTCTGGATTTAGGATGGAGTTAATGTAAAGAGTGATAGAAACCAAAGCATGTTAAGGGATACAGCTAAAGATAAGGTGATCAAATAATGGCAAAATTTCCCTGTAAGGGCACAAAAAACACTACAATGATAATTAATTGAATCACATCAGTATTTGTGAACACAGGTTGGGGTAAATGCTTCAGGTAACCTTACATTGTGTAGTTTTCTCCTTCTGTCATAGCATGAGTACAAACTGTTACAGTTCTGGGGTTATTACACAACATGCAGACTTCAGAAAAATAAGTAATTTATTTCTATGTATTTTCTTGATTTTGGAGAACAGAGCTCTAGGAAGTCAAACAGCTGAAGAGATGTCTATGATAAAATATGAAAGTATGAAATTTAATTTTCAAATAATATAATCTTCCCGAGCCTGATGTGCTAAGCATAATAAATGAACAAGCATGCAGTACTTTATGCATAAGCAAAAATAAATCAGTGCAAAGTCCCTGCAATTCATCTGGTCAAGAAGACTTATTAGACAAGGTCAAATTATCTGAAAATCAATCTTCGTAGGCTGAATCTGATTTGCATTAGTAGATAAATGTTTACCATAATTCCAAATCAAGAACAAGACCATACAGTAATTCCTTCATCCACGCTCGTGGTCTGTCATACCTAGGGACACACTGTTACACAGGCTGGGCTTGTGCTTGCCTCAGCCAAGGAGAGCTGTGCAGAAATGCAGCTCTAAGCAGGGACACAGAAATCATTTTTGTCTGACTTTGGGGAAAAACCCTGTCCTGAGTTAACCTAAACCTATTTTTTAATCAATTTTTTAAAAATTAACAAAATTTATTGTTTTCCTCTATCCTCTCTAATATCTTCAACATTAAGGAAATCTGCCCTCCAGTCCCTCTCACTTGACCAGATGAGGAATTTCACTTTATCTCCCATTTCAGAGAGCTATACATGGTCTTCAATCTGCAAGAAGTTTGTCACCCTGCAACAGACTCATCTTCCTCAGTTATGTGGGCTGTACTCAGGTGTGCCTATGAATCTAGTCTGAAAAGGACTCAGGAACAAGTTCAGAAAATGCCAAACTGATCTAATTTACTTTTAAAAAAAAATTTTAATCCAAATCTATTTGCCAATTTCAGCTCACATTTGCAAATAACTTTGGTTGTCCTCAAATTTCTTTTGGTGGCCATGTAAATAATTGAAAATCCTAAATCCCAATCTTAGTTCTAAACATATATTTATTCCCCCACTCTCCCCTTCAGTCCTGGTCTAGGTAAAGGCCAAAAGAGCTTGTAGTGCAGCTCTAGTATAACACCAAGATACCACTTCCTAAACTCTTCTATATTATGTTGCAGCAAAAAGCTGAGCACTCTGTTTAAAGTATTAAATTGCAGTGCACAGAAGGCAGAGGGCTGGTGAGGGATACTCACATGAGGGAACACTTAGGTAATTTTTGAGATGGCTTCAGCACCCAAAGCAGCCATACAGCAGGTCCAGAATAAAACCATCACATCTGAAGTGCAACTGGAGTAAGATTTATGACCTCTTTATACTATATATATATACTTTAAGTTTGTTCACACTGGGCTTTATTCTGATTTTTCCTATGGTGGCTTTACATTGATGTAACTCTGCTAGTGGGAAATAGAGCTGCTCCAGATTTCACCTGACATCAGACCTCTCTGAATGACACTTTATCGACATCTGTAAGACAGTCCTGGGTCACAGGCAGGCATCTACCCTCCTGAGTTATAAATTCATCCTGTCACATGAAGTTAGCACTAGGAGAGACTGCACTGCTGCTCTCAGGGAAGCCAGCAGGGCTGGAGGGTGCTCATCACCCTTGAAGGATGAGGGTTCCTGGAAGCACCCCCTGCTGAATGTCCACGTCTGGATTCAGCAGTAACAGCTGTACCGAATTTTCTTTCCTACACTTTAAATAATTAGAAAGCTTTAAAATCTGAATATGACTCCATATTTCTCAAATTCAAATAAGAAGGCTTTTCACATTTGGGCCAAGCTCTATTGCAAGCTGTCTGGCTGTGACACAAACAGTGGACCTACGCCAATGAAATGTGGTGTGTGTCGTGCTGCAGTCTGAGCTGTCTTCTTGGGAGGCTGGGAAAGCCTGGAACAGCTGCATCATTTTAATTTGCTTACTCTTTCCAGAGTTTTTCTAGCACCAGAGCTACTTTCTGCTCTATCAAATACATGATAAATTATTGGAAACTACTTTTAAAATTAAGCAAAAGATGTAATGGATGCTGGTGAACTGCTGCCAGAGAGCGCAGTCCACTGCAGGAGCACAGATGTTGACCTGATCAGTACTTCCTTGCAACCTTCTCCCTTTTTAATTCCTCTTCTCTCCCCCTCTTTGCTCTTTTTTCTGTGTGCTAAAGAAAAGATGACTTACTAGCCAAGCTCACCTCCCTGTCTTGCTCACCTCCCAGGTCAAACCCAACAGGCCCTGCCATGGGGTCATGCGCTAATCAGAGCCACCTCCTCATGATCTGGGGAGGATTTCTCTGCCTCCATCTGTGACTGACACTCCACAGGATCCTGTTAGATTACAGTTTTGTAACTAATGGAACTAGAAATTGCTTTAGGAAAAGACATTTCTCACCTACAATCTGCAAAGTACCCCCTCCAGAACAACCTCTTAGAAATGAAGAGCCTTCTTTGTTAGCTATCTAGAAAACCTTCCCAAAGCAGAGGCATCAATCCATTTCACCTGTAACAACAGACACCTTGTGAAAAAATAAGAGGTCTGGCATGGGAGCTAAAGAATATGTGACATCTGTGCTGTTCTGCTAACAGTATCTGTGCCTCCTCTTCCCCCTGCCACAGAAGAGAATTCGGCTGGGCAGGGCTAGAGCAGAAAAGTGGAAAAAAGCCATTGGCACAGCTTGTCATGGTGATCCCACCCATCTCTGCTGAGTACAGCATCCAGCCTACATCCAGGGTGTTCAGTCACAGCAGCTGTGCTCAGGCTCAGGTGTGCTGAGCCAAGGGACAAAGATCAGGCACCTGCAAAGTGTCACCTCAAGCTTTGCTTCCCTGGTTGTATCCATGTATCCTGGGTCCTGCCAGGACAGAGTAAATTTTTGCAGTAGCTGTGAGGGGGAGGAGCCTGGCACTGTGTGGTCATGTCTGGGTTGTGATTCTCTATCACTTACATCTTCACCAAGGGTGTAAGGCACTCTTGCTTCCAAGATGAGGGGCATGGCTTTGGGCTGAGAAAAGCATGGTGGGGGTGGGAAACCTGTCTGCCATTGTTCTTGTTGCTGTGGGATGAGCATTTTGCATGTAAGTCGCCCTCTCTTTTTGTACCCTTTTGTAAGTAATATTGTTGCTGTGTCTTTCTTACCTCATTGCTTGTCTCATTGTTTCCAATAAATTGATCTCAGCTCATTACCTGTGCGTTTTGTCTCTCCCAGCAGTGTGGGGAGACTGTTTTCATTTTAGTGGGAGTACTTAACTGGGGACTACCATTCCTAATCCGTGGCACCTTGCTATATTTTGGCAGGAACAAATGTAGGATCATTAATACACTTTAGTATGGCCCCTGGTACTCACAACTCTGGAGAAGGCAGAACTCTGCCAGGTGCCTCCTGAAACAGGAAACGAGCAGAAGAAGGTGGGATATGGCTCAATATCTGATCTCCAAAAAATCCTTACAACATGAAATGCACACCTTGCACTACAAGAGGACGATTTTGGGTCCTGAGCAACTTAGGTGACCAATTTATAGTTTATATTTCCACTGACCAGACAATCTTTAAGGACCATATCTGTCATGATGAGACATTATGCTTCTGTTCCCATAGAACATTTATCCATGAAAACTTCCAGGCAGTGACAGAGACTTACATCTCCTCTGCTCTCCAGATTCCCACTTTCTGGGCTGCCAACACAGCTCCCAGAGAAGCTCTGGAGAAGAAAGGGAAAACCACAGAAGAGATGTAACGCTCCAGCTGGTGCCCACAGCAGAGATGCTGAGGGCAGGACAGGGATGGTGGGTGGGTTACTGAGGGTGAGTGTGGATGTACCCGGGGCCCAGCACAGGATGGCTGGGGTGATCCAGACCCTGGGGAGATAGAGCTGGCCTGTGAAAACTGAACTCTGCTCTGGGGTCCTGCTCAGCTTGTGCCTGAGTTTCTTGACCAAAGACCCCTCGGGATCTCTCTGCCATGGGCTGGGCTGCCAGCCAGGACCCGGCACCATGTCAGTGACAAATGAACTGCAACTCTCAGCATTTTGGGTATTGTTCTTCCAAATCCTCAGTTCCTTCATAAAATATTGAAATAATGAAGTCTTGAGATGATCCTGTACTTTACCACTACTATCGCCTTAAATTTAAATCCTGTAGCAGTTCTTTAACTAATCCATCCAGATAGAAGCAGTGTCAATGCCCACCTCTGGCCTCACCCCTCTGCCACTGCTTTCCAGTTAATTTATGTGAGAGGAAAGGCCCTTGAGATCTGGCCTTTAATACCACAGCTGTAATCTTCTCTGAGGCCAGGAGAGAATCCTGCTTAGGGGATGTCTGCAGAGCTGTGTGGCAGTCCTGTCTGGTCTTATGTCATCTGTATATTTAAAAAATTGTTTTATATTTTCTTTCTCTTATTATTAAAAGCAAACAAACAAACAACCCCCAAACAATGTTTTTTTAAAACAAAGAATATAATGTACATATACATAATTTGCCCAAGAGGCGAATACAAATTAATAGATAAAATTTCTGATGCATATTAGAAAAATAAAGAGGGAAATCAATGTGCTTTAATGTAGAAGACAGACAAGTTACTGACAAATTAAAAATTAGAATTTATTATTTCCTGTTGTTGAGGTATCAGAGTACAGGAAGAAATCAGAATTGTCCCCAGACTTCAACATTTGAGGGACTGCAATTGCCTTGCTGAAAAATTTGCTGTTCAGCCCCACTGCTTCCACCCTGAAATACAGTGAATGAACCCACCATTAAATGTTTAAGACAGAAATACTTTATCTTTTTTCCTTTTAAGCTAATCAAGATCATTCTGGTTGAAAACCCACATACCTCTCTAACAGTAAAAGTTCTGTTCAGATGTCTTGAGCTTCTGCCATCTCCTCCAGATTTTCTGCATGGCTTGAGTGGTGGGCTGTATATTCAAACCATGTACAACAATATTTCTTACAGATGTCAAACATATGCAGTAGGAAAATGAACAGTATGGCAGACTTAGTGACTGTGTAAAAGTGACTTTTATGTTAAAGAAGTCCCCTTGTAGAGTGAATAGAAAGAGCTGGTGAAGGACTTGGAGCTATAGAACAAAATACTGCTCCTTGCTGTCACATTTCTGCTGTGCTCAGGGATCAGGACTGTCTGTGCACGGTCTTTGAAAATAATCGCAACAGCGTCAAAGAAATACATTCTTCTGCCAGCAATTTCTTATTACATAAAAATACTCTTATGAAGCTGATTTTTGGTTAACCACTCACGTCAAGAACATGAGTAGCTTTTTTTTCCTAGGTCCTGTCTTATTAAATGCCAAAATGTCTTCTTGATTGCTCCCTTTGACCACAAGCAAGGGTTTTATGGTTTCCTTGCTTTAGTGATAAACAGAATCTCTGAATATTCTACTTTGGAAGGGACCCACAAGGATCATCAAGTCCAATTCTTAAATGAACGGCCTATGCACGGATCAAACCCTGGATCCATGGATCAAACAACCTTGGCATTACTAGCACCAGGCTCTAACCAGCTGAGCTGATTTCAGGGAGTGGCTACATTTCTTCACATCCTCGTGAGATGATAGTAAGCCTGGAAGCAGTTGCCTGGGGAGGCAAGCCATGGTTTTACCTCTGATGGCTGTAAAATTCACAGCCACTCATCCTTCTCGAGGCACAGATACCATGACCTTGGATAGGCACTTCCCTGCAGATGGAACTCCAAAGAAAAAGACAACTAGCAGCATAGAGGCTTTAGAGTGTGAATGCAGCAACTTTTAGCCTAAGCTTATGGTTTAAAAGGTGAAGCAGAATGGCACAAATTGGCAAGATGTTTACACGAGTAGGTAAAGGTATTGCTAGAGGGTTTTTTTCCCATAGATTCTGAGTTAAGATAGATCAGTTTATCTGTGTTCGAACTTTGTGTGTGGTTCAGCTTCTGCTGGTCAATCAGGCTAATCCTCATTTTCCATACACACCTTCGAATGTGTCATGAATTATGTGCATCTTTTTAAAAGGGTCTCATTCTCATTTTAGCCCTTCCTCACCTTCCAATTATAATAGGGCCTGTATTATAGTTTACTACTACATTTCCAAACTGTACATAACTTGCACACTACACAGTTGAATTTGCTTGCAAATTCTTGAACCTTTTTTTTAATAGTCAATTCAAAGAGAAACAGAAGCATAATTTTTGCAACATGATGTAATTTATATGCATACATATATTACTTGACCCTATTGCATGTCTTTTGTGTGCTAATGTGCTTATTCTTACACAAGACTAGTTGAGTGCTACATATTTGTGTGTTTCTCTAATAAGAGTTTACCTACAGAATATTACTGATCCCTATTTCATTCATACTGACTCGGAATTGATATCCCGATGGCTGTTTATACTGTTCGTATGATTGTCTGCTGGTGATTAATTTTAGAAGATTCCACCTGAAAATGTGGTGTTTGCCATGATAGTGTGGGCAGAAAGTCAATGCTGCTGGCATCCACACTTCTGCCCTAAGCATCTTTTTTCTCCTTCAGCCAAGGACCAGGAACAAAACCTTCATTGCAAGACCCTACAGGATCACACCTAATCAAGATGACACAACTCCCAGGCACGGATTATGGAATACATACAGAGAACTCTCAAGTCACTTCATAGTGATTACACAAGTTATGCAAGCACAGGAGAAAATGATAAATTTATCAACATATTTGGGAAAAAAATGGAGCAGTTCTCATGAGTGCCATGGAAAGGCCAGATCAAAGCAGCAGCCCATGAGCCAGAGCTGGCTGCCAGGACTGTGTCAGCTGGCATATTCCCTCCCCAGGCACCTCCACATGCCCAAACACTTACTCTGTAAACTGTCAGCCCACCTGTGTTGGAGGAGAACCCTGCTCTGATGGAGCTCCAGAGATCGACTTACAGAGGTGCCCCAAAGCTGACATTTGGCTCACTGCACTGAAAAGGCTAAGCCAGCCTAGGCTGAGTTTTTATAAATGACTGGCTTGCTTTCTACACCTCTTTGTCACCTCCAAATCAAGAATTACTATAATCTTTAAAGATTATTTATTATTAGTGCAACCAGAACCCCTGTTTAGAGACCAAGACCACCTGGCACAAACACAGAACAAAAGACAGTCCCTACTCCAAAAGTTCACATGTTAAGCATGTTCCCTGGAAACAGTCTTCCAACTGGGTGAAAACCAATGACCTGACTTGTGTTTTGCTGTAAATCCCACTCTTCAACAAAAAGAAAAAGGGACCCTAAATGATCTGCATTTTGCTATCTGTCAGTGGTAGAGTTCTACAATAAGTGCAGCTGACAGCATTTAGACCTGATGCAAGAGTTGCACTTATGGAAGAGCTAGAAAATACTAAAAATGCAAAACCTGGCCAACATTCTTTGCATATTTATGCTCTTCAGATCTTTATTTCTCTGAGGTGGCAAGGGACATATGGTGAATCAACATAAAATTTAGCTCTTTATGTGCAAACCATTCTTTTTTTATTTCCTTTTGCCAATTTAGTTGGAGCAGCATATTTTACATAGTTACAGCTGATAACAAGTGAGTCAGCTTGATCTGAAGCTTGTAAAGCTGACAGAATCTCACTGATAGTTATATATTTTATCCCAGCACTATCCTTGGGCAAACAATGGTTAAGTATTTTATTCTTCCCAGTCTCTTTTCTCTCTCCTCTGATTCCATCCCTACTCTACTAGCTACTGTAGTCTACAGTGAGCTGCTTTTTCCTCCTTTTCTCTTAGTAATGATGTCCTGTTCTACAGAGTCTTCCTTCTCAGTTTCTCTCTCTTGTGGGGTGCCCTTCCCACTCTTCTTAGAAGTGTGAGAATTTTTAGACTGTAACTAAGTTGATAGTGATGCTTTCATAACTTGCTACCAATATGAAATATACCTTTGCATTTTGGATTCTAACGAGATAACAGGTAAATAAGGTATCTGCATTATTTTATCTCAGGGCTGAGGCTTCTCTGAAGTTTTCATTTCCTAACAATTGTTCTTTCAGTACCCTCCAAATAGAAAGCTATTACTCTGGGACTGTGACATTATCTGCACATCAGTAGACTATATGACTCCAGCACCAAATAATGGAGACTATGGTGATAGTGCTAAGTTAAAATAAGTTGCAAATAAGATTGTTAGCTTTATATTTTTGTATGAATTTGTTTCCATTCTTCAGCTCCTCCTATTGCAAATACTTCACATTCTACTTTCTCCAAAAATAATGGTTAGATTTATGCAAAGTTCTTAAATTTGATTGTAGATAAAATTTTAAAGCACAGTAATTGTTCAAACAGAAAATCATCAACTTTGAAGGAAGTTATCCCTGATTTTAACTAACATGTCTTAAGTTTTTGCGTTTTATCTAAAACTCAGCTACATCTTGAGTTCTAAAGCTGCAAAATCGACCCCATATCCAAATGAATATCAGTCATTTGTATTCTTTATGGTTGATACAATAATCCAATTATCATGACTAGGGAAGTGGTACTGAAAATCTCCTGAGCTGCAGCTCTGGTCATGCAATTGTGTACAAAGCAGATGTGCTCCAGGGAATGCCCTCAGAAAGAGCTGACACTGACCTAGCAGATCTTCTCCATAGCCTAAGCCAAGGGAACAAGAATTTCTATCATCCTAACTAGGAAAACAAGGATTATAATCAAGACAGGAAAGACTTGTATTTTCTTAATATTATATTAAATGTATGTATCTACATTGTCAGTCTCCAACACGGCAATCTATCCTGGAAACTGAAATCAGAATTTAATAGGGTGGAAGCTGAAAATTAACTTCTGAACTGGAGGTCATTACCATGACAGAGAGAACTGAGAGGCTCAGGTTTTTCACATGTTGCTAAAATGCTCAGGTACTGAAATAGTTAATGCAAATGCAGCTGTCACAATTAAGTCTTGGATTTTATCATTCTGCTGAAATGGAAGCTCCCTGTTTTCATACCATCTGCAGACTCAGGCAGACAGTGCCGCAGCTCTGCTGTCTGCTGGCGTTTTGATGGGTTCCCTCCCAAGAGCATGGAGACAACATCCAGCTCTCTGTAGCTGCACCACGAGTGACAACAGCACTGTCACGAAGCTTGGTTGAAATCTGTTGAATGTTCATCAGTGAAAAGCAGCCAGCGAGCAACTGTGACAAGCATCACACTGGTAGGCAGAGAAAAACACCTGGGAAGTTTGTGGCCATGCCTCAGGCTCTGCTGATTAAGACACCACTGTTATCTGTCAGGTTGCAGCTAGCAGAGCTCCTCAACTCCTTCTTGAAGTTCTACCAGGGATGGATTTCGAGCAGGAAGAAATAGAGTAATAATTAAGGGAGCCTCAATGCCTTTGCGAGACTGTTACAGTGCCGTAGCTGTTTGTGATGCTGTAACAGGAACGAGCTGCCTGCTACCATGTCTATCTCTCAAAAAAACCCTGCCCCATATCCTTGTATGTGACAATGCTCACGTGCCCTGTGATGTGCATGTGATAAAGCTCTGCCACTGGAGCTGGGGGTCAGAGCTGTGCTCCCTGGGAGGAGGGAGAGGTTACAGGGTGTTTGGACACAAACAGTGGTTGTGGTATAATAACCCGAACTGAGCAAAGGGGACTACAGACTACTGTAGTACTTTTGACTTACAGTACAGGACAGTACTGTAGACTTTTGCTTATATGAGATTTCAAAAGATGAAGCAAAGCTCTGCAGCATGATTGGATTCTGCAGTTAAAGGCCCAGAATACTTAGGGAAGGCTTAATACAGTTCCTGCCTCAAGAAAGACATGAGTAACAATGAAGATGTCACTTGCCCACCGGTAAAGAAAGAGATTTCTCCATCTTGTATAAAACTCCTCTCAAGCAAAGGTGCAAACAGCATCACTGTGTGAGCAGGAGGTTTCCCAGCTAATGGCTTCATCTGCAGGAGGCAAAGTCCTTCTGTCCTGCTCAGCTGTGCAATAGTGACCAGGGCTCAGCACTTGCTCAAATCTTTCTAGTGAGGTAGGAGAGGCAGAGCAAATCTATAAAATAAAAATTATGGTAATTTTATCCCATAGTTTTTCCGAGAATCCTTGCACTGTAATATCAGCATGTGCATCCTGTGCTCACAATATTTAAAGTTCCTCTGGACAGAAGGCTCCCTCCAGCCCTAACCTTCTTTCTTTCTCCCCTCCAAGCCCTTTTTTCTCTCTTGATCCAATTCAAGGATCTGTCCCTCAGTGTTTGTCGTCAGGCTCCATCCTGTATCCCTCAGTGCCTTCAGGGTGTCTTCTTTTTTCTCTGTTCCAATGGTTCCAGGGTCATTCACTGCTCCTAAGGGAACCTGGCTTTTTTCTTCAATCCCCAGACATCAGACATCTCTGGACCCCTCTGTCTATTCCTCTGTCTATCTTCCTTCATGGTTCTCTCTTTCAATTTGCAAAACCTTCACTCTATCAAGTTTTAAGCAACAATATTTCAAGGGAATGGACAGGAAATTCCCATGCCCATAATTAAATTTCACATGTAGGGCTGTGCGTGCCTTAGTGCCCACACTGACAAATACTTCTCATAATGAGCCACAGCTAGTACAAATCAAGTGACACAAAACCTGAAATGATTGGAGAGAAAAGAATGTGACTCAAATACGTAGGACCTTTCTTTTAGCACAGAGAGCTTTTCATTGTTAAAAATATGCTTGAATACAGCATTCAAAACCTGAACAAACTGATTAACCAGGGACCAAGTCAGTAAAGGAGCAGTGGCACTCTGTGTTATCATGTGAGAGGCCCTGGTTTGGGAATGACAGAGGCTGATGATAAATGGCTGCAACATGGCCATGATGCCACAAGTCTCTGTGGAACAATGCTGGCTCTGCTGCCCTTCCTTGACAGCAGCACTCAAATCTCTGCAAACAAGGATTGCTCCAGAAGGCCATTTGCCCTTCTCCTGTTGAAAAGGTTGTCTGGGGAATACACTGGTCGCTAGCTATGGGGACACACTGAAAGGATCTCTGGTGCACAGCTTCACTACATGTCCCTGTCCCCTTCCATTGGGGCTGGGGACCTCTGTACCAGGGAATGAGCACAGAGATATTACACTGCCAGTGGAAACTCTGTCTACCAACTAACTTAGAAAGCAGCCAGCAAACACGTCTCCTAATACATCCCCCTAGGTCATGATGATCAGACACAGTGTTGGAACTGAAAGAACAAAATACTAGTTGACCAATGAAGCTTTCAATTTTATTCTCCCCAGGTGATATTTTGTGTTTGAAGTCCTTGTGAGCAGAGGCAGGAGGAGACAGAGTAAATGTGCTTGAAGTCCACAGCTATCCATCCATGTGCCATACAGTCCATCCTATGGAGCTGATTAGAAGCAATGCTTTCTTTAAAAAATAATTACAGTTTCTAAAAGTTTCTGGTTTCTAGTTTTAAGAAATGTTGTTGTTTGTCCCTGTCCTCTGCCCTTGTATTAAATAGATGAAAATTATTTTATGAAACAAAAGGAATTTTAGACGAGTCCTGGACTATGCAGTGTCTCAGCAGAGTGATATTGTGGGACCCTTTACAGGGTTGTTGTTTGCTCCCTTACAGATTAACGTGCTTTGGGATCAGCTGTCTGCCCCACCCCCTGCATTATCACATGGCAGCCTCAGCCTCACCTTAATAAGAATGTATTTTCCACTCTTTTAAGTTCTTCAAGTTACATCCTCAAAAGTACGTGGTGCCCTATATAGGGATTAAATTGGGAAGTTTAGACATAGCCAGTGATTAAGGTGGATATTTATGACCTTCTCACTGGCAGGAGCCAATCTGTGGGAAAGCAATCTGCAGCACAAGCTCTACAGACAAAGCAAGGCATGATGCTGTAAACCATACCCCATTCTGTTGTTGTGTTATTCAAGGAGCTCCATCAAATTATTACCATTATTTATACCCTAATAAAATGTAGAGGTCTCTTTCAGGTTTCAGGTTCTGTGGTGCCTGATTCCCTCCAAACACACAATGAAACATAGCTTTAAGACTGGTAAAATGAAAACAGTTGGGAGAATTTAGCAGAATTCATAATGAACTATTTTCAGGCATATGGTTGTTTTAAATGCTTTCTCATAGCTGGTAGTATAGCAGGGAAAAATAAATAAAAGACATGAAGCCAGCTAGGGATTTCATTGTCTTTAAGTAAAAGAACATGACATAAATCTGATTTAGATAATCCCATGTCATAGCAATGGTGGCAACCCAGGTCCCATCCCAGTCTGCTTCTCCCAGTCCCAAGACAGGGACGAGACACTTCCTTCCTCCAATGAAACAGAAGGAAGAATGGGTGTCCCAACTGTGGTATGGCCCCACATGCCCTGAGGTTTTACACATATGGCAACACTTTGTACAGGTGCTTGTAAACATGATACAATTTATTACTGTTTCTCCTTCCCAGTAAACCAGAATCAGAACACTCATTTTCAGACAAAATTCTTTTTTTTCCTAACAGCTGGAACACTTAAAAGTTTAACTGTAAGCTTTTATTTTTTCTTCTAATTTCCAGAACTAAAGCTACTCCCAAAAGCAAAGACATGCACCCCTCTTTCAATTCATCTATACATATATGAATGTATGTGGCATCTATTCTGACACCTGGTGTTGCTAAAAATGTATTGGGAATTTCTGATGCTGAGCAGCAGCTTTCTCTTAACAAAGAAACAAAGACCTCTCAAAAAAAATCTTATAAGCATTGATTTAAGTGTTGATAATTACAAAATATTGTTTTATAATGTTTACAGTCTTGATGAAAAATAAGAAGGAAGATAAATCTCATTTTAAACAATCAAACATCCTCAAAATATTTAATGACTTTTCCCAGTATCATAGAGGGAAAAAAAACCCAAAACAAACAAACAAATAAATAAACAAACAAACCTAGTCTTACTTTTTCCTCCTTTCCCATGTTACTTTAAATGATGAATGTTAAATCTTTACGTATAATTAGTGCCCACTCAATAGGCAGCTTACCAAAACATAGTCAGAGGTTTAGTTTGCTTTTGAAATATGAAGAAAATTTAAGGAAAGCATGGGGGAAATACTTCAAAACATGATTTTGTTGGTCAGCTAGAGGTAGCTCCAGAGTCTGTATTTGCATCCTCCGGTTAGTAGAGCTCTCCAACAGTATCCCAAGAGGTCTTGCTTGCATCTTTCCATAATGTAGCACATCCTCCAGACATTTTAGAATTTAGTTGAGACTATGAATGGGAAGTGAGATACAAGAGAGGCTGATGAGATTGTTGTCAAGAAAGAAGTCCATCAAGCCAAAGAATCACATTTGTATTGTCTGCCTTCACATTAGATCTGACTGGCACAGTGCAGAGCAGGAACTTAGACAGCAAAGAACTTGAAAGTCCTGGACCCAGACCTGGGAACTGAGCTTCTCTCTGGGCACTGCCAGGTGGCCCAGCAGCCACAGAAAGCCATGGCACAATAATGTGGTTTTTTTCTGGCTGCTACAGGAGGAGAGGAGCTGGAGAATATTTTAAAAACTAAACCCTAAGAATATGAAAGTCTAGGCTTCAAGTGCTAGAACTGTTCAGTGTGTATGTTCCTCCAGTGCTGACCTTATACCTATGACTGCACCTTCAGCCACTGATCTACAAATTTCTTGTTCATGTGTTTGAGACCAGAGCTCCACGCAGTGCAGAGACCAGGCAAACTCCATCACAGGCTCATTGCTCAGCAAGCAAGGTAAGGCTTCAGAGAAGGGCCACACCATCACCTGTACTTACCAAAAACCACTCCTGATACTACCTGCAGGGAATGCTGGTACAGTGTGGAAAGCCAGTTTCCACCAAAATCTTGATTTGGGTTCACTCAGTGAAAGAGCAACAGAGAAGACCACGGCCATCTCTGCTTGTGAGCTGCTCTATGGTGCAGTCAGCAGCTCCTGGCAGACAAGGACCACACAGGCACAGTGTCCAGGAGCCAGGCCCAGGAGTGGGACAGCCCTGCTTCACTCTGCTGCGTGCTGGCCACACACCAGAGGAGAGTGAGAAGTTTATTGGAGACCATCCCAAACTCTGTTAACCCTGAACCGGCTGGGGAATATTTCAACTATAGGTTGTCTTGCTTGAGGTTGATCCACAATACAATTTAAATTTAAAAAAAAAAAAAAAAAGTGTGCAAGATCCTACTGAATAAAAAATGGCCTTTTCTAGGATCAAAATAAAGCCGTACACTGGATGACCACTACCACCAGAGTCACTTCATGCAACAAGTGACACAGTTCCACATACAAAATTAGTCCAAATACATTAGGGATATGTTTCTTACAGATGTGTGCATGTGACCAGTACATAGGACGCGGGAGACTGCAAGAATGGCATTGCAGACTTTTGTCACCAGTATTAATGGTAGAGTTATGCTAAACTGGTTGTCCAGCAGTGATGCTGAAAATCTTCCTGTCTGAAATATTCCTTTATTAAAACAGTAATTAAAACTTGTGTCTATAAAAAGATGAGAAGCAGTAAGTAGATTTAATTGTTTCTACAACCTTGTGTACTAGGCATGTGTACCTTAATACAGCCAGGCATGAAGCCTACATCAGATGGATTAAGAGGGGAGTATAGACATGATTGAGGTCACTGATTGCTTTACTACCACAGATTTTACTCCATTCTCAGGAATGAAATTTAAGCAATATGCTGTACCTGAGCTGCTTAGCTAGCAGATACAATTTGCAAGCAAAAGACCTGCAAGAGAGGTCAGCAGACGAACTGAAGCTTTCTGGCTTTGAAGCAGAACAATACCCCAACACTCAGAGTCTCTTGCACTTTTCTTGTCCAAAGGAATAACCAGTTCCTTCAGCAGCTCTTCAGACCATGTGCTGCCAGTACAGGGACCTTGCCATCCTAAGTCTATTAAGAAAACCTAATTTGTCAAGAATATGCCTGGGAAGCAGCTAAGTAAACAAAACAAAAACGTAACACATTGCTGCCTGAAAATACACTGCAGTTAATGCTCACACAGGAAAATTCTTATAAACATCAAATACTTTCAGACTCTTTTAGCTCTACTTGCTGCAGCAGATTTAGCCTCCTGTTATAGAATCACCCTGTTGTTGGAATATTACCAGCAGTGGTAGCCTGCACTGGAGTTTTATTCCTTTTTCTGGGCCAGTCCTTTCATCTTTCTATTTTTTTTTTTCCCTCTGAAGGTTATTTATGCAAGTGTGACATGCAGTTACAGTAAAGTTCCTTGCAATGAATGGAGTGCAGGGCAGTGGTAAATTCCATTCCAAAATCATTTTGAATTTTAAAGGTTCCATTTAAGGGATAATGATGGGAGCAAAGGGCATTTCTCCAGGATTAATCACTGGCTGGGTGAGATGATAGCCCAAGGCAAAGCCACGGGCCATTAACCCCTGCAGGTCACCTTATCCCTACAGGAAATGCACCGGGTCAAGTTCACTGTTGCTATTATAAACTCTTATTCGAGAAAGGGGTTACACTTCTGTGTTTATATATGTCTTCCATTCCCATGTTTGTAATGATAGTGGATAGCTTTTGGCAATGCCTCTATATTGTACCACTGAGAGATGTAAAAACAAGTTCTATTGTTATATTTGATGCCAAAGACACAAGTGGATTTTTAATGTTTATAGCGAAACATTTAAGATTCTTGGAAAATAATGAAAAATGAAATGACAGGAAAATACCACATGAAAAAGACCCAAGGAAATTACATTAGAAAAGAGGGAACCTCTCTTCAGCTGGTGTAAATCATCATATCTCTGAAGGCAAATGAGCTACATGAATTCACACCAGCTAAAGAACTCAGACAGAAGTTGAGGTTGAAACATGCTGAAGAATAAATTTTAGGCTTGGCTTCTATACCATCACATAGGGAACATCACATAAAGGAGCAGTTTGACAAAAATACTGCTAAATGGGATTTATGTGCTTGTGAAAACAGCATTTTAAAGTGCTGCCTGAATCCTCTATTATTGGCATGGCTCCCAGTCCCACAAATGTCAGTCAGGTTCAATAGTTTCTAGCCACAGCACCAGGCAAAGGCCTTCCAATCAACCCCTTGCAAGGGTAAGGCTGTCTCTGTAGCTCCATGGGTAGAAGCAGCAGGAATTTCCCTCACAGTGAAGTTTTTCTTTGCTCACATGAACAGTAGCCCCAGAGTTCAAACTCAGATCCAGAAGGAGAACTGTGCAAAATCTCCAGGATATTCACATTTGAATAATAGGGCAGCAGACAAGGTCAAATCAGGACTGTGTGAGCTTTCTGCCTGCCTTCCCAGCCTTTCTTGAAATGCAGTAAACAATTTCAACTTTCACTAGAGAGCAAACAGTCCTTAGCCCTCTGCTAGAGGAGAGCACTGAGGGCATGGGCAGTTCTCTCTCCCTGCTCGAGGCAGCTCCTCTCTTCCCTTGGGGCTGTAGTATCTGTATCCTTTGGGTAGGCACTGTCTGCAACTCTCTCTCTACTTCCAGCCTCTCTTTCCAGAGGTGGAGCAGGGATCACTGGTTTTATGATGCCCCTGCAGTTAGCAGCAGTAATCCCTTCTATAAAATCGTTTCCTGACTGAGGACTTGCACAGGAACAGCAGACTTAGCCTACTTCTCCACAGACTGAAGGGAGTTCAAACACTCCTAGATCCCATCCACAGAGCAAATCTGCAGGGGGTGCACTTAACCCCTTCGTTTTGAAGTCGTGCTGAAGTTCAGCCAAGAAGTGAAGATCCACTGAGCCACAGAAAGTGGCCAAGAGTACATCACCATACTGAGCAGCAGAGGTGGTGCCTGAGACAGGGAGTCCATCAGCTACTCCTGCAGCATTTCTACATCTATCCAGTTACAACTAAACTTACAGTGCATAAGCATCCCTGCTTATATCCCATCCCATAAGCCAGGGTGTTACACTCTCCCTGAAGTAAATAGAAATCTCTCTGCAGAGAGAGAGCTTTCCCCAGCAACGCGCCTTTCCCTCAGAGACTGTCCTGGTGCCTCTGTCCCCTGGGAAAGGAGCACAGAGCAGCAGAGCTGCTTGCTGCAGGCTGCAGGTCCTGCACACACCAAGGAAGCTCCTTCCTGACCACAGCCAGGTGCTCCAGTTCTGGAGACAGGTCAGATTTCAGATGGACCTCTTTCTCTTGCACAGTGTAGGTGGCTTACAGACTCTGAGTTTGTTTAAATCCCACTAGGAAGTGGCTGCCTCTCCTTGTGTATACAGTGTCCAGACAGCTAACCTGCACGTCTGATTTCTCTAAAGAGTTTTAAATTTGCAGAGGAAAACATTGTAATTTCCCAATTTCAGAATACTACACTTTGCAGTTTTTATGTTCCTTTAATGGAGTTTGTAGGTACAATATAAAAGTACAAACATATTCAGCACACGGTAATAAACTCCATAGTAAATAGAATGACAATAGCTCTCACCAAACTGAAACCTTTTTCATTTTACTGTTAAATGACTAAAAGGATTTGGAAATGCTGAAAACAAAACTTTGGCATCCATATTTAATCAAATACAGCAATAAGATACTTTTCATCTGACAGGATCAAGCAGCTAGATCATATGATATATGATCAAGTGTAGAACTGATGGTGCTCTTTGCTCTCTAATTAATTCCTAAACCAACTTTCAAACAACATAGAAGATCTGGGTTAGGAAAGCTGTTATTGCTATTCAGTTTGAGGAAAGACCCATTATGTGAGTGAAGAGCAATGGCTCTCATGGCCCTGACCCCTGTGAAGATGCCCAGGTGTAAGGCAGACTTCAAAAGGAAAAGTCCAGCAATGTGTCTTGCAGTGCCAGTCAGGAGGAGCAGTGCAAAGCTGCTGCAATTGGAGTTTTCCACTGCTTGCCCTCCCACAGGGAACACATCGTCATTTCACAGCACCAAAGCCTCCAAAGCAGGTAGAGCTGTAACTCAGAGTAACTGAGGTACCTGAGATGATGTCTCCTCCTTCCCCTACATTCTCACTTGCTTAGAGAGAGCAAGGAAAAATTACTGCAGAAGAGGAATGGAAAAACAATATTGCTGCAAAACCTGGGCTACCTCCAGCACATGATCCAGTGTAGGAGAGGAAGCGGTGGGAGCAGTGAGGGCAGTGGGAACAGGGGAGCAGTGGAGCAGTGGGAATGGGAGCAGTGGGAGCAGGGGAGCAGTGGGAACAGTGGGACAGTGGGAGCAGTGGGAACAGTGGGAACAGTGGGACAGTGGGAGCAGTGGAACAGTGGGAGCAGTGGGAACAGTGGGCAGGATCATCCAGGTGCTGCTCACAGGTATCAGCTGACACAGACCCCAGGGCTATTAAGGTGCTGCCACATCCTGTGCCTGTCCAACTCCCCACCCAGTGATTACTGAGCAGTGGCCAAATCCCACCCTGCACATCTCATGTACAACTGCAATGTGTGCCCTGCTCTGTTGTGCCCACACATCCCCTCTCTGTGTTCTTGTATTTGCCAGCCTCCTGGAGGAGGTTCTCTTTTTTGTTATGCAGAAACAGTAGCTCTCAATTTCCAGCCACTAGTGCCTCACTACTGCTGCAGTACACAGCAATCATTGTAGGAACAGAAAACATCATTCTTGGAAGATGAAAAAGAGGCTGAGAAAAAAATGCATCATAGTCTTAAATTTAAATAGTTAATAAGAAAAACTGAGAGAAGCAAAATGTAGTTTGTTGCATATTTGGAGATGGCTAAGATTTGGAATGCCCCCTTCAAGTACTCATCTCTTGCAGAATTTTACATATATATATATATATATAATTTTTTAATATATATATGTTTGTATATATTGCAGCAGTTGTTTTTCATCAAACTGTTGAAATACTGTAATGATCACATGTTTCACTTTAAATAGAAACTCCTACTGAAAAGATCTGGTAGGTAATTTTCTTTCACATCTGTGATGGGAGATGTATTATGCATTTGAAGTTTGAGCCAGCATTTTCTCCTGCTTCTTTTTTTTTTTTTCCCTCAGAAGAGCCAGCAAGAAAGAATGCTTCATTTTACTGCTCTGCAGTTTTGAAAAATGAAATGGGCTGGCCCATCATGAAAAGCTGAATAGTTTGATCCGTCTGTGCTTTGGCTAGATTTTGCTACAGCATGAGGAATTCAGATCTCCCCACAAAAAGTGCTCTAATGATAGGGTACCACAGCCTAGCCCCAGTGGCAGGGGAGCTCTACTTTGGCCTTTACTCACTCTGATATGCTTAGTCCAAGTTTTAATTCTTTCAGGAATAAGATTAGAAACTGTGCAAGTCTGCATCTCTGCCCCATGGCACCATCTTTATGCTGATTTTACCACATTAGGTATACGTAGGAGTGGGGGCTGGACAGGATCAACACTTTTTTTGGCTGCCTCCATTTTATGCTATGTTGTTTAGCCTGCAAGTTCAGGCCATTTTCAGAGGAATAGTTCATAACATCCATCAAATTTGGTTTTATTGATCAACTACTTCAATTTGCAACGAACACAATAAAGGATGTCCTCCATATGTTCAAGCAGCAAAGGAAAAATTCTGTGAAAAAGACACATCAGCAGTTATAGCATATACAGAAGGAATTTCCTTCCTTCTTTCCCAGGACTTCCAAAGTCTTCATTAAAGCATTTGGGCCCCATTCTTGACTCATGGACATTGGTACAACCTCGTAAGTGTCAGTGGAAATCAGGCCAATTTAAACCAGCCCAGAATCTGGAAATGAGAAATGGCTCCTTTTTATGCCTTGAACAATAGTCGAGGCACAACAGCTATACATAATAATTTGCATAAAACGCTAGACTAAAAAATACCCTTATACAGAATACTTATTTGTTATTTGTTACATTACTTACCATGTTGCAAGATGGTGTTCAGCTAAAATATCCCCAAATCTATGTTCTATGAATATTTTCTGTCCTGCTTTTATGACATCTTATCCTCAAACTATTAATTTGCTTGTTTTAATCAATAGGTAGTGTGGTAAAGCTGACACAAGAGATTACAGCACATGGCAAAGGAATTCTGCTGCTCCTCAATGATGCTTCTAGGTGATCTTTGTCTTTAAATGCTCAAGAAAAAAGCCAACAGTGATAAAGAATTGCATTTACATCACTGTATTTAGGTTTATATTCCTATTCACCAACAATGAGGATTTGGTATCTTCAAACTGTAACATATTTTATAATGTGATCCAAATACTTTATCTTGAGTTACTACATAAAAATATTATAGATCATCCAACAATATGAGAAAATGTCACCGTATTCATTTAAAATAGCTATCTGGGAAATGTGTGTTACCGTATTTTGCTTGGGGCAATATATTTCCATGCTTTATGAAATTATTAATTCTCATTAAATTCTAATGATCCCATCTGAAAAGAGCAGAACTAATTAACTGCTCCATTAAAGTTATTACTTACTCCTGATGAGGCCTGTAAATGTTTCTACTTTGTTAGGCCAGTGAAAGTTTTCTGAACCACAGCTCCTGGCCTTACAAAGAAAATTCCCATTATTCCATAACAGTAAAATTACCAGGTCCTAACAACACCAATGTAGCCTCTAAGATTGAAGTCTTACACCCTGAAACAAGTATTTTCCTCCTCTCACAAATAAAAGAAGATGAAGCTCATGCTGGCAGGAAGGATGTGCAGAACCTGCATCCCACAGGTGATGTCTACTCAGGGCCAGCGTCTGTACAGAAAATAGTTGTTTAAATATCTCTGAGTATTTGGATTGCAGTGTCTCTGTACCTCTGCTGTCATTTGTAAAACCAAAATGACTTTGCCACTTTTCCAGAGGGCTGTGAAAAACGATGACACCCTGAGGTTGTCACAGGCTGTGTCTGTTTGGGTTCCATGCCTGCCCCATGGACAGATGGCAGAGCCAGGAGCAGCAGCAGAGCCTGGAGAGCAGCACTGTCCCCTCAGATTACGCACTGAGCTGGAGTGTTCAGCATAAATTGGTAATTTTAAGAGGATATAGGATCATCTTCAAAAATGGGATCTGCTGGAAGACCATCGTAACTGCAGGAGGTGAGTTCCCAACATGGAATAAGGACAAGTGAAACCCCTTCAGCAGTCTCAGCACTGCCAGGGTCAAGATCACAGAAACTCAGTGAGATGTCACCAGTGGCAATGAAGGAAGAAAAACATTGATCAGAGCTGATAAGAAAAGCTTGCAGACTGAAACAGCAAACAAGCTGCAACAGCTGCTTTCACAACCACGTAGTGTACAAACATCCTTATGTGAGGGAGTTTTTAAACAGACACATGTAAAAATCTCCCATGATAAGGCTGTGTGCTGATCTGACCACAGAACTGGAACAGAGCCTATTATTGCTGCTACAACTCTGACCAAGAGCTGCTCCACACAAGTATCAAATGCTTCAATCCATCAGGTAATAATTAAAATAGAGATATATTAGTTTAAAAATTTGAAAAAATATTATTTTAGTGATCTTTTAGATTATTTACACACAATGAGTAAATTATGTTTTTAATTATTTGCTCAGCTTCATTATTAAGACATTTTTCATACTTTTATGATTCTTGTTGGGGGGACAAGATGTTGTTGGGGTTTTTTCAGAGTTTACTCTTTTCTAGATAAAGGCTGAATTTTTAGGGAAATTAAATAGTTCTTAATATGCTCCTCAGAGAGTAAACATGATTGTTTTTTTACATTCAAGTCCCATCACTCCCCAAGAAGCACTTCAGTTTGCAAGGCTTCTGCCACAAAACTAGGTTTTTTTTAATGGTCATTGATAATTTGGAAATGATCAGAAGTTAGATTGGCAATCTAAATCGACAAATGCATGCTGTATTTTGACTCATTCCATGCCAATATCTGCTGTGTTGGCTCTGGGGTTTGGCTGAGAGTTTTGGATGCTTCTCTGCAACAAACAAATGCAAATACTTTTTCCTCTGCTATGTCACCCCTTTCAGTCACAATAATAAAATTATCAATTCTTATAATTAGACCCTTGAAAAATGTTTTGCCAAACATTTGCAGCTGCAGTTTTTGACAGCACAAGCTTTCCTTAAACCCCTCACCCTTCCCTGCTTTCCCATGGCCTCCATGTGCACTGGGCATCCCCAGGAAGGGAGCTGACTCACCATTTGGGGCAATCCCAATAGGCTGGGGAGTTGGTTCACCATTTGGGGCAATCCCAATAGGCTGGGGAGCTGGTTCACCATCTGGGACAGTCCCAATAGACTGGGGAGCTGGTTCACCATCTGGGACAGCCCCAATAGGCTGGGGAGCTGGTTCACCATCTGGGACAGTCCCAATAGGCTGGTGATCCACTGCACTTCTTTCAGTGGTGGTGCACACCAAGGTCAGTAATGCTGTCTTGGGCCCCAAGGCAACTGTGCTAGGAAGTGTTTCTAAGCAAGGAAATTCCAAATTATTTGAGTTTTCTCAGCAGCAGAAACAGCAATAGGACCTAAAATACACTCACACTATCAGGCTGGACTCCTCTGCAAGCAAGCACCACACAATGCCCCAGGCTCAGCTGCTTCCTGGGGGAGGCTCCATCATTCCTTGGGGGGACCTGGCTCCATCACCACACCAGCGTGGTGTTTCCACCACCCACACACTCCCTGGAGAGCTGTGCCACTTGCCGAGAACTTCCAAAATAGCAACTTCCCAGCCCATGAGCTAGAAGCTTTTGAAAACATTTGCAACCAATTTTACAGTTAATTAAACCCAGATTTGCTCTATTCAGTCATTTGTTCTATAACTTTTAAATCTTTTTTTGGTTTAAAGTTTAGGGTTTTTTTTAAAGTCGTGTGCAAGCTTTTGCTGTAAATAGGTTAATTGCAGCTCTGATCTTCCTCCAGCATCTGCCAGTAAAGACAAACAGTTTTCAAACATCCAGGCCTAACATGGATCACAGCATTTCAAGGTGGGACCAGTCCCATGAAGCTGCCAGCAGAGAATCCCATGCCAAATCATACAGCTAGTAAATAGTATGGCATCAATTCCTCAAAAATTTCCATAGCAAGAGTTTTAGGAAAAGATCCAAATACTCCATCAGTAAATCTCACAGAGTAGGTAAAGGCTTTGCAGTTGCCATTTATTTCAAGAGGTCTTTCTCTCACATGTGGTTGCAGTCCACAGATCCAAAGCTTCCACAAACTAGATATGTCACAAATTTTGAAGTTCTCCTCTGTCCTCTTCTCAGAACAAATGTAGGAAAATTGTATGATGCGTAATCACTTTTTTTTTCTCAACAAGACAAAAAAATCGTTATTCATGTTTTTCTTCTAAAATCAATATTTCTACCAAGAAAGAGAAGTAAGTTGTTGCAAGAAGGAGTGTCTGGCTTGAGTTTAAAGGCAGGCTTCTCCTAACTGGCAGTTTCCCCAGCAATGTGCCTTTCTCTAGCTCCAAAGCAGAATCTCTTATGACTCTTACATTGGGTATGTAAATGAGGAAATACCACTTAAAATTAAGGTCCTGCTCACCAGAGACTAATTGTTGATTTTCTTCCTCTTTTTACTCAACGAATACAACAGACAGTATTTTAAAAGATTTTTAAAAACTTTGGGAAAAAAAAACCTATTTAACAACTTCTGCAGTGAATTGTAAATATTAACAAAAAAACCTCATGTCTTGCCTCCATTTCTGGTGAGTGCTATAATTTTTTTTTGAGAAATAAGTAATCCACATGCAATGAATAAGATCACAGAAACATCCCTGTGCCTCGAAGAGCAGCTGGAATCACAGACATCCTTGGCAGCTGTGGGCACCTACACTTAGCCCTAGCCCTGGACAAAGGAATTCTTCCTACAAAATCTGAGGTAACCAAATGCATAATGTGCTGGTATGTTCCAGAGACACGCAACAGATGCTATGGGGAGCTACAGGCTGTCCTTTGCAGCAAATAATTACTGATTTACTTAAAATGAGACCTTAAACCCTTCCTATACTAACCTGGAAGGTGTGAACTGATGTCCAGTAAAATCAAAAACCATCATGTGAACCCAGATTAATTATCTGCTTGGTTTTGAAAGCAAGTAATTTATTTATTCCCACAAACAAAGCCCATTTGTGAGTTAGAATTATGGCAATGGCTTAAAACAACTTTCAGAAAAGCTTTCCTATTTAGCATCCAGTAGACTGAACAGTTGGAAATTTCATTTCTGGCATTAAAAAACCCCAAAACCCTCTGGCGTCTAGTACCTCCAAATTGATATTAGATATTGTTATAATTCTTTAAAAAAAAATCACCGTGCAATTCCTTAAAACGATGATATTGGTGCCACTTACCATCATCTCCTGCTGCCGGGGAGGGAGCACCGATGCCAGTGAGAGTCTGACTCAAGGCCAGAGCCCCACCCCTGCAATCCTGCCTGTAACAAGCAGGGTGAGATTTCCCAGACCACATCCAAGCACTGGGGATCGGAGATCACTTGTCAGTCATTACCCACATGGGAGACAACGCCTACTCTGAAAGCACAGCTGCATTCTGGCACTTTTCTGTCTTAAATTGCACATCCTCACAACCATTTGATTTTTAGACAGTTGTTTTTATTTTGCAGAGAACACCCTGTGTATTTAGGCAAACCTGCACCACACTCTAATAGACCAGAAGTAAGAGTCAGATACCATCCCATCAATCTGTGTCAGTCAGGCCATTCCCTTAATAACTGGAATCAGGAATCGTTGGGTCCATCCCAGTTCAGAATATTCTGTGAGTGTGTGTGAAGTCTGACCCAATACACAGCAGCTTATGCAAAATGTGCAGGATATACAAAATCCACATCAACCAGAGATATCACCACAGCCTTGATATAAATCATGATCCACAGATCAAAATCCAAGACTCTAGTTTAAATAAATTGGAGTCCTGTATAAGATAAGGTTCACAAATTCTTCTTCTTCTTCCTCTCATTTGAGGAAGTGTGCAGGGCTAGAAGTTATACAGAAGGATGTTTAATCTTATTTAACAAAAAAAAAAACCACAAAAACAAACAAACAAAAAAAAAACCCTGCAGATTTTGTATCCAGAAAAAATATTATGCCAGTCTCATAAATATTCACTTTTTGAACCCATTCCAAAATTCACCAGAACTCATGCCAGTTTTTTCTCCAATTGCTTTCTGCATCAGTGAGACTCCTGACCTCACACACAGCCACTTTCCTCTTTGACATTTTGACATCATCATTTAAAGGCTGTTGTTTTCATGGCAGGTTCTTTACAGCTGGAACAAAGAAACAGTATGGTTTTACTTCTTGGGAAGAACATTTACTGAACATCCTGCTTCCAGTCTACTCTTAATCCGTGGAAACCAATGGTTTATGTTCTGGGGAAGTCAAAGGATTTGTGGCTACTTACTGTACAAATCAGAAGGAAAAAACATATAGAGTTTGTTGCTGAAATTGTCAGTGATTGCAATTAAAGGTGAATTAAAGGAGAGACACAGAAAAGAACCACCAAAGAATGGAGTATCAGGTGAAAAAAAGGTAAAAAGTATCTTCTTTTAAAAGAGAGAAGTATTCATTTTGCCTTCAAACTGCTTACCAAGATTGCTCTGTACAATGGATTATATATTATTGTAACCTGTTGTAATTCCTGCTTAATTAATAAGTAGTCTACTATTCTTCAAATGCGGCTCTCTCCTCTGTTTTGGATTCTATTTCTAATCAATAAAAAACCTATTAAATTTTGAAAAATAATCAACAATTTTATGGGGCATACTGCATGAAGTACTACTGTTTCTTGTTAATTTGAACTATTTTGTTCAGTTTAATTGTTTTTGAAATATTAAAAATTTCTGTCAAATTGAGATGTGCAGAATTCAAGTTGCTGAACTAATTTTAAATAATTTATTTTAAAACAAAACATTTTACATTTCTATAAACATGGTTTTCCAGGAAAACCTGATAAAAGGAGATTTTCTCCAAAGGATTGACTGGAATCAGTCTGGCTCATTCAGGTACATTTTCCTCTTTAACAAGTTTAAGGTACCATGGCCTAATTTTAGTTTAACCAAACACTTGCTTGCTAAAATTAACATTCAGAGTTGTCATCAAAACTTCAAAATTAATTTTTTAAAAAACATTGTAATTTTAAATTTCAAAGTTACATTTAAAAGTACAAGAAATCCAAACTGTAGAAAAAAGCAAAACTGTATTCATTCATGAGTATGTTATTGCTAACAAGAATGGGTAACATAATTATATAATTGTATTTAAAGGTTATCTTTTAGCAGCATCGCTGCCCTTAAGATCAAAACTGTGTCTGGAAAAATGTATCAGTCATTTAGTTTACATTAGCAGTTAAAACATTTCATGGGATCGTTAATTTTTAATTTTTGTCATATTGTTTTGACTCCCTGATACCCAAAAAAGCCCCCCACAAAAATCTAGAGAAAATTACTTCCTACTCTATTGCTTTTCAGTGTGTTTAGCAACCACATTTCTAGGCGCTGTCATATAGCCAGACATACAGGAGCTATGAAATGCACTTACAATTTATTGCCTATAATTAATTACACTCACAATCCTTTACAAGGAAAAAATTGTACCAATAAAATGGAGACCTTATAAAAAGAACTGCGTATTACTTCGAAATGACAGGCTTCTCTAGCAGTTTCACTACTGCTTTTTGGCTAAACTCATTCTTGTTCAAACAGTGAATTCTCCACCTGGGCCCGTCCCAGCTCTCTCAAGAGCTCTGACTCCAGACTGGCAGCAAAAGCTGCATTCTTCAGCAGCAGTTAGCAACCCCCAGGATTCTACTGCAAGTCTTGGTATAGTATGGTCTTGTGATTTTTTTTAAAGCTTCACCTCTTGGAATTAACAGATTACATGAAAAATTTAGTTACCTTGTAACAAAACTAGTTTTCAACTTTTTTGTAAAAACTTGGGGATGTGGAAGGCAAATAAAGCCAAGTTTTTCTACAGTAGAGGTTTTCTAGGCTGGCATGTTTAGTTTATGTTCTATTTCATATTTTTGGTGCTCAAGATTGACAACATTAACAGTGGAGTTTTATATCAAATGTTAAACACTGCAGAAGAGCAGCCACCCGTCAGAACCATTTACAGGACATTTACAGGTTAGAAAAGCCGAGTTCCCTATTAATAACCAGCTACAAAATCCATTGCTTATATAAATGTGAAACGGGGAGGGGATTAAGCATAGTAAGGGCTTTGTTCTGGTGGACTTGTTCAGTGGAAAGCAAAGTCATGGTTAGTACAAACCCACTTACTTGAGAAAGTGAACGGGGACAAGAGAAATCCCCCAAACCAGGAAATGTGTTTCCCAAATTATTTATTTTTTAAAATCTGGTTATAATTTATTTTAAAATGTGATTCCTAGCTATCCTACTGCAAACCCTGGGCAATCTCAAGCCCCTTGCTGTTGTCCTCTTGAGTCTGTAAACAGGCAGAATTAAACAACAGCATTGCTAAGTGCGACTTACTCCATTCATCTTAATGGACTGTTAATTATGACCACTTAAATGCCCACAGTGTTAACCCTGTCACCGCTGGCTGCATTTCACCCAAAAAGGCAGTTTATGGATGTTGATTTATACACAAGCGAGTAGATGTAAAACTCTCCATCAATCCACTGTTAAGTGAACCAAAGGATTAAGAAAATTATGAATATGGATTATGAAGCCAGTTGCAAAATCTAATAATCATCTTCTGAAGTTTATTCCTTTCAAAGATTAGAGCAAGGTGCTGCTTTCAGAGCCAACACTGCTGGCTAAATGTTTGAGGGTTGATAAGTTTGAAATAGGATGGTGGTCGGTTTGTAGTGAATTTTCATATAGTGACTTTTCAAGGGCTGGTGGGGTGTAGTTAACTGATTGACTTTGCATGTCCTAAGTGATGCAGTAATATGTGATGTCAGGATATAATAAGGCCAGTTGACTTTTACTTCATTCCAGAAATTTTTATAGAGCTATGCAAGATATGAAACTATTTTTAAAAGCCAGGTAAATATTTTTTTAAAGTAGTAGATTTTATATATTGCTACCTATAAAACTGATGCAATTAACAGAATTAACAGGTATGACAAATGGAATCAATTTTTTGGACACGACTATACATGTTTTTGGAGGGAGCACAAAAATCACAGTGGTTTTGAAGAATTTAACAGAACAGTATTTGGAGTACAGTCATTGTAGGAATTGCATTTTTAGTATTGTATGTACTGCAAAAATAATAACTAACAAAGCCTTAGGTTTCATTGTCTCTCTGGTTTTCCCCTGGCATCCCTGGCTATTTGAGGAAAATCTTGGCACCAAAAGGGACCATGTCCATTTCTTCTGTCATGCCATAGGTTTTTCAGTCATTCCTTCCATCAAATCCTGTGGTTGCTCCTCGCTTGCACGAATCCCAGAAACTGGGGTTATGTGATAAGCTGGGTAGCACAGGGAAACATTCATAACATGCAATCCCCTTGTAAATATTTTCTCAGTCTGCACTGGCAGCTACAACCAGCATACTGCAGCACCCCTGGGCACCAAGCAATGCAGACTCTCATTTTTGCAGCATATTCACAGTTCCCAGAGTCCATGAAACAGCCAATGTGCCACTCCACAGTGATTAGAAAACAACACATCCACCAAGTAAAGCAACTCTGAAACCAGAAACCATATTCCAAAACCCTGAGAACCCAACAACAATTTGTACTCAAGCGTGTGGTCTCTTTTCCCCATTTAAGCACTTTGGGGGCATCAATTTTTTTAAAAAAATAAGAAGTAGTTGTAAATGAGCAGTCAGGCCCGTGTGGTCAGCACATAACGCTGCCAAGAGCAGCAGTACAACAGCCCGTGGGCCGATGCTCTGGGTCTAGCACCACTCTGGAGACCCCCCTGATAGTTACCATAGAGATAGTGGGAGCCACAAAGAGCTTCGATCGCATTACCGGCTGGGAGGGGGTCAATTTGTATGCGCGAGCCCTGCTGGGATTGAAAGAATGCAGAGGAGGACAGGAAAGATAATAGAGAGAAAAATAAGTGAAGGGAGAATACAAGAAATGAGAAAAATGAAAGAATGAAAGGAAAAGGGGGCAGGGGAAAATGGGAAGGCGACCAAAGGGAGTGAGGGTTCTCAGAAGAAAAAAAATCCAGCAGAAACACCGAGGGAAAATGAAGAGAGGGAGAGAAAACACGAGTGAGAAAATTCATCTTGTGCAGACAGCACTCGAGTTGCTGCCTGACAGGAACTGCTGCTCCAGAGGAGCTAAGTCAGTAGTGTGGGCAGCTGCAGGAGGGATAAAGGGATGGATGGATGGATGGATGGATGGATGGATGGATGGATGGATGGATGGATGGATGGATGGATGCTTGCAGCACCTGACCCACACCAGGAAAAACTGCTCCAAACGAGAGGTTTGTTTCTATATGCCCACATGTGAACATCCTGAAGCTATTGCAAACTGTAGCAGCACCACCAGCAAATGAGTTTGTTTCTTTCTTTTTTTACTCCTCAATGAAGGGCACTGAGGGCTCAGGGAAGGACAGCTTTTGCCTCTGAAAGCTGTGACTGCCAGGTCTGGTGGGGCTGGAGCTTCAGCAAATGCTTGGGGTCTCTGTGAGGACCACAGCATCGTCCCCATCCCCAGCTGCCTCCTGCAAACACCTAAATCCCGACTCCTGAAAGGCTGAGAAGAACAGTTTGAAACACTAACTAAATCAGCAGCGTGTCCCAAACACCAAATTTGGGAAATAATCTCTTAGGGATGACAGTGACCACTGTAATAAGTGGACTGTGCTGCTGCAAAAATCTGTTTTTCCTCTGCAGGTTAGTAATGTCACAGGCAAATCTGCTTGTCTACCAAGAGGAATTTTAGCAAAGTCAGAGACAGAGAGAGAGGTTTTATACATAACCAGTAACAGTTAAAGGAAAATGTCTTATCTGGTGGTGTTCCTCAGCCCTGTACCTCCCAGAAGGTAGGGGTAACAAAGGATACCTTGCTTTGGTGCCCTCATTGATGCCATCGTGCTGCAGCAACTCACCTTGCAGCTCCCAGGACACTTCACAGCCTTGTGCTGGTACTCAGCTGGGATTTTAGTTTGCTGCCAGAGGAATGCCCCAGAGGTTGGCAGAGCAGCAGGCTGCTGCAGTGTACTGCAGCCCCATGGCTGAGCGACAGGACAATTTTTCCTGGGGAGAGTGGCCATTTGCTGAGTTTTTCTAAAATACACCTTTTTTTTCTTAGCAGGAACACCACAGTATTCCTCACCTGGAGGGCCATCCTATTCAGCCCTGTGAGAACAAGGCAACATCCCTTACATTTTCTTACAGAGAAACAGATTCAAACATGTTCAGTGAAAATTTAGCATGGATTTCAGAAACAATTCCCAATTACCAATAGCATCAATTGGCCCAGCTGTATCATGTGCTCAGTACACACAGACCAGCCTGGAACTGAATGTGAAGGTGGGTTGTTTTTCTTTTTAATGAACCAATACTGGGTTTGTATCATTCCACTTTTCAAGCCAGCTGCCAAACTGACCGTAAAGTAGATTTCTCCCTTGCATATTAACACCAACGTCAAGTTACCCCTAAGATCAACAGTACTGCCTTTGAGTTAAAAGCACACAGATGTCTGAGTAATAGTAAAATTACTGAAGTATGTAAAAGCCTTTGGAAATGTTGGAAAGCAGCTTTTCCATATATAACAGTGTCACCATTTAAGTCAAATACATTGTGATTTTAGCTTAAAAAGCCCTCCAAAGCAACACAAACTAAATTGAAAACACATTCCATTCAGAGGAATATGCTCTTTACACAAAGCTGCAAAATAAAGCAAGAAAATGGCATGTATAAAACAGCAAAGTGCATTTGTAGGAAAACCTGAATAGTTTTATGCACAAGTTTCCAAACTGTCCTATGCATTAGAGCTACTATCTTTTTTAATGTGATTTATAATACAGAATCATTTTAAAAAGAGATGGTGGCAGTCCAGCCACAGATATACTCAGAGATTTCCAAGCCTTTTTTCAGCTCTTCCCTTATCACCACCACACATGTAGGGAGGGGATCCTCCAGTAAGCCCTGTAGTTTCCAGCCAAGCCCAGCCCAGCCTCAACAGCCTCAGGCTGCTGTAGTCATTAAGATTTTTATGAACATCTACTAGCCAGATGAGTCCTCATTTCCAAATCCCTTACAAATTTTTCCACCACAAGAATACTTTCCAAAAGCTGGGTATATAGGCCCTAAACAGTTCTTTCAGTACTAATGTGAACTGGAAACTAAAAACCACCCAGCAATGGTAATTTGTACAAGTCTCTTAAATCTTGAAATTGAGGCTATTCATTTTCTAATAATAAATCTTTACTGCAGATAATCTTATCTTCCTTCCACAATAAACTCCTAATTATTACCTTTCCAGCAAGCATATCTGGGATTTTAAAAGTATGTGACAGCAGTAAAAGCCAGTGCTGGATCTTAGGACTGAAAAAAGGGACGAGTTAGGTTAGGCATACAGAAGTTTTTCAGGATCTGGACAACATGCTATAACAGAACAAGTTACAAGCTGGGAGTGAACTATTCATACACGAAAAGTCAAGGACAGCCATGGCCCCACCAGCTGTGGGGAAACTCCACCTTTGGTTTGTCTAGACCTGTGCTGCCCAAAGGAAAATGAAAGAGGAAAAGTCTTTCCTTTTTTTTTTTTTCATTTTAAGTTAGACCCGGTCAAACCCAGAATCCATTGCTAAATATTAAGGGAAAATGAACAAAACATTTTTGCAAATATTTGTCTAAACTGAAAGCTTTGCACATCATCAATTACAAGTTTTATCTCTCATTTATACTGGAAGTACTTCAGGGCTGACAACCCCGTGAGGCCCAAGAGTACCGAGCACAGTGTGTCATGGCACAGACCTTTTCTGTACCACTTTCACTCTGCTGAGGCTAAGCAAATTATGGAGAGCATCTGCAAGGCTAATTTTTGAGCTTCAGAATATTTATGTCACCCAAGAAAAAGAGTCAGATAAAGTATGTCCTCACATTTAACTGAAGATCTTAATTTTGAGTAGTAACCACTTTTCACTGCCTATTTTCAATTGAACCGTAGGAGAGGAAATATTTAGAGATAGGATCTGAAGAACACATCTGTCTTAGAAAACCAGAAACGTTTGCAGGGAATCTGTGAAGTGAAAAGGAGACCAAAATTGTCACTCTAATCCTGCCATTTTACTTCACTGCTTTACAATCATCTTTTAAACAGTACAAGGGATTTAGCAGCACCAACTTTTAAGCAGAATGTTTACAAACAACTCTCAGCTTGTTAAACCAATTATTCCTTATCAATATACGCACTACTCTAGCACTTGACAGTTGCTTGCAGAGCCTGATATGCCAATGACACAACAAGAAAATAAAATAAGCAGAATATCCTGTCCATTTGGAATAAAATATAAAATCACCAGTCCCTTGGCCTCAGTTATTTGGAAATTCCCAGATACTCCTTGCTCTTCTGGAAGGTGTAGATAGAAATATTCCCACACCTTTCCCTGTCTGTTTAACTGTGAAGGTGCAATTTAGTTCTCTTTGCCAACAAAGCTATGACAATGACAAAGGAATATAATACTTAACAGAAAAAATTAATCAAAGCCTATCACATGTAATAATGCTTTAAGTACATTAGGGCAAATGAACTTCATATTCTTTAAAGGAAAAACATTTTACTGGTATTTCTTTTCTTGTGAATGCATTTCTTTGGGCAAAAGATATATTTTGAGTAATCATAGAAGTATTTTAAAACATTTTATATTTTATTGATTTATAATTTCAAAATAAATTTATTTATTCTATTTATTTCAACAAAATTTCTCTGTCCTTTGTATCTGTGGGACAAAATACAGTGTTATGTCTCCTTGGTCCTTCTTCACACCCTGTTTCCTTCCTGGAACCCCACATACCTTTCACACATAAATCGGATTTCCATGACATTTAAATGCAGTTCCTTAAGCTTTCAGCAAATGTGACACAGCTTTCCTCTTTGGGCCCTTCAGCAGTCCCCAGTATTACTCAATCTGGTTGTAATCTTCCTGTTTCCCAGATAATATTAAAAATCTGAGCTGAGTGTCACTTTCATTTTCTGAACAAGGCTTGTCCATTAAAAAGTCAGTGCTTTTCTAAATTATTGTTTCTAATCTATGCATTTTTTTTTTCTCACAAGCACAAGTTAGTAATTTTAGCCTTTGATGGAGCTTGTCATTTGCATTTTAGTAATTTTGCTCACTCTACTTTTCACAAACGCTATTCTTTGGAGATTCTTGTGTGCTACAATTATAAAAAAATAACTAGGAGGTTGCTTGATTTTATAGTGCCTTTGATTCAAAGAGTCTCAAGAAATGCTGTACCAACATCAGGATGTATAGGAAAGAGGTGTTTTTATGTATTTTATGTTTTTATGTATCAATCCATGGGGAAGGATATGGAACTGAGAAATTAAAGGAAAAATGTTCAGTTACAGAAAGTAAGCTGTACCAAGATGCTGAAATAACCAGGAACTGCATATGCAGTATCTCCGAATTTCCTTGAAAAATTAAAAAATTCCTTAAGAACAATACAGTTCACAACAGGAATATTATCCTTAACAATTAGGATTAAAACTGCTGCCCAAATTGACTTTAAAGAAACCAGTAAGTGAATAAAATCAAGCAGCTCTGTCTCAAAATCCTATTATTTAATCTTCAGACAATGATCTCCAGCCATCCCTGCATTATATTTTTTTAGCTGTCTTTGTTTCTTTGAGTTTTTGCTTTTTTTTTTTTTTAATGCATTGTTTCTGCTGTGCTTATCTTTGAAGGAGTAGGTCCAAAGTAAGCAAACAGCAACGAGAAAAGAAATAAATAAATAATCCCGGGGAAGGAGCCTTTCTGAGGCTGTGTAGCTGAACCACTGACTTATTGTCTCTGCTCTCACCACACCCCCCCCTCTCCAGTCGGTTGTTTCTCTGTGGAAAAAAAACAAACCAGAAAACCAATAACAAAAAATTTTAAATTTGTGAAGGCCTAACCGTATTAACAGCCTTTCAATTCTTGGGGGAAAAAAAATCTTAAAAACAAAAAAATAAACAACTAACCAACCAAACAAAAAACCCATGGAAAATCTATTTTGCAGTTATATGAAAACAAAAAAGCATCTGAAATCAGCATGTTGTATTTGTTTTCACCATCAGTTTGAGGTAGGGGGAAAAGAAAGAAAAAATAAAGACAGCTGCTAACCCATTTTAGTAGAAGTGGAAAAAATCCTGGGGACTTTTTAAGCCTAATTTCAGCCTAGAGTGATTTTTATGGCCAAACAATGAATCCTTAAAATAATTGGTTCATATCATGAATACACAACAAATTCTGAACCCAGGCCCTGATTCAATTTCCAGGGTAATCGGTAGAAATACCTCCTTTGATTTTGGTGATGGCGACAACATACAATATCATAAAAAACAAAAAATCTTTACCGATGTGTTCTGGTTGAACACAGACCAATTGTTTCTTTATGTTGCATGAGCTCTGAGAGTGTTTTTGCAGCATTACATGTGACTTATGTCGATGAAAACAAATCGATATAAATCGTGGGTTAAAAAAGCACCATCACTTAGAGAGGTACTAAATTTCCAGACCACAGTATTCAGATTATGATTATTTATTGCCATTGTAGGTAGATGAAAGGCTGCGGCGTTCCTTCCAGTCTCCCTGCTTCGTGCCAGCTGAATTCTGCGAGAGGGATGGTGTTAGAAATGGAAGGCTACAGTAATGTTAACTATGCTGTTTCCCTCCAACATCCATTTTGTTCCAAAGAAACACTTGCCAGAGATTAAAATATTCAAGATGGCTGTTTTCTGCACCCTTTCTGCGAGCTGTACAGTTTTTCATCTTTCCAATACTCCGGGTCCCCGTCTTTATTGAGACCATGAATATTTTATTCCCCATCTTATCTGCCTCCCAAGTCATTAAATATTGGCCAAAGTTCAAAGGGAGTTGCTTCACCCCGGCCTCGCTGGCAGCCCGGACACCGCAGGGCCCTCCGGCCGCGGCTCCGGCCGCTCCCGCACCGCCGCTCGGTGTCTCCGCACCGGGACACGCCGGCCGAGCCCCCGCCCGCCCGGCCGCGCTCGGCCCCGCCGCCGGGAGGCAGGGCCGGGGCAGCGCCCGGAGCGCGGCGGCTCCGCGGGGGCGGCGGGGCCCGCGCCCCGCACCGGGACTTCCGCGCGGGCCCGCGTCCCCTCCCGGCGGCGGCCGAGCAGCTGCGGGGCGGGCCGGGGGCCGGGGGGCGGCTGCGGGGGGGTCCCGGCTCCGCGCGGCCCCGCCCGCCGGCAGGAGGCAGCGGGAAGCCCCGGAGAGGGGCGGGGAGGCGCGGATCCCCCCGGCTCCCACGCACAGCCCACCTCTCCCCTGGGGCTTCCCGTGGCGGGGGAAGAGTGTTCTTTGTCCCCGCGTGTCCCCGTGGTTGTGAGTGTCCCGAGCAGCGGCCGGGTGCTCCCCATCCCCCAGGACTCCGCTGGACGCGGCGGGGAGGGGGCCGGGATCCGCACCCGCGGGGAGCGCGGGGTCCCCGAGCTCTCCATCCCTCAGCGCCGGGCCACGCGCGGCCGGCGGGGGCTGCCCCAGCCCCGAGAGCCGAGTCCCGGCGTGCTGCCCGGACCGCGGCAGAGCTGTCCCTGTGTCCCCAGCCCCGAGAGCGGAGTCCCGGCGTGCTGCCCGGACCGCGGCAAAGCTGTCCCCTCTGTCCCCAGCCCGAGCCCCCGGCCGCCCCCAGCCCCGCGTCCCCGTCCCGTCGCCGCGCGAACAAAGAGCCGCGGCGCGTTGCGGGTTGCTGGGGCTTATCCAGGCGCTGGTGATGCCAGGTTGAGACTGCCGGCGGTCCGCTGGATCTGGGTTCTCCTGAACGTCTTAACGGCGAGTCTTCCCCAGCTGCCTTAGAAATTGCTTGGAATATCGGTTGGAAATACTTACTCTGGAATTTATCTCGGTGTTGGTTAAGAGGTCACTTTGAATATGTCAAGTCTTTTTCCTAAAAGCATCAGACGGTGCAGTCCCCCATTACATTAAGAACAGCGTTTATCCTAGACTGCGTATAGATAAATGGATTAAGGCAAGGACCGGCTGGTTTGTCTGGGTACATTACACAGCTACGAGAAGCTTTTTCCATGCCTTAGAACTGAAAGCTTCACTGACCTCTGAAAAAATTTTACTTCATACAAAGAAAGCTTCGATTCCCTGTCTAGTCCCAAAAATGTATCAGGTTTCCCGTTCTCCACAACCTTAATTGTAATTAGTTAGTGAGCAGATGGGATGAGGCACTTCCCATGCACGAGCTTTCCACTTCCACAAAATGAGTTTATCAAGCACTGCCTAAACGTCGCTTTGTATTACCGAGCCCATGATGAGCCTCCTCCTGTACACGTGCCGCAGGACCGCGGTGTGGATGCTCACACTCCGCACCGATTTTAACAGGTTTGACGGTGCACGTTTGTACAGCGACGTGTGGCAACTGGAATGAGCCTTAACAAACCCCGTGGTCAGCAATAACCACCCCTATAAAACGCATCTGTGACTTGCTAAGGAGAGCAAGACTCGCTTTATGGGAGCAGAAACGCCTGTCCTCCCTCACGAGCCATCAGTTAATTTTAGTTCCTAAATTGGTACTGGTTTTCCAGATACTGCTGCTTCACATTGACAAGATCAATTTTTTGTCGGTGGTGGTTCCTGTAAGCTCTTGATGCCTGCCTGCTAGCGCGACGGTCCAAGCACTGGCAAATGCAGATTTTTAGATTTCATCCCCTGCGAGGCTTTGCTGGCTGCAGTGGATGCAGTGCTACCGGGCTGAATCCATCCTGCACTGCAAACAGCGTGGAAATATCGAGCAGGGAATCTACCTGAACCACTTTAGTTAAAATAAAATTCTCCCTATCAGCAGGAAATATTTACTGGTTAAGCGTGGCTAACGGTGATAGGAGGGTCCTGCAGAGAGCTACAACTCCCCTGATGTTCAGCACACGGCTGCCAGTTTTTCAAAATGTTTTACCGAAATGAAAAATATATGGATGATAGGGGAGGAAAATATATTATCACACCAACGATTTAAGGTTTACTACTTTCAAAAGATTTTTCGGTGTTTCTAAATACATGTCTCTTCTCTGCTATCTTGGCTAGCGAGGGCCGTATCTTGTCATCGATGGTAAATCAATGGCACAGCCTGACCTTTAAGAGGGTTGTATCCCTTATTCAAACCAGGCGGGTTGAACAGAAAGATCTGTGAAATACAGCTTCGCTGGGGAAGGGGCATTTTTAATACGGATCCTGTTCTCTCTGAACTGTAAATAGATCTCCTCAGAGCTGGCAGAGGTCGGGCTGGAAGTCAGCCGGATTTCACGCAACCAGAGCGCTCGTTGGAATCAGCTCTCGGGCTCGGATACGGCGAAGGTGCCAACTTCTAATTGACACGTTTAGGCGAAGCTCCCAGAGTAATTGCTTTTAACATCCATTTATGTAAAGCGGCTTCGCGCGGGCAGGGCGAGCCCGGAGCGGCCGCGCCGCCTGCCAGCAGGGAACGGGCCTGGAGCGCGTCCCGCCCCGGGCGGGGAGGGACCCGCGGGGCACGGCGCTGTCCCGGTCCTGCCCGCCGGGCCCCGCAGCCGCCTCTGCCGCCGGGCTCCCGTCCCTCCCCTCGCTGCACCCGGCTGTGCGGGCTCCGTCCGCCGCGGAGAGACGGGGCCGCCGCTCTGGGGTGCGCGTCAGCAGCGCCGGCCGCAGCGCACTCGGCAGCGATCACGATAATCCTCTCGCAAGCGGCGTTTGCCCCCGAGCCTCGGCTCCCACCCGGGCTGTCCGCTGGCCATCGCTCGAGTGCTGGAGCGCCGTGAGAGCCTCCCGGAGCAAACCCCAACGGCCCGGCAGCTCGGTATCCCGGAGCAGCTCGAAGACCGTACTTTCTTTCGCACCTCCCGCCGGGGGAGCAGGGGGTGCAGAAACTCCCGGGCACTCGGATCCCCGCCAGCCTCAGGACAGAGCCGGCGGCGCTCGGGAGCCGCTCGCAGCAACCTCATCACCGCACGCAGGAGCAGGTCTCGGGTGTCCCGCACCCCTCGCTCGGGAGCGCCGGGCCAGCTCCGTGTGTCCCCGGCGGAGCCGGGTCTCCGTGGGCAGGGCGTGCGCTCTGCGCGGAGCTCAGGGCTCGGGGCGGGCCCCGCCGCAGCTGGGGCCGCCGCGCTGCGCTCCCCGCCGGGGGCCCCCCTGCCCGGCAACACGCGGCGCCTGCAGGGCCGCCGGCGCTAATCTCACATCCTCCCCCGGCGCACACGCACAAAACGACGGCCGGCGGCGGGGGCGGCGCCGAGCCCAAAAGGGGAACCCGTCCCTGGGTGGGCTCGAACCACCAACCTTTCGGTTAACAGCCGAACGCGCTAACCGATTGCGCCACAGAGACTCCGCTGGAAGCGCCTCCGTCCTGCTACCCAAGTGCTGCGGCACCGCGCTCGCCGCGTCCCCGCCACCTCCTCGGCCCTGCCCCGGCCACCACGGACCCGCCGAGCCCGGCATCCTAAACCTCGGACACGCCAAAAAAACACCGAGGAAACAGCGAAACGGCGGCTTTTCTTCTACCTAAAGGGAAACTCATTCCCCAAATCATTGTTCCCAGTAATGCTCTTTATTTCAGGGAATATATTCACGTATCAGACTTAAAACTGCTTCTTCTTGGGTGCTGCTAACTCATAAGTTACATATGCAAACCAAAATATAATTTCCAAGTATCATGGCAAACTTCCCCTATTAATATATTTAGAAGGTAATTTTAAGTGACTGCAGGGAACAGTTAGACTGTGCAAAACAGGCAGCAGTCCTCTGTGTGTATTTGCTGTTCTAAGTACTGGAACCAGCCGTGAAGAAAAGCTAACATTCCTATTTATTATTTTATCAAAACCTTCTTCCCAGAGCACCTTACAATACCTACAGCTCTGCAAGCACAAAGTTTCACATCTGAACTTGAGCAACTGTTTCCCCTTCGCTTTCACAGGCTGATGCTGTTTGAATCTCTTTGAACTCTTACAATATTGTTGGCTTCACGTTGTCCCTATGTCTCCCTGAAGCTCTGCCTGATGACTCTTTTGCCCATTAAAAGCCCTTGGAATGGGACAGGCACACGGCACTCAGAACACCAGGACAGGCACTGATGCTCTCCAAGCACTGCTGTTGTCTCCTGTACCCACCCATCCATGACCAAGAAGTCCCAGCTCACTCCTGAAAACAGAGAGTCTCACATTTTGCACAGTACCTTGTTCATCAAGACTGTTTGACTTCATTCCTCATCCCAGTAACTTTAAACTGATCATTTACTGATTGCAGCTCAACCTTTCCAGTTTTTCCAATACTTTGAAAAGACCTACCTAAATCCCAGCATTATCTCAGGATGGCTCAATTATCTTTGATTGTGTATTTTTGGTACCTTACTGACTGACACCTTAAAACCTGAAAAAGAAAGACAAGATATGCAAGCTCTAATTGAAATAATTATTTTATAGATTGCATTTCGGGACACCGTGCCTGCTGCTGCATATTTTCCTAGCCAGGTATCTGCTATTCTCAGGGTCAGAAGAATCAATTCACAGGCTGGACCACTTCTGCCTGCTTTGTGTAGGAGGATAAGGAAAAAGTCCTGTGATTTTATGCACAAGCCAATGGGTATTTAGTGGAACAAACAAGATTTCAGTCTGACTAAAGAAGAATGGGTGTGGGTTTTGGGCCCTGAAATTTTTCACCTTATGCACATGAATACTCACATGAGTTTTAATGAACTCATTAGGCTATTTTCAAACTCTGTGTCTAGAGGCCAGGTCTAAAAAGGGTTTTCACTATGTTGATATTGAACACAAACTCTAACTCTGAGCTGTCTGACCTGGTGTTGGACATCCAAGGCTGCCTACTCAATGCACTGGGACAGTGGGAAAAGTGCTGGAGGTGAGGCTACACAGCCACTTGGTACCTTTCTTCTCAGCAGTCTTCCTCAGAGTCTCAAATTTCAAGTCTCACAAGCTAAAAAAGAAAACAAAAAGAACATACACAGCTGTATTACCCCTCCAAGCTTGAAACCCACAGATCAACAGAAGACCCAAACATGGATGATTTGGCTGACTGTGGAAGCACGAAGCAGTGAGACATTGTACCAGAGGGCAGCATTATCTATCACTGCTCTGCAAATGGAAAAGATTTTCTATCTATTCTTGGAAGAAGGTGTCTGACTGTATCTTTAGAAGAAAGGAAGAGCCCAAGTAGTGTTTAAGGCATTCAGAAACTAGAAAGTGCTGCTACTTTAGAATAATCACCCTTCCTATCAGGGTTTTGTTCTTTCTTTCTGGACAGCTCTGTTCCTTTATATGCTGTTTCTTGTGGATTTTATCTGCAATCTAGTTGTTTGCAATATCCAGTGTATATAATTTAAATACTATTATTGCATTCACTAATTATGATTTATATTATGGTTTATATTTTTATTAAAACATAAATGCATAACAATATATTGCATATTAATATATTAAAACAAGATACTATATAATGTGAAGTAATTTGTGTTTTATAACTTTTTTAAAAAATTTTAAAATCTGTGCACTTAAATGTTCATTGCTATGACATCTGTGACCTTCTTCAGATATAGTGGTCCATTCTTAAATGTCAGAGAAAGTTACTGCAGGACAGAGGGTGAAACTGGTATTGTTTACAAGATTTATAAACATACCATATATTAATCTCCTGTTCAGAAAAAAATAAATCTAGTTTTTCACGCAAAACATTTCCTAAAATCAATTCCACAGGATATAGCAGAAGCAAAAGAATCTTTCCACTTATATAGCAGAACTACTCTATTTCTACAATTTCTACATGGGAAAGGACCATTTCCCCCCAACAAGCACATGCACCTACTTTATTAATTATCCTCTGTCATTTTTGGTTAGCTATTTGTCAGCTCTCAAGTTACAACTCTGTCCAAACTACAAAAATTCAGTCACAAAAAAATTGTGTAACAGGTACTCAGTTTCTGCCCAAATGCATTTCTGATTCCTTACTTTGTGACAGAAATCTCAGGTTGCCATCCAAAGATTTCTTGTGTTTTCCTCAGAAACATACGATTCTAATCCTTACAAGAACAGGGACATTAAGATAAATGGACAGATAATGCAATTCAGCATTGCTATTAGAGTTATTATGGGCAGAGAACAAGATTTCCATCATAAAGGATTTTTCTTTATGGAGCTGCAAGCATCAAACCATGGAAAACATAATTCTTGAAGAAGGATTCAAAAGGTTGGAAGAAGCAGGTATTGACGGTTTTTCTTGACCAATTGCAAGACTTCTGCTCTTTTATTCTTCCAATACAATGCATGTATATGGGGGTTTTCTAGTTGTTTGTATACAGATACAAAGATGTCTTATATTTCTTTACAGACTTTATCAATTAAACACTTCTATTCTTGGGCCTGTTAATAAAATCAGAAAAGTGTCATAACTGAGAGGACATCCCTCCAAATCTCATCAACTTACCCTAAAAGCAAAGAACAAGACCAAATAATAGTATTTTACTGAGTTATTTAGTTCATTTATCTCTGGCTTCTCTTCTGATGTGACACAAAAGATGACTAGGTGAGAATATCCAGAAATCTTGGGTTATTGTCAACTGCAGACTGTTGGGTAAACTAAGTCAACCATACTCCCAACCTCCATGTTTACCAAAAGGAAATGGCACAGGCTGCCTGGTTCTAGATCACAACACATGTAGTTGCACTTATGTTCAGGAGAGACAGAAAGTTGTTTCAGTGTGACTTGTGACAAAATTAGAACTGCCATTGCTATTATCAGTAATTTGAAATACAGTCTGCAATTGTGGGAAAAAGCCACCAAAACCCCACAACAAAAACAAACAAAACAAAAACAAACCCCAAACTAAGCAGGGCTGTATTCAGAATTGATCTTCAGATCTCAAATGACATACTGTAAGGGGAATTTTATTTTGCCATTCTCTGCAATGTATCTGTTCTGAGTGACTATTGAAAAGAGTGCAATCATTGTGGCAGTCAATTCTATAGTTTACATACACAAAAACATAACAAAAAAAAATTTAAAAAGCAAATTAAAAATCCCATATACAATCTAAAGTGAAAAGAAGAAAATTTTACTGGCATAAGAAATGAGAAGAGTAATAATGATGCTTCCCACATAGCATTTATTTATCTCAAGCATTTATTATCATAGTAAGAAAGGCAGAACTTTCCTGTCCTTGCAGGTTTTTTGAGCTGCTCTAGGAATGTCAAAGAGTTCTTAAAATAATAGTGAATATTATGAAAATAAGAATGAGTCTTATGCAACTGAACTTCAGCGTTGTCTATACAATACACACATGAAAGCACAGGAATTTCCAGCCGGGGTTTTCAGAAGCACCAACCTGTTTTACCTTTTTCTGAAGTCCAGAACTCACATTTAAATTCTCAGCATAGGCCTCAGTTCAGGAAAGCAATTGCATTCAGAATAATATGAAAGTATACGTTGCCTCCAAGTAAATAAGATTTATACCATACTAGCATGGTATAAAACTCCTTTCCTAAACAGCTTAAATTTCAGGGAAAAAAATAAGAGGCAAATTTTAGAGTAGACCCAAACCCATAGTTTGTTAAGAAATGAGAAGAGCACAAGTTTAGTATCCCTGCAATGCTGAACACATCTCCTTGATAGTCTCACCAGAAAATACCAGTTCTAAGTTATTTTGCAGGTCATGACACTAGTCAGGTTTACATCTGCCTAAGTGCTATAATTCAGCCAGAATGTCTGAAGGAAAGGCAGCGAGAAAGGAAAACATGGGTAAGTTTTGTGGATCCAGTCCAGATATTTCCAAACAGGAATCCAACATGTTTGGCCAGGCTGCAGGCTTAAGAAGCCTGTGCTGACAGGTTGTATTGGCAACACCGCTTTTCAAAGAGTAAATAATAAATCAGATTCCAGTATCAGAGCTCTTTTCAGGATGCATTTACAGGCTCAGAGTGTTCTTGCACTGACTTCTAGAAGAGCTCTGTGTGACAGATGGAACAGAGGGTTCAAAGAACCATGGAAAAGCCAATATATTTTAGTTTTTCCATCTGCATATATTTTCAGCTAGCAAAATAGCAACAAAGGTTTATAATCCTGTAAATCTGTTGCCAAAAGGGAGGGAGGTTATGATACCCAATCCTGAAACCAAACTTGAGTTCCTATGGTTATCGTTACCTCCAGCAGAATTCTCTCTCGAACACCTCTTGCGCAAGGAAGTTTCTTCCATTGCTGTCCCCTAGCTGTCCCTTGCAATGTGAGCAACATCCTGTAGGATGTCAGGATACCAAACCTGTTGGTGGTCTGAACCTGCAGCAAAAATCTCCTTCCTGGAGTTGCAATAGGAATGGTATACAAGAGATTTTTCTTGTACCTTATAAATACTATGTAAGAGATACTCAGAATATTCTTAGTAATTCACAGCAGAGAGAAACTAAAGGATACAGCTCCCTATATACATTATAACAAATCCCTTTTCTTCATATGGTCTCAGACACAGACGAGTTTCACAATAACGGGGCCTCAAAAACTAAAAGCAAAACTGTAACTAGACATTAGTCTCTTCCAATTCAGTGGTAGAGAGAAAAACTGAGCAAGTTTGTATTTACATTGGTTGAAATAATGGTTGATGAATTTCTACTGTTCTCTGATAGCTTATCATCACTCAGCATGGACAGGAATTCAGAGGGGGTGGAATATTTAAAGAATAATTTTTTAAAACCCCAAATTAATCACCTTTAAGCCCTCAAATTAAAAATACCTATCCTAATCCGAAGTCCTGGAAAGTATGAGGTAGAGGAAGATTAGAGTAGGGACAGTAAAGAAAAAAGAGAGAGATTTGGGAGAAACTAAGGAGGACAAAGTTGAGCGTGAAGGAAACAAAAGGATTTAAAAAATCAGAAAAATTAAAATAAATCTGAATTAGATCATTTTTGAGTCAGGCCATATTCCTGCTTTCAGAGATTTTACAGTGGAAAGGAACCACCATATTTTTGCAGCTTCAATAGCTTTCAGTGAGACTGAAGGCAAAAGGAGAGCACAGAGGGAACTGACCTGTGTCCTGTTGCTCCTGTCCTAAAGGATGATATAATCTCCACTGCAGCAAAGGAAGAGAGAAGGCACTTGGTAACTCACAGCCTCCTGTCCCCTCCTCCTCTTCTTGGCCCCCAGTTTCTCAGATCTTTCTATTAAACTTTAATAGTGGGGACCCCCTCACTCAGGGCAGCACTGCAGTCATTCATTAGTGTCCACCTAGGGAGCAAATAACTCTTTAGCTGCACTGTAGGTGTCCAGCTTGCTTTGTGCCTGGAGGGGGATTTGTAATCGAAACAGGGAAGTGCGGGAGCAAAGAGGAAAAATGGGCAGTAATAACCCATGAACTCGCCTTTCATTCAGGTAACACACAAGACACATGTTAATGATTTCAGCTTAAGTACCAGGAGAGAACTAACTGTACGCTAACCAGGCAGAAACCACCTGCATGTGCCAACGTCCCTCCTAAGCAGGGACTTCCTGGAGAAGGGACAGCAAGAGCTAACTTGCTGAATTTGCAGGAAATTGTTTTGTTGTGTATTTTACTGCTCTGCCTTTGCAAAGTCACTTTGCAGCTCTCACCCGAAAGGATTGGCAAGCTAAGATTTGTGTCAGGTCTTGTGTTTTAGCTTGTCTGCACAAAGTTCCTGTGACTGGATTAGGAGAACCCATGAGTCTCCAGACAGAATGTGCTGGGATTTCAGCAGCTCTGCTGTATGATGGGACCAGAATATCAGCCAGCTATGGGCTATCTTAGGCAGGACTGCTTCAGGCCTCATGGCGTGGATCATCCAGATATTTCTAAATACAAATTAATGAAAAGATAGACAAACAGGAAATGGGCTTTGCTTCCTATAATCTCTGTCAAAATGCATGCATGTGCAAAAGCAATCAAGCAGTCCTTATGTAAGCACTGTCCTTCAGTTTGCTCTTACAGGTTTTTGGTGGCTGCTGGCCCCAGCAGGATGAGGCAGATGTTTGCCAACCTTCCCAGTGCCCTTCGATAAGCACATCAGCCTCCTGCACATAAAGGTGAGAAGACAGAGAGAAATACAAGGAAAGAAAGCTCTCTAACAGAGGAGAGAAGGCTGCAAATACCTTTGAGGACAATGTTTCCCTTTTCATCCCTAAATATTTGCAATCAATAGAGCTTCAGTATTTCACAAGCTAATCAATAATGCAGTGACAGTGAAAGAGATGTGAGGGTCTTCTTGGCGGCTACAAACTGGCAATGATGCTTTGATGGCTCCTACTGAGGATTTATCATTTCTTGGATAATCTCCTGCAGAACACTGTGGGGTCTGAGAGTATAATACACAATATGGCTATAGGAAAGAAACTGGACAGATGATTGCACTTTATCTGAATTCCCTATAGCATCATCTGCCATGGAAATGAAAGGTAAAATAAAAGCATGATAGATGTCTAAAAGTATGAATACAGTGTACAAAGATTGTTGTTTAGACATTTAATATAGCTAAGGTGTCCGAATAAGACAGATCAAGAGTGTTATGAGGAGCCACTTTCCTTTTTTGCCATTGTCCTTGCCATGAGAAATTTCAGAAGGACTTTATCATAACTAAAGTTGGACTATACTAACGATTATTTCAGAAGCATCCACAAGCTAATTCTCTCTCCTTTTCCGCACACATCCAATTCACTGAGTGTGAATAAAATGAAAAATTGTCCCTAAATACAGAATCACATCTCCAGAAGAAGTCACATCTCCAAAGTTTAATACGTTTTGGTCAAAATGCCCCTGACCAGAACATTTAGTGAGATGTGCCACCCCTGGGGGAAGGGATCTTCCATTCAGACACCTGGACTGCTATGCAGAACACTGTCCCTTACACACAGCACAACCCTCTCAGGAAAAGGAGATACAGGCTGTGCACAGCAGCACTTTCTGACAGTATCAGATCCTCCTCCTTCTCCTCGAGGCTGTGATCTAAAGCCCTAATAATAAGCCCAAGAATAGTAGACAATACGTTAAAACTCACCATTTCACCTGCCTAAGAACCCTCTAGGCCTGAAAGGTCTAAAATTATTCCTTTCCTCTTATCCTTTCTCCTTTTCTTTCCTTAAATAAAAGCCTTTCTAGATTTCCACAGGTTTGTTTTGTGATTATTTACTGTCTCCAAATCATTATTGCAAATATTTTAAATTTTACTTCTGGAAAAAATGGTGTATTAATAAACATCCACTGCAACACAACCCAGTTGCTACTGAAGAGACTCCTAATGATGCAGCATTACAAGTTAGTACAATTTTTTAAAATAACACAATCCAGCATTTTCATTTTTCCACACAGCCAAGCTATAACTCTAGGACCATTAGCTTTTTCTGTATTTCCACACTCTCTGCTAATACATTGTACATTGGTTCAGCTTCCACAACTACTTACCTAAATGTAAATACAAAATACAAAGAACACCTGATTGTGTACAGCATATTTCTAAGTCTTACAGCCCTTCCTACTCTTGGCATCACTACATTAACTAGCTTCAGAAAATTCTGCTAACACTCAGAGCACTTTAACAGTTGCTTTCCTCATGTGATTGGCATTTCCAGATTCTCAGAGGTTAAACCTTTTTTCTTTCTTGCAATTTATTGAAAAAAAAAAAAAACAACTAAACAAAAAAAATCCCCAACCCCTACCCCTTAAAAAACTCTCACAGGTGTGCATGAGTCTGTCAGTCACTTGGAATTTTTCTATTTTTTTAAAAAATTAGGATAATCAATGAAATTGTAGTGTTAAAATCACTCTCAATTAAATTCTCAAGCAACCTTAAGACAGATTATTTTCTGAAATTCTTTCATTTTTAAACTCATGATTTTTTAGAGCATGTTAAAATATTATGCTTAAACCATCAAGCAAAAACACATCAAAAATAATGATGGTATTAATGATAAAAATTGTATTTATGTTCTTTTACAAATCACAGTATCCAGTTCAATGACACACAAGCAGATTTATAACAAAACTAATCTCACAAGACTACAGAAGCCTTTTAAAGCAGCATTTCTGCCATCTTCAACAGGCTTTTGCAGCTTGGTAGGTACAGATAATTTGTATTTCATCAGCTAATGGTCATTAAAGACTCCCCCATATTTCTCTTAAATTGCATAAATTAGAAAATTGACCATTTCCTCTTCCTCCAGCTCTGTTTTCATGTATGATGAATTTAGGCATGTTTTGCTGAAAATGGGCAAGAGATTATGCTGCATAGAGATATGTCTGCTAAAAACAATTCAATGAATTGAAAATAACTGTGGACTGCAACTGACCTTTCATATAAACCATATATCTCTATATTTTTTACATGCCTTAATGATTATTAGAGTCTGGCACAATGAAAGCAACCAAAGAGTACAACGTTTAGCATTTGTTTTATATTATTTATAATTTCAGTGTTCTGTTTACAGATGTTTACAATCCCCATCCTGGCAATGTTACTGAGATGAGTAATCCAATCTCTTGATTCTATTACTGAATGGAAGATGAGCACTCAAGTATTCTGAATGGAAGCTGCAGGAGTGACTCTTTTATTCGGATATAAACACGAGATAAACGGGCAGACACACCACAGAGATCAGCTTAGGTGGGGGATGCCTCCTTGCTGGAGACAAGGAGTCTGCACAGGGCTCGCAGGCAGACGAGCACAGCTCTGCTGAATCCTGACATGCTCCGAGAGCTCTGCAGCACTTGTGATGGAGACCTATCACAGCCAGCTCTGCACCGCGTGTCTCCTCCTCCCCAGCGCTGAAAGTTCACTGTCTCCAGCACCGCTGTGTGCATCAACATTCTTCAATATTGCACTTCAAGTGTTGCTGCTAGTCAATACAAGGATGGCAGTCTTGGGTGTATGGGTTTACCTCCCTGAGGAAAAGGATATCTATGACATCATTTCCATCCTAAGTCCAGCTTTTAACTAAAATTACTGCAGAAATGCATGTTTTGAACGTTTTGATATTAGATGAGTGGAGAGTCACAACTGTGAAAAGTAATTCTGTGCCTAGCATCTAGCTTAGAAGATTAAATTCTGTAAATACATACTAAGCTATTACTCATGAGGATTTTTAAATAACAAATCTTAGCAACACATGGAATAAGTGTATGTATAAAATATGATAGAAGTTTTATGCATTTCTAGCTCAGAGCAGATGCAGCTATGGCTACATCTTCCTCATGATGATTTTTGGTTTCAGTTCAAAGGTTTGCACAGTGAGTTTCATGCACGTGGATTTTCTGACATTTTCAGGACCTGGCCTTACAAACACTCAAGTAACTTTCTCCAGAGGTGCAATCCAGCTCTGCTCCAAAACTTCTCATCTGAGCCAAGCTGCTTTCATATTTGCCGGATGAAGCTTCTGGTATTGACACGGATACACGTGGCTAAATGAGATTTGGCTGCCAATTTCACAATGTGGTATTCTGTATCAGACAAAGCAACAAAGAAAAGGTGACTTGTTCCCCTGTGTGAGCTGTAAATACCAACCATCACACCACTTAATAGGTTTATTTTATTAATAGCATATATTTAAAGACTTCAATGCAAGTTTCTTTTGAACGATGAAAGGCTGGCAAATTCTTAAAAGATAATAATCAGCAGTACAGCAGTTCTTTGATGGTCTGTAATTACCCAACTGTCCACTATTTGAATGACAGCAGCAAACTACCACTCACTGTTAGTTTATTTTTATTTATAACTTGTACTTTAGGTAAGAATCCATTAATTACAAGCAAAACAAATTGCTTACTCAAAACACTTCCCACAGAGGCTATTTTTTCACATGCATTAATCTAGCTGAGATATACATGACATTTTAAATGGAGGTTAAACTGATGTAAATAAATGCAATTATTTGAAAGCAAACAGGATTCAGTCACATTTATTTCTGTGCAGGATTACTGTACTTTCTCCCCTTGTGACCAAGCACTGAACCACAGGAATTCTGGAAGACTGTGGATTTTAAAATTTCCTACCGACATGAAATTTGAGGATATATCACTGTACCCTTTCTTTTAATTTTATACAATCTGCTTTAGTTGGCGTCTTGTGTAATTGTTTTTCAGCTAGAACCACTAAGCTGGAGGAATGGCAAAGGTTTGGATTTCACACACTTTTGTGTTTTGCTAATAAAAGAGGTACAGATGAGCTACCTGCAAGGCTGAGCTCCGCACATGGAGTTGCTGGACCCTGCTGGGAACACCATGGGATGGTCACCACCATGGGACCTGCCCTGGGCGAGCCATGGCCAGCCTGCAATGCCCACCAGCACCCACCCATAGCCATCCTGAGAGCCTGGCCTTCAGCCAGCTCCAGAGCACACCTCAGCCACCCCCAAGGATGCCACAGCATCAGGGCTCCTTGCCATTCTTCTCCATCTGGCACCACCCATCTCCCCTGGCTGCCACTGAGTAACGCAAAGCAAGCTCCCTTGACCCAAGGCCAGGGTCACCTCAGGCAATGACAACCCAAGAGACATGCCAGAACTGATAGCTGAAATCCTTTTACAAGGGATTTAAATTTCAGAAGTGCATTTGTTTTGGTGTGCACAGTTTTGGTGTGCTTCTCTCATACTCTGAGCTCTGCTAGTTTCACTGCTGTGGAGCAGCCCTTGATGAAGCTCTTTGAGACAAAGAAGAAAGAGAAATCACTGCACACCCACAGCAACTCTGAGGAACCACCCGATTTCTATGCTGCAGGCACTGGGAAGCCCAATCCTGATTCTGACAAAGACAGTAAAAAGCGGATTTTGCCACCAGTATCAATGGCAGTGAGATCCAGCTGCCCACAGCAGCAAGGTTCCATAAATCTGTTATGTGGTATGATAAAGACTCTGGGACACAATGATCTTATTGTAGTCAGTAGGGACAAAAAAATCCCACACAATTTGATGCACCAAACTATTTCAGTCTATTTTTGCCTTTTGCCACGGCGGAGGTCTTCTGAAAATTATTTAAAATAATATATCAATATGAGTGCCAAAATGTCGGTTTTACATCCTGCCAATTTTAGCTAACGTGCCATGTAAGGGACAATGGATAACCTCATAAAATCTAATCAATAAAATCAAAGCATGCAGCTGAACAATCAGCCTTCCACGAGCTGACCAGCAGTCTTGATGATGGTTGTTTCAAACTACACAAGTTAGGAGTAATTGCAAAAGGGCCAATCTTTCTACAATCACACCAGTGTATGGACATTGTTGGCTTCTGGTACCTTTAGCAAGGCTGTTCTTGTGTCGCTGGAGAGGCATAAGCATGACCCTGATGTGTTCTTGCTCCATTGGAGAGGTTATCCAGAGGGCTGGGCTCCCAGCTCTCTCTTACCAGACTGGATCTCACACGCATTTTCAGCAGTGTTACTGGGTTAGGAGCAGTCACAGGCATAGTCTGGTCCATGTAATCCATTAACCCAACCAGAGATCAATTCCTGGGAGCAGTCTATCCCATTTTTTAAGAATGGCTTTGTCGCCATCATTGTAAATCTAGCAATAAACTGTTGTGAAACTCTATCCTCTCTCACACTTAAAGAGCTTTGCAGAAAATGGATCTTGAGGGATAGGGAGATGCAGGAATATTTTTCTGCAAATATTTCAAAGAGAAGTTTTTCTACCTTGGACTAAAAACATTTTTGTATTTTTGAATATTTCGGTAACTAGTACATTTTTAGAATGTTATTTTTATCATTATTTCAATAAACCATAGCTTTGTATTGTCAATTCCATAAAACACAGGCAGGAGTATCTTTGTCAGAGTTCCATATTATCATCAGACATACATATTTATAACTCTCCATTTCCTAGAATGCTCCACATAAATAGATGCTCAGTGCTTGTCATGTAACATGTCTTGCAGATAGTAAGAACAAAAGAAAAACAACAAAGCAACAATACCAAAAATAATTTTTAAAAATCTCAGCTGAAAACATGAAAGAGAAATGCTCAGGCATTCACTGGTAACAACCATACATTTGAAGCCAGTGAGACTGTCCATGTTTTGCTTTCCTCATGCTTATGAATATGATTAATGTCATGTAAATGGGAAGAAGATTATTTAAATCTAATAATATTCTTTATGTAAGTGTATTTTATATTGATACACTGACTCAAAACCTACACTCATCTTTACCTGCATTATAAAGTTCCAGCCTGCAGGAGCTCTAGCAACAGGCTAACCTTAATTTTTTTGCTTCATTCACATGAACCTGGCCAGAGTCATGAACAGTTACATACAGCCTGTCATATGGCACAAGGGTCAGTATATCTACTAATTCCAGTGGCTACTGCTACAATATTCAACCAGCAAAAGTTTCAGATCAGAAGTTGAAAGTTTGAGACATTTATGAGTGAGAACAGAGGGTCCTAATTTAAAACGTGTGTGACCTTAATATAGCATTTGGGGGTTCAGAATGTTCTTATGTACTTTGTCTAATACTGCAGTTTTACAATACTCCCTTGCTTCTAGTCATAAAACCTTATCTGTAAATTTTGTAAGGATGTCTGAGAAAAGCAAATTTACGTTGACTATGTGAACCAGTAACAGGCAAACAGTTTTTCTTTATGCAAAGGCAGAATAAAAAGAACATGCATCTAACCCCTAATTCCAGATGCAAGTTGGCATTTTTCACAGATGTGTACATTTTTCAGAATGTACAATAAATCAGAATGATTCTGTACTTGTCAATGATAACTCTGTTAATGTAAAATAATCTTATAACAGGACACCAGAATAATCTATCTTAATCAAAGACAGATTTATATCCATACAGTCCAGTTATTCACAGACTGTAACAAACCATATAAAAATGTGGATCTGACATCACTGTAAGTCTTGCATACACAATTGCTTTCTTCTTGTATTGTATAACAATGAAAACCTAACACTTACTTCTGCTCCCATTGAAATCAGGGACACATTCCCATTTACCTCGTTGCCATTTGGATGAGAGATCAAGACTAATTCCCAGCATTTGAAAACTCCTTGAGACTGAGTATCACATGTATTTGAATAACTCTGATTGTTCCACAACTTATTGAAAGTATAAATTTTTTTCCTCATAATTAGCCCAAAAAATCAAAATGAAATTCAGAAAAGGATGGACATGCACAATATTTTCCATAATTCTATCCATACATTTTCCGATAATTACAGCTTAGATTACAAGAAACCAACTCAGAAACTTGGCTCATCTAATCATTTTCTTGAGGAAATTACTTAATAAATGGCAGTATGAAATAGAAATAGAAGATCTGTAGGTTGTGACATATTTAATTTTCTCTGGTGGAAATTAGTATATTGTGGATGAACAATATTTGGAGCAAAACCTTTCTTTATTTAATCATGTGTACTGTTTCTGAAGCCAAAAGTCAGTCTATCTATAATATAACTACAAAAACTGTGTCACCAAATATGATCAAACCTACAGTCATTATCCAGTCAAAATATCCATTATTTACTTGATGACTTTGTCTATGGTTCCCAGTCATGTTTCAACAGCTTTTTTGATAAAAGTCTTAATATATGAACTGACAATAGAATCATTAAAGAAACAGATGAACATATTTTTAACAGTATGCAAAGGTTTAATACAGATATATTAATTACCTGGTTTCTGTATCAATGTCAGTAAAATTTCACGATAGGAAGGTAAACTCAAGAGCAATCAGAATTCTTTAAATGGGCTCTGGTTTGGATAAAAATAGTTACATTTTATTCAAAGTATGAAAAAAACACAATAAAGTTTTAGTGAGACAGAATAGTGCAATAACTCAAGAAAATTAATGCCATGAGCAGTTTTTCCTCTCTTTTTGACGGCAATGGTCAACAAAATAAATGAAGAACAACAAAAGAGAATCAATGCAAAGGCCTAGAGAGTAACTCCAATTTTTTTAACTATTAATTTTACTCTTGGTGTCAAAGGCAATGACAGTAAGCATTGAATAAATACAAAACTTCTTTGGGAGTGCTGTTTTTTTCGAGATGAAAAATGCACTGGTTTGGAATGTTTATTTGAACCAGCTGTATGGTATTACTATAGAGAGTCAGGAAGTTAATATATTCTTTGGAAGTCCAGTATCATAACATGTTATTCTAGCAGGCACAGTGAATGAACAGAGGACGTGCAATGGACTTGGCAGCCCAAGCACTGACACTGCAGACTCTCCTATGTTCAAGCTACACAGCAGCTCTAAGTTACCAGCACCATGTCTTGCTGCTAATTAGTAGAGTGACTGGTAAAGGAGGCAGAATGAGAATTTATATCCACATTTCCTAGCAGAATCCATGGGGCTGATCCTCTCTGAAATTTACAGAATGGAATCTTCTGACTGAGATCTATCATGTAATGGGATCAGGCTCACAGCACATTGCACCTTTTCTTGTTTATTATAGTGCTTTATTCTGGGCATTTGTCTCCCACGATTTATGCAACTGTGTCCTCATTGTTATAGTCCTGGCAATTCAGCAATATGTTGTGATAAGAAAGGCTGGAAAATCAAAAATTTTTCTGCCAAAAATTTCCATGGCAAGCTGAGTGTTGTAGAGATGGAAGGGTATATATTCAGATATTCCAGTTAAGAACAGTCATGAAATCTGTTTATATTCTGAATCTCTCTCATAAAACCATTAAATGTGAAATCTCTCATAACATTACAATCAATCTCTCTGTAGCCATTTAATAGCTATGTTGAGGCAAATCAAATTATTATCATAATCAGGAATAAAATCCAACACATTTTGCAATCTATCAAGTAGAAGATCTCTTACTAGTGCAATTAGTGTCTAAAGATTGTAGTGGGTTCACCCTGGCTGGATGCCAGGTGCCCACCCACTCTGTCACTCTCTTCCTCAGCTGGACAGGGGAGGGAGAATATAACAAAAGGTTCATGGGTGGACATAAGGACATGAAGAGATCCCTCACTAGTTACTGTCATGGGCAAAACAGACTTGACTTCGGGAAATTAGTTTAATTTATTACCAAGCAAGTCAGAGTAGGGTAATGAGAAAATAAAACCTAAATCTTAAAATACCTTCTCCCCACCCTTCCCTTCTTCCCAGGCTCAACTTCACTCCCCGTTTTCTCTTCACTCCCCCCAGCCCAGGGGCATAGAGAATGGTGGCTGCTCAGTTCATCATGTTTTCTTCACTGCTCCTTTCTCCTCAGGAGGAGAACTCCTCACACTCTTCCCCTGCTCCAGCGTGGGGCCCATCCCATGGGAGACAGTCCTTCACCAATTTCTCCAATGTGAGTCCTTCCCAGGAGCTGCAGTTCTTCCCAAGCATCTAGAGCATAGGTCCTTTCCACAAGGAACAGTCCTTCAGGAACAGGCTGCTTCAGTGTGGATCCCCATGGCTCACAGGTCCTGCCAGCAGCCTGCTCCAGGGTAGACATCTGATACAGTCACAGCCTCCCTTGGGCACTCACCTGCTCCAGCATGGGGTCCTCTGTAGGCTGCAGGTGATCTCTGCTCCACCTTGGACCACCACAGCCTTCACCACAGATTGCAAGGGAATCTCTGCTCCCACACCTGGAGCTCCTTCTCCACCTTCTTTCTTCAGTGATCTTGGTGTCTGCAGAGTTGTTTCTCTCACATATTCTCACTACTCTCTCCAAGTGCAGTTGCACAGGATTTCTTCCCCCTTTTTAGGTATGTTATCCCAGAGGCTGTACCAGCATCACAGATGGGCTTGGCCCTGGCCAGTGGCAGGTCTGTCTTGGAGCAGGCTGGCACTGGTTCTGTTGGATGTGGAGAAAGCTCCTGGCATCTTCTCAAAGAAACCTCCCCAAAGTCCTCACACTACAAAAACCTGTCCAGGCAAACCCAACACAAAGATCAACTGCCGTGTTTCAGAGTATTAATTTTATTATATGAAGTGTAAAGCAAATAATTTAAAGTTAGAGCTGAATTTCAAAGCTAGATGTATACTTTTATGGCAAGATGATGTAGGAACAGAAGTAATGACACTGCAACAACCAGAAATAACAGGGTAAATAAAGTTACCATAACAGATGTTTCGACTTTGCATTCTCTTACTCTAGCTAAAGTTGTCACAATCTTCTAGTTGCCTAAATATGGATTACTGCTATCAGCCATATCCCATCATCCTTAGGCAACTTTCCCAAAAAGGGAAAGGGGGATTTTCTTTGAGTGACAGATGCAGAATAGTGACAGATGCAGAAAGCACCATTTTTTATCCTCTGTCTGCTATGTAAGATACAATGTAAAACAATTCTGGAATACCTCTTCATTGTAAAGAAGGACAAAAGCCTCTTCCACAAAGTACCACTTTTACCTATTTTTTTTACTTTCATAGGGTAATAGAGATGTTACCAAAAATTTACTGGAATTTTAGAATGTATTAAGCACCTGTCTGAATTTATTTATGCTTAAAAATGGGTTATACTCTAAGCTAATGTATCTTCACTTTCTTTAAAATTCAGAAGCAATTTATTTTCCAAAATATGAACAGACACATATAATAGTTTAGTTATTTAAAGCGGTCTAGCCAATAAATGGTACACCTACATAGATCCCAACAGGGTGTTATTAGATTGTGCTAGAAGATGCTTTGGCTGAAAATATTAGTCTAACACAGTCCTGTAAATAACAGAATAAGTGAACAAGTACTCTGGAATGTGCTTACATTTTAAAGCATGTATTATCTACCTGATATAAGAACACTTCTTAAGTTAATCAGGTATTTTACTATATTCACATGTTATTTAAAAACTGGACTAGGTAACAGTGCAGTATAGGATATTCTAAAATCTGCTTGGTTTATTTGGGGGTTTTTTTGGTTGGTTGGTTATTTTTTGGGTTTTTTTGAGTGCTTCAATATCATGATAATATCTAATCTTAAATACAGATTACTGCCATAAAATGCATGCTTGTCCTAAGTTCTATATACAAAATTCTTACGGCATTTTTCTAGTGTGATGTGGCACAGTGATCTTACTGGTAGGAGGCACAAAGCAGGACTCTACCTCCAAACCTGAGCAGCATAACTTGCCCAGCCTGATCAGCTCTGTAACTTCCATGGAGTGAACAACTTTCAGCACTGAGAAGTTCCAACACTAGCAAAGCTATCCCCAGCATTCATTCTGAGCTAGTCATTGAACCCCAGCATTCTTCCCTTCTCCTCTGACTCTCATTTGTCACAGCCACATTCAAAAAATCTTGGACTTTCTGCCAAATGGTGGTCTCCAGTTTTACTCTGCCTTTAGGGAACCAGGGGAAATGAGAAAAATCCTAATATTAACTGGAGGGGTTTGCACTTAGGCTCAGGCCACTGGCTGGGAGATGAAGGCCACAGTGAAACAGGGCAGGGGAAAAGGTTTCTGACAGCTTTCCCTGCCACTGGGAGAACTCCACAGATGAATGCACTCTTTTCAGTCTCATCATACAGCATGAGAGACAAAATCCTACCATAGAACCTCCCAGGGTTTCCAGCCTCTCAGATGTGCTTTGCCTCAGAGAGGACGCCTTGACAGGAACAGATGTGATAACAAATGACCTTTAGAATTGCACCCTGAGAGCTGTTGACCGTTTCCTGAAAGCTGTTCATCTTCCTGAGTTCCTGGCTTTAGTTTGGAAACCTTGAGATCCTGGCATATAGCAAAAAAGGGTCAACAGCAAGAAATAGAAAAACAGAGTGTAAGATCTAAAGAAAGAGGGGACAGAACCACAGTACATACACATTTAAAGATTCTTCCTTTGTTAAAATCCCCAAATGAAAGAAAAAATTCAGAGATGACACAAAAGGCTATCCAGTCATAGTACAACAAAAAATTGATTCAAATCTATTTAGTTTTTATTCCAATTCAAATTAAACCAAATGTATCATATTAGATAACATAACATTTGTACATTTCTGTGGAAGTAGTTAGATTTGCTATGTAACACACAAAACTGTCTTTCCCAATGACAGCTTACAGTGTAAGTGGAGCACAGAGAGCAGTACACCTCGGGAAGTCCAGAGAAGAGGCTGCACATGCAGATGTGTGTCCACAAGCATGAGAGAGGCAGATGGGAGATAGTTTATTTGTGTCTCTTTGACTTCATAAAGAAAAATTTCTCAGCACTGACTTCTTGCAAAGCTCCTCGAAATCAAGACTATGACCATATCCCATGACTGACATGGAGCAAAAGTCACACTTCACTCATATGCTCACTTAGGTTTCTGTTGAGGATTTCAGGCTGTCTCCACCGAGTCTTGCAGGGAAATGAGGGGAGAGAAAGGCTGAAAGAACAACAACATACTGGCATTCCGTTTTTAAGGCAAGTTCAGGAAAAACCTGGCCCTGCTAATACAACGATATGCTACATCTCATTCATTGCCTGTGAGAGGCAGAGAAGAGAAAAAGGGGAGGGGTAAGCAAGAGACGGAATGAGACAGAAAGCAGAAGCAGAAACAAAGATGCAGCATTGGGAGAGAAAATGAAAGGAGGGATGACATGGGGGAATGTGCTCAAGATGCCTCTTCTTACATTTGTTAAAACTAAATACACACACAAACTACAAAGCAGAAATGAAAAGCACAGGCGAGCTTATTTGGTTTAATCCTTTCAGGCAGTGAAATGATTTTCTCTATGATTTTTTTTCCTGTCAGTTCCTGTCATTTCCTTGCAATGCCTACTCCTTTCCCACTTGTCTTTTCTCCTTTTTCTTTTCAATGCCATCTTGCTTTGTTCCTTTTTCTTTGGTTCTGTCTGCTTCTTTCTTCCTCTTCCTTTCTTCTCTTGCTCTCCCTTGTCTTTTTTGTCTTGCTCTCGCTCTCCCATGTGTTCTCTAAGTACATGAAGAACATGAGCACAAATAGTCGAAAAGCTTTTTTTTTCCTGATGCTCCTTTTCTATCCCCATGTGGTTTTGACTGTTGTAGCTCTGTTAGGTTTTAAATGCACGTGGGGAACCCACTTGTAGTCCCATGTGTTTTAGAACTATCTACAGTAGCACACTGCAGGAAAAACATGTGGGAAGGGAATGTGTCAGAAGAGTTTCTTGTACTCCCTCCAACACGTGGGCCACATTTAACAAGGTCAAGGGACAAGTGTGGCTCACAGGCATTAGTTTGACCGGTATGATAAAAAAGGATCAGACATTTTACTTTCTTTTACCTGCACACACTCTGCAGTTAATCACTCACCCAAACACAGCTCATGGAGTCGCAATTGATCTACTTTTTTTTAGGCTAGATGATCAGCTTAACATATTTTAGGAAGAGGTTATTATATCTTTTTTCCTGATTTGATGATTCCAAGATAATGAAGTATATCAATGTAACAGAAGGAAATCTTTTTTCTTTCCTTTGTCTTCCCTCCTGCATGAGAGCATCATGCACGCTGTGATCGAGCAGACAAGGCTCTGCCTGTTAAACTGGCTGGCTGTTCCTAAGGCAGATAATCTCTGCTGAGGGTTCCTTCTAAACTTTCCTGATTCAATACCAAATTCACACAAAATGCCTGTGAACTGTTGGTTCATGTTATGCACATTTTGACACCTTTCAGCTGGCTTTCACAGATTTTCAAAGCACCTGTTTCAATACAACCTGCTTTTTTGGCAGCAACCGGTACCAGTAAACCCCTGATTTTCTTTCCTCCGTTGCTTAACCATTTTAAATAATGTTCATGTCAAAAAGCATAATCAAATGAAAGAAGGCAAATACTGTCCAGTTTTCCTAGATACTGGACCACACTTCCTGCAGGAAAAAAAAAATTGTTTGCATTGTTACAAACTAACTGAACTGTTCTTCCCTGTCACTCATTTCTTAGAGGAAAAGTCCAGCTCACTTGCAAGTGGGCTGCTTGCCATGTGAGCAGATGGGCACAGGCTTTGACAGCCAAGAAATGATGGATCAAATTTTGAAATTTGTTGCTCAGTCTCCACTCTAGTAGTTCCTAATCGGCCTCAATGGAACTTTATTGCTGTAAAAATGGTGTAATGGCAACAACATTTGACTGAACAAACACACATCCCGTGTAGGTGCTGCAAGCACTTCCTGGCTGACAGAGGCAGGACCACACCACCAGTGAATATCTGCTGCAAGCTGACGTAGCCCTCTAAGGTTAACGTGCTCCTGGGAGAGCACACAGTGGAGCTGAAGGGAGCTTCCAATGCTTAATTTGTAGGGTGGTCTAAGATACAGACTTTTGCCTGCAAAGATCCTTTTAATAAATATAACCATATAAACAAAGAAAGGCTTTACTGATGTTTTGTAACAAGCATAAGGCAAGAGGAGGGAAGAGGATTTTTCAGTGACATGCTGTTTATAATACATTATCTAAAATTGTTATCACCTTTATGACAAATGCAATTCAGGATTTTATATAGAAAATTGACCAAAATTAAATTCTATTTGACTGCTACTAAGAAATTAGGAAAACAAATTTGCCTTTAGAAAAACATTGTTTCCCAGATTTCTAAGAGCTGCTATGGCAGTATACATTCACTTCAAATTCGTGTGTACTCAGTGAAAACAACAGATTTATAATTGATTTCATTGATCTATATATATATATATAAAATAATATAGTTCTGGTTTGTATCATCAGTAATTTGAATTATTTCTGATTAAGTGCTATTTAACCCATGAAATAGAGACTTCTTAAATTTCATATTGATTGTACAGAGCTGTGTAATTTTAACTCTGTCTTTCTGTTCCCATTTTAACTGCATCAGCAGTGTATTAACTAATACCAGTAGCTGCAAGACAGGATTTTAACATTTTGTTTATACTATAATTGGAATTTCTCGCCTTGTGACGCTTTCTTCTCTACATTTTGACAGATTACTGGTGCATTTGCAAAAATAGTTGAATTCTATGATTGCATAAATAACAAGTGATTATTATTATAATTAGTGTTATCTTTAGAAATTACATTGTATTTTTTAATAAAATTGCAGATACAGAAAAGATTATAAAAATCTTTATAAGCACCTATACAATAAATTTCATTAATTTTTTTCCAGGAAAAGAAAGCAATTTCCCAGGGTCTCTTCCAATTTTTCTCCACCACCTTAGGCCCAGTGCTATTTGGTACGGGCAGATTAGGGTAGCTGATGATTCCTATTGATTTAAATGTCGTGCTAGGAAGCCTAAATCCCCAAGAGCAATAGAATCTCCCCTATCACTATCCTACTGCTTATTGACCTAATTCACTAACCAACCATCAGGGTTTTCTCTCACAACAAATAAATCTTGCATGAAACAGAGAGTACATGGACACTCGTAGTTTCCAGTGGTGTTGCTATGTGTAATAAATTTAGAGTCACCAAAGTGTTTCTCTTTGTTTTCTCAGAGTGACCAGAATGTCATTTGCTATTTAAAATGAGCAGAAACCACAACTGTATTTTTAATAGCAAAACTATTTCCACAGCCTGAAGTAAACTTGATGTCATCTAAATGATGCAGACAATTCAGCATGTGTAAAATTCCATGTACTTCAATGCTTCAATTTGCCCGTAAGTTATTGCTGGAGCATCTGCTGAACAGGTTTAATGGTTGCAGCATCACATCCACTAATTGAGATACTTCTTAGTTCCTGTGTTTACTGCTCAAAATTCGGAAAACTGGTAAATTGTCATTAATTGAGCCAAACAAATGAAGAATGAACCAGGGTTTGTTATGTTACTCTGTGTCTCACAGGGTCGTCATTTCAACTACAACTTTTAACTTGGAACTCCGCAGATGCCTCTGTGTCTGAATTCACTCTTGGTGACTTTACTGAGTTGAATAACACATTTGTTTATATGTAAAAGCCAGGATTCTAAACTTAGTGGTTCTGTAAAATGTGGTTGTTACAAGATATGAAATACATGCAGCAGGAGAGTACGAAAAACATACTACAGATATAAAATAAATTTTAAAAAGGAAAAAACCCAAACCACATCATACTATTTTGATAGGCAGGTCTGTTTCAGAGGAGAGGCCTCATTCTGCTCCTAGAAAAGTTAATTAGAGCAACAGAAAGATCCTAAATTACTAGTCCTCTCATCAATATCAAGTTAAGCTTTTATCAATGTAATTTGAAGCAGCATTAAAAGCAATGAGCGCTAATTTATAATTGTTGATATTATCAAAGCAAGATCCTTTGCATACCATACATAACTGTGCCAGATTTTTATCACACTATAAAGGTTAACATAAGTGTTACAAGAAACATCAATGAGCTACGTACACTACGTTTGCTTTTGGTTAGATAAGTATGCTTTGTAGTAGTTGATATTCCCTCTAGATAATGGATATGGGCCAGATTCTCTGCTGACACAACGCAATAGAAGCAATTTGAAGGCAGATATGCTGATTCACACGAGGTGCAGATCTAGCCCTAATTTATTTAGATGCAACAAACCATCTTAAGTAAGTGTGATTCCTAACTATTACTCAGCCATTCCTCACTGTTGCCAAAAGGGAACTGTGAATGCCAAGGTCTGCAGGACTTTATTTATCAAAGCTTCTTTTAAGGCATCTTCCATTTTGGCATGCAAGTCTCGCTTTATGACCAGAACCAAACATTTTCATGAAATAGCAGGTCCAATTCTAGCAAAAAATGCCACATAGTGCTTGTTCTTGCTGCAATATTACAACATCTTTTTCAACAAGTTTTTTATAAAAACTGTTTATTACATTAGTAGAACTAGATATTTTTGCTGCTTGATACTGTGGAACTGTATAAAGAGAATTAAAAATGCTTTGTCACATACCTCTAAATACTGGATTAATGATAACTCACTGTCTGTATTTCTGTTTTTATCTAATTTGATAGGAAACTAAGTGCAGAGCTACGAAAATCACATTTCTTTTTGTTATATAAATACAAAATTATTTTACATAGCAAAATTAGGTGCTATGCTGAATAACATTTTAGTGTCGTGACATTAAACATCTGGAGACAAATAGTACCTAAGCCACACAGCTTAATTTTCCTTTGAGGTTTATCTATTTTTACTTACATTTCCTGGATGTCAGCTTATAATAATTACTCTTCTACACACATCTCCAGCACTAATGTGACAGACTGTGAATGCTTCTTGACAATAGAACATAATATCCTCCTTACAGGTTTCCACCAGCAAGGCTACAATCTTACCATCACGTGTATAAACATGTAAAAAGCCTTACTTTAAACATTAACAAATTTCAAATGTATTTGGCTTACTGTTAAAAATCACATACAGATTAAACTTTTCTCAATAAATCTACAAAATAAAGCTAGATGTAAAGAACCTCGGGTACAATGTGTGACATTTGTACCTGAGAGCTGCCTCAACTTTGAAGCATCTGTAAATTACCTAAGATCCTTTGAAAAGTAGCAAAAAAATTCATTTAAGACCTGCCTCCAGTAAGTGTTGCTTACAAAGACAGAATGCCAACATAATAACTAAAAAGCAATTTCTAGTATTTTTGTGAATATGACAAACTGTTCATCTGTGACACAGGACCAGAGATGGAATTACAATAGTAATTCCAGTAAAGCAGCAGGGATGTTTGTATTTCTCCATCTGACATTAAAAGCAGCATGCTTTCTGTAGGCCTCATTTGTAAACCTCCACGAATTTAATCAAAGACCTCAGAGTTTTATCCAAAGAAAGAGCAAACACATTATGAACTATAGAGCTTTATTTCTCTGTGAAAGAAAAAAGAAGGAAAGAGAACGACTGAAAAATCAGAAAATGCAGGACTTACATTTAATTAGAAAGAATTCAAAATAAGTCAAAACACATAAAACAACAATTCTGGAGGATGTACTGCCTAGCACATCGCAGTACACATCCAGCTCACATCCACAGATCTTTACTGATTCTTTTATAACTCAGTTTTTGCATGATCTTAGACAGAAAGTATGCAAATTATCCCTGTGATTTTTATTTGGCAAGAAATTGTAAAATATAAATTCAAATAAATTTCTAGAGTTTTGATTTGAGTTTTCATAAAATAAGGGGGTAATGGAACTTTTATAACATATAAGATTTTCCTGAATTGTTAAAAATCAGAGGAACTATAATGTTTTAAGCAGTTTCTTTAGTTACCTCTATTCCTGAGCATTTAAATAAGGACTGAAATATCAGAAGCTTAAAAGTAAAATTAAAATGTGAAAGCTCTAGATTTTTTTTTTCACAGTCTAGGAATATCTGACTGTTTTAATGTATAAAGGGAAAATCAGAAGACTATAAGTTCTGACAAATAGAAGATAAAAGTCAATTGAATAAAGCTAATCAAAAGGCACATAAATAAGACCTACTTCTTTTAAAATAAAATAATCTGATTTATCTCCAAAAATACTACCAGTAGAAAAAATGGTTTTCATTTTAAATAGTCAAAAAATATTAAATATCTGGTAAAAAATGTATTCAACTACTATAGATTCTACCTTAACAAAATAAATCAAGTGCTTTCACATATTTAAATAAAAAGCTAAGGTCCTTAACTGTTAATCAGAACTATTTGTAAGCAAACAAAGCATGTTTTATTGAATAGTCCTCGTGTCTAGACAAACAATGCATTTATTGAAATTAATACATACCAAAAATTTCTGAAAGCAAATATTTTCTTCTTAATATGAGACAAGTGCTGCACTTTCACCAGATATGAGCACTGTCTACAATAATCATACCAATTAAATAATTCACATAATTGCCTGGTTCAAGGCAGTATTTTATTTAATATATTGCACTTTTGTGCCTGTGATTATGAGAGAAATTTTCCTGGGCTTTCTGGCATATGCAGACACCTTTTCTTTATTTCTGTCATCATGTCAGTTACTGGTATTGGATATTATGCTGTCTCTAAAGATATCAATCCAGCAAAAAATAAATTTTGTAGAAAACACTGACTTATTTTTATTGCTTTGATCTGCTTAAAATATTTTATTCAGAAAAATATATTTTATAATGAAGAAGGCTTGATATTGACTTAAAAGAAAAGTTCAAGGGGCATTCTATTAATCTGTGGAAGAAACCCTTGGAATTCAGGAATACTTCAACAAAAAACTGGTATCAGAATATCATCTTTTGTTACTATCTCTTAACTCTATGTAGAGCAATACACAGATGAAAACATGTTAATCTGAGACTTTTCAGAAATATTTATGCCAATGTTTAAATTTTATTAATTAGTCCTCTGGAGATGCTAATGATTTCCCTTCATTTTGAATGGCTGAACTATTTTGTTTTAAGTAACAAAGTTCAAGCTGTAAAAATTACTATCTGGCATGGGCTGAGGCAGTCTGTTTCCCTGATTAATTATTATTCAAGTATTTATGCGTTTCTGTCATAATTTCTTTATTCAATATAAAGGTTAGACTTCTCTAAGAAATTTTAATGAACAGCTCTTTAAAATGTGTGTATGGTCTAAACAAGTAGTAAATTCTCATACCAGTCTTTCCATCTGAATCTATCTCATGACCTTCTTCGAGGGAAAAAGAAAGAACAAAATGTCAAGCTGAGAGACAAGGTAGAGGACTTGATAATACAAATTTTGTGATGAAATTTTGATGTGTTACATGTACTATATAATCCTGCAATGAATCTTTAGCAGTTGTGTTAATTTATAGATTCCAATATGGTATAAATGATTAGGGGATGTTGAAGAAGAAATTTCTGTAATGTACAATCATACCCTATGTGTACATTCTAATATATTTTAGGTGACAACTCTTTTCTTATAGCCCTGGTCTCTAACTTTGTAGTTCTACAGCTCAGAACTCTCTCTCTCCTCCATGTTATGGTTTTTCTTCTCCTCCATTTTACGCTGGCTTTTCTTAGGCATCCTGTATGTATTTGATAACCATACCAAAAAAAAAGAGAGAAAGTCTTATTCTGTCAGCCCACCTGCCAGACAATACCCCTTTCTTGTTTCTGGCAAAAAAAAAAAAATTTAAAAGACTGGGACTTCTTTCTGCCAGACTCTGACTTTGTAAATTCAGTGGTATTAATTTTTATGTATCAGGCCAGAGGGAGTATTTCAGATCATGTTCCAAAACATTCCATGTTCGTTCCTCACAGTATCAGGAGGCCTAATATTATACATGAGAGTTATAACTGAGAGCCAGATCCTGCAGCCAGTTGATTTTCCTCTTTACATTAATTTGGGCACAATTAAGACCTAGGTATACAAACATGTTTTTTAATAACACAGTGACCAGACAACCCACAGGAGGCAGGGAACTGGAGGCAGAATCTTTTGATAGCCTGCATCCACAGTGAAGGAGATGCACACACAGGCTTGGTTTACAGAAAATATTAATTAATTAATTAATATCACAAACATAGTAAAATCACAAAAAAATGAAAAAGAAAAGAAGTTGAGGGATTATCTCAAATGGAGCATGATTCAAATAAACATAAAAGGCACTGTGGTGAGATGTGATAAAGTCTAATCTTACCATCTGTACTAGGACAAAGCTGGAACTGGCCTCCAAAGCTGGACCAAGCTTTTAGATGGTGGATTGCAATTAGTGAGAGTGAAGGATACAAAATTCCAAAAGGCTTTTTAATTAAATCAGCTACCAGTCAATTACCATGAAAGTTCAGAAGAAATTAAATTTTTTGTTCTTTTTGACATTGTATAGACATTATTTTAAAATAATGAATCTGGCAAAGGCCTCTAGCTTTTACGCATGTTTTTTAGGCTGAGTAGCTTTCAGCATTGCATTTCCCTTTAAGAAATGTTCAGCAGAAATGTTTGTTCAATAAAGAATGCCAAGTAACACAGTAACATTCTTGACCATTCAGAATAGGCACACACGAAGAAAAAATAAAGATATCTAAAATATTTTCTGTACATAAACTTCAAAGGTCATATACATCATGTTCCATGTAACACACTAAGGCCTTTACTTTTTTTGATTACATCAGTCCCAATTTGGTCCTTAGCTGAGATATAACCACACAATATTTCATTGTTTACTTTCAAGTTACTTAAGTAAACTTTATTATTTTTGAGGATTATGGCAATGTTTCAATAGTTAAAGAATAGATGCTGACAAAAGAGGTTGATACCTCGTGAAGAAATTATTAGATTTTCATGGAGATGTTTTCAGACAGCAGTTGTACGCCTTTCGTAAATCACCATAAAAGGCTGTTTGTATGCCAAAATGTGCAAAACCTTTTGCCAAAACGCAACAGCAATCCTGGCTAGAAAATCAGTTTAGGAAAACAGAAATTAGTTTAGCAGTAAGTTCACATTTCAGCTGACCATAACCACAGGTAAAAAACGTGGTTTGACACACAAATCTATAACCACGGGGGCAGGGGAGAATATCTGATGATACACATAGACGTTTCAGAAGCAAAATAACATTCTTTACTGGGAGTGGTTAAGCATTGGAACAGGCTCCCCAGGGAGGTGATGGAGTCACCATCCCTGGCAATGCCAAAACCCCCGAGCAGACCGTGGCAGTCCGTGGTGTGCTTGAGTGGACAGGGTGGTATCTGGTCGGGGACCGGACTGGATGATCTCGAACGTCTTTTCGAACCTCAATGGTTCTATGATACCACATAACGAAGGGATAATCCTGTTCCTGAGGATTTCATACTGCCAGCAATACATTTTTTGGTTGAAAAGCTTTACACATACACATTCACGTTAGACATCTATTGAGGAAAAGAGCTTTAGGGATTTCATGATGCACGAGCACTTTTAAGATTCATTAAGGGCTAATTACACCCCAAAACACGCCCTTGCGACACATCTGCCACCAAAACAGCATCGCACCCCACTGTAACCCCCAGCAGCGAGGGGCCGCGCTGAGAACACGCGTGGCGAGGACGGCGGCGGAGCGGGGTGGGGCAGGGGAGCGGGGCGGGCGCGGACCGGCACCGGCTCCGACACCGATACCGACACCGGCACCGGCACCGGCACCGGCACCGGCACCGGCACCGACACCGACACCGACACCGACACCGACACCGGCTCCGCCAGCGGCGCCTCCTGCCCGGCCCGCCCCGCGCGCGGCCCCGCCTCGCGCCCGCGATCAGCTGCGCGCGCGTCACGTGGGCGCGTGTCGAAGGTCACGGCGCCCACAATGGAGCTGTCGCCGTACGCGCAGGGCGGGTGGCGGCTGCTGGGCGACCCCCGCCGCTTTCCCCGCCGCCCGTTCGCCGCCCTGCTCCGCGCCGCCTTCCGCAGCCTCCTGGATCACCCGCAGGCCGGGTTGGGTATGGCGTGGCGCGGGGGGGGTGCGGGCCGCGCCGCTCCGCGGGGCGCGCAAGCGGGCGCGGGGCTCCGGCCGCCCCCGCGGGTGTCCGCGCGTGTCCGCGGAGCAGCGGGCGCTGCCCGCGCACCCGCCCGGGGCGGCTCCTGCCCGCGGGCGGCTCCGGGGTGCCGCTGCGCGGGGTGTCATCGCCAACGCGCGCCCGCTTCGAGAGAGCTCCGAGCTGTCCGAAGCAGAGGGGGCGGGTCGGGAAGGGACCCCGCGCGTTCGTGTCCGCGGGCGCGGGGGGCTGAGCGGGCGCCGCTCCCCCGCCGCTCTCCGCGACCCGGCGGGCGGTTTCGCGCGTGGACACGTCCTGCGGCAGCCCCGGGACGAGGGTGCACGGCCGTGCCGGTCATTTATCGGTGTCAGTGACTCCGCCGCCCCTCCGCGGACGGAGGTACCGGGCGGGGGCGGTCCCGGAGCCCCTCTCGGCCCGTGGCCCCAGTCCTGCTCCTCGCCATTAAGCGCCTGCTGAGGATCGCGGACAGGGCTCGCAGGGGAAATTGAGGTTTTCCTTCTTTCTTGCTTTTTTTTTTTTTTTTGTTCCCCTTCCTTTTTTTAAAATTTATTTTCTTTCTTACTTTTTTTTTTTCCCTTTAATGGGAAGGGGCTGTGGAGGCGGCGGGGCGCTCAGCGCCGCACAGCCCCGCCTGGTACGGCTTGCCCCAGCCAGTGCTTCAGCCCCTCACCTTCTCCTCCGCCTCCTCGCCTTGCCTGTCCTTCGGCTCTGAAACACCGAATGTGTTTCATTTTGAAGTTTTTGTGGGAAAGATAGCTTTCAAAGGGCGAGCAGCAGCCTTTGGTACCGTGTGCAGGGGTTTGGCAAATGAGTGTCATCAGTAATTCATTTATTTTAGACGATCCAGACCTGAAAGATATTGACCCTACAGTATTAAAACATTGCCATGCTGCGGCTGCAACGTGTATTCTGGAGGCAGGGAAGCACAAAGCTGACATATCTGCTATAAGGTATACTTGGAAGCTACACCATTTCTCTAGCAGTTGTTACTTAAAAGTGTACTACTGAGTTAATGTTAACAGAAAGCTAATAAATTCTTTTTCCCCCTAGCACATGCCTAGAAGACTGCAAACTGGATAAAGAGAGAATAGAAATATTTTGCACCGAATATCAGGTTTTTAAACCAATTTTAACGTATTAATTTTTCTCCTTTTATGGGAATTTATTTAAACTAGCAAACTTTTTTTTTTTTCTCTTACTCCAGAAAAACAAGGATGCATTGGAAATCCTATTGGGAAGGTAGGTTAATCACTCATCAGAGACATGGTTTCACTTACAGTTAGTTTGAAACTGTCCTGGAAAACACTTGTGCATACTTTAGGTGATTAAAGTAAGTAATATTGTTCCATTAAAAAATAAAGTGCAGTTTTAACAAACTCTAGAAAACAGCTGTTGAAACTTTTATTCATTTGGAATTCTACCCTGAAATAATCTTTTAGAGCTTCCCAAGGAACATTACCAGGATCATGAAAAAGTTCTTTATTGATGGACAGCTTGAAAAAATAACCTTTTCTTTTAGCATAGGGAATATGTAACTGTTGTGTTTTTCAGCATAGGCAGATCTCCTCTCCATATAACTGATGTGTCTTGGCGCTTGGAATATCAAATCAAGGTAATTTTAACAGATCGAGGTGTTTCTTTAGTCCTTTTTAATGCTGAGACCTGGCTTTTTTATATGTTTTTTGTTTTTTATTTAGAACAATCAACTTCATAAAACTTATCAGCCTTCCTATTTGGTGACCTTAAACGTAGAGGTACTGTAGTCCCAGCACCCTCAAAAGAAAAAATGCAAATGCATGATATTTTGAAAATAAAATAGACATTGCTGTTTCTTTTTCCCCTTCAGAACAGTGATTCAGGATCACACCCAGATGTTAGTTTTAGTTGTACAATGGAGCAATTACAGGTACTTGTTTCCTTCATCATTCTATACTTAGCCTCAATTGTGGATGTCCATGTTTTTAACAACTTACCAGTCAAAGAGAAATCATATACACTATTGCTTAAAAAAAATCCAGTACTGGGAGGGTAAGAGAATTTTCATAAAAGTTATCCAAGTGTATTTTTATTGTCTTTTCAAATAAAGTTGGAAAGTAACTGAATTTAGTTGCGTGGGGAGTATTTTACATACGTGCATAAATATTTTGTCTGTTTTCATAACTGTAATCCATATGTATATGTGGGAGGAAGATCATCATTTTCTGAAACTCTGATTTCCGTGCTTTAGAGAAATGATTAAAGAAGCTGGTTCAGTGATTTAAATGTGTCGTGATTAAAAATAGAGAAGGAACTGAAGGCTCTTCAGTGGTGTTAATGACATGTAAGAAATGTCCTGAAACAAACGTTGATCTTTGTTTAGCGATTTAAATGTGTAACTGAACAATAGAGGTATTGTAATGCTTGGAAGTGACCAAACTGTGGAGGATCGGGAAGAGGCTTGGTGGGAGAGGAAAAGCAAGATATTAAAACTTAGGGTTTACACCTCCTCTTTTTAAGTGTGTCTCAAAAGTTGTCCTTTCATCAGTAATGAGTGTTTCTAGTTGGTTTGCTGGCACAGTGAAATCTGATGTGATTTAGCTGGAGAATGGTCCTGGTACAAAATTGTACTCAAACTATTTTCAGTATTTTAGAAATCCATGTAGTACTTCAGAACCTGAAGCAAATGTCAGCATTAGCCATTGTGGCAATACCAATAAAATCAACGTGTTAATAGTAATGATCTATTTTAGGAGAAAATACATTTTTAAAGAGTTTTCCTTCAGTTCCTACTTTTCTGACTACATTATGAAATACAGAGCTATTTAATTATTTGCTTGCACTGTTCATCAGTTGCAACACTTCTTTGTGCTACAAGGTGCTGGTTTCATTGCATCTCTATATAAAAAAAACCCTCTGTTCTTCTGGCTGACCTTTTAAAAATATTCTAAGATACTGTTTCATCTCTTAGGACTTAGTGGGAAAGCTAAAAGATGCTGCAAAAAGTCTAGAACGGGCGACTCAGATGTGACTGAAGGAAGGGGTCAGCCTGCTGAAGCACTCTCCTTCCTAAGTGTCTCCTAAATGACAAATGTCTTTCATCTCTTGATGCAAACTGGGGTTTTTCTTAAATCCTTGGATGTGAATTAAGTGAAACAACTTTTTTTACATCTGCATTGGGTATTACTTGCTCATGTAATTTTTTTTATTAACTCCTCTGAAATATTTGCTGAACTGTCATGTCATCAAAGTATTCCTTCTATCTTATTTTGTATATTTTTATAACTGTCGCTGCTTATTTTTCTCTGTGATCTAATAAAAGTTTATTCACGCCTGTTGTGCACGTTCTATGGATGAATTAGCTGTACCTAAAAGATGCTAAACGTTAGATCAGCTCACTGAGGCAAAAGCGCCTCTTCCCGTGCCGCGGCTCCGGCGCGGTTCCTGAATCGCCCGCCGCGCTTTGTCGTTTCCAGCCCATCTCACATCTCTCCTGCGAGGGAAAGTTGGACCCCGGCGCGGGGGGACAAGAAAGGACTCGGTTTAATCTTGTGGAGCCGGGGCGCCTCACGGAAAGCCGGCAGACGCCGCGGAATGGAGCGGAGCCGGGTGGCGGCTCCGGCTCGACGGCGCGGCTGTTCCCGGCATCTGCAGCGCGCCTTGGGCCGGCCCGGCAGCGCCGGGCTCCGCGGGGCCGCTCGCTGCCGCCGGCAGGTGCGGAGGGGCTCCGAGCCGCGGTCTGTCCGCACCTGCCGGCCCGCGGAGGATGCGCGGCGGTGGCCGCTCCATCGCCGCGGAGCGGGGCGTTTTGCTCTCCGCTACTGCGCGCCCGAGCGGCGGGCGGCGTCTTATCCTCGCCAGAGGCGAGCACCGCGAGGGTTTCCCCGGTTCCCTCCCTCCCGCTCCGGCGGGGTGTGGGGACACCGCGGGTCCCCGCGACAGCCGCCCCCGCCGCCGCTCGGGGCGGAAAAGCTCCCGCGCGGCCCTCGAGGGGACGCGCCGCCTCGACGCCGGCGGCTCCGCGCGGCCCCGGCGGGGCGAGGGGCGCGCGGCAGCGCGCACGCGGTGGCGGAGGCGCGAGGCCGCGGCGCGGGTCCCCCGGGGGTCGCTCCGTCGCCGGACGGGGGTGGGAGCGCGCAACAAGTGCGCGGAGGGAGGCGAGGGCTGCGGGGGCAGTGGGGCGGGCGGCGTGTGGGGCCGGCGGGCGTGCGGGCTGTGGGGCTGCGGAGCTATGGGGAGGATGGAGAGGGCAGCGCCGGGCAGGGCGGGGGGCGCGGGGCGAGAGCGGGGAGCGCAGCGGCTGAAGGGGAGCGGCGGCGAGGGCGGAGGGAGCGCGGAGAAGGAGGGCGGGAGGCGCTGGGGCTGCGGCGGGCGGGAGCCGCGGAGCGGGGCCGGGGGTCGGGGCGGGCGGTGAGGAAAAGGAGGAGAAGGAGGCATCGGCGGCGCGCGGGCGAGCGCGTGCAGGGCCGGGGGGAGGGGAGGGAGGGAGGAAAGGCGGAGGGAGGGAAGGGAGGGGGTGGCGGGCGGGGGAGGGGAGGGAGGGAGCGAGGGGGGAGGCGGAGGGGGAGGAGGCGGCCGGGTTGCGGGATTGGGTCACGGGGAGGCTGCCGGGCCCCGGCGGCAGCGCCGCTAATTCCCAGGCCGCCCTTAAGGAATGAGGCGCCCCACGTGACGCTGGCGGGGCGGGCGAACTCCGAGCCATTTTGGGGACGGTGTCAGTTTCCACTGTGTGCCTTCAGCGTTGCATTCTTCCCTCCTCCGCCCTCCTCCCGCCCGCCCGCCCGCCCGCCCTCCTTCCCTCCCCGGGTCCCCGCCACCAACTATGAAATAACAACAACAATAATACTCGTAATAATAACAATAATAATAAAGGAAGGAACGCGAGAGAGGCCGCGAGGCGGAGCGGGGGGCAAAGGGAGAGACAATGGGCTGGTGGAGAGAGGACCCATCCGGACCGGGGAGACTGTGCGCTCCCAGCGCCTGAGCCGCCCGGGCGGCCAACTCGGAGGGAGCGAGAGAGCGAGGGAGCGAGCGAGAAGGGCCCGCGAGGAGCGGAGGAGACCCGGGCGTTCTGTAACTAAAATGAGCGGAGCGCAGCGGCGGCGGCGGCAATAAGCTTATTGCAATTGACAGCGTCTGCAGTTCATTTCAAGATGGCCGCTTGGCTCACATTCATTTTCTGCTGAACGACTTTTAACTTTCATTGTCTTTTTTGGCCGCTCCGATCATCACCCACCGGCTCCGTTTTCCGGGTACGTATGAAGCGAGGTGTCGCCTTACCAAGGGCGGGGGGCGGAGGGGGCTCGGCGGCGGTTTTCGGCCGGTTTGGGGGCTGCAAAGGGGCGCCTAGGTGTCCCCCGAGCTCTCCGTATGGGAAAAGCGCTGACAGGCTGCTCTAGCCACACACACACATACAGACACGCAGCAGCAGCAGCCTGTGCACTCGCTCGCGTTACGCACCCACATTTGCAAATTTTAGTTCCTTTCTTTCTCCAGACGCCCCCTAAAACCTTTCTGTGCACATGGCCCCCGAGGAGAATATTTATATTTCCCGACCCTGCTGCCAGCCCGGCCCGAGCGCCCTTTGTTTAAAGGCAGATTTTGATTAAACAGGGACGTTCGTGAAATCTGGAGCTGCCTGGGTCAAGTGATTTCAGTCCTCCCCGAAAGAAATGTGTCTGGGGGGGGTTAAAATGTCAGATAACGCACCCATTTTATAGAGACGGAGCCAGCGGGGGGTAGCGATCCTCCTGGGGGGGTTGTTAGGCGCCGGGGCACCCAGCAGAAAATGTTATTAACTTAAGTTGGACAAGTACTTCTGTGAAATTGGATGGGTTGTAAGATGGCGGTTCCCAGTTGTTTCCAATGTCTCCTCTTACATTTCTGCTCTAAATGCTGAACTTTAGGGGTTTGTGCCTACTGGGAGAGGCAAGGGGTGGTCAACGCCGAGAAATAACTTTTTTGGGGGGTCAGGACAGCACTTTTAATGCGGTCTTGGGGAGCTGGGACGAGCGGTTTGCTGGAGCCTTTAGAGCAAAGGTGATGTGTCTGCGGGACGCGGAGGGGGGGTGGTGTGTGTGAATTTCTCTTCTCTGGTCGGTATTTTTTACCCCTCCCCTGAGCCCGGGAAGGGTAAATTTACATGAAATCCTTTGTCAGATCTCAAAGATGTCACGAGTGGGCTCCTCGTGCTCTTTATGGGTAGCACTTGAAAGTTGCTGGTGTTATGTTTTTATAATTGAATGGCCTTGGCAGTATACAAAGCGGGATGTTTCTGTGTGTTTGCTGTAAACATTTGCAAATAATCTGGTGAAAATAAGGAGGAAAAAAATCGCATTTCCATAAAAGTGAGGCAGTAACTTTTCAGCCTCTAAAAACTTTCATTCACTTCTCTACTCTCCAGAAAAGTCGAAGAAAACCTGGGCATGTGTGCCCATTTGCAAGCTTGGCGCTAAAAGAATTTTTTTTTTTTTTGCGTAGTCTGTAGTGGTGAGAGCAGCTTCTGTTATGGGACTGTCTCTAAGAGCAGGGACGTTCAGTACAGTACAGTCCAGTAAAACTACTTTGAGTGACTCTCTGCATCCCGTCCTGGAAACTGAGACTTGTGTTGCACTTTGCCAGAGACACGAAGCCTTGACCTACCTGATCGCTTAGATATTACAAAATAACATTTTAGGGTATTTTTTAAAGTAGATAGGTTGCGTCTTACGCCTAGTCCCAGGAAGGTGATTTAAGAGACTGGGGTCCTTTTGCACTCTGTTGCCAATATTCAGGTCTTTTCTCGCTACACCGAGTTGTGCAGAGATACTTGAGGTTCGTGTGCCTCTTCTGAAAGAAATACTGTCCTCTCTTTTAAAACATATGCGGCCATTCTTAAGCGAAAGAGTAATAACAGGCTCGATAGTTCAAGTGGCTCTGGCTGATAATGGGTGAAGATGTAGAATGAAGGCTTGCTTTATTCCTGATGAGAGTTTTCCGAGAGGAGATGGGTACAAAGTACACAAACCTACCCGAGCGATGCTTCTATTCTTTATGTATGTATTTTCTGTTAGAGACCTGTCGAGCAAGGTTTGATAGCTTATTGCCTTTATGGATTTTTAATAATGCAGCTGATTCTTAGCAGGAGAATGCACTTCTGTTTTTCTTCATTTTGACATAACTTGTTTAAGGCCTCTGTATAATCGGTTGGTTGGCAGTGTTTACTTCTAGCAGGTATTATCCACATATATTTTACGTTTAGTTGTTCCATGTGTCAATGTGTAAATATATATTGTCCTGGCTAAGAGGCTGTTTGTATTTCTGTGAAGTGTTGGCATTCACCGTGTGATCAGCAGGAGCAGAAAAAACATCTGAAAGGGTTTCCTCGTACCAAGATATTAAACTCAGGCTGCTGTAGTAAAATGTGCTGTGTTCATGTTGTATCCCCGCAGGCACAGACACTCGTGTGCCTGTGCGGGTGGCTTTTGGGGAGAAATTAGGTGCCTAGTTCAGCTCGCTGGGGAAAATCACTGGTTTTCAAGATAGCTCATAGCACGTTAAAAATGTGCTAACTTTGGGCAATAAATAATCCGCATTTAGGGGTTGCTTCGACAAAACAGGTTTCACGGTTGAATTTAATCCCCCTCCATTTAGGAAGGGGCTATGCCTGCGTGAAATAAACGCGTTAATGTCTTGAAAGGTTTGTCCCAGTCTGTCAGGGCTGGGAAGGAATTCTCGGTCAGCCGACTTGTGTGACCTCGGTCACTGCTGGGTTGTTGGGGGGTTTTTTGGCTTTTTTTTTTTTTTGGTTTAGATATTTATGAATTATAAGGTACTGACTTGAACAAATAAAACACAGAACCGTGAAAGCAGCCTGTCCATGTGTAAGTACCTAAAGGGACTCCAGAGCCGCCGGCTTCAGGGCACTGGGTTCTTCAGAGAGGCGTGCAGAAACTCCGTCTCTGCCTTTTCTGGGAAAAGCAAAACCTCGGTATCAGTTTAAAAGGAAGAAGCGGAGGGTCAGGGACCCTGGAAGCGACATTTAAACCGCAGTACAATGCAGCGGGTGTCTTGCTTTCCCGCACGGTGCTGGGAACAGCTTTGGGGACCTGGTCTGTCTTGGTGCTTCTGGAACTTTGCTTTTCTTCTTGCTGGCCGGCTCTGGTTTGATGTTGGGGTGTTTTATCTGCTGTTCACTCGAGGGTTCTCCTGCAGCAGCAAGAGAAGTTTCCTGGTCAGGGTCGCTCGTTGGCGCTGTGCACACTTTTGACAATATTGTACCCCTGTCCTGGTCAGTTTGGCTGACGTTCAAAGCTTTTAGAAAGCGTGATGTGTTGCCTCTTTTTTTTTTTTTTTCCTTCTTTTTTTTCGCTGCCTAACATTGAAGTTTGCGAGTGGCTGCTCGCATCTTGAGCATACGGTGCTGCGGTGAGAGGTGGCTCGCAAGCTCTGCCTCGGGAGGAGAGGGGACCAAGGACTGGAGCTGGTGTGCTGGGAGCACTGACCTGGGCAAATTAATAGCTTGGACTGGAGCAACGTTGTTACATTGCATTTTTCAGGATGTGGTTGACAGAAAATAATTTACTCTACAATTGATGTCGCTGACAGGGTTTTTTCCCCGTGTGTGCTTTTCCCTTTATCTGTTATTCCCTCTCATTTTAAACAGTGTGCGTGCGTCTAGCGTTGGTGCCAGTGCATCCGAGGGGGTTTTATGGATTTCAGACTATGAAAATGACATTTGTTTTTCACTCTTGTCTCTGCATTGTGTTGACAAGGTGTTGATTTAGCTTTAGGAATGATCTGGTCACATGGTCCTTCGCATGTTTACACTAATGTACCGTTTAAAGTCGGTTTGGGCTTTCCCCCCTTCTCGGTGTGCTTTATTGCTGAAAAGGGGGGTTACTTAAGGATCCGGAGACTTGTTTTTTCCCGTCCAAGCACCTTACTCGGGTGATGCAAATCTCTTTACATCTTTTGCAAAACTTTGCACCGCGCTTGCCTCGTCCGCGGGATGATTTTCAAACAAGCGTCAAAGGTCGGAGAAGGAGAGAAAAAGAAGGAGTTGGGCGTCAGAGAAAGCTAGGAAGGGGAAAAGTGAGGAAAGCAGAGAAGGAGGGAGCGGGGATGCCGGCGCGGTGGAGCCGGAGCTGGGGCTCGGCACCCCACTGGCGGTGCAGGGGGCTCGGTCCCCGGGAGCGCGGCGCGGTTCTTCTCGCCGGAGGGAGGGCGCGGAGGGAGAGAGGAGCTATCTCAGACCAGCTCCTCGCACCGAGTCGACGTGGAGAGAGGCCCCTGAGAGGATCCGAAATGGCCGAGGCTCGGGAGGAGCCTCTGGCACTCGCCTCCGCCAGGCTGAGACCCCAAAGCCCGGGGCCGCCCCCGCCGCCCGGGCTACCCCACATCGCGCCCGGGCACCCTCCGGGCTGTGGCACCCGACCCCGCCCGGGCTGCTCCCGCCCTCCCCCTCCCCTCCCTTCGCAGCCGGGCTCCCAGACCCCCGCGGGCTCCCTGACTCCTCCACCCCCTCCGCCAGCCCCCGGGCCCCGCGTCCCACCCCCTGGCCCGGCCCGGCCCGGCCCGGCCCGCCCCCCCGGCCGCCCCCCGCCCGGCTCTCGTGTGTTCCCAGCGGTGGCAGGATGCCAAGTGTAAGTGTAAGTTGCTATAGCAACCCCCTCGGAGAGCGGAGCAGATCCGGATCGGCACCGAGCCGCAGCGGCAGCCGCCCGGACCCCCCCGGCGGGCCGGCCCCGCCGTCCCGGTGCCCGGCCCCGCTCCGAGGTGCGTGTGTCCCCCCCCCCTCCGTCCCTCCCCCCGCCGCCCCTCCCCGCGCTCCGGAAATGCCAGGGCAGCCGCACCGGGAGGCGCTGGTTCCCCTTTGTGCTGCTCGCCGGCAGCCCGGTGCCCGCCGTGTCGCCCCCGGAGCTCCCCGCCGCATCGCCGCCGAGCCGCCCGCGCAGCCCGAGCCGGCCGGGGCCGCCGCGCCGCGGGAACGGCCCGTGCCCGCCGGGGAACGGAGCGGTGGGTGCCGCGGAACTGCCGCCTCTCCGCGGGGCTGCGCCCAGGCCGGCCCGGGGCGGTGCGGTGCGGGGACGCCCCGCCGGCCTCGGGACCGGCCCTCGCCCGCCGCCCGGCCCCGCGCCGCCGCCGCCGCCTTCGTCTTCCGCGCTTGGTCTTCCTCTGCGCCGGAGGATGCGATGCGATGCACGGGGGAAGGGGATGCGCCGGACCGCGGCACCTGGGACGCCGCCGCGCTCGTCCCCGCTGACCGGTCCTCTGTGTCTGTGTGTCTTTCAGAGCCGCTCCTCGCCACGCCAAAATGCACCGAACAACCAGAATCAAAATAACCGAGCTAAACCCCCATCTCATGTGCGTGCTCTGCGGCGGGTACTTCATTGATGCAACAACCATCATAGAGTGCCTCCACTCCTGTAAGTACGACCGGGCGCTCCGCGTTTTCCCCCCGCCGCTTCCCTCCTTTCCCGGCATCCCGGGAACACGGAAAAAAAAAATCCTCCCAAGCTCATATCCCCCGAGGGGCTCGGGACCGACGCCCTCCTCCTCCTCTCCGACGGGAGGGGAAGTAGGTGTTCCAGCCGCGGTGCAGATTTTCTGAGGATGGCCCTGCGCTCTTTGTTAAAAGTAATAATATATGTACCATAAGCGTCTCCTTTTCATGGTAATTGCCGCTTATTTGGGTAGTTGTTTAGCTTAAGCAGCGTGTTGCTGACAATGGACGATTTGCACTAGCTTGCATAGTTTAGAAAATCGCACCTTTATCTATGCATATCTGAGCGGCACCTAGGAGCATCACTAAAAGCCTGTGGTGTTTGACTTACAGTCTGTAAGACCTGTATCGTGCGTTACTTGGAGACCAGCAAGTATTGTCCTATCTGTGATGTCCAAGTTCACAAAACTCGACCGCTTTTGAATATAAGGTAGGAGAAAGTTGCGAACTGCATCTCTCGTTTTGCTTTATATGGGGAGACCAGCAGTAGTCGGTGTCAATGTTATCTCTTCGTCTGCAATTTAAATCTGAAAGGGCTTGTCAATTTACAAGCTACCTCGTGTGTATGTGCTCTCTTTGGAGTTTCTTCACAGATTGAAGCTGAAGATGCCTCTAGATGTTTTTGTTGGGCTGTTTTAGCCTACCCTAGTCATTGATGCCTCTTCCCTCTCCCCATTCTCTTGTACCACCCCGACAGTTCTTGCCTCTACTTTCTATATCTCCAAGACAAATCACTTCAGCCACAGCTCCTAGTCATGAAAAATCCTGCTGCAACTTTACAAACTAAGAGGCAAAAAGCCTTAAAATTAGGTTTGCCTTTCAGAAACGTTTTTGTTGTCAGCACTGCATTTTGCTCTCTGTACTTTCTAGGGAGGACATGGAGTTTTTAAGGCCTTCCTTCAGAGAGAGTTCTTTTTCAGTTGTGGTAAAACGGATGAGTTTGGGTTCAGAGTGGTATTTAGAGCAGGGTTAGTTTGATTACAAGGTCCTGTAAGTCAACTTTTTATGACTGGCCTCCCACTTTGTAGAAAATGCCTCATTGTTGTGAAAGTTTATAAGTGAGGAACTGCCATTTGGATTAAAATATTGCTTCATCTGCTTAATTTTATGTTGTGGGATTGTTCTTTTTTCAGGTCAGATAAAACTCTCCAAGATATTGTATACAAGCTAGTACCAGGCCTTTTCAAAAGTAAGTAGTTAAATCAGGTATTTTATTAAGAGCAGAAAAACAAAACCAGAGCCGCTATCCTATATCAATACTGTGAGTTACAGAGTAACTACTAAAAGAAAAACTATATGCTTTTCCATCTAGATGAAATGAAAAGAAGAAGGGATTTTTATGCTGCTCATCCGTCGGCTGATGGTAAAAGCTTCTCGTTCGCAACTTTATTATGTGTAGCATTGAGTTAGATGTTTTTACTGTTTCCTTTTTAACTTACAAGTGATGTATTACCATCACGGAATTTTAAGAAGTAAAGTCAGCATAATAAAAGTTTATTGTTTTAACAGTCAGGTAGCTTTCATTCATTATCTAACTGTGAAGATTTTTTTTTTCTTGTTACTGAGAATTGCAATTCTTCCTGATTTGAATTTCAAAATGTAAATTATTGTGGAAATTTCTGTGCAGCTGCCAATGGCTCTAATGAAGACAGGGGAGAAGTGGCTGATGAAGACAAAAGAATTATAACAGACGACGAGATAATAAGCTTATCCATTGAATTCTTTGACCAGAATAGGCAAGTTCCAGAATGGCAAAATTTTTCAGTTTACCTGTTTGATAGCACCTGTATTTATTATTTGTTGTAATTGTGTAATTTCTTCTTACAGACTGGAGCGAAAAGGAAATAAAGAGAAAGAAAAATCAAAGGAAGAGGTAAATAACTTTCCTTTACTCCAGAGGAAACATCCCACACACGCACACAACTTTGGGACAGGTCTGTAGCTGAAAAAAATACGTAGGTGTGTGTATTTAGAACAAAGGAAGCACACCTCCTATTATGGCACTGAGTACAGAAGAGGTAAAACATTTTTATAAAGCTGTATGTGTAGGCAACTTTTTAAAATTAAAAATACCCACAGTATTATTTTTAAAGCAGAATCTGTTTTTTTGGCAAATATTTAATATTTGAAAATATTTAATATTTGGAAAAATATTTAATGATTTATTTTAAAATAATATGTATTGCATATGTGCCTTAAAAAGATATTAAATATAATACAAATATTTACGTATAAATTCAGTTACAATTTTAAATTACTTTCTTTAGAACTATAATTTACTGTTTATTTCTGATGTGCCCTCTAGGACAGCAGGCATTGTTGTATTACAGTTCACAATTTAGTAAGGTGCACTTTTTCCAACATGAAACGTTAGAATACAACACTGGTGGGGGTAATTGCTCATTCTCTGATGTTCTTTACTATGCCACTAGGTGAATGACAAAAGATACTTGCGCTGCCCAGCAGCAATGACAGTGATGCATCTAAGAAAGTTCCTGCGGAGTAAGATGGATATACCTAACACTTTCCAGGTACCCATGGGAAAGAGTGATTTGTTTGTTTGGAGGTTTTGGGGGTTGTTCTTGATAGGACTCATTTTCTCATTACAGCCAGTCCCCAGCAAGTGGTAACAGTCAAGTATTTCTGGTGTGTGCCATTTATTATTCGGTCTATTTTAAAAATTTCTCTCTGTAGACTTTGGTGACACTGTAATTTTTTTAGTGCTGTAAATACCAAAGAATTAAGAAATTGCTCCTTGATGTATTTGTGATATCTGTGACAGTGGGGCTACTTTTACCTTAGAGCAGTGTCGTGCTGGGGGTAAATGCCTGGATGCTCCTTAATGCAAGGGTTCATATCTTGAACAGATCGATGTGATGTATGAAGAGGAGCCTCTGAAGGATTACTACACCCTAATGGATATTGCCTACATCTATACCTGGAGGCGGGTGAGTATTTCCAGTGTGCCTCCTGGGAGGGTGCAGGTCATGGCCTGGGCAGGGCACTTACCAGGGTCTCCCTTTTGCTTTGCAGAATGGGCCCCTGCCCTTGAAATACCGTGTCCGACCTACTTGCAAGAGGATGAAGATCAGTCACCAGAGGGAAGGCTTGAATAATAGTGGGGAGCTGGAAAGTGACTCTGGGAGCGACAAGGCGAGCAGCCCAGCAGGAGGCATCCCCTCCACCTCCTCCTGTTTGCCCAGCCCCAGCACACCAGTCCAGTCTCCTCACCCCCAGTTCCCCCACATCTCCAGCACCATGAATGGCACCAGCAGCAGCCCCAGCAGTAACCACCAGTCCTCCTTTACCAACAGAGCTCGGAAAACATCAATAAATGGCTCCTCAGCCACTTCATCTGGTTGATGTGCCAACCAGGCTACCACCCTTGCCCCTCCTTTATATAGATCTCTCCATGCCATTACAGCTTTATAGATGCTAATCCATGTGACTATCATCCAAATTGCTTTCTTTTGTAGTAACACTGAACTTGGCTATAAAAGGCGGACTAGGTGACATTCGGGATGGACCTTAATGGAAACACAAGATTGAAATGTAAATTGTTTTCAGAGGACTGGGAAGCAAACATAAGTTACACCTTCACCTGTTCTGAATGATGTGGAGTTGTTTCTGTCCCCATCATCTGGAGCCAGGAGTCTCCAGAAGTCAATACAAATCCTGGAAAGTAGTTTGTTAATCCAGACTAACTCCTCCATTGCGTTCTCTTCGATTGTTATTGTTCTTATACTGTTTTGTGAACCTGTAGAAAGCAAGTGCTTTTTCATCTTGAAATCCAACAAAATTGAAAGAATATGCATAGAAAAATGCATATATGTAGCCATGTCACTGTGAATAACAATTTTTGCGTATTAGCCATTTTGATTCTTATGTTGCATCTTTTACTTCTCTGTTGCTGCGCAGAACCGATCAAAAGAAAAGTAAACTTCAGTTTTACAATCTGTATGCCTAAAAGCGGGTATTACCGTTTTATTTACTGACTTGTTTAAATGATTCGCTTTTGTAAGAATCAGATGGCATTATGCTTATTGTACAATGCCATATTGGTATATGACATAACAGGAAACAGTATTGTATGATATATTTATAAATACTATAAAGAAAATATTGTGTTTCATGCACTCATGATATGGTTGTTAAATTTCTAAACTGGTTCGACCCTTGCAGATGCCGCCTGTTTGAGCTTTGCTCATACTGCAAGAAACACGTTGTGTGTGAGAGCTACAGTATTGGGAAAGCACATTCAAGTCTCTGATAACCTGGAGGCAATTGGCAATCTTAAAAGGATTTTACTTGCTTTGTCTTTTTTTTTTTTCTTCCAAGTGGAATATTTTTACTTTACCAAATGTTGAAGTGATACAGTGAAAAAAAGAAATCAAGGGACATGGAAGTTTTAGACCTGTTTGATTACCTTTTTTTTATTTGGTGTGGTGGGACTGTGTTTTTAAAAGCACATGGAATCATTATAGAAGCCATAAACTATTTGATATAAATTTTAAGGAACCAGCAAGTGGCTGGGTGAAGGCATTTTATCTAAATTTGTTTTAATATATATGTACATGGTACAGTACTAACTTCATTAAAATTTAACTGGTACTTTAATATTTCCAATAAATTGTGGAGAATGCCTTCTCTTCAATGGCCTGCAAGTAGGTGCATTTTGTTAAGAGGCTTCTAAGGGTGGGGTTTTTTCAGTAGGAGGAACTTTTCCACCATAAAATATGAACAGCCCAGAACACTTTTCAGTTTGTGCTTTGCTTTGGTCGAACTTTGTGTGTGTTCATCACCCATCAGTTATACATTTGTGAGGGTGTTTATTCTATATGGATATTGTTTCATGTTTGTACGGAAAAATTGTAGTTAAACATTTCATTGTCTCCAGTCTGCAAAAGAAGCACAATTCTTATTGCTTTGTCTTGCTTATAGTCATTAAATCATTACTTTTGCATATAAATTGCTGTTATTTGTCCTGCTTGTTTTTATAGACCAGGTGATTGCAAATCCTCCACAAGGTTATTGCTTATTGATGTATATGTCTTGTTAAACAAGAGTTGATATTTTTTCCTGTAGTAAACATGTACAGTTCAATTTCAACAGTAAAAACTTCAGTTTTATATACACGAATAACTTTCATTTATAGCTGATCAAAGAAATAAATAAAAGGGATAATTCATTCAAAAGTAGCGAATTACCTCTGTTGGTAATGTGGTGTTAAAGGACAAACATCTTGTTCTCATGGGAAGGATTTCTGAGTGTGCCAAAGCTTTTAGTGAACAGTACAGTATAGTATACTAAAATCACAAAGGGGTGGGGGGAAACACCTAGAAATTATAGTGATTTGTTTTGGTTTGGCCTGTCTTGAAAACGTTTGCTGTTCTTTATTTGACCACAATTTATTCTTGAAAATAAGCAAATGGTGCATCCTCCCATCCCATTCAGCCACCGGTTTTGCCTTCTATCTGTTCAAACTTAGCCCCTGTTAAACTGTACTGAAAGGAAGAACTTGATTTTTGTGATGGCGAGTGCCATGTTCTGGCTGTGCTGCCCTGGATGACTTTCTAAAGCCTCAGTGGAACTAAATACGTTTTAATACAAAGATATCTCTCAATGCGACTGAATGTCTTTCTTGGCATGATTCCTTCAGCTACATGAATGAATCACACTGCACTGGTTGAATTATTTCACCCAAAATCCGACACTGAACCTGCAGCAGAGGCTTGTACGTCCGCACACTGAGCAAAATGGGCTTAATTTTATTCGGAATAGCAGTTAATCACTACTTCTAGCATCAATACGGAGCTGTTCTCAGTCTTTGTGGAGTGCCCGTGAAGCACTCGGCAGTAAAACAGGAGTTGGATATTCCCCTTCGAGATTTACTAAGCTCTTGTAGTATTTTCGACATCTCCCAATTTGACATCTCCTGTCTGATCAAGAACAAACGCTCTGGTAGCTCTCTTGCCGAGCTGCAAAAGCCGCCGAGGATGTTTGTGCTGCCATGTGAAACTTTTGTTTTGCTGCTGGCCCTGCGCAGATGGCACTGCGATGCGTATATACTGCTAAGCACAACTGGGAGGACGATCAAAGATAGCATCTTGGTGTTCTACTTGTGAAGCTGCTATGTCAGCCTTCCCGGTTTCACAATATTTTCCTTTGCATATACATAGTGACAGGTTTTACATGTACCTAGATTCTCCCTGATAGAAAAGAAATCTCTGCTCGGTACATGTAAGTGGAATCTTTTCATTATCCGACGTTGCATTTATATAGATGGAGGGATAAAGGCGAAGTCTGCTGCGTTTCCTGAGCTTGTTCAACAAGCAGTCTGGTCAAGGATAGAGGCAGCAGCGGTCTGTGCCGACTGGAAAAGGATGTTTTTCTGCCTTCGTCCGACCAAATTTTCCGCCCTGGTTCAGCTGCCTGCAGCTCCAAGCAGCGCTTTTGTGTCCGGCGCGAATGGGGATCCAGCCCCGGGGAAAGCAACAGAGAGGGAGCATGAAAATCTCCATACGCTTGTGGGGAAGACGGACAGAAACAGCGAATGCTGAAATATGCAGGGAGAGAAAGAGGAGCATGACGAGCTTGCTGAGCCGAGATGGTTGATCCCCAACACTGACCATTTCTCTCAACAACCTGCGCCCATGACTTCCAGAAAACCGAGGCTGGCAGGCGGGTACCACCCGTGAATTTCCGACACCGGCAGCGTCCCGCGGCCAGGAGAGGGAAGCGGAGGGCGGCACCGCCGCGGAGCCGGGGACCCGGGAAGCACCGGGGGAGCTCCAGGAAACGCCGTGAGAAAACGACGCTCCCCGAGTTTTGAATGATGAGGGGCAAAGAAACCCGACGGCGGAGGCAGCGGCAGCGGCGGGCGCCCTTCCTGACGAGGCGATGCCTGTGGTGCTCTGGCCGCGGCCGCCGGGCCACCGCCGCCACCACCGCCGCCACCTCCGCCGCCACCTCCGCCGCCACCTCCGCTGCCGCACCGCTGCTCCAGCAATCCGTCGTTTCGCTGGGGATTTTCAAAGCCAGTCTTCCCATGGCCAGTACCGGGGCGAACTCTCCTTCCTTCCGCCTCCGCCAACCCCGAGCCTCTTTTCTTCGCCGCGGCCCCGAACCGCCGGCTCCTTAGCCCCGGTGGCAGAGTACTCCTACCTTCCAAACATCACTTCTGGACTGTTCATCTCTCACCACGCAGGAACTCCTGCAGTTCCGATCTTTGCCACCAAACTAGCTGACGAGGATCGGGTTGTCTCGTCGTGCCGGGCTCCGATTTCTGGCCCCGGAACGGGGCGGTCGGCGGCGGCCCCGTCGCCGGCACCGCAGCGGGAGGAGGGTTGCGGCGGCCCCGCCGAGCACCTCGCGCCCTCCCAATTTTAAAACGGTGAAATTCTGAGACAATATTTACTCAGATAAGTGTTTCCTGTTTCCGCTGTTAATTTTTAACGTTCTTGCTCCTACTCTGGGTACTTGAAACGGATTTCCTTTATTTTACTATAAACAGTTTGTTTTTCATCTTTTCTGCCCGTCTCCTGCCCGGAGGACGCCTGGAGAAGAACCTGCCCTCACCTCCCAAGGGCCGCGGATCTCCGCTTTCCGCAGCTCAATGTCGTTGCCCCGTCCCGGGAGTTCCGACCCACGGTTGATTTGTGTTTTATTAACTCAAGGATGGCAAGGATTCTGCCAGCGATGAGTTTTTTCCAACTCTGGCTCGTTCACTCGCTTTCCCCGCGACCAACAGAGGAGTCCCGCCAGGAGAACAGAAAAACTTGTAAAGCCCGGTGTGGACCAGGCAATTCTCGATCTCGCCGTCTTTGGGGATGGGATATTTGTATTTATTTAACAGTGATGATGTGGGTTAAAGAAAAAAAAACAAAACAGTGTCAGTAACGGGTAGAGCACGAAGGACACGTAACATCCACGGCAAAGGAGATTTTCCTGCGGGATTGGGCAGGGAGAGGGACTTCCATCCCCGCTCGCTGCCGCGAAGACGCAGCCGCGACGGGCAAGCCAGCGGCAGTCACGGAAAGGCCGCGAGTGGCGGTGCCGGAGGCGGGCGCTGCCCCAGGGGTGCGAGGAGCCCGCGGGCCTCCCCGCCGCCGGGCGGGCGGCCGCTGCCCGCCCCGGGAGCCCCGCCGGGAGCTGCGCTTCTGCTGCGCTTCCCTCCGCGTCGCCTCCGCCGGCGGGAACGCGGCTTCTCGGGCCGGCGTTGAAACGTGGCGCTGGGCGCCGCCGGTGCCGCAGGCGCGGCCGGGCCCCCGCCCGCTGCCCCTCCACGGGCGGGCCGCCCCGCTCCGCGCCCCCCGCGCCCGGGCAGAGGCCATCTTGCGCCTGCGCACCTCTCGCGCCCGCGGAACTTCCCCCGCGCCGCCAGATTCGAACGGGGCTGCGCGGAGCGGGACCCGCGGGGGAGCAGCGGGGGAGCCGCCGGCCGCTCCGCGCCGCGCCCGCCGCACACGGACCCCGCCCGCGCCGCCCCATCGGCCTCCGCCCGCGGCCGCGGAGGGAGCACCGTCGCGCCTGTGGCAGCTCTCAGGCCGCGCTGGGTCCGGCCGGGGGGCGGTGGGCACGGCTGGCAGGCAGCACCCTCGGCCGCAGCCGCCCTTCGCTGAGGTGTAGCGGTGCCGCCGCAGGCTCCGCACTGTCCTGTGTCCAGTCTGCCTTCCCCCGCCTCCGGGCCTACAGGGTGTTCCAGCTAGCCCTGACATTAGGGGATGTGCGCAGCGGGACGGGAGCACTCCGGGTTTTCCAGCTGCGGGGCGCCGCGGTCCTGTATCCCCGTCAGCCTTGCCGCAAGCACACGGCCTCCCGCCGAGGCCGGCCGGCACCAGCCCTTCCCGGGGCACGGTGGGGCCTCGGGGCGAGCCCACCTCCCCGAGGGAAAGGAGGGGGTCGCGGTAGCCATTTGGCGTATCTATTTCCATGGCCCTCAGCTGAATATCGCACCTCGTCTAGAGAGACAAAGGGCTGTATGTTCCTGTCGCCGGGGACAGGCTGATGCCTTGCCCGTTCCGAACAGCGATGCTCTCAGCGGTGTGGAGGGGGTATATTTTCCGGGAGCGGCCGGGTGAAAACTCCCCGGTGGCAGGGAGGCACTTTCCAATAGCAGAGGCAGCCAGCAGCCCTTCCCCCTCAGCGCCCGCCGCCGGGCTCCGCGCCCCCGCTGCCTCTCAGCCGCCGCATCCCCGGTGGAGGAGGCCGAGGCCGGCAGGAGCCGCCTCGCATCGTGGGGCCTCCGCTGGGCGCAGAGCTCCCAGGCACTGCTGTCAGTCGTGGCATTTCTTACTCCTCCTTTTCCATGTGCTGGGGATGCTCGAGGGTTGCCTTCTCAACAAGGCACTGTCTGATCTGTGAGACAACATCGTGAAGCTGATGGAGGCCTCCAAGGTGGACTGAGACTACAAAAAAAAAAAAAAAAAAAAAAAAAAAAAAAGAGAACAATAACCCAAAACAAATCAAACAAAAAAATTCCCCCCAAAATCGGAAAAAAAAACCCTAACAAAAAATAGCAAAAACCCCCACGCTCCACCAAAGAACTCCCAAAAAACTCTGTATACACAATTCCAAAACTTTGAAGGGGAAATGAGGGAAAAACCCCTCAAATAAAACAAACAACAAAATAAAAACCAGAAGAAAGCCCAAGCAACTGAAATCAAGATACCCAAACAGCAATGCCAGCAGGGTGCTGACAGGAAGGTGTTGGCATGGCCAAGGTGCATGGATGCTGAGTGAGTGATGCCTCTGCGAGGCAGCTCTCGCTGCGCGGGGTGCGGAGCCTGCGCGCACCCTCCGTAGGTTCCCGACACCGGCAGCGCGCGAGCCGCGCTGGATGCGCGGTGCGCGGAGCCGCCGCTCCACCCGGCCAACGCGCGCTTCCATATAGCCGGTCGGGACGTGTCCCTTCCGAAGGGATGGCACTTCGATTTCTAGGTTGGGTAGGCTGGCTGCGAAGGGCGAAGGGTTGCGGCTGGAGCCCCGGGGGACACCGCGCTGCTGCTCCCCGGGCTGGGGCTGTGGTGCCGGGCAGGCGGGGAGAGTCCCCAGGCACGGAGGAGATGGCAGCAAGGGGGGACCGGCGGAGGAGAGACAGGGGCTCAGCGCCGGGAAGGATGCCTACAAACCATGAGCTGCCATTTTGTCTCTTTTAAGAGGGTTGGCTTTCCCCTCTCCTGGAGCGCAGTGCGCGGCGGTGGCAGCATCTCCCCTTGCCCTGCCCCTCCTCGGCCGTGCTGCAGGGAGGCAGCTCGGGGCGGCACGGGAGGTCCCATCGGGAAAGCGCCCATCAACCCCAGCCTTCCCAGCCCCGGCGCTCTCCCTGCCACCTCCGCCCTAGGTGCTCGGGGTTTGCAGGCTGTTCAGCTGATTTGTTGCTAATAGCAACCACACGACAGCGATTTGCAGCCTTTGCTGCTGCCAGCGCCTCTCGTTACACCTTCTTCTGCAAACCGGGATACGGTCGTCTGGCTGCTGCCTGTCCCCACCCCTCTAACCGCAGCAGCCAGGGACAATAACGGTGCAGGAGGACGGGACGGCCTCAGGGCGAGCTGCGGGCTCCGCTGGGCACTGCGCAGATTTGGTCCTTCCACATTAAGAGCTAAATACTGGCTTTCAGCCGCAGCCGCGCAGGCTCCGCGCATTTCGCATTGTGTGGTAGCATTGTTGAGAGCAGCAATCCGACCGGCGCGGGGGGGAGAAGCGCTGCTGGGTTTACATATGTAGATGCGGGCAGCGTTCAGAGCCAAGCCAACACACACCCTCCCCCGGAGCATCAGACACAAAGGAAGACGTCGATCCTTTCAAGTCCCCAGAATAAATTAAGCTCCGGCTTTCAGTTTTGGAACGTCCCAAAAATATTTTTTTTGTAATGGCACTGCACAGGCGCGGACGGTTCCGCAGGAAACCAGAGGTGTAACCATACGCACGTGGTAAAAAGGGCTCAGCCCTAGTAGCTAATATTTCCTGGTCCCATCCTGCAAGTCAACCTAACATGTTTTGCCCTTTTCCGGTATATTTATCTCTTAAAATTTTTATTCAGCCTTTCCTAGTGTAATGGTGATACACCAATCTCCACTAGCCAAATCTGTACCGTTTACACGTTCACAGCTACAAATATCTGCTCAAATGCCAGCGTCGTCCTCTTGGGTGAAGGAAAAGGAGAAGTCCTCTTTCTAGTGCGTCTGAAGTGCCTCGACGTTTCTGTCTTCGCCTCATAGAAATAATTTACTCTATAGGAAGATCTTACAAAATAAACTCACCACCGAAAATCCGGAGAGGGGACCCTAGAATAGAGTGAGTCCCTGCAGCCCCGAGCCAAAGCTTAGGGAGAAAAAAGAGAGAACTCTCCATTCCTACGGTCTCTCTGACAGAGTTTTTGCTAAAATCAGGTAATGGCATAGCCCAACTTTAATTTGAAAAATAAACTATTCAAGGATTCAAATGAACTTTAGTAGAGGCTGTACGTGGAGTTGGAGATCCTTCACTCAGTGTACTCTTTTCCAGAGAGCACTTCAGTTCCCTACATCCCATTCACTGCCACGAACCTTTCCACGTTCAAACTCCTGCCTCTTAAAAACTAAGCACTCCCAACTCCGATCCGTGGGAGAGTTCGCGCGTTGCTCTTCCCACCAAATGAGCCGAGTCGTGCAAATACGGGATTAAAAGCCCTAATTTCTGTAACCCTATGAATATCTCCTCAACGCCTTGATCAATTTGCCAGGCGTGTGGCAGGAGGAGCAGACCTTCCAGAGGCAGATGGGCGACCCAGCTCCCCGCCGACGGGCGCGGGGGGCGGCCGAGGGCGGTCCGGCTCCAGCCCGGGTGACCCGCAGCCCCGGCGGGTCCCGAACCGCTGGGGAAGCCGCCGCACCAAGGCACGGGGAGACCTCACCTTTGAAGGATGTCGAGCAGTTTTAAGCCGCGGCGGAACATCCGCGGCTTGACCAGCCGAGGCACAGCGGGGCATGAGCCGTCGAGGGGCAGAGAGCCTGGTCCTGGACCGGCCACCCAGTGCCCTTCCAGTCGGAGGGTCCTGCGGGGGGGATCCGGCAGCTCCCGGAGCTGTCACCTGTTGCCCCTCGCACCCGCGGGGACGAAACCGAGCCAGGAAAACCCACTCCCTCGGCACGCCTCACCCCTCAAAACACCCCAGCAGCAACTTCGCCCTTCCCCGTCTTGGGGAAAATGATGCTTCCCCGCCCCGTTCCGGGCGTATTTCAGAGTGAATCAAAGTCTGAGATTAAAGAACACCCACCAGAAACCGAAGGCACGTTATTTATTTGGATAACTGTTGCCTATTCCCCTGGTCTCCGGTTTGTTTTTTAAGCTGACGTGTGCGGTAACGCAGTCATTGCTAACACCATCCGCTTAAGGATATAGGTTTCCTACTAATGAACACCCCAGCAGTAGGCAAAGAAGTCTCACAATTACGTCATTTCCATAAATGATTTTCCGTCTTCAGCACTTTTGCGAGAACCGGTGACATTTCCGTAGACCGCATTTGCATGGTGTTTATTCCTCATTATTATTACTAACCATGTGAACAGACTTAGTATCAAGCAACGAAGTGTAACAGCAAGTCTTGGTGGTACCCAGGGTGCGTTTTGTTGTTCCTTATACAAACATTAGACTTAATTAGACAGATAAATCAATTTATCTGTAATCGACACATCTGCTTTTTTTTTTTTTTAACCTCTGGAAGTAATTAATCACCATTTGTTTATTTTTTATTTAACTTAGGAACAGAAATAAGTATAAAGAAATGTGTTTAACAGCTGTTCCCTTCTCAAGTACACATGGTGATAATTTCCCAAAATATTTTCTGTGGCAAACTACCTTCTCACCAATCCGATTTTATTTGTCTCCTTTATTTGTAAAGAATAGCACACCGCCTGTTTAATTTGTTTGCTTAAAGATTTTTTTTTTTCGCACTAAATACTCTTGGAAACACATAGCTCATTTCAGACCATGATATTGTGTATGTTAGCCCCTCTCTTCTCAGCTGAGCAAACATAGGATTTCTAAAAAAATTAGACGTCTCTCATACACTTTTCTAAACTTTAAAAAGGCAGCTGAAGTACCTTCAATGTGCCAACTTTCAAGGTATGAGACAAAACTTTATATTACCTCTCAGATAATATGTTTATATAGTATCAGCCGTCTGATTTTGTACATTTACATCTTTGCAAGAAAAATTACCAGCCTATGAAATCTTGAAGCCACTGTGCAATAATGTGTGGCTTTATTGACCATTAACTCTGATTTTCTGTTGTGGATCACAATTTCACTTGGAGCAGCCTGATCGATAGCAGAGCTAACTATTACCTTCGTTCACAAGTATCCTGCGTCTTGGGAATCGCCCTCAAAAGATACCGGGGGAGATGCAGAGTCTATTTCTCTTCAAGCCCTGATAACACTGATTTCATTTTCCAGTCCCACCGTTTGCATTAGTTGCTATACAGAACTCCAAGGTTGTGTTTACTCGCAGATGCAACCATGTCTTTGCCAACAAGTTATGAAGAGAATTATTCGTAATTAGTCCTTACGGCCGGACACCAAGATGGGGAAAAGTGAAAGGCAGTGCGCAGCTTATCTACCAGAATGACACATTGCTGGAAAGAAAAAATAAAATTAAAGCCCCCCTATTACAGTGCACAGGAATAACTTGTGTCTGTGCCAGGCAGAGCTAGAGGGCTGGTGCCGGACCATCCTTCCCCACCGTGCCCCTTTCCGCGCCGCTCCCCCTGCACCGAGAGAGCGGATGCTGCTCCCGGCCACCTGCGGCCGAGCGGGGCGGGGAGCTGCCGCTGCGCGAGTCTTCTGCGCGAATGGGTGCGCTGGGGCAGATCATGAAGTGCGCTGTGTATCCTCGGAGAAAAGCCTTCCCTTCCAGCGGGGCACGGCGTTTTCTGCCGCACTCCGGTGGCTCCCGGCGGAGGCGGTGGCTGCAGCCCACGGGCTCGTCCCTGCGCGTCCGCACTGCCCGCACCGCCCCAGCGCCTCCGCGCTCCGCGGCTGGACGGGGGTTCCGCGGCCCTACGCGGGACAAGTTTATTTCCCGCGAGGCGCAAAAACCCCTGCGTGGGTCGTCGCGGCAGCGCAAGGCAAGAGCGGAGATCCCCGAGGAGAAATCGCGACGGTAGTGAGAAAGGAAAGAAAAAACTAAAACCAAAGGACCCCACTTCCCGAAGAGTAAAGGCGCGGCGGGGGGCGAGCAGCTTCGAGCTGCCCTTATTTTTCTTTTTTAATTTTTATTTTCCCTCCGCACCCAGGGAGTGGAGGGAAGCGGGACGCAGGGAGGTGGACCCCAGAGGACCTGTCGGGAGATGGGCTGGATTTCTCCAGGGCGGCGAGGCTCTCCCTGTCTGCCCGCCGAGCCCTCGGCAAGCTGCGCAGCAGCGGAGCGGGACAAGGGACGCGTCCCACCGGTGCGCACCGGCGGGGCGGCCGCAGCGCCTCTCCCAAATGTCAGCGGGGGCGGGCAGGCCCCGGCCTGGCTGTCCGACATCTCCCTGGCAGCCTCCGCTGAGCGGGACTCGGCGCCGCGGCGGTGGCCGGACACGTCCCTGCGCTGAGCCCGGCACCGTCCCGCGGGCGCTGCCCGTCCCCACCATGCCCGGCGCTCCCGAGAGCAGCAGCTGCCTGCCGGTGGGACGGGAGCGCGCACAGCCGCTGTTCACGTTTTCACGTCCTGCTGATACACCCCTACAGGTGCTGCGCTGAGCTGTGCGTGGGCTACCGACGTGACACAGCGGGGCTCCCCTCTCCGCGGAGCTGCCGGGGACGGGACGGGACGCGCGGGGGCCCGGCGGGCTCCGGCAGGGCATGTGACACAGGTGTGGGACCCGCCGCCAGCTGGGCACTGCCCGCCGGGCCCGTCCCGTCCCGTCCGGTCCCGTCCCCGCGGGCACGGCCCGGGCGCGGCGGGCGGGCGCGATGACGTCACGGGCGAGGCCCCGCCCCGCGGCTCGGCTTCCGCCCGGTTGCCGGGGAGACGCGTCCACAGCGCGGAAATCCCCGCGGGCGCGGAGCCCGCCCGGCGCCGCCATGAGCCAGCGGCAGGTCCTGCAAGGTAGGCTGGGCAGGGGGCCGGGGCCGGGGCAGCGGGGCTGGCGCTCGCCCGCCCGCCCGCTGACCCGGCGCTGCCGCCCGCAGTGTTCGAGCAGTACCAGCGTGCCCGCTCGCAGTTCGCGCAGGCGGTGGCCAACCTCGCCGCCCGCCCGCAGAGCATCGACACTCTCCGAAGTGCAGGTACGCGGGAGCGGCGGGGCCGGGCCGTGCGCGCCCGCGGGGTTTGGCGTGCCCCGGCAGCGGCGCGGGGCCGCCGCGGCCTTTCCCTGTTTGTTTTTTTTAACTTCACTCCTCCCCCGTTGGCCGCTCAGTTTCCGGAGATTTTTTCCCAGCAGGATTTGGCTCCCACTCTGCTTGCCGAGTCCCCCTCGTTGCGATGGGAAAGCAAATTGCGCTGCTCCGCTGCGGGCGGTGCCCCGCGTGCCTGTGCGGGGGTGGATGTCTGGCTGAGACCTCCGGGTTACTTCAGGGAAAATTTCTCAGTATAATCCTTTCTAAAATTTACTTCCTCCCGGTTCCGATACAACTTTATGTAAAGTGCAGAAATTGGAATTCCCGATGAAGACAGCACTAATTTGCCAAGGAAGTTCTACTTTTAAAATAAATACATTTTTAAACTGGCTTTAAAAGTTGTTCCTAAATTCTTCCATGCTTTCTGCCGGCAGATTGGCTCAGTTTAGGAGGGATTTGCTTTCGTTATATTGCTGCCATGGGATGTCGTGAAGCAAATTGAACATTTTTAGAAAGAGGAGCTGCGGGAACACTTCTGCCAGCTGTTGTGCTGCTGGCATCTGGCAGACCCACTCCGCTCGGCCAAAGTTCCTGAGCTTAAAAGAGGAAAAAGAAATGCCTGGTAATTGATTACCTGAATGATGGTTTGAAAAGATCAGTGCTTGGTTTGCCATGTGGTATTCATGAATTGATTATGTTTTGGTGTGTCTAGATTTTGTTTTTAGTACTTGTTTCCCAGATCTAATAAAGCTATCAGTCTTTTCTTAAATACAATGACATCTAACAAGCAAATTAAAAAGAAAACCAATAATGTAAATATTTACAACTTTCTATTATTGTATTTACAACCGTTTATTAAAATTGTTTTATTAAAAAGTCTGCCACTTAAATTCTTGCTAAGGAAACATTTCCTTTCATTATGTGAGTGACATGTTCACACCAGGCCTTTTGTATTACATTGCTGCAGCTCTCAATTTTTTTGTTTTGTTTTCCATCTTTTGGCGAGTTAATGCCACTGCTGTAGTTTATACAAGTGATGTCTGTTTGCCAAAGGGACATCTTGGCTATAGGAATAATTTATGCCTTATTTGTTTGAAGAGGTCCCTCTGTGTCCTTTTACAGTTCTGGTTTTAGCAGCTCCCAGAGAGAGATCCCAGATAGGCAGGCTTCTTTCAGCTCAGCGTTTTAAAAAAGTAGAAATTTTCTGTTTTAAGAAAACAATCAAAGTGCTAGTCTAACTTTAAGTGTATTGTATTTATTTTTAAAATAACTATTTTCATGTAATTGGTTTGGTAACTTTACTTCAAAACTGATTTGTTGCTTGTGCAGAACAAATAATCAGTTCAGAGGCCTGAAACTTTCTTCTGCACATGGCTGGTGTTGGTCTGAAGGTTAAATGTGCAAGGATCAGGCTCTGGGCATCAGTGTGGAAATGTGCATTTGTGTAGATTATCCCACTTGGCTGTTTCTGGTCATGAGCTGCTTTTCCACAAGCTTTAGTTTTTCAGATGCTGGACAAGAGGGGAATGTCTGCAAATAAGGTTGTTATATTTTTTTTGGATGGCCCACAAATATTTTACCATCTTTCCCACTTGTATTTTAAAAAAGACTTTCTAGTTATATAATTGCAATGAGAGTTGTTCATTTTGGCCTTTTCTCCATGTGCTAGACACAAGTTTTAAAACCTCCTCCTAAATTATGTGTGATTAAGTGTTTTGCTTTAAAACCTCCCACCAAACAAAATTGGTCCTTTTAATAAAACAAATATTTTGGGATGCTGCTGTCCATCAGATAACTGGTGTGCCTTTTATGGTCTTAATCTAGTGAGTGCTGGAGCAATGATTTAAGTAATATGCCTGTCTATATGTGTATCTCTGTATAAATCTGTATTTAAAACAGTTTGGGGCTTGTTTCTTTTTCTGGTGAATAAGAATTCTAGCCATCTGTTATGGAGATCTCTTTTAAGAAGATGAGAAAAGTCTTTACCTGCTGTCATTTTACATTAGCTATGGGAGTCAGGGGCACCTTGCAGGGTTCTTTTGTTGAATCTCAAAAGTTGTCAGGGTTTAGTATCTTTCTGGCAAAAGCAGAAGGCAAGATTACAGTGACTTGAATTTGAACAAAATGAAATCCTTAAAATGTACATGTACTCTTGCATTAATGGCCTCAGTTCATATTCCTGGAATAAGAATGAAAGATGAGTGCTCAAGGAATAAAGCATCTGATCCCATTTTAGAAGTCCTTTTGATAAATACTTAACATCTTATAAGGAAAATAAATACTAGTTTTAGACCTTAATCTTTGCAGAGGTGTCTTTGAATACCATGCTAACATCATGAAAGATGGAAGTGTTGAAAAAGTAATTCTTTATTATCCTCTAAGCCCTGCTTCTGTGGTATTAAACCAGGTACAGGCAGTGGTATTGTTGCACAGTTGGAGCTTGCAGCCTGGAGGGGAGCAAGCAGCCAGGATCAGAGGCATGAGTTCCTTATGCTGGCTTGCCTGTTGGCAAACCTTAAAGTACCATTATTGTGGAGACTCCTATATATGACCTGTAAGGAAAACTGGTGGGAAGCTGAAAAGAAGGTCGGAGAGATACAACAGGAAGCCCACCTTTTCTCAGGGCATCTGTCGTCTGAAGCTTCTGTATCTCATCAAGTTCTGGGGCTGCTTTTCCCACTGGGCAAAAATCTCAAAGATGGTGTAACCAGGGAATTGGAATCTGGCCCTGGGCTTTGACACATGTGCATGGCACTGGCTCTGTCCTGGTCAAGAATGGGGTTTAGTGCCTGGGAGCTTAACAGCTTTCTGGTGGCAAGAAAGTGCAAGGAATGATCAGAGAGATTCTTTTGTTGGAACTCATTCCTGTGTGTTTTCCAGCTCTCTGATTTGCTTTGATAAAGTTGTTCCTTATGATGAAATACTACCATGACTAATTATAGGATTTGTCATTGGAATGTTTAATTGGTTGATACTTGGGGAGAAAAGTCTGCTCCAAAACTCCTAAACCTTTTCCATTTAGTAAATATACATGCAAAACAATGACAGACATTTTATCAAATCTTGTTTCTGGAGGGCTGCTGACTAATGGGAGAAGCTACTTTGATAGTAACAGCTTTAAATATAATCTTTTAAAATAAATCTATTCATTTGGCAGCTACTGCTCATGAAGTTTGGTACTGGAATGCATTATTCAGCTCCACACCCCCTCATCCTTCCAAAATTTAAAATCCTAGAAACAGGCTATTTTCAGTTATAATGGCAGATGAACTTGAGCTCTCATTCTTGCACTGAGATTTAGGCAGCTCTGCCTTTTAGAAGAGCTAGATGAAACTCTGAAGTGCTTCTAGTATGTTTATAGCATTTGTAGTCACTGGGTCTAATTCTTTGGCTTTTTCCTTGTGAAGTGCAGCCCTCTGTAAATAAACAACCCCTTTGAAATTGCATTTTGCTTTGTTTTTTTTGGAGGCATTTGCAATTCAGGATTCATACATGTATCAGAATAATTACTTCTGGGCATTTGTTTTTGATTTTTTTTTTTAAATTTATATTTATATTATATTATTTTTATTTATCTTGCATTAGACCATATGATAAGATTGTTGCTTTTAATATGTGAGTTATTTAAGGCTATCATTGTGATTAAGAAACAGTTTAGTCTTGCTACTTTGACTTTAAAGATCAGCTCTTTAAGCCCTTCCTTGGGGCTAATCACATTCTTAAGTGTGATGGCTGCAGAAGTCATGGGGAAGGCTGAGCATGGAACATGGAGAAACAGATCTCTGCTGGGGCCTGCACACCTGGCTGCCCTTCACACTGCTGCTGGGATGTTTTTGTCATCTCGGACAGATAACTTCAATTGCTGTTTGTCTGCCTTGCTGGCCAACCTGCAGGGTTCCAGGAGAGTTCCAAAATGTCGCTGTAAATGAAGATCCTCTCCCAGTGAATCTCTTCCAACTGTCCTCCCACTCCATCAGCCCACAGCTCTGAGCCCAGGTCTCTCATTATTCCTGGTATCAAACTGCTTCTCAGGCCTTATACTCCAGTCCTGAGCCCTCTCCTCTGCTTTTACCTCTGGGCTTTTTCTCCTGTACCTGTTCTACACAACCCATGTTGGTAAGAGGCTAAAGCCTGGAGGCAGGGCTTATCTGAATCAGACTAGGGTCCACCACCAGCCCTTGTGGCATGGCAGACTTTCCCCTATTTCGTGCTCTGTTTTTTTGTAGCTAAAGGGTGATGTCATCAGTGTTAGTTCTTTCCTGGCTCCAGACCTTTTCCACTGGTGACAGGTTTTAAAGCTGTATTTCTGAATCTCTGGGTTTGTTTTAGGAGCCTTTATTTTTAAGAAAACACTGTTCAAATTGATTTCTCTCCTCCAATTTAATTGAATCTTTTTGCCTGTACTTTTCTCAGATTTTTGTTCTGATGTTTGTATTTTAAATGTACTGTTTTTGAATATGACAATTGGACACTTGGCCCTGTGTAATCAGAGCCCGACCCTTGGGACAGGATTTTAGGGTATAGTTCCATATTTCATATAATATAAAAGAAAGTGATTTGATAGCACTGTGCTTAATAGAAAGCCCGGGAGCATTTGGATCTTGCAAGTGGATATGCATGACAGACTCTAAGTAGCCAGTTTCAGCACTGGAGTTTATGTACTCTCTTTTGTAAAGGATGCACACAGGTTTGGGGTTCTTTTTTTGTAGGTTGTTTTGTTGTTGTTTGTTTGTTTGTTTTGGTTTTGTGTTTTCTAAAAATATTTTAGTTTTTAGTTTTTAGTTAAAAGCTTTACTAAGCTTTAGCAGCAGGGGAAGTGGGAGAGGATTATGCAATGTGGCATAAAAGACAAAAGGTTGTCTTTGCAGTTGTAGTACATCAGGTATGGGGAGTGGCTTTCCCAAAGGCCTGATGACATTGTGGTGAAGATGGCCTGATGAAGGGAAGAAGGAGACTGTTTAAGGAAAGTACAAGAGAGAGGACAGAGAAGGAGAAAATAAATGCAGCTGAAGCTGGAGGATTGACTTTTTCTGTAACTCAACCAAGCTCAACTGTTCCAGGATACCTCCTCTTCTCAGTCTTCTGGCCTGGAGATTTGCAAGTAAGATGTCAAAACCAGAATTTTTAGAAACTTCAGTCACATCTTAACAAGTGGACGTTAAAAAGAAGCAGCTCCTTATGACCACCTTGGTTTAGGTGTGTCTGTGCACAATTGCATGGTGGCCACCAACAGCCCTGTAAGGGGTATTTTCAGAAATTTGTCCTCCTGTAAGAGGATTAGTTCTGCTTCATTAATGCAGAAACAGGGTCTGGCATCTAAAGAGGAGAAACTTTGTGTTCATCCATCCTTCAGGAATCTTCAGTGATCCTGTCAAACTGAATCCGCGTTATGTCCCACACCATCTGGTAGTTGGTGTATGAATTACTTGATCTCTGTACCAAGCTGTATTTATGTTCCCTTTGGTTTCTGAAGGATGCTAGTTGGGCTGTGGATGGAACTGTGGCAGTGAGGAGTCCTTTCTTGTGACGAGTCACACTTGAGGAGCATGTACTTGAGACTTGCATACTCTGCTGTCTCTGGAACAGGCTATGTCAAGATGAGTGAGTGTGAAAATTCTCTCTCACTGCTCTTCTGGAACATTTGTTTTAAGTAGGGATTTAAAACCTACTGCTATGCAGCTCCTGGAAAAGGGTAGTTGAAGATAGGGTGTTGGGGTGAGGCAGAAATAAATTTCCATTTTATTTCCTCGTTAAGTCAGTTGAATTTGACATGAGGAGCTCTGAAAAATCAAGCTGATATGATGAAAGTTTGAGTGCTAATGTTAGCTCTGTGACTGTTCTAAATGTAACAGGTAACATGCAAAAATGAGAAGACATTATTTTGGTCCAAAGCATAAATTAGAAAGACAGCATCTTCAAGACAAGAGTGTGTCCAGAGACAACAGTAGTGTAGAATGGTATTTTCCACATTTTAAAACAGAAATTATTTGTCCTTTAAGGAAGAAAGATAAAGTAGCAATAGTCATCTTCAGATGCAGAAATTGAAAGAATTTCCAGCATAATAATGTTTCTCTGTTTTGTGACTAGTCAAGTTTGACAAGGATTTGATGGGGATGGGAGGAGGGTAGAAGTACTTTGCGTGCATTCCAGGTTGTTTCCCCCAAAAAATCGAAATGGCCAAGCAAAGATTGCTATCTCCAGAACAGTGACTGTTTGTTTCCTACAGAAACTTAGAATGAAAAAAATTGGAACCTGCTGCTGCCCCAAGTGATTTTTTTTTGTTTGCTTGTTTTCCAGATAGGCAACAGCCAACACGTGCTTGCTAAGAGAAAGTGCATCAAGCCTGTATGTAACAGCTCCACTTGAGAAGTGTGTGTTGAGAGTGATTCAGCTTCTAAGTGTGTCATTCTTTGAAACAAATTTGAGTGGGAAACTGAGGATAGAAAGAGGAATCGTTCCTTGCCCAGTGTCAGTCAAGGTTCTATGATGCAAGAGAGAATATTTGGCAGTAATTCTCTGTTACTCAGTTTCTGAGTGCTAGTGGGAACTCTTCCAAAATAAATCTAGTCCAATAGTCTAAATGCCTTATTTTGTAGTTTACTTTCTGTGTGGTTGCTTTTGAATTAGAGTTAATGAATTTCCTACTGCTGTCACAACAGACTTATTTAGAAGAAGACCAAAGAGTTCTAAAGTTTTCAGCCACAAGACACTGCTACTCCATGATCTCTATGGCCCTCTTCACTTGAGTGAATGGTCAAGATAAAAGGAAGTAGTTGGAAGGTTCTTGCCTATTTTCCTGCTCTAAGTAATGTTAAATATATTTGAATTTAATTAAAAATGCTGATAGTAATCCTGGCTTGGACCTCTTTGGAGGAGTAGACTTTGCTGTAAACAGGATAGATGAAAGGAGGAGATCACATAGAGGAGGTCACCAAATACAGCTGGAACAAAGAGCTGGGTTGGGCCCAGTGCAGGAAAGCTGCATCCTGTGTCAGGCACATCTGTCCTTTACAGCACTATGTTCAAAACTCATAGAAGAAAAGGTTGGATTTCTTGACTTTCCTATAGGTGTTTTAGAGGAGGTCGTAGCATCTCTGTGTAGCTGTTTTCATACTCTTAGAATTTTTTTTTTTTAAAGTGCTGTGAATAAAGAAATACTAGGTTTGCTGAGGACACAAAAATTATGACAATGGTGAAAGCTCCTCAAGCAGTTGGTCTTGCAGAGTAATTGGAGGTGATGGAAAGCATCTTGGCACAGAGAAGGAAAGTGGTTTTAAGAGAAGGTAGAAAGTAGAGGTAAAAGCTTTTAATTATGTTCAGTGCACAGGCATAGTCTAGGCCTAAATGTACTTCTCTCAATTCTCAGTTAATTTGATGCTAATATAAGGCTTTTACAGCACCAGGAATAAAATAATTTGTCTTGTTTCTCCAAAACTTGTTCCATTATAATTATTTGCCCACTGTCTCTTCTTACATTCAAACATGACTGTTTGAACGGACTTATAGGACCAGCACAGTTATTATTTCCTAACATGATTTTTTTTCTAACCCTGTTGTAACATTTTGTGTCCTTTCTTCAAATAGTAACTCCCATTTCAGTTTTCATCTCTTTCCTCACTGTAAGTTGTACCAGCTAAAGTAACTTGCAGTAGAACATTCTGTGCTGATGCTTAAATGTCATCACCAAACTTTACATGGTTTATACTGTCATGAAATGAAAGGCATTGGTCATGGGGAGGCATGCTGCTTGGAAGCATTTTCAGATGGAAGGCTTTTTAGGCTCTTCCAAAAGTGAAAGCTGTATTAGCTAATTTTGAAAATACAAAATATATGAATCTTGCATTTGGAACAACTCAAAGCATATATGTATGTAAACCTTGTGGTTTTACATTTTGTCGTGTCTAAGTATGTCATAAAGGTTAGAAATGTGTCACGTGGTCTGGACCTAGCTTCCTGGTAAAGTAATTCTAGTCTGTTTAATTTCACTGGATTTGAAATCGTCAGAATTGAACTGTCTGACATATCCTGGTTTAATGTCCCAGCTACCAGGCTCTTGGCAGTTTTAGGGTCAGGACACTGCATGCTGAAGTGTTTCTTTCCCTCTCCCCCAACTGCTTCTGACAGGCTCTTTTATAAAAAATCAGTAAAATTGCTTCCCCCGCACTTTTTTTTTTTCTTTCTATTTGTTAAATAATCTTGTTTTCACATTATCTCAAGTCAAGGGCTCAAATGTAATATCTATACGGTAAATACAAGTGAACTATTTCTAACTGTTCCTGCTTCACTGAAGTACCTTCAGTGTAGATCATAAGAACAGTGTGAGTTCCCCTTAGAAATTTCAGCAGCTGTTTGACCATGCAACTGATGTTAGAGGGAAGGACAAGAAAATACCCTCCCCCAGAGGATGTAGATGAGTGGCTAGAAGATAATAAATGATACATGGCATTGGCCCAACTCATGTGTTTGTTTTTATTTCTAATATAAAGTATTTAGTGGTTTTTGATATGAAGGGTAACTTGCTAACAACACCATACCTGCTATGGAGATTTCATGAGAAGAAGTTAGTATGATGACCACATTCTGAAGTAGTGATTTCTGCAAGCTGCTGAATGAATTCACATTGATCTTACAGTACTAGAGGATCTATCTTTTGTCATTTGGTAATAGGAGGCCTCTTTCAGCTCCCAGCAGCTTTAACAGAAGGGTGAGCAGGCCCCAGCTATATTACAGATTTGTTTCCATAGGTTCAGTTTACTTTTCTGCTTTTGTTATGTGTCCCCCTGAAACCTGTGTTATTTTGTCTTGTGAACAGGCTGGGAGGCTGTACCTCTCATGACAGTGCAGCTTTTGTGTAGACTATTTAACCTCCTACAAATTTGTTAGTGGATAGCGTGGCCTCCATGGTTAGTTTTCTGTGTCCTCCTTCCCAGCCCCTTCAGAGCCATGTATAGACAATTCAGCTATTTTCTTCTTGCTGGGAGAAATTTGGTTTTGGTGTAAAATAAAGGTGAGAATTTTACTGCTGCTCTACTTCCATTTTTTTTCTTTTTAGGGAAAGAAGTATGTTACAGGTGTAATTTGTTATAGCCTCCATCTCTTTGGACTATTCTCTGAGGTCCTCAGCTTTTCCTGATGAATGAGGGACATGCCAATGTCTTCTCACCAGGATCTCCAGATGGAGTTTCCTGTGCACACTGTAATAAATGAATTTTATGTATGTTTGAATATAACTTGAGTTTATTGTGTAAACTTTAAGATATATTTTATAGATATTTGAATACACCTTATTTCTACATGTGATTTTTTTTTTACATTTCAGAATTGTTTTGTACCTATGAAAAGTGAGCACAAACATTGCCATATATCAGCAGTGCTATCTATCCAAGTGCCAACTTCATTTCATCGGAACACCTGGATTTCCTACATGTTCTTATTACCTGGAGGACTAATTTAATAGATTTTTATGAGTAAAGGCAAATGTTTAGAAAAACTTCTGCTTACCAAATTGGTTTTTGTCTTCCCGCTGCAACTCAGGTGTAGTGCGTTTGCTGAGACCTCTTTTGCTGGATGTCATCCCAAGCGTTCGACAGACCGCTGCCTTGGCTCTTGGGAGGCTTGCTGATTATGACATGGAGCTGGCAGAGGCAATCGTGAAGGCAGGCATTCTTCCACAGCTCATATGTTCATTGCCTGAGGAGAATGTAAGGCATGATTGTTCTTTTAAGTAATAAATTTTTTAACTATTATACAGGGAAAGGGAAATCTTTCTGTATCAGCATCTGCTGTTATTCTAATAGGACATTAAATGTATCAAAGTCAGAGCATCATGTGAGTTTGAACCCCTGAGAGATCACTGTGTACTGTATGCCCAAGTCTGACTTCAAATAGGCTTGACTTTAAAATATTGTATTACCATTTAATGGACTATAGGAAATACATTCATTGCACTATAACATTTTTAAAATGTTGAGTGATGCTTTGTAAAAGGTTCCTCTTCAAAAAGGAGACAGTTTGGTAGCTGTGGTGGTAATGGACTACGTTTTGTCCCTCATACCAGACACGTGTAAAATACCTATAAAACCCCTGAACTTCGGTAATGAAATACTTTGTATCTCCAAACAAAGGCCTTTGGAAATCTGTAGTATGAGAAATAACAGACTTCTGACACAGGAAAATATATGGAGAGGTTTTCATCTTCATATTTGTCAAAACCAAACAAAGTACAGTTACAATTGCAATGCAAATAAATCTTTTGGTCTCTTTCACTCCCTTCCTAACATTTTTCTTCAAGCTCTGTGTCTCTTTCAACTTTGATTTTTCAAATGATGCTAACCCAGATTAACAGAAATACTTTCAAATAAAGTTCCTAACAGCTGGAAACTGATAGCCAAAAGGTTAAGTGTACTGATATCACAACCATACTTATGTTGCAACTTTGACCGAGGAAAAGTAAGTTTTCAATGGAAATATAATTTGGAAAACCATATATTTTCTTTTTCAGTCTTTTGAGGAAAACAGATGTAAATGTACTCATTGTATACTTTTTGCACGTATAGAATCATTGCCTATACAATTAAAACTGAAAAAGAAAATGCTAAAGAAAAACTTTCATGGCAAATACTGGTATAGTACGACAAGAAAGTGATGATTTTAATTAGACAAGGTTATAAGCATTTTGGTTATTTTATTTCTCTTTTTAACGGAAGATGCGGAACAAAACTCTACCCACTGTTGGTTTGAATACTACTCCTGCTACAACTTGAAACCCTCACTAAATTAGCTTGAGTACCTAGAGACAGAGTAATTAGGGGAAGCAACATCAGGACCTGTGTGAGGTTATGGAAAGCCTACTATGCCTTGGTGACTGAGGGCAAGTGAAAGAAACTCAGCCAGTTCATGGAGAGTTTAGCAAGCAGACAGTTTCACTTCACACAGGCAAAATAACCTTTTCCATTCCACTCTTTACTGTATCAACATCTGTATTTAAGGATGAGATTCTTTGAGCACACAATGAATACTGTTTCTACTAATCTATGGGGAACAGTCACAGGGTAACATCCCAGATCAATGTTTTATCAATTAAACAGAGCAAAATTCAGTTTTACAGCATGTTCTGACTATGCCTGTGAATATGGTTTGTTTGTGAAGAATGTGTTTTGAATAATAAAAACAAAGAAGTGTTTTTCTTTGCCAAGAGCATAATTACTTAAAAGAAACAACATACCCATTTTTGTACAGACATAGACTTACGTAAACAAATATGGCTCTGTCAAGTTCAGCAAAACTTACATTATCTAGGGATTTGACCATTTGTCTCTACTGTTTCCCTTAATTTCTGTTCCCCCTAAATGAGGTTTAATGCTTTGCTTGTAAATTATGTTTAGTGTAAGGTCTACCTGCTTGTAGACCTTAACTTAGAAACCTGAATTTTTGACATGGGAATTATATCAGTACTGGTAAACTAAGGAAGGTGAGGCCATGTGTTGGAGCTCTGAAAGATGACTGTGCTCAGTAATTAGTAGCATGCTCTCTGATGTGGTTTTAGCCAATGCCAGCCATCAAACTGCTCAACAATGCTTGGACATGGTTTAAGGGATAGCACAAGGCAGGAACAGTTTCCAGTAGCATAGATGAGGCCATTGTACTTTGAGGAAGGAGGAGTTTAGGGGGATGGATGTGTTATGCTGTGTCACCTTCCTTTAGGGCCAGGGAGTGGGCCTGGGTACATTTTATTTCCTGAGGGGCCATTGCAGATACTGTTCTGTTGTCATATCTTAGTGCTTTAGATCAGGCTTTTGAAGGTGTTTGGGTACCTTACAGGATGCACAAAAGCACTCACATGGCTCTTTGTTTTTCTGGACTTGATCCAGAAAGGATGTGGGCTTTGCATTGTTTAAATTTTGGGTACCCTGACAGTAGAACTGCGCTGTAAAGTGCCCAGGCTCCTGTGCAGAGCAGGGGAGAATCAAGCATCTTGGGATGAGATCAAAGCCAGCTGGCATATGGAGAGAGAGCCCTCTAGAGCTTGTCCATAGGGATCATCTGTCAATGGCCAGGCTGGAGGGCATACTCCAGGCACATAGACATAGCTGCTGGTTACTGGTGTCCCCACAAATTTGTCCTTCACGAGGGAGGGGGGAACTGTCTTTTCCACAACATGGTTTTCTCTGGCCAGAGTACTTTAACTGGGCTCTGGATTTGAAAATGTAAGGCAGTAGAAGAAATTTAATCTTCAGCATACATATCCTGATGATGGTTATAAAACTGCAGGAGGAGACTGAAATGTGGCTTTTTGAGGAAAGACTTAACTGTGCTTTTAGAAGAAATCACCACTGCAGTTTGCCTGGGAACCCCATGCTGTGTGCAGTGTCATGTATTACATACGTACTGAAAGCATTATTTGGTCCAGCACTGAAGGAGATGGACAGAATTGAGACAAGAGCTTAGACTTCATGTGCTCATATAACAAAAGGGCCAGGGTGCTTAGTCTGTTCAAATTGAGTTTTTTCTGGATACAGTCAGGAGTAAAATTTCAGGCTGATTGATCAAAATGGAGGGTTATTCAGTATTGGGTGTTGGTGAGATAGGTTTTCAGTATCCTAGCTGGGGGTTTTAGGCAGTATTTAGGCATTGCAGGATTCAGATCCTAAACTCTTTTATTGGATCTAATTCTCTATGTCTCAGTTTCCTATTTGCAAATGTAAGTAGCGTTTTCTCATGGAGATGTTGTGAGGGTATCAATTTTATAAAGTGTAAAACCTTGGAAGTGTTACAGGTGGGTAGAATTATTTTAGGAGCTTGCCCTGCATAACCTGTGTAATCTGGTTAAATATGTTGAGCTATTGTTTTTTCAGCTCTTGTTGTTCACTACTCACTTAAAAGAAAAAGACTTACCTAGACTAGTTTTTTCCCATATCCTTCTAGCTCTCTCATTTTTTCTGTTTGTTTATGCACTTGCTGCAGATTTTATATTGTGAGCTGTCCCAAAGAACTGTAGGTTCATTGTTTGTGTGATGTCTAGAAGTCCTGATTTGGATCTGTATGAGATACTGGTGCTACTAAAAAAGTCTAATTTAGGCATGTCTGTACAATGTTATGCTTTGAACTTCTTAATGTTAGTGAAAGTTTGTTTGTTTTATTCTGATTTGTCTAGCGTTACTACAAGAAAGCAGCTGCATTTGTGCTAAGAGCAATTGCTAAACATTCTCCACAACTAGCTCATGCAGTAGTTCAATGTGAAGCACTGAAAATGCTGGTGATTTGCTTGGAGGATTTTGACCCTGGAGTCAAAGAAGGTGCATCTTGGGCACTTGGGTATATTGCCCGCCACAGTGCAGGTAACAAGTTTCATGTGTGTTGTCCTTTAGCCTAATGTCATGTGATAATAATAAATAAATAATAAATAAATAAATAAATAAATAAAAAATAATAATAAATTGTGTTATTTTGGTGAACAGAACAAGATGTTTTTTCTTCTCTACTGTTACAAAATTTTAAACTTGGGATAAAATCCTAGTGTAACTGTACGATTCCAACAATGCTGTACCTTTTTGTGGGAAACTGGCATACCTGACACCAGCAGTGCCCAGTTATGAGAGGTGCTTTAAGAGGAGATGTGTTGAGCCCATGGCCAGAAAAGGACACTCTGCTTTATTCCTCTTCATGAAGAGATTTCTGAATCTTTATATATTGTGTCGGTGTTACTGCAAAACCAGGTTTCTTTTTCTTGACATTAGTTCTTCTTTTATATACATAGTTGAAAGGAGAAACCTAAGAAGAAGCAAGTTTCATTCCATTTACAGTAGTGTTTGCAGGATAAATAGACCAAATTTATTGCAGTATGTTGTCATTAGCCAGTGGACCACACTACTCTCTGAGAGTCAGGAATAGATCCTAGGAATCCAATATTGGACAGTTCACTGCTGTCTCACAGGCAGTTGTATAACTCACTGGTGGTGTCATGTTCCTATTTAAAAGCTGATCCACGTGGCTGATAGTTCTTTTACCAGCTATTTATATAGTTCAAGTAAAAGTTTAGACTGTGAATGAAAGAACTGAGGGAGGAAACAGCTAGCTGGAAGTGGTGGGAAAAGTGGTTAGTGTTTGTATTGTTCAAAGTTAAATTAATTTTAGGATCATAACATTAAGTCATGGTTTTATATTTGGTTTTGGCTCTAAAATGTGCATAGACTGATTTTTAAAGTGATTTTCTTTGTTTTTTAATCAATACAGAATGTTGGAGTGCAGAAGTCATGGGGAATTCCCCTTTCCCACTTAGAGGGTTAGCTTACTGGGACAGTCTCCAAAGTTGCTAGCACCTTTCTAAGAGACTGCATTTTTTGGGGAACAAATTAATTCTTGGGATACCTCTCTGGTAATGATCTTTTATCGTTTGATCATCAGGGTTGAATTCCACCCTTGGTGGAAAATAATTGTCCTCCCATCAGAAAGTTATTTATTTAAATATCAAAGGCATTAATTTGTATAAATGTGTGTAGTGTGTGTGTATGACTGTGTTACTCTTAACATAAACATTTCTGCAGTTTTGTTATGTCACTAAATCAATATTGACTCACTTCAATTGCCCTTCATGCTGTTCACTCTGACTGTTCACTGCTGACTGAGCTTTAGGGTGATCCAGTTCACTCTGTGACAGCATTGTCTGCAAAGATGGAGGTGATGTGGGGGTATGGAAGACAACAAATTTCTTGTACAAATTTTTATTCCATGGTTATGAATAATTTATTTGCTGATGGTGAATGGGTGCATACTTTATGTCAATTTGCAATGACAATAAGAACAGCATCCTCAGAAATTAGGTTGAAATTGTGAATGTTACCAAGCTGCAAGCAGATAGACAGATCGCTAGATGTAATCAGTAAAAACAATCTGAATGCCAACAAAAGCCCACCAAAAGACCCCTGAAAAAATTGCTCAGGTACAGCCAATTTAGAGGGTTTATCTGCCTCTATAACACAGTCACAGGATGTCTCTAAAATGATTATTGAAAGTAGAGGAGTTATACTGAAAAAAGATTGCTCTGTGCATCACATGTTTCTTACACAGCTACAAGCATGCCTTTGCAGCATAATATTGTTGGAGATGGGATAAAGAGATAAGAAAAAGTCTTTCTATCCCTTTTCTCTATCAATAGATGGTGTTTGATGTTCAGGAAACTCTGGATTAGAGTGACATGCTCCTATTGACAAAGTTTTGTGGTTATGATTTTCTGTCATTGACTGTCTATGGACACATAATGCAGCTTTAACTTTAAAAACAGAGCTGGGTGTGAAATGGTTTCCCCCAGCCACAAAAGGTTTTTCGGTTTCAAAAATTGTTACAGTTCTGGACTGGGACAATATTAAGACAAGTCTTTTTATCTCTCCTAAAAAGTTTGGGGGGTAGGGAGATTTGTTTGCCCCAGCAAGACAAGTTCAATAATTAGGGCATATCTTTGAGATTAAAGTCCTGGTTTGTTTTAGGCAGGATCTGAACCTCTGTCTTTGTGAGTGCAGTCAAAGGTTCCTGGCATTCAGTGATAACTGTTTGCAATGGTGAGGGTCTCTTTCCTTTTAATCAGAAATTGCATCCATGACCCAGTAAAGATACTAAGAACTGCAGTGTTTTTGAGAAAAATTTTGAGAAAATTGAGAAATTTCCATTTTGAGAAATTGAGGCTTCCCCCCACCCCCTGATGAAAACACTGTCTGCTTAGCAAGTTCTATACTGACTTCATGCAAAAATCTCTTAAAATGCAATTCTTCCATGAACAGAAGGCCTGTGAGATTTTAGGTAAAGACAAATGTCTCATGAGGTTTCAAGATGCTAGAAATCTTTCCAGGTCAGATTCCAAAACTACTCTTGCAGTTCTGCTCTTTCTTTCCCTTTGAGCTGAGTTTCAGATACTGATCTTACTCCAAAGTGTGCAAATCAACGTGCTGTGATTTTGCCATTCATTATTTCTGCTATTTGTGTTTAGAAAGAAGTGTAAAGTGTTTGAAATGTCATAAATAACCATCAGGTCCATGAAAAATATTTTGTAACATTTTACTTATACCATATTCAGTTAAAGTGCAAAATTGTTTTCTTTGAAGTATGCAAATAATTTGGACTTCTGTTTTCTTTGTCTGTATTAAAGGTGTAGTTTATTAATTGTCTCATACCTACTTCAGTATATTGTAAATTGGTAGGAAAACAAAAATAAGCAACACTGTTTATACTGAAGTGTATTGCTAAGAGCAGAGTTTTGCTAATTTTCTGTCATACAGTCGATCATAGCTCAGCTTAGAAGGGACCTTGGGAGATCTCTAGTCCAACTTTCTGCTCAAAGCAGTGTCAGCTACAAGAAGTGGTTCCTCAGCTCTTCAGTGATTTGAGTCTAACCTCCATCCTCCTGATGAAAGGTTTTCCCACTGGTTCAGTGGAATCTTCAGCACTGTAGTTGTAGTGGCCTGCATAAACCTCTGATTTTGAAGTGCAGCCTTTGAGCTACTTGTGGGAATTAGAGTCTTTCTATGTGGCCATAACATGATCACACAGTCCTCAGAAAAATACAGTATTGGTGGTTGTTTTGGTCAAAACCTGTTGTTTCCTGTGGAGGCACCTGCTACCACAGCAAGGTCTGTTTGAGAGCCCTGGTCTCGACTGAAACTTGCATTTCCTTCCAACCAGGGTGTTGCTGCTGCTCTACTATGGGAGTATTGTATATTGTCAATATAATATTGAGCTGATTTTCTTTCTCTGGGGACAACCTGGACATTTTCTCACCTTCATCTTTTTTATCCTCATCTGTTTTTTGAAATCCATACTATTATTGCCAATGTGTTAATATTAGTAGGTTGTTTTTTCAACACCTTAAACTAGCTTAAAATAACCCTGTAAGACTTCACATTGTTTTTAGTGGGTATATAGGTAGGATCTTGACTCCACTTTGTTGGCTTTTCCTCTTCCTGATCATATAAACTCATGACAAATCTTCAACTTATTTTGATTAAATTTCTTCATCCCTGATAAGTACTTTTGTGTTTTGTATTTCTATTTGAACTAGAACTGGTGGCATCTCAGACTCCAAAATCTGTTTTTATTAACCTTTCTTCTACATCATTTGAGTCTTGTCTGCAGTATCTCCAGTTGCTAAAATCTTCCTCATGTAGATCAGGGTGAAAGTGATTAATTTATGGTCAGTTTTGAGCCATAGTTCTCTTGTGTCTGAACATGTGGAGTTCAGTTTTCTGTTTACACTCACACAGGGAGAAGTTCAGCTTTATCACTGTGTACTTAGACAAGTTCCTTAAGTTGTACCCCAATGTGAGTTCCAAGCCCGTGTTTCATAACCTTCTGTAGAATTAAGTGAGATTCATGCACTAGCTTTTCTATGCTGTCTTTCTCCTCTGCAGCTATGGGTCTTGTCTTTGCCCTTATAATACAGCCTTGATGTTGTATTTGGAAGAGTATTTTTGTAATTTGTTTCAGTTATTTTAATTTTTTCTGACTGAATATTTGGTTTTAAAAATTTAATATTGCCAAGTTTGTTTTCGCTTCTAACTCCTTCTCAGTCTAATTTTTTTCCTCTGTGTTTCTAATTGGATGGCAAAGTTTCATGGTATATAATCTCCATTAAAGGTGTTCTACAAGTACGAAGATTAATCAGCCTTTTCTTGAGGAAAAAAAAATTGCAATTTATAATAGAATCATTAATACTTAGAATTGTAATTTTGGACTGAATTTTCAGGGAAACATGATGGGAAGTACTGTATTTCCTTTCTTCCCTGCCTCAGCTTTTCTGTTTTCCTGACAGTCCATTTACGACTTGTCTGTCTTGACACATGGTCCAGCCCTCCATGTGGTAAGTTATTAGCCATGAACCTTATAAACACCACTGGAAGAAAAAACCATTTAATTACCCATGACCAACAGTAACCATCAGTATTTAAATGATATCAGACTCCTAACAGCAAGAGCTGATCTAAATTGAATCAGATTTAGTTTGCTCTTTTGAAATAACTTTTACAGTTACTTTTGCATGCCTGAGTGTAGCTGTGACCTGAAAGTATTGCTCTTTCTTTCCCTGCTGGAACTTCATGATTTTAACTCATAAGACATGAAAGAAGCCCATTCTTCTAGCACTGTGTCCTTCTTGACATCAGATTCTTGATTTGAGCATTTCCCAGCAGACTGTGGGCAATGGAGCTGGTTGGTCTGAAGTTCTGAGGCACAGTTGGAGAGGTTAATCTGGACTGTTGGTCAGTAGGTCACCAGGTATTCCACTTGGTCAGTGCTCAGCAGCAAAACACAATCTGAGAAGAATCTGAGCATGGCTTTTCCCATTAAAAAAAAAAAAAAAAGATTGTAAATTTATTAGCTCCTTTTCAGATTTGTTTTTAAATATTAAATAGTTCATTTCAGATTTTTAAAACTGAAGATATGGCATTCAAGTTTTTTTTAAATGTTATGATTTGTGTATTTTGAGGATGCATGCACTACATTTTCAATCAAATATTTATTTGAAAAATGAACTTTGTAGAGTTAATTTTACAGATTCACAGAATGTTCTGAATTGGAAGGGACCCACAAAGATCATCGAGTCCAGCTCTTAAGTAAATGGCCTGTACAGGGGTTAAACCCACAACTGTGCCATTATTAGCACTATGCTCCATTCAACTAAACTAATTTCAGGGTATTGTTTAAAAATTACTGCATGATTTATTTTTTTGATGTAATATTTATATTTATATACTCTAGCCAACTAAGCTAATTTCAGGGTATTGTTTAAAAATTACCGCAAGATTTAATTTTTTTGATGTAATATTTATATTTTCTTTAAAATATTTTATCATAAAATAACATACAGCGTAAATATTTGACTTATCACATGTATTGCAGTGTGTGGCTATAACTCACTAATTGAAAACCAATCTGGTCTGGAACATTATTTGGATATTAACAATGTAATGATGACATGACTTACAGATTTCATGAAAAACTATATTAGTCTATGTATATTTAATGAAGTATGCTGTATTTTTCTTAGTATGAAAATCTCTTTATGGATGGACTATAAATCAAAAGCTAAGTTAGAGTCTTGAAATACAACAGCCATATGTTGCCATGGTACTGTAAGTCAAGATAAATGTTAAAGATAATAATGGATATGCATAATAAGGTGTAGCAAAACTGAAGGAAGAACCTAATAGATTATTGACTCCCCTATGGTTTTTACCACTTTTTCAACACTATTTTAAAATAGCACAGCTTGGTTATAATATAAATTTTGCTTCTGATATCCAGTAATTCTCGTTTTAGAACTGTGATTAATGCTGCATACACAGAGAGAGCTAATGAATTTCTAATAGTGTAATTTTTGTCCATGTCAGCTAATCACATGCTCAGATTTTTTTTGTTGTTTTTTTTTTTGTTTAAGGTGCAGTTAGTTAAGGATATTGTGCTAATCTCAGACACACAATGTCACTGATGATATTTCTCGTTTGTCTAATTGTGTATGATAACATTTTCTTGTCATTAAAGTATAAATTCTGTCTCATCCCATGTAGCAAAGACTAGTTTTGATCAGCAAGTTCCATTTTTGCAATCTTTTATGTAAGATAAATATTTTATGTGTGTTTTTTGTATTTTTGTTTTTGGCATTTGATCTATGCTAATATCTGCTTATCATTTAAAGAGGGTAAAATGCTCTCTAATTAGCTGGTTGATAAAATTTTGGTACTTTGGCTTTCTGTGTTGTTGTTAGCCATGCATAAAATGCTTTCCTATTGATCAGTGTAGAATAGCCAGGGTTTAAACAGCTGACATCTGCTTACTTTAAAAAAAGAAAAAGAAAACAGAATAACAAACCATTTCAGCCTAATCTACCTCAAATGTGTGCATGTAAATGGGGGTCCATCTATTGACCTGCATTCTTTTCAGTTGTGGATTGGTCCACACGGTTTATGAAACCAGGAGGGCTGATTTGAAATGCAGATGTCGAGACAGTGAACTACACCCTCCCCTTTTTCCTTTGCTGTATCTGTCAGGGTGAAAAATGGCTTGCACAAGGGTCAGTCACCCATACTCACTTAATTACTTTCCTTGGACCTACAGAACTGTCACAAGCTGTGGTGGATGCAGGCACTGTTCCTCTTTTAGTGCTCTGTATCCAGGAGCCAGAAATTGCTTTGAAAAGGATTGCTGCTTCAACTCTCAGTGATATTTCAAAGCATTCTCCAGAGTTAGCACAGACAGTAGTGGATGCAGGAGCTATCGCTCACTTAGCTAAGATGATCCTGAACCCTGATGCTAAACTGAAGGTACATTTAATTTTTTTTAAAATCTCCATTATACCGGTCATTACTTGAGATTGAATCAAAGACACGGATGTGCAGATTTATTTAGAAGCTCTTGGTTTGGGTATTACAAAATGTAACTATGTAGTTAGTGACAAAGAGTTCTGAACATATTTACAAATTTAGCTACTGGATATAAACTGCAGTTCTGTGAGGATTAGCTAAACTAATCCTTAAAGTGAGTAGTATGGGGTTTTTTAGAAATATATAGTATATGAAGAATGTGACAGATACTTTTAATAGATAAAATTTGCACATTTCAGTTACAAAAAAGGTTTTGCATACTAAAGATTATACGATAAGCCAGTTAATAGTGAACTTATTGTATTTTAGAATGTACTATCTGATGTGAATCGCTGTTGTCAAAGGTTTAATCACTAGCATTTAATTGACAAAAAAAATTGATTTTTATTATAAATTTTCTGTCTAAATCTACCAAACAGAAGACAACATAGAAATGCCACAAAAATGTCTTAATATAAATCTGACAGAGCCAATTTATGTAAATAAAAATACATTGTATAGCTTTTACTGAATTTTAGATTGCAGTTTTAAATGGTGTTTATATATGTATTTATTTTTTAAAATACATACAAGCTTGAATGGGATAAAACAAAAGAGAAACTTTTATTCAGGAACCAGCGAATGTTCTGTGCCATTATATTTGTGCATGAATTGACTCAGTGAATTGTAAAATAGCTGTAATTGTTTTCCCTATCCCGCTTTGTTTTCCTTGATGCAATAGATTTTTGTGTGCAGGGGTAGTGTGTGTTGTTGAATGTTTGTATACTATTGATTTTATAACAATTTTTGTTTACTAGCGTCAGGTGCTGTCAGCTCTAAGCCAAATAGCAAAGCATTCAGTGGATCTTGCAGAGTTGGTGGTTGAAGCAGAAATTTTCCCAGTTGTGTTCACATGCCTGAAGGACTCAGATGAATATGTCAAGAAAAATGGTGCAACTTTAATTAGAGAGATAGTAAAGCATACGCCTGAGGTAAAACCTTGAAAATGCAAATACAAGGTCATATCATTAGATTTTACACTTTAAATAAAATACAGGATTATTCTGTCATTTGCTTTTCGAAAGGGAGGGCAAATGGCTGTTTGGCATGTTCATTGGAAAATATGGAAATGCTTGCTGATATTATGAGATGTGTATTGAATATGAATTGGGTTAGGAAACTGGGAATCATAAAATGTATACCTAGCTACTTCATTCTGTGAGATATCAGCACAGAGAGGGAGTTCTTGGCTGACAGTACTGTCAGTCCTAGATATTAAAAATATTATGAGAAAAGCCTCGCAGAAGTCACGATACCAGCTAATAAATTGCAAGATCATCCTTTAACAATAATAGATGGTGTGTGTCTTTTGAAAAATCTTCAGGGGGGCTTGGATCACATTTTAATTATTTTTCCAATGACAGCGAAGGTCAAAAATTTTCTTATTTATTATTAACCTGATGGTAACTTGAGTCTGTAATTTGAGTTTGAGCATTTACAGTGTTTTTGCCCATAGGAACGTGGGGATGTTTGGCAAAGTCAATACAAAATAAATAGAAAAACCATGTAATTATAACTATGTTAATCTGTCAGACCACAGAGATAATTAAAAGGCTCTAAATATGACTTTGGGATGAAATATAAGCCATGTATTTGTGGAACACACTAATGCTGAGCATAGTAATTTCAAAATCATGATACTAACTTAACAACTGAGAAGTGTTTAAACATGAATATTGTGCAGTTTCTTCAGCCTTCCAGTCTTTAATCTGGTGATAAAAGTTTATAGTCTTGGCACATTTGCTGCTTTCTCTTTGTACCTCATGGGGAATGCAACTTCACTTCCTCAAAAAAGTAAAGGATTTCTCATTATCTAAAGGGCGCCCTAGAGTCAGAAGCTAGGAGAGAACAAACTCAGGATTGCAGGTACAGTCAGAAAAGATGCTCCACCAGTTCCTCCATGCAAGAGGAACTGACTGTGTTAGCAGCTCTCCAAAGGAGCAGTAGAAATATTTGGTGACTCCCAGTGGGAAGTCACAATCCATGTCTGACTTCAGAGTGACAGAGATGACTGTCCAGCTCTGGGAACTCTATTTGAGCAGCACATGTTGCTCAAACAGGCTGGCAAATGGCATTTCTAGAGAACTTGGCTGTGTCATTTGACTCATGGCTGTTGGATCTCAGTGCCCTGTCTGCATATGCAGTGAAATTCATGTGCAGGTCAGCAGCAGAGGGACTCAGAGCGAGGGCTGGGGGACACGGCAGGAGCTCTGCACATCCGGCTGCACAGGGCTGTGTCCAGATGTAGGACTTGGTTGCCACTGGCTGTAATTCACAGTCATGTGAACAGATTTTCCTAAGTACTAACTGAAAATTTCACCTGGCTATTTCATGAAGAAAACAATCCCCTTTTAAAGGCTCTAAGACAAAGGTATATTTCATATTCGCAGAAATCAACTGGATTGGGAATTGACATGCTTCAGTATTGTTAATTTAATTTAATTTGGATTTTTAAGAACATGTTCCTTTTGCTTTGGAATCTGTTGGGAGAATAGGATATACCTAAAAAAGTGAAGAAAATAATAATAATATTAAATAATTTAAATTTCTATGCATTATTTATATCATACATATTCTTCTGCTGTCCCTCAAGTGATGTGAGAAGTTTGCTTTTGGTAGAAACCCACGTTGCATAGCTTGATTATAATTTATAAGCAAAGCTATGTAATTTGGTGTTCTGGGGCAGACTCACCCATCAAGTGTGTTCCCTGGACACTTCCCTCAGAGCATGCTGCCATGGCAGAATGGTGCAGCCCAAGTCAATTTTGCAGATCCAGAACAGTCCTTGGCTTCATGCCTTGGCATGAGGATCCACAAAGGATTTTATGCCACAGAGGTAATTTAGAATGGTGAGAGGAGGAATGGGCATTTCCCTCTGTCACTGCACAGACCATAGGATGTTAGTTTGGGAATGAGGGGGCACTAGGATGAAACAGTATCTGGATCAGTAGGTGCATCTTCAAAATCAGTCATGTGATAGGCTGTTATTTGCACATCTCTCTGGTGTGTGATGATGGAGTTGAGAATACATCATTCCATGCTGCACAGCATCAAGGATTCAGAACCCTAATTTCCTTGCAGTAAAGTCAATCAAACACAGTAGCAGATTAGCCTCAATCCTGAAAACTTGATGCTGCACTTAGCTCCCAGCAGTCTGTATGATACATCACTTTTATTCCAGCTTTATTTTGTAAAACAGGAGCAACACATTAAAAGGTTTCTCTGACATGGTTCTTTATGCCTGTTGATACTTCACAGTATATCTAATCTCTTGTGTTTATCTTTTCAGCTCTCACAGTTTATAGTAAATTCAGGTGGAATTGCTGCTGTGATTGATTGTATTGGCAGCTGCAAAGGGACTGTCAGACTGCCTGGCATCATGACACTTGGTTATGTGGCGGCTCATTCAGAGAACCTGTCAATGGCAGTGATTGTCTCCAAGGTTAGCTATCACTTTGTTGTCTTCCTGTAGTTCTTCAGCAATATTCTTTGCTACAGATACAAACTAACATAGGCAGAAAATGTATTTTGTGACAGGATTATATACTGGCTCTTGATGAATGCACTTTCTCCTAGTATTGCTGCTTTCTATGACTGAAATTATGTGGTGACCTGATGAAAGGGTGTCCTCATGGTGTTGAACCTTTTACAAAACCTGTAAAAGGTTTGTGTTGCAATTGCATCAGTACAGAAATAAATTTTCTCTAGTCTGCTTCCTCTTAAAATGTATATTTGTTACTGCATAGAAAGCTTCTTTGAAACAGCTGTTTAATGGCATGTTCTTCATTGTACTAGTGTGACCCTGCTAGTACTGCTAGAGTATCTTGCAACAGCAATCTTCAGACTTGAAAAGACTTCAGTTTCTAATGTAGTGTAGTTTGATTCAGTTGTGCAAGTGACATTTCAAGTGAGTAAGTTATACATTTTCAGTTTAAATAAATTCTACTGGGCAATGATATAGAAGAGGGAGAATTTGCAATGTTTGCAATAGGTGAAATTAGTACCTGGCTTAGTAGTCTGATGTGAATAATATTAACTAATGACAGAAGGAAGGAAACAATTTCACTAACATTTTTGACCCATTTTCACACTATGTCAGTCATTTAAAATCTAAGAATGGAGCAACAAAACAATACAAACAAAGGAACAGAAATGTCTTCTAGTAGAAATGCAAGCTGAAAAATGGAAGTTGCTGTAACATAGTGTAGTATGCAGGGAAAGTAGGAATGATCAAAAATTGCTCTTCTGTATTTTAAAATTAAAGAAATAGATGCTTTTTTTGCCATCTCTGGAGGCCCTTCTTCTCTGGATGTGTCTGTCTTTCCACTTTCAGGGATGCCTAGAGCAAATATGCTTCTGCTGTTGAGTGCTTGACATTAAGTGGGATGAAACCAGGATTAAGTTCTGGAGGAAGCCCCTAAGTTAGATTTTTGAAGAATAGTAATGATTCCTGTCATAACTGAATGGAACTGCTGGGAGAGCTGTTGCAGGGATCTGGGCAAACTTTGATGAAATTAAATATGTTAATGAATGATCCAGAAAAGAAATAATAATGAACCCTAATAAACGCAAAAACCGTTAAAGAAAAACTGCTTCAGGGGAAATTAAGCTTGTGGAGTGGTACATAGTGCTGAGGACAGGGCTTGGTAAACTGGAACCATTTGAAAGAAATGCACTGTGACATAACCATCTGCAGTTAGACACTGATGATGTTATGATGTAAAGTGATAGTTCCATTCCATGGTGCTCTAACCTGGAAAGGATGAATTTTGAACAATGATTTTTGGGATCATAGTGGACAAACACTTTATTGTGTGTGTACTGTAATGCAGTGGCAAAACTCCCAAGATTTAGTCCTTTGTGGTATGAAAGAGTAGAAAATGAAACATTATTGGAAAAGAGAATTTAATCTATTTTTTGTAAAAATATATATAGTTCCACTGTCTGTATCTTGTGGATAAAATCCAAAAGAACAAAGCAGAAAACTAGTAAAGAGTAAAACCAGTAAAGAGTAAAAAAGAATTCATGGGATGGAGAAAAAGGTTTTTGGGATAGAGGTTTAGTAGTCTTTCTTTACCTTAAGTAACATGAAATGTTTCCTGTTGGAGTGTTTTGGCATAAAATACCAGCTAGTAAATAGTTGTGTAGAAAGTGTAAAGACCCTGAACTGGAGCAACTTTAGTAACAGCTAGATGTGAGATCTCCATCTCTTGATGCCTGCAAATTAAGAGTTGAAACCCTTCCTGAAGTAATTGGGTGAGTCAAACATGAACTACTGGCCTCAAGAAGAGGTTGATCAGTTGAAATTTATTGCTGTGGGTACTAAAAAGGAAAGACTCGGTGATTGAACCCTTCTAGTCTTAAACTGATTTTGTAGAATCACAAGCACTCAGATTCTCTTATTTTCAGTGTGAGAAAAACTGCCGTGTTTACTCAGTACAGCCAGAATTATGTTGTGTATTCTTCTAATACCTTAAATTTGCGTGTTCAAACTGCTTTCTATCTTAGAACACTGAATCTATTTCTTTTTAGCTATATTTATTAAGATTTATTAAAAATTTTTGCAAATCATGATGCTGTAAAAATATGACACCACTAGCATGCCTTCTCTTGTAGCTCTTTTTTAGAAGAGTGTAAATAGAGAAATATTTCTATCTATATCTGTTTCGCATTGTCATTCCCTGGTCTACATTTGTAAAGGTTGTGCTTTTGATTAATGCTACAGGGAATATCACCACTGAGTGCCTGCTTGATAGAAGAACATGAAGATCATATTAAGGCAGCAGCTGCTTGGGCCTTGGGACAGATTGGAAGACATACTGTTGAGCATGCACGTCATGTTGCAGTAGCAAACGTGCTGCCCACACTGCTCGATATCTTTATGGACACAAGCAGCTCAGAAGATCTTAAAATAAAAGCAAGTAGATTTGTAGTATGGTATATTAATTGTAATCAAGAGGTTTAAGTGCTTAAAAACTACTAAATTATATGTGTTTTTAGTGATGTTCACTGAGTCACAGCTTTCCTGGGTGCAGAGCGTCTGAAGGCTGTGTCATTTATTAGGGGACTGGCTGGTCCTAATGCATGTGCATATGCTGTATACCAAATCATATGCTACAGTCACCACAGTCTAATCCCTTATTTTTTTCCCAGTTTAGATCAGAGTTGCACAGACCCGTAAATGCTGTAATTTCTTGTGACTCATTTCCAATTATCCACTTCTTTTTTTGCAAGTATAAGCTCTTGTAGAAAATATTACAGTCCTCGTGATAATTTTGCCTACATTTTTATGATTATAATAAAACTGTAACAGCTAATCAAGGCTCTGCTCTTTAAAACATGCAACTGCCCATGTTTAGGGCCTTTCCTTGTGTGGGAGCTAGTAGAGTTGCAGTTTAGTAAAGTGTATTTCTGAGTAACAGTAAGAGTGCAATAGGACAGGATATGATCTCCCATGTTGCACTATGCTGCTGTACATTCCACTGAAATACCACATTCCAGATTTGTAAAGTAACTTCTATAAAGTAATTTCCAGTGGTCTCAAAAATATTGAAGCCAAGTTAGCTGTACCTGTAATCCTGCCCGAGAAGGTCACTACTGCTTGTATCAGTCAACATTGAGTTTGTTTTCAGAAATGTGCACCAATGCAAATTATTTCACTCTCTCTTTTCCCCCTTGCCTGGACAGTACTGTACTTTGCTATCCCAGACCAGCAGCTTCTCCTAGTAAGCCACTTCTAAAATACAATCTTTTAAAATGTGTTTTACTCTAACTTTTCTTATTATATTAGAGTACTTCAATTTACTTAAAGAGTCTACTCCAGCTTTCATTACAGTGAAAGGAAAATTGCCATTACTTTGACCATAGATAACATAATAATAATATGATGTACTGTAGGTTTTGAGGTTTAATAAATGTAAGTAGAGAATTGATTCTTCATTAAGTGACCTGATAGATATCATAGTTTCTATTCAGAAATTGCTCATTGAAAATTCTGACCAATTTGCTTTTTTGATCAGACTTCAGTGATATATATATGAATTCTTGTTGTTTTCATTGGTATCTTACTAGAGAAAGTTTGTTTTGCATTTCAATAGACTAAGAAAGCCTTAAAGAACATTCTTCAGAAATGCACATATCTTGCAGCACTTGAACCACTGCTTCATGACGCCCCTCCCAACATTCTGAAGCATGTTATTGCACAGTATAGTAAGGTAAGAAAGAAAAGGCTCTGCTTGGTGAGTAATATGTTCTTTGCTAATTTTTTCCCATTTAGCAAGGAAGTTATCTTTCCAAAGAAGTCAATCTAAAGGTGTCATTGTTTTCTCAGGATCCTTAAACATGCCTTTCAAATGCAGTTTGAATCCTGTCCTTTTGTCTAATACAGCTGGATACTGTTTCATTTGGAATCTGCCATAATTCATCCTAAGACTGAGAAAACAGTTTCTTATAAGCAAGGTGTTTTTTTCTTCCTTGCCTCTTGAGATTGAGTGGAATATTAACTCACGTGCAAATATTTTCGCAGAGCCAATGTATCACATAAATCCCAGTCACATCTGTTTTAGATAAACTACAAGCTGTCTGTACAGGAGTGACTTAAGTCAGATATTCTACAATAATATAAAGGCATCACTCCTTTTATCCTCATTAATTTTTCTTAAATGAGTGTAAAAATTCCAAATCTTTTCTCATGCCTCTCAAAATTTAGAAAGTTAGTTGTTCTATTGTTGATTTGAATGCAGCAGGTGAAAGTGATACAATTTATTCAAAATATTTTAAATTTGTAAGTAATTGCTAACTAATTGAGAGAGTTGGAGTGTCTGTCATGTTCAGCTCCTGTTGGGAATCCTGTTCAAGTGTAGACTATGGTTTGTACAATACTCTGCAGTGTAACCTGTTAGCAGGATGTACCAAGCTCTGTTGGTGAGATGTTCTCCTGGAAATGGCTAAGTAAAACACTCTTGATACTCAGTTCCGATTATGACAGGTCTGGAAGCACTGCTGTTGGTAGTGCAGATTCCTGACTTCGTTGCTGCAGTTTAATTTGTCCTGTCTTCTTGCTAAGGCTGTTCAAAGACTGGAGATTTGCAGAGAATCCAGTCCTTTTTGCTTCCCCATTCTTACTGGAGCTGTCAATGAGCCAAGTGCATAGCAATTGGTTATCCAGTGTATATTTGAATGTTGCTTGCTACTGAAATGGTTTTATGTCTTTCATATCAGCTGATATTTTGTTTTGTTTCATTTTTCTCCTTTGCCTATACATTATTAAATTATACTTGCCTGGCATTTGCTCTTCTGAAGTATATGCTTAAAATTAAGTTCTCTGCAGTAAAAGCATTTTTCTCTCCTGTACCATAGCTTGGGAATTTCCTATTCGTAGAGCTGTGGTCTGTTACTTCTGTGGGCTTATTTATGACACAGTAAAAGCCTTATTTCCAAACTGTACTTCAAAATGGGGTGCTATTTGTTTTTCATGCTGGGCTGTGCATTTTAACGTTAGTGTTTCAGGGTTTGTGCAATTCTGTTGCTGTCTCAGGTTGAACTGAGGGAAGGGTCTGTCTCTCAGAGGTGCTCTCTCTCTTTAGGACCCCTTCCAAGAGAGTTTGCTGCGTCTTATCCAGCCTGGAAGTCACAGTGTGGAGGAGGAAGGCAGGGAAAGGGCCATATCCTGTCTCCTTGCTAGTTCCTCCTTGGCAGTTCTTGTTGTGGGAGATATGTGAAAACAGACGTCTGTTCAGTTCCCACAACAAAAAAATCACAGTTGTTCCTGACACTTCTGTGGAGCATATAATAGAGAGAAGTCTCTGTGCTCTCCTGCTTTTTCTTTACCTGTATGTTGATTTTGTGCAGCCTAGAGGAACATATGAAGGTTGTTTGCCTGTACGCATGGAAGAAATCTTGTTCTTTTTCTTCATCCTTTTTTGAGGCTCTTGTTTTACACTGAAATACAGTTAAATTTATGGCTTAATGTCTGACCAGTGTGGAAGCTGACAAAATGCTTTTGCCCTCATAATCTGCAACTCTCAGAGTTGGTTTTAAACACATCTGGTTTTGCTGTAGATGCAGCTGACATCTTGCATTATCTTTCTGTCTTTTTCTCTCTCTATTTTTTTTTTAATAATATTGCAGCCCTATGGGCCTATGGACTACATGCTGTCATTCTCCCTTGCCTTGCCCAGCCCCCACCTCCCTCCCTTCTTTCCTCCCTCCCTCCCTCCTTCCCTGCCGTCCTCTGGACAGAGCTGCATATTGGCATCACTCAGGGAGCACAGAATGTTATTGTCTGATCATTTCTGCTTCTCATCCCCTTTGGCTGCAGAAACTTCACGTTTTTGCTTTGTGTGTGTTTGTAAAAGGCTTCCATGGCTACACAGTGTGTTAAAGGATTTTAATATCTAGGAATTTAATAGTAGCATGTAATGCTTCAAGGCTGTATTGTTCACTTGCAACAATTCTCAGTATTGTTTTCATGCACTAATCTATACTAGATCATTATAATGATATAAAATTCAGCTCTACAATTAAACTGTGGGAATTGACATAAAAGACCTGAATAACTTAGTTTAAGTGGAACAGATGCTGTTGTTATTCCATGTTAGTGTTCTGTTTTTATTATCTATTTATTCTGCACACTCTTATTGTCTCTGTAGAAATAATTCAAGAAATATTATTTATGTAAGGATAAATATTAAATTCATTATTTTTATATGTTATGTATTAAAGTATGATAAATTATGTTGTAATCATAAAGGCCTGGTTTATGGGTTTTTTCCCTATACAACTTGGTGTTATAATACAGTGGTCATTACAGATGTTGTTTCTCTGATTTTCCATTTTATCTGTCCTCTGAATTAAAAACAAATAAGCTATATTTGAGCCTAGTGGCATACAGATTAATTCAAAAGAATTTTTTAAAATGTACTATTCTGTGTGTAGGTGTTACCACATGACAGTAAAGCACGTCGTCTCTTTGTAACAACTGGTGGACTTAAAAAGGTTCAAGAAATAAAAGCAGAACCTGGGTCACTTCTTCAGGAATATATCAACACTATTAACAATTGCTATCCAGAGGAAATAGTAAGGTAGGGAAAATGAAATTTAAAGAATTCATACTTCTAACACTGTTAGATGTTTTTCACAGGAACAACACAAAGGAAGGATGTAAAATAGTAATTTAACTCCTATATGAATTTTGGTTTTAATAAAACCAAAGCGTAACTTTTGGTTAATTGCTCCAGCAGTAACACAACCTCTGGACACAGACATTAGAATGCTTTCTCTTTTTGTATTTGGAATCAAATTTCTTTGTCTGTCAACAAAGCCCAAATAACCAGGTTCTTGTAGGAAAGTGCGCTGTAAAGTCAGTCCTGCACTGCCCACGTGGACTCTGAGTCTTCAGTACAACACTCATATTTATGAATGTCTGGGGAAATTGATTACTCAGGCTCCACAATACAGGTATTGGTGAATCTTTGGTCGCATCCTTGACTTTCATAATAGAGTGTCTGAATTAGTGTATTCAGAGGCTCCTTTGAAACTTCCTCTGATGTACAGCGGGTCCAGAGGCTCTCCTGCACAGTTGGTCTGCCCACAGCTGCCCTTCCTCCCTGAGCCTCATCACGAGGCTTAAGTGTTATATAAAAGGACCATACACCAGCTGTCTGCACCAAGTTGAACTTTGCCCTTAATGAATACAGAAACACTATTAAATAGCTTACAGTCAAAATGTCACCATCCTAAATTGTAATAATGAGAGAAATGCCCTCCTAGATTCTAGATATCCATTTACCAGTCCTTCACTCCATCAACACATCAGAAGGATGTTGTACTCATGTACTCCCTCTACAGGCTCTGAAAATCTGCATCATAAATTTTAATTATAGCAGCAGAGTTCTTCAGCTAATAGTAGCTAGAAACTAAGTCTCACTAAATGAAACCCTGCTTGTCTTTACAAAGAAAAGCCAGTGGCTGTCAAATGGGAAAAGCAAAGTCATAAAGAAATTTTAGTCTAGTACAGCTAGTACTTCAGAGGGAAAGAGGAATTTGTTTATGCTTTTCTGGTTATTAATAATATTTCTTTGTTATAGCTATTTTCCCCCCTGTAAATGAAAAAAGATTACTCATCTAATCTGGGATGTAATAAAGAAAAAAGGCCCCTTCGAGCATCTCTTGCTTGCCTGTTTGTGCTGCTGCCTGATGGTGGTTGTGCTGCCTGAGGCACAGCAACTGTGATAGAATCCAGCTCTGGGTTTGTCCTGGAGACCTGTTATTTTAGGCTGTTTGCAGACTGAACACAGTAATGCATTGGAAAGTTAGCTTTACAAATCACAGAAGTAATATGAGGTTTAAAAAGAGTTAAATTATGCAGAAATTATCCAGAAAAATGAAAATCAACAAAGTAAATAGATTTTCCTTTAAGGGAAAACATTTGGGATATTTTTTTTTAGTATATTTTAGGCCTACATTACATGAAGGTGTGTTCCTCTCTCTTTATAGTTGAAGCTTTCAGGGCTCAGAGGTGGCAATTCACATGCCTGCAAAACTAGAAATATACTGAGATGTATGTTTTTAGAATAATACAATATTAAATTTCAGATACTCTTAACCTGGAAAACAAGAACTAAATGCAGCATTGATGCTTGCATATTGGATGCATGTAGTTGGTCCATTGTGGAAAACCAGTTGAATGACAGCAGGACAATAATGGCACCATAGAGTCCTGCTGTAATGAAAATGTCCAGGATAATGTCCATCCATCCTTGAGTGGCATTAGAGAGAGAAGGTCACTGTGACATATTTTTTTGTTCCAGAACCAGTGTCCCTCTCATGGATGTATGCTTCATCTGAGTTTCTGGCTGTGTGCTTATGTCTGACAAACAGCAGCAGACTATTGTCATTTGGAGCCTACAGTTCTGTGTAAACTCACACTTTTTTATTAAAGGCCATAATCTCACACTTACACTTCTTAGTAAAGACAATGTTTATGGCAGCTGAAGTTGAACCAGTCTAAAATGTAGCTGCTTGCCTACATGCCCTAAAAGAAGCTAAATATATTTTAAAAAACCTGACTTCCAAGTATAAAGGATAATGTAAGTTGAAAAACAGGTTGCTAAAACATTGTAGATGAGTAACTGTAGAATTCCTTGACCAGTGTTTAATGCTAGGATTTTTTCCTGATTTTCAGTAGAAATATGCATAGTATTTCATTGCACAGAACATGCCTTGTAGTCTAACACACAAACAAAATGTTTCTCTTTCAGGTATTATTCCCCTGGATATTCTGATATACTTCTGGAAAAGGTGGAAAATTACCAACCAGTTTTATAAACTTCAGTGTTTTATTAGAGCTGCATTTCACATTTATGCCTTTATGACTGTAATACAAATACAGCTGTTAAAAACCTTGGTTGATTCTCAAATCTCCTCCTACTGTTTGAACTACTGAAAAAGCTCAGCAATTCTAGCAAGCTGTATTTTGTTCTTTATAAACTTGTTTGTTGCTAAGTTTTTGTTCCTTTTTGTTTTTCTTTAACATTACTACCAGATATTTCCACATATATGAACGGAGTTTCATGCAGGGGTGATGATTTGTCACAGAAGCTTTTTTAGAATCAGTCATTTCCTTTTCCTTCCACAAGAAAGGTTTGTTATCTCATTCAAATTTTAGCCTTCTCAGTACTATTACCATTTTCCCCTTCTGCCTTTGCGTGTTGTTTAAAGCTTTCCAAGCTTGATGAGGGGAAAAAAGCTGGCCCCTGTGCTTTTTCTAATTATGGAATTCTTTCTGCAGTGAGATATCTCCTACTGCTGTCTTTGAGGAAATGTTGTGATTTTGCATCTTCAAACATGTTAGTAGCAGTAAACAAAGAAATAATCAGATCTGCAGATGATACAAGGGCAGAATTCTGCATGATATGATAGTGTGGTGATCTTGGCCTGGTAGGTAATACATCTGCAAAAGTCCTCCTAACTAAGGCAGGATTCACTGTGGAGGAAAGGAGCAATACATTGTTTGGTCTGGGCATTGTTGTTCCTCTTGGGAAGGACAGAGTGAACTCAGAACTTCCAGGAATGCAAAGGGAAGAACCTGGGAGCTTTGGTTCTGCAGGGGTCAGCAGCACATTTGTGTAGCTCAGAAGAGAGGAGATTTGTTTGGCTGCAGGAACACTGTTAGCAAAGTTCTGAGCACCTTCAGAGGAAATCTGAGGACACTCGAGTCACACTGATTGGACTGATGGGACTAAGGTGGCCTAGGATTTATCCTTCAAGAGCTGAAATAGCTGAAGTGTTGAGTTAAAACACATTTGGAACTTAAGTCTTGAAGCTGCAGATCACATCCACATAGAGGTATAAGCTCTTTCCCATCTATAGAACATCCTGAAACTATTTTTACCTTATTTTGGAGAGTGAAAAGATTTTTACATTCTGCTTATTCCTCTGGTGTATCACACAGCAAACAACCCTCTAGTCTTCCCTAATATGTAACTGTGTAACTGTCATTTACTATTTCTTTTTTTTTTTTTTTTTAATTTGCAGTGGTTTGGGGGATGGGGTTTTTTTTGGGTTTTTTTGGTTTTTTGTTAAAATGTTTTGTGTTTTTTTGTTTGTTTTTTGGTTTTGTTTGGGTTTTTTGTTTTGTTTTGTTTTGTTTTGATTTTTGGTTGGGTTGGGTTGTTTTTTTTTCCCCAAAGACTAGTAAACAGTGTTTCTGGAATGAGATATCGAAATACTGGCAACCACAAGGAAAGACAATATTTGAAAACCTCCACTGGAGAGAAACTTACCTACTTTCTTAAAGATATAACTGAATGGATTTATGAAAGTCTCATCTATTACTTGTAAAGCAGGAACAAACACTGATTGCAGTTGGAAGTTATTTAGAGTGAGTTTTATTTGCCAAATTCCAAATGACTATTTTTTTATTTTTGTCAGCATATTTTTCAACAGTTGACAGAAACATTGGTGGGCTGTCCTGTGTTAAAATTTATTTCTACAGAGGGCTGTGAGGTACTTGGTGCTCTCGAACTCTGCTTTTCAGGAGGGGCAGGGGATGCACAGTACCTTACTGTATGGAGACTGAGACAGAAACTGTCACAAATGTTGGTATAGAATCCACACCAGAAGGGTTCTTTCCTTAGCCCCCAGCTAAATGAAAAGCCTTGGAACTGACTAGCTTTTACCAAATGTTTTAGTGTTTATATTCTGACATTAATGCTGGGATATTCTGGCACTATTAAGGCTAGTGGAAAAACTTTGAGACTCTTCACCAGATCGTTGTTAAGAGTAATACTCAATAATTTTCTCACGTGCATTTTGAATATTTAAAAATCAAATCTTGTACAATCTCTGAAACAAAATGCAATGGAAGGGCTTCAAGACAGTCTTGAAGGATCTGAAGCCTCTCTTTTCCCTAAGAGTGCAGAGGGCTGTGTGCAGATGGGAGGCAGCAGAGGCTGCGTGTCCCCATCGCTGCCTCGTGTGCTCGGGAGCACCCCCACCCCACACAATGCTAATGTATATGTTTTGTGCAGAGAGAGCACAGAGGCTTCAGTCCCCTGACAAATGTGCTCCTGCTGTGTCACACTGTGCTACACTGTAAGGATTCCACAGGGTTAAATTTCAATGCCTAAACAATTTGTTCACAGTCTTTTCACAGTCTTTTTCTGATTCCTGACAAAGGAAATGATTGCACAAGGCAAACCTTCAAAGCGATCTGATTGTGTAGAGCACAATCTAAATCAGACCTAGCATAAATACATCTTTACATCCACTGGGCAGCTCTGGCCCAGGCCAGTGGCTGTTTGGCCTCTTGTTGCAGGATTCCTGGACGATGCCACATCCCATTAGGCTGTGGCAGTGCAAAGTCCTCTCCCACGTAGTTTGAGACCCCCGCAGTTGTTCTTTGCTGGCAGACTCCTTCTCTGCCTTGCACAAACACCTTGTGGCTGGAGGCTTCCCTGGAGGTACATGTCTACACAAGACAAATCTAGCCCATTACAGCAGAATTACTGCTAATTTTTATTTTACTAATGTAACTGTGGCAAGAGTTGCTTTTTTTCTGGTAGTGTTTCACGAGGTGTTTCTTCAGTGTTTCTATTCCATCCTCTCATTTGGTTGAAGTCATCATCTAAAACTGTATTAATGTTTGTAATAGGTACTCTGGCAGGCTTCAAGTGTGTATCATTTGTCTCAATTTCGTATAATAAAATGTAGATTTGCATTTTAATTCGTTCAAATGCTGTTTTCATGCGAGTGTGTGACTGTGGTGCTAGAGAAGATGAACAACGGGCTCGTTTTGTAGCTTGGGCTTTGGATGTTTGTCTCAGCTTACCACTCAATGGTGCCTACTTTGCAGCTTAGGACATACAGGCATTTCAAGTAAGAGTCCCTCTCACAGAGGTGGCTTATTAAGACACACAAAGAAAATTAAGCCAGTGCTTTGGCAGAAATAAATGTAAGCCCTTAAATCATTTTGCCCATTCCTTTGACTGCATCGGGACTTTTCAACTCAATTCTCTAAAGATCTTCTCTGGGGGCCTGAGCCATGATTTTCTGCATTACTACAGTTATTATTCCATCTACAGATGTAAACCAGGGCCTTGACAGAACATGTGGATGTGTAGAACTATTACTATATTTCATTCAGTGGATGGATTAACTAGCCTACAAAAGCTCCTTTCTTTATCTGAATGACTGGAAACCTAGAGGATCTGAAAAGAGGAAATTCAAGGAGTTCAACTCTTGTGCATATAATATGTTCTGCATGTCCAGAGGGATTTACCAAGGGATTGCTTTGTCTCATCTGAAGTGATCAAGCTGCTGGAGATCTGCATCTTAACAAACAAATGAACAAAATGTTGAAGGAGCTGAATGGAACTGGTGGAGGAAATTAATCTCATTTTGTGAAGTAAAGCATAAAGTTACTGTAATTAGGAAGTGGATGGAGTGTGAGTAGATCTTCAAGTGTTCTTGATTTGGTCTAGGGGATTGTGAATTAGCCTGGCTGAAGGGGGGTTTTAAGCATGGAAAATGCCATGGGATACTTTCAACTTCGTTATAAATTGGAGTCCTCTGATTTCTGGGTATGTAGGGATGGCAGACAATTGTCTCACCATGTGAGGAATCTGTGAAAGCATGCTTACCTCAATTTCTTCCATAGTGGCTGCTTGGTTTCCAGTATCTTGGTTGTTGGAATTTTAGATCTCCCTTTGTGACCAGAGGGAAGGAAATATGAAGTAGGACTGGATTGCAACGCCAGTGTTTCCACTTCTCACACTGACATAGGATTGCTTTTATGGTCTTGGATAATTATTACAAATCCCTATGATTCATCATCTTCATCTGTGAAGTATCTGTTCTACTCCTTTGTTAACTTACAGAAGTGCTGGGAAAATTAAATTCATATGAGAGATTGATGCAGCAGAACTAAACTTCTTTATAACTAATACCATATTCAGAAAGAAATATTGTTCAAGAACCTACAAAAACTTACCTAGGAAATCTTGGAAATGCTTTTTTAGAATTGGAGTTGAACTAAGAGTCAGTGGATTTTGTGAGTTTCCTCATCTGACGCAATTTAAAGGGATCACCGAGAAAGGAAATTATTGTATCTTGTGACTATACTAAAACTATTGATGTTATTTTTTGTATAATGCTTAACTGATAATATTGATGCTACTGTGCTTTATTCTGCAGCCAGCTCTGTAATTTAGCTAGTGAAAATACTAATTACGTTATTACCGCTGTACTGTATTTCTAGATACAGCACAAAAGGCTGAGTTAGAAAATATGTATAAGCAACAGTAATGTGTACTTTGATGATGAGAGTGCCTTTTAAACCTGGAAATGGTTTTGTGCTGCCTTCCATAAGAAGTTACCCCTGCTTGGGTTAAACACGTTTCATGGCTGTGTCTCTCCTGCCCGGAGGTTGGCTCACGAGGCTCCGAGTGCTCAGTGAGCTGCTGAGGGCCTGGGAGCTGCTGGCCGTAGCAGAAACCGGTTGTGTTCACTCTCATGCATCAGCAAGCCATGGAGAGGAACAATGCAAGGCTACTAATGTCATCCATTTAGCATATTTCCACTGAGATTTTGAAGGCTTGCTTTTTCTTCATAAATTTATGCTTGTTCTGACTTCCAAATTGAGCTAAATTATAGGTACCCAGATTAACATTAGCTGTTCTGTATTTTATTCCTTTCGTAACAAAAATTAAACTTAAAGAGGTGACAGAAGTGTGTTAATGTATTATGTATTTCTTTAAAACAAAGCTTTTGATTACTTTTTTGTGTCAAATTTAGCAGCAAAACTCTTCATAATCTTATGACAAGATCTGTGCCCTTTGCTCTCAAGGAAAATTTTGTCATCACTGATGCAGACTAGTGATGTGTTTTATCCCTGTTGTCCTATATATAATTAGGTATGGTGCCCTCTGAACACATTCACCTTTCAAAATTAGGTCAGTGTTAAAGCTATTGTCAACCTAAAAGGTTGGATTACTATCAGGATCCAGCCTTTGTTGCCTCACAGTGCTATAAATTATATTACAATCTATTGTTAAAAATTAATAATATGCAACATAGAGGTCTGATGGAATCATGTTAATGAGAACACTGAAGCTTCATTGACTTGCAATATCATTAGAGCTCTGAGACAGGTTTATAGCCTTGTGCAAACTATATTTGTGTTGGTTTAGACACAGTATTTATTTGGTCACACCCAGCCAAATATTTCCTTACTAAATTAAAATAAATGCTGGTTAGTTCAATGAACTACCAAGATATATAGTGTAATTTCAGGTTCTCAAGTCACAGAAAATAAGCCCCAGCAATGGAAATCAACAGAGAATCTAAAATGAATATGAACAAAGAGGGAGGGGAGTTTACTGGGTTGGGTGCGGTTAATATTTTGTGACTCAAGTAATGCGTAAAATTTGGAAAGAAGAGCTCCCATTTATAGCCTACCCTATCTTAGTGTAACTCCTCTCTGTGTACACATATGTACAAGCATAATCAACCAAAATGTACAGTAATTTCATGATTATAAGCTGCACCATTTTGACTAAAATTTTTCTCCCACCCCGGAAATGCGGCTTACACTCAGGAGTGGCTAATATGTGAAAAATTTTCAGAAATTTCCAACCCCAGAAGTGCAGCCAAGGTGCTGAGCACCTGCCAGTAAAACCCAGCATTGCGTGATTGTTACAAATTGGTTACTGTGTTGCGCGGCGGGTGCACGCGGGCTCCGTGCCGGCAGCATGGTGGGGAGGGAGGTGGGGGCTCTGTGCTGCCATCTCCGTGGCCCAGGGGGGAAGCAAGGGGCTCCCGCCCCCTCCTGCCGCCGTGGGTGCTGGCAGGCTCTGTCCCTGCTTGTCACTGCGGGGCAGCGCCGGGCCGGGGCGAGCGAGCCCGGCAGCAGTGGCAGCCGGCCCCGAGTGGCCCCGTCGGCAGCCCCGAGCGGGCTGAGTCCGCACAGCCCAAGCCGAGCCAGTAAACCCTGCGATCCCGCGGTTCTGTTACTACGTGGCAACTTTGTTGCACGCGGGTCCTCGCTGCGAATGACAGAGCGGCTTATAATCAGGTGCGGCTTGTGTATGGACAAAGAACGAAATGTTGCCGACACCCGGAGATGCGGCTTATAGTCAGTGCGGCTTGTAATCGTGAAATTACTGTAATCAAAATTATATCTGTCTGCTTGCACAAGACTGGCCTCTGTAAAGCATCTGTAGGGGCTGGTGGAAAGCAGGTTGTGGGCAGCTCCTTTGTTCACTAATTCCAGCTTTATAGCTTTAATTTCCAAGGCCAGCAGCACACATCTGAGTTCCATTGCAGTAAGAATCGGGCACTAGATCTGCATCACTTGTACTCCAAACAGCTCTGCTTTTTACTGGAAGCAAAGCAGAAGTGAGAAAATTACTTCCCTGCTTTCTCCTCCAGCAGTGCTACAAATGAGGGAATGGTAGGAAAATCTTTCTAGAGTTGGGAATGGCTCATGCTCTGTGTTGGAAACATGACATGCAGCCATGCAGAGCATGAGATAGAAAGGGAAGTTTTAAGAATCAGTAACATGCTGGTGTTGCAGCTCTTACCTTCTTTGGGAAATGGGTGTTAACGAAGCTTCAAGTTTCCCATCTCCTTTCATGGCTAGCACCTCCTTGCTGTTAGCTGTCTCTGAGTTTGGTCATGGGGATCTCCCTCCTTCTCTGGGGACAGGTGATTGCATCAGTGACACCGTGGCAGTGCTGCTCTTGCCAGCCAAGCATTGGATCATGATTCATACAGATATTTTTATTTTATGGAAATGGAAAGGAGGATAATTTAAGTGATTTATAAGCAGTTTAACAATATGAAACTTACCTGCTTTCAGTCACTCCAGAGCAAATCCTGTACCAGCTTATCTAAGAAGGCTACAAGGTCTTGGAGCACACAAGACACAGGGAAATTTGGCAGTGGGAGGCTGAAGAGGGTTCAAGGAGAGTGGGCATTGTGCTGGTGCTGCTTGTATGCTGTCACAGCTAGAGGGTGGAACTGAAATTGGTCTGTCCTTAATTGCGTGGGTCAAGACCCCACCCTACCTTGGACAGAGTGTATTCTCACCCAGAGCATATGCCTGCAGGCTTGAGAGATTACAGATTCCTCTCCCTGCCTCCATCCCATGTCCACTTGGTTTTGGTGCACCAACCTTACCTAGCTGACTCCTGCACAGTGAAGACTTCCACCTCCGCAGGATGTCCCAGGGGTGATGTTCACAGTGCTTTGAAGTTGAAAACTGCTATGAGTGCTATGTGCTGTTTCCATTCATCAGTGGCATCAATGTGCAGCTGACCAGAAATTGTTCTCCTGCAATAATTCCCTTGGTTAAACTGAAGAAAATGAACTGTTTTGAGGACAATGTTTTAAGAAGCTACCATTTCAGAAGCTATAGCTATGCCTGTGATGTATCACCCTGACCTACAACAAGAGCAGAAACTTGGCTTTCCTTCTGAAATGTGGAGCTCAAGTTTGGACCACTTCCCCTTATTTTTTTATTTTTTTTTCATGTCAGACATGACCTACTAGTAATAAAATCTGTTAAAATTTTTGCCATGACTCGAATTATCGCAAGGTCATGAATCACTACCTTAGCCCTTCCCCTCCTAAGTGTTTTCTAGAATCCAGATTTGTGTTTATTCTAATGTAGTCGTGCAATGCGAATGTTTGGTAAAATTGCCATTTAATTTACAATAGAAGACTGCTTTAGCAGCTGTTTTATAGCAGTTTAACTACTCTGACCTAAATGACTGTTCTTAAGAGACTGAAAAGTAATTGAAAATGTAAAAAGTCCAGGACCACCCTTTTTTTAAAAAACATCTTTCAAATGGCTTATAAACAACTTGAATTCCTCTGCAGAATACAGATTAGAGAGGAAAGAATGTCAGTTTACTAGGAATTGTTCTCTGACCACCTGAGAAAAATGAGTTTTTCATCCCCTTGAACATCATCTGGAGTTATAATAAAACATTCTCTCAGCTGGATTCCTTCTGTGTGAAAATAGACAGAGCTACATCATTGCACACCTAAAGGAAGCACACAAAACTATAAAAGCAATCTGAAATCTGGATTTTTCCTTCTTCTCTGAGGCCACAAGTAATTTTCTGTAATCTCAATGAATATTATTTGAATCTTGAAAGAAGGATATACCTCTTCCTTCCTCTCAATGTGAACAGTCCAAATGAACAGAGCTAGACATATTTTATACAGAGTTAAGTCACCTGTCAAGATCATAGAGTGAAAACCCTTAAGCAATAGCTATTGAAGGAACTGCAAAAATCCACAAAACTAGAAGGTAATTTGTGAAAATCAACAAGTAAGTTAATAAAACTTCAACTGAATGTTCATTTCAATCTGTAACAGATGAATGAAATGTGGTGCTAGTGGTGTTGGAATCCTGTGGTGATAGACACATGAAGAATAGATAAAAGATGGTTGTTAGTTAGCTAATGGTGCAGACAGGCCATCCTACTTGTCTGGGGAGCTGGTCCTGAAAACCCTCAGCCAGGCAAAAGCTTTTGTTCATCTGAGGGCGACTGTGCACAGAGGGAACGTTCTGGGCTGGGGCATATGGCAGTCAGATGACAATGGTGCAGCTCCCATGATGTGCTCTGCACTGGTGGGATGGTGAGATGACAAAACTCTGCAACTTCACACAAGTGCGGTGTAATTTGAAGCTGTTCTGCAGGGAAACCGTAGGCAGCAAGTACCGTTTCTAAGTCTGATATAAATTCCGTCCTGTTTAACTGCCACCAGTTCTACTGCTGCAGATGAGCAAACCAAGTGAAAGAACAAAGCAATGGAGGAAGTTGATCTGGCTCCTTACTGCAATTGAAAAACTCTCCATTAGAAGAGCATTTGCCATAGCCCCAAAAGCACAGAACTCAGGTCTTTGCTGTCATCTGTTGCCGTATTGCTGTGCCTTAAGCGGGCAGCTGGTCCATTTGCTTCCTTCTCTTTCTCCTACTGAGCAAAATAGTAGTTCAGTCACTGTCTTCTGGATTTCCTTCACCTCTTCTCTGTCTCTATTTTTTTCCCCTTTCGTTTCTTTAACTGAAATTCACTGATGCACTTATCTCCTACATGATTTTTTTCTGTGGGACAAATGCAGGAATCTCAACTTTAGCTCCTTCCAATGTTTTCCCAGTCCTCACATACTCCCTCTGTTCCTTGATTCCAAGTCATGATGCACTTAAATAATTTGTCCCGTTTTTGTTTATTTGGCTAATTACTCTTCACATCTCCTTCAGCCCTTCTGAATTACCACTCCACACATTGCTTGTCATAGTTCACACTCCTTTTGTTTGACTTTGCTTTATCCAAAGCTAGTTACTGAGTGTTGCCAGAATTGTTACAGCATCTCACAAACAGCTGTTTTTTGCTGTGACAATAGGCTGATGTATGCTCCAGAGCGAACACACAGCCTGCATATTAAATACTTAGTGTCGTGACAAGCACAACCAAGTTTTTAAACACTTCAAAAAGAAATTAACATGGAGATTCAAAATAAGAAATAATTGAAAAGAAATAATCCCAAACTAAGGAGCAAGCATGCTTGAGATGAGACACACGGTATCAGCTGTCAAATAAGATCTCTTGCAGTAAAAGACTTTGGGAGAAAAACATCACGAGCTCCATGATGTCCTGTGCATAGGCAATGCAGTGTATGGGTGCCTGCACAGTTTCTCCTGGGTTGTACCTGAGTGAAGGGATCACAGAGCAAATGCAGCTCTATATTCCTATGTTCCTGATGTTCCTATTTCACAGAATGGATTTATTTCTTCAAATAAACTTTTAGCAGACAGCTACGTCATGGTCACACTGAGAGGATATTCTGCTTTGGTTTAAAGCTGTGGGGAGTTCACTGCTGCTTTCATCCTTCTCCCTCCTCTCTGTATCTTTCCTCCACCTTTCCATTACTTTTCCCAATTAATGTTCGATGCACGCTCTAAGGTATGTCTGTCGGTGGGTATTACTTTCAGCAGCCTTTCCTTGCAGTAGTATGTCTATAAATGGCAGACAGCATCATTCCTAATTACATGTTGCCCCCAGATGCTCCAAGGGTGATGCTGATGGATTGCTGTGTGGGTGGTGTTGAAGGGGCTGGGGGAGGGGAGCTGGGATGCAGCTCCTCTAAGTGGTAGCAGAGATCTCTCTTCGGGCTGGGCTCATCAGTCCTCGCTCGGTAAAGTGAGCTCAAGAATCTCCGAGATCATGGAACTGGGCATTGGGAAAGGGGACGCGGTGCAGGGAAGGCTTCGGAGTACAGCCCAAACAGCAGGGGAAGCGGGAGGAGCTGGGAGAGACAGAGAATTCACCCTTTATCCCCCGTGCAGGAGGCACACAGCCCGGGGGCTGGCAGAGTACACAGGCTGCCAGAGTACACAGGCTGCCACACCTCGCTTTCCCCGGGTTCCGCGGGGCGCGGAGCTCAGCGCGCAGCCGGAGCGCGGCTCGGCTCCTTCCCCTAGAGCTGCTCCGGACAGCACCTGCCGCGGGGTCAGACAGCCCTGATTGCTGGGGGCAGGCTGCCCTGATTGCTGGGGACAGGCTGCCCTTTGGCATTGGATCAGGCGGGTTTGGCTGCCCGGAGCGTGGCCGTGGAACTGGTTGAGCCACTGACTCCTACCAGCTACTGCTCTGGAGGAGCAGGCAGAGCCTCTGCCCGAGAAAAGCGCCACGAAAAGCACCAGGAAAAGCCCTTCCCCAGCCCAGGGACGGGCATTCCTGCACCGGCAGGCTGAGGAGGAAAAATGAGGTGGTGAGTGATGCTGGACCTTAAACGTATGCTCACCAAACCCCAGAGAAATGCAGAGAACGGTGAGGAGGTGAAAGCTGGGATCTCCGCTCAAGCGTTTGTCGGTTTTGAGCAGACCTTTGCTCTGCGAGGTCTGTCAGTGGGGAAGGAGGAAGTGAGAGAACGCACGTGTGCGAAAGCACATCTGCAGGATCTGTTTCCTTCTCTCTCTAACTGTTCTGGGGTCCTTGAGGGGGTTTATATTTAGTGTGCCTGCCAGGTCAGCCTGCCAGCTGGGCAGCTACGAGGAAGACATGGATGGAATAGGCAGTTCTGGCTTTGGGGACTGCGGCAATTGGACTACAGGGATTTTTACATCTCAGCCTTAATGCCAGGATGGGAATTTGCTCCATCACGGTGTGCACTGAAACTGGGAATTGTCTAGGAATGGTGTGCAGAAGCACTTTCAAGAATGTAAACATCAGCTGCTGCATCAGATCAGTGGTCCATCCAGCCCTGAGTCTGACAGTGCTGCCCACAGAGAGCAGGTGAGCCTGTCCTCTCTGCAGGGTGTGGATGTTGGAGGCTCATCACTGCCTAAGCCTTCCAGTGTCTGCTTTAGAGCCATTGCCAACTCACTCAGTTTTATGAAGTCCTTCTAGAGTTACTTGCCTGAAATAACTTGTGACATACAAACTTGAGGACTTCACTGTACACTTGCTGTTCAGGTACTCACTGAAAATCATCAGTAAAGCCAGTTCCACCATCAATCCCACAGTGTGGAGATCTTGCTGATGCCTGTTTTCCACCTTGAAAAGTGGCTTTTAAGCCTCATCTTTTGCTTCATGTCCTGCCTCCAATCTTCTATCTCTAAAGAGTCTTCTCATCATGTGGTGAGTTATTTTCTCTGAGAAGCTTTGATATAGAACCTAATCTATCTGTCTTTTCTGATGCACTCTGAGGGCTGTGGTGGGTTGGTGAGTCAGGGTTTCTCTCCACAGAAGCCACACTGCCTTGTTTCCAAGAGACCATGTTTATGCTTGTCTACAGTGACTCTATTTTTTCAGACTCTACTGCCATTAGTGAGGATGGATGGCAAACTTCCTGGTCTGCAATTCCCAGGGGCCCTTCTGAAGTCCTTGTATTGGCTGTGAGTTGCAGTGGCAGGTTGCCAGCCCACTGACAGCCTGTGCTACCCTCCCCATCCTGTGCAGCCTGAGACTGAGGGGTGTGGATGAATGGTAGTCAAAGTGGAGCTCTACTCAGGAGTGGAAACCACCATCCAGAGAAGTGTCAGTAACTAATTTATTTTAACTTCAAAACACATTTGCTGACCATCTGAAGGGAGTACTTAGGTGCCAGTTATTTCTCCCCCTCTTCCCTTCAAGGCATTTTACATGGCTCCTCATACAATGGTCAGCAAAATACTGTAGAAATGTGAAGAGATTAGGTGAAATACAACTTCTGTCATGGGTCTCATAGCTACTATTGATATATAATTGGTACTTGGTTTGATATTCCCGAAAGTGTGATGGAAATATCTGTATTGGCATTGTATTGGAGTGAAGTGGGGGGAAGGGAGAGATTGTACTCTCAAATCATCTAAACCAGGATTTAACAGAAGGCATGAGCACAAAACTGAAAAACATAGCTAAATATGAACTGTGGGCTACAGAAACACCACAATGAAAAGGTTTTGGCTCAAGTATTAAAGCAGGTGTCTTATATGACACCTAATGAGGGACAAATGCTGCAATAGAGTCTCTGAGAGGATCCAGCTTGTGAAAGACTGTAAGGCAGCAATGCAGATTTGCAGGTAATGCTCTTTACTGATCATCACCAAAACAGGAAGAAATGAAAATACAAAAGCAGAAAAGAAATAGCAAACAGTAAATAGAAACACAGGAGGCAGAAGTAAAATGTCAATTTTTTGTTGTCCTCAATGTGACTGCCAAGGAGCTTTGTTCTGGAAAGAGAAAGTGCCACAGCAGGATGGGAATGCTTGCATTGGATGGGTTGTCATATCTGTCATCATTATAAACATGGACAGATGATGATGATCTCTCCATTCTGTTTCTAGTTTTTCTTAGTCTCCAGAGATGCTCATCCAGCTGTTTTCACCGGAAAATTTATTCAGCTAATTTGTTCACTTTCCTTTCTTGTTTTCTTACAGTGCTTCTTTCCTCCATCAAGCTGGTAACATCTCTGTGCTTACTGCTGCTTTAAGCCCTTCCTGTTCCTGGAGATGCTGACTACTTTGCAGTGCCTGGAGGTGTGTTTGTCTTCCTCCTTCACTGATTTTTCTGCACAATGTGGCATCGCACACTGCTTGAGAAGGGGGCAAGGTGAGAGAAGAGAAGCAGGCAGTGACTGAGGCTCTTTAAGCAGGTCACTCCTCATAGATACAGGTTCCTTCCTCTCCTCTTACACGCTCATCCCTCAGGTACTGACCCCACGTTTATTTTCTAGCCTGCAGCAGCAGTGTGTCTAAACCCAGGCAGCTGACAGCACAGCTTGAGAGTTCAACTGCTGCTGTAAGATTTTAAAGACAAGCAGGTTTCACAAGGCTGCAGCTTAAGGTAAAGTATTTGTAGAAGCCAGTTCCTCTCCAGAGTTTCCAGAGAGGATGTGTGTGTTCAGTGATGCTTTCCAGTCTTGGTCTTTGGTAAGTGAGTTGAAGAAAGGTACTCTAGGTATGTTCCTTCTTTTTTCTCCCCAGATGATAACTAGGATATAACAGTCCTTTCTAGTTATGTGGCTTTCCTCACCCTGTGCTTGTCACAGCCTGTGTCTGAGGAAGACCACTTCAAATGAGATTTATGTGCATTTGGTATAATTTGAAACAGACTGAAACTTAATGTCAGGGCATTTTGTGACATGCAGAGCCTTAAAATTATGATGGAAGTCATCTGGGGAGCTGCACTGGCAGTGTACAGCCCTTCTCACTGGAGTTGTTCCTACCTGCTTACCACAGCCTGCAAAACAAACAGCCACCCATGCAATCACAGCGCAGAGGAAATGCCGTGGTGATGGATGATGTCCAGGTGTGACCTTTCACCTGCTACAGTAGCCAAAAATCTTGGTGGGAAGAGAGCATGATGGAAAATTGCGGGATAATAAAATAGAAAATGATCAGTCAGGTGTAGAATTCTGTTGTAAAAAAAAGTATTAATTATTTTGAAATACCCACCCATCTGACAGGCCAGGCCACACCTGAAAGGGCGACTGGCAAAGCCCTGGTTGGCTGAAGTGGTTCAGTCCAAAGGGCAACTTCTGCTGGCAGGGGCAGAGCATTTCTTCAGTGAGCTGCTACAGTGGATGCAAGAAACTGAGCACACAGTCTATTATCAAATGCAAGGTGGAAACTTGACATTTCAGCAATGTAATGTGCTTGTTTTTCCAGTAGAATGAGACTAATATGCTGCTTTTCTGTGCTTGATGCAGCGTCATTCACATCTGAGCAAAATAAATGGGGAAGAAGACAATTTTGGTAGCTATTCTAGGCATTGCTAATTTTAGTGCCACTAAGGATAGGGATTTTTCCCCCCTCTCTTTTCCTTTTTTAAAAAAGAAATTATAACAAAGCACATGAATCTTAGAATAAAAATTATTTTGAAGGGCAATATCTCTGCTGATTCTTTGATATGGCACCTTGGTAGCTGCAGTACATCCCTTGTATTGTCTGGAACGAAAACCAGCCATCAAACTCTGACACAGTGGAGTTATGAAATATTTCCAGTTTCTCTGAAACCCCAAAGCGAACCAGTGTTTGTGTAGCTGAAATTAATAATCACCATTTTGACACCTTCTGAATTCAGTGCCATCAATACAAAAGATTCCATCTCTAGTCTGTGTGCAAGAGGTTTTGAATCCTGATTTTTGAATCAGTCTCCTTCTCCTTTTTGCAGCTCCTCCTTCTGCCATTGTGGTAATTCATAAAAAACCAGACTCGTGTATCGAAGGAAAATGGTGGAGAAAGGCTTGTGCTTGGCCTAGCTTCTTTGAAATGCATGCAGACATATTTATTTCTCCTATGATATAGCCCCTATTATGTGCTTTGCATCTTTAAATGTGTGAAGCATCATGCCTGCCTGGCAAGACCCTGAGATTCAAGATGGAAGAGAGACAGGCTTTGTTTTCTCTCTCATGGAGATTTTGCTTTGGTCTTTCTTTACCATTTTGTTGGCTTGTCGAGAAAGTTAGTAAAAACCCTATCATATTTTACCAGTTTATTCACATTTTATGTGCACAAAGAGCAAAATGCACATTTTCATCCTGAACAAGGAAATGCTAGGAAAAGAAAATGTGCAAAGCCTCAGTGCAAGAAGCAGTGTATCCTCCACTGCAGAGCCTTCTCACAGCAGACAGGCAGGCTGCATGCTCACATTGGAAACTGCTAAACAAAGAAGAGAAACTCACAGGCACACATTCTGGAGTGCCTAAGAACTATTTCTGTTCCTGCCAACCTGCTCCCAGCCGGGGCAATAATGAAGACATGCTGCTGCAGGAGGCCCCATATATGCCACTACATTTTCCAGACGGGGCATTTGCCATCACAGTTTCAGGTTAATTTTCTGCCTTGTTCATCCATATTCTAGAGTACAAGAAAGTAAGAATACTGTGGAAATAAATCTTCACCTGTGGTAGATTACTAGTTAAACTGGTTAAGCCCTGGTCTGATTTTTTTAGTTGTTCTGCATGAGCAAAGTGAAGGAGCTGCAGCCAGCAGGGAGCGAGGCTTGACTGCATTCAGTGGGGGTGACTTTCCTGCAGAGTCACAAATTCAAGCCCTGATTTTTCAAGAATAAGTTTCCTTCTCCCCATTCCTATATGGGCTTTAGCAGCTGCATGGTGGCTGTTTTCTGAAAGGAGGTGAGTCTAAAGCAAGCCAAAGTGAGTGAAGCCACATTAGCATTAGGGTTTGTTTGTATGGTCAGAGGCTTAACCATGCTGTCAGTCCTGATGAGTTCATGAAGAAGTTGTGGCAATTTGTGGGGAGGCCTCCAGGCTTTTGCATGAGGTGTGGACTGACTGTGGTTAGAGCTGCATTCTTTCTTCCCCCTGTGTAAGTGACCTCCTTGGAAAATAAACCCCAGGACTTATGTCAGAGGAGTATTTGCATGCATCGAATAGTGACACCACTGTGGTGTGTGTAGAAGTGTGTGTACAGGGAATAGCAGTGCTCATACCAACATCCTCCCTCAAGAGTCCTGTTTCAGGAGGACAGTTATAAATAACTCTTTGGCCACTATAATTGTTCTGCCAGTACAGGCTGCCAGGGAAACACATTGACTCAGCACATGCCTGAGCAAGGTCCTCTCCCAGGCAGCACCTCCCACTGTAAAACGTCCCTGCAAAGTCCTGTAGGTGCCTGGTGGGGCAGCCAGCCCCATCTGGCTGCTGCTGCACGCTACCATGAGCCAGTGCTGAATCAAATGAATGTTTGTAAAACATACTGGAGACAAAAAAGCACTGCTTAGGCACTAGTTAATATCATTTCAGTGCCCCCAGTTACAATTCTGTTGTTGCAAGAACCGCAGGTGCCGTTCCCTGCAGTGGTAACTCTGGGTGTTCCCAGTGGAGAAATGGATGTTGTCCTGCCACTCTCACAGAGCTGCACTGGTCTTTACTGAGCCAAGTAAGATGGCCTGGCATGTGTTCACTGACAAGAGGAACAAAACTGTGCCTTGTGCTGGTGTTCCTAACATCTTAACATCTACTGCTGCAATGGCTTTTGTGCTCTTCTGGCTGCCACAGTCTTACCAAAGACACCTCCCTGGCCCTGTACTGGTAGGAGTTTACAGTCAATTTTTGCTGTTGTTCCTGAAATTATATGAATTCTTTTTGATAATTACATGGGAGACTCTTTTTCTTATTTTAAAAATTGCTTTCAAAATAGTAATTAGGAGACTGTCATTGTTCATTTTTTCAAAGTGTGTTCAAAGCGTGGAGTAAAGAACCTAGAGATGCAATTTAATTTTTATCACTTGGAGTACCAAAATGGCTATAAATGAATCCAAAAGTAATTTTCCTGGGAAAATAATTCCTCTGTTATACAGGCCCTTTTTGCTATACATTTCAGGTCCTGTTTTAATGGTGTAATATGAAATTACTCAGAAGAAATCCCTGATTTTTTGTTTGTGTGAATATCGATTCTGCATTTTTTATTCTGCTAATCCTGTCTCTGATACTGTTTTTTTATTAATGTCTACAAGTAATTGCGAACTCTAACTTTCCAAGAGCCAATTTGAATATACACAGCATGTTCTCTTGACTGCATGTCTCCATTTAAACCAGTGCAATAACTTGGAGATACCTAGGTCTACTAGTGTGTTACTCTTACAATGTTGTATCTCTTTCCTGAAATGCATCAAACCTTTATGTGAGTAAAATTGCATGTACAGTAAATGTTTTGCCAGTATAACTACTTTGGTAAAATAAAATTATATCCAGTCTAATTATAATGAAAATACCCAGGGTGTTGACCAAGACTCACCTGTTAATTCTTTATTACAGCACGTTTCCAGCTGCAACAGAATTTAAATACCATATTTTCTCTTGTGGCTTATTTTAATTTTTTTCCATAATGTCACGGATTTATTATTTCTGAATGCAATTACAACATCTGTTACAATGGGAACATTTTTATCTTTGCCCTGTGTCCCATAGAGACAAACCTTGAGAAGTCAAACAGTAAGCTTTCAAAAATGAGCTTATCTGTGAGGTTAAACAAGGTGTGGCAACCCTGACATGGGGCTCCTACATCAATAAAATGTAATTCTTCTACACCCTTGTAGTGGTCCTCATTCTGTACTGTGAAAATAGTTTTATAGACGGGTATTTACATATTTTTAGCACTGTCATATACTGTGTTTTCAATGGAGATGTTATATTTAGAAGTTTCTCAAAATGTGGAGCATGTGCTAAGTTTTTTTGCGTAATCCATCAAGACTAATTTGATTTGAGACCGGTGCCTTTTTTTCCCCCCATCTGTTTGGAAAAGTGCAGTTGTAGAGACATCAGTCATGTAACACTTTCTGTAAAACAGCTTTACTGACAGTTGGGAGTTGTCAGTAACCATGTGGATTTCAAGCTCTCAGTCTGGCTATGATGAGAAAAACCCTCTGACACATAATTTCCACAGAACCACGGAATCTGAGGCTGGAAAGACCCGGAGTGCTCATCTAGCTGACCTCCCACCTAGCCAAACCAGAGGTAAGTCATATTTCAAGACTAATAGCTGCACAAAACACCAGTTTTTGGGACAAACATACACTCAATTTAATAGCATTTACTGACCAATCACCACTGATTCAATAGTTAACTACTGTTATTTATTTTGTATATATGTTGTGTACATAACTGTGGCTTGTTTTCTATTTCAGTGGATCTAGTTTCAACTTCCAACCTTTGGGGCAGCTTTAAGTGATGCTGAGTCTGTGTTCCTTGTCTAAATACATGGAGACCAAACTCTGTTGGGTGAGGGTAGAACAAGCAGATGCCCCAGAAATGCAAATTCCTGGAAGCAGGAAGAGTTCTGCGGAGGTAAAACCATGTCCCTGCTGCCCATGCCCACAGCCCACTGAGTTTGTCACCCAGTGCTGGGGAAGAGGCAGGAGCAGGAACTTGCAGGGCTTGACACAGGCTTGGTGGGCTTGGCATGGGCTTGCAGGGTTCTCTGATGGAGGAAAACACTTTGACGTGTTTTCCTCCATCTCCTACACAAAGGCTTCCTCCTTATTGTAGGAGATGGAGGAAAACACATCAAAGTGCCCATAAAAGCTCTTTTCTTTTCAACTTAGAAGCAGCAAAACTCAGTTTCGCCCCTATGTCATTGAGAAATGTGGGATTGTCTCCTCAGACCTGTGCAGCAATCTGCACTGTGTTCACCAAAGGTACCATACTGAAATGTTTCCATCTCTCACTGTAAGATGTTCTGTAGCCTCTAGGACTCTCTCCTGTTCATTTGTGTCCCACTCAGGAAGTGGCCTGGACAGAATAGCCCATGAAGGCTGAATGCAGAGATGACATAATTTACTGCATTGTACTTGGCTTATATCCATGTCTTTTCCCTAACCTCTACTCATCATCATGGGCTCTCTTCTGCTGCGAGTATTTCATCTCTCTATGTGTCTGAACTTGCTTTTGGCTGCATTGGAAAGCTTATGGTTTCAGTGTGTCCATGCAGATAACCAAGTTGACTCTTCGGGTTACAATCTTTTCTCCTTGTTGCATACTGTTGCACTGATTTTGGAGTTTTTAAAAATATTACTCAGGAATCAATGTGTCATATTTTGTGCAGTGCAAAAATATGAAATTGTGCATATTTACCTACCTTCTTGCAAATTGGAAATAAATTCACTTAATCTTATTTATAATAATATTTTTCTATCAATTCATACTGTTATCATTTTATTTAGATACTTCTAGAATCAAGGAGTTCATCTAGGTCAACATCCTGCTTGAAGTGGGGCTGTGTAGTGGATGAGGTCAGCCACACTACAGGTAAATCTTGAAACACCCACAGGAGCAGAAGTTGCACAGCCTCTCTGGGCAATCCCAGTGAACATGTCCAGACCTCAGCACACATCCACTCCTAAAGCCTTTAGCACTAAGAAGACAAGTTTGATTCTCTTCCATACAGCCACTCTGTTCCAGCAGCCCTTAGCCTTCCCTTGATCAGATTAAACAGGCTCAGCTCCCTCAGCCCCTCTCATGTTGCTCCAGGCCTCTGATGATCTCAGCAGCTTTACTGGACCCTTTCCAAACTGACACATTTGGCCTTATGCCCTTTGTAATCCCCAGCTCCTTTTAACCAGGATGGCTCCTCAGCGAGGTGCTTCCCAGCCTGGAGCAGATCATGTTTCCTTGTTGAACATCATGAGGTGTCTGTTGGCCCGGATCTCAAGGATGTAAAGGAGCCTCTGCATGGAAGCTTTGCTGTTTGTCAGTGCAGACAGCTTAAGCCATCAACAAACCTGACTGTCACCATCAAGGTATCTGATGAAGATGCTGAACAGTGTGGATTTTGGTACTGAGCCCTTGGGTGCACCTCTGGTTGCTGGTGACCTGTCAGGCAGTTTTCAGTCCCTCTTTCAACCTGTCTTTTTAGCCCACACCCTCTAAGCTTCCAAATGATATTATGTGGAATGGTGTGAAAACCTTACAGGGCACATTACAGCCAGCACTTTCATATTCACACATTCACTAATTTCATTTTAGAAAGCAGGCTGATCAGTCAAATTTGGTTTGCCATTGGTAAGTCCATTTATTTGTTCCCAAATAAGCTTTTGTCATTTATGACCTTAGAAGTGGGCTCCAGGAGGGGGACACTCCCTGATCTTCTAGTGACCAAGGTGGTGATCAGCAGATAGTTCTTGCCGTTCTAAAGATAGATGAGGTGTAAGATTTTTTCCAGACATTGGGGATTTCCCCAGTCTAGACAGCTGTCACAGACAGCAGTGTTACAATCCCACTGGCCAGCTCTTTCAGGAAATGGGTACTGTGCCTCATGTCCATCTCTTGAATGTTCCCTTTTTGCATCTGGTTTCATCAAGAAGATGCTTCTGTAGCCAATTAAATATTCTGCTGAAATTCCTTCTTCCTGCACAACAGGATAATTTTTTGCTGAGCTACTCAGTAAGTTGTCTTTAAAAATAATTCAGAACTTCTGGGCACATTTCCACACCATGGTTGCATCTCAAGGGATTTTATTTACCAACCCTGTGAGTAAACTGAAGTTTCTTGTTCTGAAATCCAGAGTAATTATTCTGTAGCTTACCTTCCCAGCCTTGTTCTGGATCCTGAATTTAATAATGGTGACAGAAGATAAATCCAGGCTGATACTGTGACCATGTTCACCACTGGAAGTCGAGTGTAATCCCTAGCTGTCCCCTCCAGCATTCACATGATGGAATTATCACTTGCGCTGTATAAGGAGCTCCTGGATTGCCTGGTCATTGCTGTGTTACCCTTCCAGCAGATGCCTGGTTTGAAATGCTCTGTAAGAATCAGGGACTAGGAGGAGATTTCTGCCAGTTTTCTGGAGGAAAACGCTCCTCCTGGCTGGACATGCTGTGAGAGGCTACCCTGTTTCCAGCAGGGTCTGTCCCCTCTGCTCCTCACCCAGAGGCTCCTTCCACTCTCAGCTTTCCTGCTGGAGCTTGGTACAGTCAGAGAACTCCTTAACAGAGAGCACATGATTGTTTGGGGCTTTGGGGTATTAACCAATAAAAAAAGAATTCTGCTTTTCAGCCTGATGTTAATGTTGGTGCAGTACTTTCATTAGCACAAAAATTTGCTCACATGCCCCTCTAATACCTTCCACCTTCACAGCTGTAGCATTCTAGGGCACAAACTCATATTGAGAGCACAACTCATATTGTTCACGTTTGATTCACTGTGATTCACATCTTCTTGATTAATTTTGAATCTCTTGATTCATATCATTCTTGTTTCCTAATCAAGATGTCACTGATCTCTAACCTTACAGTCAAATGCAGTCAAAGATAAGAAATCTAATTCATTTTCTTATTATCTGGGCTTGGTACAGAATTGTAATAATAATAATTACATATATTTCTTTATCCTCAAATTCTTTGACCCTGACCTGCACAGAATTTAGTGTTCTCCAAGTCAAGCCTTCTGCACATGATGACATCAGAAGATGAAGTTCTGTTTGCCACAGAGAGCTGCATTTGTGCCCTACAGCTGTGAAGGTGGAAGGTATTAGTGGAGCACGTGTGCAAATTTTTGTGCTAATGAAAGTACTGCACCAACATTAACATCAGGCTGAATAAGCAGAATTTTTTCTTTATTGGTTAATATCCCAAAGCCCCAAACAATCATGAAAAGAATAGACTCTCATCTTTTGAATGAAAGTCACACATTATGTTTTATATTTTCTCCCACACCAGTTGAGAGGTTTTGTTTGTTTGTTTGTTTGTTTGGGCTTTTAAAATTTTTTTTCTCCCCCATTAATTCGTTTGACCAGGTTTTTGTGTCAAAAAACTGAAGTAAAGTTGGTGGGGTATTTTTTGTTTGTTTTTTGTGGGGTTTTTGTCAGTGTGGTTTTGTTTTGGTTTTGGTTTTTTGGTTTGTTAGGTTTTTTTGGTTTTTTTGTGAGCAGAAAGCTTGATACAGATCTGGGGCTGTTCCTGTAGCCAGAAGGTGCAGCAGCCTGGCTGCACGGTGACTCATGGCCCTGTGCCACATCGCAAATAATGCTCTTATTAATCTCCCCAGGCTTTGTTCTGGCCCCCCTCCTTGCGGTGTCTGATTTCATGGTGTGGCGTAGCCAAAGGTCAGATAAACTACATGATGGCCAGAGTTGCTACTGCAGAAGGAAATCGGAAATGCCTCTCCCAGCAGTTTTAGCAATGAGAAAGGAGAGAAAAATAATTTCTTTTCGTACTAACCTGCCTGATGCGTCATCTGTTGTTGCTGTTTCAGTAGAGGAAAGCTGTGGTATAGCGGTAACCCAGGGAAGCAGCCAAGCCCAGCTGTGTTGCAAATGCTTCTGGATCTGCCTGGCTCAGTACATTTTTCAGCAAATATGTTCTTTCTTTAGGTGTTTGATCATTTGCAGCAAATGACAGTCCCGAGCTAGAAGAGATACTGAGCTTTGTCCTTAACTGAGCTGGTGTCATTGACTGATTCATTAATTACCCACTTTTCCCCAGATTAGATTCAACATACTGTTCACAAAGAGATAACCAGTCACAAATTAGTCAAGCTGAAGTTTGATGTGCTTGGTTACAGGGCCATTTTTTTGTTACCAGTTTCAGATGAGTGATTACTCTTGTGAAACTAGCAAGTGCTTCTTGCAAGTTGTTTCTTTTCCTCCACGGCTACCCAAAGTGTTTTTTTTTTTTTTCAAATGAAATGGAGCCCATACGCACTGGGCTGGGCGCTTTGTGAGCAGCTAGCACAGCCAGATCAAACACGTATGCTTGCTGTAAACTGGTGCGTGGTTTTCCTTGCTCTCCTTTGAACCAAGCTGTCTGTGGTTTCTGGTGACTGCAGTCTCTGTGCTATAGGCTCTGGCTAATGCTGACACATAGAGGACTTATCTGGAAAAAGAGGGGGAGAACAAGACAGCATCACTTCCTGCACACACAGTCCTGGCCATTTCTATCAAAGGTTGAGACTTTGCTGAAACTCTTTCCAAGAGAAGCTTCCTGCATCACATTTGAATGATTTTGAGGGCAGCAGAACCTGCTGTTGGCTAGACAGATGCAGGAGAGCAGTAAGATTGTTCTTCTAAAACCCCATAATTTCATGGACAAGCATTGCAATACCAGCCTTGCATTACGACTTTCAAAATCACGTTAGTGCTAGTCTGCAGTGTGTGGGGCTCTGTTTTTCTGTCACATAGACACTCTGGCCCTGCTCTCCATTGCTGTGTTTGGGCTGTCCCTTGCAGCAGGGCTCCCACTGCCCGAGTGGGCACAGAGCTCAGCTGGTCGGAACCAGCAGCTCCCATCTGGAGCAAAGGCCAGTGATTGCATAAAGCACAGAAAAGGGAGAGACTGGCCCAAGTGGTCTCTGTTAAACCTGTTAGGACCATCAGGGCCAGGTGGGGCTTTGCACCGAGCAGATTTGGGGCTCGTCAGCTCCTGTTCCAAGGGGAGCAGCCCCCAGCCCATCACCCTGTTTTCCAGCTGCCAGCAGCTGCCCTGGGCCGACACCCTGTGGGTCCCTCAGCCCAGAGCTCACCCTGTTTCTGCACCCCAGCTCACCTGCTCTACCACGGACCATGGCAGGCACTGAGGAGGTGACAGCCAGGGCCAGCCCTCCTGCCTCGGCCTCGATGTCCCCTTTGTCCCTGCCAGCCCCTGCCTGCTCTCAGATTAACCTGATGGCTGCTGGCTGGTGGCAAATTGAGCCCTGCCCTCTTTGGCTCGCTCAGCCAGGGGGGTTTGCTTGGCGGAGCGTGGTTATTACTGCTCTGCTTTTGTTCTTTGTCGCCAGTCCTGCCTTATTTTTACGTGCATTAAGTGTTCACAATAATGTGAAGCGTTAAGCTTTGGCAGCCAGCTGAGCTCTGCACAAATCCGAGGATGGCACGGCTGCTGGCACGAGGCTGCTTGCTGCCACGCGGACACAGGGACACACAGCCACATGGACACACAGCCACACGGCCACATGGACACACAGACACATGTCACACGGCCACACAGACACATGGACACACAGCCACACGGCCACATGGACACACGGCCACATGTCACACGGCCACACAGACACATGGACACACAGCCACACGGCCATATGGACACTGGACACACAGACACATGGACACACGGACACATGGACACACGGACACATGGACACACGGACACATGGACACCAGACACACAGCCACACGGCCACATGGACACACAGACACATGGACACACAGCCACACGGACACATGGACACTCGGACACATGGACACACAGCCACATGGACACACGGACACATGGACACACGGCCGCACGGAGCGCTCAGTTTGGCCGCCGACAGGAGCGGGCACTTGCCGGTGTCCTGGCAAGGCAGCAGGGAAGGGGAGGGCAGCCCAGCACATGGCGGCACAGAGCTCAGCGCTGGCCTGGCTCTCCCAGCACTGCCCCTTGTGCTCCTTCCCACTCTCCGGGCTCCTCGTCATCCCTCAGGAAGGCGGCGGGAGGAGGGAGGAGCAGAGGGATGGATGAGAGCTGGCTTTACTCACAGCTGCTGCTGCTGCAGAGGGAGGCACCACCACGGGAATGTAGACGGACAGGCAGAGGTGATTAATAGTGATACATATTATTTTAATTGAGTCATGTTTGGCCTCTTGCTTTGCCGGTACTCAATTTTTTTGCTATTGTTGTGGTGTGAATTTGGAATTAATTTAAAGTATAATAAGAATCTCTCAGCTGGCAAATGCAGGCAAGACTGAAAATTAAAATGCTATGTAAATCTCACAAGACTAGGGCATAAACTGCAGCAGGCAGTGGAATGGCTGAAGCTTCAAGAAGCTGGAAAAGCCTCTCTCCACATTATTCCTGATAATACAAAATCAATTTACATTGAATGTATTTTTTCCCAAATAACCATCCACCACATTCTAATTGATATTACTAATGAATGCAGAAATTGGATACTAATACATTCCAGGGAAATATCCTGCAGAGGTTTTATTAGTTCTAAAAATACTTGGTGGCATCGCAGTACTTTGTCATTAAAATTGCCAGGTTTTGTGATACAGATACCGTGGAATTGTAATGAGAATGCAGCGGCGGTGGCAGTGGTAGCATTTTGTTTTGAAATCCCAGGTCCTTGCTGATTTTTTTGGAGCACCGTGTACAAGAGGCGCTGCCCCCACCGCTTTCAGCTCTGCCACGGCAGCAGCGAGGCAGGGCGGGGATGGTGCAGGGGACACGGGAGGTGTCAGCCACGCTCACGGACAGCACCGAGCTCACAAACACGGCTCTGCTCGGAGCTGCCTCGTCTTCCCCTGGAGAAAAGGCACCAACAACAATTACACGAGTTTCTCCCGGCTGGGATGCGGCGGAGGCTCAAGGCTCCGAGGTCCCCCCCTCGTGCTTTGGGGGCTGCAGGCGCTGGCTGAGGCTGCTCTCCCGGGAATCCCAGCAAACCCCATCCAAAGGAGGGCAGGAAATCCCAAAGAGCCTGACCAGGAGACCTCCAGGGCTGAGCACAGCCTGGGCTCACCATTCCCCTCCCCACCTGGATGGATGCTGGCACTGCCGGGGGCTGGCAGTGCGGCACGGAGGCTGGGAAATCACTGCCGAGCCCTCTGCGTGCAGGGCACCCGCTGGATCTGCCTCCAGTTAGGAGGAGGTGGAAGTCCCCTGCCTTGGCTGCTGCTTGGAGCTCCATCTGCAGCACTGCTGAGGAAAGTATCGCTCTTCCTGCGCGGAAGCCATTAATGCCCAGCTGCGGGAGTGATCCTGCGTGGGGAGAGTGCAGCCCTGTGCCTGGAAGGAGGGCTGCGGAGGGCTCCCGGCAGGTCTGGCTCACCTCACGCTCTTTCTGACCGGCCCAAAAGTGCTGCTTATCTCGGCAGATGAAGGGCAGAGCCGGGGCTCGCCTGCAGCCCCTCCGCGGGGCTGGGGCGGCCAGGCTGCTCCTCCCCTCCGCTGGCTCAGCTTCCTCACCTCGGGAATCCGGATAATCCTATCTGCCCGTGGGAGCTGCATCGCTTACAGCCACTGCCTAAAACTGTCAAACCAAGTGAGAGAAAAGGGCCGTGCCTTGTTAGGTTTCCCATCAAGATTTCTACATCCCCCGCCCGCCGCCTCCCGCCCCCATCTTTTATTGGTAAAAAAAACCCTATGTGGATTGAAAATGAGATACCTGGAAAAGAAAAAAGAACCCCATGGAATCTCAATGAGACCCTGTTTGTGTGAGGCTTTCTACTGTCTTTAACTATTCTATTGTGCATATGGACAGCAATGCAGCTCTGGCCCAGAGGAAGGTGAAGATCCCCAAAATGAGGGCTGCTGGAGGCAAAGAGGAGAGATGAGCTACAACAGCAGCATTAATACTTTTTTGACATCCTTTTCAGACATGGTTGCAACTCCCATCTATTCTGCTACTGATTAATTTGATCAAACATTGTGAACAAATAATTTGTATTAAAAATCGTGCGAGTTCCACCCTTCCTGTAGCTGGCTTCAGGCAGGTATTTATTGGATAACATAGTCTCAGACTAGTGAATGTTGACATTTAATTAATATGGAAGCTTAGCATTGTGAATATGAAGAACAGAAAAAAGGCCCAAGAAAATCCTGTGATAATGAAAGGAGATGACAACCAGGTTCTGGTAGTCAGACATTTCTGTTGACATTGAAGGGTCAAATGCAGATATCTGGTGGAGGGCTGCAAATAACCCTGTGGGTCAGGGTTTGCCTGTACAAATAGTTCCACACGATGCCTGACTTACACTCGAGCTGCTTGCACTTGCACTGGCACTGCTGGGGTGGATATTTTTGTCATGACTATATTAGGAAGATACTACCAAAATAGGGAGAGTGGTGTGACGTACCAGCACAGTCCTACAGCTGTGAATGCCCACCATACAACCACGGGATTGCTTTCCACACAATGTAGAGGTTAAAACCCCCAAAATCAGGCTAGTAAAATTGAATCTGTGTTAGGGGATTAGGTACTGTGACCAAAAAAAAAAGCAAAATTAGGCTAGTAAAACTGCATTTATGTTAGGGGATTAGCCACCATGACCTACATGCCTATGCCAGCAGAACTCTGGAGTATCTCAAAAGTACTTGTGTCCTGTCTAACTTGTGACGGGTAACATCTGTGCCCACGAAAAGCAAACAGACTGCAAAGAACTTGATTGTAATAAAAAGAGAGTGTTTTATCATAGAAATGTACGGGAAGTGCTCCTCTTGTCCTGCATAAATCAGGAGCGTGAGGTTGCCTGAATTTTCCATTCCATTAACTCTGCACTTTTTGAGTTGAGATGAAAATAGCTGGCAAAAGGAAATATTCTCTGCTGCACAGTGAGGATATCACAGGACAAATTAAATTGCCCTGCTACTTTGTTGGGCATTAGTCTGCTACGGACTTCTGTTTATTATATGGTTTACCTTACAAAGTAATTGTGTTCAGAATCCTGTTTATTGCATGTGCAGGAAGGGCATTATTTTTTTCTTACACTATTGGGGTTTATCCCCTACACTTTGATGTACTTCATGCTGAAATAAAAAAAATTTAAATAGAGGTGAGAGTGAATCTTTTTCATGTTTCATGTTTAGATTCAACAGAGAGGTTTCTACTTAGTGGAAACAGATATTCCATTAAAAGTCCACTGCTGCTGTATAATTTAAATGCTTTTTCAACACCACAAACTACCTCAAGCCAAACAGCTGGTGTTGACTAAGAACGGTATTTCAGCCTGTTACATGCTGTGATTATTACTTCCCAAACAAGAGTTTATACTTCATTTTCTGTGAAGATTAAATTAATTAGGATGGCAATGTGATACGGGAATAAGGAGTTGAGTGAAATTAACAGTTTTCACCTACTCTGAGATTTATTTAATTAACTATTTTAATTTGGAAGTGGTGGTCTGGGACTATATTTTAGCAGTAATACTTCTTTTTGGGTAATGCAGGGAAGCACAAGCTCATCAGAAACTGAGCAGTACTTCCATTTTGACTATGCATGACATACTAAAAGAAAAAAAATCCTATTGAACAGATTTTAAAATCTGCCTTTTCATAGCATGTACTGAAAATGAGTAGTATCCTCCCAGTAAGTAGGAAGAAATGTAATGTATGAAGAAATTGTATTCTGTATATATTTGAAGAAATTCCTTTCTCATGTTGCTAGAAAACTGTCACAGTAGAGAAAGCTACTAATTCCTCTTCTCTCCATTAAAATGTAGTGAGCATTCTCCTAAACCATCAATATTATTGCAATGCTTCTCTCTTCACAGATCAGGGGCTATTTCTCTCTCATCAATAATAAAGTTTCATGTTTAAAATCTTATTTCTGCATTTATAACGAATCGTTGATAGAAAAAAAAATCTTCAATACCCTTACAGTTGTCTTGAGATTTCACAAGTCATTTAAAAAAGAAATAAAAATGAAAAACATCTGCTTTAGAGACCAACGCCTAGGAATGTGATTCTACAACAACGCTGGTTGCCCTCACATGCCCTTAATGACCACTTATTGGCAGTAACATAACTTAAGGTTTTAATTGATGTTTTAGCCAGGCTTTTGACTTCAGAGTAGTATTTGTAAAGATTCTAATTATCATGATATAGTAGAAATTAGAAGGCAATTTGTAAATGTTTAGATCAACGTGATTAATACAGTAAAACCAGAGCAGCCTGAACATGTATATAGCTTTACTTAGAGAAGCAGTCTGTGCTTAAAAAAATACTGACAAATAACTGCAGATTCAGGTCTTAGGAGGTAAAATACCATCAGTCTGACCAGATTTTCATTTCCACAAAAATCTGTGAGTAGTACCACTTGTATTCCACCAATCCCACATAAATAATTTGTATTCCATAATTTATATACAGAAAATTTATCTCTTCTCCTGTTTGAATTTCAACCACAAATGCATATTGGAATATCTGAATGTATTTGCTATTCTGAAATACGTAAGCAAGTAAATCTTAGTGTTAATCTTCATGAGTTTTTGAGAAGCAGGTAGACATCTGAGGTACCTTGACTGAACCTTGAAGAATGTTTCTTGCCATGAAATATAGCTCTAGAAATCTGTATTTCCACTATGTGCCATAGTAAATTCCAGATTCCCTTTCTGTGATGATTTTCTCACTTTTGGTTAAAAATGACTGTATCAGTGGCAGTCTCACCAAAACTGGACAGAATTTTGTCCCTCTGAAGCACATTTGAAAACACTGGATACAAAAGGAGTGTAAACAAAGTGAAAACAAATTAATTAAACAACAGTACTGTTTTGTAGTAACATTCTAAGGCTTCTCAGCCTTCTGCCTTAACCCTCACCATTTAAGAAAAGACCAATTTAGAGGCTGCATTTGCTGTTCCAAACAAGTGAGAAAAGCTTTGACTGTGCATTGCTTACAGTTGTACAATTCCTTTACAAATACAGTAATTGAACATTTCTGATCATAGCATTTTTACTCACCTCCTAAACTGTACCCTTTGCATGCAAAAGCCAGCCATCAGAGTTTAAATAGGCTTCCCCCTACAATTCTTCTAAAAATGGCTTTCCTTTCATAATTTTGGTACAACCTGAGGCACCTTTATTTCACAGAGGCAGAGAGGACAGAAGCAGTTTGTTTCTGGGCACCATGGAGTACCTGTTTTGAGTTAGCTCTTGCTTGTCTGACTCCCCTGAATGATTCTATTGATTTCAAGGGGTCCACTTGCATGAGAAAAGTGAGCAGCAGAGACTGGATGCTCCTTTTATTGTTTCATCCAGCACAGATTCATTTTATAGGATCAGTTATTCTGTGTGATGAATGGGAAGTGCAACTGAAAAATTGAGCCTAGAAATCTAATGTTAGCAGTGAGCGTATGAAAGTCTGATTGTGAAATATGATCCAGAACACATTTACTAACAGACAAAACTCAAGACTCATTTCTCACACAGGCAGGACTGTTAAAGTCAGTAATACTTTGCTTTTCCATTACAGCCAACAGGATTTCTGCTGCACAAAGGCTAAGCAAAGCAAAGATAGAAAGATCTGGTGCTTGGAGCAGTAATGCTTTCATTTGCTAAAACCTCGTGTGTGCAGAAGGTAGAATTAATTTAATTGCAAATAAATGTCAAGAAATAAATTAATGAAATAATACTAGATTTGCCAAGAGAATATGTTATGTGTAAGCTATTCTTTTGTGTCAGTCTTCCTAAAGAGAGGGAAACAAAGGAAAATGGGTAGGGGGAAAAAAAGGCTGTACTGAAAGCACATACAGAAATCAAACACAGGAAAACTGTTGGGGACTTAATAGTGCTAGAGGTAAATTGGCCACTATTCTTTCTATCAGAAAGAGACCAGAGTATTTGATTAAGTTAAACAGAAGCCATTTCTTTGTTCCTGAGAACAGAGAAAACGGCATTTCAACCAGACAACTGAGACAGAGAACCCAGGAAAAAAAATCTATTAAAGAGATAACAAAGGAGAAAAGCACTTACACTAATTCTGTCAAAACTCATGAAGCATCCTGAGAGGTTGATAAAGGTGATATTCTTCTAAGGCATGTAGAGACAGCTATAGTAGAATATTTGTGGTAGGTCCAAAGGATTGGTGATTTCTTTACAAGTTAAAGGCCCAGTAATGACTATGAAATTAGATAAAAAGATATATTTGTGAGGGTCAACAAAACAGCACAGCTGTGTGGCTTAGAAATTAAATGTCATAAAGACAAAAGCATTCAACCTCTTTAATAGTGAAGTTATTTCAAGAGGCTCTGTAGAAAGGCAGGCCAGCAGATTTAATGAATATTTTAGTTGTTTTACCTAGAACAGGCACCTCTTATGTCCTAAATAAGGGACCAACACTAGTATTGATTTAAATAAGAAGATAAAAAGCTATGATTTCTGGAAACTGGTCATATCAAATCATCATCCTTTTATCTTCATAATAATTTTTTGTATTTACCAGGGTGTAAAATAAAACAAAACCCTCACCTGATTCACTTAAATTAATGTCGACCATCAAGCAAAATATAATTCTAGCTATCTACTATTACATATAGTCAGATTTTCAGATGTGAAGAAATAGTTATCCTATTGAAAAAAAAAAAGGCTAATTTTCCTATTTCTCATAAATTCACACTGGGAGTATTTTACAACAGTTTGTAAACTGAACACATTTTGTGCAAATACAAAGGTATCGCAGTATGGCTAATTTAGGGTATGTACTGATTTCAGAGCAAAATATGGCCCATCAGCTTCCATATTTAAGCTAATGCAAAGATTTATTAGTCCTCTAGGTAAACATTGACCTTGGCTTCACCTTGGTCAATATTTACTTCTCAAGTTAATAAATCTTTACATTAACTGCAATTGAAGTCACTCTCTGCTTAAAAGATAAAGACCAAACAGGTCCTCATAAGAAGACAGCATTCATCAGATAAACGCTGCTGCTTGGTTTATCTTTTTGCCCACTTGTCTTAAAAAAATGGTAATCCATAGATGGTGAAAGATGTTCCTCTCTGGAGGGAAAGAGGCTTTTTTGGGTGTGTGGCTTTTTTTTTTAACCTGAAGATTTGTGCATTTTCCTTACATTTTAAGGTAATGGAACCCGCTTTTTGTCTCTTGCACTTAGGAATCTTCAGAGTTTCCAGGATGTTATTCCAAAGGATGTTACGTCCATCCCTACCTAATCTATTTACCTATGGGCAAACCTGGAGACTACTTTGCTTGCTGGACAGCCCTCTTGGCCACTGACTTGGTTGCTATTTGGTTTCAGCAAGGTGACAGGTTTAACTTTTTGAAATTCATAGCTATTTTGGAAAAAGGTGCTGACTGGGGTTGATGAGAATGACACTGCAATGAAACACCAATAATACACAAATCAACTAACATGCGAGTACCTTGGAAAAAGAGGAAACTTTGAACTTATCAGAAAGAAAAGACATCAAAGACTTGACTTAATCCAGCTACCAGGAGTGAGAATCTGAATTACTGTAAAAGAAATTGTCTCAAAGAGCAATTGGATAAGTCGAGGATGAAGTTACAATTAGAGATTTCCCTGAAATTATAAATGAGAAGGAAAACCAGACAAGAACAGATTTACACATCTTCTCTTTCCATGATTCCAAACATTATTGCACTGATTAAAACCTCACCATGCTGTTTTCTCCACATTTAACTTGTGCTTTTATAAGCCAAAACAAACAACATATGTTTTATCCATGGGTCTCTCTGATTGAGTCCGGATTGGATTAAATTATACCATATATCACTTCTTACTGGGTTCTGAACAGTATCAAGCCTTTCTGCTTGCACAAAAAAATGAGGACTTGCTGAGAAATACTCAATTACAGAGAAATTAAAAATGGAACTTTCTGAGGAAGAGAATCAAAGCAGCAGTAACTTCAGAAACTAAATGGCAAAGCTGTTTCATTTTTAAAACATATTTAAGATCTCACTTAAACAAACATCAACCACTTCACTTATGCAGGCATTCCCTTTGAAGTCAATGGGATTAGCCATGGGTAAAATTCATCCGAATTCTGTGTAGAAAGCCAGGTACAAAGTCACTGAATCACTTAAATCCCACAGTCTTGGGCTTAAAAGCTGCAAAGGTTTCTTGTTAGTCCTTTGGACTGGAGTGCTTAAAAATGTGGAAATCTGGGGGGCAGGATTTGTCCTCACCGGAAGATGCTTTGAGTTTTTCCAGTTACATTCCTGTCTTCATGCAGTTTCAGCATCCTCTTGTTTTCCTCATGCAGTGCTGATGAGTTTACAATGATGCTGTGGTGCCTTTCTGCAGGCAGTGCAGGGAAATGTCATGCAAACTCCATTAATAAATCATCCTATTGGCATAACTGTTTGAATGGCACAGCCAGCTCTACTAGCAAGACAAATGCATTGCATGGTAGTGCGTGTGTACAAAATATATATATATATATATATTCATCTTTCAACCCAAAAAACCTGATCCACGTTTTTATTTCTTTTTTTCTCCCCTTTGAAAACAGCAGCTTAGTCACTAAGTGACGAGTCATACAAAGGGGTTGTATAAAGTCAATGGTGACTGGCATAACACACCTCTGACTTTCATTGTAAATGGTGTAACTGTTCAGAGCTGTACTTCTCTCTACACTTTCTTATTTATAGTTAATGAAAATAAAACACAGAATTTCAACATAGTTATAAAATCTGCCAGGATTTTAAAATAATTTCCAAAAGAATAAGCATGAATAAAGACGGTTTAATTTACTGGCACGAGAACTGAGGGCTGGGAATATAGCTGTTTGAAGGCTGTACTGTGAGCAAGAAGTGGCAATCCTCAGAGACGGAAAACCAAACAAATTACGGCTGCTGACTCCCAATATTGCACTTTAATTGGTGGGGGCTGTCCTGGAGAAAGATACATGAACCTTTCCCGGCGGCAACAGGAATCTGACATACATAAATACAGGGGCCCATTTGCGTTTGAGACTTTCACGCACCCGCATGCGAGGCTGGCTCAGGGAGGCGGCCCGTGTGCCCCCGGCGGCAGCGGGCACGGGCCCGCAGGGCTCGGGATGTGGGACCGGACCCGCCGGAGCAGGAGCGCTGCTCCGCCGCTTCCCGCACCCCCGGCCCGTCCCGGGCTGCGGAGCAGGGCTGAGATGCGGTGCGGGGCTGAGATGCGGTGCGGGGCTGAGATACGGGGCTGCTCGCAGCCCTCCCGCCCTGCGGGCTCGCCCGCCCGGTTGCCATGGGACCGGCGCCGCCGCCCGGGGCCGCCGCTCCGCGCCCGGCACCCGCCGCCCTCCGGGAGCCGCCGGCTTGCGGGCAGGGGGAGGGGGCTCCAGGGCGCTCCCGCTAATTTTAACAGCCTTCTCCTTTTTCTCTCCCCGAAATCAGGCGGCCGAAATTGCCGGAGAAGCGCCCCCGCCCCCGCGCCGGGGCTCTCGCCTTTGTTGTGCGGAGCCCGGCACCGGCGGAGGCGCCGCTAAATGAATGGCAAAGTGTCTTTAAAAGCGCTGGCGGGCGATGCCCGGTCCCGGCGAGCCGGCGGCGGGGGCGGGGGGCGGCCAATGCCTGGCGCTGGGACACAAGAGGCGCGTTCGGGAGGTTTCAGACACCTTTCTTCCCTCACTTAATCCCCTCTCACCCTGGCGTGACCGGGTCCCCACACACTGAGTGCCGAGTGAGCCGGACACACAGGGTGTGCAAGGGCGCATGTGTGTAATTAATAAAGTAAATTAAAGGGTTTTAAAAATTAATTCTACTCATTTAGTCACCAATCTGTTAATGAGGCATGGAAAGCCCCCGGGATCGATAGTCGGGAGTAAAACCGAACTAGGTGAAGGAGGTGCCTGCTGAAAGATAAAAGCTTTGTAGAGGAAGTATCTGTATCTCGGCCGATACAAATATATATAAAAGGATGTGTATAAATCTTTGCCTGCTCTGGCGGGGTCTGGATTCCATCGGCGCGATGGAAGCAGCCGCCGTCTCCCCAGTTTATGGGGCTCCGAACTTTCCCTTCGCCGGTACCGCGGGGCTTCAACCTTTGCTCCGCCGCATCCTCTCAGCCACAGGAGCCTCTGGCTCCTACCATAAATATTAATACTCTGCGCTAGTGCGAGGCATAATTATCTCCCCTTAATTGCAAATTCAACCAAAAATTGAGCCTGCTGTCATTCAGGCACCTCTAAATTATTGTAATTAGGGCTTTTTTTATGTCAAGTGAATCCCTGGGCTGAATGTTAGTCCTTGTATGCAGTAGTGCAACATGTAAACCATATGCTGTGCCGCTGCTCGGGAAACCCCACGGCCGGGAGAAGCCGCCCCCTCCCTGCTCCCGGCGAGCGGCTCGGCTCCAGCAGGGGTCCGGGGGAGCGGAGCAGCCCTCGGGGAGCCCCGCGGGGTCTGCCGGCCTCGGCAGCGCCGTCCTGCACCGGGGCGATGAGGGGTGATGAGGGGGAGATGAGGGGGAGATGAGGGGCGATGAGGGGCGATGAGGGGTGATGAGGGGGCGATGAGGGGGAGATGAGGGGGCGATGAGGGGGAGATGAGGGGGCGATGAGGGGGAGATGCGGGGGAGATGAGGGGGCGATGAGGGGGAGATGAGGGGCGATGAGGGGGCGATGAGGGGCCATGAGGGGGAGATGAGGGGGCGATGAGGGGGAGATGAGGGGCGATGAGGGGGCGATGAGGGGCCATGAGGGGCGATGAGGGGGCGATGAGGGGGCGATGCTCCGCACCGGCACCCGCGGCTGCCTCCCCATTTCGGCACCGGCGTCGCATCCCCCGCGAAATGCCCCTTGGAGAGCAGACCCGCTCCCCCTGCTCGCCCCGGCCCTTTGTTCGGGGGCTGCAGGGGCCTGGGGGGTCTCCGAGCCAGGCAGGACGGGCTGCGGGAGCGCCAATTCCTCAGCTGGGTGTTGAACCAGCTGCCAGTGCCGGTGTGGGAGCTGCCGTCAGCAGGCGCTGCCCAGACTCCTGTCGGTTCCCATCGTCTTTTGGGAGTGAGGGAATGAGCCGGTCTCCAGCACAGACCCCCGGAGTGGCCTGGCACGGTGCAACTGTGCTGGAAGTGAGGCTATGGGAGGGCACCGGGCAGCCCAGGGTGTGCGGACACAGTGTTCCAGCCGTGCCTCTCACTCAACCAGCCCTCTGAGCCCTGCTATTCCTCTGAGTGCTATTCCTGCAGCCTGCAGCCCTTCCCAGGGCACCCGGGGTCTGGGGCCTTCCTCAGGCTCATGAGAAGAGCTTTGTCTTTCTCCTGAGTGCAGTGGTAGCTAAGGACACTGTTCCTGACCAAGGACGTGCATCATTCTGTGTGAAGCTGGGGTGCTGTGCCAAAAAGAATACCAGGTTTGTTGGGACAGCAAGACAGACAAGAAGAGAGTCCGAAGTCCATGCTGAGGACCTTCTTCCAGGATGCAGGGAGCCTGGGTCTCTGTCTCTTGTGAGATTTATGCACTTTATGCAGGAATTCTCATACAAAATACATAAGCAGCATTTATGTCAGATGTTGGAGTTATCCACTTGCACGTGGCCTGCTAGTGCTACTGTTTGCAAGTCTTAAATCTTGCCTTCCAAGCTGAAAGGGTGAGAACTAATAATTTGAATGGGACGTGGCATCAAGCTTCCAGAAAACTGCTTAAAACTGCAAGTTTTAAAATTGGTGCTCAGGAAATAATCTAGCACAGCACTAGGTACAAGAGCCATGTGAGCACCATGTGTTGTCACCCAGACAGAAGGTGATGCTGGCTCTGGTTGTGATCTCATGTTGCGTGGCAAAGCTGTGTAAGGAGCCCTTCCTCTCTTATCTCCAGTTTATTCATTCCTGTCCTTGTGCTGCCTGCAGTGCTCGACTTGCAGAGCTGTTTGTGTGGCCATGAGTGATGGAGACTGAAGAATTGTTATGGCTATTTTTTATTCTCCCTCAATTCTAATAACTCGGAATTCTGCTGGGAAGTTGTGCACCTCTCTTTCCTAGGCACATCCTTACACTGGGCCTTCATTAGCACAGGTCACACAGGATTCACCTGCAGCTTCTGATTTCCCAAGCCATGTGATGGAGGGCAGCATAGATGGAATTATATTCAGTGGAAAATTTCCTTTTTCTGTAATGTGTAGTGTTCTCAGTGGAAGGTTTTTTTCTGAGTAAGAAACTCACAGAATAAAATATCATCAAAAGTAAAAGTACATAGTATGGACCACTCAGAAGTAGAAAACGATTGGATGGAACCTTTCCCTGCAAGTTAATGTGGCCCTACTATAAAGGGTTTTTAATACATTTAGATTTTGCCTTATCTTTGCTGCAAGACTGTCTCATTTGATGCAGAAGATGCCTCCTGCCCTTCAAGTGAGTCCAGATTGTGTTTTTGTCCTTCCTTGGCATGGGCTGCAGTGTTGGGTGGGCAGCAGGAGCAAGCAATGGTTTTCCTGAGGGGAACCCCCACAGGCAGCAGCTTTGCATCCGATGTGACAGCTCATCTCCCACCTGGACTGACCCTTGCCACAAAATTTTCTGATATGGCTGTTCTGTGCTGTGCTTAGTTCTGGTCCTCAAAGAGCAATCGAGACCTGAGGTGAAGGGGACCTGATTTGGGAAAAACTTCTGTTTAAGTTGCTGAGACCTATGCTGTGAATCCATGAAGTACTACAAAACCTGGAGATATCACAAGACTCAGCTCAGAGGGTTTCCAGTTTGGAGATCCAAAACTCAAGACACTGACACATCCCACTGCGCCTGCCCAGCCTCACCTGGGGCCTCCCTGGCCCTGCCCATGGCCCAGGGTCCCTGTGCCAGCCCAGCCCATGGCTCTCAGTCCTGCCCTGCTGACCCCAAGGGAACAGCCAGCCCTTATTGCTCCCTGAAGAAAACCGTTCAAGAGATCGGACGTTTCAGCTTTAATTTTTCATTTTATGCCTTGCATATACAACTAAGAGAATAATGCCACCTTGCCTCACAGTGATGTAGTGCAAATGCATCAGTATTTCTAACAAAATGAGCTGGCAAGGTGGGAAGGTCAGAGAAAGCCCCACAGGGAAACTGCTGACAAAGTGAGAGGCTGGAGAGTCCCCACTGGAACGCAACTACAGCAGCTCCATCTTAAGGCAAACACATGGGAGTGGAGAACTGGATGCTTCACTCTTTGTTGCTGTCTTGAGCAGCTAAATTGCTTAAAAGCTTAAAAGTTCCTTTGAAAGTCACCAGACATGTTAGCTGCTCTTTAAATCTGAAAATAATGTTACTCTCTGATATTTTTCAGTCTTGCCTCCTCCCAAAGTTTTACTTGCTGAAGTGGTTTGCAGTGGCAGAAGTGATCCTGTTCTGGCCCTGTTAAAGTCAACGGGAATTTCCCTGTGACTCATGAGTGTTAGTATTTCCCATGGGGCAAAAAAATTTGCATTCGTTTACCTCATTGAATTCAGCCTAGGTCAGTACAGATTTCATGAGTCCTAAGTGTTACAGGAAGCTCTTTCCTTGAGCCTGCAGATACTGCCCCTGTTTGAGATAAACTGAGTTGTGTTTTAAGTTCCAATTTTAGAAACAAACACAGATGTGATAATTACCACCTATGAGCAGGAAACCAAGATGGTGTAAATGGGTCAACATGCTGCCTGGGCTTGAGCCAAAGAAGTGTTTTATTTATGTAATAGAAGCCATAGTTTGTTTAGAAGGGAAGTCTTAGTTTAAATCATAGGCCTTTAGAAAGAGGAATGGTCAGTGCAGCTTGTTTTATTGTTAGTTCTCAGCAATTCTGCAGAGTTAACATCTGCTGTGCATTTTATTTATTTTGTATATTATTTGCAAGAGTGTTAATAACATTGTTTGCAGTATTGATAGTACAGTATATCTGTGGACTTGTGCTGAGCTGTGCAGGAGAATGGTTTGGGATGGTACCCATGGGGCCAGTACCACAGCACCTGTGAATTTGCAGTTATTAATTAGCAGCTTTGGTTGGCAAGCCCACCGTGCAGAGAGCCCTGCCCTCAGTCCCAGCTGTGGCCCGGGGCAGCATCCCGGCCCGAGGGGCAGCAGGAGGGGGCCCGGAGAGCGGGGCTGGCTCTGCGTGCCTGGACCCGGGCTGGCAGCGCGGGAATGGCACTCAGATGTCTCTGGCCCGCTTGGTAATGGAGGAGGATGTGAGGGTGAGCTTCCAGAGGAAGGAGGACGCTTTTCCGGAAAATACATTTTTGCGCTGATGAAGAATTTCCGCTGAGTACCTTCGCAGCAAAGAAAAGCGGCTAATGAGATGCAGAGCTCCCCTTTCTCTCTGCCCAAGCTCTCACAGGCGCTCCCTGCCAGGATCCAGCCCTTGCTAGCTGTGCTGACACAGTCTCAACCCAGATTTTCTTTGTGCCGAAATAAAAAAGCAGTTTTGGGAAGCGAGCGCTGTGCCCCGCAGCTCAGGAGAGGAAGGCAGGAGAGGGACCGTATCCCATGGAAACTGCAGGGGGCACAGTGTCATTACTAGAGGGCCGGGATAATTAGATGCTGTTAACTCGCCTTCCCTAACGAGGAGCTCAGATGGGGCTGTGAGCGGCAGGAAATCGAGCCCGGCTCTGCTCACCCAGCCCTGCAGAGGTGCCGGGGTGTGATGCCAAGCCAGCACAGGCAGATCCTTGGCACGGCTGCCCGGTGCCAGCGAGGCCTGACAAGAAGCCGCATGTCCATCGGGGACACGGCCCGTGCCATCCTCTAACACTGCACTGATTCCTCTAACACCGGCTGCTGCCCCAGCACAGCGGACCCGGCTCAGGAGGATGGGCTAAACACCCAGCGCTGAAAATTTACGGGAATAGGTCTGCCTCACCTTTTCAAAAACGTTAAAAAGCACTGAATATAAAGGAATTCTTCTTAGCAGTATGCTTTCAGGTAATACATAAATTGTTTTATCTTTGAAATATATTAGTTTGGAAGTCCAATACGTTCACTGTTACTTTTGGTGCATTTTTCTTACATGCGGCCGTGAGGCTCAGATCCCTCTCACCTGTTCTGGGTCAGCAGGATGAGGCACTTGCTTTCAATGTGGAGACATAGATAGGGCCATTCCAATGGTATCTTGTGGCTGTTTTTTCCCCTGCAGAAATGCTTTGCATAGCTGACATCACCGGTTCAGCAATCTACAGTGCTGAATAATCATAAACATGTTTGCCCTAGTTATTCCCCTGGAGGATTTTACTACCTAAGATATTTAAAGGAATATATTCTTGCTGTCACATAGCTCTACTTTAGAAATACTGTCAAATTATAGTACTGCTAATGTTCATGGATTTAGTAATTGTTTGCCCACAATTAAAACCCAAAAGTACATACAGAACCCTTTACCAGCTGAAAATGTCATAGCTGGCTAAGCAAAAACATTTATTTCATTTATATAAAAACATCCTCTCAAATACGTATATGTGAAGTGACTGTTTTGTGGTCCTAGAACCACAAAGTAGCTCTGGAAACATTTTTTTCTCTGTGTGTCATCTCTGTGAAATATGGCTGGGTACAAAAGGAATGTGATAATATTTGAGCACTTGCTCTTTCGATACATTTTGGATAGTGTTAGATTTTGCAAACTTTCCCCCTTTAATATTTGTCTCAAGGGATCAGAGCAAAAAATACGGCTTTTTTTGTTTTTCAAATTATGTCCAGGAAAATGACAGTTAAACAAGAGAAAACTACTAACAAATTTTAAAAACAGTATAAGGATTGCTTACTCTTATGTAAATTCAATTTTTGTGAAAACAGGGGAAAAGAGAAAATTATTGGAGAAATGGCGTTTCCTGAGCTTCCAGGAAGCATTACTAAAAGTTTATTAGAATTTGTTGTAGTAATTAAAATAATTTCAATGAAAGTATTAATATTATTTAATAATAATCATAGACTAATTAGTAATTATTGATTTTAGTAGTTTCCTTGTTTTGTTTTTATCTGATACCAGTGTTATTTGCAGATTACCAGTCAAATAGAGCATTAGGACTTATTCAGATACTTTATTACAGTTAAGCTAGTTAATTAAGGAAGTTTATGAAATATTATCCAAAATACACTATTATAACAGTAAAGTGGACCCTATATTTCCCTAGTAAAAAAATAAAAGTATCTAGTACTTCTGACTATATTTAACATCAGAAGAATTCATTTAGGTTGGTAGAGGTTTCACCTATATTTAGGTGACTGCATCTTTAGCTAGTAAAGGAATCAAGCAGAGAAGAACCTGTCAGCCACTTTCACAGATGGAATTAGGAAAGGAGTCCAGTGGAGAAGAATCTGCTGAGTACTTTTCATACATGGAGTTACTTATAATCCGTTTTTCAGCTCAGCAGGTTCCTGTGATGAAAGGGAACTGATCAGAGAAGATAGGGGCGGGGGATTCCTGCAGGTGCAGCATGGCTCAGCTGCAGGGAAGATGAACCTTCCGTACGGTTTCTCCCTTCTGACGTGGCAGCACCACCTTACCCTGACCTGGCCTGCTCTGCCCTGGTTGTCCTGGAGCTGTTGTGCCAGGCGCCACTCCGAGGGGCAGCTTTCTTCCCCCTCCCTTGACTTCTGGTCTGTCAGCACCTTCCAGCATCTGGGGCTAAGCTCTGCTATTTCTGAGGGGAACCAGAACAGATAATTCTGCCCATCTGGCTTCACCCCTTCCAGCACTTCCTACAGATCTGTGTTTTGTGATTGATCCTGAGTTCCTAATGGAACTTTGCTGTGAGTAAATATTCACATGGTGTCTCGGTTGGTGACTGGTACATTGGGGGGCTGTTCTTTGATTTTTGCTTGTGTAGGATGCTTAGTCCCCCTTATCAACCTGAACTTCTGTTCCTCTGAAGATGTATAGGAACTTGGTAGCTCAAAGCAATCTGTACTTCCTTGTTAAATTTGGTTAAAGCTGGCCAGAGACTCTGTACAAGAACTGGATCAGGCACATACAGAGACACATGGTGCCTTTGCGTCTTGGTTTCCTTAGGAAACGAAGTTAAAAAAGACATCCGACTTTTTCCTAAGATCAGAAGCCAAATTAATACATCTGTGTCCATGGGGAAATCCTTCCTTTGTGACTCCTGTACTTAACAGCAGAAAGCTTAAATGTGATTATTGAAGAAAATAATAGCTGGCTTCATGGGAGGCTACAAAACTTTCAGGTCTGGCCAGTATCCATAAAAGAGTTGGGTGGAAAACTAGTTCCAGGGTCAGGAAGGACAACAGCTATCCAGCCCAACTTAGGCACGCAGTTGTTCCTTGGCTCACACTTCTATGACTTGTTTTCCAAATTTTTATCACATTTGTACAGCTGTCTATAAGGAAGCTGAGAGATTTAGAAAAGTCAGCATCACGATTGCACATAGAACTGGTCTTGGGAGCAAATTGTACTGTAGCAAAATCAATTCCTTTCACTCAATATTTCCATTTGCACCTTATGCCACAAGCTTGTGTTCTGGATGGCCTTTTCAGCTTCCCTCTGAGAAGCTGATTTTCAAAGTATCTTCTGTCCTTCCAGCATCCCTTGCATTTCTGATTTTCATTAGACTTTCCTGAAATGTCCTGTGGGGCTGTGTCCATTTGTCAGAGCACATACGAATAACGTGTTCACCTCTTTCTGAAGTCCTGGATTTTAGTGCCATGCACAAGCTCTGCTGACCAAGCTCTTACAAGATTGAGTAGACCGTGATGGATAGATAAAAAGACAGAACTATATTAAGGAGGTTCTCCCAAGAGAGGCCTGTTCAGATATTTTCTCATTAAATGACATGTTACATTTTGATATTCTTCATTAAAATGGTTTTTAATCTATGTGTGCCTTATTATCTTCATATAAAGCATCACCTGTCGTGTGGTTCCACCTAAAAGAGATCCAGTTGTACTGGCACGGCCTCCCTCTGCTTTCTACTCAGCTGTCCACTGATGTCAGGTCCGTAACTTCCGAGCCATTTTCCCATGTTTTAAAATGAGGCACAATTTGGCATTTTCTATACTTCTAAGGGAACCAGGGCTGTCCTGGCAGAATTTGAGCTGAGAAGCTTGGTGTAGGGACAAAGGCTGTGGGGAGTCCTGAAACACAGAGCGGAGGATGGGGCAGAAATGGATCAGTCCCAAGGACAAAGACTGGAAGTCTGTGTTGATTACTAAAGCAGGGATGGGATCTATGGTTTCTGAATCCTGCCTTTCTTTTGCAATCACAAAGTAACTAAGAAGTTTTCTGGTGAGTTGTGCCTTGTGTTCCCTCCCAGTGTGGGGATGCAGATGTGTTTGAGGTGAACCCAAGGGTGTCAGCCCAAGTGCTGAGCCGTGTGGTCCAGCATCCATCATCCATCCATCCATCCATCTATCCATCCCTCCATCCATCCGTCCGTCCATCCGTCCATCCATCATCCATCCCTCCATCCATCATCCATCCATCCATCAGAGACAATTGCTGCTCCTTGGGGGGTTTTGCCTTCAATAAATTTTCCTCATTTGCTACAGAGGTGGTATAACAATTGTTTAATGATTAAAGCAGCCAAGTGATGGTCTGGAGAACTGCAGCCTATCCTTGCCACTGCTGCAGAGTTCTGTATTTTCCTCATCAGCTTATTATTTAAGCCAAATCCTTTCCAGGTAGTCACTGTTTTTGTGTTTGTGAAATAAGATCTGTGGGAATGCAAGACACTCAGAGGTGGAGTTGGCATGATGAGAGATGTGCTTTGAATCTATGAAGTCCTATATAATATCCAATGCTTCGAAAATAGGTTACAGGCACCACAAAATGAATTTCTTTTCCCCTAATCTGTCTCCAGTTCCTGGTCCATAAAATGGGAGTAATAATGGTGTCTCAGATCTAATGTAGCAGAAAAATAGTACAAAATTAGAGAAATAATACATTTGATGCAGAGATTAATGTCCATAAGGAAATGAGAAATTAATTTTGGATAGTAGAGTACCATGTACAAATAAAGTCTTGGATTATACCTTGAATAACAGGAAAAAAACAGAATGTTGGGCCTCTGTTCAGTAAATTAACACTGTCTTCTCTGCATGGAATAACATAAAGATCTCATGGCTGAACAGTGTGCAATCATGTAATCAAAGATCATATATTAAAGTCTGATAAACAGATATGCATCTGGAGGCAAATTAAAGTTGTACAGATCTTCAGTTCTATTGTTTTCCCAAATCCAGCATCAGAAATCCACTGAAGTGTTAAGCATTTTGTTTCAACAGACTGCCTGAAAGATTATTTATCAGAAAAACAATATAAAGAACATGACGAGGGGTTTTGTGTGTCCGTCTCCCCGTCCTCCCTCCCTGCCTGTTGCCTTATCCATGTCGTAAATCCTCTGCATTGTTGCTCTCTAAGGAACTGTGCAACTGGTTCATTGTTCGTTTGTCAGTTTGCATATGCAAATGGCACGGCGCCATACATTTCAGCAGCAGAAAAAGCTGTTTCTATAATCAGGAAAACTAGCAATTAATGAGGTGGGAGTAGAGCAGATATTGCTATGGGCAGGAACAGCAGGCTTTTGTGCCGTTCCTCCACCACTTTCCGTGTCTCCGCCTGGGTTTTAAAACTCTTACGTGGTCGAGACAGCCCCTGCTCGCTGTCTTTCTGGTCAGTTCTGTCTCCCAGGGGCTCAGCACTGCGTTAACATGCAATTGAAAACTCATTTGCTCTGAGAATGAATCTGAAGGTGAGGAGACTTGATTTGAAGAAAGCAGCCCAACTGGATGGCTTTTAGAAATGTCGTTTCCTCAGCACGTGTGCTGCTCTCTGGGCTGCCTTGCTGCAGAAGGTGGGAAAATCAGAAACTCCAACAATTGAAGCAGATAGTGACTAGAGATATGTATGTGCATGAGAGCTGGGTCACCATGCCTGGAGGGACCATGGGCAGGAGATTCTTCATTCTGGGCATTTGCTCTGCTGTATTTTCTGTGTGTACTTCCACATAAGCCCTGTATTTATCTAGTAGCACTCCACTCTGGTATAAACTGACATATTTTACAAATGGTTTGGATTGTAGCATGGTATTTAAAAGGAAACACAGATGTTAGAGAGCAATTCAGAGAGGAAATGAAAAGAGGAAGAGCATCTGGAGACTTGAGTCTGGGCTGGAGCCCTGGTTGTTGGTTGATTTAGTACTCTGAGGTCTTTGCAATCAGATCTGGCCTTTCTGCTTTTAAGTAGGTGCTCTGAAGCATTCCCCAGCATACCTGACTTTGTTCTGGGTATGGGACTATGCACAGTGCCAGTTCGAGGCTCTGAAGGAAGGACAGACACAGGAATTACTTTGATGCCAACTCCAGTTGCAATATCCACAGCCACAAGTTTTAGATCCTTTCAGATCTTATCAACCCCTTCTAGTAGCACTGGTCCACAAACAATCTAACTGCCCACAAACAGCTGTTTTACAAAAAGTTGGGAAAGGACAATCACCCAAAGGAGACTCTACCTAAAGGTTTTGTGTTTCAGTCACTGCTCTGAGTCCAGGTAAAGCTGAAAAACCTGCTCCTTTCACAGGTTTAATAGACAGGCTTGTGAGCATCTGCACAGCAAACTGCTACACCACCTGTGGCGATGATAAATATTTTATACTGTGCAGAATTTGTGTCTTGGTTACAATTACTTGCATGTTTCTGTTGTGCTTGTGTCTGTTTGCTGAGTTTGTGCAGATGGTATCTGTGCATCTGAACAGGCTTGACAGAAAATTCTTGTGTTATTCATCTTCTCTCAGGCTGAGGAATAGAGATTTCAGGAACAGTTTTATGTTGGAAATGTAGTGGTGCAATGTTATTTTAATTCCCTGGTATTTGTCGGGAGGTGTTTCTTTAACTTCCCCACAGCCTGGTACTTGGTTTCCCTCAACCTCTCTTCGTCCTCAGTGAAATGTTAGATTTAATGAATTCCAAGGCTTATACATAGCTAATCTCTTTTCTCAGCTAATTTTATTATTTAAACAAACATTTTTTATATTTTGTACCCTTCCACTGACTGTTAAGCCCTGGAAATACTGAGCAATTTATCTTTTACTATCAGGGATGTAGTTCATGTCTCCTAATAAGTAATAAAGCCATTATCTGTGTTTAATGTAGAAATTTCTTTCTTTCCTTGAGGTTTGGTGCTGTATATTATATGCTATCTAAATCTTGTCAAACTTAAAAGCATCATAGAAGACATTTGATGGAAACCAACCTTAGGGTTGATTCTTCATTGCCTTTGGAGTTTCTTGGGAACAGTGTGAAGGAAAAAGAATCATGCAGATTTTTTTGCAATTTATATTTAAACTTATCAAAAAGTGTATTCTGAAGATAGAGAGATAAAATTCCTTTTATTTAATTTTTTTTCAGGTAGTTTTTCCCTTTCTTCCCTTTCTTCTTTTTGTTGTTGTTGTTGTAGGAATATTTCAGTCCACTCTGGGATATTGACCACTTTAATCCTCTAAACACAATATTCAAGCCTCCTGGATGTTTCTGCCAGTGCAGCTAATTCAGGCTCCTAGGGCTGCAGTGACAGAAAAGTATGAGAATACATGCAACACTTGTGGAGGCCAAAGGCATTAAAGGGTTCAGGGAGGGGTGGGTCCACTGAGGGCTATTAAACATAATGGCCCAGATGCAACTGTGGTGTTAGTGGAGATGTGGACTCTAAATGCAAGCTCTTTGGTTAGATCAGAAGATTTTGTAGTATTATGTATGTGGGTTTGGAGATATTTTTATTTAGTGTGTGTCTGTTTTCTAGATAACTAAATCATGTGTGAGTGTTGCAAGTGTATCAGGGTTTTTATTTCTCAAAGATAGAAAAGAAAATGTACCCTTTATGTGGGTTCCTTAAAATACTATAACATTTAGGAGAGTATAATAGATTGAGCTCCAGGCAGGCTACACAATGCTTGTTTTTGAGGGACTTGTTCTGTTCTTTTTGGAAATCTGGTAGAATATTATCAACATGAATAGGATTGAATGGTAAATGTTTAAAATTATCAAAGATAAATACATGCAATTTAGCCAGCCACAAATTACATACAGTAACGAAAATATCACTAGCAGAACTGGTAAAAGAGTGTACATATGGGCTATGGTGAGCTTCAGCATTTAGAGGAAAAATGATGAAAAGAAAGAAGAAAAGCAAGCTGCTTATGGAAATCATTTTCTGCCTATCTTAGACCATAAATAATCTGTGCCAAAATGCACAAAAAGCACTAAAAATGTTTCTTCAATGCATGTTTGACTGTTCTGGTATTGGACAAAGCAGCTAGGTTTGCACAACTGCGTAACTGCTGTGTGCACAGGCTGCCCAATTTTTAAAAAATTGCTGTTATTCCTTCTGGTATAATGAAGTCTCTATGGCTAGGACACAGAAAAGTTTGCAGCCTTTAGCATTTTACAGAGTTTAGAATAAACTGCATACATTAAAAAAAAAATCTTAATTTCTTTATAAAACCAAATGGCACCACTGCTAACTCTATGTGAACAGGAACTCGTAGGTTGTTTTTACCCCACATTCATTGTCTTCTAAGGATAATGCAAGTTTTGATGGTGCCTTTATGTGCCATGATTCTCTTCATATTGTGAAAAATGCTTTCATGTTTCTGATAGGGAAATGATAATTTGCAATCTTGAAGAGATTGTCACATAAAGGAGACTGCATGTACTGAGCTGCATATGCTGCACAGATGAGGTAATGTCTGTGGTGCACACTTGAGATTAACCTGTTTGAAGCACAGAATACCATTTTAATGATGAATTAAAAACCAAAGGGGGGATGTGTGTGTGTGAACATATTACTTTGAGCAAAAAGGTGAAATCCTTCTCTAAAAAGGTTAAACGTGAAAGTAAAACACTGTGCTGCAGAAATGAGCTGGAGAATTAATGCATTTTCAGAGGGAGTTTGGAGGAAAAAAGAGTATCTTCCCAAGATGACATATGACTTAATGAGAGGGTGAAGAAATGTAGTGGAGGTGTAGAGGGGAAATAGATAAAAATAATTCCTGTTTCCTCTGACCATCAGACTTCCAGGTGTTACATATTTTCTTTTGCCTCTTGAGTCTAATAAAAGACTGTGGGAGTCAATGAAAACATTTTTGCCTCTGTATTCTATTTTCCCCCAATAACAGAAATTTTGAGAAAAAAAATGAAACACCATGGTAGTCTGAAAGGCATTTGTTTAGACGATGTAGATGGCAAATTATTTTCTTACAGGACAAGCAGTGCAATCTTGGGTCATAGTTCTGCTTTTACACCAGTTTTGATCAATTTTCACAAAAACAAGGCTTTAAGAAAAGTAATTGCCAGACAGCTTTAAAATCTACTTACTATTGAAAGTAATATATTGAAACATACCTTTAGGAAAATAATTGAGATATCATCAGTCCATATACTACCTGAAATTAACTATTTTATATACAAAGAGAGGAAAGAGCAGGTTTCATGAACTACCACACTGAAGCTTTAGAAATACAGCACAGTATTGAATATCTAGATAGACTTAGTAATTGCTGAGATTTTGTAGCCTAATGATTGAGTCTTCATTTCCAGCCTCTGTTGTGCCAAGAAACTTCTTGCTTTATTTGCATTTCTTTTAAACTGAAATTGTAAGCTGCTTCACTAACATGCTCCATTTATTGTGACACTCACAAAAGTACACCTTAAAAATGGATTTTGTGTTACTGAAGAAATGGAAAACTGAGAGGCAGTTTTAGTAATTGAAGAAGGTTAATCTTGTATGGTGGACTTCTTGAGTGGATAATAACAAAGGTCAGCAAAACTTTTATTGTTTGCTGATGTCCCATTGTCACTAGTTACAATAATATATATTATATTAACAGGACAATTATATTAATATAGAAGTCCTTAGATAATTGTTTTTATTATGGTAGTTTCTAATTCTTGATAAACAAGTGGAAGAAACACCTATAATTAAACCACTGCACATAATGTTGATGGTTTTATGGCAGCCAGGAAGAATCTTTCCCCTGGAAAGGCAGCCAGAATACCAACAGAAGCATGATGCAGGTCAGTGGATTTACGGATTAATGACATGAAGGTGTGTCAGGGGAAGTTTAGGCTAGTTATTAGGAAAAGGGATCTTCACCCAGGATGTGGTTGCGCACTGGAACAGGGTCCCCAGGGCAGTGGTCACAGCACCAAGCCTGACAGATTTCAAGAAGCATTTGGACAATGCTCTCAGGTACATGGAGTGACTCTTGGGGATGGTGCTGTGCAGAGCTGGCCTCGGTGATCCTGATGGGTCCCTTTCAACTCAGCAGATTCTGTGATTCTGTGCTGCTTGAAGTGAAACTGCAGCTGCAAGTGGTAAGTGATTTCAGTCGATGCACCTTCCTATACAGCATCTAGAGGACTGGAGGGAGGAGTTCTTCCTGGATTTGTTTCATGTTACACTGCGGAACAGGGTGAGGAGTTCATTACTGTCCTTGTCTCAGCCCCATCAGCAGCGCTGTGGCCATGCCATGGTCATTTAAACCACAGAGCAAAGGCTGCTGTGCCACCCCAAGCCCCTGAGTGCTGGGGTGTTCCAGACAGAAACTGCAGCACTTCTACTGGCTCAGCCTGTGCATTGAGCCTGAAGCTTCTGGAAAGTGTTGGATCCACTGTAAATGTGCAATAAATTTAGTGCTCGGGAAGTATTTCGGGCTGACTGTGAATGTGTGAATCAGTTGTGCAGGCTGTTAATGGCAGATCTGAAGCTTCCAGGCAGTGTCAGACCTATGTGTGTGAATGTGCAGTCAGAATCATAGGTGGGTTGGCTTGGGTGGGACCTTTGGAGAGCAGCCAGTCCAACCCTGCTGTCATGGGCAGGGTCAGCTTTCACCAGGCTTCTCAGAGTCCCCTCTGGCCTGGCTTTGAACATTTCCAGGGATGGGGCACCCTCAATTTCTAGAAATGGCATGGTCACCTCCCTCACTGTAAAAAACACTGTATTTTATTCCTAATCTAAATGTCCCCTCTTTAGATTAAAGCCATCACCCCTGGTCCTATCACACTAGGTCTGGACAAATCTTCAGGAAATGCATTTCATTTCCAAATGACAAGTAGCTGGAAAAGGGGCTTTGTTTGGAAAAGCCTGGGCTAAGGCAGTCCAGCACAGACTGCTGCAGAGCTGGTCAGTGCCTTCTGACAATCAAGGACACTTCAGCCTTGTTCTTAGGTTTGTTCCTGTAAGGTTAAGGTTAAGATTTAAGGTTAAGGTTCCTTTAAGAGGGCTATATAAGGCCAGAAAAAAAAGAAAAGTGTTGTTTTTTTCTTTCATTATGGTTTTGCATTGTCTTCCCATAAACCATGTATGACGTAGTGATGGAATGTAGAATGTAGAGCTCCTGGAGAAGAGTTTTGGGGGAACAAGTATAGGTATATATCCAAGATAGCAAAGTGTGCTTCGCCTCTTTCAGCAATGAATTTGCTGAAGAATGGATTTTTTACTTTTAATCTCATTGAGAATAATTTTGTTGCCTGGTCTTGAACCTGGAGGCTATTTTTGATTTTAAGAGAATTTCTCTCTTGATGAGGTGATAACCTAAAATGGCACATGCAGTATGTTTTCATTCAGGGAGTCTGTTTTACAGTCAAGCCTAGCAATACAAGAAGGAAGCTTGAAAAGAAATTGTTAACTTTATTGGTCTAAGGTTGTTCACTTTTTTGCACATGTGTATTTATAGTTTTGAACACTACACCGCAACTTACATGCCAAAGAAATACTTGGATCCCATGTGATCGTCCAACTGCTTATGTATATCCAGAATGTTGCTCTATACATAGAAATAGACATATTTGCGCAAAAAGTGTCTAGAAGAAGCTAGGGAAAGCTACCCAGGACAGGAGGGGATTTGAGGATGGACTCCAAAAATAAAAATAAAAATAAAAATAAAAATAAAAAGAAGAAAATAATCTACTCATAGAATTGTTTAGGTTGGAAAAGACCTTTCATATCCCTGAGTCCAACCATTAACCCAGCACCAAGTCACCACTAAACCGTCTCTAAGTGCCACCTCCACACTCATTTAATACCTCCAGGGATGGGGAGTTGTGAAAGACTGAGCTGTTAAGTGGCAATGGCTCATTTGAGGAGTGTGTAAGGGCTCAGACAGAAGCGAGCTTTTGGGTGTGTAGCGGCCAAACCTCTGATCTGATGAGACAGAGGTGGAAAGAATGAGGGGCTGTGAGTGAGATAGGAGACGATCCTGTGGAGATGGATTGTGCCTCTCATCATGCTAAATTGTCTCCCTCGCACAAACCGCAGGGGTGTGGGGCTGTCCCTTCCTCCCCCGGGGAAGGAGGACACTGCTGTGGCCCGAGGGTGTTGGTCTCTGCTGATGGGCCATACTGGACCCAACTGTGCTGATGTGATGGGCAGCTGTTCTGTCTTAGCAGGCAAGGGCTCCCAAGTGTGCCACCATCAGCACTATTGCATCCATCTCCAGGGGAGGTCCCTGGGGGTCCTGAGTGGATATAAACCCAACAGATGGTGTGCTCCCGAGATTTTTCCCTGCCACTTGTTTGGGACATCCTCCTCCACCCGATGCATCCAGTCTGTGACAAAGACTACAAGCAGCCAAATCTTGTCGCAGGGCCTGTGGATGGTGACAGCTTCATTCTGGTCCCTTCTCTCTCTCTCTCTCTCTCTCTTTATTTTGTGCTTCATGCTGTTGTCCTTTCTCTCTTTCTTTTCCCTTGTGCATGTCCTTGGATGATGTTGTACTTTCATATTGCAATACTCTTATGTTGTTCTATTATGCAGATAGTAATAACCAAAATGGCTACATACCTGCTTTCCTTTGCAACCAAATTGTTCTGCAATAAACTCTACATGTGTGTGTTCACTGACCCCAAGCCTTCCGTGTTGTTTCCCTCTGACCTGCCCCAAAGGGTCTAATAACAAGAACCTGGGCTACCCTCACCTTCTGCAGGGGGCTGTAACAGACTCCACCACTGGGCAGCCCATTCCAGGGTTGATAACCCTCTTGGCGAAGATTTTCTTCCTATTAGCCAAACTTACATCTCCCCTGCTGCAACTTCAGGACATTTCCTCTTGTCCTATCACTTGTTACTTGGGAATAGAGACCAACTCCCACATTTTAAGCAGAAGTACCCCAGGACAACCATGACAAGCAATTGCAGGACTTCTCCCAGCTGCTGATAGAATTTTTCATCTGCCTCTTCATGGTTGGGAGGTCTGTAACAGACTCCCACCATGATATCTACCAGGTTCTTAACCATAAAGATTTGATCCCACTGGTAATATCATTAAGCTCCAGACAATCAAAACTGCCCCTAATGTGCAGGGCTTCCCCACCTTCTCTCCTTCCTTGCACATCCATTCTGGAGAGTTTACACCCATCCATTGCAGCTCTTCAGTTGTGTGAGCCATCCCACCACACTTCTGTCACAACAAGTATGTCAGAGTTTTCCTGCTGCACAACAGCTTCCAGCTGCTCCTGTGTGCTGCATTGGTGCAGATAGATTTGCACTGGTCACAAGGTTAAAGCCCAAACAAAAGCCAGAGGGCAGAAGGAATGTCACCACGTCGGGAAATATGCACTCACAGCTAATACTGTTGCTGTAGATGGATTTTTTGGGCACAATAGCTGGTAGCTGTCCCAGAACCAGCACAATTGGTGCTTCTGCCCTACGAACAGCTGATCGTGGGTGGTGAAATTGCTGCCTTAAAATCAAGTCAGGCCATGAACATCCTTTTTCTCTGCCCTTATTGTTCTCTCTAGAGTGACTTCCAGGGCAATTTAATAACAGTTCCTTGGTACATACACCAAAGGTATCTAATTTTTTTTTCTCCCACTTTTTTTTTTTACCAGAACAGCTCTTTATTTCTTCCTGTTTGCAGCCCCCGCCCTCGCCCTGAGGACATGGTAGAAGGCTGTGAACTTCTGGAGCCCAGGATCAGTCCCTTAACTGCCATAAAAAGTAAAAAAAAAAAAAAAATCTGAATGAATCTTGGCGTATTTTTCTAATTGATGTGAATGAGATGAAAGGCATAGCTGACTTCCATGACCTCTGCAGGATAATTGTGTATCATGTTTTGCATGAATAAAGGGGTGTGCCATAGCTGCAAAAATGGGAATTGACACCACTCTGCTCTTTAACAACATCCATTGATGTGTGACATCCAAGTACATTAACAGCTGTCACCCTTCATTTCTCTTCTGCTCACCTCCCACTTTCTTTGTTCATTTGCATGAAACAAATGAAACTTGGTGAGTGAAACAGTTTGATGCTTACAATTGTTGAGACTCTTGTTCCAACTTATTTTCATAAATGTAATTATTAGTCTGCTGGTACTCTTTCCATCTTTATCAGAGCATGACAGCAGGAAAGTCAGTAGAACATCTGGGCAGGTTCTTCCACATCTTGCAGTATTGGAACTTGGAGGAGGAGTGCTTTGACAAAGGTCTATGCTACAAGTAAGATACTTATGAAAGGAATAGGTTCTTCAGTGGTGCAAACTGATATGTGCATGGTTAGGAACTTAAATTGCGCTCCAATATTTTTTTCCAATAAAACTATTTTGAGTTGATTTTGTGGTATTTCTTTCTCAGTCAAGAATGAGTAGTATTGAAAAGGTTTTGAGAAAAATCAAAAAATTATATATTTGTGAAAGCAATATTGCTTCCAAGTTTTTGTTTCATTAAAGCTTTTGCATCTGGCTGCAAACCAAGCTTCTGTCACGTCTTACTCCTCATGGAAAGTTTTGCAGCAACTAAAGCTGAAGAACATCATCTTACTCCATCATTTCAGTCAACTTAGAGTAGAAATGGTCATGCTTGTGTTTTAAATTATGTATTTAAGTATCTTTTGGAATTGAGAAAGTCTAACACAGACAGTGTGAGCCTGCTTTCCCCTCCCCTGGTTAGGGCAGAGTTCTCCTGTTGCACAGAGAAGCTGCATGGTGCTAATTACACTGTAGGAAAACTAGCACATACTCTGTGTGTATGGTGGAGCTGGATTTGTTCTGCTCTCATCTGGTCTGTGGGAATTTATTTGACAGTTGAAAGGATGTTTGAGCTGGCTGTTAAGTACTACAGGAGCATTAGGCAAGCGGGACTGAAGATTCTGTTCAGGAGAAAGTCTGCTCAAACATCTGTCTTGCTAACTCATAATACTTAATATAGTTTTACTCAGTAAACCTTTTGGCGAGAAGTTTGACTCTCCTTTTAAAGCTGCAGTTATGCTGTAAAATTTTAACTTTTAGTACAAGAACAGTCATAGGTCTTATGCTGGTACAAAGCAGAATAACTTCAATAAGCATCATAAGGAAGTACTGGGATATGGGCTAACAATGTTAGTACTTTTACCAAAATGTATTTAGATCCATGGTAAGAAGGACTGGAAATTCGAGTTTATGCTGGCACTGTTAAAATAGCAACACCTTTTAGTTTCACAGGGACTAATTTGTGTGAGTCATGGATGATGAAAAGGTTATGCTTGAAGAACCTGGTTCAATAACTATTGAATTTAGAGGGAGACTTTCCTTGGCTTTGGATCAAGTTATAATTTCCAACTCAAGTTATTTGTAAGTTAGAAAATACTTCAAATGCCTCTGGATTTCTTTTGATGTGTTGAATGTGTTCCAAAGCGAATAATGGTTTGAAGGAATAACATGTGCTTGACAGAGTGAACTTTAGAAATAGTACAACTTGCTTTTTACCACGTAAATCTTTGCTATAGGAAACTCATAGCTAAAGCCAGACCTGATTGTGACTGAACAGGGGGGCAGTGCAAAGTAAGTTGACGAGACCATTTTCTGTTATTCTGATTAAAAATCAGAGCACTGCACTCCAGGCTGTGAATTAGTCTGGAACGTAACATTTTGATTTGTGGAATAAACAAGAAGGGTCTGAAGCAGTTTCTGTGAACAGCTTCCTTAAAAACCACATTAAGCTACACAGGAGGTCTTTTTAAAATTACTTTGTTTAGCAAAAAGCAACAATTAGAATTAGAAACACTTTGGCTGAGACTTCATGGCCATATCTGTATTATATGAAAGACCTAAGCCCAAACATTGGTCAAAATATCCTGTAAAGGTCCAGGAATATGTATGGTGGTCGGTGCCTGGTTTCTTTGAACTATCTGAGCTTTTCCACCTTTTATCTTCAGGAGAAACTGTAAAATGTTTAACTGTAAAATGTAGCTCTCTGGTTATGCTTGGCCATGAAGTTATGTTTGTAGGAGCTGGCAAGTCCTGTAACTCTCTTATGCAACCTCTCGTCTTTAGCTGTCCCATGTAATGACAGAATGTATGCTTGGAAACATCGCAAGTCTGAGCACATGGGCTTCCTTTCCAACCACTCCTTTCTCCCAGCCTCTGTATTTATGTGGGCTGTGGCTGCTTTGCAAAAGCTACAGCTGCCCTGGTGCCCACGAGGTCCAGCAAGAACAATGCTCTGAACAGGGTCGCAGCAGGGCTTCTGCTCTACTCACAGCTTGTGCAACTCATTTACTCCCTGACTTCAGTTACTCTGATCTTATTATGTCCCAGCTGCACTTTTCACACTGTCTGCCTATAAAGTATGGATTAATTCAAGCTGATAATTTTGATCTATAAAGCATTTAACAGCATAAAGCTTGGCTGTTTGAAGATCATCTTCAGCCTTCACCTTCTGGATATCTGTGATCGACCATGGTTCACTGTGTAATATTTCCCAACCTCCTGCTCTAAATTAGAGATGCATACTTGTCCATACTAGGGTGCAACCTGCTTTGTTTCTCATCTGTTTGAAAAAGCTTATGTTTTAGTTTTAGAACGTAATGGAATTTGACTAGTAACAACAGCCCTGTAAATTCTTTCTCTGCTGTTTGCCAAGAATCCAACAAATGCTGTTTCAGTAATAATTTTGGTACTAAATGTGCAGCTCAGTGGTCATGTAGGGGACTGTGCCTTTGTAGAGGGTCCGGATAATGAGCCCTGACCACCAGCACAAGAAAATATATGACAGCAGGCTCTTCTCTGGATGTTTTTAAGTATAGAACCCCATTTTGGGAAAGCGTTTTTTATTTAAAACATTTTATTCTAATTCTTCAGAATAACCATACCTTTAAAGCATGAGCCTTCAACTGCTATGTAGGTATCAGACTAGGTGACTTCTGGATGTGAGCTGTGATCTGCTCTTCCACTGCAGCATCATCCAATGAATTGATGGGCCACATGATGCACCTTCCCCAAGAAGGCAAGCTGGAGCCCCGTTTGCTAACTTAAAGGCTGAACTGAGGGTTCTAAGCCAACTCCCAATACTTGAGAAGGAAGAGCTGCTTCACAGTGGACCTTAAGACAACGACAGTCCTTTCACACCCATCTTCTCTTTTGAAGACACTGTTCCTCTATCAGCTCTCCCTTGACCAAATGTGCCCATGAGAACAATTGTGTTAGGCCAGACAGCTCAGCACTCTGAACGAAGGCACAAGGTGTTTGTGGGGACTGTGTCTGATGAAGAGGCTGAGTTAAAATGGTGGGAGATACAGGCTACACAGAGCATGAGGAAATGTTTCTGTCCAAAGAATACCCCATCCAAATAAAGCATCTCCACAGACTGGTTTGGGTCACAGAAAGAGCTTATTTTGATGATGGAAATATTCCATGTAGCCATCTTCCTGCTCAGTCTTTTCTGTATCAACATACTACGATATGACCCAAGTCCAGCACTTTAATTGTTTTACAGGAGTATTTCCTTTAACATTTTGCTACACTGTTTTTAAATACGCTGTGGGTTTAGGTTTTTTTTAGGGTTGCTGTAATCTGTTCTCTAGGCTGATCAGTTCTCTCTGATTCACTCTACTGCTCTACTTCCACTCTTACACCATAGCACTCTTCCCATTATTTCAGGTGAAAAGGTAATTATAGTAAAATGCTTGTATGGTGTTGTCAATGCAGTAATTTATGCCTTTCCTTTTGCATCATAATCTTTATGGTCTGAGACTTCTTCTCTTCTCCCATGTGGCACTGTCCTCCCTGACCCCAGAGCAGATGCAGATAATGCCCAACCCAGGGAGCATATTCTGTGTTGCTTCTTTGTATTTTGTTTCTTATTCTCAGCTTCATTTCTTTACTGGCCTCAGTACTGTCTCTTCCTTGTCACTTCAGAAAAAGTCTTTTGGTTTGTGCTCTCCTTTTACCTAAACCCTGTCACTGCAATCTGTGGAACCCCACTGGTGACAGGTCACCAGTCTGAGGTCACTCCACTCACTGTAACCCTTTGTGCCTGACCATGAGCCAGCTGCTCTCCCATCATATGATGTTTATCCAGCTGTGAGCTGGACATTGTGTGCAGGACACTGTGAGAGACAGCACTGAAAGCTTTACAGAAAGCCAAAAATCTCATTGTATCAGCTGGCTCCCCTTGATCAACCAGCTGGGTTACCCTGTCACAAAAGGAAATCAGGTGTGATGAGCAGGACTTTCCTCTCATGAAGTCATGCTGGCTGTGCCCAGTCACTGCATTGTACAGAAAGCACATTCTTCTCCCTCCAGACCAGGACCTCCAAAAGCACCAATGTACTGCTGGGTCCAGTTTCAAGACCACAAACACGCTCAGGTTTTCCATCTTTCAGCTGACTCAGTGCCATCCCACTCTCCTGCATCCTAGGCTGAACGAGCAGCCTGTGGCATGTGAAAGACAACTTGCAAACTTCTGCTCCAGAGCACTTCACAGTGCAATCAGATCAAGCACTTTAACTCCTTCCACACAGATCTCTGCTGATTGAAGCAGCAGAGCAGTACTAAGCAGGCCAGTATGCATATCACTGCTTAACTAAAAGCAGATTATTTCCATTCTACCTTATGAAGAGATGAGCATCATTGCACAGTACAATTTGATATTTTAACACCTTAAATAGAAAGTCTGTGGTGCAATCAATGTACAAATAAACTTCTTTAACTTACTTCTGAACTAAGAGAGGAGAGTGAAAACATTCAAGGCACAAAATGTTTTGTTTTGTTATGCAATTCCACAGTGTGAAAGATAGGGCCCTGACCCAGAGTGTAAAGTTCAATTTAGCACTAGGTGCCTGGTTAAAGTAGGCACTAATTAATCAGACCTACCTGGCAGAAAGGATTCTTCTGCATCACTCAAATCCAAGGTGCTGGGATAAACAGGCACATCTTGGGAACACAGGACTGTCTCTTAACCAGAATAAAACATGACCCTGTTATCCTCACGTGATGAAAACAAAACAGAATTGTTGTCAGCCCAGCCCCTGGAGTCAGCCCCTCTCTCTGCCTTGGTATGACACATGCACTCTAGACATTAGAGTGACTGAGATATTCTTGTAACAAAATAGCTTTATGCATCCACTTAGAAATATAAAGTGGAAAAGAAAGTAGAGTGCTTTGGCCTTGGGCAAGGTGAAATACCAGAAATGTAATGAGTTAAATTACCTTCCAGGCTTGTGTGGAAGTGCTAACGCTCTTCAAAACACAAGGTTCTTACACAAACACCATTTATCCCAATAGGACACACATTGCTAAACAAAATGAGTCACTATGAATGAATCAAATAGAGTTGGAATAAAGTAGAAGCTTTTTATAAGCTCAAAGCATATTGGGCAGTAACTAATATGCCTACAAATATTCAGAGTACTGGGTAAGAATGACTTTATGCTACCTTGCAAAAGGTATTTTTTGTATCTTAATACTTCTGGCCAAACAATTATTTTATTTGATTATCACTAATGGACATGAGGCAGGAAACTGTGAAAACGGAATATGATGAGAAGAGCTAAGATCGTGATATTGTTTAGTTTGGGAAAAGGGAAAAGCAGTATTTTATTGCAGTTACAGGAACAGCTACAGCCAAGGATTAGCTGTGCTCATTTTGAAACTGCACTTTGTGCAAACGGCAATTATGACAATTTTTTTAGTAGAAGGTAAATGAATGGCCAAAAAATTCTCAAAACAGAAATTCAAGAAGCAAGAAAATTTTTTTCTTTTTTAATTACGCATTAGAGAAAATGGAATAGGCCATTCTGCTTTGTTCAAGCTATTCTGATAATTTTTTTAAATAAGAGAGGGAATATTCAATTTAATATGTGCAAAAGCTAATATTTACACTGCTCAGTACATAGAGGCAGGATCACATTAAGAGAAACTGGAAGAGGAAGAGAATAAACTGTTCTTAGGGTCCACTGTAGATAGAACAAACATTAATGAGCTTAATGCATAGTAATATAGTCAGGTAAGATTTTAGAAAAAAGATCTTCATAATGATAGAGCTAGTGAGGCATGGGAAAAGATAGCACAGGGAAGTCATGGAACTACCCTTCCTGGAGGAGATTAACCCAATTTTCACCACTGTTTATTTACAGCTGAACTGCTTTGAGACAGACTATAACTACCTCTTCAAGTCCTCTCCAGACCTCTTTTTTAACAGTTTTAATAAAGCAATTGTTAATGATTTCATCTTATGTACAAGGCCTTTGTCACTTGGCATTTTAAGGGACATGCTGACTGCCAGAAACAATTCCTGCCATAGAGAAATCAGGACAGAGATAAAACAGATTTCTCCTTTAACTGCTCTCAATTTTTTGTATTTTTTTCCCCCATTAAATATATGAGTTTGAGAGAAACCAAATGGACAGCACATACAGAGATCAGACACTGGATAAAGGCAGGCTTTGAGATAATCAGAATGCAATGGTCCCACTTGATGCAGGGACTTTCTAACTAGTATTACTTTGGAAAAGAAGTGGGCACAAGGGAGGTAGCTGGAAATTCAGATTATGCCTTTAGGTTATATAGCTGACATAGAAAATTATTGTTTCCAAGAATTTTTAATTTACTTATTTATTTTTTAATTGCAGTCCTTGCATTAATGAGCCAGCTGGATCTCCTATGTGGAATATCATCACTGCCTTCAGGAAAGATAACCTTTTCTTACACATTGCCATGTACACACTTCTGCTGAAGACAGGGTCCTGCAGCTGCTTGCTGCCCACCGTGGCTAATGGTCCACGTAATTTGAGCAGCACTCCTTGAGCACCATGTTCACACTAAACTCTCAGCAGCTGGAGCAGCTGTGTGAAGTGCAACCTTAGATTACTAGAGACATCATTAAGTGAGTAATTAAGAAGCTGAATCTCTCCACTCTCTATCATCTCACTACTTTTAATAGAATAGCTCCTCAGGTACCTTGTCTTTGGGGTATATCTGCTTTATCATTAATTCAGTCACGTATTTTACAGGCAGTACTGGTGAAAATACTGTTTTGCTAGATCTGTGCAATAAACTGAAAAAACCCAGAAAGTGACAAATGTATTAAAAAATTAAAAGTTAAGTTAGAATAAATACAAAAAACACTTTTCTGCCGTTTGCTCACAATGTGCAGCACAGGCTGTATCATACACTGAAAGCCCCAACAATCAGTCTTGAAATTCTAGAACTGAAATCCCTCCCTCCTTTCCCATGAAAGTTTGGACTTATTCCCAAATACTTTTAAAATAATTGGTTTAGCATAAGATCACAGCTAGTAAAGTTGTGCCAATCCTTCTATCAATTAACTATTGTGGATGATCTTCCTGTTTTGTTATTAATTCTAGGATTTAGTCCACAGATTTGCCAATTACAAACCTCAGTATTCACTCTCAGAGCCAGTCTCAGTCCAAAACCCCAGAAACTAAATGTCTTAAGCCCCTTAAAGTAAAGCATGGAAGAAACATGTTAAAATCCAGTGGAAAACTTCAAGTTTAAATTTTGTCTTACTTTTTTTCCTTTGTGACACAGGCATTTAACATCCAAAATTCATCCGTAAGCAATCAAAATGACAGGTGAAACACAAGAACAAAGGATTTACCTAGTGAGTCATCAAAGTGCTTTATTTTATAAAGCCTTGCTCATGTTTGGAGTGTAATCTAAGCACTAACATACACAATAATGAGTCTTCCTTGCCCTGTCCAAATAAACAGTTTATCAACAAGAGTGAGTGACAAAAATGCTACACAGACAAAAAGAATGCTTTGCTGTAAATGTCTAAAATGTCTAAAAATGTACACTCGTTGGCCGCAATTAGGTATGTACTCTGAGTACCTTATTTTACTCCAGGGTCTCCCTGTGGCCTCATACCTTCAGAAGCTTCAGAAAACGAAACTTGGGCGAGAATGTGGACAACCAGGGTGTTTAGGGAGAGGACAAAAAAAATCAAGCCACAGTACCAACTTATTTAAATACATACAATACAAAAGTATACACATACATTACAGTGCTGCAGACATCACTAAGTCAAAAACAAAAAACCCTGTGGGAAAGGTCGGGGAAAGGAAGAAGAATTAGTACACAGCAACAGGGACAGTATTGCCTTTGGCCGCTGAAGAGAGTGTAATGAAGGGGTTGCTGTTGTAGGGGCTCCTCTGAAGTGAACCACGACACAGGTTATGCACAGTTGCAGGCTGAGCAGCACTGACATTAGTGATGGAGAAGGCATGCTGGCACTCCTGATCCCAGTTAGAAACCATGAGAGGGAGGTTTGACTTCTCTTACGTTGCCTACAAAATCTAACAATTTCAATAAAGAAATTTTAAAGGCACAGCTTTAGCACAGTGTATAAGTAGATAAACTTTGAAGCATATGTAAATTTGTCTCTTTCAAGCATGGAGTCTTTCAGGGAAAAATACAAGAGGAGAAGGAATACAATGTTGTTTAAAAATCTTAAACAAGTTAAACATGATCAGCACAGTTTCAGGCAATGTACTACACAATCAAAATTGAGTACATGGTAGGACAGGTCATTTTGATGCTGAAAGACAACCATGGGAAAAAATCCCCCGAAAATATCCTTTCGCATTTTATTGTAAAAGAGTCTATCATGGAGGTGAGCGAGACATTCACTTTAGTACACTACTGCACATTACCTCTTGGAAGATGACAAACATTACTTCATTTGTACTGCAAAATAACTTTACATGTAAACTCAAAAGTCTTATATTGTACACAGCTCTGAAATTCAGAAATATCCCTGCTTTCCTAATAATGTAAACAGTAAAATTCAGGGTTCATTTTTCAAGGGATAATCTATAATAAAATACCGCTATTTCAACAGTACAACATAAGCATTTAAACTTCAAATTCCCAGTAAATTACAAGGGAATGGAATTTCTATCAGTGTGCACATCTTTCAGGATGGGTAGAAGAGGGAGCTACTATTGCCCAAAACTATGCGCTTCTTCAGATAAGCTTTCTTTACACTTGTAACATTATTAGTTCCTATATTGCAAGAATATAAAACAAATGAAAACTTCAGGTAACAAAGAGAAATAAGCAAAGTTTTCCCTTAATGTAAGTTTACTATAGCAAAAATGTACACATAGCATGAATTATGTTAGCTCTTTGTAAGGTAAGAGATGCCAGCTCTCAGATGTCTGAGAGGCTGAACTTCCTGACACAATGTGCTGAAAAAAAGACAAAAAATGGGAGAGGGAGGAAAGAAAAGGAAAAAACCCAACTGCTAGGAACCAAATAGGAAAAGCCTCTGGCACCAAGGGCTGTTGCAGCTGCGTTTTTAAGGAGTGCCAGTGTGCAGGGTGTAACATTCGCAGTAAGGTCTTCATTATTATCGCCATCATCATCGCGAAGAATACTGTCATGTCTCTTTTTTCAAAAAATAAACTGATCCACAGTTTACAATTTGTTATCAATATTGTAGGTTTAACATGCATTTACTCTTCCCCGCCCCCACCCCACACCTCTTTGCTCATTTATTCAATTTCAGCTGGTAGCATCAGAGTATTACTGTCACAGTGCACTCTGAGTAAGCTGTTCTATTTATTTAAATTATTTTAAATTTTTTTTTGCACACACAAAAGAGTCAGAAATAGCTAGAACTATGCTGGGAATATCAGGCAGCTGTTAAAGCAAGTACTCCACCCCACTTCAGTCATCTTTGCCAGCAGATGTAAACAAAGGGGTTGCTTTCTGTAAGATGAGTGCTTCTCCGAGTTCCTTTTTTCCCTACACTTGTAGCCACTGCTGCTGTCCCCAGGTCTTGTGTCTGTCCTATGTAACACGATAGGTTACGTCAAGATGTTGGCAATAAAGTCCAAGAAGCGCTTTGAATACTGTTCTGGGTTAACAGTTGATATTTCTGCACCAGCCTATTCAGAGAATTGGGAGAAGAAAGAAGGAAGAACCAGTGTTTTATTTGATGATTTTGTCATTGAGGATGTTAATAAATTTCACGTGCAGTATCAGAACCAGAGCCTAGAAACACAGATTGTAATGACTCTTCAAGTAGAATCTCACTGATGCCTTTTCACGTTTCACAGGAGGACACTGATAGTCAGTACTCACCCCTGTAACAGTTATCTTCCATTTCTGAAACATTTTCTTCTAACTTTCCATGTTTCTCTTTACTTTCATTGTACTTCAGCTTTCTGTACGAATTTTTACAGCACATTAGCCATGCTACCCACTGATTCACCAGCAGATTCTGGTCTCTTGAGCAGCAGTGACTTCATACAGAGAAGACTGAATTGTCATAATTATATCTAGCATGTCAACAGTTGTGTAACATGTACTGTTATCTGAATGCTACATAGCCTTGTCTGAAATACATTGTAAGAGTAACACTTTTTCAATATTTATGCATTTAAATCTGGACTCACTGAATAAGCCATACCATTGTTATTTCAATGAAGTAATGGTTTCATTCATATTTTTACTTGAGCTTTTCAGAGCCTTACCCACATTTTTATTTTTCCTGTTTTACAAAAGAGGAAAGTCGCATGCATGCAATTAATCAATGAACTTCAGTGTCATGTGGCTCAGGACGGAGACAAAGAAATAAACAAAATGAATGTATGAAAGTAAAGTTCTGTGAAAATTTCTAATCACAGTCAGCTTCAACAATCGTATCTGTTACTCACAATGTATTTCTATCTGTTACTTAAGTCAGAAGTTAAGTTTTTAAAGTCTGCTACTTTCAAAGTTCAGTAATAATTGCCAGATAATGGCTGCATATGGTCTGCATCAACTTTCAGCTGCCCAGAAAGCAGAGAGTAACGAGAGCATTGCTTTAGAGAGACAAAAAAATACCTCCTACAGGCCTCTGCAGGTCACATCATTCTCTACTGTAACTAAAAAGCCCAGAGCCCTTTGCCTAAAATTTCCCACAATGCCCTGACCTTTCTGATAGTTAGACACGAGAGGGATTTTAGCCTCAAGAATGAATATGCTCTTTTAAAGAAGTTTATGAAATTTGAATGTTAAATCACCACAGGAGTGATAATGGTAGATACAAATCATAAATCTGGAAGACCGCGCTGTTTCACCACGGTTCTTTGGTGTCTGCTACTAACCAGCAATTTCAGTCAAAACTAAATAATGGCAGTCAAACAGAAGCCTTCACTGAACAGTCCCTGAGTATTTAATATATAAATTTTATTTTTATGTCTGATTTTGTAAATTGTAGGGGGTTTTTTTTGAAGATGTCTTTTAGAGTGGAGCCACGTTATGTGCTGAAGAACTAAATTTCAGCAGGCTGTACCAAATAATGAAACCATCATTAGGGCCCTGCATCTGAAATTAGATTCATGACAGGTTTCACAGAGTGGTAAACAGCTTTGTTTGCAAGAATAAGGTGCATCTCACAAATTCAGGACGTCTTAAAAAGCATCTCGGTAGAGCTCTTTGTGGGTGAGAAAGCTGAGCACACAGCTGAAAAAGGAGTTCCACTCTCAGTATGTAATGTGTAGCAGTTACTCTGTACATTTTCATTGCACATTAAACTTGAAAAAAATTCAGAGCTATTTCCCCTTTCCCTGGATTTACTGAACTGTCCTGTATCAGGGCACTAAACAAAAAAGCATGAATATAAATGGAGTAAGAGGAAGAAACCAACCCAGATACTTACCCCATGCTTTACTGTTTTTGCAGCATGGGCTGCTTTCTTTTTTGCATCATAATGAGTAAGAATGTCAATAATGGCCATGAAGTACACTTCCTTCCTGGGTGCATCTGCCAACAGCAAACACAGGGCAGTAAGGACTTCTGAAATATCTTAACAACAATCTTGACAACTCCTTCTAACAAGACAGCTAAGACAGGTAAATGTCAGTCATAATCAAGATGCATAAAAACCACAAGCTCAAGTTGTCCTTAACTGAGTTTAACTGCATTCATATATAATGCAAAACCCCTAAAAGAGTGTAAAATAAAAAACTAGCATACAGAAATAGGAATTATTGCTCGGTTAAAGTAATGTAGATTTCATCTTTGTGGAAAAACAATGAAGTTTTATATGAAAGGTAATGCTTCTGTGTCAACAAACAGAATCACAGAATGAACTAGGTTGAAAAAGACCTTTAAGATCATCAAGTCCAACCTATGACCTAACACCTCCTTCTTAACTAAAACATGGCACTGAGTGCCACGTCCAGTCTAAAAAGCATGTCCAGGGATGGTCACTCTGCCAATTCAATTCCAGTGGCCAATCACTCTTTCAGTGAAGAATTTTTTCTTGACATCTAACCTAAACTTCCCTTGGTGCAGCTTAAGATCACACTTTCTTTATGAACAAAACCATGTATTTATCCATGTCAATGTTTATGAACAAAAAGAAAAGGTAACTCTCCTGTCTTGAACAGCCACAGGTACCTAGTTATATTTAATTTTACACACCAACATTAAACTCAGTTTCAGGCTTCTTACATACTCCTGATAATGATTTTCTCAGCTGCAATACAGAAATTGTGTATGAGCATACAAATTTTCAAAAAGCAATCAAAAAATCGAAATATAACTAGGATTGCTTTTTTTAAAAATTGTGTTTAACAGTGTTATCTGTCAGAAAAGACCAATTACAGATACTAGGCTTCCTGGAAGAGATGAAAACCTCATGAATTCACTGCTGAAGAACTGGTAAACAGGAATAGCTAAGCATTATAGAAATTTTCTCCTTTCTGCTGCACCAAAGAGCAAATTTTCTTTTCCACAGAGTGAACTTCTGTTTTTCAGTTTACATTTGCCTTTACATGGTTGTGAGGACTTCAGAGTTCTGATGCAAGAATCAAAACACCTTAACATAAAAATATTTCTTACTGCTTACTTTCATGGGATTTTATTCCATAAACATCAATAGCTGGATCAAATTCCCCTGGAGCCAAAGGCAGTGAACTGTTCAATGTATTTCCTGGACTGTCTGGAGGGGTTCCAATGGGGTGGGTCCCATCACTTTCACCTTCCTCTTCTCCATCATTCTCTTCACACTCTATTTCTTCCTGTTCAGCTCTTTCAACATCATGAATTCCAACCAGCAAGCTGTAGTCCATGAGTTTTAACTGAGCAAGGAACTAGAAAGTGATAATAAGCAGTCTATCAATATTCCTGAAAAACATAAGCTCCACTTACAAACAGAAGCTACACAAAGGTGTCACCAGTTGAGAAAAACTTCTAAGGCACTTCTGAGAGAGAGCAAAAGGGAAGATTAAATTATAAAGGTGGCAAAGAGATACCTCATTTTACTAAAATGTATTAGCAGCATACAAATTACTTCAAACTTATACTGCAGTCCACTCTTCCAAAAGCTTCAGGGAAAAAATCTGTGAGTAGTGAAGACTGGTGTGCTTGCAAGCTGGCAACTGTTACTCCTGTCTCATGTTCCATTTAAATTACAGATTCATAGAATATCCTGGGTTGGAAGTGACCTCCAAGGATCATCAAGTCCAGCTCTTGGTCCTGCTGTACAGAAACATCCCCAAGAGTCACACCATGTGCCTGAGAATATTGACCAAATGCTTCTTGAACTCTGTCAGGCTTGATGCTGTGACACCATCCTCTCTGCCCTCCTTTGGACAGTTTTATACCTTCCTTATGTTGTGGTGCCCCAGACCACACACAGCTCTTGAGGTGGGGACTGCTCTCTCACTGTCAGTGTCCAGAGCAGCCTCTGTGCCATCAGGTGTAGAGTGTGCTACGATCTGGTGCTGACCCCACCCTCTCAATCCCTTTTAAATCTTATTAAAGAATCATGAAAAAGTGTTCTAATATTCTTGCAGTGGAAAGCTGTGAAGTTTCACACCGTGAAGACATGAAATGATGTATTCTCTTCACAATGACAGGCTCATGATTTACATCATGAAAGCAAAACACGTCTGTGAATGAAAGGGTGGCTTTGAATAAAGAATAAGGATGGGCGATTTTAGGAAATGGAAAGATTAATACACTCCATGTAGAAGCACAGAGTTATTTTAGTTGAGGAGAACAGGATAAAGAAGACAGAAGAGGATGGAAATAAGGAAGGCATAAAAGCAGGCAAATGGGATAAACTGCTCAAGGGGGTGAGGGACAGGCAGGACAAGCTGTGCTGCAGCTTAAAAGCAGTACTGTGATTTCAAACTTGTGAAGCCCATGCTTGTGGTATACAGAGAAAGTGGCTGAAAATAAAAATTGTTGCAGTTTTTATAAACTCTCAGTGGTTATAAAAAGGAAGTTAGAGCAGACCAGGGAAGAAGGCATTTGAGCTAGACTTTGGCACAGAGACAGTGATGGTGATGAAAATACTAGGTAATGAGAAACTCCAGTTTGTCAAAATCTGATTCTGAGAAAAGAGATGAGCTGGAGATAATAGTAAGTTCAAGTGCTAGAAGAAATATTGTGATATTGAGAGGAGGTTTTAAGAAGAAGAAACTGTTTTTTAATTATTTCAGTACCATTTATTTCAATATAATAAAACAATAGACTCTTCACAAGACTGGATTGGATCTAAGATTGAAGAGATGATGCACAACAATATACAAGACAAACAGATGAGACTGGCCAGGGGCAATGGGGTGGAAGAACTCCAGGCATATTATTCACTACTTGCTAAACACAGGGAAAAAATAAATCTACCAATAACAATACAGAACAGCATGAAAGAGAACAGACTCTTGGGAAAAAACCAGTGAGCTACAAATTGGAAGAGAATGGCTCTTAGAAAAAAGTGTGCTGCTGCTAACAACAAAAAGGGAGATTAGCACAAGGAAAAAAATCTGATTTTAAATGGAAAAAATATGTAGTTCTTCTCAGGATATCTGCAATGGAATAAGGAGATGGGAAAACAGACAAGGGGACATCAAAAAAGCAGTAATAACTTGTGTTTGAACACAGGAAGGGGACATATGACTTGATTAGGAGAGAAATACAGAAATAAAGCTTAACAAAAAACAAGAACACATATAAAGCTATATAGCTCAGAATAGTACTCCTTGATATGTTAACTATAAATACTGTCTGATAAGTCAGTAATATACTAAGTGTTGCACATTTCTTTTCATTATAGTGAAATGTGAGCTTTTACACATTGGTTACAAAGTGTGTCTGTCAGTTACCCAATAAGGGCAAAAGGACCAACAAAAGGAAAACAGGGTTAAAGAATAGCTTGCCATTGTCAAAATCAGGAGCCAGATCACTTCACACTCATAGTTTACACGGATATTAAACAACTCTCTGTATAAACTTCAAACCCATAAAAGCAGCCTCTCAAGTCATAATCTAGAATCTGCCATTATATTCCCAGTCTGGTAAATGATACAGATCATACACAGTCTACTTTTTGGGGTAAGAATGTATCTTCCACATTCCTTTCACACACTTGAGATATTATCTGCAACTTACTTACTGTAAAAGCAGTAGTCAGCAACAGCAGCACATGTTAAAAGAGCACAAAATTTTAACCCAAATAAACTTATCTCTGGAGCTGTGACATCAGTAGACCACAATATTTTAAATATAAAATAAACACACATTGATATTTCAGGAAGTATTTATGTTTTAGTCATCCTCACTACCATAAATTTCCAATTGTTACTATGATGGGAAATTAGATTTCCTCAGAAGCAAGTTATTGGGTAAATTCTAAAGTAACAGTATTTTGTTTTGTACAACTAATGAGATACAGATCTGAAGAATTTGGAAAGCCAATTCACAGAGCTCTTTTGATATAAATAGCTGAAAGTCTTATTAAGTCACAAACACATTTTGCTACCAAGTCTCTTCCAAATTGCCTTTTTACTTGAAAACAGATTTTAGTCTTTGAATATAAAGCTGCAAAGTACTGTGTTTAGGAAAAATATTTTAAATTATGCAAACTAAAGGCAAGTTGTGTGAACAAGTTAATCTGATATTTATTTTATTAGCAGAACAAAATCAGTAAAAATATTTCATTAAATTTATACATTAACATTTTTCTTTCAAGTATTTACTATATTCAGCCAAATAAATTACAAATTTATATGAAAGACTACATTAAGATAATGAGAATCCAATTGCTGTATTTAGATTACTGAAGCACTCTACTGTTGTGATACTAAGAATGATTTAAAACTGGATTAGTAGTATGAAACAAAAAAGGCATGCACAGCTGTGAGCAAGGGAGATGCCCCTTCTCTATTATGGACTACAATCTGTATTTGGCCTTAGCTCTGGTGGACCTCCACCTGTAAAATACAACTAACAATACTCACCTCTCTCTCGGGGGCATTTGGAAGTACTAGGCTTGTAAAGCATTAAAGTACTAAGCAGTACCATCATTTTAACATCACATCATCAAGGCAGGAACAATGTATGGCAACCAGCTATGGCAGCAAGCCATTTATCACATCAGCAAAGCAGTGATCAACTCCTGAAAGTTTAAATTGTGTTTAATTTAAAAGTCAGTGTTTACAGTTTTCATAAACAAGAGCTTTTATTAATGAATTACAGGTATGATTTCCTGGGATATTCATAATTTGCCACACATTTTAATCACATGAACAAGTACATTCTTACCTCAACATCCTTTTTGAGTTTCTCAAGGAACATCTTTTTGTTATTCTCATCAATATGAATCTTTTGGCCATCATTAATAAAATCATTGTCTTTGAACGTCGGCAGCTCTTTGGCCTAAAACAAACCAAAATTCCTGTAAGAGCAGGATTGCAAAGAGGAGTGTGGTGAAGCTGCTGGCCTGGGGCAGCCCCTGTGCCCAAGGAGGCACCCCCAAGTTGCCTCTCTTCCAGGGCACCCATGGAGATCCTTCCTTAGCTTACCCCTCCTGGAAACAGCCAGAAGGTTTGTGTTAACTGGGCAGCAAATGCAGCTAGGACAAAACCTCCACTCAATACCAGATTTGCATTGAACACTGATTTGCATCGAGCTTCTTGCAAGATGTCATTCGTCAAAGCAACTGGTAAAAAGGGGAGTCAAAACACAATCCATACCTCTTACAGAGGATGTCAGACTGGACTGCATTTTGTGTAAGTACTGCGAATGTTTACAAGTGCCCAATACAAAATAATTATTGGAAAGCATAAAATGAATGTGAATTATGAAATTCTGCATAAAAGTAGCAAATACCAGATAAGACCACTGCCTCTTCAATATGTAATTAAATATTCTTAATGTTGGAGCAACTTGATTACCTTCAACTCCCCCATGAAGTGATTTGCAACACCTCACATGGGCTCTGTTTTTAATGGGCAGGGACTGGAAGTTTACTCAAAAAACCCCAGCAAATCAACAAGTTCCTTCAGGACATTCAAGCAAACTAGAAGTAATACTAACTCATGTAATCAGAGGTTTTAAAAAATTGGCCCATTAAGAGCAATGAACAGCCTTTCTCCCTGCCCCATCTTTCATCAATACTATGGAACAATGGGTTTCCTTTACAAAGAAAATGTTACAGAACAATCTGTGCTGCAATTCCTATGAACTGTCCGTGGCTAACAACTAGTAAGTACCCTGAATAAAATTATTTCCTCTTAATCTGAAAGTCCTTCTGCTAGGAATAAAAGGCAGCTAACATCAGCCTACAGGAATGTCTTCCATAACTTTAACTAGTCAGACACTGCTTATAATCTTACTGGAGATTGTATTTTTCATAAAGTTTATTTTCTTCCTACGACAGAGCAAAGAAAAGAATCTGACAGCTTCTTTCCTCCACTCCAATATATAAATCTTGGAAAGCACAGCATTAAAATGTGAGCACCACAGCAGACTCCAAAAGGCCCTTATGGATCTTCACAATGGCCAAAAGTTCTTTTTGCTGTTGGGCTGCATGCATTGAGGCGGCCAAAATACTCAGTTCCCCACTGTCCAAATTAATTTTTTGGGCCTGGAATTTGTGAACTGCTTGAGATCCCACAATGCTACTTTTGTTTAAAGAAGTGATCCTTTTCCTCCAACAACTGCTCAAAAACACTTAAGAAATTAGCAACACCGTAATAGTTACAAATCCATTATTAAATGCATGGCATCCTGATACCTATGAAGTTTGAAAAAAAAAAAAAGGTCCTAGCCTGGCTGCTCTCAATTATTATTGTCCTGCATCTAGAACATTCTGATACATGAAAACACCCTCTAATAGTGATCCTCTATTTGTATTTAAAAAAAAAGGAAAACAAACACTCAAGCAGCTGAGATGGAGCTATAACCATTCATCTGTCCCAGACTCCACTTCCAAGGAGGAGTCATTCAGCAGTGCTCTCCTGCTTTACTCAAAAACAATGCTGGACACTTTTTGAAGCTCACAATGTATTGTTTACCACAATATGACTGCACAGTATGCACTGATTTTCTTTCTGGCCTACTCAGTAAGATATTTGGGACAAAAAGGAGCAGGGGTAAAATCAGAGAAGCATTCCAGGCTAACAGCTGTAGAGATTACCATACTCAATTGAGCACAGTGTCCCATGGACAGGGCTAATTCTGCAGGGGCGGGACTGTGGATCCAGGGATGTTGCCAACACTGGAGGATGGAATCCAGTGCGTGGGATGCTTAAGAATGGAGAGGAGATTTGGATGAAATAATTTAAGATGAAGCAATAATGAAAAGAATGCAGGAAACCAAGCTTCCACTTAAAAATTCCCAGATTATTTTTCCACCTAGTATATCCAAAGTATTGATTAAATTAGGCAGAGGTTAAAGTGAAACAAACCCACAAACACAGAAAAACCCCTCTACTAGTGCTGTTTAAAGCTGGAGGGTGAGCACAGAGGGAGGATGTGTCTGTGGTTAAGATGCTGAGATGTTTGTTTGCTTCTAGGCTCTGCCACAGGCTTCCTGCAGAGCACAGCCCCAGTCACACCATCAGGGTGAGAGGGGAAGCTGCCTCGCCACTGAGGACAGTCCTACTGTAGTAAAAATAAACTTAAATTACAAGCAGTGTCTCTTTTGGAAGATGCTAGGGCTGGTAAGCCAGTTGTGCAGGTGCCATACTTCACTTTAACCTTGTCTCTGATCTATTTTTAACAAAAGTGAGCTAGCAAAGCTGACACTGCTGCAGCTCTTGCCTGTCATCACAAGACCCAAGGGGTACTCCTAAGGACGTTCTGGCAGTGAGTCAGCACTCCCAAAAAGCCACACTCGTCACTGCCTTGTATCAGGTTCCCCAAGTCCATGATCATCCTTCTGACAATATTTATCTGAGGTAATTTTTATTCACCCAGACACCCACAGATGTAAAGACTTGGCAAGTGTAGGACCACGTAAGTCAAAAGCCAGTTCTGTAGCAAGCTAAGAAAAAGGACAAAAGTAAAAGCAGTGGGTCCCATCTAAGCAACTGAAGCTAAAAAGATCTGTGCCAGTGGTTGCCCTCACTACATTATTTGCATGATGCCTGCCAGTCTTCTCTTCCCCCTTTATAGGTGTTACACAAATTGGTGGTTTTTTGTCTGTTTTTTTTTTTTTTTTGTACTAGGCAATATTATTCTCCCTATTTATTTAAAGCTGAATAGTCCCTAGGATACTGTTGCAGTCCCACATATTACTAATGACAGTCACCAGTAGAAGTGATTCTACTAGTACCTTAACTGAAATTTATCATAAAATTGATTTGTGAATTTAAGAATCAAAACCTATGAAATATTCAACTAGGAGGGGCTCTTGCAGTTATGCCAAATTAATAATACATTCATTCATGTTGGAAAAATCCCACTATGTTCATTTCTTACATGCTGAAATAAACACAAATAGAATCCCAATGTGGCACTTTAGAACACTATCTGAATGAAAAAAATTTGAGACTTTAATGAAATAATTGATATGGTTAATTTTTTATGATGTCTCAAATATTTCCAATGAAGCAAAATCCTTGTTGGAAAATGATTCTCCTAGAATGTAATTCATTATAATGAACATATTACTGTCATTAAAGAACTAAATATTTTAAGAGCTGCACAGGAGATGAGCATCTAACCACTTCCACTAAATTAATAATAGATTTTCTTTCTGAACCACCTCCACTTTTTAACATCCTACTTAAAGATGTAAGAAAGGCACAATAGATTTTCCAAATATAAAATATTTATTTATTAAAAAACCATGTTATCGGCACATTTCAGGTTTGCATTTCAAAGTTTCCATTCCAAAGTTCGCCACGGTCACAGAGAATGTTAATGGCAGGAAGACTTCACTGCCTTTAAAAGGTTGAAAATCAATAAAGATTTCTTAGTAACTATGATGACAGAATGTGTAAAGTCTCATTCAAAATAAAAGTATAGTGTAAGAGCTGATACTGTTTTGAATTAAAAAAAAATCTTGGAATGTAAGAACCAGGTGAAGTTTTATTTCTAGATGAACATGGAAATAGCTTTTGTATATTTCTCAGGACATTCCAATTCAGCATCCTAATGAGTTGAAATGAATATTAGCGATTTTGTTTCCCCCAAAGGGATTTTGTACACATCATGACATGAAAAATAATGGTCATAGCTAACATTAATGCTCGCATTTTGGAAGCAGCTTGCTAAAGTAGCTGTAGGTCAGGTAAGTTTCCAAATACAGTAATTTCACGACCATAAGGCGCACCGGACTATAAGGCGCACCCCCCGGGAGCCGGTACATTTTGCAACTTTGTAGATCAGATAAGGCGCACCGGTCTATAAGGCGCACCGGGTTTTTTTTTGCAGCGAGGCTCCGCCCCCAGCTCCTCCCGCGCGCTTGCTGGCCGAGGCCCCGCCTCAACCCAGCAGCCATTGGCTCCCGGGCCTGCCTGTACCCGGCAGGGCCGGGCTATGCCCACCGCCGCTCCGTGCAGCATCCCCAGGGCCCCGCTGTTCCGGGAGTTCCCTGGCGCTCCGGGTGACCCAATGCCGGCAGGCTTGCCCCGTGCCGCCGCTGCCCCGATTCCAGCTGCTTGCCCCCTCCCCGCGTGGCAGCCGCTCCGATTCTGGCGGCTTTCCCCCTCTCCGCATGGCGGCCGCGGTGCTTCCGGCGGCTTTCGCCCCCCCCGCGCGGTGGCCGCGGTGATTCCGGGGGCTTTCGCCCCCCCCGCGCAGCAGCCGATCCGATCCCTGCGGCTTTCGCCCCCCCCGCGCAGCAGCCGATCCGATCCCTGCGGCTTTCGCCCCCCCCGCGCAGCAGCCGATCCGATCCCTGCGGCTTTCGCCCCCCCCGCGCAGCAGCCGATCCGATTCCTGCGGCTTTAACACCCCCCGCAAGGGAGCCGTCCCAATGTCGGCGGGCCGGCCCCGCGCGGGGGTGGCCCCGAAGCCGGCGGGTCCGCCCCGCGCGGGGGCGGCCCCGAAGCCGGCGGGACGGCCCTGCGCGGGGGAGGCCCCGATGCCGGTGGGGAGGCCCCGAAGCCGGCGGGTCCGCCCCGCGCGGGGGTGGCCCCGAAGCCGGCGGGGAGGCCCCGCGCGGGGGCGGCCCCGATGCCGGCGGGACGGCCCCGCGCGGGGGCGGCCCCGATGCCGGCGGGGAGGCCCCGATGCCGGCGGGTCCGCCCCACGCGGGGGCGGCCCCGAAGCCGGCGGGTCCGCCCCGCGTGGGGGCAGCCCCGAAGCCGGCGGGCTCTCACTTCCGGGGTGGCAAATGTCGCAACTTTGTAGATCAGATAAGGCGCACCGGACTATAAGGCGCACTTCCGATTTTGGGGGGAGATTTTAGTCAAAAGGGTGCGCCTTATAGTCGTGAAATTACTGTAAGTGACTGAAAAAGGAAAAAGACGAATTTTCCTCATGACCTGGTAGCAATTTCTCATCTAGCAAAGATAAGATTTGGGTTTTAGGAGAAATGTTGCATAGCAGTCTTATTTTTTCTCTGGAACCAGCCACAAGTTGTATTATTCATGCAGCTAATCATGGGAAAATTTGGCTTACAGTCTATAAATTTTGAAAATTATGTAAAACATCTGCCAGGAGTGAAGGTCCACATCCTAGCCTTGTTTAACAGCAAATGGCCTATATACACCTTATTTTTTAAAGTATTGGGCTCATCAGCATACATGGAAGGCAGTGCTTGGAAAATAAGAAGGGCCATAATACTAAATATAGTTTGCAGTAATTTGGAACAGGTGATTTTGAATTAAATCAAAACTCCGGAGTCACTAGGTCTATAAGACGGAAGAATAACTTCCTTTAGAATTATGCAGCATCTTGCCTCCAATAGTTCTGTGAGTTGGGTCTAAACTTTTGAACAAATTGCCTTGCCCTAGACAGGGATTTCTATACAAAGGATCTGCAGCTCCACTTGACATCACAGTCTGTAAAAGGCAATGGAAATAGAGCTGTAACCCCAAAACAGAGTTTGAGGGGAAACACTGGAATGACTTTAGGCAGTACAACAAGCATTTTCTGTAGGGAAAAAAAAAAGTGCAAGATGCTGTATAGAAGGGTTAAGTACTCAAGCATGTACCAAAATAGAAACTGTCTTTTCAATGCCCAAGGAAATCCACCCAGAATTACCCCTAGCATTAATGTCTTCCTGCTGCAAAAAGGAACATGCAACATAAAATGCAACACAAAATTCATGTTATTTTAAAAATTCTTTTAACATATGGAAAGCAGACTTCTAAATAAAAATGAAACAAAACACCCCCACCCCTCTAAACCAAACAAAGGCAAACTAGTGATTTGTTTTAAAAAACTGGAGTGTGATGTTTTGAAAGTTATAATCTCTGTAGATTGCAACGTTTAGATTTATTTCACAGATAAATCCAAGACACTTCACAAATCTCTTGTGTGAGATCAGCACGTGAAGTGGACTGAAATCACTAATAAGAGATAAATACAAAAATGTTCTGAAATTAGCAATTCTAAAACAGCAGGGAAAAATAGCTCAGATATTGGAATTATCTACCTTGAATAAAGTTTTACATAGTGTCACTATAAGTAAAAAACCAGAGTCAAGACTGAGTGGTCATGTTACTATGCTCCTCTGCCAAAGCCCTTCTTCCTTAAGTTATACTTTCCTCTCAGAAATCAGTTAATTACTATATGTTGCAATATATAAAGTAAACCACAAAGCTAATGTCTAGTGACAACTTCCAACCGAATTATCACAGCTCTGTATTTTGCATACAATTTATTTAAGATGCAACATAGCTGTCAACTATGGCAATCTTTTTCCCCAAAGAAACTTGACTAGAAAATCCTTTATTCAATTGTATTTACTATAGTTTTTCTGCATTTATGAATGATGATTTATGAAACAACACATACGACAGAGCTGGCAATGCAAGCAGTTTTAGATTGATTTAAAAATATGCAATAATCTCTGAAATTGCTTGAGAAAGATGAAATGTGATAGGCATCAGTTCAATTAGGATGTATTTTTTCTTCTTCAAATTTCTTTCTGAACTGCTCACTCACAAGCAACAGCTTCGATTCTTTTATCAGTACAAGTAGACTCAGCTGTTACTGCTAATTTGATGTTGTACAGCAAGTATGGCATAATTGTGAGCAGCTAGACCACCAGGGGAGTTCTGCATTATCCTCATTTCACTTAAGAGGGCAAAATAGTCCAAAGAATGAATAGAAAATGCCCACTATTAAAATAATTAAAATTTCAAAAAGAGTAGTAAAGCCCAAAAAACAAAAAGGAGCAGTTGTCAGAATTTGACAACTGTTGAAAACATTTTTAAAGTCCAAGGTATCTGTAAGTGCATGTTATGATACATGTTGCCAAGAAAGTAATGCGTTTATTATTAAAAGTATCATTTGTAACACAAATGAAAGGAATTGTGTGTTAAGGTGAAATTTAAGGGAATGGTGCTTGTTTCTGCACTGATTATTAGAAAATCTTCAACTGACAGTTTTGGAGCTCATCCATATGTTAGGATATTAAACAGCTGAAGACAATCAAACAGGAGGTAAACTGCAAATGGGATGGAAATCACACAACTTTTCATCCTAAAAACTGTTTTAAAAGATGTTTGAATTATTCTATCTACTATGCCTATTCCTACACCTACTACACTATACCTACTATACCCATGCTACACTACCAAACTAAAGTAGAATTATACTATTTTCTCCAATTTCTTATCCATTAAATCTTTTTGCATATTTGTCTCTGCTTTATTAACCAAGTAAATAACTTTTAGTTTGATAGGAAGAAGACTCAAGAACATACATTTCACCAAATTTGCCTTTACAAAGCAATTTATCTAAAATTTGCAGTCTGCATTACAGTGTAACTGCTCTTCTGTTTTCTGACTTCTGTAGCTTTAAGAGAAATAAACATATTATTCTTGATACTTTGAAAACCATTTGATTACTTGAATGTTGTAATTTGAAATTCAATGTGAATTACTTAAAAGCCCATTTAAAAACTAGCCATTGCCAGACAATTTAGCCATACATTTTAGTACCAAAAGCTTCCTTTATTACTCTCATATGTGAATAGGCATACAGTTATAATAAGGATACTGTAATTAATTGAAATTTATTAGTATTAATATAATTTCAAGATAATATTAACAAATTGATGATTTTGCTTGCATCTGGCTCAAAATAAGCTAATAATTTACTACACCAGCTCAGGTTTTCAGATTGTCTGGTTTTGTTTAATCACTCAGGGCAATTTCTTCTATGACAGCAGACACCAAAATCTCTTCAGAGAATTTGCTAAAACACCTCCCTCTCCCTCTTCCAAGTCAAATTCTTCCAGTTATTTTCAAATCTTAAGGTTGATTTGTGATTCTCAGAGGTGACAACAAAAAGTTTGAAATACTGACATCTACTTAAGAGAAAATGGAAGTAAAAAAACATGCTACAGGGCTCCACTTGCCACTGAGGAATAACAGACCATTTACACATATTTCAGATCCTGAAATCAGTGGCACATGTGCAGAGATACCTCTCAAGCCAGCAGCTCTGTAGCACTTCTCAGAGTTTCAGAATCAAAATTTCCTTGTCTAGTCATATAAATATACAACACCCTTTTAACTTAAACCTCAAAGCAGTGTTTTAGAAACATTTAAGTACAGTAATTTCACGAATACAAGCCGCACCGTTTTGACCAAAATTTTGCTCCCACACCGGAAATGCGGCTTATACTCAGGAGCGGCCAATATGTGAATAATTTTCTGACATTTTCAACCCCGGGAGTGCAAACCGAGTCAGTGCAAACTGCAAAGTCGAGCACCTGCCAGTAAAACCCTGCATTTACGTGGTTGTTACAGATTGGTTACTCTGTTGGGTGGCGGGTGGAGCTGCTCTGTGCAGGCAGCACAGGGGGTGGGGAAGGCAGGGGCAGCTCTCTCCTGCTTAGCCCCGCGGCTCGAGGGGCTCCCGTCCCCACGTGCTGTCGCCGTGGGTGCCAGCGGGCTCCATCCCCGCCTCCCACCGCCGCCGCGGGTGCCGGCAGAGTCTGTGCCACCCCCTGCCACCGCGGGGCAGCGCCGGGCCGGGGTGAGCAAGTCCAGTGGCGGCGGCGGCCGGCCCCAAGCAGCCCCGCCGAGCGGCAGCGCCGAGCTGGGCCACCCAGCCCTGTCAGCAGCCCCGAGCTCTCATGGCCCGAGCCAAGCCAGTAAACCCCGCCCTGCCGTGGTTCTGTTACTATTTGGCAACTTTGTTGCACGCGGGTCCTTGCTGCGAACGACAGAGCGGCTTATACTCAGGCGCGGCTTATTTATGGACAAAGAACGAAATGTTTGCCAACACCCGGCGATGCGGCTTATAGTCAGTGTGGCTTGTATTCGTGAAATTACTGTAGTTTAAGTGAGTAAATCTGTTGTCATGCCTACTGCAGGAGATTCAGACCATAGTGATGACAAATCTTTTGAAAATCTGCAATCCACAGGCAAAATGTATTCTGGCCCTTTCAAATCAAACAGCAGAGTCCAAAACTTAAACAAAACCCATGTAATAAGCAAAATATTAACTTTCCCTTGCTTGAATTCCTAAGAGTCTCAAAGTATAAAATGTTGTTCCCTCTGTGAAAGTAGAAGCCTACCCAATAACTCCCTTTTTTAGAAATCTGTTCTCTGAACGCAAGCTTGTCACTTCCCTGTTGCATTGCACTGGGGTTTGAGGGCAATGATGAGTGACAGAAACCTGTTCCAAAAGCCTCAGACTGTCCGCTTAAAACATCAATAAGTTTTGTGCAGCTCCATCCCCAAGAAATCAAACTATTAAACTAATAGAATAAGAATGAGGTGGATTAGGCTTTTTTGCCAGAGAAGTACTTAAAATCAAAGGGAAGGGTCTAGATGTGAAGTTGGTAAGAATTTTTGTTGTCTGCCTTATGGAAGTTATGATTTCACATTAAATTTACAGAATAATTGTTGTATGCAGCTATATAAAACTACACAATTTTGTTTAAATTTATCTATAAGTAAGTTCAATAGTAATTCTGCCATGAACTCACACAGTAGCAAAATTAAAGTACTGTTTCTTTGAGATTCTCACTCAGTGTATTAACTACAACATATGTGTACTATTATTGATCTATTATTATGAGGCATATTTCCAAAATCGCTCAAAACTACTTTGATAAACATCTGTATAGTACCAGCTCCTGTAGAGCTGACTATACACAATATTTTAAAATTTTATGTTACTAGCCCAAGCGTTAATGTTGCAACCTGAAGCAGTCCCATCCAAATAATTTGTCCTCATCCTTTCTATCAGATTATTTCCATAGTATAGCAGAGGTTTTCAATGACATTAGGTATTGTCTGTAAGACACTGAAGGGTTACTCCCTGCACTTTAAAAACGGTGCAGGTGCCACTAAATGAGAACAAAAACAGATGACAAAGGAAAGCACAGAGACCATTCAAGACATGATCTTGAGGGCCTGGTACAGCAAAAGAGAGCTAATGCTGGCAATTGTAACTGCAGCTCACATGTGGGGCTGTGGTATTGCCTAATGCTGAAAGAAGAATTTCAAGTGTTCCATCATGCCTTAGGAAAGGTGGAAACACCTGGCACACAGTTTATCATGCAGCAAGAACTGACAGATACTGCATGTCCCTTACTCCTTTAGTGCAGTTGTGTGATCTGTAGAAGACTCAGAGAGGCAGGAATAGCACAACTACTGCTTAGGAGAAAAACAAATGATCTGAATGGAATTTGGGGACAACATAAAATGAAGTCTCTTAAGTGAACTGTTGAACTATCTCATGCTAATTCAGGAGGAATGTGCTTGGACAAATTAAGAAAACAAGGGCCATGGGTTGTTAGACTTTACCTAAATTTGAGATCTAAGAAGTCTTATATGAATGAGACTATGTTCCATTTCCAATTATCTGTAGAATCTCCAGAGAAACCTCTCTTAAAATGCCATCTGGCTACTTTGCTAATACCACAAAGAAAAACCGAGAACATTAAATTTTCCAAAAGAACTGAAGTTGGAGGTGAAGAAAAACACAGCAAACTATTTCTGTTTATAGCAAACCTTCAGCCCATAATTTGAGGGAGACTGTCTCTCATTATAGCTACATGTATACCTAAGTCTATCAGTCATTTGCTCATTTGTATGAGCTTTATATACCCAAGGGTTCTCGTAATTCAAGGTTTGGTTCATCCTTGCACTCAGTTTAGAAGTGGTGTCCCATCACATAATTCCATTAACTGACATGGAGCATTCACAAATCTCAATATTAAAAGAGGAAGAGAAAAAAGATGAAGCAGGAGAGAAGGGAACAGAGTTCTGATGTTTTCCTAGCACAAGGCAGGCCTTGAAGAAACTAAGAGAAGAGGAAAGGAAAGGAGGAGGTAAAGGATTGGCTCACTTACCTCTGAAATTTCAACACCTTTGCAAACCAATATTCAAAGGTCTGCAGAAAATAGAGGACAGATATAGGAGGGATAAGGTAGAACTCAAGAGGGAAGAATATGGCAGGAAAAAAAGGAAAGGGTCAGAACCAGCACTGGTTATGTTTGTTCTGAGTCTAGCTAGAAGGGTAATTAATTGAAAAAGAAACAGAAATGCACCATACCTTTTCTTTGTCACTGGCTTCTCGAGCCACAGTAGAGCCCTGAAACAGAAAAAATGGATCTAAAAATGTGCATATGTCAGAAGCTAAATTGAAAATGTTATGACAACAGGTCAAAAAGTGGATGAACTGTATCCTTTTGAACTTGAGAAATGTTTTAAAGAAAGGTGATACAGTAGTGAGAATGTCCAGGACTGCTGAACTGCTGCAATCATGTGAAGAAGATTCATCATGAGAGAAGAAAGATGGATTAAATCCTCTAATGTTCTATTGTCCTCCTAATTCCTGAAGCTTTTCCTCATCTCTCATCCTCCTTTTCAGTGTATCATGCTGGAAGTTTAGTTTGCTTGGCAGACTTCTCATCTTTTTGTGCCAATTTAGCTATATGGATATGGAATAGCCTATTCTGTGTAATTGTTTGGACATTTGAAATACACATTTGAAAAGGATGTCACACAATATAAACACAGAAAGTATTTAAAAGATCATAAAGTACAAACAAGAACAATGCATCTCACAGCAACATGGAGTAAAAAGAACAGATCAACTGTGGATTCACAAGATTTACAGTGCTTGACAAAGACATTTTGGATTTTCTTTTTAAATTTATTTTTTAGATTAAAACTAGTAAGCGATATGGTGCTTTCTGAATAATCTGGAGCTGACAAAAAAAAAGACTGTATATATTTCCTTAAAAATTTCTTGGAGCAGGACCACACCTTTAAATACCCAGCATTTGTTTATCACGTAACAGCACTGCAAAAAATAATAACTACAACTATGGTAACTGGACATTGAAAGATGGGTAAATTAGCTCTGCTGTTTGTTAAAGGGTGTACATTGAGTAAAGAAGCACTGGAGTGCAGTCCTACTAATTTAAAGAATGTGAGGATCCCCAACCACACCCTTTTGTAGCATGTTTTATTCTGTTTACAGAAAAAAAAACTTAGAAAACTCAGAAGTGATGGAGAGAAAAGATATATGGGACAGTATTTCTTAGTTATTATGTACGGCCCAGCAAGTAGGGATTTCACTGAATTATTCTTAACTGATAATAAAGCCTGGTAAAAGCCTAACAGTTTAATTTACTCAAAGAGACATCTTCTATATTATATTCTGTGATCCAACAGACTTTTAGGCCAGAAAAAATATCATCTGACAACCAAACTGAAGGAAAAAAAAAAGATTCACAATAATAAAAATTAGGGAGGATGTAAGATTTGACATTTGGTTAAATATGACATCGAAATAGTTTTAACAAAATGCATCTGTGGCCAAAAAATACCCTTGAAATCCTATGCTGATCTGTGGTCTTTTTTTCTTGTATCTACAGAGGTAGAGACTTGTGCTACAAAGTGAGTTCTAAGCTGCTGTCAAAAATATTCATATACAAACACGGACGGAATCTACAACTGCAGATACCATAGCAAAAAATATCAAGAAAAAGTAATTTATAATATATGCAGTGTCACTATAAATCTGTTGAATGAAGGAGTTTGTTTTCAGGAATATGATACTGATATTTAATTTGAATTGCATAAGAAGTTAAAGCAATGCTGTCCAGCTGGACAAACTGAATAGACTATGGAGTCATTCCCAGAGGTAAGTAATATAAAGAGCTGTTGACACCAATGTTAAGAACATATTGTATATAATTACTGTTTCTTTCTGTTGTGCTTTCATGCCCTTTTCAGTGCATCTGGACATTATGATGCTCTAAATCACAGCTCTCTCAAATTAAAAAAAATAACTTTCTCTGGTAACAATTGCTGCCAATACTGAATATCAGAAAGCAAATTGCTGACAATCTGGAAATCAGTTCTTATAAATCAAGTTCAGTCAACTATTTAAGCAATTGCTACGGAGACTTGACAGTAGGAAAGGATGGTGCACTACATAGCATTACAAATCTCTTAATACAGAATGATAAATGAACACCTTGCAGATGCACTTAGTGGTTCAGCACATAGAAATTAAATGTATTAGAAAGAAGTAGGTTTCTAAGGGGATATTTTACAGAGGAAATTAAAATACCAACCCTTGGGTAGAAAGACTGAGACTACGTTTTGGGTGTTTGTTGTAAGCACTGTATATTAACTAATGTCAAAATTACAATGAGCAGATAAAGCTGCTGAAACAAAACTAAAACAGATCTATTGATAAAAGGAGATGTTTTGGTTTTTAAAGTCTCATCTTTTTCACTTGAATTATTTTTAAAATATCGGATAAATTATTAAGCTTTTCCAATAGTGATGTACTTTGCTAGCAGCATTTATTAGTTTAAATGATGCTATTTAGTTGTTTTATAAAAGCCCTCTGCAGAATCAACTGTGGCTTTCCAGAATGTTTATAAAAACCTATAAGAAGCAGAATTATTATTGTACTAGTGTGAAGAGTTTTACCTTTAACCACTAGCAACATTTAGCAAACACAACTGGCTCAATTGCTGTGCTTAAAAATGCACAAAACAGATAAATTTGTATAATGTCTATAAAATCATCCTTTGGTTTTGCTAAATTTAAGTGTAGAATTAAATCAGTTATGCTAACTCTTGCATAACATAATTTAAATTTAATTAAAATTCTGAGTAACATTCAAGCATCAGCATGATCTAACATTTACAGCAAAGATTTTCAGCTACTTTGTCAGTTATTTAATCAGCAGTTATTTCTCACCTTTAAATCATATTTTCTATAAACAGATAAGCGATGGCTGAACACGTTTCTCGTAACAACCATATATACTTCAACTCCATCAACAGTGAGCCGGTACATGCCCAAAAACTGGGGAAGAAGTGTATTCCCATGACACTCCACAATAAACTGCAGAATGAAAAGAAAAAACAAAAATGAGGATTAACATATGTTATATAAAGATATATTTTGATTTTAGATATAAAATACCAAGAAACAACATATTTTTTTGCTGAATATTTGTGTGGCGACAAACCTTCAAAAAATTATGCAAAAACAAACCCTCTTATCAGGAAGTTATTCTACTTTTAGGTTACTGTTTAAAAATTAAGATCTTGAACTGCTTAACTTACAACTCTGGACTTCCACAGACAATCTCATAGAAAAAGGAGACTCCATTTGACCTTTTATGTGAACACATGAAGCAAACCTAAGCAGATAGCATATCTGGTAGCAGAGAGCATATTTGGTAGTTATGTAAAACCCAAGTATTTTTTTGAACATCACATTGCTGTAATCTGTACTGTGTTGTCCCAGACCATATTTAAATTGTATGTTTCTCCATTCTCACTATTTGTTTATTGTAATGAACATTCATGATGTTGTCACCATCAAGGGGTATTATTTATTATCTCCAACTTTCTGCCAGTTCCTATGTTGTGGTTGCATTTTGGAGTCAACAGACCTGAGCAATGAAGTGCAAATTCCCTGTATTTTTTTATTTATAAATCCTTATATTTCCTTAAGGTCACTATATTGTATTAAAAATGGGCTACTAATCTTGAAAAAATTTGCCACCTGCAACCTGCCTGTTTTTTTCTAATCACTTGCCTTACAAGTAATTGTTCTATTAGAAAGACCACTGGAGGAAGCAGAAAAAGAAGACATACATTGAGGATGAGAGCCATTGGAGGATGAATTTTTATTCCCAGAATAAAAATGCCCATACTATATTAAACCTGTTCAAAAATATTCACTTATATATTTTGTGGTACCAAGAAAAAGTTAAGCCACAATGATGCAAATCAGAAAGAACTCATCAGCTTTTCTCTTTCTGTTAGCACCAAGGCTCAAACAGAGGAATTTGGAAAAAATGTAAAAACTCAAGGCCCAAATAGGAAATGTGAAATCTAACTCAGCTTTTAAATATTAATTGCATACTGAAGCTGCTGTTCCTTTGTGCCAAAGCGACCCAGTTCTTAGAAACACAGATTTTAGAAGAATTTAGAACAAGTTAACTAAATAAGCCATTTCAATTGTTTAACAAAGGCAGGTAATATTTGGTAACAAATACTGCAACAAAGCTCTTGAATCCCTGAATATTTTGCAATTCTGGGCTCCTCTGCTAATTTTAAGGAATTCTTCTCACTAACTTTATACTGGAATCTGCACATATCACAGACACACCTTTTAACTAGCAAAATAAAAATAGACTTTAGACTCCTGGAAACAATCCTGCCCACCAAGAAACACAGAAACACAGAAAATGAACAAATATAGAAATTAATGACTGTCAATTGAATCAAGTTTTGACTGACACATGAGCTCTGCTGAATCTCGCTGGCACATTTTGGGCTGTAACTCTGCTTTCTGCCTGCCCTGGAGCTGTACTGGAGGTTCAAGCCCTGAAGCACAGAATGAAGTCACGATGTAGTTGTGCCACTTCACAGCAAAGCACTTTTAAGCTCAAACTGCTTTGAATAGCCAAAATATCTCTGCAGAGACTCAGTGAATACAAATCAGAATATTAGGAAAGGAGTATGATATTATGCCCCAAAATGCAAACAGAAGTTTGGTAGTAAAAGACAACAAAAGCAAGGTCAGTTATGAGCAGTGCACAGAGATTGATCAGTTTGCACCTGAGAAGATTTCTGTATTTAAAAGATACAGAAGTTCTAAGCTGAAGTTCTCAGGAATCCTCTCAGAAGGATTTTCAGTCATATGGCTGTCAACACCATCACAAAGTAGCTATAACACATTACAAGACACACAACCTATTTTGACCATTGCTTCTGTTAAAGATCCAACCATAAAAGTATTAATCCATATTAGCAAAAATATATTGATTATTTTTAAATAAACATCAAGTACTTGGCACATATCCTGAAGGTAAGTGCTTTTAAAAAGCTTTATAAAAAGTAAGAAGGGTTGTTCCTATAAAAGCATTTACTAAGTGACTTCTACTTTAAGATAATTATGTTCTACAAGATGAAAATGAATCTAGCTTCCAACAAGAGTTTAGTGCCACAGAATTTCTAGCTACTCAATTCTACCTTATGCCATTCCACCTTATGGCTTTTAATTACAGAATCTGAATTAAAATCAATACTATTGTTCCAATATTCCATATGGGTACCTGAGATGCAGAACCTTTATCTGAAATCATACAGAGAGTTTGTGCCATGTGAAAGGATGCCAGCTAGGTATCCTGAGCACCAGACTAGTAACCCCCTGCCCTTCCTCTCAGCTGTGACTGCCACACTACTGACACTTTAAGCTTTCTCTTCAACCCTGACTACTGCTAACACCCAGATTTTAACCCTTCTGATTCCAAGTGTACCCATCTGTAAAATGGCAATGCCATTACCAGAGTATGAGCACCATACCCACTGTAATATCATAAAATAAATTATTTGGTTAGCAGTATACAACCCCTCCCAAACTGTTCTGTCTGTGTAATGAAGACAAAAAGACCTCTAGTGAGAGCTCCTTCAGTCCTGTTTGTAAGTTAGGGTTTGCCATTTGTTAGCACTGTTGTTTCATTATCTTAGTGTGCAAACAAAGACTTCTGAAAAGGCAGTGTTACCAGCATGCAACACAAGACATGAGAAGCTCTGCTAGTATTGCTCCTCTTGATAAAAAGGGATACGACTGCGCTCTTGCAGACATCTAAGAGACCCTCTCAAACCAGACCAGGTGCCACACTGCTGACTGTGGACACTCATGCCATTGCAATTGAAAGAAAAGCCTCTAAAACTATCTCAGTGTTTCCTAGGACAGTATTTCTTATCCTGAAGGGGACACAAAGGAAAGAGGGAGGAATGCCACTTGCTTTCAGCATCTACAAGGTTGGTCTAGAACTTCCTACCTTTGAAACTATCAATCCCCCATATCTGCATCACAGAGGAGGCAAAACGTGTCATCTGTTTGGGTGGGAGTCCAGCAGGACTTGCACTGGTGACTGTGGTTGGCAGATTTTCAATTTGTCCATCTTGACATAAAGGAAGTAGCAATTTAGTCACCTCAAGGTGCTTTTTAGGAATGATTTCCTGAAGTTTCCCACTCACAGCTGGAAAAAAAGTGAGCCTAGAAAATAAGCCAGTACATGCTTAACAGGACTGCTAAATTTCAGTGAAAGAAAAAGACCTTCACTCCTTTAATTTTTTTAAAAAGAACATTAAAACAATTCCATTAAGCAGACTTGCTAAATAAAACTGCCATACTCAGCTAATACACTTACAAGTCTTTATATGCAGTAACAAAATCAATCTTTTATAAAATGAGTGTTGTAATAAACACCCATCATTTTTTTGTTGAGACAATTTTCATGTTTCTGCACAGCATGAGCAAGCACAATATTATTATTAACACAGTAAAGTAACATCAGCATATTGACATGTTTTATCAGCTGTGCAGCACAGATTTCAAATAAGGAAATTTCTGAGTTCTCTCGAACCCCATGTTTCAAGTTGAAAAACAGTAAGAAATTCTTTCTGATCCTATTTTCTCATTAATTTTTTGTACACAGTTTCAAGATTCCTTAGTAAGAATAAAACTTTACCTATCTAATTAGCTTCTTGCTTCCCTATGGCAATACTAGTAAGGTACATAAATACATAAAAAGATAATATAATGCATACCATTTATTGGCAAAGAAGTTATACTACTTTTGGCTCTTTTTGGAAAAAGACAGTAAAATTTCTGTTTCTACAATTTCTCCTCCTCCACTTGGAGATCATCTATGGGGTGATTTGACATTGGTGCAGATTAAATCCTGAATTACATCTATCTTCATTCTATGTCAAAAGTCAGCATTCCTATTTCTCACAGCCCTATTTTGCAAACATTAATTCAGAAATACACAACATGCTTATCCTCTGTTACCCCTTCATATATAATTTTCACAAATTTTGGTCTCATGATTAAGGTAAGCATTTGATAATTCAAGCACAATTATGTGACAAGTCTATACAGTCACCAGGATAAAGAAACTGAATAGCAAGTTACGGAATTCTTTAAAACCATTTTGGACATTGTGCAGGACTAGATATTGATAGTCATTTTTGTGCTCAAGTTTTTCTTTTATATCCTCTCATCTGCAATCAGAAATAGCCTTCACCAATGTACTTTGTTGCAGAAGCATTGGCATGTGGAATCACTCTCCTCAAGAAAGACTGAGAACTTGTTCAGAGTTACAAATATTCCACTTATTGCCAAGTTCCTGTTCCCTAATAATTACACAGAATATTATGCATTGGGTATTTACGTGATACATTGCAAGGACTAGTCAGCCAAACTAGCACACACCAGAAAGTTACATATTTTCAAGGCAAATAAAGCTGTTTTCTTCAAATATGCCATGTAAGAAAGCAACTTCATTTAAAGAAGGAATCAATAAATACACAGATTTTTATATATAAGTCTTGTGATTCACAGCACTCCACACTGTTTCAGACATGGCCAGTTATTTTTACTTCAAAGTGCAGTGCAATTTCAAGGTTACCACCCCACCTGATTATCTCAGCTGCAGATCTGTTACCAGGAACATCATACTTCACATTGCTACAACTGACTCACTGTGTGGACTGATCTCTTCTGAAAGGTGCTATGCACAACACCAGTAACTTATATATAAAAAACAGTAAATACATAGAAAACACCTACTGGTGAAACTCAGGCCTCTACAGAGCTAGTGCAGCCAAGACCATTCTGCTATTTTGTGCAATTATTTACCTATGAAATGTCACATCTTTCAGGGAAGACTTTCAATGTGTTTTTTTGGTTACAGTTCCAGTCTGTGTGGTCCCTTTGCATATCACCCCTTTGCAATTCCATCTGACAACCACACTATGAGTTTCCCATTTTTAGGGTCACCTCTTCTATGGGATGCAGGTGAAACACAGACTGCTTGGATGAGAACACACCCATTCTCATGTCTCCTTTTTCTGCTCCTCCTGTTTTTTCAGATCAAAGTCAGTTATCTTAGCACAGGGCAGAAGCTGTGTTCTGTGCTGCCTCTTGATTCTCACACAGAACTGCTGAAAGGCTTTTTTCAACTGCACTTCTTTGTAAACCTTACAGAAATCTTTACATCTTACTATTTCAAGATATATAGAGTCAGGGTCACCATTACATCCCTCTTCATTCCTATTTTTGTTTAAATAACATTACATTATACTGCTTTGCTTTGCCTTTTTACCTTTTTCCTTTTTTGTGATACAAATGCAGCAAAAGCAGAGTTAGGGGTTGGGAGGAACCCACTGATAACCTGTGCAAGTACTGAGTTGGAGGGGGGTGATACAAATTTAATGTAGCTCTGCTTCAGCAACCTACCAGTTTGACAAACCCATGCATGCTAGTGCAAATTCCAGGGTACCTTCTTTTCTGGGATATTCTCCAACCTATGTTGTCACCAATTCTTTGAAAAAATTGTTTTTAGCCTACTATAATGTTTCTCTATTTCAGTATTTATCTATTTATCCTAATTTCTTTCCTACGTTCCACACATCAATCTGCTGCTATTCCTTGATTTTTGTGTAGCACTGAACTGTTACTGGTGCAATTTCTCCTGTTTTCACCTTATTGCCTAAGTTTTCCATCCTTTAATTTGCCTTCTTGTTTCTTTCATATTTTTCCCCTCCAGCAGCTAAGGTCGTATTTTTCTGTTTTTGTTTTGCCTTTTATTTCTGTCTGTCATTTTCCCTTTTTTGCTCATTCTATTCTTTCCTTTCTTCCCATTCACTTCCCCATCACTCCACTGTTTGCTGCCTCTGGTAAATGGAAGTCCCTCTCTTCACCACTGTTCACTATTTCTGGTTGCCAGGGAGACAAACAGGCAGTGCAATAGGTGTCAGTTCTGCATACAATCACCTGCCTAGGGAGGAGAACTGTGCCATCAACAGGGACAGCTGCCTACAGAAAACCTAAAGGGGACCTGCACTCATGAGGAGCTTTATGCTGGAAGGTTTGTGCACCAACAATGCTCTCCTTTCACCTGCTTTGAGATGGCTTCACTTTTCTTTACTGAAGTTGCTTGGGTGTCAGTAATGAGGAATAAATCATCCCTTTTGAAGTCATTTTAATGAAAATGAAAGTGTTTAAAAGATATTGGTTTATCTGAGACACTAAAATTGCTTAATTTTTTTAAAATTTCTATCCTGCCCATCATCTGTTCTCAAAGAGATAAGGACTCTTCTATTACAGCAATTTAAGGATTAAACCAAGTTAATGTCACTGGAAAGGGCAGGATGTCTTAGTTCTGACATTTCAGATACTATAAAATCTGCCTACAGAATTTTACTCAACTGTTACCGACTTCTGCCCTTGAAAATAACATTTGTACTTTAGAAAATATATACAAATACAGTAATAGCTACAATACATATTTTATATAGATTAATAAACTTTGTGCACAAGACAATATCACAGCTGACTATGCTGAACTGTCCCTTAACAATGCCGAAGGCAGCAGTAGGTTTTAACTCAATTGTTCTTGTCCATGTTCTTGGGGTCAGGAGTCTAGGTTTAAAACAAGACTGCACTAGATTTGGAGATATTTCCAATGAATACTAGATTTTGCTCTCAAATACTATTTGATATAAACATGCTTCATTAACTTGCACAATTTTAAATGGCCCAACTACATCTGTGAGCCCATACAGCAGTAGTTTTCCTAATACTTAAAAGTCTGACCCATTTGAATGAATCAATGGTTCTATTGCATTTGATAAGTACATGATACTCATCTGAATAACACTGAAGAGTGGTGAGAAGAGTTCTACTCATAAGTGACAATGTACCAATAACACAAGCAGTCCAAATTGATTGCAAATTATCAATAAATGTGACTAAAAGCAGTATTTTAAACTATGCCCCAAAAACTCTCACTGTAGTTAGAAACTGGCTAGAATGGAGAGCCACAGTATAAGAACCTAGCATGTCATGTATGTATTTATATTTACCCTAACAGTTCTAAACCTAGCTCTAGGCCATTTTGCCTTTCAAATGTAGATAGAAGGCTGATCCAAGCATAATGGTCTTTAATAGTCTAGTCGTAAAACACAGGATGTTTTGCTGCTTTAAACGTGGAGAAAGGTATTATTCCTAGTGTTTGCTTAATGGTTTGTTTCGCTCAGTGTTATGGTTTTTTTCTTCTTGTAACTTGGGAAAAGAAAATAATTATGTCTAGTGTTTCTACTCAATACTGAAAGTGTCAGACTCATCTGATGAGTTGACAGAAAGCGTCAGCGTTTAGACTGAAGTGTTCACCATCTGTCTGAGGTTGTGGGCCTGACTGCCACTAAAAAAAAGGCATCATAGACAAGGTAAATGATTTTGGAAACTCATGGTTTTTGAAAACTCGTATGATTTTGGATAGCAAGTATCATTTACAATTGTCAAGACTATTATTAACAATTCAACAAATTTAAGTTGAAATCACTATATATAACATATATGCTGTTTCTGTAACTTCTCTTGACACTCCTTCAAGCCCAGCTCACTTCCAGTTATTTATACATTTCAAGCATGTAGCCCTGGGCTTGGAATTTATCTTTGATTAGATCATCTTTGATGATTTAAAAACACCGATCTAGATTTGGGATTTTTAAATTTGCAAGTGTCTACAGGCTATGAACTATTCCTGCTCCTTTTGTAAACTCCTACATACACAGACTGTGTAATTACAACCTCAGTTCCTCTGAGCTCCAAAGGACAGACAGGTTATTGCACCATCAGACAGATGGAGAGAGGCAGGACTAAGGGAACTGCATGGGCTCAAGAACTATACATTTCCATTATGTCCAGTTACTGATAAAATAACTTTAATTTCTACTTGCCAATGGGAGTGTACACGTCTCTATCTAACCCTTTGGTGACTTCCCAAAAAAATAACTAATACTTGGAATTAGATTTTGGAGGTTCATGGGGAAAAGCTGCTGTGCTACATTTCTCTGCCAACCCCACAAACTCCCAGATGCTTCATTGGTAGCTCTGTAGTTCAAGAAGGTGCAAGGAAAACAACAGCTTCTTTGCAAATGCCAGGATGAAAGCTATTTTGGTCAATGAAGTACACATCGAGTCTGCCTTGTGATGGCTCCCTCTCCAGCATTCTTTGTTTCAAGATAGATGTCTCCTCTAGTATTTATTGTTAAGCAGTTCAAACAGTCTTGGAAAATATTTGATAAGGTTTGTCCCTAAGCAAGGATAGAGGTGCTTTCAAAGTTTAGAATGATTCTATCAGCCTTGTACATTTAGCCTTAATTAGGAAACAGGTGAGTAAATGTTATGGCTTAAATAAAACTCATTCATATTTTCAAACTGGGAAAGGAACCTGGAATGAATTTGCAGAGAGGAAATAACAAAATCTGAAAGAGATCGTCTGTCATAAATGGCATGAATTTCACTCATTTTTATGAGTGTCATATTTATGTGAGAAGTAATGGAAGATAATTACTGCCTTCTTGGGCACTTCAAAGAGGAAGCAAGATAATGGTTTACAAGACACTGTTCTTAATGGAGAGATGATCTAACTTCAGCTCCTCTGAGGGAACAAGGGAGAAAAAGCCTAAAATTCACATGAATCCCTGGACTTCATGCACCTGAAAAAGGCTGTCCTTTCCAGGGTGACCCCTGCACTACCTAACTGGGTCTGCACACTCCCTTGGAAGGCTGAACCTTTCAAATACAGCTCTGCTCTCAGAGCAGACTGGCACAGAGTATGCTGTAGGGCCATGCCACCAGAAGTTCCAAACCATTCCCAATCACGCTCGGGCTGTGAAACACAGCTTGGCCAGGAATTTCCACATATGTGGTAAGTGCTGCTGACAATCAGAGAACTGAAACTGGAGAAAAGCTAACAAGCAGAATTCTCCCTAAAAATTCCATATTTGGCACTCTAGTGTACCATTATTAACAATCAAGAAAGACACTGGACAGCAAGGTAAAAAAGTCAATAGAGGGAACTTGACAATTCTACTACTGGCAGAAGGGACTATGCCGGAATAAAACTGAACTCATGAGAACTTGTTTTGTTGCCAAAGATTTCTGCAGGAGTAGCAGGGCAGCATCTGAAAAGTCTTGTACTACTGCAACTGTGCCATCCTATAGAACCATAAAGTTACATCCACACCAGTGAAGTAGACAGGTCTTGGACTGTCCTCAGGCATCAGCTCCAGCTGGAATGTAGTAACTCACATCTAAGTTATTAAGCTCCCCTCTAAAAAAAAGGACGCTTGTATTCAAACTCCTAAATAGGAATATTAACTCATCTCAATTAACACCTTTATTCTTGCCCAGAATTATTTGGGAGACAGTAAGCTGGCCCAAAGCAAAACCACAGTGGGGACCATTAATGAGCTCAAGTGCCAGTGGATGGTATCTGGCATTGCACTGTCTGCTAGTAGAAGGCCAATCTGTGAGGGACAGCTTGGTCAAGGGAATTATTAATACCTTTTCACCAGGAGAATGGGTTTGCTAGACTTTGAAAAGCAAGTGAAGATAAGCTTTGCATTCCTGAAAAACATCTAGAGAAATGGGAGGACAAGCTGCTGTACCTAGTGATCCCAAGCATTAAATTTCCAGCAGAGAAGACACTGTGTCAGCTGTCATTAGAGCAAGTGGATTTAATTTAGCTCTTGTTCAGTATATTGCTGAAGATTCTGAAATTAATTTCTTTAAATAAAAAAGTCCAATTATTAAACTGTCTTTGTACTTGAGTGCTTCTGTATTTCGAGTTTCGTATGGTGCTTTCAAGTTCTGAGACAAAAAGAAATACAACTTGTATCTTTATGAATCTCTTGGAGGCACCAGTGAGAGCTATTTTATATGAAAGGTTTTCCAGTATAAAGTGAAATTAGGTGCCTGGTAGAGATAAATTTCAGATCATTATTCCTTGTAACCTAGCCTAATATGAACCCTGATACTCAAAAGCATTAATGAAAAAGATTCCAAATTATTTAATTCATTCATGTTAGCACTGTCTTCATTGATACTCTTGAAAGATTACAGTTTTGAAAAGTAAAATGACTTTTCAGCTGGATTAAGTCTCCAAATCTGTATCATTAATACTAGCTTCTAATACCAATATGAAACAGACTAAAACTTTAATTTTGCTGTACAGCTTCACAGATTAAACCCTTTCAAATCAAAACTAAAATGATAAGTTTGAAAACTCACATAAAACTAAACCCCAAAATACAACTAGATTTAAATAAGATCTAAAATTTTCTTTGGTAAAACTGTCATTAGGAGATGTCTTAAGAATGTATCTGATACTAATATTTATTCACATTAAAACAAACACAGGATGGTCCTACATGTTATTTAAACAGAAGAACAGCACAGGAAGAGAGAAAGGAGTTCACATCTAACATCCTGAAGGCTTCCCAAGTTACTCTGTACTTGAAAGGCCTTCAGAGATCTCCCTTTGAGATTTATGAAGATGGCTGGCAGTTCCAAGTATCCTGAAAGAATGTTTTGGCCTCCCACCTCAGAAGTTAAAATTGGTTTTACGAAAGTAATGTATTGAAAAAAAACAGACTACTACAAACAAGAACACTGCACAACAAAAAATAAACTAACTAAACAACAATAAAAAAGCCCAACCCCAAGTGTCCTTAAGTCTACCTGGAATTCCAGCCCACAGAAAGGAGAGGGGAGGTGGCAAGAGGGACAAAAATCCCTTCCTATTGCGTAGCATATTTTAGGTGATTTTTTAGAGGCTTTTCTGACTTCGGCAGCTTTAGAACTTAGTCAAACAGATGTAGGGCTAAGAAAACCAGCACTGATTTTATTAAGGCTTTTTGTAATTCCCAGGTTCTGCTCCCCTCTGTGCCAGCCACACAAACTATGCACCAGCACAGTACAGCAGCTATCAAAGCTGATTTGAGGGATCTCCACTGTTCACTTTTAACTTTATTGTTGTGTATGAAAATTTGTATTATTGAAACAAATTTTTTTAATAGTAGGATTTTTACATTAATCATATGAAATTTTTAGCTTCTTATATAATAATACAACTTTAAATCTTTGAAATCTGTTGTGAAAGGCAGAACATTCACTGACTAGATCAGAAAGAAAAGGTCACCTGCAGCATTCATACACACATACACAGACATTTCCAAGCAAGCCCTGAATAAAATACCTTCAAGACTGGGAGTCCACTCACTTTTTAGTAAGGCAAAGGACCTTACAGCCCCCAAGATACCTCTATCATGTAGTCATATCTTTTTATCAAATGCTAGTGCAGATATTTAGAAGAGTCCATCCTTGTGAATTACAGATATACAATAAATTGCTGACGCAAACAGGAGAAAGTCTGAAGTGACTCTTTTTCCATAATTATTAATTTAAAACTTTTAAGACTCTAAAAAAGATTGCATTGTAACGTTTAAGAAGACATCCCACACCTTGGTAGAGTTCATTTATTACCTGATGGTACTTCTTCAGTATGTTGTGCATTTCTGCTACATCTTCACTTGTTATCGTTTTGATGATATATCTTTTGTCGTAAGATGTATGAAAGCGGGCACCACTGCGTGCTTGGGAATCATTGGCAAGGGGTGCACTTCTTGTCAATGAATTCTGTCAATTGATTGAAAACAAAAAAAGCATCAAGTCAGACAAAATATGTAAATTTTATTTAGACCAAATGCAAACAATTTACATTTATTTTAAGATGTTTTTCGATACATCTGCACCAAGTTGAATTCTGTAAAGCACATATTCACAGGAAACATTATTTTGAGAAAACCCTTCAAAAATATTCTGAGAAGAAAAGCATGTTTGAGGAGGAAGGTATTGCTCATCAGTGGTCCAAAACTCATCCTCAACATTTAATAAGAATTTACTGGACATTGATATATAAATATTATCAGCTTTGGGGACGAAAATATACAGTAATTAAAAATCCAGAAGGAACACACGTTATACCACAATCATTATAAACAGAGGATTCATCCATAGTTATAGTTTAACACTTGCAGGATTTGCTTGAGACAGTGTCATCTGGTACATAACCACATAAGCACAGTCACATTTCTGAGTTCTAGTACCAGAGCTATTCCAATGATTTCATATCTAGAGTTCAGCAAATAATACTGTACAATACCTCCTTTTGTAAAATAAGCCTAACTCCATACTGTCTCAAGAGGAGAAAATTAGTTAATGACTATATAGCATTTAGAAGAGAGATTAAGGACTATTTTTAGAGTGGCATTTAGAATTACTGGTGCTTCAACAGAAGCAAGAGAAGTCCTCTGCTTTTTTCAGAGAATAAGTCCTGTTTATGTTAGAGTTTTTTACCTTTATAAAAACAAACAAAAAAAAATTAGATTAAGTATAGCAACTTCTTTTTGCCTGGAAACATCTTTCTTTACCAATAACAACTTAGGTTAATTGTTATGTACTTGAATTGCACTTAAAAAAAAAAAAGAAAAGAAAAAAGTAGTAATAGCAACATAGCCATGAGAAAACAACAATGTTTAAGACCCCTTGTGTATTTCCATAAATATGGACATACTCTGAAAAGGTTAAACAAGTTTATTATAGACTACTGGAACACTTTTATGTTTATGAAACAAACTTGCAGTAACCATCTGGTATATCCCTTACTCGTAGTAGAAAACCCCAGCTCCTGCAATCCTTTCTCATTGTACCATGATGCACAAACATCTCTGGTTAAACTGAAATATACCTCCCCTCTTTCCACATTCACACAGCATAATGTTCTCCCTGCTAGGTGAAAAGCCATTCTACTTTCAAAGACAATTTAATAAAATTTGATATATAAATGCAAATATTGCAGATTCCTAAACAGCAAAAGTTCAGCTCTAACAGTTACAGAATGAATGTTTGTGTGGTGTGGTAAGGCACCATGAACTAAGCCACAAAACAGATCTGCACTAGAACAATGATTCTTTGAGAGATTTATCACCAATACACTTCATCTACCACACTCAAGTACCAAACCCACACAATTTTATTTTTGTAGGGTCTATGTTTTACTTGGGGGTTTGGACCATTGTTAAATCTGTTCACACACTCTATGGACTTCAGCAGCAGCTGGACATGTAGATTCAACCCCTGCGACAGAAGGTCAGTAATTATTATAAAGCAACCAAGAAATTAGGGTAACTATAGCCCCCAATTTAAGAAGACACTTGAACACATACAATTATGTCTCTGTATTTTGGAGATCCATTGATTTCAATAGGCCTTCAAGCATTGTTTAATTTATCCCAACTGTGGGGTGCTTTCTGAAATCAATTTGACATGAAATAAAACCATTTTCCCACAAGGTTACTTAGTTCAACAGAAATACTCAGGAGTGGCAGGAATAATAGTAAATCACCTAAAAGCACACAGCTCTACAAGGGCTTGTTAGAATGAAAACCTTAATTATGACATGTAGGAGAAATAAATCTTTTACTTCTTTCTGCATATTTCTAGGCTTCTACAATGAACCTGAATAATCACTGATGTCTATGATAAAAAGTGACATCTTTCTCTATTATCCTCTCTACTCAATAATGAAAGAAAGGACGTGGGTGCTTCTCCAAGATTTATAAATCAACAATTTTTCTAGTCTAATCAGAAGAGAGGACACCAGTTTAAGGACACCACTGTAGATAGTGCAGTTCCTTCTCTGCATTGACTTTTGGACAGTTCATTTTAACTAATATAACATCACCCAACATGGTATTGAAAATAGTAGAGAATTCAAGTATTACAGCAGTTTTCTTTGCCTATTTTCAGGTTTTTTTTTGTTAAAATTAACTTTCCACTACTGGAAAGTTTTTATGTACTTGACTGAAGTCTATTCAAGGAAACAAGTATTATAATTTGATTAAATTTTCTTAATGCTACACTTGATACCAGTACCCCACTAATTTTCAGATTGAATTGAGGAGGTAGTGGTAGAAACCTTTTGCGTTTACAGTCAAAACTTGGTTTTGTTTCCAGGCCTATATTTAATAGCTCAAGATGAAGAGCTGTTAATAGAAGTTAAAATAAGTACAAATTCAGTTGCCTTCATCACAAATTGAAAATATGATGTAATGTAATAATTATTTTTAATTTAAAAAAAAGTGAACGCATGGGTAACCATTAGTGTATGTAGTGAATTAAACTACTGCTAAGTTATTAGGCTATAATTCAGTTGGCAATAATAAAGGCTACTAAGTAATTACTTGTTATTGTTCCCAGCAGAAAAGGGTACATTATTCTGAGGTTAACTATTGCAATAAAGCAGTAACCACAGTATTCTGAATGTATTTTTCCCACACAACTTTAGTTCTGTAATCCATATAACATAAACCTTGAAAGCCATTAACCTGGCAGGAGACTTAAGTTGTTTAGCTATAAAAAGATGCAAAAGAGTGTATTAGCTAGTCAGTCACTGAACATTTGAAGAAGGAAAATGTGAAAGACATGAACTCAAAGTTTCAAGTACTCTTAAGGTGTATTTTAATTGCCTTCATGAAAAGATTTTCGTATTTGAGTGAAATACAGGCTTGGGTTGTACTGGGTATGAAAGAGATGCTAATTGACTGGACATTAGAAAATGTGTTGCCCATCTACAAGAAGATCCAGAAGGAAGCTGACCTCTGTGCCAGGAAAGGTCATGGAGCAGACAGTCTTGAGAACCATCACATGGCACATGCAGGACAACCAGGGAACTGACTTGATCTCCTTTTCTATGACAAGATGACACACTTAGGGGATGAGTGAAAGGCTCTGGATGTGCCCACCTGGACTTCAATAAAGCCTCTGACATCATTTCCCACAGCATCTCCTGCAGAAGCTGGCTGCTCATGGCTTGGCCAGGTGCTCTGTTGGATGCACACAGAACTGTTGGGATGGCCAGAGCAGAGGGTGTTGGTGAATGGAATTCCAGACAGTGCTGTTCCCAGGGCTCAGTGCTGGGACCAGCTCTGTTTAATATCTTTATCAGTGATCCCTGTGAGGGGATTGAGGACACCCTCAGTGAGTCTGCAGACACACTGAGCTGGGTGGGAGTGTTGATCTGCTGGAGGGCAGCAAGGCTCTGCAGGGGGATCTGGACAGGCTGCATTGATGGGGAGAGGCCAGAGGTCTGAGGTTCAACAAGGCCAAGTGCTTGTGCCTGCTCCTGCCCTGGGTCACAACAACCCCTGCAGGGCCACAGGCTGGGGCACAGTGCCTGGAAAGATGCAAGCTGGGAAAGGTCCTGGGGGTGCTGGTCAACAGCACCTGAACATGAGCCAGTGAGTGCCCAGGTGGCCAAGAGGCCAATGGCATCCTGGCCTGGATCAGCAACAGCGTGGCCAGCAGGACCAGGGCAGTGACCAACCCCTGCACTCAGCACTGGTGAGGCCACACCTTGAATCCTGTGTTCAGTTCTGGGCCCCTCGATTCCAAAATGACATTGAGGTGCTGGAGAGAGTGCAGAGAAGGGCAATGGAGCTGGGAAGGGTCTGGAGCACAAACCTGATGAGGAGCAGCTGAGGGAGCTGGGGATGTTTAGCCTGAAGGAGGCTCAGAGGAAACCTGAGTGCTCTCTACAACTGCCTCAAAGAAGGTCACAGCCAGGGGGGGTCAGTCTCTTCTCCCAGGTAACAAGCAAAAGGACAAGTGGAAATGGCCTTAAGTTCCCTTCATCTAAACAGATCCCTGTTCTTCCAGCAGTAGTTTTTTTTTTTCCCCCTAATGAAAATTTATGTGCCTGATTGCTAACTATAATGAAAATCAATTTGCAAATACAACTATCATACCAAAAATGTTGCTAACAAGAGAATATAATATATCTCTGGATAATTATTTAGCTTCACTTTTTCTTAATGTTTTAATGGGCTACAAATAGTGATGCATTTATTTTTTAGTAGATGGCTATTTTATTAGTAGTCATGTATATAAAGATTAATTAAGAATGCACATAGCTATCATTTTACCACATGCATATTAATTTGTCAGAATAAACCAACCAACTTTATGCTAAGCAGCATCTTTCCATACATGCACAGATAACCCAAGTGCCCTCTCTCAATACTTTGTTTCTAGTAATAAATTAAGATCAGATGTTTAAACATTAAACATGTTTAAATAAAAAACAACCAGTAATTAAACAACCTCTCTGACACTTTATTTTTACTAACTCCCTACTCTTGTAATAGCTCTCTCACTACAATGCACTTTTCAGATACAGAATGTAGTTACTTTGAACTTTAAAAGCATGTGGAACATGGAAGATATTTAATATTACTATTTTCTGTGTTTTCTTTTGATACTTGGCCAAGTTTGTTAAATAAGTGTGATTTAAAAAGCAGAAAAAATAAATCTAATTATATCATATTATGCAGATTACTGGTAATTGCCACTTTCTTTTGTTGATAAATACATAGTTGAGTTTTGTATGTAGATGATTTTATTTGTAATTGTTAATTCTCACTTCTGTGAACAGAGAAAAGTTCAAATTCCTTCTAAAGTAAAGCTTCCAGGTACCTTGCAAAATACCCTGTATCTCAACTATACTAGTTATACTTGTTTATAGATAGAAATCAGTCCTCAGTAAAATACATCTACTGTTGCCTGGTGATGACAACAACAAATCTTTAAGGAGAGAGGTGACAAGAATTGGCTTGCACTGGCAAATCATCATTAACAAGACCAAGAAACAGATTCACCGAAAAGGATCAAACTAGGAGATTTTAGGGGCTTCAAAGAGGAAACAATATGGCTTTTAAAATCCACTATGATTTCTCCCTTTTGATGCAGGTGAAGCTAACTTACCTGTTGGACTCTGACTGTTCAGGCATCTCATGGAGAAAAATACTAACAAGTGAATAGTACATGTTTTGGAATTGAAGAGATTCTTCATTAGAAAATGTTTCTTTTGTAAGTTAAGACACAGATTGGCCACGAAGGTCCTGCACTTCAGCCACTTTGAAGCGCAGACATTAGAAAACCTATAACTAGTAAGAAATATCAGAAACACCACATGTGGTATCAAATTTCACTTTTAAGTTAGACTTTAGATATATCCAGGTAAGTTAACAAGTTTAACTTACTCTGAGGTTATCTTGTGCAAGTTCTTAAGTCAATGAACTTTATCTTAAGGCAGACAATAATAAGAAAGTTATGCATTCAAACTCATTAGACAGACTTAAAACACACATTTACTTGAATTGTACTGCTCTGTTGTTCAGACAACTATTGGTCACTTTGTACAGAGTTCTCTTACTGTTGAATGTAGTTTTGAGATATAAATGGTAGCTTCTGGGATCCAGACAGCTTTTGCCAGAACGCACAGATAAATTTCAGTGATGATTTGTACTTAAAGTAAGAATGATAGATTGCACTGTAGACATCTGCGCACAAATTCCTTGGAAGCAAAGCTGATTGAACTTGTCTAAAGAGAGCAGTGTAGTGCTTTTCCTTTGCTTGAATCCAGCAGTAAATTCAGTTAAGAGACACCTACTGGGGTCCCTGGCAGCAGTATCTCCTTCTCAAGTGAGGCATCTCTAGTGGACTAGGGAGGAAATAAATAATGAAACTTAAGCATCTCCCTTTTCCAAAAGGAAAATATAAATGGTGTTGAGGGAGGGGGAAAGGAGAGATGCAGAGAGAGAGATCATGGCAAATACCAGATTGAATTCCCTCTGGCTCTGCTTCTTAATTAGGGGAAGACTAAGTGGAATACGAACAGATGGGAAATGAGCCACTCCTCACTTAGCACAGACAGATCTATGAGCCACAAAGCCAGAACAGGGAGGATATCCTTCAGATGGAGACAAAAAATACCCAACTCTTACTCTCCAAGAGACACAGGTTTGATGCTCCTGTACCATCACTTACTGCTACAACACAGCCCTCCCCTACCATGCTAGGAGCCAGCAGAGCAGGTCTCTGGCTGTGCAACATTGCAGGTATTAGTCCCATTAAGTTAATAAAAATCAGCTGCTTATACAATAGCATTAGTGAGCTCAAAATTCAGAGAAGTAAGGGTCAGACTGCCCTGTCCTCTTCAGATTTTCCCAGCCTTCTCCAACTCTTCCACGGTGTGCCTGGGATCTCTGGCACAATTAAAACATCTGTCAGCCAGGCATACCCTGTTCCACTTAACAGCTTCACTTAGCAACTCACTGCAAGTCTCCTGCTCTGAGTGTGCGTGTTCTGCCAATTCCCCATTCACTTCTCATTTGTGAAGTTTTAATCTTGTGCCTGCTGGTTTTTTGGTCTCAGGAGAAAGGAAAGGTTTTGTACTTTTACAGTGTGAATACTTTCATGAGGTCACTTAAAGACTACACTAAATTACTTCTGTAATTACTTATACAACTGAAGACACATTTAACATGCCAAGCCACAGATACCTCTACTAGATAAATTTCTCATACATTCCCTCTTTTCCAAATAGTTTCCCCTGACAAGTCACTGGCTGGAAGCTTAAGTGCCCTTACATAAATGAATATTAAAAAAATCACCCATATTTCACTGACTAGCAGGCAATTAGAAATATTAATTTGATCTTCAGTGCTGAGAAGCTAGAAATCACAAAGAATTTGCCCTGTATACAAAATTATTTTCTGATAAGATAATAAAAGTAAAAAAAAAAAAAAAAAAGCTTTAAATATAAATTACTAAAAGCTACACCATTTACTAGTACATAACTTTCCAGATAGCTCTTGGGAAAGAAAAGTTAATCAGCACACCTAAATCACATGTCATCATTTCACCCAAGAACAGCATATTATTTAGCAAATTACCTGAATAGTTGTTTAATTTCTCGATAGACCCACTCTCTCTCCTCTTTCCCAAACTCTCAGCAATCTGCAGAGAGTTTTATTTCCTACAATAAATATGTATCAGGTAAGGAAAAAGGGTTTTTTCCATAGGTGCTTTTAGGACCTGATCCACAATTCTTTGACATTCACAGGAGCTTCTTCTGGAGATTTCAACAAAATTTCATAAACTAGAATCCAACAGAACTGGATTCCCATCAGAAGCTATTTCATTTCACCCAGCACTTCCTAAACTGAACTCCAATCTCTACTTTTGGATTAGATAAATTCCAGAAAGGCAGTCACGATTTTTTTCTCTTCAAAAGACCAAGGTTCACCACTGCAGTTTTTCTACTATTTAGCCATTTGTGTTGCTGGAAAGGTGAGTCTAATTTTGAATTTTAGTTATTTCCTTCTCTGGTTATTCATATTTATTTTACTCCTGAAGCACCTAGTATTCTTTTTCTGCAAAGACAGTCACATATTACTTACTTCTGAATTCCAATCTTTTACAAGTGCAGCAGGTCAGACTCTTGTCACTCCCAACCAAATGGCATTCTCTATGTCCTTAAATTCCTTTGACATTTTTCTGGTTTTTTTTTACATTCAAATTTCAACTTCCTTTTAAAAAGACTACTAGCATCAAAATTATATCTAGTATTACCTTCAGGCATAAATCAAGCAGATGTCAAAAAGAAGTTAAAACTCTTTCTGATCTTATTTTTATGCCTTCTAATTTGTCCACCCTAGGGTGCAGTTACTCCTAGTCTGAAGGTCCCCCTAGTGCTAAATTCTCGTCTCCTCTTTAACCTCTTGTTCCTTCTCACAGCTACCACCTCCCTGAACACAGCCCTTATCTCTGTAGCTCTCCACTCCTTTTTTAATCATATAAGTATTCATCTCACTATATTAAAAGGATCTCATTTGGACAGGTACAGAATGCCAGGTGATCAAAGTGGGTTTTGTACAAAATCTTTGACTTTATTCTGCTTCAGCATTTGAATGGATTTTGCATCCTCTGCAAGATTTCACTACAAGAAGTGTCAGTTGCTCACTGACAATTAAATTTTGACTGCTGAAATTTAATTATCCATTATTTATATAATTTTTGAATTTTTTATTATAAAGCTCTGCAATAATTAGCATTTTAAAAATCCAAGGCACAAAATAATCAAGGCAAATATTTTGTAAGAAGCATTCTCAAGAGTCCTTAGAAGCCAGCTAAAACCCTACCTAATAATTTATCCTTTGGAAGTCTATTTTTACTTTGCACATTGGTCAATAGAAATAGCAAGCTATTGTAATTAAATAACAATAATGACATGACTCATAATGTTAGCTATATCAATAGCAGATATCAAAAAAACCTAAGCTAATTTCCAGAGAGGTTTTGATTATTTCTAAGAGTAACAAGTTAAGCTTGTTTGGAGCTATTTTATATTGAAACTATTTTTGTGAAAAAAAACACATGGAGCAAAGCCACTGAAGTACAGGAAGAACTTGTCCCCCATCTCACACCGTAACTGCATGCTATATTTGTAACTGGCAAAGTATTGCCCCCCTCTTCAAAGACAAACTGCTGGTGAGGCTCTTCTTCCTCTGCCCACTTTGCTTAAAATGCTCACAGCATGAATTTTTATCTCCACAGTGGGAGGCCAAGGATTAGCCCCAGTCTCCAAGAGGGTGGAGAGATTTAAAGGTCAATTTAATTAGCTCATTCTAATCTCTCGCACGCCTAATGTAAATGTCATTGTTTTCTAACTGCTACTTTAGCAGACAAGATTGTATTTTAGAAACTTTGAACACATGAACTATGTGTTGGATGTAATACAAATACTTAGTGCAACTAATTTAAAAAGAGAGTCTAATAAAAATTGCCATTGAGTCAGAGCTTTTCCTAAGAGAGAGAAAAAGGGCAATAGGAAAATTCTGGTGGTAAAGCATAGAGAGCTTTAGAAGAACAGTAATCTTTCAAACTGACTGGCTTAATAGCTTCTCATTGATTTAAATCTTCCCCATTTCATGATGTCTGGACAAAGGCAAACAACGGTTTCTGGTGCTGTGATCTCATCCAAAAGCTGTGGAAAACTAAAATGAGCTTCACAACCTCAATGTACCCTAAAGACAAATCAGATCACATCCCAGACTATTTAAGAGTGCCTCTGGGCAAACTTTGCATGAACAAATAGGCAAAAACAAGTGCACAGATGATGCTCTGTGATGACTGAAATCATAGGTCATTGGAAAAGCCTGGCAGTGGCTCATGGCTGTTGGAGGATGATGTAGACACAGTCTGGCTGTTCTTGTGCAGCACAAGCCACAGTGCTGCTCTCTGGCCCAGGTACGGCTTCCCAATAAGACAAACATTGAGCTTCCCCCAACCTCTTGGTTCTTTTCTTTTATAGGACCTCAGGAATCACGGATATGGAAATTAGACCAGGATTACTGATTAAGAAGGACATTGGAGAGACAGTGTCATACAACTGACATAGATGCTCCAAGGTTATTTGCTGTGATTTGAAACAAGTAACCCACTTCTGAGATGATTTTCAGGAGAGTGTTTTATCAGTGACTGGTAGAGGTAAGAAAGGCAAACACTGGTGTTTTTTTAACAACAGAAGCACCAAACCCAGAGACATCTGGGATGCCATACAGAGAGAGACAGGTAGGGATGACTTTTGGGTCTATTTTGTATGCTGACACTGCGCATTCTTGCCATTAAGCAGGCGCTTATCTGGAAACCCCGCTGCAGAAGCATGACCAGGCAACACTGATCTCTGACACTGGAAAGTGTGTAAGGAGTCTGACACGGAGAAAAACATACCTGACCTACCTACCAGTAACATATGCTACAAGCACATTCAGGGGTGTAACCTCGGCTCTCAAAAGGCCTATGGTGAATGTCATGGACCTCCTAAAGATGAAAACAGGATACCACTGGTCCTGTGCTGTACTCATCAGAAATATGGAGCTTATTCTGTGATCTCATTAAGATGTGGATGTACACACTCCAAACACCTATGAACATTCATAAAAAAATTGTATTCAGGCAGTGATTACTACCATGGTGAAAAACGTGAAAAACTTTGACAGAAAAACGAGAAACACAAACTTTTTCTTTTCTGCATTGAGCTATCCTTCCAGGAGAAAGGTTATGGGTTCCTTGACTTTATTGAATACAAGTTAATGAATAAAACATGAAGGTCTTTCCTAAATCAAGTTATCCTATTGAGACTGTAGATCTGGATTTGGAGCTGTCAGCTTAAGGCATGCATTGGCTTTGGAAAGAGTTAGGGCTCTTTTTCTGGGAGCCTTTTCCCTTTAGTCCTGCAAAGCTTGGCTTGAAGCCTTCCTTTCAATAGCTGTGTCTGTAAGAACTCGGGGAGTACCTATCAGTTTGTTCTTTTGATGTTGCCAGCACATGCTAAATTACTATTTTCCAGTTTGAATGCCTGGTTGTGAATGATACTCAGTTTAGGCAAGGAACAGCCAAATGCAAGGCAAATTAAATGTTTTCTAGGGAAAACGGAGAGAAACCACAAGTTAGAATTTCTGTTGCCATATGTACCAAGGTTAAGTCCCACCATCACTAAATTACTATTTGCGCTGACGCTTAAGGCAGTAAATCTTAGAACATTAGATTTAGATGATTGCAAACTACATTTTTTACATGATGGAAAGATTACAAACAGCACTGTTTTTGTTACTACATCTGGTTCAACACTTCACTACCACCACTGCCTATACTCATATCAAACAAGATGTCAGCAGTTCTGAACGTCTTGGTGTCAATGTCCATTTGGGATTCACAAACTGTATACTCTGCTACAGGAATCTCACCTGACAGATAATCCCAGGAACTTTTCATGCACCATTCTAAAATAAAATTACTAGCATTGGTATTTTCTTTACAAGACTGTTCTTGCTTTGACAATTTGGAATGCACTTTATGGAATTAATTGAAGAGATTGTCTTAGCAATAAGCTTCAACTCCTAACACAGCTGTTGCTGACCTTGCTGTCTGTAGTTTGATGCTAGAGGTGGCTTGTTCTGTCCCAACACAAGGGCAAAGAAATAAAAGCATGAATTTTAGTGCAGAAGCACCAGCTGAGAGCTCTGATTAGTATCTGTTTGTCTGAAGAAACATAGAATCTTGGATTGCAAAGTACTTTTTAAGTTCTTAAGATGACGTCTTAGGACTGGATAAACATGTAAAATTTACAAAATATTTAGAGATTGATACAAATTTTGATGCTCTGAAGTGTCGATATCTTAAAAGAAAATTATATTGAAGGCTGACATCTAAAAAAGCCTAGAATTTGCATTGTTTTCCTGATGCCTTGTTATGAATCTGGACTACAAATCCTTCTGCACAGAAAGCTCTGGGATATATTGAAAAGTCTCCTTAACAGCCTTTCAGAAGAAGTTAAAGATACTGAGTTCATATGGTTTGTTATTAGGGAAATCGCTTAAAAGTATGAATTCTTATTAATTATTTTAGATTTCAATATTTAGATTTTTATATGAAAAAATGCTTAGAGAAATATCTAGCATAGGTAAATTAAAAAGACCTTACAGAACCAGCTGCTTAAAGTTCTTTATGAATTTTGTCCTGTACAGAGAGTCTCTACAAACTGCTCCTGCAGACAGGAAAAGTCAGATCTGAGCCTGTCTCTTATTACACTGAGTACTAAAATTCAAGGGAAGTCAGTTGTGCTCTCCCTCATCCCCAGTAGAAGGCTCATTAGGTACACTGGGACATTGATGCCCTCTGGTATGAGCAATTGTACTTTACTGGGCAAGAACCCAGTCTTCCTCTTCTCCCTAGGAGAATCCAGATGTAGGATTCAGCAATAACTTTAAGCAAGAACAGATGTGTTGGAGCATAGTAAAACAAGTTTCCCTTCCCAGAGCAACAGCAGCAGAAGCATTTGTAACAGTAGTAGATCCTATTTTTCTACAGACTGTTGGGGGGTGTTAGGTGAGCTGCCTGCCTGTTAATCTCTCATAATTTTGCAGTTTACAGAAGTTAACCCTGTAATTCTTCTAACAGAACTCTACTCCTGGATTTTCTAAGATAACAAAATATATCAACTGACTTAAGAAGAAACCCTAAAGAAAAACAGCTACCCCATTATTTGGGCAGGGAGGGGATGGGGGTGGGTGGGTAGAGGGGGTAGAAATCTTTCTGTAGAACAACCTTCACAGTGTCTAAAGGTGAGGGGGAATGCAGAAATTAAAATTAATTTAATGCTTAGTGAGGGACTTTACAATATCTGTTTTCTAATATTTTTTTTCTTTTCCACTATAAACAGTTAATGTTCTCAAGTACTCCCCTGTGAATATTAGCAGGATTCTTTTTCAATTAAACAAGAAAACACTAACAAAAATACATAATATACCCTATCAAGGAAAAATCTGTCATTACTTAATGCTCTGGCTTTTGGAATTATTTTGACACTTAGAGAAAATAATCTTCAATCAGAGATCCATATGTACTTTATTGTGACATCCAACAGTACAAAGCAAAACCATAGTCTTTTTCCCTTTGATAATTTATAGTCTTTGTAAGTGGTTAAAATGGTTTTAAAATTTTTCCATCATTCAAATGCAATTTTGATTCATACTGACTGATCATCACTTGTGTTCCCCCTTTTAAGAAAAAACAGCTAGACCAGTTTTTAATTTAATGCAGTAACTATTTTAGAAAATTTTTAATATAAGAACAAAGTTTCTTGACCTAAAGACTTCTTTTGTCATAACAAGTTTGTGCAGGCAATCTTTGAATGTAACTCAAGGTTTCACTAACTTCATACTGTATTTTCTATGCTGCTGTCTATTATAAAACATGAATCACACAAAAGTCCACACTTAGCAACTGCACATGTACCTCCATGAAACTTCAAACCCAGTTCAGTACTAAATGTCTCTTGGAGATGCCCAACTAGCCATGAAATACAGACAGATGCAGGGCAGATTACCAAAAACGTCTCAAAAACAGGAGTTGGTTTGTGTCATGTGAAGGGAGTTCATTCCAGGAACTGTAATTGCCATTACTAGAAAAGGCTTTCTTTAAGGCATGAACCATATACAATTCAAGGAATTCCTCTGACTCCTAAGTCAAGACTATTTGTAGGAAAAAACCATGTACTTTGTGAGATTTGAACCTCTCCTAAGAGACAAAAACAGAGCTCTGCACGACAAGTTCCATATATTAATTATTCCACATGTGAACTAAGTCTATATGTTAAGCAATCCACAAAACTACTACAAAATGAGAAACATAATGTAAAGAATTAAAATTAGTATAGCCCACTATTTAGAGCATATGTTACCAATTTTTTTCATGAGGTAGGTTTTGTTTTTTCAGTGCTTACTCATAAGGAAGGACTATTTGCCCTCTGGAACAACTCATCAAGGATATCAGCAGAACATTCCGAAAAACAAAGGCATTTAAAATGAATGTTCTTCAAGACTGTGACTGATGTGTCTGACTAATGAACAATGTAATTTGGTTTATTTATCCAAACCAATCCTTTCTGGCTCAATAATGGGAATGATGTTCACAGCTGACTAGAACTCCCATCCTGAAAATCACAGTATAAGAAAAACTATCAGAGAAAGTAACTTGATATTACTTCCATAAGCTTTCCCTTAGATCTACAGTGCAAATAATTTTTCAGTTTCAGGTATGACTCTGAGTATAAGACAATAATTTTAACCAATAATAATTGGAATAACTTCTTTGAAGACAAAAGTTATCAGAAAAAAAGTATATCTAGTGAAACTCCCTTTGGCAAATTAGATTCCCTTTTTAAATCACAGAGACTGTAACATTAAAATGAAAGCAACTTCTACTTTTAATAGGGATAATCTCTATCTTACATCTGGGGAGGCAGATTTTCTTTATGTTTAGTTCTGTAAAAATAATTTAATTTTGAAAGTGAGTTCAAAATACATTAATACTTTGAGCATTTAATTTATTTTCTTCTAAATCACATTAGCCCAGTAGAAAAAATTCAGAGTGATAAATTGCTTGGGCTGAGGAAAAAAGCAATACTGAAGGCAGACATTGTCTTCCCTTAGGTTAAAATTAATATTAACTATCTTCTGTTCTTCACTAAATATGCTTTAAATATTAAAAAACATGAGATTATTTTCCTAATATAAAATTTTGTTGTATCAAAAACCAGGATGTAGTTACATGTTCTTATTTTGGATTGTTGATTGGTTACATTACCAAAACACATAGTTATAAAGAAGTATTTTTGAATTTAATTTGGAAATACAGACAGTTTATCCAGTGACAGTTCCTTAATGCTGTTTTATCATTTGTTATTATTAATAAATCCAAACAGCAGTACAACATAGTTACAACAGGAATTTCTGTTGCAGAACAGCAGTACAGATGGAAATATTGCACAGTGCTGTGGAATGCAGATTTTTGATTATGCCAAGTTTGCCAGTTTTAACTCACTATAGCATCTTAAGTCTTCTAACATTTACTGAACTCTACCTTCTATTGTCTAGCAATGTCAAAAGCCCATGTTCTAAAGATAGCAAGCATGAGTTGACATCACAATTTTAAGAGCATTTACATGTCTTTCTTCTTTGACAGTCACCCTTTTCCTTTGTCAAGAAAAATGAGATCTTCATATAAAGCAATAGGATCCTCGTTGGTCCATTAGCAGAATGGAACCAGGAATGCAATTTGATATATCTGTTTAAACTGCTGGCCTCAGTCTTGGTGCATTTCCTTTTAAACAGTTCTTCATAAATAGAATCATGAAAAATCATGGAACACAGTGATGACAGCTCTGCCAAAATAAACCAACAATCCTCTTCTCCACTGACTGGCAAAGTGTCTTAGCAAGGTTACAGCGGTTGTATTCTGAGATTCATAACCTAATCTTCATCTGCCCATTTTAACCCATGGATGCATTTCTAAGACATTGTTAGATCCTGAAAAGGGACAAATTGGTAAAAAGGATCGTTGAAGGACTCGGATACAGATTTTGGCTGCAATATTCAGTTTGCTCCATTGACAAGAATAGGAGTGTTATTGTACAAGTGCATTTTGTACCATTTGTACTACTTAAAACCATTTCTTAAAATTCTCTAATATGTCTTAATATGTCTTAGTGACATTATAACTGCAGCTCACATCAAAGTAGTTTGAAAAAGGAAAAGAGTATAAGAGGAAGCACTACTGGGCTCCACAGCAAGCATTCTTTAGGACAGGACATCTTGCAGTGGAATTATCCCTGTGACTGACATACTGTGCATTAGGAACTGTTAATGGAAAAGGGAACTGTTCGTGAGAACTGGCAAATCAGGCTGAAGCAGAGTTCAAGGATTTTCTTTTGCAAAGGCAGAAAGAAACTGACTGCATGGAACAACCCTGCCAAATCTAGAGCAATTTCTTGGTTTGCTGTATCTGCTTTACACAAGCAATTTGTTTCCAGATCCTCTTAACAATGAGAAAATGAGACATGATGAAGCAGGATGAAGCTGGCAGGCCACAGGTCACTCTCTGAACCAAAAAGAGCATGAGGGGGAGAAAAAAAATAGGCTGTGGTCATTTCAGAAACCACATCTCATACAGACAGAACACTAAAGCAACTGTTACCTAAGTGACTCAGCTGAATATAGAATCCCTTGCCAGAAGAGTCCAGACATTATCTTTCCTCCTCACTGCAAGAGGAATTACCCTGCAGCTTCAATAAATGTGTTTATATGGAGGCACACTAATGGGGAACAAAGAGGACTAAAGATGGCAGAAGGGCAGGAACCAGAAGACAGCTGGGGCAGGCCAAAAAGTAAAACAGAAATGTGCATTTCACCTGTCTAGGCTTTTTCTAAGTGAACTTACCTGAAAGTCTTGATCATCAATTCCAAATCTCTCTCTTAGATTACGGAAAACCATTGGACAATATTCTTTAAACTTGAAATGACTTGGCATGTTTTCTCTGAAAGAAGATAAAAACCAATTCAACTTCATTACTGTGCATTTATAATAAGTAATTCTAGAGAATTTTGTCTCAAAGCTGTTCACAGAAAGCTGAGGGTAAACAATAATCTTAAAACTTCTCTTCTAATGCTTTCTTTTTTTAGTGAGATTTGGTTATTTTGCTTTTCTTCACAATGTTTAACAAATGTTTGTTAGCTTGCTATAACATCATTATATTGTAGCTAAGGAACTACAACAATTACAAAATGAACAAAAACTGTATTTTGACAATTCTGAAACATGGAACTCAAAAGAAGAAAAGCATGCTTTCCCAGTGCCCTAAACTTACTTCAAAGGTGGAATTTCAGATTGGATTATACATGAATTACTACACTATCTGTGATATCAAAAAGTACTAACAGTGCCAAAACTTCAAGAAAATTTGACTTGTTCAATACAGAACTAGTTTTAATATCGTAGTGTTCATTTTAGACTTATACAAGAGAAGTTATTTTGACTTCTGTTGCAGAGCAGAAGACCTGAAGTAGCAAAATTTTTCTTTTCTACATATATTCTAGAATAAAATTCAGGTTATACACAAACCAATATTAACAGTTTTGGATGCCTGTACATACTGCTCATGGGGCATTTTGTTTTTAAGAGATAATAGATATTACATGAAATTACCGTAGTACTTTTGAAGAGTCTATATGATGGGTATGATTTTGTATTATGGAAAATAAAAATCTGAACATTATTCACATTTGATATAGGCTTCAGATTCTCATTCTTATTCAAATACTACACTGAAGTTATGTTTTTTAAAATACACAAATAAATGCTTGTATCAGCCATAAATAATCACACCAAGAAAGGATCACCTTCAATATCTAAGATACTCATAAGGCAATAATAAACCATATGGAGGAAAAATTCTACCCAGCAGCCTTTGCTATTGCTTTTTAGAACAGCACAGATGGTTGTGTTTATCTCAGGATTAACTTAATCATCAAAACTTCAGTCCCATGTACTGAAAAATAACAGAGTTCATAGTACTTTATAAAAATATCACTGCCAGTATTTACTTCTACACAAATTTGTTACTTGTACTTACTTGTTGAAAAGGTGATTGTCCACCTTTATCTTTGAGTATGCTTTGAAATCATCCGGCATCAACATAACAGGGATTTGAACATGGCTCAGTTCATTGATCTAGAGAAAACAGAATATATTTAGTTGCTGCTGTCTTTACAAAGATGCCACGTATATATTTTAATTCTGAAAGTCTACTATTTCCTGTGTAAATATTGCAGGAGTGAATGCAGGTAGCAGAAGAACACAAAAGCAATACTATTCTTTCCACATCAAAAGTGGCACTTTGGAAGAGAAGAAACCGCATTCCACATTTAGACTTGCTTCAGAAATTTAAAAAGTGCTTTTAAAGGCACACCTGGAGTGTACTTTCATGGAAGGTCAATGACAACGCCAGCAAAATGGTCTCCTGAACCAACACATTGTTCTTGTTTTGTCAGTCAAGCTATGCTTTCCAAAGATAATTCAACTTGCAATGACTATTTATCCCTGAAGTTTATGAAGTAATCTTACATATGTCTTGAACTGTTTACAGAAAAAGTAAAATTTTGCATCCATGTGAATGTACATGCTTGCAGTTCAACAAGCAAAGTTTGTTTCTTACATTAGTGCAATACTCAGATGAGTTTTTGTAAGTCCCAGTATTCAGTCATTGATTGTTCACATTGGACAAACCATTTAAATAGATAAATTTTTGCTTAGAAATGAAGGTGCTAATGTAAGTCCTAAGGCTTCCCTTATTTTCTTATGTTTATGCATATCACCTACTCTTTCTAGCTTTGAAATGAACCTGTCAGTATTCTCCAGATTAGGATTTTTCCACTTATGTTTGTGATTTACTTCTGACCACATCTCTGTTATAAAATGTAGACAACTTTGCCATGGCCTAGTTTGTAGGCATGGTTTTTAGTATTGCATGTATCAATCTACCCTTACTTTACTTAAGTTTAACTAAAACATGACAAATACAAGACAGAATTGTTAAACTTGCAATGGCCTTTCCAATCCAGGAACGAGATACCCATTACAACAACAGTCACCAAATACCCATGACATACATTTTATCCATGTTTTTACGGCACTCTACACCCTGGTCACGCATCTCAATTTACCCAGTCAAAACTTTTTGCTCATACAGACCACATTTTTTCTCAGCAGTTTTCTACAGGGTTTAGAGGAAAGCCCCATTCTGTAAGAATGGAAATGCACACTAGGGCTGGATGTAGCAACACAGGTGTGCTCCTCTGCTCCCTAGCACTGCTTATCCACCAGTGTTTTCCAACTAGGAAGATGTTAGTTGCCTGTAAATGCTACCCTGCTTAAGAGAGGTTTTTGGAGAAACTTTCACTGAAGCAGCTATTAAAAATACTGGGGAATAAACCAAATGCACTCCCTGCAAGTATGACCTTTAGAAGCAGGGAAGTTAAATAAAACAGGAAAAAAAGTGAAGAGTCTTCTAGCTTTTAAGCAGAAGAAAGAAACCAACATGGGCAGGCAGGTCAGGCGGGCTCCTTACCTTTCAATACTTTAAAGCCCCAGAAATGTTCCCTGCTATGTCTTATTTTTTATCATTCAGATCCTTGCAGGCCACATGAAAACTGCTAAGATAAAACTGCTAAGAATTTTACAGAATGCTTCTTTGGAAAGACCTGAAAAGTTCTAGATAGAAGCATGGCAGCTATAAGCAGAGCAGAGAAAGGAAAGAGAAAGATGTCTGGGATGAGCTCAAAGGGCCCCACTCCTCAGAGTTGAAGGGAGAATGCTCTTTCCCCACTCCAAAGGGAGAGAAAGAAGAAACTCCAATAAATTTTTGAAAACACAGCTGTACAAGCCTAATAAATCACAATGACACCTCATTAAATACAACATAAAGTAACAAAATGCTGATTGAAAAATCACTACATCCAACATACACGCTCTTTACTGAAGTTGATACCGCCGTACATCAATCTCACCCTGAAGCCACAAGGCACTTCACCAGGCTAGCTGCTGTACAAACAAAACTAGGGACACGTAGATATAATACAGAGATATGAAATTCTGAATTTGCTTTACAGAATTGCCATCTCTTTCAGATTGCCAGCTCACACAAATTTCACACTTGAAAGAAGAGTAGCAGAAATGTACATACATATACATTCCAGACAAAAATTTTCCCAAGACACTTTCTGCTGAATGCTGTCAAAAATGCTGAATTCAAACATCTTCAACTATCTACAACAAAGTTTGCTTGCAAATTCGCATTTTAGATTATCAAAACTGCATTGATCAAATTTTTATGTGTACTTGCATTCTGAATTTGCTGATATAAAGTTTCTCTGCATATATCATCTGTAGATTAGCTCTAATGCTGTGTATATTTAAATTTCTGCTATGTAATGGCACAGTTTTACTTGTGCCTGTAGGCCTTACAAGCATCACCTACACAGAGGAATGAAAAAGTCTTTTTATGTGCATACTTTTGGGATTCTTTGATTTTAAGAAAAAAACTCCAAAATACTTCTCCTAAGAAGTTCCCTATAAGATCTGAATGTACACTCTCCCCATTCCCCAATCAAGCAGAAAAATGCCCACTAACAGAAAGTTTGATGGTTTTGTTTTTTTCAGGAGGTATGAATTTTTCAGGGTGCTCTTTATTTGTTCTGGGGTTTTTTGTTAGTATTTTTGGTTGGTTGCTTTGGTTTTTTGGTTGGTTTTGGGTGGAGGCTAGATTTTTTTTTAAGATTCATCCGAATCTGAGGTAAGCAGAAGTAATTTCTCTAATATTTTTGCAGAATAGGAAAATAAAAAAGCAGGCGATGAATACATGGTAGAAGTGACCTTTGGTATAGCACATCAGCTGAGTAATGGTATATCCCAGCAGCACAGACCATTAATTAATTTAAACCTTTCAAGTATAAGGTCTGGCTCTTTGTGCAATAGTACATTTTTGGATAGATTTGATGAGGCCAGACTGGAAAATGCACACAAGACAGAATGGAATACCCATGTCATTAGATCTTGGTGGAAACTGGAACCACACTGGGGGGAAGGGGGGGGAGGGAGGAGAAACAATATCCAAAACACCCCCCCGCAAACAGCTCTTGAAAAGCTAAAAGAAAAGGAAAAGGTCAGAGGGATCAATTCTCTACTCTGCCATCACTGTGTGAAGAAACAGTCACATCTGAAAGACACTAAATATGAAAAGCAAAGAAACCATTTTGAGTCTTCCAAATTATCTCAAGAACATTTTGCTTCTTTTTCTGTGTTTGAAAGTTAAGCACAATGGAAAATATGCTAAGATGTATGTGATACCTTTGACAAGTATTATGCCCATCTCTTCATGTTACCCATTAAATACAGTTAGCTCCCTTATAATAGCAAATGAGATGTGTGTGTGAGGATGAAAGTTCAGTATTCCAAATTACAACAGAAGCTGCGTTACAAGAGCTATAATAATTACATAAAAAATACCCATTTTCCTCTAAGGAGTGCTTTTGAATGTAATAAAATCATAAGCAAGAAAATTTCCCACAAGAGATAATTGCAAAGCATAAATGAAGCAAAAAGAGCTCACTGGACAGAGAACTCAGGATCAAACATTCATTTAACTGCAATTACTTCTGAGAATCCTCATGTACAGCATCTCTATAATAAATGCATATGCATCATATTGAAAAGGAAAATTCTTTTAGTCCTGCAACCTACATTCTTTAATTGCCTTGAATTACTCTTGCCAATGCAAAACTTTGCTGCAGTTCACCTTTTTTGAAACAGGCAATGCTTGCTGTATCTTTGAGGAATCCAAATCCCATAAAATAGCCTTAGAGAATGTATTGTTTTAAATGTGAATGACTAAAATTTTAGTTCCACAGTAACCATGCATATTATGTATAAATACCTCAGGTAAATTAATAACATTTGTAAACTCATGCACACACAATATTAACAAGTGACCCAGAAACCTCCCTTTAAGAAATTAATTCAGTATCTTCTGTGATATTACTATAAACATAGGTGGTTATGCAACTTGGAAGCATCTCCCAACAACTTCCAGGCTTTAAGACAGAAGAATGTTAAAAGCCTTAGACTGGCATTGCCCCTTTAAACATGCAAAAAATTGTGGCTCAGAGCGGTGGCTTGGCCATGGGAGGTGGAAGAGGGCCAAAGCAAAAAGAAGCTTTCAGGCAAAAAACAAGTGATTGCAACTCATTTTGCTCCTGCAGGTTTAGGATTGAATTCACACTGTCAGGAAAACAGAGGTTGTAATTAAACTGCAAATAAGGGAATAATAAAAGCCTACTGGACATTGAATAAATAGTAAGACTCAGCTGGTAATGATTTTGAAATTAGCACACAAAGAGGTGTTCCCACAAAGCCATCTTATATTGGTGACATTTCAAATAAGCTTCTCTAATTTATATGATTTGAAATCAAGCAATGAATATATCATAAATTGTTAGGCTTTATTAATGGCCCTTATTTAATTCAGATACATTTACCCTAAACACCACATTACTAGGGCAATGCATAATTAAACATTAGTTTTCATCCTGTCAGAACATAAGCAGCAATAAATTGCTTGTATGCAAAGCAGACAATGAGATATTTAAACTGCATATAATAAAGGCAATTTACAGCATATATTGCATGTTTAGCTAGAAGAGTCAGAATAATAATCCTGTTTTCCAACAGATACAAGCTGATACTACTGCTAAGATGCTACAGCAAGAAACCTGTGTAACACATTACAGCCAGTATTACATATTTAAAACCCCAAACCAAGCAACCGACCAAAGAACAAAAAAACCCCATAAAGAAACACAAAAAAATCATACACAGTGTCCACAGTTTAAACCCAAGCAAACCACAAATAGACTACTTAGCAATGCCTCGTTTCTTCTGAAACTCTCTTCCTATTTGAAACCTTCATACTCTATGGGGGTTTTTGCAATTAATGTTGCAGCTTTACTACACAGCATAAATACTGTTTCCTTTAAATTTAACATATCAGCCTGCCAGACTCGCTGAAACTATGGAGGGATGAGCTGTTTTCACACTGATAAAACATCTCAATCACAGTTACGGCTCCTGGCAGTTTCACACACAGGAAAATTCCTGCTGCTCCTGATGCTGGATGTGGAAGAAGTTGTGGAAGTGCTACTTTCCTTTCAGTTGTTTATCTCCCAGCTCTCCTTCTGTACTGAAAGCTAATTCACAGCAGTCTGATCTGTTGAGACAAACAAGCTACAACTGGTTTGTTACTCTAGGAGAAAGTCAAGTGCATTTTTCACAAATCTGTGTATTTTTAAACACTGATTTTGGAAGAAGTGGGAGTGGTAGAGACTTTGGAAGAAAGAAATTATTGGGGTATAAAAATAGAACTGAACTTTTAACACCACCAGCAGTTCTGAGTTTTTTATGTTCAGGGTTTTACTTTCTGCATCACAGTTTCTGCTTTGGGAAAGAAACTTGCACAGAAATCCGAAGAGAGAAAATACCAAACCATATTTTTGGTTGAGACACAAAGTCACCATTTTGAACAGGCCACAGACTTCTTCAATGGCACAGTTAATTCATTTACTGGCAGCTTAATGCTTATGAAAGGCAGCCTATGGGCTTCTAGTGGGTTGGTCTTACAAAATGGGTTGCAGAACAAGAACACAAGAGGAAACTCTTTGGAGTATAAAATTTCACATTTAGGAGAACTATTATTTCTCATTTGTCCAGCACGTTCTTGATACTGAACACCCTGCAGGTCTTAACCAAACAGAGAATTTTCCTGATCACTAAGCACAGCCACCTAGAAGATAAAGTTGCTTAATCTCATTCATTCTATTGTCGTGTGAAAAGCCCTTTCCAAAGTTGTTCCTATTTTGTAAGGAGTAGAGGTTTAGGTTAAAGCACAACAGGCTGAGTGGTGACAGGCAGAGCTATGGGCAGGCATTTACATCCTCTCCTTCCCACATGTGGAACACACTGTGGTATTGCTACCAGGACAGTAAACGCCTTGTGCTGAAGTATAAACTGAAAGTGAAGTGATTATTTTACAACTCTTTGAAATCTACCTTGAAGGGTCTGAAAAGGGTGGATGAGGTCAGCAGCTAATCAATTTTGTGGAAGACATTCGCCTGTTACAGGGCAAAACCATCATTTGATAAATGTCATTTGACAGTTTAAATTACACTCAAACCCATTCTTGCAAGAGAAATAAAAGGTTAAGCTGAGTTCTGCTGTAGAGAAATAAATCAGTTCAGCAAAATACTCCTTAATTTGTTTTAAATGAGGTTTTCATCATTTCAATCACACAAAAATTCATCTCTTTCCCCTGCCTCCCCCTGCTACCCTGCAAGGTAAAAACTATCCTGGCTTTAAAAAAAAAATTTGCAGTGTGTTAGACTTTAGAAAGCATAGAAGACTTCTATATAAGGAATTTCCAGTTACCTATTCAGAATCAAGTCCCCAAATCAATGCAATTATGTGACTAAGAAAAACAGAGGCTAAAGCATTTAGCTTTTTCTGAGTCTCTAGAATCATTGCAATTTAAGGTATTTGAACAGAAAAAAAATAATAAATAAACAAACAAAACCCAAACAAACTTAAACCACCTTGCTGCCAGGTGATAGGCAGCAACATAAAAGAATCTAAATTTTACACGTCTCAAAACAATTACCAGAGCAGCTTTGTATTTTTACAGTTCAGGTGATGCTCGTCATTAGATTTCTGGCTTTCAATAAAATTCAGTAACTTAATAGTAGAAAAGTAGGCCCAACTGAACCAGAAGTATTCCAAACTGCCTTAATGTATACTTTTCCTAAAGTACTAACCACAGAATACCTGAAATACCCCACAAAAGTATTAAATATATACCATATTTAGCAATACTGAGAAATGAACACCTCAATTACAGCTTTCACATTTTATCAAAAAGAGTAGCAAGACCTTTCTGAAGTCTTATGGTCTGTCTTTGAATTAAAAAAAGACAGACCAAAATAAAAAATTTCACAGCAGACCCCAGGTATTTTCATGAGACTTCTTAGCTGTTGTTTTCCACAGGGAAAGGATATGTTTGGGCAGGGAAAGTCTGTAATATATGCATCCACGTGGAAAACAGGATATTGTGACATACTCAAGAAAGCTCTGCACAGGATATTGTGACATACCAAACACAGTCCCAAAACAGAGCAAAGAAGTGGTTTTCAAAGAGCATTCATGTTAGTTTTTAAATCTGGACTATGAGGGTCCAAAATCTATACAAAGGGATTTATAACTTGGTTATCACTCCTGTTTACAGAGTTTGGAATATCGGGGTTTAAAGAACCTAGAACAAAAGCACTTAAATTGCATTTCCTTCCCAACTATTTTGACACAAACTATTAAGTCTTTCAAGTCTCTTGGACATTTGCACAGTCTAGAATATCCAGAACAGCTGCTGTGTATTGTCAGACAAGCATTAAGTCACATTTCTACTGATTTGGTTAAAGTTCTTATGAATCTCCTTACACATTTCAATGAGTGCAAAAATTAACACTTCACAACGCGCCAAATAATCAAAGGCCAAAAATAAATTAAGCAGCTCAGATATAATGTCTGCCATGATAATCCCTCATTCTCCTAAAAGCTAGGTCAAATGCTCTAATATGTACAAATACATTAATGCCCATTAATGAAATAAGAAATAGAATAATAGAAATATGACTTATTTGTACCGGAGATTTTCGACAAGTTAAACGCTTCTAGTAGCAAATGGCACACGAAAATAAAGTCCTATCTCAGTCCAAAAGGAAATTTTAAGTACTGTAAGTCCTTCGTATTTGGATGAGTTGTGAGGCACACTTTACACATGAGCTCATCCTCATTTGCAAATGCAATTGTTAAGAAGAAAACAGACACAGCTCAGAGAACAAGTTGCAAGCTATTAGCTTGCCACAAACCTGATAAAATATTTTCTTTTTTGAACAAAACTATCAAATCATCCTCTTGAAACTTAAATTTCTGGGGGGAGGCTGGTGCACTTTGACAATCTTTTGTATCAATGGATATCCTCAATTATTGTTTGGAATACTGACTTAAATTATACACACTTGTCACAAGGTCTGATAGCCATCTGGTCTGTATTTTTCTAATTAAAAAACAAAATGCTTATCTGGCAACAAATAAACATTTAGCTCACTTGGCTTTGTCCTAAAAGCTTCACAAAAGAATGACTAAAAAGAGGAAGATGATAGGAGGCACCAGGTATTTATTATGACATAGGGAGAGTTTTGAAGAAGGTAAATTCAATTTTACACACAAAATAATATATATAACTCAGACAGATGTTCTGCTAAGTTTCTAAATTATCTATTTGTTGCGGATTCTATAAGAAGAATTCAACAAGGAAGAACAAAGTGAAGTAAAATTACACTTATATCCCATGAATCGTGTTACTCAGATTTGGAGAAAAATCCTACTTGCCAACCAACCACAAAACAAACCTAAAGGAGTCTATTAAATAATGCTCATCTCATAATAGCTTTCAAGATTTTGTTTTTCAAGTATAATATTTCCAAATACGAAAAATGAGTTAATGAAATTAAGCACAAAATTCCAGTAAGCAGCTGAACAAACAAGGAGATGCTGTAGCCTTATCTGAATGCTGTAACTGAAAAATGAAAATCCATAGAAAAAACTTCTCTCCAACACAGAAAGGCAAAGTATAATGGGAAAAGAAACCTAAGGAACCATTTTGTCTCTAACACTCAGCTGCTTAATGAAGGGCCATAGAGCAACAATTTAAGGCATCAGATGGGGTTCATTATTTTTCACAAGTTACAACAAATGTAGAAAAGCCAATTTTTTGCCTATTTTTATACTGGTATAATGAAGATAATGCATTTCACATTATCAGTAGTAGCAGCAACAATATTCAAGAAGACCAACTACGAAGGGGGGTTTAATGTGCTGTCATATTCCAACATCACAAGTATGTTATTATTTAGAAAACTGTTGACTTGTGAAAAGATGACATTAAAGCATGATTCCTTCTGGCCATCTCTGACTACGCATTAGGAGAAGACTGGAGCTGTGAGCCAAAACTTCTGTAAAGAGCAGCCATACTATTTGCATTATATAAATCTAATTTAAAAAGTTAATTAACTGACCAAGAGCAACTGGAAGTACATGAAGGTCACACTCCCGGTATTTCCGTGCTCTATAAAGTGGTGCAGCAGTTGCTCTTCGTAACATGGACCAACAGAGTAATTGGAGAGCAAAAGAGACAGAACTTGTTTTGCCAGCATGTCTTAGCCTACAGTTAAATGAACTTTTTTTAGCCTCAACCCAAATCTCCTATCCCTCAGGAGAAGTAATAACTTTACATGTAAGCACCATGCAAAATATTGTATTAGAGGTCCAAATGGGTGAGAACTGCATTTCCTTGGTTTAGAGAAATCCCTCCATTCACCTCTCTGATGCATCTTGGTTGTTGCACTGCATTCCTCTTGCATTTACCATGTAATCTTCAAACTAGTGTAATGCTTGAGGTTGGGCTAACAGGTCTGTAGTCACCTGTGAGGGGTACCAGCTTTCCAGGTTTTATGAGATTTGTGCTGGTGCATTCTCCTCCATCCCCTTTCCAGGCTGCACTGTGATGTGAGAAATGCTTGTTAGACCTCAGCCTTGAAAATGGCCCCTGGGCTCAGCTCCTCTTGAGCTTATCAGAAACACTGTCTGGTCTCAGGAATGGCTAAGGAGTTCCTGTTTTCCTTATGAACAGCCTTGGAAATTTTTTCTTGCCTGAATGGCATAATGTTCCTGTTCTTACACTTTCAAAGGAAGTGCTGACCAAACTGTGGCCAGGATGAAACACTTATGGAACACTTAACAGAACAGTTTATACTGTGTGCCATCACACAGCACTTACAGGATGGCCAAGGTATCAGACCCAGCCAGCACGGGTTTAGAAGGGGTAGGTCATGTTTGACCAACCTGATCTCCTTTTATGACCGAGTGACCCACCTGGCAGGAAAGGCTGTGGATGTTGTGTACCTGGACTTCAGCAAGGTCTTTGACAGTCCCCCACAGCATTCCCTGGAAAAGCTAGCAGCCCATGGCTTGGACAGGAGCAGTCTGTGCTGGGTTAGGAACTGGTTGGATGGCTGGGCCCGGAGAGTGGTGGTGAATGGTGCTGCATCCAGCTGGGGATCAGTCACCAGTGGTGTCCCTCAGGGGTCTGTGCTGGGGCCTGTTCTGTTCAATATTTTCACTGATGACATGGATGAGGGTATTGAGTCTTTCATTAGTAGATTTGCAGATGACACTAAGCTGGGAGCGTGTGTTGATCTGTTGGAAGGCAGGAGAGCTCTGCAGAGAGACTTAGAATGGTTGGATGGAGGGGCAGAGTCTACTAAGATAAAGTTCAACAAGTCCAAGTGTCGAGTTCTGCAGTGTTACAGGCTGGGGACGGTGTGGCTGGACAGTGCCCAGGCAGAAAGGGACCTGGGGGTGCTGGTCAATGACATGAGCCAGCAGTGTGCCCTGGGGGCCAAGAAGGCCAATGGCCCCTGGCCTGGATCAGGAATGGTGTGGCCAGCAGGAGCAGGGAGGTCATTCTTCCCATGTACTCGGCCCTGGTGAGGCCACACCTTGAGTCCAGTTCTGGCTCTTCAGTTCAGGGAGGACATGGAGACACTTGAGCGCGTCCAGAGGAGGCAACGAGGCTGGGAACACAAACCCTGTGAGGAACGGCTGAGGGAGCTGGGTTTGTTCATCCTGGATAAAAGGAGACTCAGGGGTGACCTTATCACTCTCTACAGCTCCCTGAAAGGTGGCTGTGGTCAGGTGGGGTTGGTCTCTTTCTCCAGGCAGCACTGACAGAACAAGAGGACACAGTCTCAAGCTGCATCAAGGGAAATACAGGTTGGATATTAGGAAAAAGTTTTTATGGAGTGATAAAGTACTGGAATGGTCTGCCCAGGGAGGTAGAGAGACACCATCCCTGGATGTGTTTAAAAAGAGACTGGATGTAGCACTTGGTGCCATGGTCTAGTTGAGGTGTTAGGGCATGGGCTGGACTCTATGATCTTGAAGGTCTCTTCCAATCTAGTGATTCTATGAATTCTGTGAACTCTTATGACTAAAGCCCACTCTCTCGCGACCCTATAAAAATGGGTCCAAAATGAGTTCTCAGAGATCTTCAGGGATGCAGTGGCTGTGACCAGTGACTGCCCTCTGAGTGGCGTCTCTCAGAGAACCCTCATGTTTGCCAAACTTGGAGGATCAATGAACAAAACCTCCCCTCCCCAAGGCTCAACCTTTCAGGAGGTGCAGGGCATTGACGATTTCACTGATATCTGAGGGCGATTTTTCGCAGGTGCCGTGCCTGCACTGACTTGTTGTGTCTGTGTGCACGCATGTATGTTACAGCAAAGCTGAGAGGAATGCTGCTTTCTCAGATGCTTAAATACCTCGGATGTTGAAGAGAGATAGGCCTGTAAGTAAGCTTGAGACATATGACTTAACCTTACTTAAATACTGCTAAGTGTTGTTCTTTTACTGAGTTGCTAAGCATAACTTCAAAGTTACAAGTTAGGTTAAATGCTGCTAAGTGTTATTCCTCTGTTAAAGTGTCATGGTTAAGTCATAAGTTAAGTTTAAGGTGTAAGATAAGTTAGGTATAAATTAAGTGTCGCTCCTTTGTTAAATTACTTGGTTTAAGGTAAAAGGTATAAGTACTGTTAAGTTTGAGTGCTGTTAAATGCTGTTTTAGGCCACATTCCTTTTAATCCTCACCCTCACTGTCCTTTTACCACAGCACCAAAACACACACAGCCCTAGACAGTTCACAGTTCGTTTCTGTTTTGATTGCCTGGATTTTGTTTGGTTTTGTTGTTGCTTGTTTTCCCTTGCTGTGCTTTAACCATTCTGTGAGTACTAGAGTGAATCTTGCCAATGAACTTTGTCATGCTGTCACTTAATATTAAATCTGGCTTGTGCTGATACCCTTGCCAATGATAGTTTTTGCTGCATGAAGCCACTGTATGGGTTTCATTTATGAAAATGTTCTCAGAGCAAAAGCAGAAGCTCTTGCTGGTCAAGACACTGTGACAGCTGGAAGGAGACATAAAAGGCCTTAAGTCCCAAGGAAACCAAAGAGAGCCCAAGCTGAGTAGCAAGCTCAGAACAGACATCTGGGATTGTTTATAGGTGTTTTCCTGTCCACCTTGGGGTCACTGACTTTTCCTATGTATAGTTTCTAAATATGCATTAATCTCCCCTTCTCACAGACATTAAAATACACATTTGTTTGGATATATAATCTGCAGCTTCTAGGTACTGAAGTTTACTGAGTTCATGTGCTGCTCTTTCAGTGTTTGGGAAAGATCGGTATCCAGGCATAGTTATAATAAACTGGGTTTTGCTACTGCTCTGGCTATCCCATTTCCTCATAGAATCTCAGTTTATTTTGGCAGTAATATTACATACAAAATTTCATTGATTTATCATTACATTTGAGATATTAACTGTCTGGATATAACAACTGCAATGTTCATTTTGCTGAAGGCTAAGTATTTCAATTACTGCACATTATTTCAAAACCCCAGAAAGTCTCCTCAGCCCTGCAGAAGAAGGGTGTGTAAGGGGAGGGTGTAGCAGAGCCATCAGGGGTTTATTGTCTCCAAGTCCTGTCACCCTCCTAGTTCAACTAAATTGGGAGTTGAGTTAATTATACAACCCAAGGTAAACATCTTATTTATCCCTTGATATGAAATAAAATATAATTTATTTAAAGCAACATAATATAATTGCACAACCTCTTTCCTCTGTTTACAGGTCAGAATTTAGGTATCAGAGGATTTCATAAGCTTAGGGGGACAATAGGACACGTTCAATAGGCAAGATGACATAAATCCGCTTTCTATTTATACTTTTTATAGCCCATAAATAAAAAACAACCCCAGTGGTTTTGGTGCTGTTAATCTGAATGTGCACCAGTGCCACAGTGCCTCTGAAAGGAGATCAAACAGAAACTTTGTCATTCAGTAAGCACAGCAACAACAAAACACTTCAAGTGTAAAGACAAAACCACACTGTAATGACATGAAGTTTTCTGCAGCAGTTTCTATTATACTAGCCATGGTAACACTGCTCCAAATCCAGTCAAAAAGCATTTCCCATGATGAGGTGGTTGGTGACAGTATTTGATCAGCTGCCACTCATTTCCTCTCTTGAACTCAGAATCACATTTCCTTGACTCAGAGAGCAGAACCACCCCAGAGAAGCTCTCATCATTGACATTTGACTCAGGTTATGTATTGCTAATGAACAGTATGAGAAAGAAAATCCAGCTTTTGGATTATTTCCATATGTGAAAATCCAAATTAAAAACACTTAATGATTTAATTTATCCCTTAAGGAAGAATTTCATATACATATGTACATATTTTACATATACACATAAGTAATTTAATAAAAAAAGCCCTGAGCTACCAATATGCATTTTCAACCATCAACGCTATTCTGAGCGCAGCAAATTCTCCAATATAAATTTAAAAATAAAATTACAAAATTAAGAGTTCTGAATAATGCATCCACAGCGAGCACAACATTGCATTTTTGAAGAGCTGAAGCCACGTGGTATTGAACCAAGCAATATTCTTGGGAGCAGAGGCAGGAGCAGGCTGTCTGAACAGCACAAGGGCCAGTTAACTCGACTCACAGCTGCTTTGCATCACCACACCAGCACAGGCGATCTGGAATGTGCACCCTCATGCCCTCCACGTTCCTCTCTGCACACATACTCATTTTCCCATTTTCAGTCTAAGAAATATTTTCTGAAAAACAGTGTTAAAAAGGAAATACTGCCCTTAATTTTCATTAAAATATAAAGATCTGAAAAACACATTTTAATGTTTTCTTTGAAACAGTAAAAGCCACTGCCCTTTTTCTTAAGAAGACTGAGACCACAAGCTGCCATACTTTGTAAAATACATTGTAAAATGAGAAGTAACAGCAATCTGCAATGATGACAGCACAGCCACCGATTTCTACTATTAATTTCTACAGCAGCAGCAAAGTGAAAGGGCTGCAGGATCAGGTGTGATGTGTTGGCCCTCCAAGCCATAAGGAGTCAGAGGGAAGTTCACATGCAGCAAGTTAAGGATCTTACTCTTTGGTTTTACTCCATCAGGATCCCAGGATGGATTAAAAGTATCTGCTTCAAGCTTGTAAACTCAGGCTTTTATTTTTGGTATTTGATGCCCCACCATTATTTATGAAAGCATTTATGATTTTGGACAAATTTGACTAAAAATATGCAGTTAATACTGGGGTACTTTACAGGAAATCTAGAAGAAACACCTCTAGTTACATGAAAGCTTCTGAGAAGAAAACAGGCTCAGTGAGCCACAGGTGTTCTCAGAAAAACACAAAGGCCTATGCTTCAAACAAGTCAGTGCTGCCACCATCACCACAAAAGTAACACTTCAGATCTGCCCCATTTTTTTCTGCTTTTGCACCAAAATTTTCCCCCTTCTGACATAGCTGGGTGTGTGGTCAGTTGTGTGACAAACCAGAGCTAGAATCCAAATGTGCCAAAAAAGGATTTTTGTTCATTTGGATGCCTTGCCAAAGCAGCACACTGTGAGGCTGCAGGAAGTGGAGGCAGCAGAAAAATGTTCCCTTCTGCAACTCCTTAGCTTAAAGTGTTTGGACTGAGCCCATCGAGCTGGGAGAGCTGCTTGCAGTCTGAGATGTGATTATTACAAAGTCAAGATAAATAAATCAAAAAATATACTTTAAAATTCAAATGAAATTTTAATGTCAATACCTGGTAAAACACATGAAAAAATGAAAAATAACAGTAACCTAAACTAATAACTGAACCTCCTGCACAAAAATCTATTTTGACATTTGATTTTGCTGCCAACATTAAAGTACTTAAAAAACCCCGATTTTGCTGAAGTGCAAAACTAGCTTTGGGTAACTTGTTTATCAGGTGCAGACAGAATATTTTCTTAATTTCTGCTAATAAACTTGAACATATAGGTCATTCAGAGTTGAGAAACCAATTGTGACTTAAAAAAAAAGCAAAAAAAGACTTGTTTTCATTTTCTAGTCCCCTAATTAAAAATTGTTATGGAAGATGAGATCTAGTTGTGAAATCTTAAAGCATGTTTGTGAGTTGAACTGATTATAGTCTTCAGATAATACTTCCTTTGTTTAAAAAAATATTACGATGTCAAGTATAAAATGTTGTTTAACTTACTTTCCAGTTTGTGTATCCAGGATATTTAAGGCTGCTTTATTTAACTTAGGAAAAAGAATGCTGGTTTAGTGCATTGCTTTGCAATTTATCAGATGGAGCTTGACAAAGGGGATTTAAAAAAGGATCTCTCTTAAAAAACAAACTCTTGCCTGCCAGCCCACTCTCAAGAATCTTCAGAGGAGACTGGCATGCAGTGGACCTTCCTATTTAGTAGTGACTTAATTACATACAAAGTAGAATTAAAATCAGTTACATATCAGTACCAATCAGTTGCTTATCAATTTAAGCTTCATTTAAACACCTCTGCTTTAGAATTCACTACAGTCTGCTGCCTCAGAGTCACTCAAGCAGAGCCTTGTTTGATATGTTTTTTTTTGTCTCATGCTACCTTTTGGAACCTGAATGGATGAGATTTCTCTAATGCCCAAATAAACAGAATTTCACCTACTCACAGCAAGAAAATGTACAATCACTAAGCAGCCATCAAGAAAATAGAATAATCCTCAATTCTTGGCTAAGAACTGCCATGTCTAAGCATCAACAAGACTGAAAAAACATACATCATTTAAAAGAAAAACATTAGGTTTCTTTTTGTCTTAAAATATTATCCTTCTTTAATTCAAGTCTGTATGACAAGTTTTCAATATTTACACATCTTTCTCAGGTAAATTTACTGTCTCAATAAAAAATAAGACTTGTAAAAAAACTTTGCATATTTGTCAAATGCAAGACAAATATATTCTTTTTTGGACATCCAGATATTAGAAAAAAAGCCCATTGACTCCAATGATTCTGAAGTTCTACAAACCTAGTGTTAAATTTTTCTTTTTAAAGTTTGAAGCAACAAATAGTGACACAAGCTATCTCTGCCTAGGCTTACAGAAGCAGTTATGTCAATAAACTCTTTATCAGCCAACAAACTTCGTATCACAAAACTCTAAAACTTGAATTCAAACAGCAGTGAAACCAAAAGCTCTGCTGAGCCTTTGGCTGGGAAGATTATCTTTCCAATCCTTGTCTCTCCTTCCCCTAGACTGAAGACATCTTTGCAGGCTTGAAACACAGGAAGGCTGCCAGCACTGTAAGGACATCTTCCTGTCCTCAGGCTCCCTGTACTGTCTCCCACCTCTACTGTCTAGTAGTAGATAAGCCCAGAAGGCAAGACAGATCAAGTAAAGTCAATTTTCAGAGCTGCACTTGGCACAACATGAGGAATATGTCATTTTTATAAGGTCATAATTGAGGGAAAAGAAGAACCATACCAGAAAAAGAGAAATTAAAAAAAAAAAACGATAGAAAAAGAAAGTTTTGGACCACAACGTGTAAATTCAATGGGATAAAAATGACTCATACAGCCCTGGCTAGTTCAAGTGACCTCAAGTACTAACACAGATACCATTAAAGAAAACTCTAAATAAATACACATTCTAAAATAACATACCATCTATCTGCCGATGCTAAGAATAGCCTTGGACTAATCCCTTAAAATACTGAATGATGGATAAACAGATGCTGTCGTACTGTGATCGCTCTAACCACAGCAGTAGTTGTGCTTACCAGACCCAGGACAAAGACCTAAAAGCAAGCACAAGTATTTTGTGCACATCTGTCCACTGCCTAAGAGGAAAGATCCCCCATCTCCTCCAACACAAGGGCTCCTGACCATCACCTGCTGTGCAAATGGACTCTAGAGGAACCAGTGTATAGATACTCACAAATAATCAAGGTAATTTATCCCTAAAGAAGCAGAGGTTTTGTTTCTCAGCGTCTTCCTAATGAAATAAAACATGTCCAAGAATACAACTAGCTCAGATGAATCCCACAAGGAAAGCAGTCCAATTTCCTTAACAGTAAGGTAGAATTAAGGACTTTCTTTTGAAGTGTTAGTACTCATGAAACATATATATAGAATACTGTATTCTCATCTTCCATTCTGGTTTACCATCTGGAAATGAGTTTTATTCAGGTTGCAAAGCAGTTACAGCTAGCTCTGCACATGACAATGTCACTAGTAAACCACAAAGCAGGCCTCATTTATGTCAGCAAAAAATTGCACCTCTGCCAGCATAGCTTGCTCCATCTCACGTGGGCTGGAGACATCGGTACAAGCGGTTTCAGAAGGAGGGCAGTTTCACAAACAAACCTAAAACACAAAGCAGCTCTTGTCTAGCAGCCATGCTTGTCAGAAACCAATTCTCTTTGAAAGGATGGCTGGTGCACCTGGGTCTTTTGTACCCAACCTTACACGGATTTCTGGGTGCCCACTTCAGAGTACTTCTCACCTGGTTTTCAGGAAAGTGCAACAGAAACAGTTCCCACTGACTTGTGTTAAATTTTGGAAAGTCTGTGCTTCCAATAACTAGCTAGACAACATTTCTAATTGAGGTCTGAACATGAAAAATTTATCTCTGCAGATAAGGTTTAATTCAGAGCTTTCAAACTCAGGTAGCATTAATTGTTGTTGAGCTGCCTCTAAATTATAGTCAAAATAAAAAATCCACTACAGACATAAGGTAACATTAAATGAGTTTACTATTGGCTATCGGTACTGTACAAACCACGCTTTTTCTGTACAATATACAGCTCTTACAACTTAAAAGTAATAAAAGGTCAGTGACATAAAACAGGAATAAATTTAACTTTAGAAAGCATGGATTTTGCTATTTAAAGAATCTCCTGATACAGCAAATGCTGGAGAGAGTGTGATATGAAAACAACTATTGTTCAATTTCCAGTTTTCAAAAGTGCCAACCCACAAACTGTCACAGCAATATATTTTCTTTGTTTTTGAAAAAACAGGAACAATTTTTAAAGCCGGTATCACTGCAATAACCCATCTTTCAGTTCCTGACACCATCTCACACACTAGACATTTCAGCTCTATTTTAACAAGCACTCTGGAAGAAGCAAAACATCCAGAGGACTTCAGGCTCCACTCAGAGATAAGAAATGCATTTGCAGAAAAATTATTGAAATGCTTATATGGCTCTTTAATAGCATCTAGCCCATCTTTATACAATTAGTCATTTTAATATTTTTCATAATACATTCTTTGAGAAGAAGGTGCTTAAAGGAAAGATGTTCCTGAGGTCACAAATTACTGCAAATTTGTTGTTTTACAGAACCCAGGGGAAAATATAAGTATAATTTATCCTTAAAGCATCCACTTCATTGTTAACACTTTAAAAGTATATGGAAAACATTTGGTGCAATAAAAAGGAAAATAATGTTCAAAACATTAAGTAAATTGTTTCAACAAAGAAATTTATGCAACTTGCTTTTTACCTTAGTAAGAATTACAGATTGCCTTCTTTCCTTGTGCTACTAATGTATTTCAATAACAGGCTGAATTTGGCCACAAAGTGCTTTTTAACAGTATGCTTAAGTGCTCTGCTTACATTAATGCCTTCAGGCAAGCAGTAAAGCCAAAAGCAAAGCTGGGCTTCAATAGCTGAAGTGTAGGCACTTCCAAAGCAGTTTACTTGTGTGCTTTTACTAAAAAAAACCCAAACAAACATCCCACTTCCAAAACAACCCCGAGACACTTGACTACATCTACTTACCTGTCAGATTGGTTGCTGTTTCAGTTGTTCTGACACTTCCCGTTCACAAGGGTAAATCATATCCAAGATTCAGCCTGCCAGAGCCTGTTACCAGCTCACAGCTACACGGTGACCAAGAGCACCTCAAGTGTTCATACCAAGTTGTTAACAGCCTCTTAACCTCCTCTCTTCTTCATCCCATCCAACCAAAAGCATCTTTTAACAACTCCTGATGTACAGGAAATACAGCAAACACCTACATAATTTCTCACTTGCTTCACTTTCCTTCCTCTACCCTCCTTCAACAAGTTTTGGTCTTCCCCAGACAGAAATTACATTGATTGCAGGATTTAACTGTAGGCTGCTTAAAGATTCAAGGCACTCATTTAAGTTATAAGTACTTAATTCTGCAACTATCAATTAAGCAGAATTCAACTGACAATGGAAATAAGAGATGAAGCAAAAAGTCCAGCTGCACTTACCAACTTATCATGATGCCAACCTAGCCAACAACAAACTGGATCCAGAATGACCTTGCCATGGTCAAGTGTTTAGAACAGGCCACGAGATGTAATGAGCTCAGTGCAGAGAACAAGGTGCTTTCTTTCCCAGTGGAGTCAAGGGGGACTAGTTCAGCTCTAGACACCTCCTACTGTAGAGGCATGGAAGATTGATTTCATTTATCATTCCTTTGCTGCGCTGCTATTCAAATATTTGTAAAGCACCTACTTATTGGGAACTATTATGCAGTATGAACAACTTTTGGAGACAAGGATAAAGACTGTTGATTCTCATGCAAAACACATTTTACCTTGCAGAGAATATAAATACACAACAAGCAAACAGCCAAAGGGACGTGCAAAGGTGCTAGGCAAAAAACCCCAAACTAGACACAGAACAAGCAGAAGGCCTGTGAGCAGCTGCTCTTTTTGCAAGAACTAGACCTCTGCAAGTGCTCTGAACTAGCAGTAATGCTCACCACAGGCTGAGGAGGGGGAAGAGAAGGCAGGAAGAAAAAAAAATACAAAGCCTTAGTTTTGGTTTCTTAAACTTAATTTGATAAGACCTTTATAAACAAGCATATGTCTTGTTAACACATTTCAACATGAAATATGCAGTGCTATTGACAGAAAATATTTTCCTGGCTCCAAGTCTGAATTATCAGTCATTTACACTGCAACTAGTTTGAGATCTGTTTTCTTTTTACATAAGTATATTATGTTTCCTGAATATTTTTCTCATGTTTTTAAGTTGCATTTTGTAATGAGCCACAGATTATTAACTGTTTTTTAATAAAAGTACAGGTAGGGAAAAGAAAAAATAAAAAGTCATTAGCTAAAATAATCCTAGACTGGAAAGAGCAATTAGCAAACATTTATACCACCAAAAATGGTTTACCCTTTTCTCAAATCTTAACCACGCCAGACTTTCCACCTCATGTGGAGTGAGTCTAATTTTTTGATTAGTATATAACCATTAGCATATGTAATTTCTATGTGGAATCTTCCTATTTGCCCATACTTTCAACTGTAGAAAGAAACACTTTAAATATAAAATCCTGGGAGCACTATTTAACCTATAATCACATCAACTTTCATTTTGACATTTTTTAGTTAGGAAATTAAGTTACTAAAAAGCAAGAGTGCTGCAATTCAAGAACGAATTAAGCTCTCCTTATCAGTCATTGCTCAAATTAAAATATTTAGTTATAGCCAAAGCATTGATAAATGGTTAATGAAATGGAGGTGCTTAACAATATCTCAGAAAAAAAGCTGACAGGCTTTAGATCAACTCTTCCAAAAAGCAACATACATTTATCCCAAGAGGACAGAGGCAAAAACCTGCTGCCACATTGGTGAGGAGCCATTTAGCGAAGTGGTGACGTACAGCATCCTGGAAAGCACGTTTGTGCTAAAAATATCCAAAATATTTTTGTTCTTCTGGAAAATTCAAAATATGTTCAACCTCCAGAAGCGGTAATCTGCTTTATCAGAAAAGTAAGATTGCAACAACAATAAAAGTCCTAAATATAGCTTCTACATGCAATGCCAATAATTAACTGATTACAGGATAGAATTGCTTTTTGAGAGCACCAGAACAATCCCAGGAGAATGCTCTGTTCACAGTAGTCATTCACTTCCCAGTGTTACAGCACCAGTGAACATGCCTTTGGGCAAAGCAAAAGCAGCATTTAAATGCAAGCATCTTTATTTCCTTCTCCTCTCCCTCAAACAAGACCAGGTGTGACAAATCTGTGGCTGCAGACATAATCAAGTCAAGTGAGGAGTTATTATGAAAAGCGCATGGAAGTTTAGTCACAAGAAAGATTCCTTGCAAACACTTTCAGCAGTCAGGAACGGGACTCATCTCAATGGAGTCTTTTATAAATGCATGTCAGGGTCTCCTCCAAAATAATCTCTTGGCTTTCTGCTGAATCATCAATAATAAAAACAAAACATAACAGATTAAACTGGTTTCACAGCAGGTTTTCTGTGGGTAGCTCTCCTCTCTCTCTGAAATGCCACACCAAAACATTGAATTTGTGTTAAAACAAGCCAGAGTATTTAAAACAGAAAGAACAAAACAATTATTTTATCTACAAGAGGGGAAAAAAAGCCACCATTGTTTGCACAACAGAATGAATGCTGATGGCAATATTCAGCTTCAAGACAAACTAATACTGTATGGAACCTCCAAGGTAGGACAGATGCCTTAAAGACAAGATGTTTGAAGTGCCTTTGACTGGAGTCTTAAGTGTTCAGACAGGTTCAGCAGTGCTGAAGAAGCCTTCAGTGTTTCTGACTTTGACATAACCAGAGCAGTGAGTGTCTCAGCCAATACGCAGCAGACTGGTGTCTCCTGACACCAAACATTATGCACAGCCATCATGTTATAAGCTGCTGCTTGACTTTCTATCCCAAAGGCTGTGGGTCAAAAATATCTACAGTGATGTCTGTGGAGCTGCCTCATAGAGCTACTGAAAAAAAAAGGTGAATCACACACTCAGTGTTTGTCTTCCCTATATCCAAGAGAATGAGGGCCAGGCTGCAGAATTGGAACTACAGTAACTTAATGGAAATACCCACTGATATCGACAGGTTAAAGAGGAAGAAAAGCCAAGAGTTGTGTAGAAAGAAACCAAATGAAGGAGAGAGAAACTCAGTGGTAGGAAGGAAGAAACAAAAAAAAGAACCCAGGAAACTCCCAAGGTATCAGCATGACGCTCAACCTAAACCAGCTATTTTTGGAATTACAAGTTGTTCTGGGCACATCACCTGGCCAACTATCTTTGTAGTAGTGCATGTTTCTAAAATAAACAAATCAACAGAAGGTTACCTAGCCTTTCATACACAATGATTTGGAAGGGAAACAAAAGACTGAACAGTAATATGGGTAAAATGGCAATTCTGCATTGTAAGTAAAGCACTGCAAGTTCATCAGTGTTATTCTTGTTCCAGTCTTTCTGACCCAGATCTTGTTATTGCAAGGAAGAGCTAAGTCAGCTGCTTTCTGAATTAAATTTAACTGCTTTTCTATAACAAAATTTGAACAATGAAAATTGTAAAGCGTCAGAAGAAGAACTGGCAAAAAGCCCTCAAAACAGTATTTGCTTTTTTCCTGAAAAGGACTTTTCATACAAATCCTAATGTCAAAGCAGTTTTTTGGTGGGGAGCCACAAAGAGCCTAGCAATCTAGTGCATCTCATCCTTGTGCCTCTCCCCTTGCTGAGACCCAGGAATAGCTACTACAGCTACTACTGTGGTTCCTCCTTCTCCCTTCAGTGGTTAACTGGCTGAGATTGCTCATCACTGCACCACATCAGTGCCACAGCCAGCTGAAAGAGGGATGGGGTGACACACAGCACCACGGCAAGCAGTGACTTAAACAAAATATTGTACTGTTGTACAGTGTTTCATCCTGAGCAGTGCACAGCATGACCCCATGACAGTCCTTCTGCCCACATCAAGGCTTTCCATTCATTTGTGTCAAGTTATAAACTGGATCTAAGCAACTGGCGTCTTGCCTCAGACTGAAGGGGACTTTGCCTGGAGATAAATGGGACACGACCATGACAACCTAAATTGTTGGACCACAGATATAAATAAGCAAATGACATAGCATTTATTCTGAAGCTCCAGTAGTCTGCTGAGCATTCTGATAGTTTCAAAGACTGAATTAATAAAATTAATTCTTCTCATATTATCCTGTATTGCTAAGCTAGCAGTAGGTTCTAGCATCTGATTATTCTAAGGTATCTTCAGTTAACCAAGAAATGCAGAAATGCTTTTCCTCAATGATAAAAATGTCCCACAAAAAACATTCAAGCCCCCAACAAAAACAGTGTTTGTAGTAAATCCACTCTATAGCCTGCTTAAACAGGGGTATTTAGTGCTCTACATGGAGTCTACAGTTTATTAGATTTTTGCTTTACCTCTTTAGATAATTTCTGCTTACTTGAATGACAAAAATCTTTATAAACCACCACATTTATTGGCTGATATTAACTCATGTAGTAACTCCCACTGTACTACCTACATACAGCCATAATAAACTATTAGTATCAGGAAAATCACATTTTGTTAAACAGCTATATCTCACTGCCTGTTTGGAGACAGCTTTAACACCAAACCATGAAACTGCACTCCCCAGTAGTAAGCTACTGTTTCCCTGAAAAATACAATGAAATCGGGGATTCTCATAAGAAATTATGTATTTGATTATAGCACTCATCTTTCTGGAATTTTAAAAATTAGTTTAAAAATACTGTGCCCCAACTTGAAAACCCCACAGGTAGCTCAGATCCAATAGACTGACCCAAAGCAGGTCTTCAAGATTTGGAAACACAAGCCAAGTTTTTAAAGTTCCCTCCAGCAGCACTTAAGGAAGCATATGGCAAAGCTGAGAACATGCATGCAAGCAATTTCAACCTTATCACACCTAAAATTTTACCTGTGTCTACACAGAGGCAATAGCAACTCACACAGGTATAAATTTAAATAGGTCCCCCTGCACAACAGTGAAACCCTGCCCAATTAGAGCCTCACCCAGGCCACAAAGCCCATCCCAGAAGCTATAAACCTTCCACTTCTGGGAAGCACAGAATTGTGTGTTGCTCCTGCAGTAGCAACAGCTCAGTCCAAGTTACACCACTGTGAGTATCCATGAGAAGTCCCCAACCAAGCAAGGAGAGGTCTTGGAGTTGGATGCTATTTACATTGATGGTTAAACGTCAAAAAAGAACTAGGCCAGAAAAAGAAGGGTTGAGTCTGCTTTCAACTATTGTTATTTCCTTTTTTTAGCACATTAAAAGAACAGTAACACTCCCTCCAACTCAAGAACTTGAAACTACACAATAATTTTGTTCTCATGATAAGTATTTATCATTACATACAGATGGAAGAACTTTAGAGTGGGCTATTCTAAAAAGTCCTTCTAGTTTCATTTAATTCACTCTTGTTTTGACTTTTCAATCAGAGTTTCTCATGTATACAAATCACATTACATTTCCTGAAGATCAATGAAAAAGCTAGCATGAATTCAAGACCAGCATTTTTTCCCCAGAATTGCTGGAAAAGATAACAAGCTCACTTGTCCAAGTCTCCTGGAGCACGCTGGCACACACTCTACCAAATCCTGACCTTTACACATCCCTACTGTGCTTTTTGAGAGCTACAGGGTGCTGCAGCAAAACATACTCTGACTAAACTGAAGGTTTAAGGATTTTTCCTTAAAAAGAAACACATGCCAAGCCTTGCTAATTATCCCAAAGATGACAAAGTAACAAAGATATACCTGAAATAGGAATGGTAAAGTCGCACCACAAAATACTCTTCTTCTGTCCTTGCAAAGGTTAGGATTAGAGAAGTAGTAGTGCAGGTCTGTAGTCTGGCTGTATTTTACTCAGTGCACACTTTCAAATCAGTGCCTGATTAACAGGAAACCAGAGATCCAGAAAACCTTTATCTTACAGATTTCAATACATTTATTTTGAAGTGCATTTTATGAAATTTTGAGCAGGCAGTATAACAAAATACTGCAGACCTGTTTTTTGTCCTGTCTTACCAAATAACTGCTAAAATACAATAGAGAGTTTCTATAACTCCCTCACACGCTTTCTGTTTGGCAAGGAAACTAGACACACCAAGTGTAAGAAGCTGACTGTTCATTACATGAATCACTTCTTCCACAGGGAGGAAATTCCTTTTTTCCTTCCTGAAGTCCCATCACCACTGCAGTTTGGTATCCCAGGCTTTGCAGAGCTCCCCCCAGTCCCACCTCTTTGGTTGAGTTCCCAGTGAGCACAACACCTCAGGGCAGCAGTTGCCATTCCAGTTAAGGGCTATTGGTCTGATCTGTTTTTATTTTAGAGGAGAAAGCACCATTTTCCAAACCCTGAAGCTGACTACAGATGAGATTCCCGTTCCTCCTACAGCAGCAATGACAAGGAAAATGCGGCGGCTTGTGCAGCTCCTTGAGGCTGTGGATGAGGGCAGTTTTGGGAGATTAACTCCCACACCACCAAGCACTGCAAGCCGCTGGAATTGTTTTGGAACAGTCAGGAGCACTGCCACCTGCCTTGTCACTCTTACAGCTTGTCTCAGTACAACAAGAAAGTGAATCATGACAAGGACAGTGAAAATATCCAGAAATTACCTTAGAAAGATGCAATTTTTTTAAGCATCAGAGATGAGCATGGGCTAACAGAAGCACACTATGCTGCTCTGATCAGCTACTGCACAATGCCAGAATGAAAAGGAGCATTTATTTTTCTTCCCTTCTGCACAATCCTGAGCTGTAGAGATCACACAATACCACAAGAATCTCTGTTCTGTTTCAAGCCAACTATCATCAGCTGACAGCACGGTAGAAATCAAAGGATCCATTTAATTGCTAACCACTTGTTGTCAGATCAGCTGTAGATGCTTCTCTGACAAGGGTGCATGTAATTTAAAAGAGAAAGATACCATAACATACCATAACAAGAATGACTTGATATTTCCTAGGAAGATGTTGGTGCTTGTGTATATTTTTTTTCATTGATAGTATTGAATTTGTTATTTTTGATACATCCTTCAGCCCATAAAAACAGAGCTGTTTCATTTGCTCTGGTACTTGATCAAACCATCACATGTTCCAAACACTTTCATGGAAAAATGCAGAATGTTACAGGAGCCTTGTCTATTTTTCTTTGAAAGTTTACAGCACAGTAGAGCTTACAACAGCATTCACACACTCCAGTATTTCACCTTTTGTTCTTAGAATCCCCACTTATGTTCTGCAACCAGGTAACTAAAGAAATCTTTTTACTGTTATTTTCATTAAACAAAGAAATCAACTTTTACAGACTGTGATACAAGTGTAGCAATAGCAACATCAAACCAAGAGGCTTAAACTCCTGGTCTAGCTGCACTGAATTACAAACACCATGTTATCTCAGCTGTATCTTAAAATGTGAGGAAGGTGTAAGTAATCAACTCTCAAACAATGAACACCTCCTGCTGAAACACAGACTATCACTACTGAGTAAGGATCTTCTACAGAAAGCAAATTCACTCCTAACACATCTGTTGGTAATGGGAACAATATCCTTTGTCATTTACACCCTCTTTTTCAGCACGCATTATTTTCTGAAAAATGAAGCAAAACTTTATAAAAACAATTAACATACTGATTTTTTCCCTGACTTCACACAAAAAGAAAAACTATTAAACGCTTCACTGATAAAACTTCATAAGTAAGGAGAAAGCACCACAAATAACATCATTACTGAGACATACCACTTGGTTAACTAATGTTTTTAAACCCTAAGGAAACAGTAAAAGTGGAAATTGAGTGTGGTTTCTAGCACCAAGAGAGTTAGGTAGCAAGTTTCTCTTAGGTGCTCAGTAACCAATCTCTATCTACAAGATGCTTAAAAAACAACTAAAAACGCCTTATTTGTCTAATTCAGAAGTAGCCACAATCAGATATCAGAACAATTAACATTCCTTTTATTCCTTTTTAAAATTGTAACAGATGTTTAGGATAGAGAGCATAAATGCAGCCCATTACTAAGATAGCAAACTGACCAGCTCACTAGTATGAGTAAAGACTATTTGATTAAGAAAAGACTTGGCAGCAAGTTTCTCATCTGGGTAACAGTTCATTCTTTTCTTTCTGGAGGTGTTTGAAGGAGTAAGGAGGGAGTGAGATCCCCTGTAGCACAAATCTGGAATCTTCCACTGAAATCCCCTGCACATTGTCACAGCTGCATCAACTCCTGCTGCAGCAGCCCTTGCTATTTACTTCACAAACGTATTATCCTGAAGACAGTATCCAATTCTCTGAGCAAGCAGGAACTGATATTCCATTCCATTTCCAGTCTCTACAAGCTATTTAACTCTGAATTTCATCTTCTTTATGTTTTTAAGTTTCCACAGAAACTTGTGAACAAGGCACTATATTCTAAAAACCAAATAACTTATTGAGTAAAGGTTATGCTACAGTTGGCTTGCTATTGTTTCCTCCAAGGCCTCAATATGTAGGATTTAAAATGAGATTTCAATGGAAATTATTGTCAGTTTGATTTCTTTCACGAAATCATCAATTGCCTCCTTATACAAGGGATGTTTTTTCACTGCAGGAGGATCTGTACTAGCCATTCCCATCTCGGGAGGAACATGGTGTCATTAAGTGTCACACGGTGCTCTGAGGCTGCACAAACACTGCCAGGCTTGGCCACTTTCTGCTCTCTTCTCACTCAGTGTAGAGGCAACTGTAAGATTTAGGCTAATTTATGCATAAAAATATTTAAGCACTGGTCTGTAAGCTGTATTGCTTCTAATTTTCGAGCCACAAAAGGATGTTTTCCTAAACATTCATCATTTTCAAAAAGCATTTATAAAGAGGCATGATAAAGTTGTTACAGCTGCTATTTATGATGCATTTAAAAGTCCAGCAATAGTATTTTAATTGAAATAGTAAGAAAAACATGGAGATCAAATTCCTTTTAATAGCTCAAAGGCATGCATTATAAACAGTCAGTAACAAAATTAGATTGAAATGTTTTATGGGCAACTATACAGAACTGTAATCCTCTGGTCCAAAATGGCAAATTCCAGTGTAAAGTGATTATAATCCTAAGTAGAACCATGGTACAGTCTGACTTTTTCTACTGACAGAGAACACTCCCACAATCCAGTCTTGTCAGTCTGGAGTCAGATGCTGACCTAAGAATACCCTGCATGGGCAAGAATTTTGCAGTAAAACTTGGCTAAGAAAGTAAAAGAGACTATGCTGCTGGTGTAAAGATGTAAAATTTCTATTCAGGAACACCTTTTCAGGTTCTAATGCACGTAGAGCTGATGGCAAGTGAAGATACTAGACCTACCCTAGAGTAAGCAGTTTGTACCAGATCCTCCCCTGAGATTAAGTGGCTAAACTCTGGCTTAAGCAGCAGCATGAGGACCTGAGCTGCAGTGGCCCTGCAGCACAAGCACAAACCCTGCTTTACCTGCAGACTAAACACCTGTAATGGAGTAACCATTGCAGGAGTGGGAATTCTCCTTCAGCTGATGGAGCAGTTTGAGCCTGATGAAACCAGCCTTGTAGTCTTTCAGACTTTTTAATAAAAATGCATTATTAACATGAGGAAACAAAAAAATAAAACTTTCACTGGGTTGTAGAGAGCAATGGCTGACAGTCTTGTTAGAGAATTTTGGATTATCTCATTCTTCTCATTGTTCAGTCATGGTAGTGACAAGCAAGTAAGAATTATCTGTGTTCATCAATCATGAATAATTACCTATACTCATAAACCATTTTTACATACTTACATAGTAATATAAATATCTGTGGCTCCAAAGAGGTATTAAATACTATTAAGTCTTTACTTTCAGCAATTTAAAAAATGATTATTTCCTAGAATGAGGTGCAGCTTTCCTTTCTCCCTGTCCTTACATTTGGCCACAGGGTGTCTTGCAAATGGAGATCCACAGATAGTGTTTGCTCTCTCATCTATGAAGAATCACCTCTTCTACCTCATAAATCAGAGCATATTGTCTCTTTGGAGTTGGAGGTTTTGCAAGTTCCTGTATCCACTTTATTTAGTTCACAGTTTAATGTGGTAGCTTCCCATGCCAGTACATCTGGCATATCTCTATTATGCCCCTTGGCATTCCTCACTGCTTTCAGCAGCCTCATGTAATGCTGTAACTATGAGGACAGAAGGACATCTCTTCAAGAACTCAGAGCCCTCCAATTTTTACTGCAAATTGTTCTCCAGAAATCTTTTAGAACCAACATGCTCAGGAAACAACTTAGGTGTTCTTAACCTCAGTCTTATCTTCATTTTTTCATCAGAAGTGCTGTCAAGACAAATGCTGAAGATTCACCAGGAGCACCAGGATAGTCCATTCATAGATAAGGATGGCAGAGAAGGTGCTACTTCCCTATGGTAAGTACTGTCAGCATGACAAGTAATCCCAAATGTAAGATAACTTCCTTTTTTTTTTTTTTTTTTTGTATAACAAAAACTACAGAGTTCTTAGCTGTCCTCCTGTATATCTACCTACCTCCCTGCCTGCAGAAAGCTGGATTATAAGTAAAGATACCTTATACTCTATTCCTTTTCCAATCTTTTGGGGGATCTTTCAACCCATTTTTAACAAACTTAAAGTTCCCTAACAACTTCAGCCATCAAAAATAGTAAAATTAAATGCAGCAAGTTAAGTATTTATCTTCCAGAAAGCTATTGTAGGGGAATTCACACCATGCAACCCAGTACAAAACTACAGGAAGGATAAAATAAAAGAAAAAAAAAAATAAAAGCAAGTTGATCTTATACCTTCATACTTTCAGATTTCACTCACTTTCACTCCCACACAATCCAAAGTACCAAGATGTTGTTTCCACCACAAATTTTGACAGAGGAAAAACAAGTAGTCTTGTCCTCCTGAAATTTTCAGGGTCCCCAGCTGGTGATTGAAAAAGTGAATTTAGGCCTTTTTTCTTGTGTTCTTTAAGAGTCACTCATTAATACTGGGTGGTCCTTTGTCTCAAAACCACTAACCTCAGTCTCAGTGAGCATTAGGTCTGTCCATTATCAGGTTTTTCTTTGCAGTTAAGAGGAATGGGGAACACATGGGGCGTGCTGCTCCTTCATGACTGCTCTCCTGGTGCTAGGATGCAGCATCCTCAGGGCCTTCCTTTTAGCCTTTTGGTCTCGACATAAACAGCACATTCCTCACATTTTACAGCTAGGAATGGTGACCTTGGTTATCAACACAGGCCATATTTTTAACCCTTTTTTCTGCAGTTTTCTAAGACCCTTACTATGCACACTTCTGTTCATATTGTGTTTGGATCAATCTTTATGTTTCTTCTACAAACCTTCAATTCCACAAATTTTTAAATGACCACAGAGTTCATACCTACATATGTTTAAAGGATTAAGTCTCTAAGACATCTTCAGGCTTTTCTGTGGTCTAGTTTTGCTACAGAAAAAACCTAGAAAACACAACACATCTTGTTCTTTATCCTTTTGACTCTGCACATAAATGCCCAATAGTATATTAGCCTTATTTCAAGCTGAAAAACATGTTTGGGATGTCACAACTAACCACTTGTAGCCTTGAAGCTTGTTGTTTAGTAATAAAACAGTAAGAGGTCAAAGGAAGAGCCTGTTTCAGAACAGAAGAATATTGCTGCATAAAACAATGGGTATAACATCAAGGGATGCACCACTCACGTCAAAACCCCCTTGATTTATATAATACATATTAATCTTAATGCTTGAGCTTTAACTATAATTTTAATTTACCAGTGACTCCATATATTTTCCACTATATTAATTCTATTTTTTATGTTTTGCTGAGTAAAGAGGTACATGCAAGCATGCATGTGAACTTGTAGAACACACAGAAACTAAAGACTTCCTTGGCTTTTTAGAATATTAGAAAATAACAGCTGACAACTGTTTATCATAAAGTAACTTTTAAATTCAGAATTTGTATAGCTTACTGAAAAACAGCTTTAAAATGGGAACCAGCTAATAACTGCCTGAAGTCTTGACTAATGGCTTTAGCAAAGCTGCTATTTACAAGTTACCTGTGCTTTTCTACCCAATCTGGTTACTTTTAATCACTTTCTTTCAAGAACTTCCCTTTCCCATACCTCAGTTTTGTTCACACGTAGAACAAGGAAAACTCTTGAAATTTTCAATTACCAAGCTAAATAAAGTTTAAATAAAAAACCCTCTTAACATATACAAATAGATCTCTGCCAGACAAAGCTAATTTTTGCAGTCTGAAGTTTGAATCAAGGTACTTGCTGTACATGAGCTTTTATTCCAGTTTAGCATTCTAATCTTTAAAATCTGAAAAAAAGCATACAATACTTCAAAATTTCAACTACCACAGCACTACTGGCATTACCACTTTCAGCTTTAGAAAAAGACTGACATCATTGCTTATTAAACCAATTAAACACAAAAATTCCTTATTTAAAATGGAGTTTTAATCACATTGTGTAAGAGATGACTGCTTGCCTGAGTAACTTATTGGTGTAGAGGCATTAGATAATGCCTTTATTGGCACCTCCTTGTAAAGTTATTTTAAAAAGCCTAGACAAAAGCTCTTTTAAAAATATTTTTATTCTTCAACCATACCTTCCACCTCCTGAAGTACTAGGACAAATTCCTGTGCCTAGGTGGGGGAGGTCTGGTGAGCACTAGGCCTGAGGAGGAAAGCTCACCTTCCCAAGGCAGATGGGAGCCACAGGGGATGTACAGCAGGGACAGACCTTCACATCTCTGCTTTAATTAAAACCAACACACTTCCAAACCACACTTTGCTCTTCAGTCCCAACTCTGGGTCCAAAGCTGCTGATAGTCCATTTGGCAGGAGAGTCAGATCTGGGGTGAGAAGGGAGTGCCAGAAATAATTTGCACATTGAGTTGGGAGGAAAATCGAGTACCTTGTGTCCCCAAAGCCATCAGCAAATGGACAGAGTGAGAATCAGAACTGCATTAGGATCCGTTAGTCTTATTGATTTAACTGGAAACTAGATAAAACCTTAGATATCTGATTTTATAACAATGCTTTTCTACTGTGCTTCAGTCAAACCATGGCTTGTTCTACTAAGTACAATGGTAGCCATTCCTTCTCATAGGAACCACTAGTCTGCCATTTCAGCTCTCACTGTATTTATTCCAGTAATGGTCAATGCATATCAAATGAAACTATAAATTCATTAGAGAAAATAAGCCTTATTTATGCTCTTACCAACTCTTCATTCTCCTACTCAAAAACGAATTTATGAGATTATTTACATGTTCAAGAACACTTCTTGAATATTAAAAGCTCAGACTCTAATGCTGTATTTTAAAGCTGATGGTGACCATCACTATGAAGAAGACGCAGGAGAGCTGGCAATCAAGTGAATATACACATTCTGCCAAAACATAACCATGGCAAATCCTGGACAAACCAAAAACCACTGCTTGCTGAAGTTTACTCCACCGTTGTTTTGTCACAAGCACTTATCCCTACCATTTGTTTGGTGAATTCATCTCTTGATAGGTATCTAACATGGTATAGTTGCAAGAGGTTAAAAGGGTTACTGTCTTCAAAAAGATAAAGCCTTTCCCCCCCCCCCCCCCAAGAAAAAGAAATTTTAAGTATTATTACAAAGATCTAAAGAACAACACCACAACAGCTTCATAAACTATAAATAAAATCCTCACTTGCTCCAGTAACATACAAAAATCCATCATTATTGAATGTTATGGTGCAATAGCATTGGTTTGAAGTTAGCAAATCCTGCTACTATATAAAAAGTATAATTAGAAAGTTCCAGTTTCCAGGATCACTGCTGGATGTTTCTATGTAAGAGCAAAGTTAAAATGTCTAGTCTACCATGCTTGCAGAATGAAGCCCATGTATATAATACACAGAAGTTTGAAAACAAGCTCTGAATGAGTTTTAATCTTTTCCCAGGTCTTAGATATGTGAAAATAAGACCTGACAGTGATTGCTCTATCAGTATTTAGTCATTCATGTCTTCCAGACAGACCTAACCAGTTGACACTGTTTTATAGGTAGTGGGGACATGAACTGAATTTATACTCTGGAACAATTCTCTTCCATGTTTTAAAGGGGCACTTATTTAAAAACCTGTCTGTTAATTTTCAATCAGCCTCCTTTATCTTTTACAACTCTGTCTCTCCACCAGGAAAAAGCCTGAGCTTCTGCCCATCTTTGCCTGGTGAATTCAATATTCAGCTAGATATAGCAAATTATTGGAGCAATCACAGCCCTCAAAGCGACACTACTGTGCTGTAGTTTTAGAGGAAAGGATGTCAGGAAGAAAAAAAAGTCACATCTCATACCCTCTCCAGCTTCATCTGGTATCAGTCAGATTTCTAAATCACCCATTAGAAAAAGCAATATTGGGGCAGTCGGGTATTTTTGTAAAAACAGGGAAGAGGAAATGAAAGGCAAGAGAAAGGCAGTAGTGGGTGGTTTTTTGCTTGTTTCCTTTAAATACAGCTGCCCAACCATTCTGATGGGAAGCTGCTGATGCAGCCAGAAAGTAGGAAGGAATAGATGAGACCTTTTAATTTATTTTCTCATGGCATATGTTTAAAATCTCTACATTATGAATACTGGAACCTAGATGTTTATAAATATATTTAATGCACTAAAAACTGCAAGAAACCATTTGAGTGCTTCATCCATCCAGAAAATGGGATGGACACACTGCTGATGGGTCTGTGACATGGAGGGCAGAGCCCACTCTTGGACAGAAGAGGTCTTCTTTTACATCAGCACCTCAGCTCACCTGGTCCTGACTCTGTGCACTTTAAGAAAGTTTGAAGACATTACAAAGCTCTTAAATTTCCCTTTATTTTTGATGTTTCTATTGTTTGCTTTCCCCCTATAGACAAGACAGTTATTTTCAATTTTGGGGGGCACTGCCAGCTGTTACTGTTGAATTCAGGCTGCAAAATGTTACAGGGAAATTTGAATTCAACAAAATCTCAAGTGAAAGTATTTGCAGATATAACATCAGGCTTAAACTTTGCCATTGCACATGTCTTTGTACATGTGTCCAGGACACAAAAGACAGGAACAGAACTTGCTTTAGTATGAGGAAATTAGTTTTGAAGTTTTTTCTAAAAACTTGTTGGTATGATTAAATTTAGGACTAATTTGACTTCTCTCATTCACTGTAACAGATGTTTTCAACACACAACAGTTTGAAACAGGTGCATTTCTCCACATCCCCTCTGGCCCCTGCACAGTTACCAATAACTAATAACTGAAGACATACTTGGAATCCTGAAGAATGCAAGAACAACTTTTTTCCTTGAACTACAATACATTTACACTTTTAAGCCCAACATTTTCCCTAGTACAGAAATACTTGCTCCTTATTGAGGTCAGTTCTGCTGGGGAATCAGTCTTACAACATCTTCTCCTATGTGCTTTAGCCACCACTCAGTGAGTGTATTCTACTCAATCCAGCACTGTTAAGCTTGTGTTGCTTCTTTGCTTCTTCCTTCTAGGGAAGTCATCAGATGAGACTGTACACACAAATTACCCCCTTCTCTTGATTATGAAAAATAAACCTGCACTAGAATGTTCTTCCTTCAAAGCAGCAGAATTAAGTCAAACACAGGAATTCAATATGCTTTTCAGGGATGACACTTAATGACTGGATCAACTTGGCCAAGGTAAGATTCCCTAACCAGAAAAACAGAGTTGGCATCACTTCTACCAGATATTGGTAACCTTATGGATTTTTAACAGTGTAGCACCTTCTCAAGGTATTGCTAGAATTTGAGACCAGACACCTGTTTTTAAAGACAACCCTACTTTCTTGTTCTTTCTTTCTGCATAATGCAAGAGATACAGGCCAACAGAAAATAAAACAACCTTGTATGTGTGGAAATGATTATAAAGACTTAATGTTACTGGACCAAACAAGACATATCAGCAGATGAGTAAACTACAGGAGTTAAAACTGTAGCTCAAGTTCTTTTATATACTTTGAAGCCTTACAGCAATTTACATCAAAGAGCAGAAACATTATCAGCTTACCAACAGCATAACACATCAGACCTGTGTGAGGCAAAGGTGTTGTACAACCAGAACTGCCTCAGAGCATGCATTAAGGGGCATTACAAAGGGATGAGACTCTCATGACCCTAAAACACACTCTAAATACCCTTTATATCAAACTACAGATTGTAAGTCGTTTGTTAGTAGTTTGTAAGCATTTTTTCAGGACCACTAAATGGAAGTTTTGCACATTTCAATAATACATTGTGATGTTGCTTCATCAAGGAATAGAACCAATGGTGTCCACATCCATGCAGCCTGATGCTGAGGAGCTTGCAGATTCAACTGTTTAAATAACAAATAAAATAGTAACTGAGAAACACAAAAAAAGGGAGAAGTTATCACAGAGAAAAACTTAGATGTATTTTTAGCGTCTCTCAGGCACTGCAATTACTCTGACAGGCTTCTGAGAACACATGGAAACTTATTTATAATCAAGATGGCATACAGTCATACCAATGAGATTTTATATCAAATATATAGAGGTTTTATATCAAATTATATCTAACTTCCAGCTATATCAATTATTAGTTTTTCAAACCATCTTTTCCTGTAAGCTCAGTCTAAGCAATTTTTCAATTATCTCACAGAGCACATGAGATCTGCTAGGCATGTGAATCTGATCACAAACTATCCAGAAACTACAAGTCTACCAGAACATAATGAATGCAAGGCATTTAAATTTCATGTTATTACTCATCTGACTAACAAAAAAAACCCTTTCACATTAACAAGAGGACTCTGAACAGAAAACATCACCTAGAGAAGTAGGTAAGTAGTCATTAACTGGTTTTCTTTAATGCTTTGATGTTTTGTCAAAGTCATGTTAGTAACTGCTCAGTTCCTGTCAAAGCCAAAGTAAAAGCTTCAAAGCAATTTTACTGTTTTTGTTAGACACTGTAAAGAGATTGCATAGTTTTCACATTGTAGTTCCTTTATTTCACTTCATCATTACATTTTTTCATTAAGACTCAGAACAAGTGGCAACCTCAGACTTCGGTAAAAGGTCGCTCCTCAATTTTGTACTTTATTAATCTCCTAAAAGTTGTACAAAAAATTAAAATTACAGCTTATTCTTATATTTCAACACAAAGGAAATAATGATATCACTCCATGCAAGAACAGGTTTTAGTTATTTTCAAAAAACGGTACAAGGTGAAACACAGCACAAATACAAATATGCCAAAGGAAGCCAGTGGTCATGAAAGCAGGCACTGCCACTCCTGGATGATGCAGCAGTGAGGTGAAGTTTTGAAACTCATCAGTTGTAAAATCCTGTGTCCAAAAAAAAGCCAATTAACCAAGCTGCCAGCTACATGATTTAAATAAAGCAAGCAATCTTTAATGAAACAATCTTTAATTTTATCTGACATGGTATGCTGAGGACAAGGGCAAGATTTACTTCTTATAATAAATTCTTCAGCAGAGCTTTCCCTCCATCTGTCCCTTCATAAGGGTCATCTCTTCAATTATTCAGATGTGCAAATAAAGGCACCAAGATTAGATGGTGAAGCAAAGACTAAACACAGGTCTTGATTATCAGCTACCTCCCTCACAGTGATGGGCTTTTTGCACAGTGTCTAACACAAAACTCATTGAGCTCTTATAGCTTAAACCGAGGAAGAGAACATTAAGCTTGATTAGAAGAGCGTTCTCCTGTAAACTTGTACAAGTAACTACTAATTACAGCACTTAAACAGTAATAGTTCTCTTTGGATTTTAATAACAAATATGAACCCACACTTCAACTAACTAGCTAGGAAAGGCTTTACAGTAAGCAGAAGAAACATGAAAAACATAGGTAGCATTATTTTTGATTGGTTTCAAATTCACTACAGGAAAATCATTAAAATTCAGTTAAGTTTCTACTGTGCTGTAAAAGGTTTAAAAATGAACATAGAAAATATGCATTATTTTTTAACTGGAGAAGCAGCAGTAGCTTGTCATTGACAAAGCAGACATCTATGGTCTTGATAGTTCTAAATTCAGTCCTTCGCTTCCAATGTAGACAGCAAGTCTGTAGTACATCACAATGATTTGTGCTCAAAAATTAAATAAAAATTGTTAGTTTTTATCTTGTAAAGTCTCAAATTTGCTGCATGAGGAATCACTTGGTGGTTTTGAACCCAACTTCATCTTCCACAGAAAAGAGCAAAAATTACTTCCTGCCCAGTCCTCACTTTAACTCATGACTTGAGAGTTCAGATCTCCTTCAGTCATCTATTTTCCATCCTGACACCTCTTTACACTTAGTCAAGTAACTATACCAAAGCTGCTCTGCTCTTTTCATCATCCTTAATGCCCTCAACTGAGCTTTTGGCTCTACTATACCTTCTAGCAGGAGAAGGCCATACAAAGTATTCAAAATGCTGATACAAACTGGATTTACACAGTAACACAGAAACCTTTTCTAGTTCACTCTGTATTCCTCTTCTGGTAACAGACAATTGCTTGTTTGACACCTACTAAATAATAATGGTACTAAGACCTTGCACCTGCACAGCTATGGTCAGTTCAGCATCCATCACTGTATGTAAAGCTGGGACTGCTCTCCTCAACGCAGCCACCTGTTCTCCTGACAAATGACAGCACTAGAAATTCAGTCATATGACTTTTTCTGTGGTTCTTTTCAGCTGTACCTCACCCTTACTATCCCAAATAATTTGATATCAGCAGCAAGCTGAAAGGTAAAAACTTCAGGAAATCTTTACAAACCACTGGTCACCAGGGCTTTTAGGTAATTTAGCAGTCTTAGATTCCTACAGCAATTTGTTCTGCCTAGAAGTGACTTTCTTTACTGATACAGTCAAGCATTTACTTCCACCTTATTTTCTTTACAAATCAAGGAATTATTTATCAGCACAAAGACCATCCCTTATGCTATGGTTTATTAACTCCCTTTAAAGCTAGTGAGCGCCCTCTCAAAATTCACTTAGAAACTAGAGATACCTAAATCACTTTTATCCACATAGTTACTGCCCCTCTATCAGCCTCCATAAAGTTACAAGACAGGTTTCCTTACAGTCAACGTGCCTTCTGTAAGAGAGAAGGCAGAGACCACAAGGACAGTAAGTAGTGGAAAGCTGAATAAGTAACACTACTAACTGGACTGTGTCAGACACTTGCATCAGAGCTTACAAATCCTACAGTCATCCTTACCTAAGTTCTGGCACCCCACCTGCCATTCTCCATAGCACTGGCAACACCACAGATTTTTACAAGAATTCATACATCAGCATTCTGCTATTTCATCTTTGAGTAGAACCAGAGTGAATACCACCCTGTCCTTGTACTTTGCTGCTGACAATGTTATCAGCTACATCCACCAACTCTTCTCCTGCCTCTACCATGTTAGACCCACCAGCTGAGGAATCCCTCACAAAGAAAAGTTCAGAAATCAAAACCTCTGGTTTCCTCCCAACTGAACAAAGACAAGCAATTTAATTTCTCTGCAAAAGCCATGTCTACTATACATGCTTCATTAACATCCTCATCCATAATTGCAGTGGAATCCTTCTGATCTGTAGGAAGAAAGCATTATGATCAGTTTTGATGCCTTTTGTTAACCACAAAATTCTGTGTTTCTACATTTAGATTACTAGACTCATGATTTTAACACATTTGAACATTCCTTCTGCTTTTTTGTTTGTTTTGAAGGCAGTTGTCTCCATGCTACCCAAGTTTCTTCTACTCTCTTGTAATTGTGCTAGATGGCACACACTGGCACTCTGTTTCACAATCAATCTCCATGTCATCCATCCCCCTGCTTCACTGTGGTCTAGGTCACCTTCAGAGATCTATATTTTAAGAGCTGTCTGGTTACTTTCCTTTAAAGAATGCTTTTTTTCCTATTTTTTATACCATCTCTTTGAATGAGATAGACTTTGATACATGTATTTGATGATGTACAAAAGGCTAGAATGACTTAAATCTTCCTTTAAAAAAATGCAAATTAGTCTGTTCTCACCTACCATTTCTTTGAGCCATGCTGTGTGGTGATGTGCATTAAGCACAGCTGGGCCACATCACATGGTGTGTGCATGTTACACAAGCAGACACTTCCACAACTCGAGTTAGGCTCCAACACCCTTAAACAGCAAAACCAAACTGGGACAGGAAAGACAAAACAAACCCACCCCCTGCCAAAAAAAACCCACTTTATTAGTTCACCAGCTTACTTTCTTGTAGCAAGATATTGGCACTGGAATAAATCTAGTTTCCACATAAGTAATTCATATGCACCTGTAACATTACACTCAAATTATAAAACAAAACTTGTGCTGAACAAGAACAGTTGAAAGTCTAAGATCTACAAAGACAGAACAGTATCATTCAGACTTAATTTGTTCATCTTCCCACCCAGAAACTGCAGACTGTGCATTGCTTCATATGGAAAAGACATATGAATAGCTACAATTTACAGCATAACCTTAAATTTGCATTAGATATAGAATCAGTTCTCATCAGTTTCCAGAACAATGGTGTTTAGAATGAGGCTAATGCATTTCATAACAGTTTACCTTATAGTTCAAGACTGCTAAGGCAGGACCTTGATCTACCCACAAGACAAGGTGGAGGGTCAGAAATATTATTTCTTCCATCTTGCTCCAAAATCTCAGTGTTTAAAACATTTCAGTACTTGGCATATTTAACAAGCAACTGACAGTCACATTTCACTTCCCAATATTCAATATTCCTTCTGGGTAGAACACTTCCTTTAAACACACGGAAATAGGTGTATCTAACCCTCACCACATCAGCTGACAAGTCACTTAGCTACATTTTTCCAGTGAGGGACAGAACACAGCTCCCTAGTTTCACCTCCCTGAGATTTAGCCTTAGTCTCAAAACAAACTAATTTTTTCCAGCTCCTCTACACAATAAATACTCCCATTTTTGTAAGCATCAAGATACTACCCTACACGTAATAGCCTCCTCTCACTATGGAGTCTTGGTTCATCTCTTTAGCATGAAAAAAATACATAGTGAACACAAAGCAGTCTTGCTTGAAGAGGTAGCAGTTAAGTATTTCTGGAGTCTCATCAAACTCTGAGAAGTTTAGCAAGAGCTTTGAAGCCTTCTTACACAAACAGACTTAAATCTGTTCACTTCCAACAATTTGCAAGCTAACCAGCATAAGTAACAAAAGACTGGAGAAAGAAATGCAGCAATAAATGAGATTTTTTTTATAACCAGAAAGTAATTATTTCAGATTCATAGACCACTATAATAAATCACATGTAATGGCACCCTAAAACATTGCAAATATTACAAAGTTTAACAAAACTGAAGGTATGAAGAATTTCAAAGATACTATATGCCCTCACTGCAGTTACATCATAGTTGTATATGTTAATAATTGGGAAGAAAAAAATCACCTAGTCAAGAACCTATAAAGGTTTCTCAAGTAATTCAGATGGGTGACTTCTCTTACCAGTACAGACTTACTTGACATTTCTCATCAACAATTCTTTGAAATAATTTTGAGGCATAGCCATTCATTTTTGTAGACTCTTATGCAGTTATGTTCTTGCATTAATTGTTTGAGATATTCTCCATGAATATTACCTTACCTTTTACTGCTGACTTCAATTAGACTGACTCCTTGACCTGAAAAACTCATACTGTAAAAAAATAAAAAATTCTAGCATACTGAACTAATCCAATATATAGCCACCTACTCTGTAGGATCATACCAGCACTCACACAAATGCTACAGTAATCTACTTTCGTCTTGTCTCAAACTATTTGGGTATTGATGTAAAAAGCATTTGTAGCCTTTTAACAGGAGTGCTCTCGCAGAACTGAATTTGCCTTTGGCAAATGAGCCTAGCAATTCTTATTAATTTATTCTTTGGGGTCTGAAGTTTAAGTAACTTGCCATTTCTTCCAAATTAAAAGAGTAACCTCTTCCTAAAAACCATCTTACTCTAATACATTCTTCCTTCCACTGACATATCTGGAAGTATAGGGGACTGCCCTATCAGTCCATTTGTTTTCAACATTTTCAGCTACAGTAAAATGGAAAAGCAGTCAATCCAGCAGGCTCATGTCCGAACTACCATCCTGAAGACTTGTCAAAGGCCCCACTGACCATGTCACTATTCTACTATATTAAATTTTCTTTTTTGTAATCAGTTAATTATGTCAACTATAGAACAGACTTCACATAACTAATGCAGCAGTGTTTCTCGGGAGGCTGCAAGGCAGCCAGCACAAGTATTCCAAGGCTTTTACAACAGCTAGTTTTTATGGTAAAGCCTGTCTCATGCTGCTGATGTTTCAGTCTTTATTGTGCTTAACATAAAGGAGAGATCTATGTCATGAGGATAGATCTGTAAAGCTGTTTTTGAGTATTAAAACAGATTTTAAAATTAAATATTAATTGTTAGAAAAGCGCACATTAACACATACAGAGACAAGCAGACCAAGACTCAGTGGCCACAGTAAATTTAATCAGAACCCACACTCCATTAACAGCTGGAAGAGTTCCAGAAGCCGCCTGTGCCCTTGGCCATCTGCCAAGACCACTGATTGTGTTTTAAGTCCCCTGAAATTACAAGGATTTACTCGAATATGCCATTCTCCACTCTCAGTGCAGTATTTACAATTTTCTTTTGTGGCACATATAAAAAGTAGCTGTCTACCTCACCACCAGTACACTTGCATGCTACAGATGTACACAGTCAGACATAATGCCACCTAAATTGCAACCCTGTTTGGTACATTTTGCAAATGAACTGTAGAAAAGGCACTAGTGACACCTAACATCAACAAACTATAAGCAGCATCTAAGATTTGAATTCAAGTATGAAATTTAATCTATTGAGGCAAAAATAGAAAGCTTTTGAGCATTTACCAGAGCTGTCTACAAGTATGTTAGAAACAAGCATTAAAATTCTTGTCCCAAAAGCTTCATTCAAGTCTACTGCTCATTAGTCATGGCATGCACTAATACATAGCTCTTACAACAGCGTTGTGCAGAGAATCCTGAAAGGAGGAGGAAGTGTTAGAACTACTCATAATACCTGAAAGTCTTCAATATCAAAATCAGAAGTCAGTTTGGCCACATACCAAGAAATGGTGAGTATAATATCTCCCAAGAACATCTGCCACGCAGATGTCTCTTTGGAGACCTTCATAGGATATGGTATTTTACTTAGGTAAAATATCAGAACATCCAGAAATAAAAATCAAGGCAGGTAGTGATGACTAAAAACTTGCAGAAACAGTGGTAGAAAGGCAAGCAGAAAACACCCCACAAAGGACAATACTTGTGCATCAAATACTTCCAGAGTATCCTGGACCTGCAACTGAACATGTGGTATGTGGAGTCACCTCAACTCTGAATTCCTCAAGCCCACACCAAGATCTGCCATCATTAAAGGAAGAGCTAGAATATTTGCACAAAGTATGTGCATTACAACTCACAGACTAGAAGCTGCTCTTGAAAGGACATCAGTGCAAGTACTTAAGCCTGCCAGATATCAGATTTGATGTATGGAAGCCTAACAGCATAAGAAAGGGAAAATACTCATTGTCAGAATAACTGTTTCAAACTCAAAAGACTACTGTCCAACACAATGCAGCACTGCAGTGCTAACTTTGCTCATCGCCTTCTCCAACACAGCTCCATGGCAGAGTAACCCAGCTTGTCAGCCAGATCCAGCCTCCCACCCTCTGGCATTCAACTTGCCTTTTGTTGAGCTCAGTTGGTGCCTACCCAGGCAGTAGCCAGCAGCAAGACCAGCTCAGGCTGTGGTTTTCCCAGCCTTTTGCTTCCCAGCTAAGCTGAATAACATGATTTGCCACTTGACAAGTGAGAATAATCCTGCCTCCTTTACCCCTTTCTACCAATAACCCCTTCGATCAGAAAGCAAGCTGAATCAGCCTATGAACCCAGCAAAAATGAGAACAAAATAAAAGCCCAAAACACAGACTTTTTGCCAGATTAGTCTCTGGTCTTTTAGCAAGCTGAATTGATTTACTGGATCATCAGACAAATACTAGAGCCAGCACAAACTAAGCAGTAGGAACTCAGCCTCCTTTTGTTAAAGCCACAGACACAGCTGAGAAGGGCTTGATGAGAGGTATTTATCCCTGTACCTTAAGACACAGGTAGCACTGCTGTTCTGCTGCAATTCATGCTGCTGGAACACAGCCTAATAAAAAGCCTGCATGAGAAAATACAAGTAGGTCACTCAGGAGAGAAACCACTTGAATCTGAAGCATGTCTCTTATTGAAGCAGCAGAGGAGACGTCAGTCTCTAAACAAAGGCAAATTAAAATGGTATGTTGGACCAACAGTAGATGCTGAAGGTCTTTTTTAGCAAGCCAGTTAGATGTATCATGTAAAACACATGGCAGTGCACAGTGGCTGCACAAACATAGGCAATTTCAATTAGAGTTCTCATACTTTTTCACCCATGTAGATATTATACCTGCTTGCCCGAGGGACCTATAGAGTAGCACTGCTGTGAGAGTCTACAAGTGCCCCCAGCATGAGTGAAGTTAAAACCAGGATGCAAGACACCAAAGCCAGTAGTTTTTCCCCTTGTGATAGGAGCACACTCATTGCTCCTGCATCCCATCAGGCAGCTCTGACTGTTCCTTTTGCACTGACTGCAGTACTTGTAAGATCCCACCAGAAACTAAGTACTCAACTTCCTAAAAATATTTTCTCCTCTCTAAAAAACAGTTTGGCCAAAGGTACAATACTGAAAAGAGTGAAAAAAAATAGGATGAAGCCAACAACAACTGTTGCTGAAATTGAAGCAACATCTGAAAGAGGCACAAGTTATCCCCTCCAAGACTCCTACTAGGAACATATAGTCAGAGTCCCTAAAGACATATAGAAGCAAGTAAGCTAATATAACATTACCCATCTGGCCAATTGTTATTCAGAGTAAGCATAAATTGTCCCTCAGGGGAAAGATTTACTAGAGACAGCCCTAAACTGGAAGGGGACACAGCAATGGAGGTATAAGTGATGTACATTCAAAAAGAGAAGGAAAGACTCTAGGTATTGGAAAAAAGGTTGTAATTTCTGTGAAGATAATTTTCAACAACCTTATGTAATGCCAGGAAGGACTCTCATCAGAGGACTAAGTGAAAGAAATAGAATAACTTTCCCATTTCTTGACAAAGAGGCAGGGGAACATTTTGTTCAGGTTTCCTTATCACTTACTGCAAAACCTACAACATTAAAGACAGAATACTATGATGGACTAAGTCCAACACACTCATTTTTAGGTTCAGCTATAGACTAAAACTGGTGCCAGTGTCTCCCAACGGGACAAGCAGAAGCACTTCCAAGATACCAAAAGCGACCATGGATATGGACTATCTATATTCTAAAGGGATTTTTACAAAATCCCATATTAGAGACTATACTTTATTTCCTTCACATTTTAGCTGCCTAGCATTTGCTGCATGTGCTTGTAAAAACATTTCCCCTAAAAGACTGAAATTTAAACTAGCAAAATCAGAGTTGTCAGATTTTACTGCTTTTCTTAACATAGAAAGCACAAAATTAAGTGTTAAGAGATTTGGTACTCGTTGTTAGAGGACAACAAGCTCAAGAATAAAGAGGGTTATTAGGATAAGGTTGTTGGTAAAACCTATAGAAGCAGAAACTTCATGTAGCTTCATGCAACAGATTTTACTTTTTCATCTATAGCTCCTCCTCTGAAAGACCACCTTTACAACCTTTCAAGTTTCAAAATCACTACCCTCCACACAGGGAGGGAAACCAACAGAGTCCCAAAAAGGGTCTTGTTCACACCTGGCATAGACCATAGACCAAGGCTTAGCCTTACCTCTGCAACAAGCTCCAACTCTCAGTGTGCTCTCCTGCCCACTGTTCCCAGCAGTGCTTACATCCCATTCATTTCTGCTCCCCCCTGCCTGCCTTCACACAGCATTAGTTTTCAGCAGGCAAGCAGCTGACCTGGCTGACGAGAGACACACACACACTGCTGGCAGCTGAGCTCACCCATGGAAAGGACAGGTTTTAGGGAGGCCCACACTCACAATGAAGCCATGCTTTTATGTAACAGTTTGGCCAGAAATCAGAGAAAGACAACTGAAAGCCACATAAACCCCCAAACAAAACTCCCCTCTAGTCTGCAAAACACCCTTCCTCTTCCACATGTGCAGAGTGAATGCCAGCTTTCAATCTTTAGGAGTGAAGATATTACACTGCAGTATTACTGGTATCAGGTTAAGTTATTTCATACTTCCTGACCTTAAGTACACCTTGCGGGGGGCAGGCAGGGGGTGGCAGGGGAGCCAATAAATAATTTAAGTAATTCATTAGTAAATCACATGGAAAATTAACAAGATTAAGTGTCTTCAGTTTCATACTGTTAGAGCTAAGTGACAAGGAAAGTGTCACTTAGGTAGAAGATGTTTATACTAACACAGGATATATTTTATATTTACAATAGTCATACAACAATTCTGCAGTCATGGCCTGGATAACTGAAGATGACTAAGTGTTGTGGGGTTTTCCCTGGTGGTTAGCTTAACTTGGCTTTGAAGTAATCTTGCACAATTTTTTATTTCATTCCAATTTTTGGTGGCAATTATCATTCCAAAACTTTAGACATCCACAGCATGGGCACCTCTCTCTGATCAGTCACTCTGGATGCTTTAAGAGCAGATTTCAGCATCCACAACCTGTGCCAGCTTGACTGGCCCAAAAACAGAGCTGCAGGCTGGATTTGTTTGACTGCACTTCTATCACTGTTCCATTTACCATGCCTCTCCAAGGTGGCTGCAAAGCTGTCTGCTCACTGGGGGGGCTGTGAAACAAGTACCTTGTGCAACACTGAGCACTGCCAACTCCACCAGAAGCACCAGCAAGTCTCCTGAGTACTTTCCTTCATGCATTACTTATGCAAATACATGTAAATGCACAAGATCTCAAGGCTTTAGGAAATACTTCAGAAAGCAATAAGTTAATTAGGCAGGAAATTAGCTTATCTGTCCTGCAAGATACAGTAAAATTCAACTGTACCAATTCTTTGGACAGTCCATTAAAAAAAATGAGAAACTTGCAAGCTCCCCTCAGTTACGCAGCGGAAGTGCTGTGACTCACTGTTTATTTTATGTTCAAGGAGTCCAAAAGCTGAGTATTTTCACTCCTGATTTGTCTAGCCCCTTTTGTCCAGCCTACCTCAAGCTCTGAGACATTAGATAGATCTGAAAACTTAATCTCTCTTGGAAAAACATGCAGTTTTATTTAAGTAGTCCAGCACAAATTGTAGAGACACTGCTGTATGGCATAACTGCACCAACAACTATGCTCTAACAAAGTTTAGCATTCCTTGACTATACAAACTTTAACAGAGAGATCATTTCCATAAACTAAGTACCCTGTATGGTTATGGTCCACAGAATTGTATTTCAAGTATTTGACAAAGCAAGCACTCAAGAAGAGAGAAAAACACTACTACCTAGACAACTATTATCAGTCCATCTTGCACGGTATGGAAAAGCAGGGTGCATCAAAGGCATGGAGCAAGGCTCCAGATACACTCCATAGTACCCAGAAAGATGAGCCTTTGCATCCCTCAGCAGAGCTGCCTAGCATGGGAGGTTACATAGCAACTTCTGTGAAAAGCTTTTACTCAAGTAAGAGGAAAAACATAGCAAGCACAGATCTGACAAACCAATTCTGAGCTCAGACTTGCCAGCCAGTGAAGCAAAGGTAAGCAATAGAGAAAATGCAGCTCAAGGATCATGCTTTACTATCTTGGCTCTCAGTTGCTTCTCCCACCTACTTGAAGCCATAGTATTAAATTTCATTATCCATACAATCCATGCCACCTTGCACCACTGTTTGAGTCCATTTGCAATAGCAGGTGAAGAAAGTCAGGGAAACCTTTGCAGTAAAACTACTTGGCTTGTTGTATATAGCTATACAACTTCATCTTGAGAAGTCCACACAACCAAATCTATGTTCTTTTCTTTAATGAAGATCCTAGGTTTTTATTATTTAAATATGGTGCTTCCCATGTTAGAAATCAGTGTGCCACAAATGATCTCTTTTCAAAGCCTTTGACCAGCAAGTCAAGTATTCATAGAACATTTCAAACTCCCCTACCTTTTTCTTTTGAGTTATATATATTTCAAGACTATCAGCAAGACATGATCTAGGTTCCTTTCAGTTTTGCTTATCAAAAGGCCACTAATGGTCAGAATACAAGTCTGACTGAAAAACAAGAAATCCTGAAATCTGTTATGTGCTTATATGTGACACAGATCTCCCGGATGATGTCTCCAATACAAAAGAGGTCCATGGCAACCCAAATAAGAGAAAGCAGGTTACTTCAGGTGTTACTTCCCACCATCTGAATACAAGGATGCCTATGCCCTTGTATCCAGGTTCCTGCTGACATCTTGGCCAACCCAACTACATAAAGTAACACACACTAAAATACAATGGTTTAAATCAATTTTCCTTGTAAATAAAAAACCCACAGGATCTCTTAAGCATTGAATGCAGTTTTAAAGCAAATCTTAGCCTTGCTATTGAGATAATCATAAGCACATAGCAACAGCAACTTCAGTAACTGAATTACTGTGTGCCAGCTAAACATATTTCTATATCCCTCATCTGTTTTTCATTTCTGAACTTTTCAGCATTGTGCTGCCACAAGAGCAGTATACTATCCCGTGACAAAAATCAAAGAAGAATGTTTTCATGACCCTAGTAAGTCTTAGGGTACAGATAAAACAAGAATTTTTACATGTCAAACACTAAGGATGGCTTAGCAACTTCAACAATACACCCCCCAAACAACCAATCATTACACACATTCTCCTGTAAAACAGATAGAAGCATGGTTTTTCAGGGAAGAGTCTCTACCCTTTGAAGGGCATTTATAAAGGGGTGAAGAAGACTTCAGGCACATTGCTCCAGAGTAGTTAGCAAGCAGCAGCCCATTGCAAGAGTCATCACCCATGAGAACCCAATAAATCTTTCAGGTGACCAGCACATCATGCAGGAGTAAGCACTACTTTCAGGCCCTTCCAGAAACTTCTTAGGTGCTTAACCTTTTATTGTGAAGCAAGTCACGTTCAGCCAGGAACCTCAGCAAGTCATTCATACAACATGAAAAAATTGACTTAAATATGAAAGTCTGAGAGATTTCCTCAACAAGACAAGAATATTAAAAAGACCCTACAGAATGACATCTTCCAAGGAGAAACTTGCAATATACGTCTCTGAAAGATTCATCAAGTACAAAAGTATCTGAAGAGTAATTTGCTTGTAAAGTGAAGTACCAATATCAACACCAAGTAACTGTTGTAACACGGGAAAAAACCTTCACAGGTGGGAGAGACTGTGGAGAAGGAAGAGAAATTCACTGCACTCACACCAAGAAAAAGCATAGTGCACTAGCAGTAGTCAAGATACTCAATATTTCAATACTGTTTTGCTTTGATATATTGCAACAGAACAAGCAGGAGAGCAGCAAGGGGTGCAGGAGTCTGTGAGCTCACAGACATCTGAACCCTATTAACATCCCGAGCCAACATAGCCTGAAGGACATTGCTCACTCAAATGAAATAACCAGCCACAACTGCCTGCAGCTGTAGGTAGAAAGAGAAAGCAGCATTGTTGAATCAGCTGAAGCCCAAAATAACAGCTGGAAAAGCTGCTATATCAGGAACAGAACAGGGAAGAGGTTCCAAAATCAGCAGTTGCAATGCTTTTTGCTTGCAAGCAGGTACACAGGTCTGTTAATAAGCACTGAGGTTTTGGTTCCATAAATGACTTTTACCACTTGTCTTCCATAAACCTGAGAAATATCCAGGAAGCTTTTCTTGTTTGGTCCCCTGTGTCATCAAGGAGAAGGCTGGTTAACATACCACACAGTGCAAAGTGAATCATGAGGCAGACTGAAATCACATTTCTGCTTAAGACCTACAAGAATTATTAAACAAAAAAAAAATTCAATTCGTGTCTGCTACTGAGGGCAGGGGGAACATACAGTGAGAGCAGCAGGGACACTCTGATTTGCATCAACCCCAAGGCACTGCACAGGAAGCTGGTGTCAAGCACCTGACACTGCATTTCAATTTCAGTGAGTCATTTTAAGCCCTTTACCTGCAAGCTCGAAGTGATTAAGGAGGTTTTGAATGGGCTTCCCAGTAAAGTCAGTTTGTCTGAGACTGTAGTCATACCCAGAGAGAAAACCTACTCTTTTGAATAGCCAGCTGAGATAGCACATGGTGGTAAGTCCTTCCTCTTCCAGAAGCAAAAATAGATATCCCATTCCTCAACTCAACTGTTTGCTCAATTTTTGGTATTTTGCAACCTGGTCTCCCAAAACTAGCTCTGTATTCAGCTCTAAATACAAAAAGTCAAAGACCAAAGCAGGAAGCTCAGAGATTAGCAACCTTGCTTTTGTTATGTCAATCTTCCAATTTTTGCTCAGCTCCAGGAAACCATAATACATGAGATTTGCACATTGTAAAGGGCCCCAACAACCACAAACTTTAACAACTATTTCTCTCCTGGCTCCTCTAGAAAGTTTTGTTACAATCACCCAGAATCCAACCCAGGAAGGTCAGACCACACCATAACACCAATAAACACTAACTACAGAAAACTTACATTTCTGAAGAGAGAAAAAGAAAAGCACATTGAACAAATAACAAGTACAGCCAGCAACACCGACACCATAACTGGTTGTATCAAAATGCTTTTGGTAACCACATGACCTACCAAGGGTCTACCAAACACTGGGCAACGTGATTGAGGCTTGGAACCACAAACTAATCAGATATTTCTCAATTTTTGTTCAGTATAGTAAAACTATACTTCAGTATAGCCACTGAATAATAGTATAGTAAAACTAAAGCCACTTTCTTTCACCTGGTCTTAGGCTAACCAAGTTGGAATATTTTCCTCTCCCCCCCAAAAAAAGTCAGTGAATGCTACAGCAGCATACTTGATAGGTTGCAAGAGACTATTTAAAGGTAGGATTCTCAAGAATTGTTATTGTTTAGAAGTTCTTCCAGATGTTGGCAGCCACCTCTAAAAGCAACAGCAAAAACTCCAGCCCCTAGTGATGCCCTAGGAAACCATTATAACATTTCTGAAGACATTTAGTGTCTGGATATATAAGTTATGAAGTTAGAGGGTTTTTCCATGTTCTAAAACCAAGACTGTAGAAAAGACCAGAAACCAATGGGTGCCATATAGACAGTTCTTTTTCAAAATGCGCTATTATTTCAAGAGACTAAGATAGTTGAGAAAGCTCTACTCATCAAAAGTGCAGAATCCAGTGAGAGTTCTCTTTACTCATGTGGCTTTTTCCACTGCGGACAATAGTTTAACTTGAGGTTACTGAAACTGAGCTATAAATAGGACATCAGTGGTCAGTCAAAGAGCCCACTCCAGTCCCTCCAGCTGTCCTTAAGCTACTACAAGTACACATACATCAGACTCTTCCCGTTATGCTTCCTGCAATTCCCCTTTTAAGCTGGGACTGTCACTTACAAATATGGTCTTTTGAGGAATGCAAATCCTACATTTCTTGCCATAGGATCAGACCAATACCAGAGAGAACAGAAACCAGTCCAGCAGCCCCACCTTTAGTAGACTTTAGTATTATGGAGGTTGTAGTTTGCCTAACCTTACGCTAGCTTAAATTGGTACCTCCTTACAAGGAATTTATTTTCCTCTGTCTCTTCTGTTCTTGCATCAACATTCTTTATGCTGGCACAGCTGTTTGCATAGCTGGACCATGAACTTCAATGAATTATGGTCCATCTAAAAAAACTCCTCAAAATGTATTATTTTGGCTGGATTATTACTTTGGAGCTGAGTAATAACTAATAAGGAAAACAGATATGGTTGAACTTGTTAACCAGGAAGACTAACGGCAGAGATTGATAAAATGCAAACACGGGTATAGACTAGTTGTGAGACAGCATATGACTAAGACATCAGGAGGGACATGAGGAAAAGTGAAAGACTAAACCAGTTAGCTCCAGCAGCTGAAAGGTGGTTCTGTAAGCCTCAATCTCACCAAGGAGCTCCACAGGATTTCTAATAATGGCACATAAAGGAAGGTAGTTTTTTCAGTTTTGTCTTTACCATCTAAAAGGATCATGCACACATTCACAGCTGTGTTAAGAATATTAGGATTGTCTTGGGAACTTACAATGCACAAATAAGAGCTGGATTAGACTACCTTGCCCCAGTGCACAAGGTAGCTGTCCACCAAGCCTGATGAAAATCAAGTACTAAAATGTGTACGGCCATTAAGTACTTCTACTACAACTATTCAACCCCATCCTTTGAAGACAAAGCTAATGCTTTCTTTCCAGTTTGAGATCCATCACTACAGCATTCAGCTACTTCAAACAATTTTCACAACACCCTTATCAAGCAATCTCTCAACACAAAACTAATTACTATAAAACAGCCCAGGCTCAACAGGAAGATCGTAAGACAGATGATCATGTAGCAAACCACATGCAAGAAGTTACCATCTTGACAATTCAAAGCTAACCCATTTCACCATGTACCAGGATGCAGACTATGAAAACTAACAAGGTTTGTCATTACCATCCATAGCAAGGCAGCAATTTCTTAGACTGCCTTCAACTATTTTGCTAAGTGCAAACACATGGGTTCCAATAGTGAAAACGAGGACAAGAAATCAGAACTTGTGTTAGATATTGTGTAATAAGTACCAAGTAAAAGAAATGGAAACACATGGAAATATGCCTTGGAAGTAAGTATAAAATAATGAACTCAGACTGGAGTATGGAGATGAACACATACTACTTTAAAACTTCACAGTTAACCAAGATGACTAACCTCTCAACAAGTCAAAATATCCATAAGACAAAATGACTACAACTCCCAAGTGCTTAGTTTTGGCAAGATAACACTGAAGAGATGTAAATAATGGGTAGTTTCACTTTACTCTGAAGTTGTCATGAGGTTGCACAATGTACAGCTAGTGTATGGATCCCCACAGCACAAGACAAGGTGTTTTCAAGGAAGAACAGAAAACAGGACTGTAGAGTCGGAACTGAATAATGGGGTGAGTCAGTTATTGTACACAAAGTTTGCCACCCTGAAACTACAGGAGGAAAATAAACATCTACTGGCCCTGGCAATGGGCATAATACAAGTATCTGCTTTAATGAGTAGGGAATTCAAAAATAATACCCTGGAGACGCTTAAGGCATCTGGTACAGGATACTCAAATAAGACAACTAAGTTGAGCCAACAAAACAAAGTCATGTTGCCTATTTGCTTCATAGAACATTGTCCAGCCCTCTCTGCTGGGGCTAATGAAATTCAGTTTCAAAATCCCACAGGAAAAAAAAAAAATTACCCTAGCCTTCACAGCACCTTATCTTGTAATTTGGAAGAAACTACAGAAAATAGTTTTGAAACTGTTGTCAGAGCTCTTTAATAGCTCTTCCACTCTCATCCCTAACAGAAACTATTGTATGTATCCCTTTCAATAGTTTACAGAAGGACATGAAATATTACTCCCATTTGTATTTCATGGAGGCATGTTTACTACCCTTAACCTAACCATAATATTTACAATTTATTTTTACTAGTCCAATCACTCAGTTGCAAAAGCAGTATCAAATTAATTTCTGTAGTACACAGAGCCTGACACCCAAAAAAAACCAGCTTTTCAATAAACAGCTCTTCCTGTTCTGCTTCCTTCTATATGCAAACATCTGGGCTGAGTGCCCAATTGACTATTCAAAAATAGTTTTAATTGCTTTATTATCTGCTCTGATGTAATCAATGCTTTTTAATACATTGTTTCTTCCGGCTTCTTAGAAAGAGCTTTCTCCCATAGTCTAACACCACCTCCATTAAACAATTCAAAAGATGGTTTGTTTTTTTCCAAGTTCACTGTTGAAAATCTCGAGTAATACCTTTAGTTTTATTTTGCCTTGGTTTTGAAAAACCACTTATAGCAGCTGCAGCAGTGATGCTCTGCATTAAATACAAATAGTAAGAACCCACCTGACAAATGATGAGTAGCCCTCCCCACCCCAAAATACCTGTTGTGCTGACAGCCAGTGCCATGAGTCAACATTATGGCTCCATATCCTCAGGGTGCCACCAGCCACATCATTTAAGACTATATTAAAAATATGGACACAGAACTTATCAAATCCTGTAACTTTTGAAGGCATACCACTAGTACTAAGTGCTGAGGGCTTGTTTATGTCAACCAATCTCACCCTTTCTCTAATGAAAACTAGTGACAAGCATGGAGTTTGTATTCCAGAGGGCATCACCTAATTTTCAATTATTCATGTTTTATCTTCCTACAGAACTCAACATTGCTTTTTCAGTGTCATTTTCCTACATGTACAATGCGTCAGGACAGAAAATTCTGAGGAGAGATGCTAGGCAAGTGAAGATTAAGAAAAGTGATTTATGCCAAAACCAAGAGGTTCTACTTCACTTGACAAGTTCTCCAGTGGCATGTTAAAACACAAGGATAGGTATGAGCTACTTCTGTACTTGTCTGGATAAAAGTTTGTAACAGGAAAGACCACTGTACTAGCTATGAAAATTCCCAAACTGAAAACTTACTAGAACAGACATTTTATAGCTTTCTGCAGATACAGAAGCATTCTTAATGTGATCAAATACATCTTACTGCATGAGAGGGGGAGAAAGATGCATTTACTTGTCATGCTTCCCCCCCCTCTCCCTCCCAGTTTCTAACTCAAAGGTGAAGGAATCCAAGAGGTACACTGATAGACATGAATCCCAAAGCTCTTTTCATTATTCTGTCCTGGTGTTGCTCCACTTCCATTCAAAATATCAAGCAAGAACACAAGGAAGAGTGCAACACTAGCATCAAGCTCACATTGAACAGTTGAAGAAGGTCATGGAGTTCACTGTGTGTTGAACTCTTTAGCCACAGAAAGTACACTCCTGATGGACTCCACAAACTGCTAGGGGGAAAGTAATTTTATCCATGTATTCTTGTTTCTCCACTTGCTTATTAGGCAGCAAGTGCTGTTGAGAAATCAGGCACTGTTAAATTTTTGGATCAGCTTGTAATCATCCAAGAAACAGATGGTGATTACAGATTCCAGGGGCTGGGGTGGGGGGGGGCTGGGTTTAGGGGTTTTTTTTTCTGCCTTTTTTTTTTAACTTGTACACTACGCTCAATAACTTCATTAGACATTCATGCTCTTCTCCTAAATACATTTAATGTAATGGTTCACACAGTAGGCAAGCTCTCCAGCAGTCTGTTCTTTATCTCAAAATTAGTTACAAAACACCCTACTTGTATTAGTTTTCTGCTGGCTTTCAGGGTGTTGTTTTGAAGGACCTAAGCCTACAAATTCCAAGCTTTCCTAACAAGCTCCTAACAGAAGCAGGCAACCAATTCTAGTGAGAGCACACTCATCATCGTTGTGCCTGCAGAAAACACAGAATCTGTGGATTTCATTTCTAGGCCCAGAAAACAAGTTACATGCCACCTTCCATCCCTCTACTCCTTCCCACCGTTATTGGAAATCCAGTAATGGTGACAATATAGAAGTAAGAATGCTATTTACCACACCAGTTGTAAATTAAATACAATTATGGTGCTAGTTCAAAAATATAGCTTTAAGTCATACTAACCAGTGAGTTTAAATATTTCAGTAGCACAGCCAGATTATCTTTGACACAGGGTGAAGGACTGAGATAAAATCAACTGTTAATGATGCAGATGCCTGCAAGATCCAAGCACTGACAATTAGTCTTTGCTGCTACAAGTCATCAGTATTATAATCAGCTCTACAAAATGGGACACAGTTGCTTTCCCTTTCACTTAGCAGCAAGCTTCATTCTACAGCATATGTCAGAGCACTGAGAAATGAATTTACAGCTCCAAATGTGAACACATTTTTCCTTGCTTCGTAAGACATTTGGGTAACATTCGCATGTTTTCCTCTCGCATGCCCTTTGAAGTTATTACTGAACTTGACTGTACTACCAAGCAGGGTTCTGAATTAGGTATCTCGCTACTTCTACCTAAACAGTAACAGTTGCTTACAGTTTCTTGAATGGGTGGGTAATTGATAAGAACCCAGGGTAACAGACATGCCTCTGCAAATCTCCCCCCCACTTCCCCCCCGCCTCGACCCCATAAAGAATTCACACTTCTGCTGTCAGCCCTCAACTTTGTGGCACCAATGTTTAGGTTTTCCCATTAGAGTCATGTTTCCTCCTAGGACAGCAGTTAAAACAGCTTACTGGGTTTTTTTTCCCTTAACTTCTTCAGATACAATTCCAAACTCTGAAAATCCTCCAAAATGCAACAATCAAGTATAGTCCTAGAATTAAAAAGCTAATAAACCTGCAGAAAAATAATTTTTTCCCTTTATCTTCACCAAGTGTTTCCTTCCAAAACATGCAGCAATGTAGGAACTGCTTCTCAGCTCAGTTTTAATATATATACTTATTCCCCAAGACAGTTAATGAGACTTAGAGACTTCTATTGTCTCATCAATTGATAGGCACTACAGGCAGTCCTCAATATAAATTTTCAGATGATTACTGTGTTCTAAGTTTAATTACTACCATCATGAACTATGATCTGTGCTCAGTTCCTATTTTAGCCTTTGCTTATGGATTTCTGTTTATTCTGCCGAGAAACCTAAGGATTCTCAATTCCTGTTCTTAATTAATCCACACACGTTGTTTGCATTTCTCCCATGAGAAACTCCTATTTATGATAACAGAGTTAAACCATGCTGCACACTTATTTTCATTTTCTGGACAGTGCCACATGAAGCATTTACAAAATGACAGGAAAAGCATCTAACAGAGGAGCCTGCAATGCTTCAATGCTGCATTCTTGGCCAAGAAGAGATGTTTAATTTGGACGCATCAAATTAACTTTTTTTCCATGCTCTCTCATTCAGCGGGATTTCACTTTCACAGGGCTTCCAAGCATTACTCATGACTACATTTTGCAGTGGGGTAAGGAAATGGAATGCCATCTGCAGAGCATAACAGATATCACACCTACAACCACCACCTTTATGTGAACGTGAAGCCTCTTTTCTCTGAGCCTGTTGTGTTGCTGGCATTGCTTTTTGAGCCTCTCTAAGGAAAGGATTTCAGTTCACAATTTTGTATCTTCTGTGCATGAACTAACACACTTTATGACATTTTCTACTGGTAACAACTACGCACACTACAGCACATGACTGCAAGATGGTGAGGATCACATACAGTGCTGCATTTGCCACTATTTGCTTGGTTATTACTTGCAGTGAAGAGGTCTTTCCTCTAAACGTAGTGGCATTTCCAGTGTGAACTCACATAGCAATGAGCTGTTGCAACAGGAAGATCCCTGCTTTCATCAGTGATCTTCTCCCTCTCTCCTCCGGGAGACAGTGAACAGCTAGCACACGCTGCCATTCAGTACAAGTCTCTCACCCTGCAATTACCAGCTTGCTTTCATTAAAGAGGCTTGTTTGGGAATTTTCTATAACACTAGCCACTAAAAAAAGGAGTTCTTCTGCATTTCTTCCCAGTTCAGGCAAACAGAACATCATGCATTCCCACAACTAAAGATATTTTTACTTTGTAGATAAATAACTACTGTCTCATCAGTTCATGAGATAGGATGTCACTGCTCATAACTGAGCGACAGAAAACTTGAAATCCTTTGTCACCATTTCCTACCGACTCACAGTGCTACCTTAAGCAGATTATTCAACTTCACTGAAGCTTCTCCTCTGTCTAATAAATACAGCCAAAGCATTTCCTCATGATCCTCACTTCAGGCACTGTACTGTTTAACACAGCTCTAACAGGGTTCAGTCTCGATGCACGACTCCAGGCTTTGGGCAAAAACTACTGAAACGTCCACAGAGGAAAAAACCTCATGGAATATTGATGTGTAGGAAACAAAAGGAATAGCGAGCAAATACTACATGCTGCTCTGCCGGTTTCATGGGGCTGTTTCAAAATTTGTAGTCTAATCTCGAATCGCACACTGACATTCTTACAGGCTCGTTACTCGGCAGCAGACGTGACCCATGCAAACCCGACACAGGCATACAGGCTTTGCTCCGCCAACACAAGGGATTACGTTTTTTGCTCGACTATCCGGATACCCGATTTTTTGGCGATCTTTGGGCTCTACGCTTTTAACCTGCCACGGTGGCTATTTAAAGATGCAAAGCTGCGACCTGAACCTCATAATGCCCAAACCATGTGACATCTTTACCAGGCTCCTGATTTTAACGCAGACCACCACCCGGCCGGGGGTTCTCCCGAGCCGCCCGTCCCCGCAGGGTGATGGAGCACTTCGCAAATGGTGCAGTTCTGCCGCCTTACCACACCGAGCCCTTCCTCTTCCCCTCCCCCGCGCACGCCGGCAGCGGACACTTGCCGAAGCGAACTGCACGGACACGGGACGAACTTGGCCAGTTCCCACTGATAACCGGGATTTTTCCCAACCGCAGCACATCCATGCGACGCCCGCGCGCGGCCAGCGGCAGGAGCGGAGCCGCTCGGGCTCCGTTCGCAGCACCGTCCCCTCCCGGGCACCTCCTGGCCGCTGCCGGCGCAGCGGAACCGCGGGGCGAAAGGGGGGACACGGCTACCGCGGGTACCCGCGCATCACCCGCGCCCGGGCAGGGCACTGCGGCCGCTCGCGCCGCGCTCCCACGCTCGGTAACGCGCTCCCGGCCCCGCCGGGCGAGGGGCGCAGCCGGCGGGGGCGGCAGGCGGCGGGGGCTGCCCCGGTCCCGCCCGTGCCCCCGCCGCCCCCGGGTGCGATGCCCCGGCGAGGCGGGCGGGCTGCTCCGGGTCGAACGGCGGCGCTTACCGAGTGGTTGACCCCCCACATGAGGACGCTGAGCAGCGGGTCGCTAGCCCGGAACAACTTCACTTTTTGCGCCACGAAGTGCTTTTTCTTGGTCTTGGTTTTACTCGCCATGACGGGCACGATGCTGCTGGGGGCCGCCATGGCGCTGCCGGCGGCAGAGGTGGAAGGGGCTGGTGTGGGGTAGAGCGGCGGGCGGGCAGGAGCGAAGGGCCGGGACGGTCAGCGCCGCAGCCCCGCGGGCAAGCGGGCGGCGGGCGGGCAGCCGCGGGACGCCGGGCGCATCCCGGCCTGGCGGCTGAAATGGCCCCGCTCGGCGCGGCGGCCCCGCCCCGCCCCCCCCGCGGGGAGCGGCCGCCGCCCGCCCGCCACGCACCGCGCGTCCGCCCCGCCCCCGCGGGAACCGCGGAGCGCCGGCTCTGCCGCCCCACTGCGCATGCTCCCCGCGCGCGGCGCCTGCGCGGCCCTGGGCAGCGGGGCCGCCCGCGCCTCCCTCCCCTCAGGGACCGGGGCCTGCGGGGCCGGCTGCTGCCTCGCGCCGCCCGGGGGGAAAGGTGGTGCTCGTCCCTGCCGCCCGGCCCTCACACCCCCAGCTCCAGTCCTTTGGGAAACCTACCGTGCTGTCGCCCTGCTCTTTAGCTAGCTAGTTGCTCACACTGTAACTTTGTACAGTTTGTGATAGTTACTCCCAGTTCCCTCTCTGTAAAAGGATCTGTAGGAATGAGAGGGATATCTGGCAGCTGCTGCTGCCCCAGCGGGGCTCCCTGAGAAGAGCGGTTCCTTACAGCCGGCGTGCTGCATATACAGAAAGCTCGGTCCCCTGCACCTCTATGACCTCACTGTGCTGTTGCACCACAGCAGAATGTTTCTTGATTGCCTCCATGGCCACAGAGGATGTGGTCAGTGACAGGCGACATCCTGCAAAGACACATCTGACCGGCTCAGAAACATCAAACACCACGTATGCTTTGCTCTGCTGTATGATGAGGAACTCAATGACATCTGCTGTCACTGTTAGGGTCAGTACCCACAGGTAACACAGCATGTATCTCCTGTGCCTTATACAATAAATCATACATCAGCTTCTGAATAATACAGACTGACCTGCCTGCTGTAGATTTTGCTTTGTTCATCAGCTTGCTTCAGCAAGGTGGCCAGATCCTTAGGGAGAAGCAAGAGCAGGGCAGCTCCATGAGGTGGACAAACACAAGTGAGGGTCATCCCTCTGGAACCAGTGTCCTCAGTGACAAGGCAGGGGCCCACACTCAGTGAGCAGGGTGCTGGAAAAAGCACACATCACATCAGCAGTCCCAGAGCAGCTGAGGTGATGAACCAGGTCCATCCAGGAAGGCACAATGTAGGCACAGGGTCTATCCAGGGCCAGAAACAGGAGTGCAGGCAAGCTACCTACAAGGGAAGCCCAAGGTATAGCCAGAATACAGAGGAGACAGGTGTACCTACAACATAGCTCAGGCAAAGATCTAAACTGTGCCCTACCTGAGCTTAAGTGGAGGTCCTGTGCACAATGTGTTCCTAGGTATGGCTGTTCAGGGCAATTAAGGTGAATATATGAGGCTGGCACCCCAACAGAGGCTTATATAAATTTAAAAATGTGTTGCACTTCTCCATTTCTCTTTTGCCACTGTGATCTCAACAGCAAAGTTATCTAACATGATGGAATCCAAAGCAGTAATGTTTAATCTCCCTCCTACATAGAAACAGTTACTGGGATTTATTATATGGTCCCTTTCCTTCATTTTATGGAGAGTAGGGCAAGACAGAGATGTATTTAATTTTCTGTCCTTTTATTTTTCCCAGCAGAATTACTTAGCAGTTACAGAGATACTAAACTGTAATTTTTGTTCTTGAAAATAGATTCAACAACAAAAAAATCCCTTATATTCTGCTGCAGTCAATGGAAGCAGCTGAGTAGTCAGCGCCTCTGAATAAAAGCAGGTCACTTAGATGCCTAAATATAGATTTGAAGTCAGACTTTCGGAAGAGTTCAGTATCAATTTTATCCCTTCCATTACACTCAGAACATGACATCTGAGCATTGTGCAATGCTGCACACATCTACATGACTAACATCTGCCACATACATGTCTTTCATCGTCTTTCCAGAGTAAATCCATATAGTGAAGCATTTTGGTTTATAAATAAGAAATAATAAATAGCACACATTTTAGTAGGAATTTTTGGGGAAGGCTGAAGAAGGAAGTTGCTCTTTTTCTCAGAAGACTTTCTTATCATCTTGGCTTAGATTCTAAAGAGCTCTTTGCTGCAAAAATGAGTTCTCACTAAAGAAGGCTGTTTTATCAGAAGGACAAAAGATGTTGACCATAACAATTACAGAAGAATTTAAAAAAAAATCAAGGGCTTGGGCTATCTACATGACAAAGTCTGAGGCAAAGATTTGTTCCTTTCAGTTTTAAGTACCACAAAAAATGATGGTTGCCTGTACTTGCCTTTCCTGTAGCAACTGCTACCTGTGGGCACAGATTTTCCACTGAATCCATGATATAGATGCAGCTGGACTCAGGGGTCACTTGAAGAGACAAAACTTAATTACACTTGTGGCCTACACTCTTCTTGGGATGTCTCTTTCCCTCAGTTGTATCCTATCCCTTAAAATAGAACAGGGGCTGAGGTCCTCCAGCCAGTGCCCACAGTAAAAACTTTCCCAGTCCACTTCTTGCAGCCTAGACTTGCCCTTCAGACTTCCTTTAACTCACCTTCAGCTGGAGCTCCAGGGCTCTCTCCCCCAGTTCTAGCACTAACTCTGAGGGCAAACATAATTTTATGCTGAGTCACAATGCAGGGTCCCCAGGCATTGCCCACACCAAAACATTGTCACAGCCACGTTCTTCTCACAGTCTACCCTTTCCTTTGACATGTTCCCTTTCGGCCTCCCTCCATCTGCAGCTCTAGGCTCTCTCTGTCCAAATGCCCATCTTAACACTAACCCAGATCTTTACACCAGGACCCACAGCCAGTGCCCTCAATAAAATATTTTCTCTGCCACATTTGGTCTACCTCATACCTTTTTTTTAATACCTCCTTTCTAGCTCCATTCCATCTGCAGCTCCAGGTCCTCTGTGTCTCTCAGCTCTAACCTTAAACCTCAAACAAACCATTTGCTGGTCTTTGGATGTGGTGCCAGTGCCCACACTAGGAAGTTCCTGCTGCCAAGTTCTTCTGCTAGCAAGAACTTCCCTGGGACAGTCACTTTCTAGCCCTGAGCCAGCTGCAGCTGTTCTCTCTTTCTTCTGTCAAACATAATCTCAAACCTACACCTAGAAGTTATGCTGAGCCTTGGACCAGGCCCCTCAGCTACTGCTTCCACCAATGAGTTTTTGCAGGCAAGCTATCCCTGTGGCCCACCCTTTTCACTTTCAGCTGCTCTCAAGCTTCCCTTCATCTGGAGCCCTAGGCTCTCTTCAACACTTCAGAGCTAGGACAAACCTGGTACCATGTTGCTGTAATGCCCACAGAGAGACATTTCCATTAGGAATCTGGTTTAGTGATGGACTTGGGAGTGCTAGGTTAATAGATGAACTAGTCCTTAGAGGTGTTTTTCAACCTAAATGGCTTTATAATTCTTGGATTCTCTTGGATCACATATCTCCACAACTGCATTCATGCTGCATTGCAGGCAACACTGCTTGCTTCACTTCACAGATAACTGGTGAACAAACTAACTTAAATGTTGAGATAATGGTCCAGACATTAACAAAAAAATGAAAGACTGAGAGCTAGGACTAAACCTCTTTTGAAGTATCAGTGAATCCTTAGCTGCATCTTAGAAATCTAGTCAGGATCTTGTTCCTATGTAAAGCACTTAGGAAAACAGAAGAGGAGATGAATTCTCTGGGTTAACTGTGTATTTCAAATCCTACTGGCAGTTCCTACTCAACTTTAAAGAAATCCACCCCTCAATATATACAAGTGCTTGAGACTTGGAATGTCCATTTTTTTGATAATTGAACGTAAAGCTTTAGCACTCCACAAGGACTGGATAAGAGAGCACAACCAGGGCAAACTCACATTGCTTGGAAAACCTTATTAGAGGTGTGATGCCACCAGTGGACTAAGCTGATCTTTTTGCAAGCACAGAAAGTACTCTGTCTCTCATGAAGTAATTTACTATCTTTAATAGAACAGGGTGTATGTAGAAGCATCAATGGAGACCAAAAAGAAGAGCCTTTAGGTTAGTTAAAATATAACAAAGTTGGCTTTGCTATTATTTGTTATTATTATAGTTTGCATTGTCCAATCTTCTCCATTTTTTGGTGCCACTAGTACTTAAATTTCTGCTTTGTCCCATTTTTTGGTGCAAGATATTCCCAACTGGAAGCTGGTGGACAAGGGAGAGAGAAGAATCATAAGCAATCTAGCAAGACTGTGCTAATGAATGGCTGCCCTTGGCTGACTTCATAAATGGTTAGAATAAGTTAAAACAAGAGTGTGAGCTCTCACCTTCAATTTTAAGAAAGGCCTGGAATTAACTGTGTTTTAACAAGCTTGCTTCTAAAACCTATGTTCTCTTTTTGGTGCTTGCCACAGAATTTGTTTAGCATTATTGTTTAAACATAAAATTTGTTACTTTATTTCAGTATGAAAAAGTATAGTAATCACTTGGTTTTTCTCTCACTGGTCACTCAGAGCATTTCTGCTGGTGAGTTAGGGTCTCCAGTTTGAAGGATGGGGATATCACATAGTTTGTGAGGCTTTGCCTAGCTACTGGAAGGTAATATTTCCCTTTACAATTATTTTCTGCAGCTGCAAAGAACAGAAGGCTCACAGAATTTCCCTGGGCCAACTGCCATAGAAACTAATTTCAGCTAAGACAGACTCATAAATTGTTCCATTACTCCATAAATTGGTCTGGGCACATGTCACTTCGAGCCTAGCTGGGTTACTTTAAATCTACCCTGTAGTTCTAAAATGCTGCCACTTTTTAAAAGAACATGTCTTAAAGACATGATGAAAATAAATAATATCTGAAATCAGTTAATATTCTGTAATATTCTACAAGAGCACAAAACCTACAAGGATGTCAAATTATTAACCATTGCCTTTTGGGGTTTTTTTTTTTTTTTTTTTTTTGGAAATACAAAAAGACAGACCAAATATTTTTAAGACAAATACTTTCCTTCATTTGTAAAACAGAAAAGGAGAAATAGAAAACCAGTATCTATCAGGTATTTAAAATGCAGACTCCTTAATTGCTATATATGCAGAAGAACAAGTCAATCTGTATGGGGGAATGATTACTGGATACATATGTTTTCAGGCAGAGAGCATTGCCCACACTTTTCAGATGTGCTATTAAGAACTATAGGATTCACAGAATTTCACGTTATTACAGAAAATTCCAAGTGGTCTACAGAGCAAAATTTAAAATATAAATTCAAAATTGTTAAAATTAATTTCCAAAGATAAACGTAATAATTTCTTAAGCCAAAAAGATTCTGACATTTCATTTTAAGCACTACCAGTTTATTTTTGTTACTCAACAGGAAGCACAGTGCAAAACCAAAGCCCTGCAAAGAGATTATCAGCTCCAATTTGAGATCAGGCATCTAACATAAGTGATGCTTTCTTTTTTGTTTGTTTGTTTGTTTTTTAAGGGTGAAAAAATAGTATCCCACTTCAGTCTAGGCTTGGGAAGTTAGTACAGCCAGGTGCAGCTCCTGTAGTCACAATTCTAAAAACAGTGGAAGCCAGGACAGCTGATTTTCACCTTGTTTGGCTCTCCATAAACAAGCCAACTAAATGTCCCCACAATCAGCATCCAGCAGTAGCAGCGTCCATTTTCATTCAAACAAAGTCAATTCTCCAAGGCAGAGAAATGCAAAACCCAACTGTCCTGCTCCCTCTGGGGCCCTCTGCTTCCCTTTTATGACTTCCCCACTTTGGCAGCACAGCTGCCAGTTCCACCTCCCAGCAGTTTAACAAGCCACAACTGCCAGGTTTTGCAGCTTATATGGTCTTTAAGGGCTAACCTCTTCCTTTTTCTGTAGAAAAGGCTTTTAACCCTTTTTAGGTTTGCAAGGCCTACAGATCAACTTTGTGAGTTGTTTGTGTGCAACTTTCTAGAGTAACTGAGATTTTCCAGTGTCTCTCTGTCGATTCAACTCCTGTTTTATCAGGTGTTATCAGCTAGGAAATTGCTGAACTGTTCCTGTACATTGTTACTCCAGCTGGGGGGTTAGAGAGCACTATATACAATATATAAATCTCTTTTTTCCCCCTAGCAAACTCCTCAAACTTAATAGATTTCACTATTAAAATAGTGATATTTTTAAAAAGACATCAAATATAAGCTTAATAAGGACATTCTGTATATACATTGTCTTATTTACTCTTCAACTTGAAAGGTGTTTTGCTCAACATCAGGTAATAAATGTCATTTTGAATAATCTATTAATTGCTCTCATGCCAGTATAAAAGCTTTCTTTTTTTTTTTCCAAAGTATGTTCTTTATTGTATTGAAAAGATTTTAAGCTTCCTCTATCTGCTTTTAATAACCCTTAAAGCATTAAATGACACACAATTGAATAGTAGATTGAGAAATAAGATGAGTATTCAATTGTGCATCCTTTAATAAAAAATGCTTGCTCCAGAGTTTGTCTAATTTTGTAGAAAACCCCAGACACTGTAGGTTCTATCTTCCTCTAGCTTTTATATTTAAAATTTTCAAAATTTTCAAAGAAGAATTTTCAATTCATGGCCCAGAAATGCAGGTTCCTTAGCGTCTGCCATTTCAGCATTTTGTGCTTACTGTGGTTAATCACAGGATCTACAACAACTAAAGAGCTGTCACAGAATCACAGTTGTTCCCACGTGTTCTGATTTGGACAGTTGTCCCTGGAACTGCAGGTTTTGTTTTGAGAAAAGGTTATGCCTGGACATTCTTTCAGTGTTGCTTGATGATTTTCTAGCATTCTTCTGCTGGAGACCTTGAAATGCTTCACTGATAACAATAGTTTAGCCCTAGAAATTCCCCTGAAAGTCATGGAGGAGTAAGATACAGAGTTTTCAAAGCTCAATTTACAGAAACATCCTTTCGTTTTGAATGCCTCCATTCAAAACCTCAGATACCAAGACCCAGAGTGCTGACAATGATAACTGAACTCTGAAGCTCTGGTAGACCTTGTGAAAATCAGGTCCCGCATGTATCTAAGCAGTGAAAGAAGTCCCATGGTTACCGTTGCACCACCTATCACTTTGATCCATTCTGAAATATCCGGAGAGAGAAATCCTACAACCTTTCCAGTATTTGGCCACCTGCACAGGGGAAATATTTTCCACTATATCTAATAAGAATTCTAAATGGTCCAACTTGTGGTTGCTGCTGCTTGTCCTGTCACTGGGCTCCTCTGCAAAGAGCCTGGCTCTGTCTTTGTGCTCCTCTCCCATTAGGTGTTTGGAACCAGCAGTAGACCTTCTCTTTACCTTCATTTCTCACAGCCAAACACACCCAGGTATCTCAGTCTGCTCTCACAAGCACTCATGCAGCTCCACAGCTGTCCTGGTGGCTCTCCACTGCACCTGCTCCAGCATGTCAATGCCTTTCTTGTCCTGGGTACCCCCAAAGAGACACCTCAGATACAGCCTCAGAAGAACTGAACAGAGGGCAATAAATGCTTTCCAGACATGCAGCTATGCTGTATTTAATACAACCTATTTAATCTGTCCCACATGCAAGATCCCAGACCTCATTTGCCCTTGACCTTCATGAGTTTCTGTCAGATCATTCTCCAGTCTATCCAGATTCTTTGAACCACAGCTGCTCCCTCCAATGTCATATTGCCTACAAACTTGCTGAGAGCGCACTCCATCCCACCAACCAGGTCATGAATAAAGATATTGAACAGTGTTATCCCCACTATGAATCCCTGAGGGAGGCCACTTGTACAACCAGTCACCAGTGCTGCTTCACATTGTTGATTGCAACCCTTGCAGCATGGTGGTCCAGCTGATTTTCTACCCCTGCTATCATCCACTTACAGAATCCATATCCCACTAATTTGGCTCTAAGGAGATAATGGGAAACCATATCAAAGGCCTTGCTAGAATCAAAGTACACAACATTCACTGCTCCTCCCTTCATCCCAGAGCGAGTCATCTCATCACAGAAGGCAATCAGGTTGTTCAGGTATAATTTATCCTTCATAATTCTGTGCTGGCTGTTCTCAATCACCTTCTTATCTTTCCTGTGCTTGGAAATGTTTGTAGGAGATTCAGTATGTAACATTCCCAGGGAGTGCAGCTCAGCTGAGTTTGACCTCAGCTCGAATTCTCCTTGTCCTTCTCAAAGAATGATGTCTGGTTGCTTTCTTTCTTTCTGGTTTCTTTGTAATATATTATTATTTCAGTCAAAAAAACCTACAATGGACACTAATATGCTATTAGAGTGTTAAAACCTATCAGGTCTCTCTTTTATGGAAATTTTATATTCTAATGTAAAAAAACCTTGCAATATTTAGGTTTCAATAAATTGTGATGAGGTTCTGCTAGAGACATTTTTATCCTAGATAACAATCTTGTCTCAAAATCTTTTGATTTACATGAAAAATACACATTTTCCAATAAGTATTCTGCAAGAAAATGAAAACTACACACAATAATCTTCTTCAATCACTTTTCATTACTAAAAAAACTTCCCTGATGCCAAAATATATTGAAAATATTATTTTTTTTATAAAGTAAATCAAACAATCAGTTTGGTACATATCAGAATACAAAAGGAAAGAAAACAGATGATGTACTTGTCCATTTAACTACTTTGCAATTACTACATAAAGCTCAAAGGATTTCAGAGAAGAACAAACTGATTTCTCATGAGATGAGAAGGAAGATTGGTGTAAGAGCTGCTTAGGCACAAAACCAAAAGAAATTCCAATGACATCTCCAAGAAACTGCACAAAATGCTGTAGACCTGAAGAGAAAGGTGTTTGAGTGCATGGTAATGTGCTGCAAACCTGTGCTTGGACTCACCCTTGAAAGGTCTATGCAGCTGCAAGCCACAAGGCCCCCACTGCTCTACGTGAGACCATGGTGGTGGTTTTGTTGTTTACTGAAACTCTTTGCTCCTCTACATGTTTGACAGAACACATGTATGAGGCCTGATCTACACATTTCTTCTTTTGCTAATGTTTTGTCATTAGATGAGCAGTGTAATGTTTAATATAAATAGTTATCCAGGTGCAGAGGTAACTGCAACTGTTTACACTAAACAATTTTATTAGCAAAAGTAGGTTATTTCCTGTTCTTAGGAGAAGTTGCTACACTGTAAGAGCACCTTTTTACACGTATGGGATCTTCTACCCCCAGATATTGTAGTGCTTTGCCTGTTCTGGTTTAAAAAAGTATGCTTAACAGAATCATCACAGCTATTCTAGAGCTGAGGAGGTGCTTCTTTGCCCAAGGTTTCTTCCTTGGTAACCTTTAGCAACAGAGGTGGCACTTCCTGGCCATCATGATAAGACACTGCTCAGTCTGCATGTGGGGCTTGCTGTCAGTAACCAGAGTCCTGGTGTGAGATTAATTAGCAGGGATTATCAGTGTTGTTCAAGCACTGTGACCTGTGTGCAGACAAAGCTTTGATCATTATACAGTGTCCTAGAAATCTTCATAGTAGTCTTCAGCAGCCCATCTCCCAGGTTTGTTATCAGAGCTAACAGGATTTAGGTTCTCTCAGTTTCACTATGGAAGCATGATAATTTCCAGAAATTCAGCTTTGGAGAAAGCCAGTGGTCCCACGAGGAAAAAGGAGCTATTGCATGTAGGAGCTAGATGTTTGTTTGCTCCAAATTTATTATCTTCCATCACTACCAGTAGGTAATAGAGGACCTGGAAAGCCAGATATGGCTAGGGCTAGGACCAGCACCATTTACATTGCAGATATTGTGTTGACAAGTAAATGAAAGTAGACTTGCCCCATTTTTCACAGGGGACAAGTAGTAAAAATATGGCCAAATAATATGAGTCATGTTTTATTTTAAAGTGACACAATATAAGCATGTGATTCATAATAGCTTAAAATTGGTTATTAATGTATTCTGTGTTGTTTTTAGTTACTTTCATTACTTTTTGGTTTTTATGTTCAAGAATCCAGTTTTTGTATTTATTTTGCATGAGAGCAAAATCCAGCAGAGTGGAATGACAATTGACATAACACAGAGGAAGTGAGGGTATAGAATTATCTGTGTGAGTTACTATAAGCAAAAAAAGCATGTCTTTTCTAAGCACAGAACATACTTTAACCCCAGTTAGTTCCTTTTCTCACAAAAGGAAAAAAGAGCACAGCTCCTTTAAAATCAAAGACGCTACAATGATTAGTACCAGGAGAGCATCTTATCTGTGATTAAAGTAGACTTGGTGATTGATTCATTGTGGGGATGGGGGTGTTGAGGGGGGGAGGGCTGAAATCACAGGTGAACAAGTAATATATGCCCAAAGCTCGCTCTCTAAAGTAAATGGGTTTACATGTGTGAGAAGGGTAGGATAAGAGGGCAGAAAATGGAAGCAGAAGAAGAAATACCACAAACCGCAGCTAATTTGGCCCTCAGCTTTCTTATGCTGTCACTATTTCTGCACTTGGAGATGAAGCTGCAGCCACATTTCCTCTGCAAGGCAAGCAGAAAGGGTAGCTGAGAGGCTTGCAAACTGCAGAGTTAAGTGCAGCGCTGCAGGAATTTTCATACCGATGAAAATGTCACCTCTTTGATGTTAGGTACTGCACAGTCCTGCAAAAATTAAGGCAGAGTTCCCATCCTGTGTTGAAGAAGACAACAAGGAAGCAAAGAGGCTTTGTTTTTGCTTTGAAGCAAAGATAAGCAGAGGCTGTCTACAAATGAAATAGTCACATGTTCCAGTGTGTTTTTCAGTTCCTTGAATAACTAGTTTGGTTTGAGCTCAAGTGTAAGAAATGTTTTAAACTCCCACCCCATGGAAGGAAAAGGCTCCAAGGCCTAAAGGTTGTACTGAGTACAGAATCAGAGTATTGGTGACACTGGACCAACACTGCACTTACTGTTGCAGACAGTTATAGAACTAATATTTACTCACAGAAAATTGTAAAAAAAAAAAAATCAGACATGCTTAAATATTTATGATGGGGCAAGAAGCCTTTTCCATCCTACTCACTGTTTGCAGACCATATGGTTTCTGTTCAGGTCCTGCTGGAAAAAAAAGGGAAGAAAGAAAACCTGAGGCAGATATTTTTGTGTCCTTTTCTGTATTATTTTGGCTGCTGAACATTGCAAAGGAGAGGCTTTAGCCATTCTTATCCATGGCAAACAGGTCAGCTCTTTTCACTAATTGTTGGGAAGAATCTATTTTTCAAGATCATTGTGTGAGTACCAAAGAATAGTGTTAAGACACCATAAAAATGACAAGAAAATATTATTTCTTGTCATTTAGGCTTGCACAACTAGGCAGAAACATAGACACAAATACATGAGTCAGAAAGACTGTTACAGTGAAGAGCTCAAAAAAAAAGGGAAATGGAGGAGAGACAAGAACCAAATATAATGAAGAGGAAGGGAGAAAGCAGTAGGTGTTTTCTTTCCTCTTCTGCCTGCTCTTTGTGACAAGAAAATTACTTTGGAGCTTTAAGCATCAGATATTTTTAAAAATTCAAAGTAGCAGAGAAGCCATGAATGGGACTGTTCTTTTAAAACAAGAATTACATTATAAATGAAATTAAATAGCTTCTGCTGGGACAGCAGGTGTCATGAAGTATATCATCAAAGTGACCCACTGTCAGATAGCAAGTTGTGTTTCCCCTTTTGCTCAGAGAAAAGAAGCAACTTGTATGACCTGTTGTGTCACTATTTTATTAATTTGCTTTCTTATCCATTACTGGGATGTTTTCTATCAGTTACAGTAATTTCACGAATACAAGCTGCACCAATTTGACTAAGATTTTTCTCCCAAACTGGAAATGTGGCTAATACTCAGGAGCGGCTAATATGTGAATAATTTTCTGACATTTACATCCTCAGAAGTGCCAGCCAGAGTGCCGAGCCGAGCTGCTGCAAAGTCGGCATTTCGCAATTGTTACAAATTGTTACTCTGTTGTGCTGTGGGTGGAGCTTGGCTCCCTGCAGGCAGCACGGGGGGTGGGGAGAGAGGAGGGAGAGCTCTCTCCTTCCCTCCTCTGCCACAGCCCGGGGAGAGATGGGGGGGCCCTGCGCCGCCATGGCCGCAGCTCGGGGAGGTGGTGGGGTGCTCCATCCCCGCCCGCCGCCGCCGCCGTGGGAGCGAGGGGGGCTCCGTCCCTGCCTGCCACCACAGGGCAGTGCTGGGCCGTGGTGACCGAGCCCAGTGGCAGCGGCGGCCGGCCCCAAGCAGCCCTGCCGAGCGGCAGCGCCGGGCTGGGCCACCCGGCCCCGTCAGCAGCCCCGAGCCGGCCGAGCCTGCACAGCCCGAGCCGAGCCAGTAAACCCCGCCCTGCCGCGGTTCTGTTACTATTTGGCAACTTTGTTGCACGCGGGTCCTCGCTGCGATCGACAGAGCGGCTTATACTCAGGTGCGGCTTATTTATGGACAAAAAACAAAATATTTGCCAACACCCAGAGATGCGGCTTATATTCAGTGCGGCTTGTATTCGTGAATTTACCGTACTAGGTTTCTCTTGGCTCTGTCCTTCTTATGTTCACTTGCAGAAAGCAGTACAGTAATTTCACAATTATAAGCCATTTTGACTAAAATTTTGGTCCGAACCCAAAGTGCGGCTTATAATCAGGTGCGGCTTATATATGGACAAAGAATGAAAAGTTGCTGTTTTAGTTTGGAGGACAGGTGTCTGCTGAGAAAGGGAGGAGCCTCTCTTTGAAATGGAGAATGTAAACCCCCTCCCTCCAAATTATTATAATTTTGAAATCAAGGGGCTTTCAGGCAAACATACGGGAATTAGGAATAACAGTTCTTTACTAGGGAAATTAAAATAGAAATACAGTACTACAAAGAAACAAACTGCAAACCCTGACAAAGTCAGAGTACAACCTGACACCCTGTCAGGCAGGGTGTTGGTAGCAGTCCCATTAAATGGTGGTTGCATCCTCCTGCAGTGACAGATGTGGTTCAGTTGAAGCAGTGCTCCTGTACAAGGTGCAGTTTCCCTCTAAAGGTCCAGTGGTGATGTGGAGAAATCTGGTTTTCCTCTGGAGTCCAGTGGAGAAAGGGGCTCCCTTAGTGTCCCAAAACCTCTGTTTTTATCGTGGTAAGAAATGTTGGGTTCTTCCCCCTGGCTGGAGCAACTTCCAATGGGATGAAGAAATTTTATCAGCCACACAGTGGGACTCAATGGGCCATTAGCAGAATGGGTTGTGAAAAGATAAAGAACAATGCCCTGCCTGGTTTCAATGGATGGCCCATTAGCAGAATATCTGCCGTGGAGATAAGGATCACTGCTCCCATCCTCAACAGATGGTGATAGAATAGATACCTTTTATCACAGCCTGTATTGTAACGTGCGGCTTATAATCAGGTGCGGCTTATAATCGTGAAATTACTATTAGCTTGAAACATATCTCAAGGAGAAAGATGTATTTCTCTAAGCATTCCAATAAGCCTCAAATATCGTTACTTCCAACAGTTTCTAAGGAGAAATAGGAAAAAAGCCAAGTCAGAGGATCTTTGGATGAGGAGTTATTAAAAAATATATGTAGTCTTTTGTATCTTAATTTGGTTTCTGTGAAGAGAACAGTATTTGCATGTCAGGGAGCAGAGTGTATGGCACAGCTCTTCACTATGTTACAGGAGTATCACAGGCACCATTGCTGCCTGTGTAGCTTTAGTGTATCCCAGCTGGTACACAGAGAAATTACATATTAAATTCTTTCCATTCTTCCAAATACCATACCACTTGTTAGGTAATAATAGCAGTAATACCTAAGTAGTAGTTATGAATATAGCAATAATAAACATTGAAAAGATAAAGATCTTCTCCTATGAAATTTAAAGGAGAAAGTAATTTCTCTGTACTGTAGCCCCGAGATTATTCCCAAGTGTTGCAATAACAATAACAATGTCAGGCTACAGTTTAACAAAGTGGATAGATACAGTAAATGTAAAATGAATGTAGGATATATGTGGAAATTTACAGCCATGTAAATAACATAAGTGTAAGGGATTGAAGTTGATGGCTGAACCAGTTAAAGGCTTCAGCTTGTAAAGGTTCCTCCACTGTCCTGGAGAGTTTCATAACTGATTTTCACATTAATAGAAAATTATAAGATTTTAAATCTCATTCCTGAATACTGTCCATAAACAGGCAGGCGTATTTTCCATGATGTCCAGGTGAAATTTTTCAAGCTTTAAAGTAATAATCAATCTCAAAAATCAGCCTCCAAGTTGAAGATTCCTTTTCTCTTTTTCTCCGCTTATTTCTAACTCTCAAGTTCAGCAGCATAAATGGTGCTCACATTGACTTCACCTGGTGAACTAACTGGGCTGGACCTCAAGCAAGAGTTTTGGTCACACCCAAAGTCCTTTCAGAAAGATGAGCTCTGGGCTGTAGGAGGTAGTGAAGCACTGTAACAATATTTTAACCACTTCAGTAAAGAGTCATCTCACCAAATATACACAAAAGAGGGATCTGAGAAGCAGGAAAGTGTCATTGATTACACATTTATCACCTGAGCAGAAGTGCACTTGAAAAACATTCAGATAAAAAGAACTACCTAAAAAAGAGCTATCCTATTGTAAAGGTATCAAGCTGGTACCTAAAGTGAAGAAAATGTGAATAATGGCATCTGAGGACTGGTTCTTTTGATTTTTACTCAGGAAAGTCACTCTAGTGGAGGAGAATTTTACCCAAAGCATGAGATCTATTGGGTGCCTTGGAATTTACTTACACAGGTCTTGGCAAACCAATTTTGCCTTGAACATGAAAATCGATGGCTTAAAGGAAAGGCCCTATTCCAAAAGGAAGAAAGCCTTGGAGCCCATATGAAGTCAGACGCAGGAGGGTCTCAGTGCATAGCAGGTGACCACAACATGGGAAGCTGCTGCAATGAAAAAAGAGGGAGCAGGCAGCCTTAATGCCTGAAATGAAATGAAATAATGCACTCCCATCTTTAAAGCTAGAAACAACCAGTTTGAACATTGTTAGCTTCCTGATTGGGAGACATTTCCAACACTGTGGAAATTTCCAGAATGGACATTTTGCCTGCTGAGCCTTTTTCTGCTGCGAGAAACCTGAAGTTTCAGCTAACAGGACATACAGGACCTGTTGCTATCTTAGGACAAGTTTATAATGTATCCCAAAGGAAGTTACTGGTATTATTTAGTATTTATGTATCATATTAGCTTTTTAAAGCATGGAACAAATTACAGTTGATTCCTTAATTAACTAATTCTCAGCAGATGGGGACAACAGATATTGAGAGTTTGAATAAATTGGCCATACAAGTAAATGGCAGTCAGGAACATGAATCAGTATCTTCTGGCAAACAGGGCACGAGTCTTTGCCAGTCTGTGACAATATGGGCTAATCTGATTTCCTGTGCTTGCTCGCTCCTGTTTGCCTCCTGCCAAGAGGCAGAGGCAGTGCTTTATGCTTGCTGGGGAGCCCCTCATCCTGGCATGTTGGATGGTCTGGCCACAGCTACTGGTCTCCCCCAGTCCTCTTTACCCAGTGAAGGACTTCATTGTTTATGTACAAAAAAGCCTTCACTGGTGACTTTTCAATACTTAAGTTCAAGCTTCTTTTTTCACACCGTTGTCAAAACCCTTAGAGACCTGATCCAAATTAATTGGGTTTACAAATTCATTTTAGTCCTCAACCCTTTTAGTAATTTTCTAAAAAGTTATCTTGTTTATCAGATTATTTACATGATTCAAATTCTTAATTTCTTGAGATCTCTGAATTTCAGCCAATATGTTTCAATATGGACAACTGTTCCCTACGACCAGCTTAAACAGTCTACAACCTATGGCTTGGCCTGCTTTATTAAAATCGGTCAAGTTTTCCCCTTTCAGGCTGGAATCTGTTTTGTATGTCTCTCTGGATGACATACAACCTTTAAAGACCATTAAAAAAACCTCTCTGATGCCCTCCCTTTTTCTGTAGAGAACACTCACTTCATTGCCATCTGGGGATGCCAACACCAACACATACCTTACTACTAGGAGAGATGTCATGTTGCAAGCTTAGGCTTGATTTCTGCCAAACCAGCAGCAGTTCTAATTGTACCTATTGAGACAATTGTTGATGTTAGAGAAGGACTTGATTTGGGGCTCCAAAGCATTGTTGTTGTCTGGATTAAAATCTAGATCTTTGGAACAGTTTTCCCAAGCTAAAATTGGACTACTTGATTCTTAAAGGATTTCTGTGTGAGGAGAAGCCCAATTTCTGTGAGTCCCAAATCTGAAACTTTCAGCAGATATTCAAAGCATTTATAATAAAACAACTTGGCTGTGTATAGTCATTTCAGGGAGCAACATACCATCTATCTGTCAGCTTCACATGAATTCATTTTACTCCTAGAAAACATATTATGAAATAAAAAACATTATTCTTGGCATAATTGCAGAAGAACTTCCCTCTTGTAAATATTCAGAAGCCTTCGGGGTGTGTTCCTGGGCAACTGGCTTTTGGTGTCCCTGCTTGAGCAGAGGGATAAGACCAGATGTCTTCCAGATGTCCCTTCTAATCTTAACAAGTATAAACATGTCACTAACTAATCTTTTCTCTTAACTTTCACTTATGCTGCAGTTCCATCACAATTTAGCAACTCTTCACCCCTTCCACGTTGTTCCCAATTCCCTCCTTTTTGTTAACCACTGCTGCATGGCTCAGCCTGGGGAGATCCAGTTCACAAAACCAGCATTTTTTTGTGCTTGTTTAAGTCCCTGAACTGGTGCACTGTGGATCAGATGAGTACCAACCCCAGCACAAAAGAGGTGAGGAGGCAGGCAGGGTAATTTATCAGGGAATCACAGTCTTAGGCATACTCTGAGGTCTGTTTTGGCCGCAATAGCCAGGAGCCATCTCATCGGCACTACACCTCTAAAACACCATCTTTAGCAGTACGTTCTCTTTCAGTAAACATTCTCAAACAGTAAACTCGGAGGTTTTCTGTTTGCCACTGGATATGCAGAGAGAGTCAACAATGTTCTTTGAGACCTTTCTGTTTCTCTACAGACACTGTATTTCTCTATCTCTGTATCTCTTTTATTATACTGTGGTTAAAGGTGTGAATTAATTGCTCAGCATCTGTGAGAATGAAATGGAGTAACTTGAAATCTGCTTGAGAGCTCCCCTCCTGTGATGTGCAAAGTTCTGTTTCTTCCACTCTTTTGTCTTAGGAATAGAAATTTAGGCCTATTTCACTGTAATTTCACTAATTTTGAGAATCACATGTAATTAAAATGTTGTTACTGTACAGAAGTTTCACCCTTCTGAGGTTAGTGGCATTTTACAAATATGCAGGCCATGATGATACTGCAGTTTTGGTGTGGCACACTGCCTCTGTGTCCCATTAGTACTCTTTGAAACATTATTGCTTTTTTGCACTTTCAGAGGCTTGGATGCATCCTTCCCTTGCAAACGGCCAAATTTGAACACCTCATTCTCCAAATTGCTAAATTAATGAGAATATATCCTTCATCTTTTGCAATATAGGAACCTGCTGCAGTGCTGGCTTCAAATTTTTCAAAAGCAAAGACATTCAAAAGACATGAGAACCACATTGGTATACAACTAATCAGAATCTGCCTTAGCCTGAATAAAGCAAAGTAGCTTTCGCATGTCTTATTTTAAAGGAATGGTAAAAAGAACCACAAAGACCACCTTCCTCCACCACACATCCAGTAATATTATTTCTTACCCTTTCTAAAGATTTGGAAAAAAATGGGGAATGATTCAGTATTACCTGTCATGCTTGTAATGTATAAATTGCTGTTGAAAGGGCAGCTTAGGGAGCAGATACTCAGGACATGCAAAGACACTGAGCAGTTACTAATATGCTTCTAAGTTTTCCCCTTCATATTATCCTGCACACCAGTCTCTAGCATTTAAATTGTATTTCATCTTTTTGTTCTGATCAGGTCTGATCCCAGTTTTTAAATGGAAAAATATATTAATATAGTCATAATCATATTGCTTCCCCTGGTTGCACTACCTTTGAAAGAACTGCATTTCATATACTATATGTAACCAAATTAAAAGGCTCAATTTTTTTTGTGTGTAATTTCTGGCTCACAGGGGCTGGGTATAATTATTTCTTCTAGGGTATTGCATTATACTGTAATTTGCACAATGGCCCAAAAGCCTTCCAGTGCGCCAGCAGAATCAAAAACTCCACCACTTTACAGTCAAGTGCAGTGCTGCTGCTCTGCTCGTTTCAGCATGGGTAGACAATTAGATAAATAGGGTGGAATTAACCCCCTCATCCCCAAATTAGGGGTTGTGCTAATATATAAAAAGGAACACTGAAGTTGGAACATAAACCTATTGATTTAATTTCATCAAAAGTCACCAATGTAATATTAAATAACATATGAATGTATTTTTTTGAAGTGTGCAACTTGAAATGTTGAAGAGGTTCTGCAAGAGATTTTCATACTGGGATTCATGAAATTGTTTCCTCTGCAGCCTTCAAAAGCAGAAAATATCCCTTCTGTTCTTCTGTACGTGTAAAATTACGTACCATTGAGTCACAGCTGTCTCAGTGGACAGAAAACATTTTTATTGTGACAAAAAGTACCTTCATATGAAGCATTTCAGTAATGTCACCATTTCAGCTGTCAGCTGACATTCAGCTTGACATTTACAAGGTGACTTCAATGACATTTCTGTAATTTGACTAACTAATGAACCTGAATAATCAAGTGATGATAGCTGAGATAAAACCCCAGCATCTGAAGCACATGTTCAGCTTACATTTATGTCACAAATTGCTATAAAGTTTTGATGATTCTAAATATTTTAGTGGTCTCTTTAAATCTTGGTTGAATAATGAATATCCCAAAAGCAAAAAATGTAAAGGAAAATTAACCTCAAATAATTGTCAGATTTGCACATTTGGGCTCACCATTCACTTCTTACAGAATCAAATATCTTATTCTTCACATCACAGATATTTTTTAATAACTTATAAGAAACAGCAATAATTTTCCACAGATTGTGTTCTCTTGAGATTAGATTATTGCAGTGAATTGCCACTTTCAAGACATTGGTTGAAATGGAAACAGTAGCTGTACCAAAGAGAAATACCAAAAAAGTAAGTTCAACTTTTTTCTTTACTTGTCTAAGCAATTATTTAAGGTCTCATTTAATGAATTTTTGAAGCAATTTCAGAGTTTCCATTATATCCAGAAAATTATGCCAATTTTCCTGCATTATTACTTTTTTTTTGGATATAGAAAATAAGTGCTCAGGGAAGCACATAATACTTTGTTTTTCATATACTGAAAGGCATAATTTCATATATATTTTCTGTTCGTGTTCTGAGTTCATCTAGTACTTACTTTGCAAGTACTATTTTAAGAATATCTGGATTTGAAAATTAAGGCATGTCAACGTAATGAGTTGCTGTCACTCATTCTTTCTCTTGGCATAGAATGGCTAACATCAACACTGCAAGACATTACATCTATTCTCTTAAATATGTTTATTCAGATATATCTGTTTTCTTATTTCCTTTGGAAGTGTTGGAAGCTAAATATAGTCCTTATTATTACAATTTTCTAAAGAAATGCAGTTGCTTTTAATAAGTCAAAGAAACCTGCTATCTTTTCATCACTTCCCTCAAGTTCCTCTCCTCTCCTCTCCTCTCGTAGGTACTTGAAATGTTGTTTACCCATTTGCTATAGACAAAACCAACATTGTACCACCATAACAGGAACACATATTACACCACTTCCTTCTCTTAACACTTAAGTATTGGATATATACAACAGCTTGACTTTCCCTGCCATCCCCTTTGATCCCTGCTCTTTCTGCCCTAATCACTCAAAGCTCAGGAATTATGCGAGTCTTGTTCCCTAGGGACGTCAAGCTCTTGCCCCAAGGTCATCCTTCAGCTTGAAATGTGGGAGGCACACTTGAGTCTTAGATCTGGTCATAGCAGTTTTTGTATCTTGGCCACTTCAGCTGATATTTCGTGCATGAGAGGCTGCATCTCACTCTGCATTCCTACAAAGTATCATTTGCTGAGCCTGGGGCTAATATGGACTCAACCTTGAAAGTAAGGAGGAGCAGATCCAGCAACCCTCATCTCCGTCAGGAGACACTTCATGTACTGCCAGTGCAGACCAGAAAGTTTTGATCACAGATTTTCCAATCTATTCTCCCAGCATTTTGAAGAGCTTTCTTTGGGCACCACAATATAAAGCTATTAGAGAGTGTCCAAAGGAGAGCCATGGTGAAGGGTCTGTAGGGGAAACCTTACGAGGAGTGGCTGAGGTCACTTGGTCTGTTCAGCCTGACGAAGAGGAGACTGAGGGGAGAGCTCATTATGGTCTACAACATCCTTACAAGGAGAAGAGGAGGGGCAGGCACTGAGCTCTTCACTCTCATGACCAGTGAAAGGACCCAAGGGAGTGGCCTGAAGCAGAGTCAGGGGAGGTTTAGGTTGGATATTCAAAAAGGGTTCTTCATCCAGAGAGTGGCTGAGCACTGGAACAGCTCCCCGGGGAAGTGGTCACAGTACCAAGACTGACAGAGTTCAGAAAGTCTTTGGACAATGCTCTCAGGCACATGGTGTGATTCTTGGAGTGCCCTGTGCAGGGCCAAGAGTTGGACTCAATTATCCTGGTAGGTCTCTTCGAACTCAGGATATTCTATGATTCTGTGATTCTATGTTCTCACCCCTCACATCCCTGCAATATCTTAATCTTTTTGTAAAGCCTTATAATTTCAACAGGGTCTACTTCCATGGGTATAGCCCTTATTGCTCTTTATTGCAACATGCATATTGAAGCCAGGCAGCTAACAGAGCTCTGTACTTGCTTTTAGCCTTCTTCCTATACGCACAATTGCATGTAGAAAAACAATCATCTAAGGACACAATGGATTTTTGTCTACTTCTATGGAAACCTGTACAGTTAGCTAGTAAACAGAAAGCTTTAAGCTATATTAATATCTCTGACAGTCTTCAGGATGTATGGTTATTAAAATGGAAAATCAAAATATACTAAATTAGTATCAGAAATACTATTTGAAGTCCATGGTCTGATAATATTTTATTTGGATAAAAAAATATAAATAAAACCAAAAGACTAAGCCAAATTCACTGAATAGCTCAGTGTGTCTCAACCTCAAACTTACAATCACTGGTGTTCTACTGAGATAGCATATGGCCCATACCTTTACTCTTGTTTGATATTAGCAGTTAGCTAATATAATACTCCGTATGAAAAGATTTTGCATACATTAATACAAATATGCTGAGTAAAGAGAAAGACAAATGGTGATGCAAGTAAGTTAGCAGAATTTGGTAAAAATATGAAGCAGAGCATTTTTTCCTTAGATTTAGACAGTGATATCTTACCACATTAATGAATAAATTCCTTACATTTTTTATCATTTTCTGCCCCAGCAGCTAAATTTGTTTTACAACTATTAATTGAATTGTCTAACTTCACTACGCACTGGGTGATAGAAAGGATTATTAACTCCACTTTACAGATAAGGAAACTGAGACAGGGATAGGAAACGATTAACTGGAGATCACACAGGGAATCAGAGACAGATAAATCCCAGATCTCTACATCCAATGCATTAAGCACTGAACATTGCTACTTCTCCACACAAACAGCCATCAGAAATGAGACACATCTCAAAGAGAAACAATTAACACAACATTTCATCAAAGATAAAAGCTTCTGAAATTCATCCTATGCTGGTGATCCCAAACATTGTTCTCTTCTGTCTCGGTCACATTGTTTTAAGTGCAGATTATCCCTCTTTCCTTGCCTCCTGCACTATTAGGCCAGGACGTGCAGCACATGCACTCCCATCTCTCCTGCTGCCCCCCTGCAAATATCTGCCCTACCTACATACTGCACACTGCTGTGTATGCACATAAACACCATTTCTATTGTACAAAAGCTGTTTCCAAGTGCAAAAGCTGATCATTCCTTAGCTTCCAGTATATGAAGCACGTCTGCCTCTCCAAAAAGACAGTCTCCATACAGACGTAGGACATTTTTTCTATTAAGAAGTTAATGGCAAGTTTAAAAGCAAGTTGTGCCAGGTTTAATTCTCTGAGAGGATGAGGAGTGAGGGGTAACAAACAAACAAGCAAACAAATAACAATATACCTTATATGACAGAGATTTGCTTGGCCTGACCTCACTCACACTCTGGTATCCAGGAGAGCTCTGGCATATTCAGCTTGTACAGCACTTAACAGTTTCTGGTGTCACTACTCTGAATAAGGTACTTGATTAAACTAATTAAGGTGGTGTTTATTAGCTGACAGCCATTAATAAGCAAGCTGGTTAAACACTTGCTACAATGTATCAATCAATAGATTAGAATTTTCTTCGTTTTACTGTAAGCCTACATGTCTTTGTTATAATTACCTTAGTACTTAGATGTAATCCTGAAATTCCACAAATCAACAGATATGTTGCCATTAATTTATACAGGAAAAACACCAGCATCGCTATAAAAAACTATTTATAAAGCACTGTGTGTAAGCAAATCGTGTCTTTATGATTATGGTTTTAAAGAACTTTAGTTTCCGGCTTTAGCCCTTCTATGCATACTCTTGTCCCAAAATTAATACTTGTACAAAAACTCTTTGCTCCATTTCTCACCGAGTGAATGCGGTCTAATGACTTTTGTTTAATGGGTCAGGTCTATGCCACTAAACAAGAAAATAGAATTGTTACATAGCAAACATTAGGGCAGGTGTGTAGGTTCATGTCAAACAAAACAAAATACTTGCAACAGATAGAATTAACTATTTTAAAAACCTTGTTTGAGCTACAGCATTTTTGAAAACCATTCTTAAGTTTAGTCGTGCAAGTTTGTAGAATAAAGAGTTTCTGAACAGCAGCAAGGATTAAAACTCATTGTATTTTTAAAACCGTTCTTAATGACTGCTAATGTAGTGTGGAAATAGCCTTCCAAAATGTTCAAAGTTAAATAAAAGTATGTTTGTCTGTATTGGTTTGAGTGGAACCACTGGGAATATGATCTGATGAACGACTTTCTCAGTACTTGAAGACTAAGCTTGAAAAAACTATCTGGAAATAAAGAAAATGCAATCAGATAAAATTAGAATGACTCTCTAATCATTACTACAACAGTTGTGTTTGCCTATCACTTTCCATATATAAATAGTTTTCAACTGGACTGTCCCAATGTCTCATACAAGGCCCAGAACATGAACACATTCTAATTTACCTATGATATTACTTAGCTAAAAAGTATGCTGCATTAAACTTTAATATATAGTCTAGATACATTAAAAAGTCTTTATTTTGCTTGTGAAGTAAATATTACACTTATTGACTTATAATTATTCTTGGGTCCAGTTATAATTTGTTGGAACAAACTATAATGTGTAAAGAATGACAGATGAATACTTTAAAAAAATCCAAAGTGAGTGTGGTTTATAATAAGACTTTTTCAGGCTATCTAAGAAAAAGAATTTGTAATTAAAGACTTTTGTCTTCTTCATAACAGCTGTAATAGTCAGTAAACTCAAAGCCACCTGTTTAGCTGTAGGCCATTACACACCCGTGACCTTCTCCCACCATCAGCTGTAGAAATTTCATATTGAATATTTACCTAATGGCAACTGTGTTGTCAAAAGAAAACACAAAAAATGATAAAAAACAAAAAAGCAACCAAGCCACCAAAAAGAAAAAAAAAGCTCTAAAAAAAAAAAAGCCCAAAATTCTGGAATGAAGCACTGCTCTGTTTCCAGGAGGGCACTGCCCCTGTTCTTTCAGGCTAGAAGGGCTCAGAAACCAAGGAAGTTCTTCCACCAGTGTTATTCCACAGAGGGAAAAATTCATGGTGTACAATTTCATTAAATGCCTAGGGCTGTGTCAAGGCACTGGATTGTCACGTCTGCATGCAGATTAGTTTTCAAACCCATCTCCAGAAATCCTTCTCATCCTTGCCTCCCAAGTCCCAGTGCAGAGGCTTGGTCTGCTCCAGTTCCATTTTAGGTGCCAAGAAGAACTGAATGTTCTGCCACAAAATCCAGGCTGCAACTGCATGTCTGTTAGTGCTGTGTTTTGAGGCAATGCAATTACTGCACTCTGGTGCAGTCCTCAGAACAGTGTTTACACTAACTGGGTTTCCTTTCAGAGATGTCAAACCTGATAGCGGTGCTCCATATGGCCACCAGTTTCACTTCAGTCCTGTTGGGGACATGTGAGACTGTAACTGTTCTGCCTGCTCCAGACACTGGAGTGTGTCAGTTCCATCACAAGGGTGTGTTTGAATCAGATCTCCTGGCTGCCCCGCTCTTTGATTTGCACTGCAGAGCAGTTTCATAAAGCCTAAACTGGATTCCTTGTGGGTGAAACTGAACTAGAAAATGTACCTCAGTTTCACCTAGGGCACAGCAGATGTTAATGGACATTCCGTGTATAAGATCAGAGGAGATCCTGTTTGAAATACTCCCTCTGAAACACGAGTGTGGTGCTCAGCACCAGCTACTTCCCCCTGCAGGCCTGCTCTCCTTGCAGCACACAATCTGCTAACTTAGCCTCACAGAGTTTCAGGTCACATGGGTGGTCATGATGATTGTGAGGTTTGGCAGTCCAAACTGCTGCACAGTAAAACCCCTGGACTGCACATAATGTAGATGTATGGGCCTGAACTGTTCAACTCCATAACTCTTCCTTTTATTGCACCAAATTACTCACTAATGTGGACATAGTAGAGAGCTCTTTGCCATTAGACAGTAGCCTCTGTCATGCCAACCAGAGGACTGGCATTTTAGACCTGTGAAAAAGTATATGCAGTTTTATCTGTTTTTGCACCTGAACACCTATGCTTATCTCTCTGTTGCTTTAACTGTATGGCACTACAGACAGTGAGGTTGCAAGCAGGGAGAGCTGGGAGACCTGCCATCACAGAGACCCTGAAATGGGTTGAGGACATTGGTTTTCATATCTCTGCTTATTTAAGACTAAAATTCCATCATGCAGCTTTTACAGATGGTTTATTTAAATCCTGCAAATGCAGTTTTATTTTATTAATGTACTGTATATCAGATTAAATTTTGCATTTTTTCTAGCTCTGTATATCACCTAGAATTAAAAGTGGAGTCACTGAAATATAAATAAATACATAAATGAACTCAAATCCACCATAATTCTGATGGTCTAATTCTGATTTTATGCTAGCATTAATGAGAACTAAAACTACTAAAAAAAATTTCAGTTACATACTTCCAGAGCTGGTACTAGGGCACCTCACAGAATCAGAAGATTGCCATCTAGCAGCACAGCAACTTTTGGAAATACCAAACTAAGAAGGAAATCATAATGGAGCCTAAAATTAATCTGATGCAAAGCCCAAGAGAGATTCTCCTTGATATTTGTCAAAAGGGAACATGAAAGATTCAACCAAGTATTATTGGTCAGGATTTAAAAAGTGGAAATGAAGGTTTCCACATACCTCTGACTTCTGCCTTGTGATTTTAGTCTGCAATAGAATCAACATACAAAAGAAAATAAATTATGACAGAACTACAGACAAAGACCAAGGCTGCTTTAGATTAAGTTACATCAGGGATCTGCACCATCTGTTTTGTATTGAAAAAGAATAATATTTTAAGACACGTTTATTTCAATATACTAAGCATCTTAAGAGCTCACATAGTCCTTTAAAATATATATTGAAATTAAAGTCGAGGTCCAGCAGTGGAAACTAAGGGTCCTCAACATCTTTCAAGAGACATTCAACAATTTCACAATAGCACTGTAAATGGAAAACAAGCCTAATATACATGACTCTTGCCTGAATCCTGTAAAAATAAACACCATTAGTTATATTGTGCTAGTCACATACTTTACATTCATATCCTATAAGTAACAAAAAATAATCTCCATTCATAATATTTACAGATAAAGTTTTATACCATTTTATGGAGAACTTTATAAAACAAAATATTTGGGTTTTTTTAGTCATGGATGGACCTACTGAATTTTCATACACTAGACTTGAGATAAACTGGATTTAAAATACATATGGCACTTTTTCCCCCACTGGATATGAAATTCAGTGTTTTTGTTGGTTTGTATAACTTTTCTCTTATTATTCAGATTTCACAATGTCCTTGCATTGTATGCCTTGGTGAATTCCCTAAATTCAGGTTTTGTTAGCAAAAAAAATAAATTGATGAACCACCACATATCCTTGAGCACTACAGTTACAGTTTCCTTTGTACAATTTAGGGAACTCACCCATGCTAGGACAACTCTCAGATGTCTTTTTAAATGAGTTATCCAACATCATGATAGATACAAAAGGACCCTAATGGGATCTGGGGGTTTTTAATGGCTTTCAGGAACTAGAGTTACAAGGACCACTTCTCTTCAGCTTCCCTGTTTCCAGGCTCTGGCTGTCAGTGCAGCAGCAGTGCTGATGCCACAGTACTGCATGAGCAGCAGCACAGCCACAGAACAGAGTGGGCCCCTCTGTTTGACACTCATGTCCAGTTTTGGCAACCACAGTACAAGAATAACACAGGCATACTGGACCAAGTCCTGCAGACTGACACCATGATGTTTAAGGGACCAAAAACACAACACACCAGAAGGAGCTAAGGTATCTGAGTTAGTTCAGTCTGGAGGAGAGATGACTAAGTGGGAATCCAGTTTCTGCTTTCAACTGCCTAAATAGGTCCACAGGAAAGACAAAACCAGACTCCTCTCAGAGCTGCACAAGGAAAAGATGACAGTCAGATTGCAATAAAGGGAAATCTGAGTGGGTACAGAAAAAAATTCCTCTGTGAGTGTACTAAAGGACAGGAACACGTTGCCCAGAAAAAGCAGGAATTCATCTTGAAGATACTTAGAGTTCAGCAGGACTACCCACTGCGCCTTGAAAGCCGATTCTGCTTTGAGCAAGGGGCTGTATGTGTTGACCTCCAATAGTCCTTTCCAACTGAACTCTAAGCCTGTGTGCATGGTTTGCTACTCTTACCACAGTAATACTTCTCATATCTAGCTTCTATATCTGCATCTATACACTAAATCTGTCATCTAGATCCTCATAATCCTCCATCCTGATTAATTCAAAACTGCTGCTTTCAGGCCATCTGTTATACATATTCCTTCCTGCCCCCCCACCCTCCATTGAGTATAGACAAGATACAGTGCTTATGATATTCCCTGACCACAATTCTGACATTACTGCATTTTTGTGTCTCATCACAGCATTGCTTATTTCCCCCCACAGCAGAGCAGATTTGCTTGCCCATTTGTCAGATTCTGCCACTGAGTTCTGCCTGTGCTGGCAGATCTGCATGGCAAATCACGGGCCATGACCAGGCCACTGAACTGGTGCATGAATACCTTGCAGCATTCCACATTCTTCTGCACAGAGTTCAAGTACTGTGATTTTTTTGAAGAAGCTGCCAGATGATGTGTAACTGGAAGGGTTGCAGTATTTGTCAGTATCTTTCTTTAAAATTATGCCATACAGATTAGAAAATATGCAGAATATTCTATGTGGAAATTAAATTCAATTAAATAATTGCATGGATCTAGATAAATAATCCCAACAGTTTTTCAAAGTATACAAGTTCCCACAGATATGGGACCTGTTTGGCAAGAGTCTAGATAACAAAAATAAAAACACTGCAAAGGCTCTTAACTAATCTAAGTTCATTTTCAGACCAGCATTCTTTAGGCATTTTGATAGCTGTGTTTTTGGAGAACACTGTAGGATGTTGTGCTCTATATAAATACATAATTCTACAAGATAAAGTCCATCACAAAGGTCTGATTCACATACTTGTACACAGGCACTTGTTGATCTCTGAGATGTCCTAGCTTCTTGCAAACCCACCATGGCCTTTCTCTGGGCACTGTAGAGAGAGAACAAATCATACACTACATTTGGCAACTACCTAAGGGTTCCTGAGATCCTCTGGGAAGTCCAAAAAATATGGAGTACCTTCAAATACAGGCAACTAAATTGGAGGCCCTAGTCCCCAGTTTGCATGTAACTTGTAAAATAATAGAATAACAAAGGAAACAATTCTACAAAATACACTGAAATTATTAAAAGAAGATTGTAAGAACTCCAATGGAAAAAAAGGAAAAACCAAACCCATCAGGTATTCAGTTTCAAATTTTGGGTGTATCAGTACTTGGCACGCTGGAAAATGCTTTCAATGCTGGTGAGTCTGGTCCCTGCCATCATTGACACAACCTAAAATCCTCTCCAGACGCACAAGTTTTGTCCTTGAGCCCATATCACTGCTCTGCCAACCAACAGCCAAACCTGGTAATCAGTTATAACCCCTAGATATATGTGATACAAATATGGGTTCTATTTTCCAGGAAAGATCTGTATTTTGATTGTTTCTCACACTCTTTCCATTCTTTTGGAGTGTGTTTAAATCACAATTTTAAAGAATTGTCAAGCTGGTTATCAAGCTGCAAGTTATGGAATACTTGTCTCCAGTTATCTGGCTACAATGTTCTTAGAGAAAGTGGAAGTACTTACTAGACAACAGCCCTGTATTTTTCATGTCTTTAAGATAAAACTGACAAACAATGATATCTCCTTTTGTACTGCCTCTGTCCATTTTGGACAGACAATCAGCTGCCTAAAAACTGCTGTTTGGTTTATATTATTCCATATGAAAAGAGAAGAAACAAATTCAGGACTGATCAACACAAAAAACCAAAATCCCATTTTCAAAGTGGTCTAACAAATAATAGCTTCAGTAAGGGAAGATTAGTAATGCAACTAATAAATTAGGATTTTACTCTCTGCCTAACGGGAAGTTAGAAACGGTTGTGGCTGGACCTCAAACTAGACAGTCAACAGAGCTCAAACCCATGACTGGAACTGAGATGTGGATTTTATTCTCTTCAGAAATGAAGGGAGTACTGCTAACTTCCCATATTTTTTGTCATCTTTTTGCTTGAAACTCTTGACTGGAAAGTTCAAAGTAATGTATAGGAGGAGGACTACAAACTTAGCATTTCAAAAAAAATGAAGGTCCTTGTCCACCAGACAACTACAAGATCCTAGACCATAAATAACTGCATAATTCTGTAAACATAACAATGGGAAAAATCTTTAATAATACTGTCTACTTTGGTCAAAATATTTGCATAATAAATTCACCAAACTACCCCTAAATGCATCTATATGATCATTATTCAGCACAATATATTAATTACAGATTGAACTTGACAGCTATGGCCAGTTTCATAAAAGCATTCTGACATGAAGTGTATCCTCTCATTTTACATATAGTAAAGGATTCTTTTCTGTATTTAGGAGACTTGTTATAACAGTCTCTGTCTTTTCTGGGATATTATTACCATATTCTCTCCTTCCTTAGCAGAGAAATTGAAAATATCTGGTGGTGTTCATTTTCTTGCTGTACGTTGCTTCTGGCATAATAAGCACAATGTGGTTGCTGCCTTCTATCTCTTTTATCTAAAAGATGTGAGTGAATGTACAAGATTCTAGTCTGTGGTAATCACATCCATTACATAACTGAATTTAGACTTCAGACCTGCCAAGTATTTCACACTGCTTGCAGGGCTCCCACAGTTGGTTCCTGCCTGGCCTCTTGCAGCTGGGGATCCAACACACGCATGCATTCAGCACTCACACAGATCCTTTGATTTGGTACATGAGATCATGGAGCAGGAATGAAGCTGTCGCAAGCCCATGCCATCCTAAAGGAGCCTTCTGCTCACAGAAGTCCTGCCAGGGGATGTGCTGTCTGGGTGCAGCCCATTCCCAGCTGCATGTTAGCCCATCACTCAGTGCTCCCTCTGTGCCCTGGCCTCACACAGCATTCTCACAGGTACTGAAATAAACAGGACTGAAAGCACCGATAACTGATACCATGCAATGCACAGAACATGCAGTTTATTATGAAACAGACAGTGCAATAAATCCCTCTGTATTATATTTAGTAATGGTATCATTTGTGTCATTCAGGAAAGTGATCTGGATAGTTTTGTAAAACCCCACGGCTTTGAATAAATCACTTCCAGAGTGAAGTATTTGACTGATGAGACACTAACTGTCCTACAGCGAGAAAATTATTCAGGCTGGGAAGATGACAGGTTCAGAGCCCGAAAAACAATAAGCCATAGAGAGGCTGGAAAGAACAACATGTACGAAAGACCAAAGGGCAATTGTCACTATCCCTGAGTAATGACCATAACAACAGGTGCTAAAACATACAATACAACTATATAGTAGTAGCCAATTTCTAAACTGGCAGAAAGCTCAATAGCCAAGTGAAACCCTTTTATAAGCAAGAGAGTCTCATTAGCACAATGAAAGGGACAAATAAAAATGACTAGGTTTTGTTTGCAATACCCATTACAGTCGCCTGCAATGTGAAAGAGCTTCCTGTTTTCTACTTATATTTGATCTCCCTATGCCATAGCTAATATAATGGTTGCCAAGTGGAAAATAAGTAGTAGAATCTGTTGTTAAAATTGTCTATGGCTTTGAAATTATTATATTTTCCCCCATCTTTCTTTCCAATGAGATCTCTGTCTTACCAAATACAATAGATAGCTATTCCAATTTTCCTTCTTGAAGATGTTTATCCTTTCTTATCTAGCCTGCCTGTCATATCTTATTATAATTTACAGAAATCTGAAATACACTGTTCTGATAAACCTGTCAGAATAATAACAGAAACACATATAGTTAATAATTGTGATAGGGTTTCCATATTATTTTGGGAAAGATAGAACTGAATATTATGAATAATGCTAAATGTAATTTATATGAATATATAAATCCTTACCAGTAGTTTCAATTTTCTAATAAACTTGAAATTTTATCAGATACTAGTTGCTAATAAGCATGATTCATTATGACTTACTATGCACAGGTTTATTGTTAATGACAGTGAAGTAAGACAACAGACATGGGCACCGAGTATTCCTGAAAATTTTTAAAAAGTTGCAGCTATCTATAAGTCTGCCTAATATAAAATACTTGTTCTAAAGAATGTCAGGATGTCTGTGTTAGTCTTCAGTAACTGTGTTACTCTCAGCCTACTTTTTTTAATATAGCAGGCAGCCAGGCTGAGGTAGCTAGAGATAAGGATTGGCATCAAGCTGTCATTTGGGGAAATATTGCATCAAGATTCTTCAGGCCCAGTCAGGGAGACTTGAAGGGAGATTTATCTTCTCCTGTAAATTGCTAATGACTTCAACATTGAATTAATGAGTTCTGAGAACAGAAAATAGAAACCCTAGAGAATGACTTTTTTTGTTTGAAAGACACATTAGCGGTAATCCTAAGCATATGACCCTGTCCCTTGCACAAATATGGGAAAATCCAACAGAACAAGCAAAACCATTCTTTGATTTATTTCTCTGACTGTTCATGCTCCAGCTTTGTCATCAAGCAATCCATTCCAGCCTCCTCTGTGCACCTTGCATCTCTTCTCACTTTGCTGTTTTTCACTGCAGCTCCTCTTGCTGCTACTGCTTCCTAAGTCACACATAAATAGATTTAGTCATGAACATTTAATGGCAAAGGCCTTTGAAAATGATAGACCTAATTTTTTTTGTCTAGTTGATAGCTTGCAGCACCAAACAAAACAGAATCATTAAATGGTTCAATGGACTGACATCAAAAGGAGACACCTGTAAGCAAAATCCTCTATTATCCTTTCACTGTCAAAAGTAATTGTTGCTAATTGAACAAGTTTGTTTAATTGTAATATAGCTCAAGAGACCATATCCTGAGCTGCTGGAAATAGATCTGGTTCTGCTGAAGTCAGCTCTGCTAATCTATAGCAACTGAGGAACTGTCACAAGGAAACAGTTAACCCATTGTGTAACTGCATGGGCTGCATGACCAGCTATTGCAACCAAAAATGTCTCAAAAGTTGAGCTGAACAAGAATAAAATTATCACATTAATCTTTGCCTAATTTGATGTGAGAAGCTATTAAATACACACTTTGGTATCAGTAGACTAAAAAATGTCCAATAGAATTTTATGAAGGCCGAATTTAAAATATGCCAGCAAGTCTGCAAGCCATAATTTTGTAAATGCTTTTAAAATCTGATTTCCCTTTGCAAGCAAGCCAGCATCTCTCCTACCTGCTCAGTTTAACACACTACCACAGTAAACCAGCAAGCAATTAAAAGCAGTGCTAGTGTACAGATTTAAAAGTTTAGAAAGCAAATAATCATAAATCCAGCATATCTTCAAATCAGTCATCTTTATAAAAAGAGCTCAAAAAAAATAAAGAAATTTAAAAAAGGGAATGGTTTTGAGTACCCTGGTTTGAGTGTGCTCAGCTTCATGTGTCTTGTGTCAGGAACTAAAACCCATGAACTTTCTGGCTTGCATCCTTCCCCTTCTCACTCCTGCTTTAATTCTGCAAGACAGTTCCTGAATCTGTGTGGTGAAAGGAACAAGATCTTGGGGTACCACAAAGACAGACCTTGTTCCATCTGAGTACAGTCATTTGTGTATCTCACTAATCATAAGGAAGGCAACAAAACACAATTATATCTCAAAGCCTTTTTCAGTGCCATTACTTGCTGCATTGGAAATCATATTCTAAAGTCTGAATTCCCAACCTCTTTGAAAAGTATCTGCTCTGCTCTATAAATGAGCCATGTAAGGCTGACTTTGAATTATTGCTGTTCTGGACAGCCCTGATTTTGCAAAACCACACAGCATTTAGTCCTAGCCCAATTTAAATATAGAAAAACGTGCATTAGTACATATCTACTCAGAAATTAGGAAAGGGCAAGTACAAAATCAGGAGCCCAAGATCCAATGACACCTAACTGAACACAGGAAAAGCAGAAGACAAAGGAGGGCTGTGCAGCAGGAAATGTTAGTCAGCATCTTATTTGATATCCTAAACTATATGCAGCTCTGAAACAATTCTGTCCAGAAATCTTACCAAAACTCCTGAATGCACCCTGACAAACACCTAAAATGACTAGGCTGATGACCAATTTCTTAACATCCAGAAAAATGGAGCATTTTGGTAGGCTGACAATATGCCAAGGTAATTTTCAACACAAATAATGCCAAACCAAGAACCGGATAGTAATCAACATGGGAAATGTGTGAAATTCAAAATAATTTCAAGTGAAAACAAGACTCTCATTTATTTCTATGCAGTTCAAGATCACTGACTAAGGCATGGCTTATCTCACTTTTTGTGCTCCTCTTCTACTTTGTCTAGCAATTTTAGGAGCAAAAATATGAAAAGAGCTTGGCTGATAGATGCACATCCCTATCTAGATGTAACTGAAAATGTGAATGGCACTACTCTAAAGTAAGGCCTGGCACTGCAACCAGGCTTCAGAGACAGCAGAACAAATATGTGTACTGAATGTTACCAAAGTTTTCCTAACTGACTGTGATGGTAAAGGGAAGAAAGCAACTTGAAGACATTTAGATATCCCCAAATACATGTATCTGATTTTTTTTCAATAGTAACAGACTATTGACATACTCTCACAACATCAGAAAGGACAATAGAGAGACCTATCCTAGATAAAAGTAAAGAATGCAATAAATTATAATTAAAAGTAATATATAGAGTAACAACTTAAAATATTTTATAGTATTGGGTTCATTTCTGAACCCATTTTCTAGACATAAAGGGAATTTCCAGTTAAAACAACACTGTGGGACTTTCATCCAAACTAGTATCTTTCTCAGGAAAATTTATTTTTATGACTCATGTGCATAACCTCAAGCTTTAAAATGCTTGTTTCTTTTCTGTTTTCTGAATTTAAAAAAAAAAACCCTATACAGGGGATTTTTTTTTTTTTGCTCAGCAGTAGCAATATTTTGCCTTAAGATTTTAAAGGTTGCACAATAAGAAAAGGAAAATGCAACTGTAATTGTGTACTCTGCACAGTTTTTTGAGTTGAGAGAGTTATGTAAATTACAGAGTAGATTAATGAAGAGGAAGTGAAGAAAAGTGAAAAAATTGCTCAATTCCTCCTACGAATCTGAAAGAAACATAGGGAGAAAAAGAAAAGGACCAAACTCTTAAATTCTGAGAATTCTATATAATTAAAAGAGCAAAGATTTTGATAAAGAATAATTTTAATTTTGAATGCTACAGTACTGAATCAACTCAAAAATATTCATTAAACTATATTCTATATTTTGTGACTCCAGCCTTCAAATGCAAGATAGAAACAGAGTTGTCATTCCTTGCTGAAACACAGCATTGGCAAGGCTTCAGAGGATTGGTGCTGCTACAAGAATGGAAACAGTGCAGCACAATTTGTCCTGAGGACACCACAGAATATTTCATCTTTGAAGAATGAAGCTGTTCATTGAAATTTGGGCAAGAAAAGTCTTGGGTTTTTTAAACACAATCTGTGTATTTCTTCATTGGCACAGGAGACTGCGGTCTCTGAGAATACCCAATATCAAAAAATCTGTCCAGGACAACACTTAACAGCACCCCTGAGAACTGATTCAGTTTAGCCTTGAAAACTATCTACATCTTGGGAAAACAATGTTTGAAATATATTTTCTAAGAGATGTGAAAATATTTAGGCAGAATGATCTGATCTGTGTTAGATATATGGTTAAAAATTTCTTCAACTTCTTCTCTTCCTTCAGTCATTCCTTGCAATCATCCTTCAAGATCTTTGATAATATCTACAGTTTTCAAATACCACTTCAGATAAAAGCCATACTTGTATATGTTCACTTATATTAGCTGACAGTGGTCACTCCTAACCTACTTTTTTTAAAAAACAAAAAATATGATCATCATGGTGACATAAAACACAATCTCATTTTCTTTGTATACATATGGCCTAAGAAACAAGTGTGCCACATATTGATTTCCCAGGTACCACCTAAACATCCCCTTCCCGATTTTGAAATGTTTATGTGCTGCAGCAATAGTTTTTGAGGACCTTAATGAATTTTGTCTCAAAACACTGTGTATGATGAGAACTTCAGAAGTCCCCATTTTTATAGGCAGAAATTCACCTACAGAAATACTAAGTATTTGGTAATTTTTGTGAAATAACTAAATTGGTTTCATTTTAGGCAGTTTATTCAGGGTTACACACAAAGTTCTGTGGTCTCAACTCCTGGCTTAAAGCTTTCACTGCTGAACCACCTGTCCCCTTCTGAGAGCCTCAAGCTATTTAGTACACACATACACATGCACTGATGTGACATATCATGACCAGCACTAGGTACAAGCTGTGGCTGCAGGTCATCAGTTTCTAAATGGTAGTGCTATGCTATTTGCTAAAAGTGATAATTAATTAATTTAATTTAATTGTTTTATAGGAAAGAATACAACTACATTGGGGGAACATTTTTCAATACTCCCATACCATGCACATATTCAGGCAGGGTGCCTATGAAAAATGAAGGCTTACAAATCTCACTTGCAAATTAAAAGAAGGAAAGGCTTGTTCTCCATTTTGATTTCCTTTTTTTCCCCCCAGAGAAAGAGGTCCATTTACATTGATATTGAGTAATTTAATGTGTGAAGTAATACAGAAAACTGAAATGCCAGGATGATGTGTTGTAAATTCATCACTCCTTAAGCCAGCTGCTTCTTGTCAGAAAAGGAAAGTTCCTTTTAAGTGTCTTTAGAGACTGATATAAAACATGTTATATGACAAGACTGTTTGTACTGTATGTCATCAGGTATTTCTTACAGCATAAATTATGAATGATTTTTTTTAAATGGAAAAAAAGAGTTATTTCATACAAGCAATCCAGCAAATAGTAATTCTACTTCTGATGTTTCAGGAAATGAGAAATTACTCCCCCAGTGGCACTTCCAGTAAAAGCAGAAAGATAATTTCTCACACTTCAACATGCAAATTTCTAACACTTAAATTTAACAAGTACTTTGGTTTGGCAGTAGCTTATTCATTTAAATCCCTTTTGAAATGAAATAGTTTAAATGTTTTAAAATTTGTTCCCCAATATTTTTTCTAATATGTTTCTAATTCATACTTGATTATTTTTCCAGAAGTTTTAAATTAATCAAACTGATTGGCCCTGTCCCTTCATAGGACAGCACACAAACTCTGCAGTGACTTTATAAAAAATTTAGTCACAAAATTTCATTAAAATGTGTAGTTAATGAAGTTCTGGTAGTTATAAGTCCCTTTTCACTTTATTAGGTATTGTCTAGGAAATTATTTTATTTCATAATCTCCTATCTTTAATACAATATGTATTAATATAATTAATATAATACAATACAGTATGTATTTTGGTTTGTATATTTTTTAGCATTATAATAAATTATTTTTCAATAAAACATTGAGTTCAAGAAATGTTTGGACAATGCTCTTAGGCCTATGCTGTCATTCTTGGGGCTGTCTTTTGTGAGGCCAAGAGCTGGACTTAGTGATACTTGTGAATCCCTTCCAACTCAGAATATTCTGTTATTCTGTGGATTCTGTAATTTCTGACTCTTTGTCTGTTGTGAGTTTCCATGACATTTTGTAACTGTTCTCCCCATTTGTTCTCTCCCTTTGCTTCCTTATTAGTAAGTTGTTATTTAATGACACGTTCGGAATATTTTCACTAAAATAATTTTAAAATCATTTTCAAAATATATTTGCATAATTTTGCCAAAACACAGGTAAAACCACTGCAATTATATGTCTGTCACACAGTGTTTGATTGCCACTTCTCATGGCAAACACAAATGAAAGTAAAAACACCAAGTCGTCATTCTGTCTCTGCAGGCTCGACTTTCTCCTGGTCATCTGCTGCTGGCCATCTTCCTTTCTGTTTCACAAAACAGATCCACACTCTTCACAACATTTTTGAAAAGTCCTTGCTAGGAGTCTGAGACTATCTCTGCATTCCCTACTGCAGAAGACACTTTAGTCTTCAAGGAAAACTGAGCCCATTGTTCCATGTGAGTGTATTGAAATACAGGGTGAACGTGCGCCTGATTACCATGTCCCTCTTCTTTCACATGGACTCTGCATCACTGTACATCTTTTATGGGATCATTCATATGAAATAAGGAAAACAGCTAACTAACTAGCAGTTGGCCAAAATTATGTTTGAAATAGGAGTAAGAGCTACCATGATCTATGAGAAGAAAAATACAAGCTTTCCCAGTAGTGGATATTGTGGTTAGGATAAGGAGATCCCAAGCAGCAACTAAGTACCATGGGCTGCTTGATCACTGTATCTCCACCCACAGCAGGACGCAGGACAGAATTAGAAAAAGAGAAGTGAGAAAACAACAAATGACTCAAGATAAAAACTACCTAATACTTGAAGAAAAAGTTTTTAAAAACCCCAAAGATCTTCAAAGATTTAGCACCTTCCACCAGCAGGTAAGTGTCTAGCCAGGCCCCAAGCAGCAGCTCAGCAAGAGTGTTTTTAACACTATTTTGGTCACAAACCTACAACATGCCAATATACAAGCTGCTATGAAGAAAACTATCTGCAGCCCAGCCACACCCAGGACAGAGTTAAACCCAAATTTTTGTCTTCACTATTTACATTAATAGCACCTACCTGTCATTGTGGTGTCTGACTGTTTAGCGAAAAGTCCATGAAGAAGTTAGGGAAGCTGGTGACTTGCCTCTACCAAAAGTTTTTTGCTTCCTGTCCTGCCAGGGTGAGACTCTACTAAGCACTGTAAACCTGAGACATCCATTGGTTAGTCTTTATAGAAAGTCAGTCAGTCAGCCACAAAGTTTGTGAAAACAACGTGTGATTTCTTCTGTCTCCAGAGGTACCAGTCTGTATAAATTGTTCTTGACTTGTCATCACAGGTTTCCAAGGAAGATGACTACAAATGTCCATACATTTTCTATAAGAAGTTATGATGTTAAAAGTGGAAGGAGATGCCTTGACATGTGTCTTGCCTACAGCTGACAATGACCCATGGGCTCTTCTGTTATGATGAATACATTGGTCATAGTGTGAGGCCAGCACATGTTTCTGTCATGATCTCAACAGAACGATATGGCTTATAAAAATAGAACTAAGTTTATACTTGCAGTGTAACATTGTAGGAAATCTGGGAAGAAAGCAATGATATTTGTGCTTAAAAGGAATCACAGGAGATAGTAGCAACTGTAATTTCTTTACCAATTACTACCTGATGTTGAAGCCCCAAAATTATTATATTTGCCTATTTTCTGTTACTCCTGCAGCTACTGATAGCATTTCAAGTAGAAAGTGTTACTTGATTTCAGAATTCAGTTTAGGATTCCTTCCAAAACAGCCCTGGCTGGCAAAAGAGAACACTGGAATGAATTGTCATTCTGAGACTAGCGCAGTTCTCCACAGGGCACAGGTTCCTCCTTCACCAGCCGAGGGCTGAGGAGAGAGGAGCTCGCCCCTCGGGCCCTGATGTGCCTCTGTGCTGATGCTCTGCCCACGGGGCTCTGACCGAGGTTTGCTCTGCTCTGCTCCTTGTGGAGAGGTTTTACCCATTTCTGCTGAAAACTGCTGGCTTCCACTTTTTTTTTTAATTTTTTTTTTTTACATAGACGGTGAAACGAGATCGAGAAAAATCACAAAAGGAAAGTGTGAACATAGCAACTTGCAATTTTTAGACTGTATACGTTTGTTAATTTTCAGAAATTGTGTCTTTGGGTGATTAAGCAGCCTTTTCTTTTAGTCTGCAGAAATAACTGATCCCTTTTTCCATCACTACCCAGGGCCCATCAGCATTAACATCTTGAAGTTTCCCCGAAAACAGCGTCACCAGCACTTCGGAGTCGGGATAAACTGCGGAGCAATGGATTAAACGCGCGTTTCACCGCAAAACGCTTCCCTGAACTCCTCTGGGAATGCACATGAGACGCTCGAAGCCGTTGCCGGGGGACAGCCGGGACCGGGGCGGGCAGGGGGCGCGGGGCCGGCTCGGGCCGGGGCCGGTCGGGCCCGGCCTCCCTCAGGCGCGGCCCCGCCGTCTCCCGGCAACGGCGGAGCGGCGGTGCGGGCGGCGCTGCGCGATCGCCCCCGGGCGGCGCGGGCGCTGCGGGGCTGGGGGCGGCTGGGCCCGGGGCACAGCGCGGTCTGTGAGCACCGATCACCGCCTGCAGCGCGGTCTGTGAGCACCCATCACCGCCTGCAGCGCGGTCTGTGAGCACCGATCGCCGCCTGCAGCCCCCGGGTCGCGGCGGTGCCCGGGCGGCATCGGCGTTACCGGGTGGGCACTGCGTTAGAGGCCGGCTCCCCGCCTCCCGGGGTTCTGGCTCCTCCGTTCTTGTCAGTGAACTGAAGGCCAAGTGTCTGTAGACCTTCGGAGTAAGTTAAAGTTCTAAAAGACTTTTTTTTTTTTTCGGTGTTTTTTTTTTTGTTTTTTTTTTTTGTTTGGTTTTTTTTTTTTTTTTGGGTTTTTTTTTTGGTGGTGGCATCCTTCCACATACCAGAAAACTTACAGTAAGGATGGAGCAAGACTACGGTGGCATGTAGTGACAGGACAAGGGGGAATGGGTTTGAATTGAAAGAGGGTAGGTTTAGATTAGATATTGGGAAAAAATTCTTTACTGTGGGAGCGGTGAGGCACTGGCACACATGCCCAGGGAAGCTGTGGATGCCCATCCCTGGGTGCTCAAGGCCGGTTCGGATGGGGCTCTGAGCAGCCTGGTGTAGTTGACAGTGTACCCTGCCTATGACAGGCGGGTTGGAGCTAGATGATCTTCAGGATCACCTTCCAGCCATCATTCTAAGATTCTATAATTTTTACAGGCATACATTGAACTTTCCTCCAACCACAGTCAAAAAGGCCACTAAAAACTTAGTGTCTGCATGATAAGGGTATCTACCCCTTTAAGAAAAGCAGTGACAATTGCTAGATTTATATTAAAAGAGTGGTGTTTAATAACAGCTGAAGTGTATCAGTATGAACATAAAAAAAATTTATACCCAGGGAGAGAATATGCTGCACTGAAGGGCTCCTCACACTATTTCATACTAGGAACTGGGAGTTTAGGAATTGGTGTCAGCAATGGGTGGATGCATTCAGCAGATAAAGGTACCAATAATTTTAAATGTTAACTGGGAAGTAAGAAACTGCAGTAAGAAAAGACCTGCCATAAGGAAATGTAGATAGCAGAGGAAAAAAAATTATTTTAAAATCTAGATAGATAATATGGAAAAAGGAAAAAAAAACAGTTCAGGTGAGACATGGAATTTTTATGTGACAGTAACATGAAAGGTATGAAATCTAAAATTCTGTGGATTGAAGATGAGAATTAAAAAAACCCCAACTGGATACAGAAATTTTCTCTGAAAGAATAGTAACGGGTTATTAGGCTATTGGGGGAAAAATCTCCCCTCTTTTATTAATATTTCAAAGGTTTGGGGACTTTTGTAGACAGGAATTTCAAAGCAAAATATCAATCAGCTGGTAGAGAAGCATTGTCTGTAGTACAGAACTCTTAAAATCTTTTTGATTATCTGCAATTATCATCTATATGAGATAGTCTCATACTTATGCAAGGTAAAGACATTCTGCTTGTTTATTGACAGTGCACAAGATCACTTTCACATTTAGTGATGGAAGCAACATTTCCCTTTTTCAGCTTCCTTTCATTTTTGTGATTTTTGTTGCCATTTTCTGATCAGCTAATATTCCTCTAACACAACGAATGCCAACATGGGTTTATATATCCACTCCTGTCCTTACATTTGCAAATCTGCTACCTGCATATTTGTCTTAAACTGCAACTATATATATATATATAATATATATATATATTTTTTTTTACTGTTAACATAATAGAGTTTGGTAAATGAGCAGTTAAAATTAAACAATAGGGCTACCCTTGCAGACATAACCATCAAAATCATGAGCGTGATAGTAACACATCTGAGACATTTCCCGTGTCGACAAAGAAGTATGAGTCCAATTTTGTACAAGACAGGAGAGGCTTCATCTGGGATGTTCAGCAGAGGTCATCCATGTTTTCAAAAGGACTTAAAAAACGCTTATGAGGATGATCTTTCATAAGCAAAAATTCAGAAAAGGAAACAGCCAATACATTTCTTTGAAGAGGAAATTATTAATAGAAGCAATTTCCATATCCCTATATTCTTACCAGGTCTTGGAAAAGTAAGGGCTAAACTTAGAGTTTATCTCATTTCCTGGGGTTCTACTTATGTTGTGGTGTTCTTTACTCATAATTCATGTGTGTCTGTGTGTGTGTTTTGTGGTTGCTGTCTCTTTTTTTGGAAGTTGAGTCCCCTTTACAACCTGCAAAAACTCTTTTGTTGCCTTTGCTATCTCGTGTCACAGCCATATTTCAGAACCTATTTATACTGTTTAAAATAACTTCATTTTCTGAAAAATACTTCATACTCTTCAATTATACTTTAGTTAGCCAGATGGGGACATATGGCCAAGTCTCTTCTTGCTCTTTTGCTTGTACATGCATAAACTACTTGTTTACAATGGTAAACTTTGTTACCAAGAAAGTAAAAAACATAGGATTTCCGTATGTGCAGTGTGAGAAATCCTTCGATTAGGGTTGCAGTTTTGCATCCTTACAGTAGACAGAGACTATTATACATGTAATATAAATATATATGAAAAATATATTATTATAGATATTATAATACATATTTTATGTACATTATGCATTGAAATAGAGATGGGAATAAACGTTCTTTTTGTCTTCCATTTAGGACTTTTATTTGTTAAAAACCTGAGTAATCTATAAAATTTTACTGTAAGATATAATCATTATAATGCTTTACAATTTTTATTAAAACATTGTCCAATGAATAACATGTTGCTGGGACATGATTTTTCTTTTTAAAGCAATCTGAACACTTCAGTCAACAGCATATTTCTTCAGGAAGTTTGCAAGACCCCTTTCTTGAACATCTTTTTTATGTAGATGAGTCCTTAAACATTCTGGTTTAGATACGTATTTCTGTAGTTATTTAAATTAAAAGAGGCCTTGTGGAAAGATCTTGACTAATTAGAGGACTGGGCAATTACCAGACATGTGAATTTAACAGGGTCAATCTCAGGGTTGGGACAGCCCTGGATGTATGCACAGAAAGGGACCTGGAGGTCCTGGTCCACGGCAAGTTGAACATGAGCCAGCAGTGCCCTGGCAGCCAGGAGGGCCAACCCTGTCCTGGGGGGCATCAGGCACAGCATCACCAGCTGGGCAAGGGAGGGGATTGTGCTGCTCTGCTCTGGGGCAGCCTCACCTCGAGTGCTGGGGGCTGTTCTGGGCACCACAGTATAAGAAAAATATTAAATTGTTAGACAACGTTAAAGGAGGGCCATGAGAATGGTGAAAGTCTGGAGAGGAAGCTGTGTGAGGAGCAGCTGAGATCACTCTTGTTCAGCCTGAAGGAGACCAAGAGGAACACCCCCCACCCTCATAGGGAGAAGTGGAGGGTCGGGCACTGATCTCTTCTCTGTGGTGACCAGTGACAGGACCTGAGGGAATGGGCTCAAGGTGTGTCAAGGGAGATTTAGATTGGGTATTAGGAAAAGTGTCTTCACCCAGAGTGTGGTTGGGCAGTGGAACAGCTCCCAAGAGAAATGGTCATAGCACCAAGCCTGACAGAGTTCAAGAAGTGTTTGGACTCTCAGACGCATGGGGTGACTTTTGGGGGTGGTGCTGTGCAGGGCCAGGAATTGGACTCAATCCTGGTGAGGCTCTTCAAACTCAGCAGATTGTATGAGTCTGTGTGGGAAATAAGGAGTCATTTTTTGGAGGACAGTAGAATGCTTTAGACTATCAAAAGGAAAACTGAGTGGGGATATGTTTGTTACTTTCAGATAGAGGAAGGGCATGATCAGAGGTCTGGAGCACTTGTCCTATGCAGACAGGCTGAGAGAGTTGGTGGTTTTCAGCCTGGAGAAGAGAAGGTTCTGGGGAGACCTTAGAGCATTTCCAGTACCTAAAACCGGCCCACAGGAGATCTGGAGAGGGACTTTTTATAAGAGCATGTAGGGATAGCGCATGAGGGAATGGCTTTAAACTGTAAGAGCGTAGGTTTAAGTTAGATAGTCACTCATAGGGTGCTGAGACATTGGAACTAGTTGCCCACAGAAGTTGTGGATCCATCACTGGAAGTGTTCAAGACCTGGTTCGATGGGGGTTTGAGCAATTTTGTCTAATGGAAGATTATCCTTGACCATGGCAGTGGGGGTTGGAATGAGATGATCTTTAAGGGCCCTTCCAACCAAACCATTCTAGGATTCTAAATGTATTCTGATTCTATGTATGTAAATGTATGTGGAATCTATATAATATACTATAGAATATGTATAGAATATAATAAATATGTATTGTATAGTATAAATATTTACTATAAATAATGTTTTCATACATGCCAGCAAAGAAATTACAGTAATTTCACGGTTATAAGCTGCACCATTTTGACTAAAATGTTGCTCCCACTCCAGAAATGCAGCTTACACTCAGGAGCAGCTAATATGTGAATAATTTTCTGACATTTCCAACACCGGAAGTGCAGCCAAGGTGCCGAGCCAAGCACCTGCTAGTAAAACCCGGGATTGCGCGATTGTTACAAATTGGTTACTCTGTTGTGCAGCGCGTGGAGGCAGGCTTAGTGCCGGCAACGCGGGGGAAGGGAGGTGGGGGACTCTGTGCTGCCATCACCGCGGCTCGAGGGGGAGGCGGGGTCTCCGTGCTGCCATCCCCGCAGCCCAGGGGGGAAGCGGGGGGCTCCCGCCCCTGCCTACCGCCACTGCCACGGGAGCCGGGGGGCTCCTTCCCCTCCTGCCACCGCTGCCGTGGGTGCCAGTGGGCTCCATCTCCGCCTACTGCCACGGCGGCTGGCGGGCTCCGTCCCCACCTGCCACTGCGGGGCAGTGCCAGGCGAGCAAGCCTGGTGGCAATGGCGACCGGCCCTGAGCGGCCCTGCCAAGTGATCCCGCCAAACTGGGCCACCTGGACCCATTGACAGCCCTGAGCAGGCCGAACCCGCACAGCCCCAACCGAGCCAGTAAACCCCGCCATGCTGCGATTCTGTTTCTATTTGGCAACTTTGTTGCATGCAGGTCCTCGCTGCGAACTACAGAGTAGCTTATAATCAGGTGCGGCTTGTGTATGGACAAAGAACGAAATGTTGCCGACACCCAGAGATGCAGCTTATAGTCAGTGCAGCTTGTAATCGTGAAATTACTGTAATTGAAGTAACAACTTTTTTTTAACAGATTTTTAATGAGAGAAATGGGAAAAAATAACTAAGGTTTTTAAGATATAGTGTGATAGGTGGGATTAACATGGTGCAGTGGCTATAGTGGGGAGGGGGACAAGTCCACTCAGTCAGAATGTCCCTTTCCCCCAGTGTGCCCATGAAAATGACAGCAGGAAGGATTCATTTTAATTCATGTAGATTTTCACAGCTGGCTAAAATCTTAGGAGTGTCTTTAATTTTTTACTAGTACTTCTTCCTAAGTCAGACCATCTTTGCTTTCTGAACGGGAAGTGTCCTGCTATTATAGCTCAGATAATGGTAGTGCGACTACTGTCTCTCATTTGGTTTAGATTAAGTCAATTTTTCTTTAGTCTGTTTCTCATGGAATGAGGGATTTCACTATGCATCTCAGACGTTTAGAATCACACATGAAAACCTCCTCAATTCAGCTTGTCACAACTTGGATTCTCCAAGGATAGATTCTAGGTCTGATGTTATTTAATATGTTCATTATAATTTGGAAAATAGCAATAATGTAGAGAAATAAAAATATTCTGGTGAGGTTAAAATAATTTTGTTACAACTGAAGAAGACTTGTAGAAACTTCTGAGAGCTCTTCTGCAGTTTGGTGAACTGGTAACACCATGACAAATAAAATTCATTGTTGATGAAAGCAATGTAATTTATACTGTCAGGAATACTTGGAACAATATTCAACAGTAAATCTAAATTAATTGTGATCGACTGAGAAAATGAACTGTTTACCATATGTGGATAACTTAGTAAAAATCTTCACTGAGGAAACTGGGTCAAAATAAATACCCTGGAAGTTTCAATGTCACTCGAATAAGTCAGTAGTGTTCTAGAATTGATTACAGTATTTCTCATTAGGTACGTCATATCTGAGAAAGGTTTAACAGTCACTGAGGGACTCTGAGACAGGAAACATACATGTCTGGAAAAGCTATACAGAAAAAAATAATTAAGACAGCTTAGAAAGGAGGTAAATCAGAATGTGCAATGACTTATAAAGGAAGGTAAAAAAGATCAAGTCAAGGCATCTGTTAACTAAAGTTGTAATATAAGAACCAAGGGTTATTGTGTTGAATTAAATAACACATTTAAACTATTTACATATTTTTAAATGTAAGGAAGAGTTCCTTATACAATACACTTGACAATTGGACCTGTGCTGTAGCATGTCTGACTAAGAATGAAGAGTAAAAGGATTAGGCATTTATATCGACAGTAAAAATAGCTACTATTGTTAGGAAGAACGTAAAAACTTTAGGAGATCTAAACCTTGGTACTTTAGGGAAATAGAAACCCTGTAACAGATGGAAGAAATCTGACTTTTGGGATTAGTTTCGTGCATTTATCAGAAACATTTGTCTGTTGTCATTCTGGAGGCTGGATATTAATCAGCCATGTGGAAGACTGTTGTTATTCACAGAATCACAGAATCACAGAGTGGGTCAGGTTGGAAGGGGCCACAGTGGTCATCTGGTCCAACCTCCCTGCTCAAGCAGGGCCATCCCAGAACACATTGCACAGGATTGCATCCAGATGGTTCTTGAATATCTCCAGTGAGGGAGACTCCACAGCCTCTCTGGACAATCTGTCTCAGTGCTTGATCACCTGCAGAGTAAAGAAGCTTTTCCTCCTATTCAGGTGGAACTACCTTTTTTTTTTTTTGACAAATATACACATGCACACAGATAAAACAGTGGGCAAATTCAAAGGCCTTGACTTAATTGGTCTCTCATATAATGTATTATTTTCATATGGCATATATATCTGTATCTGCAGGAACTGAATATTAAATTGGACCTGCTATCTCTTTTTAACTCTCTTATTACCAAGTTTTTTAATAGTGTGGTAATGCTTGCAGTGTCATGACAACACAGGAAAAGGGGAGTCTGTTGATCCATATTTAAGGAGTTGGGCAGAAAAAAAGGTGAAAGAAGAATTTGGGAGAAAGAGAGGAGTTTAAAGACTATTCCACATTGTTCTCTTAATTAAAACGAAGCTATCTGAGAATGATGAGGATATTTAAGCTGGTATACAGAGGACATATTGGTTTATGGACTCAAGAAAGGAGTGAGATTGTCTGCTGATGATATGATTATCTTTTGATTCCATTGGAAGGCAGCAGTACTAAACTGTCCATACAAAAATCAATTTAAATAATCAATGATAATGACTGATTTATAGGTAATTTTCACTGTTATCACAAGAAAAAAATAGTTTTTCTGAGACAAAAATAAACAGCTAGACTTCAATTAAACCTGCTCAACTAAATTGATATTATGTAATTTTCATCTGTAAGGCAAAACAAATCCCATTTGTGCATCAGTTTCAGTAAGAACCTGAAAATTGCAGTTAGATTGCAGTAATACAGATTGAGACTGTATTAAAGCACTGTTAATTTGAAAAGTGGATCATGTAATAAACAACTGGTTAGAAACTATTTCTAAATCCTCTGTTTGCACTGCTTTTCCAGAGGGGTAGTTGCTCTCAGCAAAGACCTTTGGTTCCTTGTCTAAGAGAAGAGTTCCAGTGCTGGCTGTGCCTTTGACTTACTCCTATTCTTTGACTCACCTCTCACAGTATGTGCAGGGTCCTGGGTTGTTGCATCTGTTATTTAAGGTTTTAGAAAACAGAGGATGCAAATGGAACAGGAAGTGTTTTCTAAATGCATTGTCTGATTTAAACCCAGGAAATACTATGTACTTTAAGTGTATGCAACAGGACACTGATAATGCAAAGGAAACATTTGTAAGACTTAAGTATTTTAAACAGAAAAACAATCAGAAAACTTTCCTCATATTCCAAAGTATGATTTATGGATTATTTCTTTGTTAAAGCTCACTTGCTGGCCATCATCTCATATAGAAAAAAAAAAGTGGAGTGACTAGAAATAAGTGACTATCTTAGATTTGCAATCTAAAAAACTATTCAGACTGAGAACAGCAACTATTCACATTAAAGCATAACAGTAAAAATAAATAAGTGCAGGGATCAGGGCCATCATTATCTTATGATCTAGTACTTGAAGTCTGCTCCTCTGAGCAGGCATCTGCAGCAACTCTTTCAAAAACTAAATAAATTTTCCATATTTTATTTGACATGGCAGAGATGCCAGCTCCTGATAAAATAGTTAAGAAGTTAGAGGTTTCCACTTTGAACCAAAAAATTTGCATTTGTGACCTTCTGCAAAATCATTTTCCACTCACAGGCAGAATGTTCTGGTCATAGAGATATTACTGGAGATGTGCCTGTCCCTGCAGCCATTGCAGACAAGGTGGCTGTGTTTTTTTGTATGCCTTGTTCTGCTAGTGTTCAGCCTGCTATGGTACTGTCTGCCAGATCTAGCCTAGCATGTGGATTCATGTGGAGAAATGGGGTAATAAAATTAGCTCACAAATTTAGATATCAATGTAAATACATGAGCTAACAACCCAAGACTCTGGTGTTGGTCCAAGGAAAAACTAGTTATTCTTAAGGTGCTATTCCATTTTAGATACCTCCTTTAGGATGAATCTGCCTTAAGAGCTATTGAATATGTTGGCTAGATCTCCATCAATTATCAAGCAGAGTGATTAACTTTAGTGCTGATACTTAGTTTAGTTTAATGGATACCACTCATAGATTCTGGATATAGGTTTAACTTAGGATGCTCACACTGGAGTGGTTCTGGTCCTGTGGGAAAGCTGGAGGTCCTAATGAAGTTCAGAGTGAAACAGGGAAGTGCCTACTGAGCTGAGGCACTAAGAATAGCCAGAGCTGAGGGACAGCTTTGGGGATTGTGGTTTTGGAATGAGGATTTAGTTAGACGTAATGACTGTCCTGCTGCTTGAGAGACAACACCTAATTGCACCACTGCACTAAAACTGGGCTGGAGAAAAGTAAAGCAGGCTAGTTTGTCTACCACTGAGGCAATAAATTCCAGGTGAAGGACAGGAAGTAGGATAGAACAATAACTTCATGGATTGCTTGGCTATGTATCGGCTGCATCTGTTAGGCCAAAGTACTTTATTACCTCTACCTCTACATGATTTAAAACAATCAACCCTTTAATCTCAAAAAACATATGTAGAAAAGGCATGCTCCTATGATTCTAGAAATGTGCAGGACATGAAGTAGAGGATATTACTCAAATGAGAATGTTATTTTGTCTTTAAAATATAGATGCATAGGATTGTTTAGTATGGAAAAGACCTTTAAGATCAACAAGTCCAACTGTTAACTTAGCACTGCTCAACCCACTACTAAGCCATGTCCCTAAGCACCAAATATCTTCGATACCTCTAGGGCTGGTGGCTCAAGCACTTCCCTGGGCAGCCTGTTTCAATGCTTGACAACCCTTTTGGTGAAGAAATATTTCCTAATATTCAATCTAAACCACCCCTGGCACACTTTAGACCATTTCCTCTTGCTGTATTGCTTGCTACATGGAAAAAGAGACCAACCCTTGCCTCGGTACACCCTCCTTTCAGGCAGTTGCAGAGAGCAGTAAGGTCCCCCTGAGTCTCCTCAAGGCAAAGTGTTAATCCATTCAAGCCATGAACAGCCAGTTTGTCCAGAAATTAATTAAATTACATGTAATTGCTAGTGAATAATTTTCATTTTTAAAACAAGTTTTTCAGGTAAGGCCAGCATTTTATAGATATAAAAATTTAAGCCCTACTACAATTATTTCCCAAATTCTAAATATTTAGATTGGTAAACAGAATGAGAAATAAGCATACTGTAAACCTAATGAGAAAAAGACAGCATGCAGTTATCTTGGAGAGAAAGGGATTTGAATAAAGAAGCTCTTTTATGGGTCAGTAGCCTTTCAATACCTGTACACATTGATTGTCTGTGATAATTACAGTTCAATGCAGAAGACACACTTTTAATTATAAGTAAGCCAAAGAATTCTGGGTCCATCATTCCCTCAAGTCAGAGAATGACCACTGAATACAGAGAGCTTTATGGAAACAAAGCTGACACCAACATTTGATGGCAGAATGTATTGAAATCTAGATCAGTAACTGCAGCAAAGAAATAGACTGAAGGGCATAACCCACGGTAAAGTAATTTACCTGTTCTCTCTGCTTGTTGCTACAGATCGCACTGCTTTTTTAATGACATTTTTTAAGGAACCAAATATTTCTGAACACTTAGAAATATGCAAAAGTTTCTTAAAAATATACTCTGAAGTTGGATGTATTTATACAGAGTGAAGAAATATTTTCCATTAAAAGCCGTAGTTTTTCTTGGTCTTGAAATATATGTAATTTGAATCTGAGAACATTAATTATATAACATTATAAATAATTTTACATTAATTAACTTTTAAAATTAGTTGGTTTAAACTTAATTAAACTCACTCAGAATTAAAATTGCCTTTTATGACTGCAGCTTAATTTATATCTGAAATGAATTGAGCTGAACTGAATGATTCTTAATAAGTGCCCATATCTCCATATCAGGATTTAGCAGTTTAAATAACCCTGATTTCCTAAATGTCAGTCTAAATCTGATTGTTGCATGTGTGCATGATTCTTATTCTCTACAGTGACTGCATAAATCAGAAGCTAGTGTGTCCATCACACTTGTTGAATATTCTGTCAGTAATCTGTCTTCATGCTTTTTCTTATATAAGGCAATTTGTCTCTGGCCAAAGCTGTGCTTTCTGGAACACTGAATTTTTGTCTGTGTGGTTCATATGTGTATGTGTGTACAGATGCACAAGGGTAAAGCAGATTGGAGCTGAAAAATCTTTGGCTGTGTGGATCTTTCTCTCAAAACTGTAATTTGTGACATGCCTATGAAGTTTTAAATTTCAGATCTGTTCTTAGAATGTGCTTATCAACTGCTTTCATTAGTGCTGTGTTACAGTTTGTTTGTGGAGATTGGTAGAGGAGCAGGGCCTGGAAAATTCAAGAAGAGCTCCAAATTTTTGTTGAACACAACAAACAATAGCTTTGACTTTTGTAACCAGTCAGGCTGCAGCTCATGTTGCATTAGAAAAGAATCTCTTATACCACAGGTAGGCTCTCAGTAAACTGTGGCTGAGGGTGAATGTGTGGTCTCCCTTTGAGAGCTAACCGAGGAATTAACAAGGGGTACGATTGGTGCCTGTTTCACTTTTACACAGTGTTAAAACAAACTTAAGTTTGGCATAACTTGGGTTATGTTCTATGCATAGCTAGTGCTAGTGGCTCGTGTTGCCCTTTACTTTTGCCTGTACCTTAACTAGAAGGTTCTGCTGTACTTTTGTAAGTCATATGAAATTAGGTCCACATGAACTATTACATCCATATGCTTCAGAAAGGGCTATTAAATGCAGCTGAGAAGGTCTTCTTGGTTATGTGTACATGTGCTAATAGAAAAAGAAAAAGAGAAAAAGAAAAAAGACAAACTGGACTTTTTGTAAATAAATGTAACTTTTTAAAAATCAATGAAATTTATATTGTGCAGAACTGTTTCTTAATACCTTCAGACATGATTTTTTTCTCCTGTGAAATATGAACAGAGAATTCAAATTGTATTTGAACCATGTTTTCAAGGTAGAACTTCTTTGTACATTCTGCAGTTGTATGGTGTGTTTACCAACATAGAATGTATATATAAACATGGGGAAATACTCTAAAAGAACTTTCAAGTTCATGTATGATTTATAGATGCAGATAAAACTAATTTACAGAAAGGGATGTTCTATGTATTTGTACCACATTACAACCTGAGCCTGTGATGTCTCAGACCTTTTTAGCTATGTATGTTGTTGACAGATGTATTTTGCCAAATGTGTACAAATGTTAGAAAGAGGGACTGGTTTCTGTATAGAAATTACCGTGTCAAAGAAATTTTCAGACTCATTAGGTGGGTCAGATGAATAAGAAAGTCTGTCTTACAAGCTTCCCTAAGTCACTGGAAAACTGGTTCCTAAAGCACAGGAGGGAGTTTGTTTGCCTGCTTTTATTTTTGTTTTTGTTTGTTTTCAGAATGGGTAAAAAAGTAAAGACGGGATCACAGGATCCACCCAAGGATGTGGTAAGTTTATAAACTGCTATGTGCTATAAAATAAACATTACGCAATTACAGGCCCAGCTCTACCGTCCTTACATAGTTCCTTATTCTGCTAGTTTACCCACATTATTCTAAAAATGGCTTTTAAAGATGACTCTGTTTCTGCTTTTCTTGGACAGCATACAAACCAGAGTGACTGGGCATGTGTAGTTCTTTGTAGAGATTGTTGTCTTTGGCAGGCATTGCAAACAGTTATGTATGAAACAATCCAGGCTTCTTTTTATTTGAAGAACAGTGTTAGCTTTCTCTTCATAAAAATAAAAGGAGAAAGGAGAAGAGCGACCTGAAATCTGCCTGATTTTTCAACTGTGAAGACATTCTTTAAGGAAAGAGTTAAAAGCCTAGATGGATCTGCAGTTTTTTACTGAATTCAAAATTTTACAAATATTTTGAATAATACTATATACTCTGTCTCTTTTGCAGTCTTAACAGGCAGTTAAAGTTTTCTGTTGTCATTGGAAGTACAGTGAAAAGTACAAGAGCTGAGGCCAAATATAGAATAATGGTGATAGTGAGACTTTTTTTTCAAAAGGTGGAGGCTAAAAGTCTGACACTAGCACACTTTTCAAGAGTTTCTATAAATTCACAAGGTACAAAGAGGCCCCCAAAAAGATAATTGTTCAAAATATAACTATTTTTTAAATTTTGATTGTTTTCTTCAGAAAGAAGTAGAGGAAATACAGAAACACTAAAATAAGTACAGTATAAATTCTGTGTCAAATAACAACCAGATTAATGAAAATGAGGACCTCAACAAGTCCCATAGAAGGAGTCCCACTCCCTCAATGAATCCCATTAAATGCAAAGTTCAGTACACTGTTTTAAAAAAAACCAATGAATTTGTGTGTAAAGAGTTGCAGTACTGCAAGTGCTTTTTCAGAGGTCACAGAAAAGTTAGCAAAAACTGCATTGCAATTTCAATATTACATAAGCATAAATGCTTTTGACTAAGACACTAGTATCCAATAGCCATGATGTCACTGAGACATTGCAGTTGGCATCAGGTTTCCCACCTGTTGTGTGGAAAGGTGAATATTACAAATGTAATTCATAATCTTCAATCAATAATAAATCCTTATGAAAGGAAATTACATAAAACCTCAATATAACTTCTGTCTGTATAAAATAACCTAGAAAACCAGGAATCACAAAGAAGGTGTATATGGATAAGTCTAATTAAAACAGGCCTGAAGAATTAAAAGCATCTTTGCAGCCTAAGAAAAGTCTGAAAGGCATGAGAACACATTTAAGTCATACAGATGAGCTGAAGTAATAAATGTTGACTTCTTCAGTAAATAGCTAGAAAATCAGTAGATGCAGCACCATAATTTCTATATCCTAAAGAAACAAGTAGATTTTCTAGAGAAAATGGTTGTACAGCATAGTAGGTACTACAATAACCTATGAATACACAGAAAAAGTCAGTAAAACTATCCAAAGGAACAAATTGGAAAGAGTGAATTCCAGATGGCATCTACAGCTTTTGGATTAGCTTTTACTATTATTGTACTTCAGGCTAACATATCTATTCTCACAGTTGTAGCAGGAGAAATGTTGCATATCAAGACAGTATTAAATATGAAAATAGATCATTGTAAGTATTAATGAAGAAAATCTTACCATAGTGTGAATTTTGTTAATAATGATTATGTAAAATCAAATCTGAAAACTTTAAATTTCACCTGGGTATTTCAGATGGCAGGAAATGAGATGCAGACAAAATAAAAGATGCATTAGCTATTATCTTGTGATTGATAATCTGTTTATGAAAATGTCAAGTCCAAGAAAAGAAGCCTTGAGATAATGTAGACGGGCTTATAAAAGAAGGCCTTTGTGCATGTGGAATGCTCTGAGAATATATGGTACTGCAGATGACCACTAATTTTTTATAGATTTCTAGGAACAGGTGGGAAACACATCTTTTAGCCTAGCCACTGCTTATATGTTTCAGAAAGTATTCCTGAGAGCTCTGTTTGCATTCTCTTTTATAATTTGTCTTTTACTATTCTCTGTTCTGAGAATTGGTCTCCAAGAGGAAGAACATTGCTTTGAGCCTCTATCTCTATATAAATGACCTAAGACAGTAATTTAGGCAGATAAAATATGCTATCTTTGACATAGATTGATAGGAACTTTTCACATATCTACATTCAGTTTGGTCCTGGCAATATTATTATTTGATCATCAGCTATGTCATGGACGTTGAAAGAGGACCCCTAAGATTATCCCTAGAGAAAATACTGAAGTGTGATCACTTAAAGAAAGCTATGGATACCCAAGTATTTTTGAAAATGGCTTCATTCACAGGACTGATGTAAAAAAAAAGTGGAATGTATTAATTGGCGCTGTCAGCTCCTGAAATTGTCACTACATAAACACCTTCTTCTGATTAATGCATAGATATTAATTTGACTTGACTTCATGAGGCTTTCAGTACTGCCTCTTGTAACATCCTCGTAGGTAAACTGGTGAAGTACAGACAAGATAAACAGATAGTGTAAATGAACCAAAAGGTGACTGAGCAGACAGGCTGAGAGGGTTGTGATCAGCAGCATGAGATTAGCATGAGATTCTGTTAGAGGTCAGGTATGCGTGTTGTGCTCCAGGGGCTGATGCTGCAGCAGATACTGTTCAGCATCTTCCTTAGTGACCTGAATGATGGAACAGAGGGCACCCCCAGCAAGTTTGCAGAAGATAAGAAATTAAGAGGAGTGATTGACAGAACAGATGATTATGCAGCCATTCAAGGGGACCTCAACTATTTCCTAGAGAAATAGGAAATTGGGAATTTAATTAAGTTCAATACAGGGAAATGGCAAAGTCCTGCACCTGGGGGAAGAATATCCGGTGCAAACTGGGTGATGACCAGCTGGAGAGCAGCTTTACAGGAAAGAACCTGGTGATTCTGGTGTATATACACCTGCAGTGTGAACTCAGGACAAAGGAAGCTAACAAAGTCCTGGGCATTATTAGGCAGAGTGTTGCCAGTAACTTGAGAGAGGGGACTCTTGTCTTTCACTCAGTGTTGGTGAGCGATACCACATCTGGAGTAGTGCGTCCTGTTCCGGGTTCTTGAGAGACAAGGCCTTGTTGGAACAAAGTCTTGGAGCATTTGTCACAGGAGGAGAGACTGACAGTTGGGACTGTTCAGACTTGAGAGAAGGCTTGGAGGGGTCTTGTCGGTGTAAAAATTGCTGATGGGAAGAAGTAAAAAAATCAGGCCAGGCTCTTCTCAGTGGTGCCCCATGTAAAGATGAGAGGCAGTAGGCACAAATGGAAATGCAGGAGACTTCCATTTAAGCATAAGAAAAAAAATCCCTCTTTTTCCTAACAATGATGGAGCATGGCATAGGTTGTCCAAGGAGCTTGTGGAGTCTTCATCCTTAGGGATGCTCAAAATCAGACTGTGCACTAGCCCCAAGCTCCAGCTCACCCTGCTCTGAACAGAGCAGTTAGACCAGATTGTCTTCAGAGGTGCCTTCTAATATCAACTATTTGTGATTCAGTGGAATATCTTGGATTTTATTGTTAGTGCAGGACATCAGACACTCACAGAACTGAAATAATTAGCATATCCAGGTATCTACTAAATCTATTGTAAAGGAAAAGGGATTAACAATAGCAAAGATAGATGTAGTGCTTCTGAAGATTCCATGAGAGGCAAAATGTTAAAACTGACCTTAAATCAAATTTAAGGGATTTAAAAAATAAAAAAACCCAGCAGGTTTAAACAACAGAATAATAGCAGAGAAATGCATCCTTCAAAAGATGGGATTTTCATCCAAATGGGAAAACAAACAAAAAAAACCCCCACTTCCACTCCCAAATAAGAAGTAAAAGCACTATGTCGCCCTGCATCACACAGAACTATCAAAGATACAAAAACTAGCAGTAAAGCTTTTTCAAATTGACTAGATGCATTTTTACTCTGAAGAACTACCAGCCTTTTCTAGAACTTGGAGTTTTATCCCATCACCAAGTATTTGACCAAACTCAGGAGCTATGCCTGTGTTTAAATAATAGCACTTAACTAAAGATCATGTTCTGTCCATGGAAAGACCCAAATGTGCAGAAGTAGAGAAGTATGAAGAAAATAAAGGGACTTTCAGTCACCTCTAAATTCTTCCGTAGGTAGAATGAACAGGGATAAGTTGAATTGTTTTGCCTTGTTACAATCCAAAAAGAAAATTCACATAAATAATTCCGTCATTTTAGGCCTATCCTTAAGATGTAATTTGCACCTCTATGCTATTCTTTGATTTCATTTCTGTTGTGGAGTCATTATTAGGCAAGATGACTTATGGTACAGTAAGGTGATTATATATTTATTTTAGGGAGGGGCTTTGTTCCATGACTTGGCCCATACCTCCAGTTTGTCACAGCAAGCATGAAATTGAACAGTTTCTTCAGATTTTAGACGTGATTGAAGCCAGGTAGACCAATTAAGCACATTAGGCAAGCCACCTCATAATGGAACTTGTGTGTTGACCTTGCTGCCTGCTAAATTGTGTGACCTGTCTCATGGAAGGTCACTTACATTTAAAAACCTATCAAAAACATGAATTTAAAGGTCTTGGTACTAGTATTACATTTTGCCTTATTTTCGAGCGAGTCACAGAAAGAAGAAAAAACCCTTCTCTGTGTTCATTTTTCTTCTAGCACACTCATAATATTTTTTCAAAATTTGCTCCATATAATTTCCTTGCTTGACAACTTATTTGTATGTATTTTCATACCTTGATTGTTCAACATGTGCCCCTGATGTAGCTATTAGAAGTTTTTTTAATGGAGTAAAGCAAATAATTGACATTTGTAAATATATATGTATATATATTGTAATAATATTTTTTACTAATTTGTATTGCTATTTTATAACCTACTACATTTTACAGATAAATACACTGGTTTTGAGAAACTGCATGACTCGAGTAACTAGTAGTCTGGTAGTTTCTGTATGTAACACAGACACTGCATAGGCCTGAATTGTGAGGATAGAAGACAGTTTTTCCATATTAACCAATTACTTTAAATCCAAGGAAGCTTAAAACTTTTTAATAAGTAGAATTTTCAAAATTCCTTGAGCCTTCTTAAGAAACGAAAGGCTTTTTTAGAAAATTCCCTTGCTCAAGTGATGTTAGTCCTAAGGAGTCTATTAAGAGGGTGAAAACTGTCTGATTTGTTGGAAGATTTCTTTCTGCATGAAGGAGCTCAGAAATGGAAATGAAACCTAGGTATCATTTCTTGCTGGGTGAGCAGGAATTATATCTTGGAAATACTCCATCTAGTACAGGATCATGGTGAGCTGGTGAACTGAGTTGACAAAGGCACAGAAAGTGTTCTTTTATTTTTTAAGCAGCCACAAAGTGATATTGCTGTAGAGTAACCAAATCCTCTTCCTTGTACCCCCTGAATCCACCCGCTCTGTGTACTGCTACTCAAAAGAAACCTCTCTTGTCTGGTTCTGAAGTCTCAAAATGCGCTTCCATATATAACAACTACATAGTTTGTTATCTTCAAAACTTCCACATTTTCAGGGAAGTGTGGAGGTTTTCCATATGTGATGAAATCATGGTTATACTTATTTTTTATACAATTATTCTATTTTTTCAACAATGTCTCTAATTGTTATTAAAATTTTTCCAAGGAAACAGCAACTCATTAATACTTCGAATTCAATGTAGATATCAAACAAGCTTTTATTTTATTTTTAATGAAATGTGGGAGTCTACTGCAGCACACATGATGACTCTGTATAAATCAAACTTTTCTTCCCCTTTTTGTGTTTTGTTTTTAGTTTGATCCTTTATTGATTGAAAGCAAAGCACCAGCAACAGTTGTGCTAATGCTTAGTTCTCCTGAAAATGAAATTTTGGCCAAAGCATGCAATGCTCTGTATAAATTTGCATCAAAAGGTTAGTCTCTTTGCAATGAACTTTGTTTTGCATTGATTAGATTTTGATAGTAGTTCACGATTCTTTAGTTTCTTAGCATTGAAATCTTCCTTTCACCTCAAAGGTGTCTGTTGAAGTTTTAGGGGGTTTTCTGAAATATCTGTCCAACTTGTACTTGCAGTAAGAAAGAAGTCTTGTAGTTTGCATGAAGGAAACTTTTATAATTTTGTTGGAGAATTGTGTTTAATAGAGCTTGTTTTAAATATAACATAGATATGTTTTCTTATGAGCAACAGATCTGCAGTTGGGAAAGGATTCTTTTTTTATGTTACAGTTTGAAACTTCTGTACCGGTGTAGGAATTTTAAGCTTCAGTTGTCAATGAAAAGAGCTTCTTGGCTTTTTTCTGTTATTTTTACACGAAGTTGTTGTGTCGGTATTTCTGTGCTGGTGATTCATTGGAGACTGCTCAGCCTTCTTTATCAAGCTTATTTCTGTATCAGTTGGGAATCTAACAAGTCTCTAAGATTTCAAATCTTCCAAAATTCCCTGTATAATCCATAGCTAAACATCATGTTCAAGGTAGTCAGGAGATAAACAACTGTATACCAAAGGCTCAAATTTATGCAGCTCATAATTTCCTAAGTTGTCTCCTACTTATTCCATGTTATTCACTGTTAGTCACTCAAATTGGTATACACTGGTAGTATTCTTGCTCTGATTAATCTGGTTTAATTTAAATTCCCATTTAATTTATATTTTATTTTAAAATTATGCATTTATATACTGATTATTATACTGATGTAAATTACCAACTCTGCTGAAGTTGTGAGAGAAGAGCTGAAGTCTTTGATGGCTGGCTAGGGCTCACTGGGTTTAGACTCTGTTTAATATGGCAAACTTGGCTGAGGGCATGAGATCAAGTTCTGAATATGTGAAGAGAGAATGTAGATTGTTGGGAGATAGCTATGAACCATGAACTCTTGCTGGCTCCTTCTCTCCTGTCCCCAGTAAAATATGTCATATTGCAGGAGGATAGATGTTTATGTCTTTTATGTTTATACTAAAAGAATAATCCTTTGAATTATTAATGTAGATATTCCTATAATCTTCTAGAAGACCAGACTGTAACTTTGCAGTGTGGCACAAGAGAAGGAGTTGTTTTCACTTAATGAATTGTAGATAATCTATTTTTTGGAGTGTTGCTAGTAAATTAAGTCCCATCCCTCAATAAAAAAATACTTCCTCCATTTTAATCATGCCTTGGCCTGAGAATGAGTATAGATCTCTAGTTTCCTTTCACATTGCTCTCTAGTAGCCAGGAAGGGCAGGCATGGTTCATTAGAAAATGAATTAAAAAGCTGTTGTGGGAACTGAGAATAGAAGTAGGTTTGGGATTTGTTATCTGGGGGTTTGTGTGTGTTTTGTGTTAGCAGGAACAGAAGGCTGTAATCACACTAAACTCCTCTGTTCTTTGCATGTCCAACACCTATTCAGCTACAAAGCACTTCATTCTCAGGTGGTAGAAATCTCAGGCAGGAATTAATGATACAAATCCTGGTAGTTGCTTCCCTTGAGGGATAGTAAGCATCCACAGAATTAGTGAACTGTTATTTTGAGGAAAATTAAATTAGGAGGCAAGAAAAGTGGAAAATAGACTACATTCACCTGATAGTGTTAACCTGTACTTTGCTAAATAGAAAGCTTTCCTTTGTACATTGCAGTCTCCAACAAATGAGTGGAATGTCCAACAGACAGAAGTATCCTTTGCTTTAAAAATGTGAATTCATCTGAAATACTATTAATCCTTGAAACTATTTGACACATGTTTATTTGGGGTGTAAATTAGATGATCTCCAAAGGACCTGTCAGCCTCTGTTCTATGATTCTGCTGTCCAGTGAAAGATTGGTAGTGGTTTTACCTTGAATCATTTGTACTGTGAGGTTGCTGACCTTTTTTTGAGCTTTTAACCCAGTTCCTTTCCAGATGATGGAAACAAACTGGTACTCCTTGGTCTTGGAGCATTGGAACATCTGCATAAACTCCTCTCACACGAAGATCCACTTATACGCAGAAATGCCATCATGGTATTTGGCATCATGGCTTCTAATAGTAAGAGTCTCAAGGTTTTACTATTTTTTAGTGTGTGATCATCAAAACAAGAGGTTGATCGTGTGAAAAAATCGTTTATTAATGGGCCAGAATAAAGAGTAAGCGATGTAAGGTTGAGTTTCAGTAGCTGTTTCTATAGTGCTTTATAGACCTGTATCTGATTAATGTAATTAAACAAGTCTTAATTTGGTGAATGTTTTACCCAGTTGTCTTCCATGAGGATATCCCAACCACACTCTAAGTCTTTTCATCAACTACTACCTGCTTGTCATGCTGCACTGGACCTTACCCTCTTAGGTTACTTTTAATTTGGCATTAGCATATTGTCAGTGGTGCTGCACAAACATGGATTTGAATGAGCAAGTGTCTCCTATTTATATTCATATCTCAATTTTTTTTAAATTTAAAAGTAAATTAAACTCATACCTTTTTTCCTTACATTTCAACATGTTGAATATGTTGATAATAGCAACACAGCCCTGTAGGATTGCATGAAGTCTGTCCCAAAGAATATTACTTGATTTTTCTATCCAAGGGTTGAGGTTTTGCTAGTTTGCCATTGACAACATTAAAAATGCAATCTGAGAGTATTTACTGTGATTTTAGTAAGACTTGTGTAATTAATGTTTTCCATTTGCTGTGTGGGCTGGTGTTAGCATAAAATTGCAAAGTGATGTCTTGAAAACTAAATAACAGAAGGATTGCTTTAAATTTGATAATTTTAGCCACAAATAATTTTAAATATTGGGGTATGACTTCTTTGGCAACTAAAATTGCGCAATACTAAATCAGAACCTGCTAGATGCAAGTATTTTGAATAAAGTTTCAATGAAATATAGAGGAATTTAATGTGTATCAAATGTCAAAGAATGTCATCTGCTATTTGAAAGTTTCTGCTTTTTTTTCTGGGCCCATTATGATCTTGGTCTAATTTCAGTTGTGTGTCTTTCCCAGTCAGATGTTTTTGTCACTGAGGGAGTAACCATAAGTACATTTTGCTTGGAGCAGATTCTGTTTCTTTACTTAGCCAACATTGCCGAACAAAAGACTTCATATTTGTATTTACTTCATTGTAGATGATGTCAAGAAGGTACTGAGGGAACTGGATGTCACAAATTCACTTATATCACAGCTAGCACCAGAAGGTACCTTACAGTATTCATTCCTTGTGTAGAAGTACAGTCAGAAATAATTTATGATTGCCTTTTTATCAGAAAATTTAATAAAATCTACCCTGTAACTTGTGATCTTTCCTAGTGCATGTTAAATAGGTAAATGCTTTTATGGGAGTAGCTCTGTAGCTCACTGAGTAGTGTTTGATGTTGTACAGATGGACCAAGATATTTATGGACATGTTGGGTGTGGTTAACAGCTATTATTTATTGACCTCAAATAATGCTTTAAACTACTTCACTGGATTAGTGAAAATATTCTGTGCTGAATAAAACTTGATCAAGATGTTTCTTTTTTTTCCCCCACAGAAGATGTAGTTATCCATGAGTTTGCTACTCTTTGTCTAGCATATATGGCTGCTGAATATACTACTAAAGTAAAAATATTTGAGCAAGGTGGGTTAGAACCACTTATCAGACTGCTAGGTAGCCCTGATCCTGATGTTAAGAAGAATTCACTTGAGTGTATCTACCTTTTGGTACAGGTAAAGTATGCTCTTGTTTGTTTTCTTAAATTACAGAGGCAGATAAGCATTTGCACCCTGATCTCTGACATTCTGTGTGGAGTTACTAATTTTAAGATATTTCTTTCCTTTACTCCACAGTGTTCATCAATGTTTTTGAAACATTGAGTCTTTGCACCTGAGTCCTTGAATGTTAAATTAGTTATGAATGTAGCTGTTTTTAAATTCTGTATTCTGTTGGACTTAATGCTGTTGTCTGTCCTGTACTGCATTTATGTACTGCATTTAAAGTAAAATCAGAATGAGGTTTAGATTTTTAAAACTAAATAATAATAATAATATACTTTATTAGTTGAAAGATTTTAGTGTTACTAATGAGAGTTGTAATCTGTCTACCCAAAAGGTTGGAATTATCCTGTAAATTAAAAAACTACCAATTGCATTGTTTCTTGTTTGGATCATCTTTTTAATGATAGGTGAATGCTGTCAACAGCTACTTTCCACACTAGGAGGAATAGATTCGTTATTGGCTACTTGCACTAATGTCATCCATATGCTGCTTAGCAAAAGAATGGTGCATTTGTATGGCAGTTCTCTCCCATGGCTTAAGCGAATCAATTCAGTAATGAATTCAGTTTATAACTCTATCTCTTTTGGGGCATCAGAGCATGTCTATTCAGAATCACATTTTACTCTTTCTCCTTTTTTACTATCTCGCTGTCTTTGTTGCAGGGTATATCTGGATAACTGCACCTGGTGCTTGCTTATATTGATAAGGATAATTGCATGCTGCACATGTGCAATAAGCTATTTAAAAGCAAATTGTAATTTATTTATTTATTTTCTTTTTTAATATAATCAACTACTGTCTTTTTATTAAGCTGCACATCCAGTGTTTAAAGTTGAAATTTTAAGTTGTCATTTTATAATTACTAAAACAAAAGAAAGTATAACCAGGCAACCACAGCAGAGTGCAAAAAACTGTTTTCCTCCCACTGAGGTAAATAAAAATGGTAAAAATAAATGTAAAAAAAACTTTCTCAAAGAAACATTTATGTTGAGGCAAACATGGTAAAATCAAGAGTGAATAGGCTTCTTTATACAGGACTAGATTTTGTAGTGTGTACTTCAGTCATGGAAAAAAACCCTAGAATTTAAGGTTCGTGGGGCTTGATTATATTCAGTTTGATTCTTAGCTTAAAAGAAAGAAGTCTGCAGAACTGGAAGCTCTCGAGTATTAGCTCATTTTCTGATGTCTGAAATCAGTTTTTTGGTGTTCTTTCTATAAAGTAAGAAATTGATGTATTGTTATATTCTCTATCACTAACATTCTCTGTTGGAATATTTTACTGCAGGATTTTCAAAACCGTGCTGCAGTTCGTGAACTGAATGTAATTCCACCCTTGCTGGGACTACTGGAATCTGAATATCCGGTCATTCAGTTGTTGGCCCTTCAAACCTTAGAATTAATTAGCAAAGACAGAGAAACCAGGATATTACTGGGAGAAAATAATGGATTAGATTGCCTTCTGAATATACTGGAAAACAATGTATGGTTTACTTGCCTTAAAAGGTTTTTTGTTCTTGGTGCTGATGTTTGTATGACTAATGAGAAATATTACTTGTTCTATGGAAGAGAGATATAAGAACAAAGAGTTACTTACTTGGAGGGAACTATGATAGAAATAGGATAAGTTAGGATATCTAGCTCTCTAAGAATAGAAGCAAAGACATTTTCCAAAGTCTTCATTATTCATTTTGAATTGAGTTTATATAATGGCTTTAGACACAATTTCCTTCATTGTTTATGTAATTATGAGACTCAGTTTAGTGCTTCTTGAGTTCAGAAGTCACAATGGGAAATGTAATACATGGAGATATGAATGAATTTTTTTAATTTTTAAGATCACCAACCCATTCTGAGTACCTCTCTAACCCACTTCGATGTAAATTAAGAACTTCTGGGGGTTTTAGTATTTCTAATAAATTGTGTTGAATCCTAAGTCATCATCCTATAGATTATATGAAAATATGAATTTGTAAATATGTACTTTGCAGTATTAATCAACTTTCCAAAAGAAAGTTACAACAATTATCCTACAAACTTAAAAGCCTAAGGTATTTCAGTCCTGATTTCAAGGTTCTTTGGGGTTTTTTTTTTTTTTTTTTTTTAAATTAGGAACTCAGTGATCTACATATTGAAACTCTTGCTGTGTTGGGAAATTGCTTCGAAGATGTGGCTACTCTGCAACAGATTCAACTAACAGGAGGCCTTAAAAAAATAGTTTCATTTTTAGAAACCTCTACTGTTCCGGATATTCAGAAGAATGCAGCAAAGGCAATTACCAAGGCAGCTTATGACTGTATGTGACTTTTCAATTATCCATGAAATTGTTTATGAAGTAAATTTTTATCCAGAATGAGGCCATCTTCTCTGGTTGAGGGTAGTACTTGTGCTGAGGAAAGCACTGGCAAGAATTAATTACAGTGATGAGTCTTGCCAATAAAAGTACCAATTGGATGGTAGGAGATTATATCCATATATATATATATATATGTGGATATATGTATATATATATTTGAAAATGTTACAGTTTTGCCTCAATTTAATATTTTAAATTTATTTTTATTATTTTATTTTAATGTATTCTTGTAAAATGCTGTCCTCAAAGGAAAATGGAGCTCTGAAAATATGATCCTTGTCTTTTGTTTAGTGATGCCAGCAGACTGCCATCTTAAACTACCTTTGCTGGCACTGTTTCTGCCGCTATCTGTTAAGACTTCATTGCAAGCTGACTTCCTTTTGCATTCAACTGCTCATCTAAATGTCAGGCAATTTCAAATACAAATTCCTTTAACAGAGGCATGAAAGGAAACCTTTCAAATAGCTTGCAGATTAATATTCCCAGGGGAGTTAAATAGTTTCATTGTAATCTTTATAATTATTCATCCTATAGTTCTTTCTTATATATTTTTCTTTAATTCACCGAGGAATTCTGAATTAGGCAGAACATGCTCATCATTTATGCACACAAGAATTCTCTTTTAATCAAACTACATTTGAAATTCCTTCCATACATTGACTACTGAGTTACAACATGTACCAAGTAGTGTTGTGTAACAAAATGCAGTGTAACTAATAACATACTTTTGACTATAGATTTTACTTCTGTCAAGGGATTTTTATGTCAGTAGAATTTAAATATTTCATTCATAATTCTAGCACCTTGTGGTTGAATCATGGCTTTATGTGTATTTCAAAAATATGCCATTTATTTTAATACATGGATAAAATAATCTCTCCTTTCTGCCATATTTCAGACCTCCTTTCATCTCTCCCGGTGCTGTTATTCTGATTCTTTTCTTACCTTGCTTAGTTTGATATCCTGAATATCTGTAATTATTTGGATTGAAAATGATACACAGAAAGTGTGTCTGGGTATTCTGTGGGTTTTTCTGTGCTTTTGTCATTATCTGTTGGAAACTTGGCAAGTCACTGAAAATTGTTTTCATTAATGTTCAGGTATCAAAGATAGGAAGGGACCTTCTTATGTCAGTATTTTCTTTGTGTATTTTCCTGTGTTGTTATTTTATTACGCTACTTAGGACTGTCAGTATCATTTTTATAGTCGTGTGACAGGCTTGTAAATTGTATGCTAAGCAGATTTATATTTGCTCCTACTGCTTTCTACTGCATCTTACTCCTTTATCATATTTATTTTCAAATAAGCATAGCCTTCTTTTCCTCTTTCACACTTTTTTTTTTCAGTTTTTGTGGCCTAATATTTTAGCAGCTGTTAGTAGAAGCATGTCTGAGCACATTTTTAAAGCACGGTTGCAAGAACCACACATAATATATTACAGTACTGCCTATGATCTTATATCATGGGATGTTACCGTCAGTGAAGATGCATCTTCTTGTCATGCTTCTTTACAAATGGAGTCAATGAGGTTTCATTATAAAGGTTTGCTCTCTTCTTCAGCCTCTGACAGTTAGTATGGATGCAGCAAGCTGGGAAAATACATCAAAAGAAGATTTAAAATATTTGCTTTCAAGCCTGAGAATTTTGGTGACACTCAGACAAAAGGAAACTTGTCCTGGTGCAGTGGAAAATACAGTCCAGTAAACTTGCTGCTCGATGTAGCCCCCAAAAGCACTGAATATTTCAGCTACACAGAGATACTGGTGTGAAGTCAGCCTTGCAATGGAAAGAAAAGACCATTGTAAGAAAGAGCCCAAGCACAAAAAGAAAACAAATATTTTTGGGTGTTGTTTTTTGATTGGATTCTGATTGTATGCATACTAAAGCCTATCCAAAATGCAACACTAATGTACACTATACAAGTACTTGCCTTGATCTGAATCCAGTATAATACAACATAGCACTTAATTCTGTAGTGACTTTTTCATTAAATTTGCAGTACCTATACCTACCTTCTTCAGGTTTGATAATCAGGGATGCAGTTTACCAACATTTTCTTTATACTTGGGTAAAAAAAATACTGCTTTTCATTGGCATGAAAAACCTTCTTCTGCTATGACAGAACATGTATCTAGTGGTTTTTTTAATCCTGGCAGCTGAGTATACAGCAGTATCTGGTTTTGAAATTATTATTGTTGACAGATGGAATTTGGTTTTGGATTGTTTTTTCCCTGATAGATGTGATCATAGCAAGTAGTTTTGTTTTATGTCTCTTTCAACCCTTTGGAAAGGGACTCCTGTAACTTGGTGTTGTTATAAGATATATTTATCCCTTAAGAGTTGTTCTCAGTATCAGAATAAATTACATGGTATAAACATGATATTCAACTTTAAATAGCATCTTTAGGATGCTGCTCTGTTTAAGTACATGAAAATGGACAATATTTCTATACATAATCATTATGCCTTTGTCCCTGAATTTTTTTTGTTCTGTAACATAAATTTGAATTTAATATATTAATTTATTGATGATTTTGTTTTGTATGCTCAGAATTACAATGGTGAATTATACTGTGATTCCTGCCTTGCCCACCAAATAATGCAGTCATTTCAGAATGCTAAATATAATCTAATGCTATAAATTATTGAATGTCTGTGGGTGGATTATCTGGACTGTTGATTAAGGAGAGTCTGATTTTCCCCTGACAATGCCAGACACACCAGCAACAAGAAAATGCTGTGGAGTGTGTGAGGAGAAAATGATGATCACACTTGCTCTGCCAAACTTCTGGTTTGAAGCTCTCCACATTCTTTCTGTGTATCTCAGTGCATCTCATGCTTAAAAGGAAGCACACTAAACATGCTCTGTAGCCTGATTAACAAATGCATTTCATAAAACAGTTCTTTGTTTATCTGCATTAACTCAAGATCAGTGGGAGGTCATTATACTATTTAACATTAAATTTTTTCATTTGAAATTGCTATAAATCATTCCATAAGGTGGTGACAGTGACCTGAATAGTTATCAGTAGAACTCAGATCATGATTTTGGGGTAAGAAGGGGAAATAGGAAAATATATTGAAAAACAAAGGTGGTCTCACCATGGGATCAATGCACAAAAATCTGGACAGAACAGTTGATACTCCAAACTCTCTTAGTTCATCTGTGCTTGATTTTCCTTCATGATAAATCAATGTATTCAAATTACTTAGTGGTCAAGAAATTAATCACTGTAAAAATGGTGGCACTGACATATGAAGTACTTCAGTATAAATGATGCTTTTCAGTTGTGCATTCTTTCTAGTCTATAGTAAAGGACACAAAGGAAACAACTCATAGAGGGAAGATCAGCAGAAACTGTTGATCCCTTAAATAGAATTGGCACCTAGATATTGAAATATTAATAATTTTTATTGATGTAGATACCCAAATATACATGCATACCCTTTATTATAAGTTCAATTTCAAAATTTGTTTTTCCACATTATTATTATAAAATTATTTTTCTGCTTAAAGTATTTTAAATTACTATTTTCACTAATTCAAATTATTTATTCATATTATTATTTCATATAGGCATAAATTATATTTAAAAGAAATGCTTAGCCATCATCATAGCTGCTTTTAAAAGCAAGAATAATTTTTAAGAAAACCTGTAAACAAGTAGCTTGCTGTACAATAAACAAATTACTGAGGCATGAACAACCTCTAGAGATCATTATTAGGGATTATGGACCCCATTGGCAAGCAACATCCAATGATAACTTGTCAAAATAGTCTCTCATCCCAACTGAGGCCTTCTCTTGAGAACTGGCTGATATGCATCAAGGTTGTGGCCAAAGTTCTGCTGACACTTAAAATCCTCTATTTTACTTGTTGCATCTTTGTTTTGTGATTTCATTTGCATATCTGAGGATTCTAAAACAGTTTAAAACTGAGCTGAAGAGGAGAAATTGACTGCACCTGTCTTATCTCCATGATTTGAGTCATTTCTGCTGTAATTACATTTTCGATCAAACTTGCTTTTCATTGACTTTGTGGACTTGTATTTATTTACTTTTATTCACTACAAATTCAGATTTATCTAAAAGAATGCTTAAAATTTTTTTGCCTTTTTTTTTGTTGTTGTTTTGTTGTTGTTGTTGTTGTTGTTGTTGTTGTTGAGGGGACAATAATCCAAACAAGGGAGTGATTCCTCAGAACAGTAGCAAGCCCTGGTAAAATTTCTAAATATTTTGAAGTCTCATTGTTTTCTCAGTTCCTGAAATTCTTTAATACATTCTAAAATTCCACTATATAGATATAACTTCCAGCATGTAATTAGTCTGGTTTAAATTATGCTTGTGGTTAAATGTTTATTGACTCTCGTTGTTGAGATTCTGTGCTGTCCAGCACCTTTCTGCATGAGAAAGTTTTTTTCAGGGATCTTTCTAAGAAACACCTGCTTTTCTGATCTCATCAGTTTTGAGGTGAGGGAGTTCATTAGTTTATTGGTATTTACATGCAGATATCTGTAGATACTTTGTGTGTTGTTACTTGTGCAGAGGAAGGAGCATCTCTGTCCTTCCACAGCCGTTGCCAGTCAGTGCAGGGCAGGTCAGCAGTGAACACTTGCTAAAGGACAAAATTCAAATTCTCTGCAGAGTGGACATTAATGAAGAACTACAAGCTGTGCAGAGTTTAAAATTTTCTTTGTAATGCTCTTTGTCTTTTTTGGGTTATTTTAATACACTGAGTGGTATTTCACCAAGTTCAATTGTACATTTAATGGTATGTTCTTCAGTTTTATGCATTTGGACTTTGTTAGCATAAACTGAAATTCAGCACAATCCTGGGTAAGCATGATCTGTTGCATTGGAAAAGCTGTTTCCATCAAGCCTGTATTCTGTGGTTTTAAAGTCTTGCAGAGAACAAACTTTGCATTCTGTTGGGCTATGTATGTTTATACTATGTTTAATAGTCATTATTTGGGCTTGGTTCAGAGTGCAATGAAGCCTAATCCAGGAGTTGGATTTGGATGATCCTTGTGGGTCCCTTCCAACTCAGGATGTTCTGTGATGGGATTTGGCTCAGGTCCTTTGTGCACATTTCTTAATGGCTGGTGCCTTTGTTACCAAAATATTTCCAACAGCTAAATGAAATCAAATTAATGTCCTTTCACTGATTTGGAAAACAAATGCTGATTATTACTCTTGTTGTTTCTCGTTTAAAGCTGAAATACGAAAAATCTTACACTGGGGAGAGGTTGAGAAATTTCTCCTAAGCCTTTTGGAAACTAACAATGATGAAGTTAAAGTTGCTGCTTCCCAAGCCATTTCTGCTATGTGTGAGAATATGGACAGTAAATGTGTCCTTGGACTTCAGGGTAAGTAAGGTGGGAAATGATGAAGTGTGAATTTGTGTTTTTTCTGTTTATAAGGAGAACATTGAAATTTTGCAGACTGCTGTGGTTTATTTAAATGTTCATATATACAATTATTTCTTTCAAAGGGATTCCTCAGCTAGTACAGTTGCTAAGCAGTGATAATGAAGAGCTAAAAGAAGCTGTAGTGACAGCACTAACTAATTTGACAACAGGCAGTCCTAAAAATGCAAGGTAAGTCTGCAATAATTAAATTATTATTTAAAACACTCACCTGCAATGATAATATTTTTATTTTTAAAGAATGCCTCATCTTGTCCTTATCCTACAAGGCAGGTCTGTTTGAATTTGACTCTGAGGCACTTTTTGGTGCTTAGGAGTCACCTGGAATAGCTTGGTTCTCATCAGTGTTACAAGAGTTGTGCTGTCTCTACTAACGTTATCTTTATCAAGGAAAGGTATGAAGCAGATGTAATGAAAGAAGAGATATAAATCATGTTTTGAAGAGATCATATGAGCAAAATATGCCTTATAATCTAAAGCATTTGATGTGGAGTTCTTTTTTTAAATCCCAAATCATTGATATATTTAAAACTTGATGGTTCGTACAACCTTGACTGATCTAAATCTGTTCTTTGAGGGAGCTAGATCTCCTGAATATGGGCATTGTTTTACTCTTCCTTTTTAAAAAATTATTTGCCAAGTAATAGAGAATGCTTATAGTGCATTCTCTGAAAGAAGTGTACCATCAGAATCCAAAATTACTGACAAAGGTAACAATGGTTAGCTCATTATATGTTCCAAAACAATAGTATCAACTAAATTCTACTGTCACATGCAGCGTTCTTTTATCTTGACTATTAAAAGTCCTGTTCAGGGAAAAGCATCAGAGCTGTGTGATGTATATGAGCAATCACATGTAACTTACAAGCAAACAAAAAAAAAATCCTTAAATTTTCCTGGAATATACTTAAAGAAGTTATAATTGATTCACAAGCATTCTTTGAAATGAAAAAGTAAAATAACTCACAAAATAAATAGTTTCAATGTATTGATTCAGCTCTAGTAGTCACTAGTATTCAGTTAATGTTACCTGATGGAGCAATAATTTGACACAAGAGAATAATACTCTCTTCTCAGATTCACATTGTACATTTTTTTGTCTGATATTCTGCTCTTCTCATGTGCTGGACTCTTCAGTTGGTGTCAGTGGGAGTCACACACACATAAAACGAGCACAGTGCTGGAGTCCAGAGGTCAAACTTTCAGCTCCACTACAGCTGGTTTTCGTAGTGCAGCCCTTTGAGGTTTCACATTGTGAAAAGGGGATCTCTGGAGAGTGTTGAGTTGGTATAGCAGCTTATGCCAACTCATTCCATTTCTTTTGCTAAGGAGATAGTCAGAACATTGTTTAGCTCAAATGCTGGAACAATTCTCTGAGACCTCAGGCAGGGAAATAGCTGTCTCTGTTCCTCTGCATTGTAATGAACTCCGTATTTGTTTCTTGCTGGGCAAAGTCAGGAAATTGTAAAGGTGGCTTACATGCACTTCTCTCTCCTCACAACCCAGCTTCAAGTACAATATGGAAGCACCAGATAATCTAATCAGAGGTCTTCTGTGAAAATCAGGAAGCAATAATTTACATTAAATATGTATATTGGATGAATTCCATATGACTATATAATTACTTCAAAGCTTCATTTCTAAATCAAAACCATTAATAAGTCACAGAAGGGTCTGTGTGTGACTAGGATCTATAAATGAATATATAGTGTTGAATCCTTAGCTGATACAAATTGGTATAGTTCCAGCTCACTGACTGACTATCAGACCCTTATTTATTTTACATTCACATAATAGGAAAAAAATAGTTTGGAAAAATTCATTCCAGATTGAGTTACCATAATCATATTTCATACTAGAATGTTTCATTTGTATGTCCTGTAGACCTCTGAAAATAAGTGTATAAATAATGGAGATGCTGATGCACTTTTATAATAATGTAACTTCACTGTGTGGTTATGCTAACAATATTCTGATCTAAAATGAAGCTGATGATACTAGTGCCCTTTTATCAGTTATGTATTAGATTGTTATTATAAACCCTCCAAGAATATAAAATCAGAAAGGTAGTAGCAGCAGGTGGACCTTATGTGGCAAGAACAAAATGGGTCCAGTGATGGGGAAGACTATTTGCTCTAAGTGCTTTCACTTTTTACTGACCAGTCAAATATTCAACCTTGTTGAACTCATATGCATGAGTTCTGCTGTATTTCATGTCATGAGCATTTTTTCTATGTTGTATTTATTGAAGGATGTATACTTTGCCCTTTTATTTGGTACAATATATATTTGAGGATATAAAATTAATACAAGACATTGCTATTTTTGCTGGAGATTTGTTGTTCTTGTTAGGAATATCAAAAAGTGCTGCCAGCTTTTCATGTAATATGGGAAAAAATACAATTTAAAGCAATTGTATAATTAAAACTCCTGCCGTAGGTGGCTCATAAAGATAAAATCTTCCATTGATTAATAGCACAAGAACAGCATAGGCAATGGGCAATACTACCCCCCACTAATGTATATTAACCTTGACCTTTAGGTGCTTCCCCACAGCAATGAAAGGCTAGTTCTATACCCCTACCCAATCAATCCTTTGTTTCTCAACTGAGACAGCTAATAAAGGTGTCAAATATGGTGGAGGTTTGGTAATTAGAACACCTGTTCACGATGAATGGGACAGAGACCAGTTTGTCATTTGAGACAAGTCCTCAAGCAACCATGATTTGGCAAAAATAAATAAATAAATAAATTACTTTGCTTCCTGTAGTATTTTAACCAAAAAATCTAGAGGGGAAGAGGACATGAGTCCCATGCAAGTGGTTTGAGTTTTCAGGTTTGCTGGAAAACATGGATTTTCAATAGGATCTCTACTAGAACACATAGCAATTGATGTAAATAACTTCTAAAATATTTCAGCATTTAAGTTTTCACTGCAGAGCTGATGTTGTGTCCCACTTCAGTGGCACATAAGAAAAAATACAGTGGTCAAATGCCTTATTAGTTTTCAGACTGACACCCTCAGAATATGCTTTTATAAGAATTTTACCACAAGGACAGAGTTTTAATGCTGATTAATATTGATGATAAATCCTTGTAAACTTGTTAATAATTAGGTTCAGTAAAAATAAATTGCAAAGTGCTTTGCAGTTTAAAATCCCATATGCTTATTCTAACATGTTATGTTACTGTGTGTGCATAGCTCCGAGGTAATCCTTGATATATATGTCAGAATTTGTTTCTGTGGTCTGCTTCTGGAGAAAAGGAGAATTATGTTCAGCTGGGTATTTGCATTTATCTTTTCTATCACTTTTTTTTAATCCAGAGCCACAACTTGCTTTATTGAAAACTGTATATGATTATTTGGACAGCAGAATGCCATTTAAAGGATCTCTGCAGCTCTTTGGTTTTGCTGTGTCCAGACAGTGTGGGCGCAGTCACTTCAGTAATGGATGTGATGCACAAATGGAACAATTGCACACGAACAAAGAAACAGCAGCGTCATCTGTTGGGCAGGAAAATAAGTGGTTTTGTGCCACACATCTAATCCTGGAACAAATGGCTTACCTCAGCCTCTGCCTATTTTTTCTCATTTAAAATCTAATCAATTCTTTTCGCTTTTCATTTAGGATAAAATAATCATGTTAAATATAAATATGATATTAGAAGTAGCACATAGAAATAAGCTCTCACATATACCAGTTAGTCAGACATTAATTTGACCAGCTCTTTTCTTCAGAATAGTTGTAGCACAAATGCCATTTCTAATAGCTGCCTTCATAAATCTGGCTATGTCTGAATTCTGGGCACCTAATGGATTTGCCACTAAAGGAAAACATGTGCTCTGGAATTTAGAACTTTGTACTGGACATGAAAACTAATTAATAGCCTCAATAATATTTGTCCTAAATTGTTTATTTTAAGTGCTAAATTTATAGCATTCAGTTAGAATTTGGTCTGGGGGAAGAAGGAAAAGGATGTTTTTTCTTCATCTGTACCAAGGGCTGCAGGAAACTGTGGTATGTGACAGACTTATGATGGAATATTTCTCCTGGGGTTTATAATAAATGCATGTGACAAAATTCTGTTTTATATCTGGATTCAAGATAGTAAAGTATCATCCCAAAATTTACAAAGTCAGCAAGCTTTGTTATTTAATTTTCTAGTTCTTAAATCCTTCACAGGAATCAGACAACCTATTTGAATTTGCAAAGGTTATATCCATATAGGCAGTTCCAGGCATTAGTGCAACATCTGAATGTGTGTGTTCTCAAGTGTATCAAGATTATCAAGATTTGAGAGTGGTTTGGGATAGGAGGAGAGATTGGGAACTCATTGGTTATGGACAGTGCCCAGTGAGGAGAAAGTGAGTTGTTCCTTTGACTTTAGTGGGTGTTATATCTATTATTCCAAACTGAAATTAATACACTGATCTAATGACTCAAAATACATCCTCAATCTGTTTCACCTGTAGTGAGAGTGTCTCACCTTTTTCAACTGAGACTTTCAGTACACAACAGATTTTTTTACTGTTTATAAGGCAAGTATGGCAATCAAATAATAAATTTGAAGGACATCCATATTTTCTTACATTCCAAATATTGTTATTATTAGGAAGTAGTGATTACTACCATCAGGTAGTAATATCACTAGGCAGTAATTTTCTCTGTTAGAAAATGGGAAACTTAGTAATAGCTTTTCTCTTTCGAGACTGTAGATGGAACCTAATTCACATAAATATTAAAGCATCAATATTATGTAAGAAAATACATTTGCATGAATATATGTGTTAATTTATGAGAACAGGAACACAAATTTCTAGAACAAGAGCTATATTTAATAGCTTAAAAAGGTTTGTCTTTTATTGTGGTTTAATAGTTATTTATGACATAAGTTTGTTTTTCTGAAGGAGGAAATCAACAATAGAATGCTGCTAGCTGCATTGTGTAGATGTAATATGTTTTAATACTGACCCCTAGTGACAGAATTATATTTTTGAGCTAAAGTGTTGCAAGGTAAAGGGATGTTTTTGAGTTTTATGGCTCGTGCTGTTACTTTTTTACATTAACATCCACATCTACACTCTGTAAATAGTTATCTCAGGCTAAAAATGTGTTCCTCTTTCTCCTTTCTCTTACTGTATATCCATATTGTGGAAGGTATTGCATGTGCCTTCTGTTGGCTCAGACATTAACTGTTTTCTTCCTAGACCTTCTTTCACAACAACAACAAAAAAAAGATTGTTATACATGCTCCTGGGGTGTTTTTTTGGGTTGTTATTTTTTAACTTTGGGGTTATATTCAAGTCAAAGACCAATATAGAGCATTTATCTCTAACACAGATCTCATGTCACCACATTCTAAAGCACATGGAAACCTAAGTAGGTCCAAAATAGTTTCAGACAGAACACAGAACACTTCTGATCTGGGGTGATGATAACTACATAGAAATTTTACTCCTTGTAGCACAGCAGAATCTTTTGGCCTATTTGTACACCCTTAATTTCAAAACCTTTCAGTTTGATCACTGTTTATCTTAGCTATGGACAGCTGGAATTTCACTCAGAGCATGTTTGTTGTCACCTGTAACTTCCCATGATAGATTTCTGTGGGATCAGGTGAAAACTTTTCCATCCTGGATGGCAACTCGTAAGTCTGGGAGAGAGAACTTTCTTTTGTGAAGTGGCACAAGTATCATGATTACTCTTGAGTGTGTGTCCTTGCAATCTCATTCAATGATATTCACTGAGATAAATTATGCTTTATATGAATTAAAAGTGTCAAGGATTATTTTACATATGAGTAAATATTTAATGCAATGTATTGGTGCTTTTGCATGCACATTTTCTTTGTGGCAGATTTCTAAGCTAAGTGATTTAAGTGTATGTTTTAACTTACTTGGGTATACTGTCAAGTTGTTTATTTAAATTGTCTGTAAGAAAATTACAGGGTTATGACTGACCATGCAAACTTAATTCTGCCCTGCTGTGAATTTAACCTGTGCACTGACTATGGCATGCTGTCCACTTGGACTGTCATCTGGTAAAAATAAGTTTTCACAAGTAATCTTAAATTTTTTACATACAACCTTAGTAATTTTGTCATAACATAGTACAAATGTGTGTGTATTTTCTTAGAGATGTAATTTAAAGAGAGAAAGCATAAATTTCTGTACTCTAAATCATCCTAAGAGGTTGAGCTTATAGCAAGGCAAAACAGACAGCTGCCTTTTGAGATGTGTTCACAGTTGTCCAGAAAAGAGTTGTCCAGAAGTGAAAGCTCAAGTTCACTATCCAAAGTGTTGTGTGTAGAGACTGACTTGGCACAGCTCTTTCATCCCTCCTCAGCTGGTGCTTCCAAAGATGAAGAAGAACCACGGTCTCCTTGCTCCCTATGTTTAGAGAAATTGTGAGCGCACTGATTTGGCTTTTTCTTTACTTCCACCTCCATGAAGGCTGCTCTGACAGCACATGCACGTACCCTCTTACTTTGCTTTTGTAACAATGTGGATTCCAGACTCTGAATATTGGTGCCTAGTTACTGATTTTTGCATGCACTACTTCTTGGGTCAGGAAAAAGAGAGAGGGGGGATTGTTGTTTTCATGAGTTTATCGTGCCTGAAAGGTACATGGGATCTTTCGGGAGCAAAAAGAGTTTCTATTGTTGAATTCTAAGCCTTCCACATAATAATGGAAATATCAGAAATTCTTTACAAAGTTTGCAAATATTATTATAACTGAAAATCTCAGGCATCATGAACAGATAGTTCATTACCAGTGTTCCTGTAATATTTTAAATCAGGAATACTGCAGTTTTAGAACTGAAATCTGTGTAACTTTGTCAGATGAGTTCAATGATAGACATTAAAAGATCTCTGTGAATTGCTAAATGAGAATCAGGTATTAGAATCTCTACTAACCCAGTTAGCAATTCAGGATTTTATTGCAATCAGACTGTGAGGGTTATTGAGTTTTGGTTTTGTTGCAGTTTTAACTTAGCATTAGAAAATAGGAATAGAGGCTTCAGTTCCTGAAATGAAAAATTAATATGGTTTGTTGATATCATCAGAGTTTTTATTGGAGCACAAAGGGCCCCTAGATTGTAGATCAGAGTCTCTTGTGCTGGATTCCCATACTCAGAATAAATATACTGACATTAATTTCCCTTGTATAGAAAGAAAACAGAAGTAATATTAATCTTTAAATAAAATACGAGTGACTATTTACAACAGTCAATTGCTTTTGAAAATAATTAAATCACAAAGTGAAATTTTTGGTAAGTGCAGAAGACATTTATTGGATGTAATTATTCTGATGGCATAACAAGACTAATGAAGAATACTAATACATTTAAGGAATAAAAAGGAAGCTATTGCTTGAGCCTTTTTCAAACTTCTGGTTATGATATTCTTTCTCAGACAGATATTGCATTGGAGAACTGGATCAGAAATGCCTTGTGTGTAAAAGAACTCACGCGATTTAACACAGATAGAGTTGATTTTAAAAAATGTGTGTAATTAGATGCATAATTCTTATGCATAATTTACATGCAATTATGTATGAAAATGAGCTATGCACAGGCATAAATGGCTAGCTAAGCACCTCACACACAATCACAGTAATTTTGCAGAGAAATTAAACATGCAGTTGCAAACACATTTGAAAAAAATGAAGTCCAGTGAGGAGGAAAAATTTGAATTTTTTTCTGCGCAGAAATTGTATTAAATTCTCAGTCAGGAGTGGGGGAGTAAACAGCATAGAAGTGAATAAAAATATAATTGAATATAAACCAGTTTATGTTCAGTCATGGTAGAAGAAACAAAACCAAACATACTTTACCATTTTTATGAAGTGTCAATCTCACTAGTGTAAATTTAGTACAATCCTGAGTAAACAGTGGTGTCAAGCTGTACCACTGCTCTTCTCCTCTATCTGCTCTCCCCCGGAGGTTGTTTAGGTTGGGGGTTTGAGGGGCAATCACTGTGTTTTCTGGCAGCACTTTGAACACTCTCAGTTGCTTTCTCCCTTAGGCTAGACTTTCTCTTCAGGAAGAAAAGCTATCTGGACCATTCTTGATGCTCTAAGTAAATAATCTGTTATTTTTCTTGTCGTGCCTAGAAGGTTTGGTCACAGACCAGAGCTTTTATGCTCCTGCAATGCCAACAAAGAGGTGGTTCTTGCTGCAGAGTGCTTATAGTGCTAAAAATAAAATAAAGTATAAAAACCCCTCAGGATTTTCATCAAATTTTTACTGCTGATTGTTTTCACAACACACTCCCAATATCTGAGCTTTCCTATTGCATCCCAGACAACTGAAGCAACAAAATACTCACTTCAGTGACATTCATACATATCTCCAAAATGTCTGTTAAAAAAAGTTTGTATTGTGAAGCTTTTGGTAATAATTTTATTGTCAATTTTTAATTTATTTGTGCAATAAAGGCAGTAAAGAAAATGTTTGTTTGTCCTCAGTCTCTCAGCATTTATACTTTGAGTCTTGAATTATCTTTTATAGAATTTTCAAGAAAATGTCTAAACATTAAAATGTATATTTAAAATTATTAAATTAAATATTTATTATATGACCTTTTAATATTTGTCCTCCCAATGACAGCTGAAAAAAAATTTTAGCTATTCTTGAATATAGTAGTATGAATCCAATTGTAATCAGAATTTTACTATTTCACTAAAGAGCATACTTATGGTCCTTAAGGTACCTGAACTGTGTATACCTTGATCAGGTAAATGCCTAACCCTGTTAGGTTAGGCATTCTAAAGACCATAATATGTGCTTATAATACATAACATTTCAATTATTTTAACTTTAATTTGAGCTCTGCAATTCCTACACCTGTCTTTTCTTTTTTTTCCTTTCTGTTTGTACTTCAGATAGGCAGCTTCCACTTTTGAGGAAAAAATGGTGAGGCAAATGCAATGTTCTTTTTGTTTTCTTCTCTTGTTGTCTTCTTTCCTTTTCCCTAACCTTTTTTCTCCTTGTTTAGGAAAGTGTATATTTTGAATATATACAAAACATGGAGGAAAAAAACTTGAGAATTTATTAAATTTACTCCTTTTCCACATCAAAAAGTGTATACTTCTTTTCAGCTAAACCAAGGCTCATTTCTTCCTTTCTTCCTTGATTATATAGTTCTGTAGTGGAAGCACTGATAAATTGCACAGTCTCATTAGGATGTGTCTGAAGGAGAGTGTTCTGGAGGCAGAGAGTCTAATGCTGATCTTCATTCAGCAAAAACATTACTGGTATAAACATTCTCTGACTTTTGTTGCCTTATAATAAAATAATTACACGGCGCATGTCTCTGCCCGAGATAAAAGGGAACAAGGACCTCCATACTTAATGTTGAGGTATTTCAGCACCTTAAACTTAACCGTGTCCATTCTCTCAGCTCCCTTCTGAGGTCAGGTTCTGTGGCCCAGGGCAACAGTGCTATTTCTGTGTTCTCCAGAGACCTGTGGAGTAGGAGTGAGTTGAACTATGGATTCCTCATTCCTCCTTTTGTGTGCATCCCTGTTACCAGGACACAGCACTGGCCTCAGATGTTCACACTCTCTTAAAAACTTTTTCTCATAGGTTTTGGTTACCTTCAACTCTTGTTACCAGCCATTGTCACTTTGAACAAATTTTTTTTGCCTTGTACTCAGTTGTGCTACTTGATTATTAAACTCTATGCATGAAACTGTGATTCAAAACGAGTCTGCGCAGAAGTAGAAATAAATATGTATGATCTTCTAAATCAGTGGTTCTCAACCTTTTTGAGGTTGAGTGGCACTTGAGAAAATTGGCTGTGCTCTGTACCTTGCTGAGGTCAGCTCTGATCTCATGAGGAGCCATCACCTTGCTCTTTTGTTAAGTGCTTGTGTACTTTCTGGTTTTATGGAAATTATAGTAAATCAGCTTATGATGTGAATAGCTACGTCATTCAGTGCTGTGTATCATTCTGTAGCCAGTCTGTTAGGGACTGTCTGTTTACTAGGAGCTCCTGTGGGAGAATGTGTATTTTTGGCTGTAGTATAGGAATAGTAAGTCCTGCACTTACTGCAGAAATATTGGATATACTACATCTGTGAGATGCAGTGATGCGTTTTAATGACTAGTGAATCTGTCCCATAAATCCTGGAATTTCTGTGTATCCATTGTGAAGGAGAAACTTCCTGATTTCATTTTCGGGTTTTTTTCCTTCCTGGGTAAAGTGTGTTTATGCACTGCATGATGCAGCAAATCTGATAGCTCATGGACACATCTCACTGTGTGCAGCTGTGTGTGTATGGTGAGTTCACCCAAGCTGTGCCAACAGGTACCTCATGGCATTGTTACATGTGCTGTTACTGTGGTGTTTTCCAGCAAGCCTGTGATACATGTGGTGTACAGCTCTTTCTTACATGTGCAATCAGCATGTCCAAAATTTCATATACAGCAGCCTGGATAGAGCTACTACAGTCCTGAAGCTGAAAATTTGGATAAAATTTCCATGGGCAAGATAAGACAATATTAACCAAAGATGTGTAGTGGCCTTACCTAAGTAAAAAACACCAAAACAACCACAAGAAAAAACACCACCCAACAAATAAAACTTTCAGCTTTTCTTCATCTGGTCAAGTAGGAAAGGGGAAGGAGGGCATACAAAGGCAAATCCAGCTACTTGAAGGAAGACACGGTGTGGGACATGTGAAAACATGGGATTTACTTCTGAATAGAGACCAAAGTTCTTGCATGAAAGCTGCTGGTTCTCCAGGAGGGTTAATTAGGCAGCACCAAACTGACCCTGTATCTTAATGCTGCACCTTCTGCCCCTGGATTGCTGCTTTTCCCCTGGTTTTCCAAACAAGTAACTGTTGTCTGACTGCCAGATAGCGTTAGATCCATGCTCCAGCACTGCGTGTGAGCTGCCACTGCCTTGAACCTGAGGCAGAGATGAGAGTAACAAACAGCATCAGGCTCTGCTCATTCATTCCAGGTATGCTCAGGAGCATCTGTATGCCCCTCTCTGACCATTTGGAGATACTTGCACTAGATAAGTTCACCGTAAGACCTACATCATAGTCTCCATGTATTGGGATTATTTTAATAATTATTTTATTGTTAGTGGCTCAGGTCGGCATGTATTCTATTTTCTGTCCTGTTTGATTAATAATGGGACTGTCAGCATTCCTCATGGGATTTTTTGTTTTTTATCAGTGCCAACAGTCTTTGGTATTGTAGCGATTTTGTTTATATGTGATACTTCAAAGCTTGGTTTATTTTGTAACTTGTGAAAGTTATCCAAATATTAGTCAAATTTCCATGAGGTACTGTTACAGTAAAAGATTTTCATAAACAGATCTCTTTTATTACTGTGTTCACAAGAAATTTAGTGAAACTTATAAAAAGTGTAAACTCTTTTGTGAAGAGTTTTTTATCGTTTTGATGTAGACAACATGTATTAACAGAGGGTATAAAAAGAAGTTGCAGTGAAAATTCAACTTGCCATCTGTGCATTCCCATTGCTAACAATATTGCCAACTTTCTTTTAACAGATGAGCCTTAAGTAAAATTATGTGTCCTCTAGTAGTGCAGTTCCTTACATTTTCTGCTGTCTGGTACTCAAAGGTGTTATTTCATTAATAATGCTTCTTCAGCTGTTTTTTTTCCTTGACTGTTCTCTAACCTAAATTTGTGAGATTGTACTTAGAAAGAAATCCAACCATCCTCCCCAATATTATTTGAAATAACAATAAAATAATAGATTATTTTGCACTTCTATCTTAGGACTTGGCCACACAAGCATTTATTTCTGCACTGCTGAGGGGCAGCACCCTTCAGCCATGGATGCAATATCATCTGATAACACTGAGAATATGCAAACTGGGTCTCCTGTTTGTAGACTAGCTGATCTGAATACTCTGTTCAGTATAATCCTCATTTGTAGTGCTAGAATGCTTCTGGGGAGAAGTGGTATTAGGCTGCAGAAGCATTTGCCTGGAACTAAAGATACAGAAATTCTGCATCTTTGAAAAGATGCAGGTTTTAATTGACTTGTTCGACACCTCAGAAAGAATCTATGTCCTTGTAAGTTAAAGAATCCAGAAGTTTGTGACTTGGTTTCTCCAGTGAGGTTGTGCCTCTTGAACTTATCACTGTGAGTCATATAGAAATTACACACACACTTATATATGTACAGATGCCTACATATGTATGTACGCAAACCTTGAATTGTAATACTAGTTTAGTTGGTAAAAATGGCATACTAAGAAGAAAAAATGGTCTTAAAATAACAAATATTTTTTCACCTGTTTCATTTTGCTAGTGTTGTTGCTGAGGCTGAAGGGATTCAGCCATTAATGAACACCTTGAACGCCCAGAGAGATGGAGCCATTTCCAATGCCATTGCAGTGCTAATAAATCTGTCCCTGCAAGAGCCATCCCGTGTCAGTATCCAGAACTGTGGTATCATGAGGGCCCTTGTGGGGCCACTGCGCTCAACCAACAGCCAAGTGCAGAGCAAAGCAGCGTTTGCTGTGGCTGCCTTTGGTTGTGATGCTGATGCTCGAGCTGAGGTAAAACTCTTTGAGGTTGTGCTTATTGATAATGTTTGTAGATCTGAGGTGGGAGTTATATTAACCAGGAATCTGTTGTGTCTGACCTAGAAGTCCTGAGCTTTCTAGGTAGTTACTTATTTTTGTGATAGTTGTTCTGCTGAATTTAACTCAGCTTTTAGGAGATTTTGGAAAGGGTTTTCTTTAGCTTAAATTCTCATGACTGTGTTTGCTTGCACCAAATTAATGCTTTGCAGCTTTTCAGTGACTTCAGTGAGCTTTCACCAGGGCTATATCTTGATCTGTATATTTAGGAGCATTAAACATCAAGGTTTCTTTCAGTTGCAACTGTCAGCTGAACTTTGAAGATGAGTACTTCAGTCCTCTACTCTCCCTCAGTGTTATGCTGTCTATTTTCAAGGCCTGAACGGCAATGTCTGACCTTGATTAATGAGATACTGGATGTGCATGGAGTAAATGTATTTCAGACAAAACTCAAAATATAATTAATCCTTTGATCAGTGACATCCAGCAAGTTGAACTCTTTGCTGTTTATGAATTGGTCATAGTATTTTCTTCTCATAAATAAGAATGATGCTATGTGCATTCATAAATCATAAGCTGGCGTTTTCTCATGGGTCAAGGCTATTAATTAGGACATGAATAAGGGGCATAGATAATTAATCTACCTCTTTCAGTGTCCTTAAAATGTCTTTCTCTTCAAAAATCCAAATGAGCAATATTTCCTCCAGCATGTATAGGAAAGATACTGTAGCACACAAGAGAATAGGATGTTAATAAGATTGTCATACATACAATACAAATTCAAATGTATTGTGATGTAAATTAGTTGCTAGGAGGCACCAGAACACAGAAAAAACTGTGTAACTCTCTGTGGCAGTCTTGGGTTGCATAGTCTCTTCGGGTTCCACACCGCAGCCTTATAACTGAAAAGCAGGGCAGAGCCAGAAGGGATGACTGCTTTGTACCATTCTAAAGCTCCAGCCTATGCAGAGTTCACAGAAACACAGAATCCCCATAAATGACCTTTTTTTCAGCCCAGTGTAGCTTTTCTACAAAACTTGAATGTTTCAGGAGGTGGATTTCACAGGCTGTTCTTGCTGGGAGAGATGAAATACGTAAGTGGCAATGTTTTCACTTTTTTAATAGTTAAGAGATGTTGGTGGGCTGGAACTACTCGTTGCATTGCTGCAGTCTAAGAATGAAGAAGTCAGAAGAAATGCCTGCTGGGCTGTTACAGTCTGTGGAAGTGATGAACCAACTGCTGTTGAACTGTGCAGGCTAGGGTGAGTAGAAATAGTATCAAAAGTCAAAAGGAAATTTTTGATGCAGGAACTCGATTGAGGTCAATATTTACATATTTATAGCAGAATAACAAAGCTTTCTGATAAGCTGAATCTACTTTTGCACCACAGATGTTGCAGATGAGATGGTATTGATTTTAAAGAACAGAATCTTCTAACAAAATACAAGCCTGTAGAGACAACTAGAATTATAGATTTTTATATAGAATTAGATATATTATTTTATATAGAATTATAAAATATTTATTGTTTCTGTGACTGACTTAGGCTTTATATTGAGGAGACCTTATATCCATTAATATTAGAGACTACAGTGCCCTTTACATTTGAAACTGAAATAAAGGTTTCAGACTAATTTTAATATACTGTAAATTGTACTTACTGTACACAGGCTAGATTTGATTTACAAGCTATGGCTAACTGCAGGTGTGTGGAAGTGTCATGGAAAAGTGGCTCTGGTTTTTTCTTTCTTAGGAACTCCCAGTTCCCTGTATTAGTATCTGAATTACAAAGGCTGTTTCAGGTTATAAGAATTATGTCATGGGACTGCTCAGACAAGGCGACTCTTATAGTTACTGTTAAATTAAAATATACATAATTGCCCTGCTCCCTCTACTGGGCACTTCTTTGGTGACTGCACAGATACTTTAAATCCACCTATGAGGGAATTTCTGAGACTCTCAAAAATTCAGATCAGGAGGGGACCTCAAAGGTGATATTATCTTAGTATAAGACTGAATAAGGTACAGTGACATATTTTGGCTTGGGTAAATACTGATCCTACAGGAGTTTCACAACTTTCTGAGGTAACCTGTTCCAGCCTGGAATATCCTTACACATAGAAGGGGTTTCTCAGTTTTAAATATCCCTTAAAACAGATCATGTTGTCCTGCTTTCTGTGAGACTGAATAACCACTTTTTATAGCAGTTAACTCACTGAATTTTCTCATTTTTCATGTCCCTCTCTGTTTCTTTTTCATAACAAAATAAAAATGTTAAGCAAGTTTTGTTTGTATCATTTCATCACATATCTCTGAATTCCTCTAATTTTTTGTGCCATTTGGAAGTACCATCTCCCAGTCTGGATGAGGTACTTCAGGTGAGGTCATACCACCATCAAATAAAGCTCAGTAATTATTTTCTCTATCTTGTATATAACACTGTTGTAATTTAATCCCTTTTTCTGACTGTATTGAAGCAGGACTCTAATGTATGAGTCCTTTGAGTTTGACAGCATATTATTGATTATAATACATTAAACATAGTTTTTCAACTAGTCAGGCACTACTTCATGTTATTTTCATGTAGATCATATTTCCGTGACTTGATTTTCAGTATCCAAGTAGGAATAAGTGAAAAGACTTAGAAAAGTCAAAATATATCTCAAATTCAGCTCATATCTCACATGTACTTCTTCTGCGTATGTGTTAAGTCAGTTACCCAATTATAGTAAGGATTAGATGGACTTTTCATGATTGATTTTTGTCAAATACATAATGGCTATTTCTCATCACTTGTTACTTGCCAACTTGGTTTAATAATTTGATATGGTGTTTTTTGGACACTGAAATTTGATTGAATGATCTCTATTATGATTTCTTTGTTCATAGTTTTTTTCAAAACTAGATAGTATCTTTGCCCTTCTCCATTCTCCAGCCATGTAGCCTAGAATTTTCCAATACAATTATAAATAGTTCCAATGTTGCTTTTGCAAATTCATAGAGTGTATGAGGTAAATGTCCTCAGGGATTGCTAACCTTGTCTCTTCAAACTTATCCTAAACATTTTAAGACTTCTGTTTCTACCTTCTTGTTAATATTATCTGCTTGAAACCTTTCTATGAAAACTGAAGCAAAAAAGGCATCAGACTCTTTTCCCCCTGGTTTTGGTTTTTTTTTTTTTTTTTTTTTGTTGTTTTTGTATTTTTTTTCCCCTAAACAGTCTTGGAACTGCAGTATGCGATGCTTTCCTGATTCAGTTTGCTTTATTTTCTTAGTGAGGTTTTCCTAAGTTTTTCAGGTCAAAAGTTGTCAGTTTGTGGGTTTCAGCACCAGGAAAAAGCTTAAGAAAGTAATTCCTGTCCTCCCATGTCTCCACATTGCTATTTGTTTCCATTTCCATGCTGCAAAAATCCTGCTATTCTGGTGGTAACAACTCCTTGTGTTTCCATGCTTGTTCATGTTTAGCAAATATCTGCCAGCTGTGCTCCCTCACACACAGTAACAGTCCTAGACTAGAAGATTTCACACATTGCATAATACACAACTGCATCTGCAAATTGCCTTGCCGCTGAAAAGAGAGAGAGGGAGAGAGGTTGCCTGGACTGTATCATATGGTTGGCTCTGATCATTATTCCTTTTACATCTTTTTTTCTCCCAAGTTCTCTATGGTGCATAAGATCCTTCTAGATAAAACGTTTTGGCATCCTGTCTGCATTTCTTTAGGTAGCATTTAACAACCTAAAGGAATTGCTTTTGTTTTCGAGCACTGCATGGTGCTTCCCTTCCCTAGAGAAGGAATTTGGTGCAGCACAGCCACTCCTTGCTGTCCCAGAGGGCACAGGTTCGGCCCTTGGAAGTGAATGTCTTGGTCTTGGTAATGCTGAAAACTAACTCTGAGCTGTATAATTACATTTATTTAGTATTTAATGATGAATTAGCCTTTGTATTTTATTTATCAGTGCTTTAGACATCCTAGAAGAAATTAATCTGTCAACAAACCGTAAAAATAAGTTCAGTGAAGCTGCTCTGGAAAAGCTACTTGATAACAATCTTTGCCAAAAGTACAGCCTGATGGGATATTTATCATCAAATAATATCATTACTAATGGATTCTATGATTGCGGTCAGGTAAGCTATTCTAAACAAATTACTCTGTTTAGAAAGAGTAAAATTTTCCTCTTAATTTAGAAAGAGTACTGTAGCAACAGCCAAAATCTGGTTACAGAAAAGACTTTGTTTTCTTGTCCTAAAATTTCACAGCTGTTATACAGATCTCTTTTGATTATCTTTCTTAATGCATGAAATCATCTTCATGGTATTCCCTAGCTGTGATCTTCACAATCCTATCTGAGCTGTTCAGACCTTTCCAGATCCTTTCTCAAACTTTAGTTCTTCTGGTCTGTTTCCCTGCACTAAATGCTAACTTGACATTGTATGACCTGAGGACATTTTGTTTGTTAATTTTTACATAAGGAAGCAAAGAGTTCATATTTTCACCTCGGTCATGACCCTTTCTGTCTCAAAAGAAGTGTTTGTATATAAAGACTGACTCTGGTATCACTTATTAGTGCTGTGCTCAATTTAAATCTGAGAAGGACTTTTCAAAATACCCAGATGAATTAGAAATACCAGTCGTACTGACAATCAGTGAAATACCTGCTCCTAAAGCACTTGGTTACTTTTGAAAATTCCATCCTTCTGAAGATTGTAAAGCAGGAGCATTTCCTCATTCTGGAAGTGTTTGAAATGCTTCAAACCCAATAACTACAAGCTAAAATATTTATGCACAATCTTTTCTAAGAAAACTTGATGAAGAAAATGCAAATTAAGAAGAGAATAATTTCTGATATTTTTAAAGCTTTATAAGTTCTTACACAGTCTTTGGTTTAAGATTAGGAAATTTTAAATTACCGTTTAGGTGTATTTTAAATACATTTTTTTTCTCTGCATCTTTAACTGAACAGAACACCCTATATTTTATGCTAATTTTCTTGTAGGTAAAACATGGAGAGAAATTTTTGTCTTTGGAAGAACTAAGCAAGCAAGAGCTTACTGACCGTCGAGCAATAATCTTCATTAATGCTAAACCCCAAGAAAAGTGAGTCATGTTAGATCTACTAGCATTTGTTGTAATAGCTCATCTTTTTAATGGTTTTCACTGTTTCCATTACAAACTTTATCTATCTATCTATCTATCTATCTACACACACACACACATAAATAGAGATATCTATTTTATTCCCAGCATGGTGCTTTTATGTCCTAGGAAGCAAAATGTTTATATTTTATAAAATAAGAATTTGGAAAATAGCTTATTCAGTTGAGTTGCTTTATTTATCTTAGCCTTGAAGACCCATTCATTTAATACTCTGTAATTCCTGATGATGGGACAACCAGTGTTTTATCAGTTATAACAAAGCTTGTCATCTGCTGTAATAATTATGTTTTCTGAGCTGAATGTCAACATTTGTCAATGAAACCTATGATTTGATGGGCCTCTTGTACAGACAAATGCATGGAATTCTAAGCACATCATTCCAAGGGGTGGGACAAAGCCAAGCATTAAGCTCTCAGGCTTGATAAAGAACCTGTGTCCATTTCTTCTATGTTTAAGTTGAAGCCAGCCTAACAAATCTTCTAAGATTTGAATGCAGGAAGTTGGTATTGGGCTTGTTTAACTGGGAGCCATTTCCTGTAAACAGTCTCACAGATCAAAGATCACTCTACCAATATTTTGCGAGTCCAAAAATTTCATCTCTGTCAACACATCACATATTTGGGTTACAGTGTCATTAGCTTCCCTTTTAAGCTTGTATATGACACCATAAAGATGTCTGGGAATATCTATGACAAATTAGACTTCCATGCTCTTTGTTGATCCCTAGAGCTGTCTTTAACTATCTGGTCTTCATTCTTTGACTTTGATACAGCTTCTTGGTTTTGCACTTTGGCAGGAGCCTTACTCCCCAGTTACTTTTGTGTACATTGTTAGGCATTCACCAATCTCAGAAGGAAAAAAGAGCTCTAGCACAGGACCTGGCAGGGCTCATTGGCAGAGCTTTAAACCAGCCTGGAAGAGGGAAAGGGACAAAGCCAGGCTGGCCAGTGATGGAGTAATGGGATGGTGTGTCAAAACTTGAGGAAAGGAGCACTACTGGGATCCCTCAGTCGCCTCAGGAAGTGTTGACTACAATGTACCATACCCTAAATGTTTCTACACTAATGCACCCAGCACAAGGAACAAACAAGGGGAATCCAGGCTTTGGCCCAGGCACAGGGATTTGACATCACTGGCATCAGTGAAACCTGGTGGGATGAATCCTGTGCCTGGAGTGCCCTGTTGGATGGTTACAGGCTCTTCAGGAGGGACAGGCACAGCAGGAGAGGTGGAGGGGTGGCACTGTATGGAACAGAAGGGGTAGATTGTATGGAGCTCACAGCTGGCAGCGGCACAGTTGAGAGCCTCTGGATAAGGTGCAATCAAGGGACAAACAAACAAATAATGCAGATGCCATCATGGGAGTCCACTACAGACCTCCTGGGCAAGACAATGGTGAATTGTTCTTTGAGGAACTGAGGGACTCTTCCAAGCCAACTGCCCTTGTCCTTATGGGAGAAATTAACTGAGACCATCACAGAGCTGGTACAGCACAGGCCAGAAGATTCCTAAAAACCTGAATGACAACTTTACGGAACAGGCTTGGGAAGATGCCCTCCTTGATCTACTCCTTGTCAGCAAAGGTGGATCTTGTGAGCAAGTGGAGATTGGTGGCTGTCTTGGCCACAGTGACCATGAAGCAGTTGAGTTCAAAATCTCTGTTAACAGGAGGAAAAATGCAAAAACCTCAACTCTGCATCAGAGGAGAGCAGACCTCAGCCTGCTCAGGAAATTAGTGAGTAAGATCCTCTGGGAACATGTTTTTGCAGATGTTGGCATCTGTCAGTGTTGATCACTTTTTAAACATCACCTCCTAAGGGCACAAGAGCAGACAATTCCCAAATGACAGTAGTCCAGCAGAAGGCCCTCTTAGTTGAACAGGAATCTTCTCTTAAAAATAAGGCAAAAAAGAAAGGTGTATGCCCAGTGGAAGCAAGGTCAGGTGACATGGGAAAAACACAGAGCTGCTGGCTGGTGTAGGGACAAAATTTGTATGGCCAAAGTTCAGCTGGAGTTGAAGCCAGCCAGAACTGTGGGAGACAATAAAAAGAGTTTTTTCAAATTTATAAATGGCAACAGGCAGTGTAAAAACAACATTGTCCTGTTACAGGATGAAGATGGTCTCCTCACAAACAGGGACAGAGACAAGGCAGAGGTGTTTAACACATTCTTTGCCTGTGTCTTCAATAAGGATGATGGAGCAAGGGTACCCTGAGCCTGAGGACCATAACTGGGAGAATGATCAGCTCCCAGTCAACCCTGAAATTGTGCAGGATCTGCTGCTCCAGCTGGATCCCTACACATCTATGGGGACAGATGAGATTCCTTCAGGAATCCTTAAAGAACTGGATGATGTTATTGCACAAGCTCCCTAGATGATTTTTGAACAGTCTTGGGAATATAGAGACATTCCAGCTGACTGGAAGCTGGTGAATGTCCTGATTTTCAAGCAGTGCATAAAGAAGGATCCCAAAAACTACAGGCCTATTAGTTTCACTTCACCAGTGCCTGTAAAGTTATGGAGAAGATTATTCTCTGATGTATTGAAAAACATCTGAAAGACAATGCAGTCATTGGTCACAACCAGCACAGCTTCATGAGAGGAAAATCCTGCTTATCCAACCTGATTTCCTTTCATGATGAAGTAAACCATGGGGTTGAGCAAGGGGAGCCAGTGGATGTAATGAGATTTTTGGATTTCAGTAAAGCTTTCAGTGCTGTCTCTCACAGTGTCCTTCTGCACAAGATGTCCAGCCCACAGCTGGATAAACACATCATGTGATGGGAGAGCAGCTGGCTCATGGTCAGGCACAAAGGGTTACAGTGATTGGAGTGACTTCAGACCTAAGAAAAATATTAAACTGTTAGCATTAAAGGAGAGCCATGAGGATGGTGAAGGGACTTGAGGGGAAGCTGTGTGAGGAGCAGCTGAAGTCTCCTGGTCTGTTCAGCCTGGAGAAGAGGAGACTGAGGGGAGAGCTCATGGCAATCTTCAACTTCCTCATGAGGGTCAGGCACTGCTCTCTTCTCTGTGGTGACACAACCTGAGAGAATGGCCTGAGGGAAGGTTTAGGTTGGATATTAGAAAAAGTTTCTTCCCCCAGAGAGTGGTTGAGCACTGGAACACCTGCCCAGGGAAGTGGTCACAGCACCTGAAAGAGTTCAAGAAGGATTTGGACAATACTCTCAGGCACATGACATGACTGTTGGGGATGGTTCTGTGCCAGGAGTTGGATATGAGGATCTTGATGAGTTGCTTCCAACTCAGCATATTCTGTCATTCTATGACTCCATACTTCATTTTTGATCCCTGAATTAATGTCTGGTTTTTTAGTAGTTATGTTATTTCTTTCACTTTTTTACCACCTATGAATATGTTTATTATCCTTTAAAATCCAAATTCCATTTCATAGCTTCACATGCAAATATTAACTCTGCAAATAACATGCAAAACCATCTTACTCTGTTTCAGTGTTGTAGAAGAGAAGGTACAAGATGAATCAGTGCCTGTTTCAAGAGTAAGCAGCAAAGAAAAAATAAGGTATGAGTCTCAGATTTACTAATTGCCAATGTTCTGTTGTTCCTCTAAAACTAGAAATAGAAGTCTGAGAAAATAGTGACAGTTTCTGAATGGAGTACAAATACCTAAACACCATGTTAGATGGTTTTGGAGATTTTCTTTCACCTCCTGTTTGCAGTAATATTCCTTTGTCTATCTTAGTGATTATTTGTCCTCTCTTCCCATGCAGTATTTGAACAGCTCACACTTATTTGCTTTTTTTTCTTCATTATCTCTTGGAAGCAGTGAAATACTGTTATTTTACAACTTGACAACCAAGACACAGGGAAATTACACTAGAAGTTCTTTCTCAGTTTAGAACCTAAACCCATGAAATGTTCCTACACTGCCTATATGCCTCCGTATTTCTAGATTAAATCTCTTCTAGCACAGTTGACAGATGACTAAAAGCTGAGAAAGGTGTGCTCAGAACTCTCCTGATTTTTAGGCAACTAGCCTAAAAATGCTTCACTTGCAGCACTTGTCCTGATTCATACCATACACTAGGTACAGTGCTGCAGTCTGTCTCTTCACACTAAGTAGATCAGCACTTCTACTCTAGTAGTGGAAAATTAGTTTCCTTCTCTTACAAAAAGAGAATTTGAGTCTGTCCCTCACACCTGCAGATAGCTGACCACAAGATATTTGGGGTTTAGCAGTCTCTTAGTGGTTTGTTGTAGCTGATCACTAATGATGAGGTGTAGTGAACAGGGCTTTTTACTTGAGCTGTTCAGTTACTTAACTCTCCTTATTCTCACCAAGACCAGGCTTCTAGTCCTCATCTAATATAAAATACTTAACCTGTAGTTTGTTCCTGTGGAAGGAAACTGGGCCATGATGTCCCAACTGTCCTTCCTGTAAAACAGCAGCACAATCATGATCACAACAGTGAGTGCCTTCTGGAGAAGGCAGGTGTACATGCCTGATTCCAGGGGAATCCACAGTCCAAATCGAGCCTCCTTGCCATCAATGGAATGTTCTCTAGTCCTTGATAGGGATGTGATACAACCTGCGACTGTCCTTGGCTTTTCTGTTAGCTAACTTAATGAGCTGACCATTTATCATGCTGGCTTCTGTGGGTCCCAATCCTGCCTTCTTAATTTTCCTTTCTTTGTGGTAAAGGGAGCCTTGGCAATGGCTGAGGATTATGAGTTGTAGTCAGTGATGGACATTACAAAATGCTAAGTGCTGCAGGGTTGGGAAGAAAAAGGAGAAATGGTGTGTCTGTTGTAGGAGCTGATGTACTATGTTTCCAGTTTTTATTTTGGAGCTCATTCATGAACTGTGATATTCTACTGTGTTTTATTGACAGAGATAATGCTTGTATATTTCTCTATCTGCACTTGAGAAATTAAATGTGCAATGAAAAAATAGAGATAAAACTAAAACCTGCTTTTGATCTCAATAGTTGAGTGGTATCTCCACTAGAGCAAAACCAGAAGTTACCTAACAATGGTGTTCACTCAGCAAAAGGAGCACTAGAGAAAAAGTCTTAAAGTATTATACTTTGAGTTATATTTGAATATGTTTGAATTATATCAGCTTGTTTAGAACAGACATGCAAATTATTGACAGATGTAGCTACTGACTGAATTTTTGAGGTTTAGACTTAAATCAGTGTCAGACTAGTCTATCCAAAAGTTAATGACTTACAAGGCAGACGTTTCCATTTGACTAGTTTTTTGGTCTGTAAGCACTCCTGAAATTCTGTTTAAATCATTTGATAGTAGATACCTGAAATGGATTGTATGAATTGCATTGTGCAAGGTCCCTGTTTCAGGATGCACCAGAGTAGATACAGCAGCTTGAGTGCCTTAGGAGGCCTGTCCCAGCTTCTGCTCCCTTGCAAGTCCTCTGCTGCCCGCGAGCCCTGCTCATGACCCACTGTGCCTGTGCCTTTACTCAAAGGGAGTAGAGGCAAGGGGAGATACTGAGCCCCAGCTATGTTTTCTCTGTTTCAGTGGGGAGTTCCTTCACCTTGGAAGATGCTCTAGAGTCATAAGCCATTTTGTATAGTCTCAAGATCAGGGAGACCTGTTCTGACAAGATAATATATTTGTTTATTACAGTGTGTGATGGGGATACACTTGGATAGTTGCTTTTTCATGTAATTTATGTCAATTACAGTGTAAATGACTGCTCTGTTTGCAACCATAACTCTTTTGAAAAGCAAAAAAATTCTTTAGGAAAAAAACAAATACCTGCCTCAATTCCCCATAGTAAACCTTGCAGGGTACAAGGACTCCTTTCTTCAAGTATGAAATAATTGCTTTTGAATGTCATGATCAAGTTGTATGATTTATAACCCCATTGTCATTCATTTTGAATCCATAATTCATACATCATTATTATTATTAATTTGTGAGATATATGGGAGTTACTTGAAGGTCAGTAGCTGACTCCAAGTTTCAAACATGCTTAGACTTTTTCCTGAAAATTTTTTCCTTTGATCATATGTTTCTGTTCATCATTATTTTGCAAAGTACTACTGAACATTGTTTAAAGCCATTGTTTTGAAAAAGTGATACTACTTTATATAAACCATAGTTGAAGGCCAAGAGAAAGGGCAGTTGTAATTGTCTGCTGGAAATGTCTGAATTAGATGTGAGAATGTGCCTAGTTTGACATATATTTTCATTGACAGCAACATTTTTAATCACTCAGTTTCGTATCTGATATGCACATTGACTGGGCTAAAGCACTGTATTTAATGCAGACTAATAAATGTGTGCTTATTCCATCCTATGTTTCAATACTGCATTTAAGAAAATACTTCCCAATGTTCATTTGTTCCTTATATAAAGAAAATGAGGGCATTTAAGCTATGCAAAATGGGAAAGAAAATAGGTGTCATGGCTGCTTTTTGATGGTAGACTCTTGGCTGCCTTCTTCCTCCAACTGATGCTCTGGTGACCTGCTGGACTCTTGTACTAAAGTTCCAAAGAATCAGAAACAGTTTGGAGATTATTAAAGTGCCTTGAGCTCTCCTTTGCAATACTCTGCTTTCACAGCAAGTAGTCTCACAACTAGGAAGACAGCTCTGAGAAATGAGAGTGATTTTTTTCTGATGTCACAATTCCCGCTGGCAAGAAAACGGGGATTTAAAAAATAGGGCAGGAAAAAAGACAGTAGAAGTCTCCTGTAGTGGTTACCAGTTATTTTATAGCACTGAGGTGTAAGACAGCAGCTCCTCAGGTTCTTATGAGATAAGGATTAGACAGATATGATGAACTGAAGAGTTGAGGAGTAAGGTAGAGACAAGTGTGGAAGATAACCTTAAATCAGCTCTTCCACCATGGAATGGAACATAGTCATACCTGAGAGAAATAAGCAGCAGCAAAACCCCAGACAAATCACTGTTCAAACCCACCTCTCTCAGATATTTTGTTCTTGAAATTTGAAAGGAGGAGAATAAGTGTGACTCTAGAGTTGTTTGAATAGGTAGGAATAGGAAGCAAATTCTCCCATAGCACTGTAATTTAATGGTGCACTTCTCATAGAGAAAATAAAGTACTGACAGGATAGAAGGGGAAGAAGGGGGGAAAGGGCAAATGGTGAAGAAACAAGAAGTATAGCATTTATAAATGTTCTTTTGAAAACCTCCTAAACTGGACACCAGAGAGTTGGGAATAATTCAGGATTTTTTAAACACGGTGTTTTAACCATAATGTATGAATGAATAAATGGATAAGTAGATAGCTATTTAATCTAGCATTATAAGGTTCTCTGGCTGTAGTTAGATAGAGTCAAATTAGATAAAGAAAACTGTTTGTCTGCTTTTTTCCAAGTGTAAGTGTAATTAATAACCAGAACAGTTTATTTAAGAGGGTGGTGAATTTTCTATAATTTTAAGATTAAATCTTAATTGGTTATCCTTCTAAAATAATGTGCTTTGTGACACCTATGAAAAGGGCTTTTTGTGGATATGGTAAATCTCAATAGATTAAAGAAAAGTTTGCAAAGTATTCTGAAGACAAATTGCTTGAATTCAGCTACTGATAATGGTGTATGCCCTTTTGCTTTGTTCAATGCCTTCCATCTTAAGAGTGCTATTCATAGTATAAATTTTAAGAATAATTTGAAGAGCATGCAGTAATGATAGCATGTCCTGGAGCCATAGTCCTCTAGTGGTCCTTTATTTCTTTTCTTCTTTTTCCTTCCAAGATCACCAGAAGTATTATAGATTTTTTTAAAAATATGCCAAAGCTGTTAAATGAAGGAAAGAAGTTTTCTTGTATTTCACAGTAAAAATTTTCAGGATCTATGCTGATAAAAGACATAATACTTACAAAATACAGTTTCATGTGTTCCCACAAATAAAAGATACTGATTTTATAGTTGCTGCATAACTTGTGAAATGCACAGTATTTCATTTAAGCAGAACAGCCATTTCATTTATACTTCTGCTGGGTGCTTAAGATGCCTGTATAGGATCATAGTCACTTTTCAGATCCTGAACATTAGTAAAATATGAAGCATGTGCAATGAAAGAGTCAGCAAAAACACAGACTTGTAAAATCTTTCTCTGACAAACCATGCTGTAGTTTGCATAATGCTTGAAGTACCTGAACTTGCAAGTACAGAGGCTGTCTTTTGGAATGTCCTGTCAAGATTTCAGCTGTGCTTTTGATACCACTTTTTCTTTTATTTCAAGACCAGATTTTTATCAAGTAAAAACTCACTGGAGTTAATGATTTTTAGTTCAAATCCATACAGAACTAAACCATAACTAAAAACATGCCCTATATTTATATAGTAAGTGTCTTCTCCTCTATATAATCCATACATGGCAAAGGCATATCAGAGCCGTTAACTAAAACTAAAATGAGAATTGACAACAATGTAAATATGGAGCTAGTGGCATTTGTTCCTAACCACCTCCTCAGGTCATGTTCCGTAAGTGTTCTCTACAGCTTTTTAGATTTTGGATATTTGTTATCAAGGGAAAAGATGTCTCCTACCTTCCACCTCTCCCTAGTCAATTTGTCTAAATGTCCTGTTGGAGAACTAATGTATTTGAATTTGATCTTTAAAGATTACAGTATTCTAGATAACTGTATAACTTTTTTTTTTTCTATGTAAGAAAAGGGAAGGGGAAAAAAGAGGAGGAAAAACCAAAAGAAGTTACCCCAGTTGCAACTCCAGTTGAGGAGGAAATAAATATAGAAAATTCACAATGGGTACCACCACCTGATTTCATTTTAATGGATTACATTAATGATGCTTCCAAAATAATTCTACCACTAACTACTACCCGAGAACAAGTTGTGGCTCTTGCACAGTGAGTACCAAATTGTATTTCCATAAGCTGAATTGGTAAAATAACTGTTTTCTTATCCAAGGTCAACTTTTTCAGAATAGTTATTTTCTCATGCTTAAGTGGAGTCCAAATCAGCTTTGGCCCAGAATGTTGACATATTTAGATTTTAAGCTTCTAGTTTCTGTTTTTGTTGCAATTAATTTAACATATTTTTTAAAAAGTACCACTTGCAACAAAAGGCTATCAATTTCTCATTTTAAAAATATACTTATAGATAATTTCATGTTCTTTCTCACATTTATACAACTGTACTGGTTCTTTCCAGTGAACACATCAGCATATAGCATCTACATCATCTAGGAACCCCAGTGACCCAGGTTTTGGACAGCCTAAAAGCATCATTAGAACGTAATCTAATAGTCAAGATGGTTGCAAGTTACATGTATCCTGTCTGTTTTTTCTCCTACCATCTTTCCTGCCTACTTGGTTTTGTAATCCCTTGGGACAGCAACTCTGTTGTGTTTTGTTTCCTATAGGGCCAAAAGCATAAGACAAGTTTTCTAACATAGTTTTTAAGTGCTCTTGTAATTAATATCCTGATGATTTAATAGTGCCAGAATATTGCAATAGTATCAATGGTGATTGGTTGGTATTAATGTGTGATTCATTAGTTACACTGACTACTCAGCCTGGGCACCCATCACTCTAAGCGGTGTGTCTGTTTTCAACTTCTCCACCTTTATATCTAGGCAGTTTCCAGGCTGCCTCCTGAATCTGGAGAGTTTGGTGTCATATCCCACTTAATCTCACAAAATTTGTTACTTTTACTAACTCTCATTTTTAATGAAGTCATCTAATGTGATGTGAGGAATGAATTTTCCATTGATTGCAGAATTTGACAGGACAGATATACATCCTTTACTATCCAGCTGTGTATAAATCATGCTGCCTTCCTCAAGGTGGAATCCATAAAATTCTCTTTTAAATCCACTCTTCTAACACACCAGTGAAATACTAGCAGACACCCAACCCAGTGAAACAATCATGGGAAATTAAAGTAGAATGTTTTTTCTGTGGGGGCTTTTTTGTCTGTGTTCCATTTTAGGTGGCTGCCTGAATAGTATTTTTTGAATAGGGGGTGGGGAAAAAGGCAGCTCCAGCATCTCTCAGCAGCCTGGCAGCCTGGCTAGAGTTCCTCATTGGGGAGGGAGTCAGGCTAGATGAGGGGACATCAAGAATGCAGGATGTCTCCTTCAGAACAAACACAGCACACCTTTGTGTGGTGGTGAGCACATTGGCAAGGGCAGCATTGCTCTCTTTAATGAGGGCTGGCACACACAGCACAAGCGGCTGCGTCAAGCCCCACACATTCTCAGCTTCACCCAGTAATTCCCAGCTTCAAGACTGACATGCTTGGTGAGAGCTCCCTGTGCCCATGCTGTTGCAAACAATGCTTCCTCGACTCTAAATTTTGAAAAGCGAGGCCTTGAAGGTTGCCTTGCTTACACTGGGCAGAGGGACACGTTCACTGCTTCTGCAAGAGGAGGGGATGCAGGTTTTAGCTCCCTGTCTGAAGCAATGGCTTGTGATTTTCATCTCAGCTCTGCAATATCTTATCCAGAGTGAGAGACCTCAATGACCCTTGTGCCTGTGGAAGATGAAGGTGTGTGTGAATGGGGAGACTCACAAACCAGGGTTTGGTCCTGTGTGTGCACAGTCCCCAAAAAGACATGCTTTTGGCAGAGCTTGCGCTGACGGTGAGGTCTGACCTATTTCCGTTTCTGTTTCTGAGCCATTTGTTTTAATGGATAAATACTGCTCACCCCCAAATACTGGCTTCAATATAAGCAAGCACATGTAGAAGATAAGTACCTTCAATGAATACAGTTGCTTTCCTATGTTGGGATCATTACCTATGGCTTTATTTTTGTCATACATATTCCCATGCTTTATTATTATTTCAAACAAATGATAGGTCTGGGGACTGTAATATGTAACTCACTGAATCTATAACCTGTAAACATGAACATCAGCTGCTCAGTAATTACACTGTTATTGATGACATTTTCTGAGGACTTTGTGCCTATACTACACCTCTCCAGAATCTCTACTTTTGCACCTTGGTTTAGATCTGTGATAAATATGAATGACCTGAGTTGTGGTTATCTGTATTTATCAGTAAGCATATTTAAAATGCCAATTACTAAATTAAAAAAAATAATTAAGCAAACGTAGAAAAAGTATTGCAGGCTTAAAGGTCATTCACTTCTTGCTTGTATATATTTCATTGTGCTACATTTTAGCGATAAATGCAAGAGGAATTATAGATATAATTGATCTGAGTATGCATTTGGAACAGGTTTGTTGCAGACAAGATGGGTGGCCCTATCGAAAGAGAGGAACTACATAACTTCTGGTGGGAACTTGACATGAGTAAAATAGAATTTGGACTGAAAAGCAACATTGTGCCTATCGGGAAAATCAAGAGAGGCTCATTCTATCACAGAGCTTTACTTTTCAAGGTACGTTATAATTTATTTTTCAACATAACATGTTGTTGTTAAATGGATAATCTAAGCTAAGGTATATTTGCATCAGTATGATACAGTATTTATATTCATGTAAAATCTTTTGTATACAGTTCCATAATTTTTCAACAGTAAAATTGATTTCCCAGTGAATGGAAGCCAGCATCGCTTCTTTCTGTAAAGATTCTGGTTGTCATTAAATTGTCTTAAGTGATATCAGCAGAATACTTGATTAACGGCAAAAAGCCAAAGTATTTGATTTGGAGTCAAAACATTTTACATTTTCTGTAAACTGTAAAATATTGAATTATGCAGCTTCTTTCATTTTCCATGCTGCAAAAGTAAACTTGTTGGGACAATTTTTATTTTGTATCTATGCAGTATTCTGTGATAGTATATAATAGCTTCTATGTTCTAGTTTCTTAGAAGAAACAGGGAAATTTTATTTCTTCTTTTTTCATATGAAGATGTACTGGTGCAGCCTGGTTATCTGTCCCATCCTTTTTCCTTGGCTGGATTTTTCTCTTTTCTTGAATGGAAACAGAGAAACAAGGGCCTAGCACATTAAGCAGGAAGGGCCTAGGAAAGAGTACACAGGAGAAGGAGTAAGACTGTAAATTTATGGTGTCCATAGGGAGAGAAAGTTTCCAACTTACTTTATGACATTCTGAGGGCGTGAATTAATTATTGTCCACTGTCCTAAGAAACATTTTTAGGGACAGGTCCTCTCTCTTAAAAGCACAGCACTCTAAGCAATGGATATCCGTGTCCATTTGTAGCGAGTTAAAAATCTTCCAGGATTTCATTCCTTCGCAGGACATGTGTGTTGAAAAAGCAGTTTGATAGCTGGAAATCATTATAGGTCTGTCTGTGATAGTGCAGCCCAGAGAAAAGGCAGGTGTTTCATCTAGCAGACACTTGCCTCGCATTTCATTGCTTCCCACATTTCCAGGGCTGAAAAGCAAGGAGTGTGCTTTGGAGTGAATCAACAGTCCTAAACTTACACTGATAAAAATGTTACATTTTTACACTTAATATTTCATACTAGCTGTATGTGTGCAGTGTGCCTACACCTCATTGCTTGAATAGACTTCAAAATGTTACTCAGAAGTAAGTCTCCCAAATAGAAAAAAAACATTGCTGGGTACTGTGGGTGTTGCACTTCATTTGAGATCTAAAGGACTAGCTGATAAACAAATGTATCAGTGTTTGAAAAGAGGTAAAATTAATGTTTTTCATGTTGTGCATAGGATATGCAAGAAATAGCATATAAAAGCCTACATTTTCTACACGAAACCAACATGAAAGGTTTGAAGTTTGGAACACTTAAGAAATTCATAAAGTTTCAAGAAAGCTCTAGGCCTTTCAGGTGTTTGTTTTATTTTTAAACATGACTAGGCATTGCTGTGTATCACGGAAGCTACGTGAATGAACTGCAATTTACTACTTTTTCTTTCTGTTTCAGGTGTTAGCAGACAGAAATGGCATTGGCTGTACTTTAGTTCGTGGCATGTATAACAGAGCTTGGAATGAAGTTAAATTGGTTGAACGCTCTCCCAAAGGGCTTCTGCTTCCTCCTCAAGAGTATGTTGTAGATGTAATGTTTGAACCAGGCCGTTTGCTGAAACAAGGAAGTGCAAAGGCTGATCAATACAAATATATTTAATCACCTCGATGAATTTCACCAAAATAAATACTTCAAATATGTTTGCAGTGCTGTATTTATGAAACATGGGGAGGTTCATATCCAACTATCAAAAAAAGGTCTATCTATAAGGTTTAATTAAATGTGATTTTGGTATCTAGCTTCAGTGCTTAGAAATTATGTTAATTTTTTGTACTATTTTAAGACTACATTGCAAAACTGCAGGTTAAAATTTGGTAATCATTAATATTTGGTGTGTGCTAACATTACAATGCTTATTAAATAGGTTAAATTCCAAAACAGCATATTCTTTTTTTTTTTAAATATTTCCTTCTAATCCCATGCACATTTATAGGAATTTCATGTCCATAAGCAATAAATGTGAATATATCTGATGAAATAACAAGACATCTAAAAACAACTGGACCATTTTTGTGTGAAATAACCCAAGAACTGAGAACTAGAACTACAATAACAGTATCCTTTCAGCCTCTATAAATGGGAAAAAAAATCCCATTTGTATTTCTTAAAACTTGGCAGAGTTAATATTTACAGATAATAGAATACTCTGGATGAAAGTAAATACTGTTTGGCACAGGAAAGACACATAATTGCTAAGTTAGTGCTTGTGATCTGTTCAAGTTTTTTATTTTTGACTTGAAGATAAAATGGACTCTGAGAAGGCAGCGGTTTGAGATCAGGGAATTTGAATTTCTTGCAGCCTTGGGTAACGTGATGTTGCTGAAGAGCGGCGGTGCTTTTAAGAGAGGTGAAATACTGGCTAGAGGACTCTGGTAAACACTTCCTGGTGAAACTGTCAGGAATGTACTGGAGTATTTCAGAGAGCACCACTATCAATTGAGTTTACTGTGGAAAACTGAGAGAATGCACTGTACAGCAGTTAGGCCGGTGCAGGCAGTTCTGTTGTACAGAACTGAATTTCAGCAGACCAGAACACCTACAACAAGGCATTTACTTCCTGCCTACCAAAAATGTGATTGAAAAATTTGGGGTCTGTGTTCTTTTAGCATTTTTAATGTTTGTATAAACACAGTCACTTGCCTTGACTGCTTTGGGTTGAGGAGAAGGTTTGTATCTGTTGTATTCATTACTGCTCATGAGCATGATCCCACCACTCCCTCTCCTTCCTCCTCTGACATGCAGCATGATTTCCTGGTAGCCCTTAGGGGAACATTTTATCTTTGTGTTGTAAATTCGCTTATATAGCCTCATGTTCATTTTTTTTTTACCTTATGTTCAGCAGTCCTCTAGACAACAGAATGAAAAAGAAATCTGGAAACAAAATGCAGGATGTACTGGCAGAACTGAGAGAAGGGTGAGGATGTGTTTCTTATCATTGCTATGTAGCAGGTAGGAGACTGATGGAAAGACATATGCTCTCATTGACAGGTATGATTGGGTATAGAAACCCACAACTTTGAAAGTCCAGTAAATTTAAGTAAAATAAGAATTAATTTCCTGCTAGCTATCATTTTGTATAGTTTTCTTACATTGGAATTTCATTATTTTGTATTGGAACCATAATGTTAAACTATGACTTATTGTGTTTGAGGAGGTCTTGAAAAGAAAGCAATTTCTGTTGTTTCTAATAAAAATCGATATAAAAAATAGGCAAAATGCACTTTTTCAAAATAAAAATTGGGAAATTTCTAGACATATAATCTCACTTTGCATAAAATAATTGTCTAAAGAAATAAAACCAAATACTATGCCCTTCATTGTATAATGCAGAATCTGATGATTAGAAATGTAGGATCAAAAAATCTTTTATGTCTTTCACAGTTTTAAACTTTGTACTGTCTGAGTTCTTTCACTTCAAAATTGTAATGCACTTGGATGTCAGAATTAAGATCTAGGTAGAATATAAACACTTCAATCAAAAATTGTTACTTTGAAAACGGCACTTTATTTGTCAAGTCAAGAGATGCCATGCTTTTTTATTTGATGTTAATCAGCGACCTGTAGTTGTGTCCATGGCCTGGTGAAGAACTCCCCCACCCTTGATAAGAGCAGCTCAGCTCACACTCATTCCAGAACTGAATCAGAAAACAAAATGTTTAAATATTTCTGCAGGGCTCAGCTGGGTGAATATTCCCAGGACATGCCCAGCACACACCATTTGGCTTGGGCTGTGCCTGAGGGAATTGATCGCCTACCTTCATTTAGGGAGCAGATGGGGAAGGGCTCGTATTTCCTTTTACATAATAGTTCACTGGGCAGATCAGTCACACAGAAGGAGTCAGGCTTGATGCCTTCCTAAGCACGAACAAAACAGTCTGCAGCTACCTCACTGCAGGATCTGTTCTGGCCGCTAAGCACTCTGCATTCCTTTTTGAAGATCTGCTGTCATGTAGAAAAGAATGCAGGATTAATAGACTACAGAAACTGAAAAGTTGAGCAACCTCTTCAACTCAGTATTTGGGAGTAGCACTTAGGCTTTTCCTTTGGGAAAAAATAGTCTGGGTCTCCAGTACCCACTTCCAGAAAGGTTCTTATATTTTTCTACCTAGACAGTAACATGTAGAAACTGTACCCTACCTAGAACAAGATCCTCATAATTAAGTGCTCTCCTGCAAGGCAAAAAGCTGTCTTAAGCAAAGGTAAGAACTGAGACAAGGTTCATTCCTCCACAGCTGTAACCAGCAGGCAATGACACAGAAATGGGCCTCATGGCCAGCAGCTGTGCAGAATGAAAACCAGCTTCTTGAAAGAGAGGACATGTAGATGGTTATCCCAGGACAGTGATGGGCCATCCCCAAGTCATCCTCACTGTGGTGCCTGTGCTTCTGAGAGAAGCTGGCATGAAGATTCTTTCCTCCTGTTCATGGGAAGCTCCCAATTCAGTATTAACTGCAGAAATAATGAAGTGCCCTGCTCAGCTTCCTGCATGGTGTCTCCCACACACAGGCACACACATGCACACACTGCTGCACCCACTCCTCATTAAAAAGAATTTTGGTTTTAATTTGGCATTGAAAAGCACAATGCTTAATATATAGCACATCTGCATATCAAGAAATACGAATCTGGACTGTGTGGATATAAGGTCAGGTATGATTCCTACCTGTCTGGTGGATGTGAGTTGTTAAAGCAGCAGACCAAACTGATGGTGGTATCAATGAGATTGCAAGTCCCAGTAGAGGTTTTGCTATGAGAGAGTCTAATGCTTTGGCCCTGCAAACCTCTGCTATTGCTTGTTCTGTGTGTCTGGGGCCACTGTGGCTAAGGGAGTAATTTCAGGATCTGCAGACGAGTTTTTGGCTGAGACCTGTTTCTGAGGGGTGCTTCTGGTAAACACCTCTCTGCAGAAGAGGACTCTTCTTCCCCCAGCAGGTGCTGAGGCAGTACAGATTGCTGACAGCAGCAGCAACTCTTCCATGCTTCTCTTCTACTCCCCTTGATCCCTGAGCAGTAGGAACGCTGAGGTTAACTTACACTTGTGTTATCTTTATGCTAGCAGGGAACAACTGCAATGTAATTTATAGATTTGGGACATTTCAAATCATTTCTGATTACCCACTGCTAAACTAGAGCATTGGTGGGACATCACTCCCTCAATCCGTGCACTCCTGTGCATGTAGAAATTGAAATGAACTCTTCCTCCAGGAAATCTGTTGCTGATTAACTCTGGATCCTGAGAAGAATCCAGGGCTCTCAGAACAAAATATGTATTTATTTTCAGATCCAAGAGGAACTTTTTTCTGTTACTTTTCTCACCAAACTTGTCTTCAGGGAAAAACAAGTCTTTTATTAGTAAATGTGGGCTTTGAATAGTGACATATTATTTCATCTACAGCTTCTTTGCGTGGATCTGCATCTCTTCTACTACATGATTCATTTCTCTGTAAATCCAGCTCATTATCGACACGGAGAGTCAGAATGGAAACTGCAGAGGCAGTAGACAGTTACCGGCCAGTGTGTCAACTTAGTTAAGATAGAAAAGTGCAATAAAACATTATCACATTCATAGCCCCCTTGCTGGTTTATACAAGGTTCTTCCTCCCAACAACTCTTTGGCACTGCTTATTTTCCTTCAGAAGACTGAAAAAAAAGAAAAAAAAAAAATCCCCATGTAATTAAAAGCCCAAACATATTGCAACAAAGTAGGAGATGAAAGCATAAGAATGGACAGACAGACTCAAGCCAGGAGTCTATCCAAGAAAGTAGCCTGTCTCTGACAATGGTCAGTATAGAAAAGGTAAAGAGCATGGCTCAAATACATTTCTGAATTTCCAGAGCCCTCTGCTAGGTTCAGCACTTCACAGCTGAGGCAATTTCTCTGTGTCTAGGGATTTAATAACACATTTACACAGAGATGAAAACACATAGCACAGATATTCCTGTACAGCCATCCACTGGCACATCCAGTACAAAACCCTCTAACTCTACAGCTGTGCCACTGTACCTCCTCTCCTCCCAGGCAGCTGTACCTCTTCCTAAATGGCACAGAGGGAAACAAGCAAAGGACTCTGCTCTAGCACTGGCTGTGGTCTTTGCGATACAATTGTGTATATAGGACATGATATTTCAGTTCACCACAACTGCTACTACAGCAGAGCTTTGCAGATTAATTAACAGCTCTTTAGCACTCTTAATGAACTCATTATTTTTCTATTACAAACACTGTCTCTGACACTGACACATATCAAAAATAGTGGAATAATATATATGTGTGTATATACACATATATACACACATACACGTCTTTGACCTATAAAAATGTTATTTGTAGGATATGGAGGAAATTGGAGTTAGTAAAAGCTTTTATTTCATGAAGAGTGAGCTTATTTCCATGGTAATGAACCAGCTAGTTCTTCCAGCTCATTGATGTTTCACTGATATGCTAAGATGCAATCTATGGAAACCTTGTACAAAGCATAATTGAAGCCAGTTCTTGAAGTTGGATAGATGTTGGGGAAAGTACAGCAAGATGAGAAGAACAAGCATATCAAAGGAGGCAGCAGACCCTGTTTGCTCATGCAGCCCTTTGCCCAGACTATACCCATCTCCTCAAATGATGCCCACAACCAGCTCTCCTCATGCTGGTCCTACCTTGCAAGTGAGCACAGCAGACGCTGTCTTCCAGCACACCAAATGCTTGGGCTGCACAGGATCTCTTTGCTTATTCTAGAATGAGAGACATAAAAAGCCCTTCAGCAAGAGTTGTTCACTGCTGGTTTTCACTCCCTCATCCATGGTGCATAAAGGCAACAAAACTCTCCCTAGGCCCCATACTGTGTAACATCTTTCCTTTTTGTGGTGCCAGTGTTGTGCAAGTTTGCTGTAAAACGTGGTGCCAAGTCCTTGAGAAGGAGAAACTGCTCCAAAGTCACTTCATTCTTTTGTTTCAAGAAAGGTTGAGCTAACCACCCAACCAGAGACCTCAGTGCCTGCTGGTCCCACAGCTTGCAGTCATGCTGTTCCCCATTTCTTTGTTGCTTTCTCTTGCTGTTTCCAGGAGACATCCCTAGATTGTCTTACTGTGTCTGATGCTCATCTCTTGTGTTTTCTCATCTACATCCTGTTGTGGTTTAACATCAACCATCAGCCCCACACAGCATCTCATGCACTCCTCCTCCTGTAAGTGGGGGCAAAAAATCAGAAAACTCAGTTTAATAGGTAAAACAAAAGCTGCACATGCAAGCAGAGCAACTCTAGGAATTAATTCAGGCAGGTATTCAGTCATCCCCAGGGGAACAAGGCTCTGTCACATGTTAACAGTGATATGGTAAGACAGACAGGATCACAGAACCAGTTGGGTTGGAAAAGGCCTCTGAAATCATGAGTCCAACCTTTGACCAGACACCACCAAGTCAGTTAGACCATGGTTCTAAGTGCCATTCCCAGTCTTTTCTAAACACCCACAGGGAGTGGACCTCCACCAACACCATAAAGGACATCACTCTGAATGTCATCCCCCTTCCTTCTCCTCCCCCCAGTTTTAAATAAGGAACACAATGCTATATGCTATGGAATATCCCTCTGGTCACTTGGGGTCAGCGTGCTGGCTCTGTCCTCTCACAGGTTCTTGTGCAACCCCAACTCACTCACAGGTGGAGCAAGGAGCAGAAAAGGCCTTGGTGCTGTGTAAGAGCTGCTCAGCTGATCCTTAGGTTTTACAGCAGTAAACAGCACCGCAGTAACAAACACATCCGTGTGTTATCAATGTTATCAACAGTGTTTCCAGCAGAAAACCAAAACACAGCCCTATACCAGCTACTGTGAAACAAATTAAGTCTATCCCATTCAAAATCAGCACACCTTTTCCTACAGATCAGCAGTGCTTCCTAGTTATAAGAATTTGTACAACCCCCCCACCCCCTATGCCATAGCATGTTTTTAATTCCTTTTTAGTATAAGCTTCTCTGAACAAGGTGCTTTTAGTGACACAGTCTGAAAAAAGATTCCTTAAAGGCCAGGTGTCAAAAAGATATTAAAGAGTCAAAAGGCTTTTCAAAATGTCAAGTCATTAGTTTTAATTGGCATTAGGGAACATATTATGAAAGACTGGAGGTCTGCTCAGTGTCCCAAGATATAAAAGATGTTGGTAATGATATCTAATTTCCAAAGTTGGAGAATTCTCTGACAAATGGGCACTCTTAAGACACAGTTTATCTGTGGTAGATCACACAGAAGAATCACATGCTGTGAGTGCCAGTTTCTTTTCATTACACAATTTTTTCTGCACACTTCTAATATAAGTGGGTTTAATCTTAGATCCACCTGCTATTAATAGGAGCTGCATTACCAAAGAGAGAACTAGGTGAGTAAAGGCTGGCTCCTAGGTATAAATACGTGCAAAAAAGTCAGGGACTGAAAGTCCAAATACTGGGCTATTCAGGTACTAAATTTCATCAGGAACTCCCAATGCAAGACAGTATCAGGAACTGACAGGGACTTGGACTTTGCAGCACTGGGCCAAATGTAATGCTGGGTCTAAGTAGCTCACTGCAGTTTCCACAACCCAAGAGCTGTGTGGCATGAGGTGCAGATCTAAAACACAAACATGAAATGCAGGGTGAGCTCAGGATGCAATGTTCCATGTGCCAAGGATCACACTGGTTCAGTGATCAGACTGCCTTCTTCAGAGCAAAACTTCTGGTCAGAAATCTGGAGTTATTTACACAGGAATTAGTTTACAGCATTTGTCACCGTGGGATAGAGGAGGGATGAGAGTCACAGAATTGTAGAGTGGTTTGAGTTGTGAGGGCTCCAAAAGATCATCTCATTCCAACCTCCACAGTGGGCAGGGACACCTTCCATTAGACCAAGTTGTCCTAAGCCCCATCCAACCTGACCATGAACACTTTCCAGGCATGGGACATCCACAGCTTCTCAGGGCCACTTGTTCCAGAGCCTCGTCCGGGGGCTGCCACTGATGCAGTGCATTGTTGCCACTTGCTGTGTATTTGCTGACTGCAGAAATTCAGTAGTAAAGAGCAGCACAGGTTTCAGTCAGGTCTGTGTTCAGTTTTGATACTGAAACACTGTTGAACCTTAGGTATAGTGGGAAGGTATCTTTGCTTAGCACCCAGAAATTAAAGCAATTCACTAACAAGTAGGCTGGCAATACCTGGCCTACAAGTATTTTTTCTTGCTAGATGAATGGCAGTACCATGTAGAAATAAGAGATCCATGTGAAACCTAGAGCCTGCTCTGATCCTTTCTACCCTCTTCCTACGTAGCATATGTGGGCAAAAACATTTACCACACCAGCACTGACTCAGTACATTCTGCCCTTTAAAAAACTCCTCACCTAAGGTTCCCACGTAAGTAGGTTGTCCCTGCAGATCTGGACAGATTTTACATCACATGAATCTGGAGAAGTTTTTGCTCAGCTCAGAGTTGCTCAGATAGGTCCTGGAAAAGAAACTCCAACTCCTGTTCCAGTGGGAACAGGGTGTGCTGGGCCAGAATGCCACCAGGCACTTCATGAAATGGAAAACCTGCTCATGCCTTAAGAACAGAATGCTAGTTTTTTCAAGGAAAATGGGGGGGCTCACCTAAGAGAGAAGGAAAGAAGATTCATAACTTCATTTACATGAATCTCAAATTTAAAAATCCATCTAAGATGAATGAGTGGGAATAAAACTTGTTCTAGCAAGCCTCATTCCTCAGTAATTTCCATTTGCTGGGAAAAAGGCAAACTCTGTTATCAGGGACATCACTCTATGGAAGAGAGCCATTTTCCCAATCAGAGTGTAAAGCATGCCCTGCTCTTAAATCATTTATATTTTACTTTTTTATGATGCAATCATGAATTAGCTTTTTCTGTATTTGTAATGAGAGAATAGAACAGATGGTCAGGGCTTAGTTCAGGGTGATAAATCCATTGAGATAGCCTACAGACTTTTGCTGCTATGGCAGTTGCTGCCAAATAAGTGTTCATTCAATTTTCTGTTCAGGCTTAGGGTGCTGTGTGGAAGAAACATCTCAGTTCTTCACTACCTTGGGATAAAAGGGATGAGAAATCACACACAAATTTGTGGAATGTATTATTACTGTCTATGTGGCTCTAGGGACTTGGATGGTATGATATGGGGGGTGCAGAGGTGCATATAGGGAAATAGCCTGGATTTGTTGCTCCCAATAGCTGCTCCTGAATATACACCTACTTCTTACCAGATTGCATGTCTGCTTTTAGCTGAACCAATGGCTCAGTTGCAGAGTTGAGTTTTCTATCAAGGAGTGACTGCAAACTATCCATTTAACTTTGAATTCATGCCTTCGCTTGTTATGCAAGAAATTTCTAAAAGCATTTAGAACGTAGAATAATTTATGTTGGACAGGACCTATGAAGGGCGTTTGGTCTAATCCATCTCAAAGTATTTGTCACAGTAGACCAAACCCATATGTCTCTTCCAACTGGAACTATTCTATTCTATTCTATTCTATTCTATTCTATTCTATTCTATTCTATTCTATTCTATTCTATTCTATTCTATTCTAATTCCACCCTTAGACTCCAAGAGAAGGCTCCCACTTAAGCTAGTCCACAAATATGACTTATCATTTTCCAAAAACAAAGGTTAGAATAATAAGGTATCCTATAATATGTGATTAGCAAAAACAGATATTAAACCATAAAGCAAACAAAGTGAGAAGTGGTGTGTTCATTATTTCTGATGATGACCTGAATCAAATCATGCTGCTCCATAAATTAATCTAAGCAGAATCCCTAAATCAGCTTCAGGGAGGTTCAGTCTCTGTGTGTCTCTGGAAACCAGCAGTACCCTTTTCTAATGGACTTTGACACTTCTGCTTCTCATCAATTTTGCCAAAATCCCTTTCCATCACTGGAATTCAGCACCAGATCACTACCACATATCTTTAGATAGTGTTTCCATGTGGGAACACTGACCCCACATAGCAAGAGCTCATCATTTCATCACACCTGAGTGGCTGGAGGCTGGCTGTGGAGCTATATCAAGCCTATTAGAGGGGAAAGAAGACTCTGCTGAGGAAAGATGTGGAGTTTCTGCAGTATCTCCTACAAAAGCATTGAGAGTTTCTGTGGAGGAAACAGAGCCCCCCACAGATACAACCCATCACATAACAGCTTATGCCAGCCCCTGTTCTTCACTCCCCAGGCACCTGGGCACACAGCACCCATACATGTGACAGGTCACAGACAATTTTTTCCATGATGAGCACCCACACGTTTCAGTGGAACCACCCCCTAAGAGGGGACATACATTAGGTCTGAAAAAGTGAGCAGAGGAAAACTGCATACAAACGCATACAAAATAAAACCACCACAATTTCAGTGTTTTTTTCCACACGTGGTAATGTCAAGGGGCTTTATTAACAAAAGCTGTGTAAGCAGAGGTTTGAATTTGAACAGGGTTTTTTCACTTCTGCACCTCGTTGCTTCCTGCCTGACTGCTCGGTATCTGCCAGCGTAGGCATTTCGTGATGCTCTGCTTGTCCCCACAGCCATCAGTCAAGACAGAACCTGAGCTGGGAAATGACTGGAGCCCAAATAAATATTAGCAGGATAGTCTGGACTGTGACTGCTTCCCTTTTCCCTCCTGCTCTCCCCTACACGTGCTGCTGCTGCTGCTGCCTCGGCACAGAGGCACGCTACGGGAGGAGCTGAGGAGCATCTCCCCATCTACACGTGTCTAAGGGGACACTGTGCTTTGGATGAGTGACCCTTCCCTGGATGCAGCTTGTGTACACGCTGGAGACAGGTGACATTTTTAACAATAAATCTGCTGAATTACAACTCAGGAGGAATTTACTTGAAAATTTACATAATGTAGCTAGGGGAGATTTTTAAATGCTTCCTCTTGTGCATAAGGGAGGAAAAAAAAGGAGGAAAATTAAGTAACAGCTTAATTGGCTTTCAGAACAGTCTATAGGGAGAAAGGCAGGCCGGATGTCTGCCTAGCTACACGGCTTGGTGTGTGCTGTAACCATGGGAGGCAACATTACAGGCATGACAGGACAATGATTTGGTTTTTCAGCACTGAAGATCTGAAAAATGAATTACCTCCAGCTGGGGGGATTGTTTTCCACTTGAGGAAGACCTGTCATGCTGGTTTGGATGACTGCAGGTTTCTGTTGGAGGGGAAAATGGAGGATTTTCTCCTGCTCTGCCATTCACCACCTCAAATGTGGATCACAGCTGTTGGGATGAATGGGATCTGCCTCTTTCACCACCCCACTCATTTTAATCCAGGAGTGGCTTGTAGTGAACAGGGCAACTGAGAGGATGATGAGGCTTGGGCTGATGAACCTGATGCCTTGTGCTCCTTCTGCTCTCACTGTCCCCCAGCCCCCACTTCCCTCCTCCAGAATCTGAGGAAAATGGTACAGCAGCAGAACTGCATTGGTTCAGTTCCCACTGCCTCAAAACTGCTGCATTTTGGGATGGTACCGGTAACAGAGAAAAGATACTAACAGTTCATTTTTAATTTAATTTTGTCTTTAAAAAAACCACCAGTTAAATCAATGTCAATTACATGAAAACATGCAAGTTTCAGGACTAACCACTTTCTTTCACCCTCCTTCATTTCTCAGATAATTCAGGGAGAACTCTATTGATTACCTGTCCTCCTCAGGAGCAAACACCATCTGAGTGAGATTAAGATGAGGAATGTGAGGGAAATGCCTCTTTTCTACAGTTGAACTGGAGACAGAGGCCAGGAGCAACACTATCACCTGCTACCACTTTCTAGCCCTAAGCCACTTGCCAGAACTGGAAGTGTCAGATTGGGTCTCTCCTCACCAAAGGCTCCCTAACATGTTCCTACTCCCTCCTAAACCATGGCTAAATTACTCATATAAGATGCCACAGAGGTAAGCTAGAAAGCATTTGGAAAGATCACAGGATCATCACTTCCCAAAATAGCTGAACATGGAAAAATGTTGTTCCTCTGCCCACAGCATGGATGCTGCCTTCTGCCAGCACCAAAGTGGGGTGGCAACATCCTCTCCTCCCTGCCAGCAGCACTGCTCTCCCAACTTCCTGAATCACAGTCCTGAGGACTCACAGACATCACACTCCAGGATTTTTTATCTCCACCATGCCTTATTACACAGGACAAAGCCATAAATCAGCTGTGTGCCCTGCTCCCCCCGCCACTGCAGAGAGTGAATGCACCACGCAGGAGCCTTGCTGATATCCATCTTCGGTGCAATTCTCTGTGGATCTGAGCAGAGGCAGTGATTACAGCCGTGGTACTGATCAGATGCTGTGTTGGATGTCCTCAGCTGCCATGGAACTCACTGTCTTAGGCATAAGGACGGTTCAATACAAGTTTGTATACACAGGACTGATCACACAAGACTATTTTTTTAGCTTTGATTTTTAGAATTAGGCTAGAAGAAATAGACTAAAAGAAAGTAAATTTGTATTAAGCATCATCATTAGCATGGTTATCCAATGTAATCAAAACACATCCTTCCACATTATTCTGAAATGATGAACTAATTTCAAATCAGAAATGCAACTATTGGAAGAAAAGCAGACAGTAGCATTAAGGCTTAACCTGGAAAACTAACTTGTGTTTAGGTCTGACTTTTAAGGACAGGCTGCCAAACTAACACACGTGTCCTATTACAGGTATATTTATAGGCCAGGCCAAGGCAGCTGTGACTGCAAATCACCCCCCAATCATGGAAACCCTCAGATGGCACAGCCCCTTCGCCACTCCTCCATCAATGGCAGAGCAATTCCTGTAACACCAGAACAGCAAGAGGACAGCAAGAGCACTTTTGCATGCAAGTACCAGATCTGTTCTCCTTAAAAACAACCTAGAATGGCTGCAAGCAAATGTCTCAAAAGGATTTTGTTATGTTTACAGCTGCAACAAGTGTTAATTTTTAAGCTGGTGCTATAAATACATATTATTAAATTGGCTTTTTGCAAATATTAATATAAATGCTATGTGTAAAATGTTAAAATAACTTTGCTGTAAATATATAGTTTTTATTTCTGCTATTAACAAAACTTAGACATAGTAGTAGGATAGCTGATATATAGTTATGCTTGTAATTGAACTGCCTGTTTGGTTGAGATAACATCCAGTGAACATATGATGGGGACCCTGCTACTGATATGCCAGGTATCAGCACCTGCCATCCTAGGAAAGTATGGACCAAGGCCCAGACTGGAGGTGATAATGAGAATGGACTAAAGCCACAGCCAGGAAACACGCATGCTCTAAAAGGGCAGGCCCAAGCCGTGGCCATGCTAAAGAATTCCTGAGACATGTAAAACAGTTTGTAGAAAAGTTTGAATATGTGTAATGGTTTATGAATACATAACAGGCTGATTTAATAGAAAAAGTATTTAAAGAGTGACTCCAAGGATATTAGGTGTGCTCTTGGGTGAATGCCAAGCACCCGGCCGTTAACCTTTTGCTTTATTATCTTTGTTTCCTATTGTCTGTTATTAAACTTTTTTTAATTTTACCAGAAGGGTGAACCTCGTTTTCCACACTGATCTCTTTACCTCTCGGCAAGAAGTGACTGAAACCTTTACCTGCAAATGCTGCATCTGCATTTAAGCGGGTGCTCTGCTCGTTGCCTTTATGAGGTCTGATTCCTAAGGTGGAACGCAGGGATTACACACTGCCGGCGTTTCCCCGGTCCCGCCCGCCGCTATGGCGGCTCGTCCGCTCGGGAGGATGCTCGGGAGGATGCTCGGGAGGATGCTCGGGAGCCGCCGCCTGCTGCTGCTGCTGCGCTCGCCGCTGCCGAGCGCCCTGGCTGCGCACCGAGGCACAGGTACCTGCCTGGGAGTGGGGAGGGGAAAGAGCATCCCCTGCCTCTGGCCCCTTAGGAACGGCTGCCTTAGCATGCCGGGGGGGTTTGTCTTGAGCTGGCAGGCTAAACTCTAGGTTTTTTCGTTAAACTATCATTTTCAAATTCATTTCCCCTGCCCTCCGCCCCACCCCCCCAACCCCCCTCCAGTCTCACCTCTACCTTGCAAGAGATGAATGCAGGCAAGCGTTCATTCCTGACTGTTTTCCAAGGATCCCGTCCTGATAAGCTAGGAGGTAGTTCCCCACCTCAGACTTTTTGATTAGGAAGGTATTAAGCTATTTTACTCGCTGATTTTCAGCCAGTCTATTCTTTGCTGATCCCCTACCACCCTAAGTGTGGTGTGTGCAGACTCGCATGGAGGTTGCACCATGATGGGTGTCTTCTGCTCTGCTCTTGTGTCCCTCCCTTAACTGTGGCCCCATTTTTCCTGGGCTGTAGGTGTTGCTTTCTTCCAGTCCTCCTTCTTACCACCACTTTCCTCTAGGGTTCGTGGAAGCTGGCAGTATTCCACAGCCCACTGATGAACATTACTCTGGTTTCTGAGAGTTTCCAAACCGTTTAGTGACACCCAGGGATGAAGAAGGAGCACCAGCAGACAAGCAATTATTCTGAGCCAGGGCAGAGGCCTGTGCTGGGACTGGGTGGTGCCTTGGGTCATAGGTGCCCATTTCCTTTACAAGCCTTCCCAAGTGGTTTGCTGGAGCTGCTCTCAGGATGTAGCACACCAACTGCAAATCCTGCGCTTGCCCCTGCTCATGTCCCTGTACTGCCCTCTGTGCTTTTACAGAGAAACTTTGGGAGAACTGAGATGATGATGGAAAGCATCAATGGAATCTAAGCTCTCTTACTAAATTAGCTTTCTATATCTAATTGAAGACACAGGTTCCCTCACTAAACGAGCTGAAGCAGCTGCTGCTACAGACTGGAAAAAAAAATTGACTCCAGAGCAATTCTATGTTACACGAGAAAAAGGAACTGAACCGGTGAGCAAAAGTGCTAATGCTGTCCAAGGGTGTGCCATCTCCTCTGCCTGCTGGGCACAGAAAAACCTGCCCTGAGGAGCTGTCACCACTCACTTTCTTCACAGGGTTTCCCTTGCCTTCCTGTGGATGAAAGTCAGACTCAACATACGGAATAGGGTGGATTTTGTTCTGACCCAGACTGTTTTGCAGATGAAAAAGCATTCTGCATTCTTTTCATATTTTATTGGGTTGGTTTTTTTTTTCCTGGGATACTTTGCTGCCAGATCAACTGTTTGTGTGGTGAGAGTAGAGGCCCCTCCAGAGGACAGTGAGGTCATATTTTTATCCTGCGGTCTCCTTTTTATGACCATGTGTAGATTAGCCAAGGAAATCTTAAACATAGTGCTCCCTCCCTTCAGGAGATGGGTTCTCCCTCAGGTGCCAGATCACCCACCCACATCCCCACATTTCCTCCTTCTGTGAAGGAAGCCGTGTAGCATTGTGGTGGAGTGCTGGTTATCCCTAGCCCAGAGCCAGGACTTCTGCACACATGGAGCTTGTACCATGTGAACAATGCCCAAATCCAAATCTGTAAAATAAGGATCCCTGTTCCAGACCATGCAGGAAGGAGGAGAGTCCCTTTGTAAAGCCACTTTAGAGTTGTGGCAGTCCATAGCAGAGCCCTGGCCTTTGGGAACCTGCACATTTCACCAGTTTCTTGGAGGTCATGACTCCGTCCTTGGTACCTGAATGATTTATGCATCTGACTGGTCTCAGAGTTTGTGGGGGTAGGGGATAGTCTTCACTACTAATCCAAAGGCATCCTCCCCTTCATTTCTTCGGGCTGCTAATGTTTGTTCTTCAAAGCCCCCCTGCAAAGCCTTCTTTTTATGGTTTTTCTCCTGTTTTGAATCTGATTCCTACATGCTTCTTCCAGATGGTGAGCTTTTAAAGACCTGCATTATTAAGTTCTCTTTTTTCCTTCCTATTTTAAAAGCCATTCAGTGGAATCTATCTGAATAACACGGAATCAGGGATATACTGCTGTGTGTGCTGCAATGCCCCCCTCTTCAGGTAACATCTTCTGGATTTCACAGCGTCTTTAGTGTACTAACTGTGGCAATGTCTTTTCATGAATGGCATGGGAAGTGTTGGTCAGAGGAACAATCCCTTGGTGCCCAAGTGCTGTGTGTAAGTGTTCCAGGATGCCTGTGATGGCACAGATACATGGTGTGCCTTTTCCTTGAGCTGATGAGGATTGCCAGTGGCCAGCACTCAGCTGTCACGCTGTGTCTGCCTGTTTCTCCTGACACACTTCTTTCTGGTTGATAATAATTCTCTGTTTAAGAGGTCCTTAAGCCACAAGCTGCTTCAAATACATGTATTTATGCATGAGTATCACTGTGTGTTTGCTCTGTTCTTGTGCTCCTCCATACTCATGCTGCTGGGCTGGAGAGACCTTGGTCTGCCTTTGTCTACTGTTGTGATGTTCCTATTGCTGGGTCACTCACATTGCAGCTGAGACCTTCTCTTCATCCCCACCCCCTCCTTGTTCCTTAAATTAAATTCCGCTATTCTTGCCTTTTTACATCTACTTTTTAAAGCCTGGCTGCAAATGATTGCACAGTTAACCTCTGTGCTCTTTACAATACTATATATTTTGCAACTTCATTAACGTCTAAGTAAAAGGAAATAGAGTGCCTTGGAGTAGGATGTGCAGAGGGTGTTCTGTTCTCTGTAACTGAACCAGGAAAGACAGTTTCTCATATTTTTGGTCTAGAAAATAGCCCTTATTTATTCCCAACTGAGAATTGAATGAAATGTGGCTGATTTAAAGGATAAATCACAGATCAGGACTTCAAATGGGACACTAAGGAACAAGAGATCTGGATAGTAAGAAAGGAGGGGAAAATGTAATGGATGTATTGACAATAAACGTAAACGAAGCAATTAAATTATAATTGTGTACCATTAGTTTTCCTTTGGACAAGTGCGGAAAACTACTGTTATGCCAACATGCATTTGCTTAAATGTATAATTTTCTGTAGAGGTTTGCTAAGGAACACTTTTAAATAAATTCATTTCTGATGTTAGCTCAGCATTACAAAATACTCTGAAGATAAATATAAAACCTAAAAACACCTCTGGAAAATACAGATAAATTAGAGAAATTGTAAATTACTGAGCTATGGAAGAGTTCCTTCCATTCCTTCATTTTCGGTGTCTTTTATATTATTCAATTGATATTGACAGGCCAACATGAAGAGAGACAAACACTGGAGGGCATTGCTTCTGTTGTTAAACTAGTAAGCAAGATAACCAAACAGTCAGGATACCCTTTGCACTATCCAGCTCTCAGAGAATATAAGCACTTTTCTTTGCAGCACGAGATAATGCTAAGCTTGACATATATAACAGGCCAAAGTTCCAGGGGGGAAAAAAAAAGCGCCTTGTAAGAAAATTGGAAACTATTAAATTTGAAAAAATAATCTGAAAATATCTTTACCATGGAGGTATTATGCTGTGGAGAACACAAGCAATGAGGGGGAGAAATGGCATTGGATAAGAGATTCATTCATCATATTTATTTCCTAGTACATTAAAAATGTTCTTTTTTTTTTTTTTTTCCAAATGCATTAGATCATTAACTACAGGTAAACATGAAGTATTTCTTCCTTTCTTTGAAACATGTGTGTTTACATTTATACCAGAATTTATTACCCTCTGCTACCAAATATATATTTGAAAGAGTTGGAAATACATGGAACAAACCCCTAACCTTTACAGATAGCAAATTGTGGTGCTTTAATGAAGTCTCAAACCTTCATCAAACCATAAACCTACAGCTGAGATTCATACAGCAAAAAGCACTTTTTAGAATTATCTGGATTCCATCCAGGACGACTGAAATAGGGATCAAAGTAAATGACATATGCTGGAGGAATGGTGTGTCGAGGTCTAATCTAATGCATATGTTTAGGGAAAGTCCATTTATCCATAAATTAAGTGGTGAAATACTTCAAAGGACAAATATGATCTTGAACAGCAATATTTTTGGGTACTAAAATGTTTCTATTAGGGAATCTAAGTGACATTACTGTTAATAAAACCACACAGAGACCATTTCTGTTGAGAGCTAATTTAACAGCTCAAAAGATTGTTCCTTTAGCAGTAGAAAACATCTACAATAAACTTAAGTAGTGTGAGCAGTGTGTAAGGGACAGAGTCAGTCAGGGTCAGATGCAAAACCCACACAGTGTTAAAGACCTTCCTTGACTCTGTGGGTTTTCAAAGAGGATCTTTGTATCTATGTGTGAATAAACATAAAGATTCCTGTGTCAAAAAACAAAGAGTTTTGATAAAAAAGAAACAGAACAGATGTGCATCAGGGAAGTTCAGAAGTCATGTCGGGATATGTGTCCCTCAGGTCATTCTTGGGACTCTGTGGCTGATTGGGACAGTGTTCATGTGGTTTTATGGCAGGGAAAGCAGGGAACCTTCTTTGTCTGGAAAGAAACAGGCCTGGAGCCCTAAAGACCTTGATGTACAAACACAGAGTCTGCAAACTGCATTTGCTTCAGAGCAGGCTGCTCCTGTGCTGTGTCCTAATTCTCTCTAGTTTTATGGAGAGGAGGGGAAGAGCGCATTTCTCATGGCTATTTATGCATTGATGTAAATGACTAAGCAACAGCCCACAAAAACACTAGCCTTTGGTAATTCTGTGCTAGCAAATCCTCTTTTATTTCCACAGCTGCATTACTCAGTGACAGCCCTGTGCAGATGATTATAAAAATGCTGATTCATGCCTATTCTTTGGGTTGGATTTTAAAGCTTTTTGTCCAGTTTGTTTGCCTTATCTTTTTAAAAGGCACTGCAATTAAGATTTTCAGATTTGTCTTCACCGTGTGAATAACCCACCAAAACATACATGATATCTATTGCACACTTTGTTTTAAATTCTGTCCTAACTATCATTTCAATCCCCTTGATGAAGAGCTGCTAATGGTGCTGATGTCTCCATCCACCACTAGATGCCAGTAAGAGCATTGGGTTTGTGAAACTGGGAAAAAAGCATGAGAAATCATGAGGAAATGGTTATGGTGAGTCTCCAGGCTACTTATCTGAGATGTATGTGAACCTATCTTCATTTCTTTTTCTAACTCATGCTTGGTCCCTCCTTGATAAGAGAAGGTTCATATTGCTGTCAAAGCTTGCAAAGTTTTAAACAGGAGGCATTATCTCATTTCTGTACCAAATCCCTAAAATATCTTTTGATCATATTTACCAATGTGCTCTAGGTTTTAATATGCAGCTTAACAGTGTTGGTCACCCTGGGTGTTAACAGGAGGCACCCACAAGCTGACAGTCTGTTGTGCTGTTTCTTATGTGTGTGATTATCTCTTGGAAAAGTAGATGTTTGTGCTGTGAGGATTTGTCATTGGTTGATTGATGGTTTGAGCAAGGCTCTGTTTGATTTTCCAAACCAGCCTGATGGCTGACTGCAAGACAAATCTCTATCATCCTCATCAGGCACGAGCCTAGTCTGGTGGGCCAGCCCAACCTTTTCTATTCTTCCTTTCTTCTTGTAAACTCTCTTCTCTGAGATTACTGGATTGGGCCAGGCTTCAAACTGCAGCTCTGGTAGGTGTAATTCAGCTAAACACTATAGCATAATGTTAGTGTGGCATAGTTGTCAGAAAAAAACCTTTTCTAAGCTTTGTAAAATACCAACCTGTTATTGAAATAGAAACAGTGAGGCAAAATCTCCTGTTGTGAGCTGATTGAGAATTCCCTTTGGAAAAGAGTTTCCAGCACAGTTTGATGCCAGTGAGAAAACCTCTACTGTGCCAAATGTTATAAATATTGGTACAACATGGAATGAGGGGAAAAGCCAATGTTCTTAATAGAAGCAGACTCTTTTGTAACATCTCTGCTATTAATTAATGAGATCTGGTTTCCACTATAGCTCAGAGAAGAAGTACAATTCTGGGACTGGATGGCCATCATTTTCTGAGGCTTATGGTACTTGTGGCAGAGATGAAAGTAATACAAATATCATGAGACGACCAGATAACTCACTGGGGTCAACTAGAACAGAAGTCGTCTGCAAACAGGTATGTTTATTCTGGAGATGATACACAAAGACACAAAACTTCTCAGGTAAGTTTTCTTTGTGCCCATTAATGAATCTACCTAAATACAGCAGTGAGAATTACAGTATCACTGGAGCCATTCTTTCTCACTCTGGGGTGAAGAAAAGTATGTGACTGGGGAAAGCAACTGTGTATGTATAGCCAAACGCTGGAGTTTAGACAGAAAATTTACTCAAGGTATGCTGCAAGGTGTGGCAAGAGATGGTAGAAGAGACTCTGAGATAGGGTCTGTGCATTTGACCCATCACAGGGACAGTTCTTCCTCCTTCAGCCTTGCTAAATGCTTGTTGTAGTGTTCCCAAAATATACAGAGATTGAGACACCAGCCACTGAAGCCATTTGCAGCCGTAACTATTTGCCCTGCAGGGTGGTGATTGTGCCCTGCATTTCCACACCTATTTTCTGTGGATTCTCTTGTTTCACAGAAGACATCCTTTTATTTTTTCTAGCTATTTTGACTCCCTCTTTTCTAGACTAGATAGAAAGGTCCAGTTCCTTCAACTGTTTCTTTTTATGCAGTGCTTTTTAGTGCGCTCATCATCCTGCTGCACTGTTCTGTATTCTTCCCAATTGACTCTTTTATTTCCTGTAGTAGAGATCAAGGTTGGACGTAGCACTGCAGCTGGGCCCAGCCTGCAGCAGGGGTTAGAGGCTGTTCAGGTGTGTTATAAATGGTGTTCCTGTCCTTACACCTTTGCCTTTCCACAGACCATATTACATAATATTTATTTACAGTAATTTCACGCTTATAAGCCGCACCATCATTTTGACTAAAATTTAGCTCCTAACCCGGAAGTGCGGCGTACACTCCGGAGCGGCTAATATATTAACAAATTTAGGAAATTTCCAAACCCAGAAGTGAGAGCCTGCAAGCGTGGCGGCACTGCCCGCCCCCAACAAGTGCAGCAGCGGCTCTGCCCAGCCCCAGCAAGCGCACCAGCGCCGCTCGCCCCCCGACAAGCGCGGTGGCGGTGGCAGTGGCAACCAGGCATGCCGCTCTCCCGTTTCCTGGCGGCCGCCCCAAGCAGGGCCGAGCCAGTTAACTCCACGATCCCGCGGTTCTGTTACTAATTGGCAACTTAGTGAAAGTTGCACACAGATCCTTGCTGCGAACGAAAGTGCGGCTTACAATCCGGTGCGGCTTATATATGGAGGAAAAACGAAACGTTGCTGACACCCCGGAAGTGCAGCTTATGATTGGTGCGGGTTGTAATCGTGAAATTACTGTATTTTGGGACCTACTGTAATACCCAGTTTATTTTTCTAAAGAACTGCCACCCTTAACCACTTCTTCCCAACCCTGAATCTGTTCCTTACTTTTGTTAAAAGTATGCAATTGAATTTAATGAGTTGCATCTTGGATTTGGGGTGGCTTTTTATGTGTCTGTGTGTCTGTTTTTGTAAACTGCTAAGATTGTTAATGCTGTCCTTCAGTGTGCTTGCAGCAGGCTTAGATACATCTACAAACATAACAAGAATTTGCTGCAGTCCATTATTTTGGAAGAGTTCATATTTGCAGCCATATGCAGCAAGCACCTTCAAGAGCCCCAGATGAAGATCTTCCAATTTTATAATGTCACTGATAGCTATACTGTGTCTATTTTTTTCACCTCAGTAATTTGAGAGTCCTCAGTTGATCTGTTAGAATGGACTACAGTGACTTATTAATTAATTAACTTGAAATTTTTGTGAAATTTTGAGATGCCTAGATCATCTCATTTATTGCCTATACTTTCTGGCATGAATACCTTTTTACTTTCTCTTCTGGGTTCTGCTTGTTTGGGGACAGATACTTGCCTACTGACAAGATGTGATTCCTTGTCACTCCCTGGGACTTTCCCACTCACACAGCTCTGCAGTGATTTAATCATGAAAGTTTCTTAATTCAGGATAGTACAGTAGGTACCAAGATAACATTGGTCCATAATTCCAATGGTAATAACGCAATGACAATGGTTTCTGGTCACCAGCAGTGTTCCCAGGGCTCAGTGCTGGGACCAGCTCTGTTTAATACCTTTATCAGTGATCCCTGTGAGGGGATTGAGGACACCCTCAGTGAGTCTGCAGACACACTGAGCTGGGTGGGAGTGTTGATCTGCTGGAGGGCAGCAAGGCTCTGCAGGGGGATCTGGACAGGCTGCACTGATGGGGAGAGGCCAGAGGTCTGAGGTTCAACAAGGCCAAGTGCTTGTGCCTGCTCCTGCCCTGGGTCACAACAACCCCTGCAGGGCCACAGGCTGGGGCACAGTGCCTGGAAAGATGCAAGTTGGGAAAGGTCCTGGGGGTGCTGGTGAACAGCACCTGAACATGAACCAGTGAGTGCCCAGGTGGCCAAGAGGCCAATGGCATCCTGGCCTGGATCAGCAACAGCGTGGCCAGCAGGACCAGGGCAGTGACCAACCCCTGCACTCAGCACTGGTGAGGCCACACCTTGAATCCTGTGCTCAGTTCTGGGCCCCGCAATTCCAAAATGACATTGAGGTGCTGGAGAGAGTGCAGAGAAGGGCAATGGAGCTGGGGAAGGGTCTGGAGCACAAACCTGATGAGGAGCAGTGAGGGAGCTGGGGGTGTTTAGTCTGAAGAAAAGGAGGCTCAGGGGTGACCTTAGCACTCTCTACAACTGCCTGAAAGGAGGGTGCAGCCAGGTGGGGGTGGCCTCTTCTCCCAGGCAGCTGGAAACAGGACAAAGGACATGGCCTCAGGCTGCACCAGGGAAGTTCAGGCGGGACATCAGCAGGAATTTCTTCATGGAAAGGGTTGTTAAGCTGTGGAATGGACTGCCAGGGAATGTGGTGAATTCACCATCCCTGGAGGTGTTCAGGAAGCAACTGGACATGGCAATTAGTGCAGTGGTGGTGATCAGTCAAGGATGGGCTCCGTGAATGAGAGGTTTTTCCAACCTAAATGATTCTGTCATTCTGCAGCAATACAATAATAAAATGGTAATAATTTCTGTTGCAGTGTGATGCCCATCTAGGCCATGTGTTTGATGATGGACCCACACCTTCTGGGCAGAGGTTCTGTATCAATAGCGTCTCATTAAACTTCAAACCAGGCTCTGGTCAATGAGAAGTGGCTCTCTCCAATTCGCAAACATTTTTTCTCTGCTTGTATACCACGCTTGTGAAAAACTCTCATGCCTTTATTATATAACTCAAAATTTAGGATTTATGCTATTATAGCTTTGTTTTCTACCTCTTATCATTGTTGATAAAATGCATATTTCTGTTGTAACACTTTGGCAGTCTGTCTTTCCATGGTTAGTGTGGTGTGTTGATCTGCTTACTATATTTTTTAATTTTAAAAAAATCTATGCAATAGTTCACATTCACAGCTATCATCATTAACTCTATTGAGGCTGCTGAAGTGAGGTGCTCTCCTGAACCTGACTGCCTATTCTGAGCAGTAGTTGTGGCACTCAGGAACACAGACACACGTGGCTGATCATGGCAAAGCTTATGCTTCTGTAAAATCATCATATCCTTCTAAAGGAAAGCAAAAATAACATGAATCTTCAAATAAGGTCTGGGGGATTTTTTCCCCCTGATGTGAGAGACCTTTAGCTGAGCCAAGTGACTTTTCTGTGAACCCATAAAAGCAAAGTCCTGAAGGAGGACCTAATTAAAACTATTTCAGGCAATGGAACCAGTGGAGACATGGAGTCTTTCTTCTTTTAAATCAATTATTTTGATTCTGTGTCCAATAGCAGAGTTGAAATAGGGTTTGCTCCAGAAACTTCTCTTACAGCAATTATATGATAATAATGTAATGATATGTGTAATATTTTCAGACTTCTGTTATCACTTGTGTATTTCAGAATCTAAAAATAAAAATAAATATGAAATATACTGCATTTGGAGGAAATAAATCAGCATCAAAAACCAGGCTTGGTAAAGTCTTGCTTTTGATGCCTTGTCTGTCCTTCCTTGTACAAGTTTGTAAATACTTCTGCATTCTCCCAAGCATTGTCATTACAGTTTGCCTTAACAGCAAAATAAATCCTATGTCTGTTAAATTGAGCTTTCCTTCCTTCAGAATTTTTTCCAGAGAAAATAATCTCTGACTCAGAACATCAGTTTCACTAAACTGGCTGGGTTTAAATGCTTCCCTGCTGGGAGTTACTAGGCAACATCTCATTCGGCTTTACCTATAACTGCCTGTTTCCACTCTCCCCACTTTGGTTGCCTCAGTGATAAAAAGGGTGTGTTCATTTACTAGTGTAGTCTTAAAGCTGTTTAATGTCTTCAGAAAATGGACCTCTACTGCACTGAATTTACTTCTGCTCCTTCTGTCCTGGAGCTCTGTGGTTTTTCATTCTCCTCTGCTTTCTACAGGGGAACTCTACAATTCCCTGACATCATAACTGTTCAAATCCAAAAACATCACAGAAACAATGATCACTACAGCCAACCTAAACCAGATCACTACAGAACCTAAAGCTCACCAGAGGTGTGAAGCAGCATGAGTGAAGCCAATGCTTGGTGCTACTGATTTTATGTAGTGTCACAGCTGGGGACAGTCCCATTGCCATCAGAGCTGCCTTTAAAAGCACTAACACACTGCTTTCTGTGCCTGTGCTGCATCATGCTCTGCCTCTCAGGGCTGCCCTTGCATCACCCACTGTATTTTCTGGTTGCTCTGACCAGGCTGTGCATGCCCAGCCTGCTCAGGTCTCTGCTCTCAAGAGTCTTCCCAGGTTGAACAGAAATCACTGTCTTTGCACTGTCTGAATTCATGTGCCCCCTTACCCTAATACACTTTCATCCACTGTTTGTTTGTCTTAAAATCTATTGCACAGCTACTGAAAAGGTTATTTGACCTTTAAAGGCATTTGTTAGTCAGGCAGCCTTCTCTGCTCTCCTTGCATTTCCTAAAAGGAGAGGGTTCTCTCAGAAAGGGGAAAGGTGTTCCCATGATGACTCCTGTGCTCAGCAAGTGCTGGTGGGAGAAGCCAGCACCTCCCTTAGAAGAGAGACTTATCTGGGATACCAATGGAAATGCTTCTCACTTCTGCAAATGGCCTAAAGTAGAACAGAAGTGGCAAAATACCTGTTTTTTTCCTGTCCCCAGGGAATCCAGGTCTCACTGACACCTTTTACAAATGAAAGTGCCATACCAACAAAACAAACCATGGAACTGACAAAACAAGCATCCACACAGAGCTATGTGCAAACCACACTCAGTTTAGTACCTTGGATGGATGGACATGGTTGGTGAAGGTCAGCTCTTAGTGAACTGGCACGTTAGTACCTACTACTGACAGAGGGAGCTGGCCAGAGCAGAGAGCACTTTTATTTCACACCTACAAGGATCGTTGTGTGCAACTGGATGCTTGGGGTAAGCAGCAGCTGGTGCCTCCTCGCTCACAGAGTAGGATGGCCTGAGGAAAGAGTCCTGGAAGGCCCCAGTTCAGCTTGTGCAATTTTACTGATACGTAATCACGTGAACAGATCCATAGCTCCAAGAGCAGCACCTGACCTGCACTACACTGGTATGTCACCAAACAAACACAGCAAACCCCCCACGGAGGGGGGAGCCAAACACAGATAAGCAGCCTTGTTCTGCTTCATATGAAACGGGGGAAAGGGGAAAATTTGACCACATGTGTAAAATTAGAGTAATGGTTCATCACCTTTCAGTGTGATATAAACTGTTGGACATTTGGGATCTCTGACCTAAAGCTCTTTGGGGCAGTGTACTTCATTATCTTCTGTGTCTGTGGTACCAACCACACCACAACAGATCCCAACTAAAGGGCCAAAGTGTTATAAGATCATGAAAAATAAAGAACAATAATAATGGAAGGCATTATCAAGGATTCTCATAGGCTACAAGAATTCTCTCATGTATCTGCAATTACTTTGTTTCCACCACAGTGAATAAAGAGCAGTTGCTTTTCTGAGTGGAATATACTCTGCCAGGCAACTGCAGATTTATGTTCCATTCTTCATATCTGAGGAATTTTTGCCATGGTTATTTCATTAATTAGTTTCAATGATGATATGTTTTATCCCATTGTGTTTTAAATAGCCTTTTTTAAAAACCTGATTGAGGTTTCTACATAATTCTTAAGGGATTTTTTTACATCTTAAATAAACTATTTAATTACTTTCTCAGTCTTTGCATCTTCTCTACAGGGCAAGTAACTATTCCCTCTTTTGCTGAGGAAAGACTTGATGAGAAAAATTTAATTGACTTGCTCAAGACTTCAAATTAAATTTGCAGCCAAGCCAGAATTAGACTCTGCATGGCTCATGACAGCATCCATATCTTCAGACCCTACTTTTTCACAGTTTATATTGATATTTGTAAATTGCCAAAAAAGAGCAGGTAAACTTAGCGTATGTTTTTCAGTTATGATATTAAAACTAAATCTAAGCCGAAACAGGCAACCTGGCTTATAAACTTGACCTCTTTCTCAGAACAAGTGTGGTAAGGCCTTGGTTAGAAACTACAGAAAAGAAGAGCAAAAATAGGACAGAAGGAGAAGGTTACTCTTATGTTACTAGAAACTTCAGTCAGAAGAAAATTAGAATGGGCAGAAATCACAAAGCCCATTATTTTAACCATGTATTCACAGAATTGTAGTGATGCTCTTTTCTGTTGCACCATGCTGCAAATAATTTGGGTTCTTTTTAATGCTTGTGGACAGCCTAGTCTGATTGTGGACAGAAGAGGAAAAGAAGGGAGACTATTTTCAATGCAGATACATGATTTTCACTACCCCTAAACACCTCCAGCTTGAGGTGGCTCAGGAGATAACCTGCATGAGAAGGAACTGGAAAAGTCTCAGCTTGAGCTTTTGGGTTTTTTCTGAGTATTTAGCTAGTACTCCTAAGCATGTTCGTATTTTCTGGTCTTAAACCTTGGCCCTACTGCGTAGAAGGAAGAAGTCATATCACCACAAGACTCCACTGCCTCCTCTTTCATTCACTTTATGGTGTTTTGCACTGGGCAGTGAAGTGTTATAAACCATACTCCTGTGCCTGCCCCAGCTCCTGCCATAGCCGAGTGATGAGCTGATGGTAACACTGAGCTCACAGCATGTCATGTTCTGCTCAGCGCCCGTGGCCCTCCTGGATTTCACAGCTCTTCACACACAAACGATGCCTCGCCCCAGCCCTTTGAGGTGCTGGTGAGCCGCACGTCACAGAATTGGAAGCTGAGGGACAGCTGTGGGAAGTGACTCGCCCACAGTCCCCTGGGGCAGGGCAGGGAAATCTGATTACAGAAAGGGTTCTCAAAAGCTCTCCAAGTGTGAGCTGCTGCCAAAATTCACAAAGGCAAAGCAGTGTAAAAGCAAAGCGCTTTATTGAAGAAGTGCCCAGATTTTTTCAAGACTAAAAGAATTTGTCTCAAGGCAGGTGTGTCCATGGGGACTGGTTTTAGTAGCACTGAGGAATTTGTGTGGAAGAGATTGGCAGCTTGCCACGGGGCAGAAGAAAGAGAAATGCATGCCCATTATTGCGCTCCCTTTTACTGTCTTCTCTTTTGTTGTGGTGTTATTTTTTTTTCTGTTGCTCTGTGCTATCCTTCCTTGCTCCTCCTCCCTGGGCTCTGGCTTTCCTGACTGCAGTCACCCTTACCTTGTGCCTGAGCTCTCCTAGCTCCGCACTCAGTTCGCTGCCCTTGGTGCCCAGAGATGGGCGAGCTCACTGTGCTGCAGCCGTGTCCGAGCCAGCAGCTCCCTGCCTGTGCCGGGGGGGATGCGGGGATCCCGCGGGCTCCCGGAGCTTGGAGCCCCTGACAGAGCAAACGTAGGCTGCGCTCATTCTGCTTGTCATAAATTACACGATCGAGTTGGTCAATCAATAAGGCAATTTATGAATTCCTTGGTAAGGGCTGGGCAAGCAGCGCTGGGGACGTGGGGAGTCTGCGTTCTGCCAACACGTCCGTCCCACCCCTGGGCACTGCCCCTTGTACAGGCAGTTTCTTGGTGGGCTGTGACATGCCCACCGTGCTGGGGTGCAAGTCTGAGCAAGCTCAAATATGCTGGCTAGGGCTCAAGCAGCAGTGGCCACAAGCCTCCACCAGGTCTGGACAAGGCTCGAACATGTCAGGTTACACTCCTAGCAAGCATGTAACAGCAGTGACAATTCTGTTCACGTTCGCACAAGCCCGCATTTTCTTTATATATAAAAAGTGGATACAATTCATTATTATAGTGGCAAAAAAAACCCCAAAAACAGAACAAAGACCAAACTAAAAAGGAAAAAAAAAAGGGAAAAAAAACCCCGACAAAAAACATAACAGCAAAAGCCAGCAATTCAAAGCAAAGTGATTTAAACAAATATAATGAAATAATTTTATTTTCCTTTGTCTCATGTCCATGCTTTACTTTCAGTTCAGTATTCGTGTTTATATTGATCCCATGGTGTGTTTCCATGACACGAATCACTATGTAGGAACTCACATGCTCTCCTGCTTTGCACACACAGTTTGACACCATTTACAAAGCAACTTCCAGGAAAACTCATTGGGGCAGAGAAGTTGCCACAGAAATCAGGAAAAAACAGTAAAAAAGTCGTAAGGAGTTCTTGCACAGCCAGCTCTATTCAGGAAACAAAGGTTGTGCTGCCCTGTCGTACTACTGATGCATGAGATGTAGAAATGCAGAGCACAGCCAGGTCATCTCTGCTCATGTGTCATTTGTGGAAGACCAAAACATGGATCCAGACATCTTGTAATAGCGGGAAAAAGAACAGGAAAGAACAGCAACCATTGCCCAGCTTCTAAGGAAGAGACAGTGGCAACACAGAGGAAGGTGCTGGAGTCAGGGACAACAAGAATTCATGTTTTCCTTTTCAGAGAAGTCAGCACTGAAGGATGATGACACAGATGGTAGATGTCAGCTGAAGAACTGTCTGTGAGCTCTCAGATATGGGAGCGCTGAGATCAGTCCTCCCTGGTGTGAAAGTCTCTTGGGGATAGTTCTAACAGAGACATGGGATGCCTATGCATTTCCTGGGATTACTGAAGGAGAAAGCCTTGTGAAGGGCTAGGATATGAGCAGTGCTAGAAGCAGGTGTTCACGCTTGGGAAGTTCAGGAGATTGACCTCACTGTTAATCAGAATACCAGGTGCAAAATGAACCCATATACGTTCACTGCCCCAGGAATGACCCTATCCCAATCCAGAAAACGTTCCCTCCCTATTTCAGGCTTTACATTTTACCTCGTAGTCCTGGGCCTCTCCTGAATGCACTTGGGTATTCACGCTTGGATCCATTATGAACAAAGATCGTTAAACCTTGTCATGTACAATATGTCTAGCTGGAGTTTCCTTTGGCCCCCAGAGAAGGAAAAAAGGGGCCTCCATGACACTTCTCCTTGGCAATAGCTAAAATAGCCTCTGCCTCTGGGCTTAGTCTGTAAGAAGGGCATTTTCCAAAACTGGATCACATGTAACTTTCTATGACCTTGTAGCCTTCACTTAAGTTTTATGAATGAATCTCTATTAAAAGCGGGGGGTAAATGTTTTTCCTTTGTCCCTCTTACAGTTTACAAATTTGTCTTCTCCTATAGCCAGCTGTTAAAAGATTGGTTCTGCCCCTGCTTTCACCTTTCCTGTTTTATCAGCTGAGACGTCAAACTGAGGGCCTGACCACTTGGTGTTAAAGATCCATGGCTTTTTTTGTAAGGCAGTGGCCTGGCCAACTCTCTAAATGCTGCCTTGTCTTACAGTTTGAGCTAGCCTCTCATACCCTAAATCACAAGGCATTGTTGCCTTGAGCAATGAACAGCTTCTCTCTCCTAATTCAGGGGTGACAGCAGTTAGGCAATAGGTGGAAGAAATTGTGTATTTCTGGTGTATGTGCACTGCAAAGAGGCTTGACTCTTTCAGGTCTTTTTTTTTACATTTTTGTCAAAATTATTTGACATGCACAGATGAAAAGGGCTGTAGAAATACTTATGATGGCTTATTATTTTGATCCTGTTGCTCTTTTTTATTTCTGTGCCAAATTATCTTTTCTGCAAAATTTCACCTTCTTGCTCTACACCTGCCTCAAATAGCCAGAAACTGCCAATTGATAAACATTACCTAAATGGAGGAAGCAGATTAATGTCTCCAAAGAGGCAATGAAACTCCTCTGCTCTACCCATACCACAGTATTTATTCAAGTCCCTTATGCACCTCTCCCCAGATAGCTACAGCTGATCAGAGGTGTACAGCTGTGCTTGTGACAGCTTCCCAGCCCGTGGCAAACATTGCAAGGACCTATCCCTATCAGAACCAGTCTTCTGGATGGAGAGAGGCAAACAAAGCTATTTGATGGAGCCAAGGCAAGGTGAGGGGGGCAGCCTGTGCATGCTGTGGAGATGTGGCCAGACAGATGATACGATTGGGCTACTTCAAAGCAAGAAGACTTCAAAGGATGAGGTGTGGTAAAGGGAGTAGGTGGGAATATGAGGTAGAGGGTATAGCATGAAGGAGGTGACATTCTGCCTGAGAAAGATAACAGGGTAGAGTTTTGGGATCCTGCTCTGTGGAGGTATGGCATATGGTTGGGTGGTTTTGGAGAGAGATGGACAATAACTACTGAGAGTCACCTCGACTAAATCTAATATTCCAAAGTGTTCTGACCATTTTCCCTCGAAACACATTGAGACTCAAATGACTGCTCTGCAGTGACCTCTAGGGTACGTCTGCTTTCAAACCTGCTGCAACATTCAATCACCTCAAACAGCTTCCCCCAAACATATTATGTGGACCTACTTTCTCTTCTCAGAGTGGCTTGTGCCATTGCCAGGCTCAAAGTCCTTCTTCACATAATGCCCTACATAGGGCATGTAGAGAGGAGAGGCTTGTTATCTCCAGTTTGCTGGTGCATCAAAGGAAGTTGCAGATGGTCTGCATGAATCTGATCCAATACTCTTTGAAGTCAATGAAACCCCTTCCCTCGACCCTCATTCAGTTCTCTCTCAGCTCCTTATGCAAATTATAGTCTATTTTGTGTGTCTCTCCAACAAAACCAACGTGTTCCTCCCAAGTGTATGCCTTTGTGGAACCTGATAGCAAACCTTTCAAAATTCTTGGTGTTCTCTTTTTCTGATGAAGCGTGACTTGAAAGTAGATTGATGCTATCCAAAGCAGAGGGGAAGAAGTAAGCCCCAACCCTACAAATCTGTTTAAGTACTAATTACTGACAGCTATTATCGCTGACTGCAGCAGGACTGCTCACCTGGGTAACAGCCAGGAGGAATAGGCCTCAAACAGGAACCTGATGAAAATCAGACACAATGCCAGTGAATGCAGGCCACTTGATGCAGAGCGTTGTCAGGAAGCCAAACTGGAAAGTGCTGTCCAAGCCTAAAATGAAATTGTCTCCATTTGCTACAAACAAAATAACAAATTGATGAATGGAAGGATAGAGTGGATAAGTCCTAGAAAACTCAGGAGGAAAATGTTGAAAAATTAGGCCAAAATTCACAGTGGAGGCTAAAAACCAAAAAATGGGCAGCCCTAATTGTGATGCCTGGGATACAATCCCAATGTTTTGTGCCTTACAGGATAGTCCTCATGTATTCATGTGCCAACTGCCTCCCCCCCCTTAACAATTAAAAATCCGGGATACGGATTAAAGCGATAGCAGGTGGCAATCTAATTACTATCAATCTTACATCTGAATCTCTCATTTGTCATATAAGCCCAGCAACAGCTGGCTCTCAACCCTAGTTATCCTCGAGGCTGTGACAACAGGTTCAAAGAAGGTACGGAGGGATGGTCCCTCATCTGCAAGGGGAGCAGGGGGTGTCCAGGTGCTGTGGCGAGGCGGAGGGAGCCCCAGTTAAGCCCTTTTCTCTTTCCCATCCCTGGAGTGTTCCCAGCGGGCCCGGCACCAGCCCTGGGCTGCGGCCGCAGAGCTGCAGCAAAGGAAAGGCCATTCTCAGAGCTAGGGGAGAGCAAATGTCTGGTTTGCAGGGCTGTGGAGCCGTGCCGCGGAGCTCCAGGCGGCGGAGCCGTCCCAGCGCCGCTCCCGGCGGCTCCGAGCGGCGTCACCAGGTGGCGGCAGAGCCCCGGGGCTCCCGGCCGGCTCCTCCCGGGGGGAACCCGAGAGCTGGCCTGCCAAAAGGCGGGATAAACTATGGTGTTGAGAGTTTTGGGGATGTCTGTGGTCACGCTTAACGGAAGCTTGGTCGATTTTTGCGGTCAGGTACATCATAGCTGCCTTCTGAACAGGTCACCTTCTACCCAGGAGTGCTATCCAAGCACAAACTTACTGATAGTCTTGAGAGCCCTGTCTGGCATTTACCTCTGGAACTAAAAAGCAGAGGCTGGCTGTGCTGTCAGTATAGGGAAGAAGAGCTGAAGATAGTGACTCCAGGCACAGAGCAGGGGAGAAAGGGAATGAGGTACCCACCAAAGTGAGGTGGCATGGGCTGGGGTTTTGGCAGGTACCTGGAATGAGTGAAGGAAGACATTGGGGTCTCATCATAGAATCATGGAATGGTTTGGGTTGGAAGGGATCTAAAGGATCTAACCCTCCTGTATGGGCAGGAGCACCTTTCACTACACCAGGTTGCTCTGAGCCCCATTCAGCCTTGTACACATCACGAGATGGGGCATCCACAACTTCTCTGGGCAACCTGTTCCAGTGCCTCACAACCTTTACAGTAAATAAGTTCTTTATAAAGTCTAATTTACACTTACTCTCAAAGCCATTCTCTCTAGCCCTAGCACTACGTGCCATTGTAAATAGTCCCTCTCCATCTTTCTTGTAGGCTTCCTTTAGGTACTGGAAGGTCACAATTAAGTCAGCCTTCTCTTTTCCAGTCTGAACAATCCAAATTTTATTATCTTTTCTTCATAGAAGAGGTGCTCCATCCCTCTAATAAACTCCATGGCCTCCTCTGGACTTGCACTAACAGGTCCATGTCCTACCTGTGCTGGGGACCCCAGAGCTGGATGCAGCACCCCAGGTGGGGTCTCACCAGAGTGGGATAGAGGGGCAGAATCCCCTCCCTCAACCAACTGGCCATACTGCTTTTGGTGCAGCCCGGGACACCTTTGGCTTTCTGGGCTGTGAGTGCAGGTGACTGGATCATGCCGAGACTCTCACCCAGAGAACCCCCAAGCCCTTCTGGGCAGGGCTGCTCTTGGTCCGTTCATCCCCAGCCTGTGTTGACACTGTAGGTAACAGTATCTCTGAGGACCTCTTAGAGTGTGTAACCTGGATGTGTCTTGTGGCTCAAGCTGTGTTACTAATATAACCCTTCAAAGACATGGGGATATGTTCACCAGGCCTGATATGCATCTGATGGCAGTGTGATAACCAAAAGTACACCTTAAAACGTGTTACTGTCTCTTGGCTGCTATTCCTAAACAATTGCAGTCCCCAGGGATCCAAAATAAAGGGAGGCAGCATCTCTGCCCTCTAAAGAGACAATCTGTTGTGTGAAACACCAGGCAGAAGCCCTGGGAATGCAGCTGAGCCGTGAAGACCTATGGAGGATTTGCAATGAAAGCTGGCATGGCAGAAAGAGGGCACTGAATTCACACGCATTGCCCTAAGCCTTTGTGTGCCAGTGCGCAGGGCCAGCTCTGCTGCCCAGCCCCACAGCCATAATTAAGGGATTCCCACTCGCCATGAACAGGTGCAGCCCCACCCAAACAACAAGGCTGCAGACAAAAGATTACAAATAAGGCCTAAATCCCTCTACTGTACATTGCAGTGGTGAGGGGGGACAGGTGGCCTAGGGTAATTCAGGTTCAGTCCCCATGCTGTGGTGGGAAATTGCAGCAGCTCATTTGGATCTGATAACTCCTTGCTGGCTCTGTTGATTGGGAAGCCGATGGAGGCATGGATTAAATCAAACAGCCTGTAAGATACTGGCAGTGGAACTTTTCCTACAGGTTTCTGACAGCTTGCAAATAAAGGCACAGATGATGGAAAAGCTGCTTTCTCAAGCAATCCCTTTCTCACACATATTCTATGTCATTTATTCATTCATTCATTAAGCTGTAATTGATCATAAAGACCTTGTACATCACATGAGCCTGGATATATGCATGCAGGGCATTTGCAGTGTTCACACACCATTGGGACTTGCTATGTCCAGAAGAGGTCTTGAGAGTTTTGGCAACAAAAAAATTTAAAAAAAAAAAATTGTCATCTTATGTGATATTTACTGTTTTCCAAATTTATTGCATATGTGTACTACATATTGTTGTGCTAGTCATGTCTTGCCACCGCTGTCCTGTCTGTAGATTTGGAGGGAGATGTTACCCCAGCTCATGCAGATTTCCAGTTTCACGATCTGTGCTACTTAATGCATCTGCCTTGGGTGCATGTGGCTTTGTTACCACAGATCAGAGTGCCCTGCAAGCTTTCCTCTGGTTATCCTCACCTGACAGTGAGTGAAAGGCTGCTTTCTGCATTTAGTAGATAGTGCTGAGTTGTAAAACCCTGGATTCCTCTGGATCAACAAAACCACCCAAGCTAAAGTTTAAACAGTGCAGGTTCTCTTCATGGTTGTTAGAGACATGCTTATGCATGTAAAGATGGTCTAGAAGTAATTTGAAGTAATTAGCTTCCTACATGGCATATCTTCAGTAGTGCTGGAAAATCAGCCAGACTGAGTGCAAGGTGCTTGAGTACTTCAAAACTCTTGTTAGGCTTTTGAATCATTTAAATGGCAGAATGCCATTCCCTAGATATTAGTCCTTTAACTTGCAGGTTGTTTCAGTTCTCTCTGTTGCTGGTGAACAAAGAGCAGCATCTTTAAAAAGTTCCCTCCTGAGGGTTGTTTGTTGTACCCATCTTTTCCCTTTGACTGTTAACGAACACCTAATACTTAGGTACACTCAGGTATTAGGAGGGTAATTACTTTCACATAGATGCAGATGCCCCATCCTGTTCTAAATGTTTTCAGGTATCCCACATGGATAGCCTGTATGGAAGTTCCAGCTGATCCCCCAGAAAGGTGCAGGTCTCCTGTTGATCCTGTTGATCCTCCTGTATCTGCAAGCCCCAAGTTTTGTACACCATGCAGTATTTAACATAGTACTACACCATATATGTCATTGCTCTATGTGAGGGGCTGAATCCCTCTCCTAATTAGTGTCCAGCTCTTGATTGGATGAAGTTAATGAGGACTCACACCCTAAGCGACTTGCTTGAGGACGTTGATGCCAGAGGCGTGTGTTTACAAGCCTAAAAAAGGGCAAAGAAGAGGGTCCTGGGAAGTAGAAATCCATCAGCGTAACCATGATAATAAGAGTCAATTATTAATCAATTTGTAAGCACATAAGTGATAAGAAGGCAGTAAAACATATCGACATGGATTAATCGAGAACATATCACTTCCAATTAATTCAGTGTCCTCATTTGAAGGACTAACTAGCCAAGTGTGTCAAGACATAGATATAATATATGTCAACTTTGTTAATGTTTACTCTTCTTATAAACAAAACCATTCAATGAGATCTAAATAAAATGTGGAATGGAATGAGGATATTATGTTTGAATAATACAAAAGTGCTCATCCACAGTTCACTGTCAAAGCTGGATGTGCCAAGTGGAGTCCTGCAGGTGTCTGTTGCAGCTCCAATGTTTTCAACAATACACATGCTACAGGGAAAGAGAGTGCTTAATTCAACTCCTGAGAACACTGGCTGAGAGAGGTTGATTTGGAGAACAGGGTTGGGGCTCACTCACATTGATCTTCACAGATTGGAGAGCTTGCCTGAAATCAATAAGCTGCACTGTAATAAGACAAGTACAAAATGCAATCTTGGGAGAAAAGACAGATCAAATGCATGATTTGTGAAATGAAGAGTAACTGATAAGGCAGCAGTACTCTATGAATGGATCAGCTGGCTGTTGTGAACTATGCACTAGGCAAAATGGGAGAAGCAGAAAAACAAATGTCATTTGAGGGTACACTAACAGCAGTGTTTTGGGTAAAACACTGAGGTAATTATTCTGCTCTACTTGGCACTGGTGAGGCTTAGTCTAAGCACAGTGTCCAATTTTTGACACCACACTTGAAGAAATGCTACAGAGAAATTAGCAGCGAACACCATAAAAATGTTAATATGTCTAAAAAGTGCACACTTTGGGGGATATTTTTTTGCTTAGTCTCAGGAAAAGGTCATTCAGAGGAGACATGAAAACAATCCTTGTTGTGAGAGTTTTTCATGGAGTGGAATGAGCAATGTTCTCCCTTGCCTCCGAGAAGGTGAGCACTGGAGAAGAGCTACCAGGCTAAGTAAAACAGTACTTTCAATGTATGGACAACTTCCAAAGGAAATGCAGCATCTCCTTGTGTAGATGTTTTTCGTGTCCCTGACTTGGTTAATAATTTGCCACAAAGATAAAAGCCTCAGGGCTAAATGGATGCAGAGATGTGGTTTTGCAATGCCTAAATTGTAGGTGCTGGGCACGCAGCCCCAAGGCTCCTGGTATAGTGGGAGGCAGGTGATCAACAAAGAATGTAGGAGAGACCCAGAGGGCTCAGTAGGGAGCCAAAAAATGTCTAACTCTGGGCTGGACAAAAACACAGCTGCATTTAGAAGTGGGGGTTGAGGGATCTGCAGTAGAAATCCTTTCCTGGAACTGAACCATGGCAGCTCAGCCATTCCTGTCAAATGTCATCAAGATAGTTTTAACATTATATTACAGCCTAGACTACTCAACAAAACATCAACAATGTGGAGTATTTCCTTGCAAGAGGCACTTGTGAGGTTAGATGGTAGCTGATGGGAGATTCCTGAGGAATATGGACCCTTAAGGTGCTTTTAAGCCTTTGGTTTTTCCTGCTTTATCTCTTTCCAAGACAGTGATCATCAGTTTAAAACTCAGCTCTACTAAATAGTACCTAATACTTTCAGTAAAATTATTTTAGTTTTAAAAGCCATTAGGTAAGTTCATGGAAGGGAGAGGGTGGGAAATGTATCAAGACCTCTTAGGCACGTGGATCTGTGTCATGGCCCAGGATAGTAATCTCATTGCTCTTATGGACAAAACATAAAATTTTTCAGAAAGAAATGTAGAACCAAAGGATTGAAAACAATATTTGTCAGTCATGGAGCAGGAAAGGCATCCCAGCATGGAAGGGGCTTGAAAAATCCTCAGAAGCAGCCTAGGACTGTGAGTATTAAAGTGGTAAAGAAGGAAAGAAATCCAGTGCTGAGAGGTCACACTTCAGGGATGTGTGTTAAGAACATGTGCTATGGCTGTGTCTTGATAGTCCTTGCCAGGAAGAGGAGGAAAAAGACCTTGGGTCACTAGCTAATGACGAAGTGGTCATAAGCCACTGAAGGAACATGGCCATGAAAAAGGTAAATACAGCCTTTGCAGTACAAAGTGAGGGATTTTGGCAGACAGGCAAATGCTGGCGTCATTCTCCAAGGAGCTGTGAGAACTCTCCTGTACAGCTGTGTACCATTGCATGGGCTCTGGTTACCCCAGAAGATGAAATAATATGGAGAAAAGGTCAGGGAAAGGTGATAAAGAGAGTCCAATCCTGAGCTTGCTTTGTTTGCCCTGGCAAAGCAAGAGCTGGGAAGGAATGTGTGTAGATAGACCTAAGAGAAAACCCTATGGAGATTGAGATCTTTCATGGGAATCAACACTCACACTGGAACAGATGGGCATGAAACAGAGAGGAAGAATTCAAGGAAGAAGGTACAAAATTAATGAAGTCTCTAACCAACAAAAAGGATCAATGACTGGAAAGCTTAGTTTCTAGAGCTGCTTGTTTTTATGGAAGAGGTGATGTAACACAGATGCTTAACAGGATGGAAATGTGTCCTGTCACCCATTGGGATAGGACTCCTAGTTGTTAGAAATTGTCAGGAATAAATCTTGAAGCCAAATCACAGCGCCTCCTGCCAGCTGCTGTTGGGGAGCCTTACTGCCCTTGTTACACCGTAAAGCAAGTCGCTAGCGTTCCATCAGCTGTGCCCTGCTCTGCTGTGTTTCAGCCAGCCCTTTTGCACTTGCGGGGACAGTCTTGTGCAGTGTTTCAAATGAGCGACCCTGCGTCAGAGAAGTGCTGTCAGGACCCGGACTGAAAGAACCATTTCCCCTTCTCTTGAGTGGGTTTGTGTCTTGGAAGATAAAAGACTCCTCATCAAACGTGCTTTTTACATACTGCTTTCCTTCAGTGCTCCTGTTTATACATTCCCCACGGGGAAACGGCAGGGACACCACACAGCCCAGGGCGGGGGCGGGGGGCACTGGGGAGAGTCCTGCCGGGGCTCGGGGCAGCCCGGGGAGCCAGCCCCTGCTCCCAGCCTGCCCACGCCTTCTGGGCCGGTCTCGGCCCCTTAGAGGAGCCCGTTCCCTGCGGGGACAGGTTGGGTTTGTTGCGGTCTCATTCCGCTGCGCTGCACTAAAGGCGTCACTGCGCCGTCCCCGTCCTGCAAAACCAGCACCCGCACGACATCCCCGACCCCGCACCGTGGCCGCCTTTCCTGCGGCTTCCCCGTGCCTGGCAGAGCAGGCTGGCCCCGCTCGCACCTGAGCAGATCCCGCAGGAAGAGCCGGGCAGGAGCCCCGGCCCTGCCCCCGGCAGAGCCTCGACCCCGACCGTCCCCGTGGTGTAAATGATATTAACTTTAGGCCCTTCTAGTGACGGGTCAGTTTAGAAGCTGATGAAACGGTAAATTGTTGGTGGAAACGTAGGCAGCTTTGTGCTTTGCCAAGCAGGTGCCTGGCGGTTTTAGTCAAGGATTGGTAAATTTACAAGAGCGCAGTGAACGTGCCCTTCCAGGGCTATTGTGAAATTCAGGAGCGAACAAAGGAGAACGTGAATATTCACACAGCCGCTTTTCAGCGTGTGGCACTGCTTCGCAATTTTAAAGCGCTGAGCTTTTTTGTTGTTGTTGTTTTGTCTAGGAAAAAACTACCAACACTCCTCCCCCCCGAATCAGAAAGTACCTGTTTGCGTTTTAAAGAACATGGAAATCATCCGTGAGCAACCATATAATTTGATTTGCTAAGCAATCTGCGAGGCGATTGCACATCATTTATAATGTTCATTGAGCATTTTGCTTAATTGTGTCTCTTTTTGTAAAGGAAGCACAGCCCCCTCCCGGCTGCGGCCGGCACAAGTGGCCAGATTCCCATGGACCGGCAGACAACCGCCGGCTCCGCGCGGGGCTTTTCCCAAGAGGAGCCGTCCCCCTGCGCGCGTCTGGGGGGCGAGAAAAGGGCTCAGGTACGAGCTCGCTGTCTGAAACCCCTCTGCTCACAGCCCGCGGCCTCGGCAGGTGCTGCCTGTCCGGGCTGGCGGGTGCCCGACTCGCTTCTTGCGTCCCGCGGGATCCACAGGTGCCGGACGGGCCCGGCGGCAGCGGTGACGGGAGGGGCTGATTCCCTTTGCCAGGCCCGGGAGAGGAGTTCGGAGAGACCTGAAACCGGCACCAGGAGGAAAGAGAAGACCTCTCATGCACGACCTCTCTGCGGTCCGCCCCATCCCGCTGCCCCGCACGGGCTTTGCCGTAGTCGGCAGCTCTCCGCGCACCGGGGAAGCTGCGCGCAGGCGGGCAGCGCGGCCGAGGGGCCGCCGGGCCCCTCGGGGCAGGGAGGTACCGACCGGGGGAACGGCGTTTAACGGGACTGGGGCGAACCCCCGCCTTTCAGGGCCCTGCACGGAGCGGCAGGAGAAGCCAGCAGGGCTCGGTGGGAGCGCGGATGGGGCTGGCAGCCTCTCCGCTCTCCGGCCGAGGGAACCCGGCAGCCCGCCCGCACCTTTTGCCTGCCGCGGCCGCCCAGCCGCACCATATAATTTGATTTTCCCCTGTGCCCGCAGATCGATTGCAGCTCATTTGATACATTCAGCGGTTCCTCGGGACGGGGAGGGGGGAGAAGGGCGGGCCGGGGGACCCGGCGGCACAAGTGTTGGGATTCCCATGGGCTGTGCCTGCTCTCCAGCTTGCCGCACTGGCACCCCGGCCCGAGCGGCCGAAGGAGGGGGGTTTGCAGACACGGTGACCTCCGCGATCTCGGTTTGAAAGAGCCTGAAAGGCGGCCGGCTATGGTGCATTACCAGCCTAGCGCCCAGGTACCGGCTCGGAGGGGAGGGCGCGCAGCCGGGCCGACCCCGGCTGCAGGTGCCGCCTCCTCCGCCGGGCGGGCGAGCGCCCGGGGCCGCCCCGCGCCTTTGTGGGGCCGCCGTCCCGCCGCGCCGCGCTCGCCCCGCTAGCGGCGCCGAGGGGGGAGAGCTTTTCCCCGCCTTATTTATGGGCCTCACGTGGTGGAGGGGGAAGGGGTGGGCTCGCCGCGGCCCGCTCTGCTCCCTCCGCACCCCCCTGGCCGGTCCCTGCTCCGGGAAAGCCGCCCGGGTCCCGGGCATCTGCCTCCGGGGATGCTTGGGCTGCAAAGCCCAGGTGTGCTGTGGGATGGTGAGGGTCTGCTGGCCCGCGGGAAGCAAACGAGCTCCCGCAGACGACTGTGCAAAGTGGATTTGGGTCTCCAGTACCTGGCAGCTCAGACCTGCCTGGTGCCTGGCGTGCGGGACTCTCCGCTTCGTCTTCAGACCAGGAAAGTTGTGTAAAAGTTTGTTACCATGAAAAACACAATGCGCCAGGGTTGCATTGAACAAAGTTTGATTCCAATTACGCTTTCAATAAAGTGCCGCTTTGTATTATGAATTTCATTTGGTTTCTTTTTTTTTTTCTCCCGAAACATTTCCTGGTAAATATCATTCGCACAGATACTGGGCAAACTCAGTCTTTTAAACCATTTCTGCTTCCTTTCTCCATCAAACATTGCATCTCTGAATAAGTGCAGCACGCCAAGGAATCCCAACAGGTGAGCTGTTAGTTTTATAATCTTGAGGGGAAAGTGATCATACTTAGAATTTGCTCCACTGAGACTTTATGGACTCCAGACTTCTTGTTTAACCAAACGCTGACGGTGTGGGTATGGAGATTTGAGAAGAATATTGGATAGAGCCTGCATGGATGGAAGTGGAACTCTCCTGGCTTGTCTTCCCATGCCTGTGGTATGACCCCCTTGAAGGATATTGGATCAACAATAGAAGTCAGGAAAATTATGCAGCTAATGCAGGAATTAGAGTTGGATGGGAAACCAAACAAACTTGGGCACTTCTGGGGACCTGGCGCTTTGCCTCAGCTTTAGCTAACAGGATTCGTTTTTCTGGAATATCACATGAGTTTTGAGCTACTTCGAAAGAGTCTGGAGTAAATGGCAGTGTGCGGGGTGCGGATCTCACCTGTCTCCACCTCGGACTGCTGCCCCTTTAACACCACCCGTTATCCTTTTTCCGTGTCCAGCTGTTGGATGGAACGTGGCAGAAAGCAGAAGCCGGGGTACCTGTGGGTTCGGGCGGCTCGGAGGCAGCGGGGGCGCGGCAGCTTCTCCCCTCACACAGCACCCGCGGGGTTCCGGGTGCACGGAAAGCCAACAAGGGCGAGCGCTGCCGCTTCTCAGCCTGCGGCTTATCCCCCGGCGGAGGGGCGGAGGAGCAATGCCCGGGGCCGTGTTCCTGCGCGGCTGCCCGAAGAGAGATGCTCACCGTGGCACCCGGCGCTAACACGGCCGGGTCTGGGTGTGCGAAGATGTTCGTGGGGATCGGGGCAGACCCTTGGGAGGTGCAAAGCCCGCCAGGACCCGAACCCTCGGGCCCGTGCTGAGCGCGGCAGTGAGGCGGGACAGGCATCCTGTGGCGCTAAGTGCAGAGCATCACAGGGGGCCGTGCGCTTTACAGCCCCTCCGGGGCCAGGGACTGCCCTCGCTTCCCGTCCCAGTTCCGGCTCCCAGAGACCTTGAGGGGAAGCCCATCTATCCATGGGAAGTGATTGGTGGCGGCAGGCCAGGCGCGTTTCTTGCCCTAGAGAACAAGAGCCTCTGTGGACTCTCAGTGGTGTCCCCGCTGACGGAGGAGATCTTTCCCGTCTTCTCGAGCCCCATCTCTGGATGAGGTCTCGGTTTACTGAGCCGGGCTGAGCATCCCAGCAGAGTCAGGGCCGAGCGTGCTCCGGGTCCCTTCAATGCAAGGGTCGCGCCCTCTCTTTATTCCCCGGGCGACGGGCTTTGCGTGGTCCCTCGGAGTGTCGGGAGTGGGCCAGACTCCTCAGGCAGCCCTGCATGGCCCCATGGCCTGCCCTATCTCTGGACCTTTGGCGAGTCCTGGCTCCCGTGAAGGTGGCTGCCAGCTGCACTTGGTGTATGGTCATTGAAGGAAAGGCGACGCGCCTTTTGGTGTGTCGTTCGTTGTCGTCCCCCACCACCTTTCCCCTTCCCCTTAACACTTGTTAGTGCCCTCGGTGAATAGAAACAAGGAAGTGTCAAGTGCTGTTCATACATTTTCTTTTCTGGAGAGTGGCGCAGGGAGGTGTCCTTCCCGAGAGCAAAACGGGGCCAGGTGAGACATCCGTGCTGGACAAATATTGAAAGAAGGGAGTTTGCCACACAGGCGGTGGTGGCCCAGGTGCGGTGCAGCAGCCCAGGCTCCATTTGTACGTGTTCCTGATTTTTGGAGATTTCCTTTTGTAATATCTTAAGCAACCCGAGAGACACCTTCCCGCACTCCAGGCGGTTCCTTCAGGGACGGTACTCATTTCCCAGAGACAAACGTACAAAACTGGAGTAGTTAATCTTTAAAGCCATCACTGCCGCAGGGGTGAGGGCTGAGTTCGGCACAGCGAGGGAATCGCTTCTGCCGGGCGTCTCATCGAGCGCTGAGGAGCCGGGAGCGATGTTTCATTGCCTGCGCTCCCCAGGCTAGACGTGCCTGTCGTGGGTTCTCCCTGTATCGCTTTCCTATCTGGGGCACTACTCCAAAATTTCCCAATGATCTGCTAGGTCTGACCAGTTTCAAGCCAAACTCCGAACTCCCAACAATTTGGAAACGGTAGGTTCTCAAAACATCCCTCCGCTTCCTTTTGCAACGCACTCCCTTCGCCTTCGGTCCTGACGGAGCTGCCCCTCAGTGACAGACAGACCGCTCAGAGTGACTTCCCAGACTACCTGCCCGAGTTTTGCGGCCCAGTGATGCCGTGCCACCTCCACCATGTGACATTCGCATCCTAATGCTGCAGGGCTCACCCCGGCTGCGCCGTACTATCGTGCGCCAGCACTGAACAGACACCCGCAGCCCTGGGAAAGGGGGAAAAGACTGGGATGGTAAATGAACCGGGCTCCCCAGTCTCTCTCTGGGCATGTGTTGTGCTTGGATCAACAGGAGGGGTCTTCACCTCCTCTTTCTTACTCCTTAAAACTTCCAGTTAAGGCTGTCGGGAAGATGCCTCACCACTGCCTTAACGAGAAGTACCCTGGCGCCTTGTCATGCTCTCGGGGACAAGGACACACCGTGGTGAAAATGCTGCTCTGGGAGAAGGTGGGTAGCAGAGGTTCTGGAGGAAAGAGCCTGTTTGGGAGTGTTACTCCCCTTCAGGATCTGGTGGCACTTAGCCTGTCTGACCTGGGGGAATGTTGCAAGATGGCTATGAGTGTATGTGGGTCTGCGTGTCTTGAGCGGGAACAGTGGAGTCAGGGGCCACTCGACAGGGTTTGCTCATCGACTTTCAAGTGTCCCGTCCAGCCAGAATGTGACACGAGCAAGGATTTGCCCCCCTATGGGTGATGACTCCTTGGGGATGCAAGGGAGGGAACAGAGCCAGCTCTGTGGCCAGGAAATTCCCCCGAAATCACCTCAGTGTTACCAGGGCGTTGCTTTCTTCATTTTCCGTGTGTTTTGCGGTAGGTGTGGCTTTGAGAGGGATGCACGGTATGTGTTAGATTTATCCTTGTGGTGCTGGCTATGGTGCTCCACCGGTAGCGATCATTCCCTGGCTGCACTCGAGTCCATTTGCTTCTAAAAAGGAGATTCTTCTGTGTTGCGCGGGGCCAGGGTGGGGAAGGTCCAGGCTCCCGTTCAGGTGTGTCCCAGCGGGACAAGAGGGACAGCGAGCTGAGCCCGGGAGGCTGGAGGTGATACGAAACAGGGGCGCGGGGACCGCACCTCGGCAGAGCAGCACAGCTGTGGGACCGGCTGTGGATGAGCTGGCGGCTCCTGGGGGCCGTGGGGCTGCAGGGGTGGCCGTGGGCTCTCCCAGATTACCTGGCCTCTCCACCCTCTACAGCAGCCTCAAGGGCTGGGCACGACAGGTCCCTGCCCTCTCATCAGCGCCTCACACCCGGCTGCCGTGGGGTCGCCAAGCATTTAGCCCACCCAGAGCTGGGAAGGGCAAAGGAGGGACAGGGATGCTCTCAGTGCAAGGGGGCAGCGCAACCCCCCGGGGATCCCCTGAAAACACCTCCGTTCGTGCTGTGTTTGCTCTCCCCGGTGTGCCTTTCAGCTCAGTGGGACAGGGCTGCTCGGGAGGAGCCATCCGAGGGTGAGCGATGCCTCTGCCAAGCCACGGCTGGGAACGCCGAGGGGCGTCCTGGGCACCGTGCTCAGCGCCACACGGAGCGGCCCCAGCAGGCGCCGGTGGGCGCCAGCAGCAGCCCTGAGCGGCATGGGCACCATCACAGCCAGGGGACCGAGGGAAAGGATTATTGCCCGCACTCGATTCTCCTGAGACCGCATCTAAGACTTGCGGGCGGTTTTAGCACAGCCGGTGCAGAAAACAGTTGTGAGGAGCCAAGGCAGAGGAAGCTTGAGCAGCTGCCTGGGGCGCGAAGGTTCCCCTGGAGCGGGGCTGGCTCAGCCTGGGGCAGAGGCAGTGTCGGGGGCAGCCCGCAGCGCTGCGGGGATGGGCATCCAGAAGCTTGGCTCTTGACAGAAGTGAGTGGTGGGAGATGGAGGGATGGGGAGCGTGAAGGGAAGCAGGGTCCGGACGCACTCATCCCAATCTCCTCGAGGTCCCCGGTCTCGCCCCGCGGGTGGACGTGCCCAGGGAACCGCACTGCCTTTGCATCGCCCTGACGACAGGACACTCCCTTGGTTTCCCTTTCCCGGGACGGTGGGAGCAGTCCCACGGCCACGCGTGGGCGCGTCCCTGACTTCGCGTAGAGGTCTCCGCCTTCCCTCTCGGTTTTTTTTCGCGTGGTCTGTCTGCGGGCGGGACTTTCCAATAAGGAGTTCTTGCAAAGCTCTTTGTTTCCTCCCGTGACTCACGCGTTTCCCTGCCCTTATCACGGCGATGTCAGCGGCTTTGAAGTCGAGTCATTTATTACCTTCCCGGAGCTGGCCCTGTCTTGCTCTGCTGATAGACCCGGGTACGTTTCCGCGCGGAGTTTGATCTCTGCCCGCGCTGGTGGCACGCTGGAAAGTCACTTTCGATAAACCTCGACAGACTCTGTTGGACAAACTATGCAGCACTAATGACAGAGATAATCCTCTCCTAATCTGGCTGGTAATCCATTTCACCACAGTGAGAATTTTTAAGGCTTTAATCAGTGAGAGTCTGTTAGAGAATTATTAACAGAGCCTCCACCGAGCGAGCTCTTCCGAAAAGGGGCAATGGGAGTGGGAAAGGGAAAACATAACGGAGCCCGATGAGGTCAAAATCGATGCACGGCCGGGCGCAAGAGCTGATGTGATGCATTTTGATGTTGCGGTAGAACTGCCTTCAGCCCGAACGCCACGAAAAAACCGCGTCATCGATTCGCTCTGTGCCCGCTCTGACAGCGGCTCCGCTGACGGCGGGGACTGGCGGTCCCGGGGGAGCGGGAAAAGCGCCGGGGGTAAGATGCGCAGAAGTGACGCTTCCCGGTGCCGAGAGGGAGGCTGTGTCAAAGCGGAGAGGCGCGCTTAGGTAGCGGCTCGCGAGGGCAGGTGCCGAGGCGGCCCGGGGACCCTCGCCCGACGTGCGGGGCTCGCCGGTGCGAGCGGCTGCGGCGGGGCCGGGCGGTGCCGGGCGGTGCCGGGCGGTGCCGGGCGGTGCCGGGCGGGGCCGGGCGGGGCCGGGCGGGGCTGGGCGGGGGCTCCGTCGGGTCCCGCCGCTCCCCCCGCCCGCGCGGCGGCGCCGCCCCCGGCCGCGCGCGCTGTCCCCGGCGGGCGGCCCGGCCCCCCCGGCGCGTCCTGATTGGCTGGCGGCGGCGGCCGGCGGCACGCGCCCGGGGATGTCGTTATAAGACCCCTCGCGTGCCGGCCCGCGGCGCCAGCGGCTCCGGCCCCTCCCCGGAGAGCGGCGCGGCCCGGCCTCGCCTCCCGCACAGCGCGGCGGGCAGGGCACGGCGGGGGCGGCCCGGCCTCGCCTCCCGCACAGCGCGGCGGGCAGGGCACGGCGGGGGCGGCCGCCCCGCCACCGCCGGGGCGGCTCGGCCAGCGGGCCGGCGACTGCGGCTGCGGGCGCGTCCCGGCGGGGCTGCCCCCCTGCCCGTCCCGTCCGCGCCGGGACCGGGAGCAGCATGGAGACTGTGCTGCTGGAGCACTTCCCCGGGGGGCTGGACTCCTTCTCCTCGCCCCCCTACTTTGACGAGGAGGACTTTTTCTCCGAGCCGCCTCCGCGGGACGTGCTGGCCGCGGACGTGCTGCTGGAGCCGGACGTGGATTTCCTCAGCCGGCAGCTGCAGGAGTATTACCGCGACGGCGGCGATCCTGAGGGCGGCTACGGCTGCCCGGCGCCGGCCGCCGCCTTCCCGCCGTCTCCCGCCTCGCCCGGCTTCGCCTACGAATGCTGCGGGGCGGCGGGCGCGGCGCTGCTGTCCCCCGGGGGGCGGCTCCAGGCGCTGGGCTCGGCCAAGCGGCGGCGGCGGGTGCGCTCCGAGGCGGAGCTGCAGCAGCTCCGTCAGGCCGCCAACGTGCGGGAGCGGCGGCGGATGCAGTCCATCAACGACGCCTTCGAGGGGCTGCGCTCGCACATCCCCACTCTGCCCTACGAGAAGCGCCTCTCCAAGGTGGACACGCTGCGCCTGGCCATCGGCTACATCAACTTCCTCAGCGAACTGGTGCAGTCCGACCTGCCGCTGCGCAGCGCCAGCAGCGAGAGCCCCAGCCAGCCCAAGAAAATCATCATCTGCCACCGCGGCACAAGTAAGTGGCTGGCCGGCACGGCCCGGTGCATCCCGGCGCGGCCCGCACCGCGCTCCGCAGGAATGCCGGTCCCAGCAATAACCCTCTGCCTTCCTTTTCCCTCCTGCCATCCAGGATCTCCCTCCCCGAGCGACCCCGACTACGGACTCCCCCCTCTGGCCGGTCACTCGCTGTCGTGGACTGATGAAAAGCAGCTCAAGGAACAAAACATCATCCGGACAGCCAAAGTGTGGACCCCCGAGGACCCGCGGAAGGTGAACAACAAACCCTCCGTCAACGACATAGAGAACGAGCCCCCCTTCGACTACGTGGCGTGAGGCGCCGCGCGGGTGGTCGCCGCCCGCTCTGTACATGCTGTATGTAGAGACCTATATTGTAAATGTAATTTAAGATTCAGACTCTAAGGGCAATCAACTTTATTTATCTATTTATTACGGAGTAGTGATAATGAGGTAGAATCGTCTGTTTTGAATATATAATTTATATAATTTATCTTGATTTTTTAAAAGAAGATATGCAATAGGTTTAATTCCACCAGCACTTTTTTTTTTAATGGGGGAAATATGCCAGAACCTGTGAAAATAATTTATTGCCGCACGTGGACTCTCCTTGTGTTTGTTAATAATAAACCCGAATTGTACATTGCCGAGCAGTGTATTTGTAGGAAGCGGATTCCGAGAGCCCCGCCACATCCCGAGGAAGCCTTGCAATGAAAACCTGAACTGGTCTCCAGGCGGGGTGAGCCCCGACCCCCGGTCGCACCCTCGGCCCAGATGCCGGCCCTACTCTGCCCCATCGCTGGCTCTGGCCGCTCTTATAGCGCCGGGGGGACAGGGACGGGCGGGGACACAATTTCGCCTTCTCTCCACCCCTTTTGACGTTCTCTCCTGAAGTGCTTCCAACTGATGTCTTTGTCTATCTCTAGAAGGTGCCCTCCTTTCAGTGGCTCAGCACTGCTTGTGGCTTCCAGCTGGAAGATCCGAGCCCCCAAACACAAACCGTGCGAGGGTGTGTGTCCCCTGCCCTGTACCCCCGGTCCCGCGGCCGCGGGAATGGACACACTGTCCGGAGCCGCACAAAGCTGCTCCTGAAAGTTGCCGGGGAGGGAAGGACGAGGCTGGGACCCGGGCAGGCTTGGAGCTCTGCCCCCAGCCCTCCGCGGTTCTCCCACCGGCCGCGCCTGGGAAAAAGCCCCCTGGGGCTGCCGCTGGGGGCGGGGGGGATAGGGGGATTGCAAAGCCATCGTGCAACTGGTGGTAGAATCGCTCCGGTAGCCGCAGCTCAGCGTGCCCGGCTGCGGAAGGGACGGCTGGGCTGCACCTGCCCGGGGGCGAGGGGTGGGGGCGGCAGGGGCCGGTCGGGCCGGGGGCTGCAAGTGCTCCCGGCGGGAGCGGGGGGGCGGCCCCGGGCTGGGGCGGGGGGCTCGGCCCGACGCCGCAGGTGCTGATTTTCCCGTGGCACCCGCGGCTCAGCCCCGACGGCTCAGCCCCCGGCAGAGTCCCAGATGCCCAGCCCGGCCTGCGGCCGGAGCAGAGCTGTCCCCGCGCGGTGCCCAGGCGGATGGGAACGGTCCGGGTGAGCCAAGGTATAATTATAACTCATCATATACCGTACATCTCTCCCTCTCCTTTTTTTTTTTCCCAAAACTGCCGCAAAGTGGGAGCAATATGTCGAATGCATGCTAATTGCATTAACCTAGTTAAACACATTTAGTTCTCTAGTGTGGATGGCATGGATCTATTCCAATAGCAATTAGAGGAGCTACTTACACACACAAACACGCCGGGGCGGGGGCCGGTGGGGGGGTGCATTGCTTATTTATTTACTCACTTTTGCGATGCCGGGCTGCCGGGGCTGACCGGCCTCAAGCCTCGCCCCGTCCCGCCACAGGCGGGCAGTACCGGTGTCATTGAACTTAAACGGGGCTCTTTGAGAGAAAAAGAGCCGACCTATAATTCGATCTTGTCCTGTATTAGGACCTCATTAAACACAGAAAGTCGCTTTTTCACAAATGCTTCCATCAGGCATGTAATCTCATTACACTCATTAGAAAGTCAAATGTTAGTCGGACTTCAGTTTAATTATAAGTTATGGAAGTGTTGTACCGTTTCCTTCTGTGTATAGCCTCGTTCGTCTCAATTGGCTTTGGTGATGCGATCCCCCACAATTAAAACACTACAATCATTGTTATGTGGCACCTTTTCTTTGGCGTGCCACTTTTTTGTGATTCAATGCTTCAACACATCCTTTAGTATGGTGCAGATGAAGCGGAAGAGCCGGCCTTCGCATGTAAAGCACCAGGGTCTCTATCTTGTCACTCTCCCGTCTTGACTTGGCAAGTCCCTTTAAACGCAATCTTCAAAGAGACTGACAGCTCCTTTTGACTGACTCATCATCCATTCACCCCAGCGCCGCGCTCCTGCGACAAAATCCGCCGCACAGGGCAGGAGAGAACCGCCTGTGCAGGTCTCCCGGCCCAGAGGGACCCGGCGGGACCCGGCGGCTCCCGCAAAGCCGGCTCGCAGCTTTTGCGGCAGCTTTGGGGGGTTTGCTGGTGGGGAACACGGCTCGGCGCAGAGTGGGGAAGGCGTGACAACCACGCAGCCCCGGTTCCCAGCCGCCTGCCCCTCCCTGCGGCCGTGAGCTACACCCTCTAGCGCTGTCCCCCGTGGGCAGTGTCTCCCTGCCTCGCTCCCAGAGCCCCCACTGTCCTCCTGAAACCCCGCACCGGCTCCTGTGGGGTCACCCCTCCGCGCCCGCGCTGCCCCGACGGCGCCCCGGGGAGCGGGGGAGGCCCGTCCGGGCACCGGGACTGTCCCGCCTCCCTCCGCCGCTCCCCGCAGCCCCGCGGGAGCTGGAAAGGAGGGTAAAAGAGAACAAAGGGGGGAGGGTGGGGAGGAAATCCCCAGCCCCGCTTGGGGTAGGAGGGAGTGTTAGAGGCACTTGCAGGCAGTTTGCTTCCCGCAGGCTCACAGGAGGGAGGTGCGGATTCTAGGTGTGCGGGCTGATGCTGTGCTTCCGGAACCAGCATCACTCGTGATGTCCCAGGTGTAAAGACAACTTAATTACCGAAAGTGGCAATCCTTCGTCAAAAAAAAACCAAACTAAAAACCCTAAATCCCAACAATAACCACAAAAAAAAAACAACCCGAAAAACCAAAACAGCAAACAATACTCAAAAAACAACAAGCCCCCCACCCAAAGGAAAGGAAGGATAAGACCGCTCGCCTACACAGCCAGCAAAAAGATGGGAAGGCGTGCGTGACTTCCCGGCAGAGCTGTGCGCAGGCAGGGGCTGCCGTGGGCACTGTGAACCCGTCCCGCCGCGGTTCCCAGGGCCTCTCATCTGCCGGCAGTCGGGTGAGCGCCCTGCGAGGCGCGGGACGTGAAGCCTCCCGAGCCCGGGATCTCATCCCTCTTTCATTCACGCATCTCTCGCTGGCACCGAGTACCAGCTGCGAGGTCGAACAAACACCAGTTGAGTGTCCCCTGGTAAACCTCCCGCTTTCCAAAGCATCCCGCAGCCGGTGGGAATGGTCCTAAATAACTCCACAACAAACCGCTCTGCCGGGACCTGGAAGCGTGGGCGGGAGGCGATTCCCACGACGGGGCCGGGGTCTGGCCAACAGGTGCTCGGGTTTGGCGGAGGGCGCCGGGGGAGCCCGGGGAGGCAGAGCCTCCGCTGCCAGAAAGCAGCCTGCTCCGGCGCCTCCGGCTTTACATGGCGTGGAAGCCGCAAACAATCGCAATGATATCTTTATTGCTAGGTTCATGTCCTGGGCTATAACATATCAATCCCTGTCGTGGTTCTCTCGGATGCACCTGGTATTTCAAACTTGTTCTTTTTGTGCTTCTGGGTCCTGGACTGCAGCTGCCTAAAGCGAGCAAAGAGAGAGGCCCTTACAATGTGTCCAAGACGTGTTGGCATGGTTTGCTTGTCTTTAATGTACCATTAACTATTGTCTTTACACAATATGGGAACTGTAAAGCATGACATGTGTTATAATAAAACACATTTTCAACGATACACTTGGACTAGGCGCTGGGATGCAAGCAAACAAACAGGCCCAAATCTTGTTTTGTCTCCCTCGCTAAGCCTACTGGCAATTAAACTTAAGACCACTGCTTTCCCCTGATCAGCCAATTAAATTTTATGTCTCCTAATTTTTCACATAGAAAAAAAGTCTCGGTGCCGGCCCCTAAAGACATTGATTTTCTTGCTATCACCTGGCGCTCAGACCTTAGTTCCATTTATCAAGAAGGGAAACGTCAGGCGTTGCATAAAGTGACTCTGTTACCATAAGGCTCTCACCATCCTGCCCTATTGTTTTCCCTTGTTAATAACTCATTACCAGGATTTAACAAATCAACCATTACATATGTTTTGTGTCTCCATATTTTGATCCGTACGATTAAGCAGATGTTACGATTGAAAATTGAAAAGTCCAAGGCTACTCTCGTCTGAAAGAAAGAGGGCAGCCTCAAACAACGAGCTAACAATGAGATTCAGAAGATCTTCAGAAAAACATTTACGACCAATAAACAGACTCCAACCTGCTCCATTTCAACCATTGTGCGCCTTAGGGGAATAATTAGGTTGAATAGGAAGAGGTCCGCGGGGTTTTCAATGCCAAGCCCACAGGTGCGGGGTGGCACGATGAATGATCCGCCTGATTTTTGCCAGGCTCAAGGGCCCTTCTCCTGGCCGGGCGAGCAGATACGAAATATTGTCATTTCTTTTAATTCACAGCGTTACTCTCAGGGCGAACAAAGGGGAGGGGGATGAATGGCTCCGGCTGCAGGCAAGGCGCGCCCGGCCGCCGCTGGCCTCTCCGGCGACCGCCCGGCGGGGACGAGCGCGCCGCCGCCGCCGCCGCCGCGCGCGGGGCCGGTCCCGGTGGGCTCGGGGGGGGTCCGTGCCCCCCGCGCCGCCGCGCGCCCCCCGCGCCGCTCCTCCCGCGCGGCCGCCCCGGGCCCGCGCCGCCCCCGCGCCCCGCGCCGCCGCGCGCCTCGCCGCGGGCCGGACCCCGCGCGGGCGCACGTGCGCCCCGCCGCTCCCCGCGCCGCCGCCGCGGCCGGGAGGGGCCGGGCGGGGCGGCCCCGGGCCGGGGGAGGCTCCCAGCCGCGGCCCCCGGTGCAGACCCGCCGCCGTCGGGGCTCCGGCGAGCGGCAGCGGGCGGCGGCAGCGGGGCTCTCCCGCCCGCCGGCCCGCGTTGCGCATGGAGGTCTCCAAGAGGGGGCCCGTCTGTCGGGAGCCCCCGAGGGCGAGGGCGGCGCCGCCCCTGTGCGGTGGCCGCGCCGTGGGCGGCCCTGGGGGGTGCTCCGTGAGGAGCCGTCGCGTCGCGCCGCGGGGCCACGTCTGGCGGCGGCCACGCCGGAAGAAGCGGGGCTCCCCCCGGGCGGCCCCTGGGGCGGCGGCGCCGGCTCCGGAGGCAGCGCTCCACTCTGCGTCTGCGGGCGCAATACCCGACCGGGCGGCCGGGAGACGGTACCTGAGGGACCAACGGGACCGCCCGCCCCCTGCCCGCTCCAGTCCCCGTGTCCCCAGCCTCCGACTGCTGCCCCGGATCGGCGAGGAGCCCCGCTTTCCCCGAGCACCTGCTCTGCGCAACCTGGAACGCCGTGCGGCTTGGAGAAGGCAGGGGAGGCCCGGTCCCGCCGTGTCAGTCCCGCTATGGCACCCCGCAGGACAGCACCGGGGTGTCAAGAGGCTCTTCCCGGCCCTGCCCTGCCCCGCCCGGACGGACCACGGCCGCCCCGGTCCCCCTGATCCTCGCCGTCCCGGGATTCCCAGTTGGAGCGGCGCGGCCGGAGCCTCCGGCCCCGCCGGGCAGAGGCTGGCTGCTCCCGAGGACTGCCAACGCGGCGGGGTCGCACGGGTGGGAGCATCCTCTGCCATCGCCCCGACGGGGACTCGAGCCCTCTGCCCTCTCGGGGCGCAGTGAGAGGACCGGGCCGAGGGGACCCCTCGGCGGAGGAGCTCCACACCCCCGGGGCGGATGTCGGCGGCTTCCCGTTCTGGGAAATACCTCCGCCGAGCGCCCCGACGGTTGCACAGGCCCCAAATTCACCGGGGGCCGGGACCGATTCAGAGCGGCCGCTCACCGCCCCAGCCCCCCGCGCTCCGGCCCTGGGCAGAGAGATGTCCCAGGCTCGGACCCGGGGAGGGGACGCACCCGGGCGAGGTGGGCACCCCCGACGGCACCGAACCCCACTCGGGCAATACCACGGGGACCTGCCCCTTGCCGCTGAAGCCAGAAACGGCTCGAGGCGCGCTGCGGAGAGCAGGGAGAGCCCCTGTAGTCTCAACGCGTCTCGGAGAGGCTCTCTCGTGCCTGACCGACGCCGGTGGGCTCGGAATGGCAGTTTTGGGAAATGGGGGAAAACACGGTGCCTTCGGGACGTGTCCGGACCGATCGTGCCCGCCGGCGTGGGGAGCACGGGGTCGGGGATGCGCGGAGCACTATGGCCCCCCCTCGGCGGAGCGCAGCCCGCGACACTGACCTTCCCGCGGGGGGGACCGGGACGCGCCTTTCACGGAATTAGCCGCACAGACGGCTCGCTATAACTTTTGTTCCCTGCCACCGCCCCGACACACCGCACCCGCTCCGCAGCCAGCCCGGCCCGTTCCGTCCCCGACGGCTCTCCCCGTGCCCTGCCCCGACAATGCGTGAAATGCATCACTGTCACCGGGCGCGGGTGACAGATGAGGCGAAGGCGCGGACCCCTCGCCAAGGTCAAGTTGAAGATGCCGGTGGCGGTGCGGTCGCCGCCGGCTGAAGCTGAACAAGGGGGCCCTTTCCGTTTTATTCTACCTCCCCCGTTTCCCCTTTGCCAGCCCTTTCCCCGGGAGCTGCGGGCCCGAGGCGCGCTCCGAGGGGCTGGGGTGCTGCTCGGTGCTGCTCGGGGGGGCGGTGGTGGCTCGGAATGCCGGAGCTCTGGGCCCTGGGGGTCCGGGTCGAGCCCAGCCGGGCCGTGCTGCGCTGGGCTGGGGCGCGGAGCCCCGGTTGTGGTCACAAGCGCGGTCACAGCCTTGAAATAAACTGCAAAACGCTTCGGGGTGAGTTTTACCGCGCGTTTAGCAAAAGTTTTCCAAACGGAGTCAGTCTGCTTAAACAAACACTTCGCCCTGCTCCCGGCTCCCTCTCTCCCTCGCTCTGTGATGATTGATATTTTTTATTCAGCCAACTTTTATTTACCTTGCAAAAATGTTGGGGACAAATGTGATAAATTACAGATATGCAAATTTCTTTGAATGGCGTTGTAAGTGTGTCTCGCTGGAGCTGAATAAGTCCTTGCAAGTCGGTCTGCGCGCACTCAGGACCCCAGGGAGCTGATCAAAGCACCCTTTCTCTTTCATCCCCAGTATTCTCCTCCAAACTATTTCGATACAATATGTTTCCATGATGCACTTAATGTGCTAGGGACACAGAACTCATTACAACCTAGCTAGTTCTGCCGACCCCTTTGTTCAGAGGCATAAAGTTAAAAAAAAAGGAGGGGTGGAGGGCGGGGGGGAGCGCTGCTAGTTGCCAGCTTTCTGAAATGTTAAAGCATGCGTCATTTTTCACCAGGTCTCGTCTTGATATCCTCAAAAGACAAACTATGAAACCGGCCTCAGCCCTTTCTGGCATTAATTACGCTGCTGTCCAGCCGATCTGTTTTTCCTATTATATGCATTTCTCAGCAGGGATTTTTTTTTTTTTTTTGCAAGACTAATGCAGCTGCAAGTCGAAGTATGAATACGTTATATCGGTATAGAAAAAAATAAGTGGAAAGGCTGAAAAAGATGTCAAAGTCAATGTTGATGTTTTTATCGCTTGCCCCAAGTTTGAGACGGTGGCTTTGGAAAAGAGTTTCGAATCGTCCTGTTAACTGGTTTTGCCTCGAATTCTAGGCTTCTTAGAAGGGAAAAATCTCAGCCGAAGGCTGCTGAAAACAGGTTACTTGTTTATTGAATGCCTATGGCCCCAACGATTTTATTTAATTTTATTTTCCGGAGAAAAGCTTAAAAGTATGTGGGTAAATCTCTGAAAATTAGAAGCCCCGATTTCAGGGCGATCCATTTCCAGCCCATGGCGAGGTGGCGGCTGTTTGGGGAAATGACTCCAGCGGGATGACAGTAAGAAATAAACTCTATTTCAGCGGATGGCGCGTTTGTTTACGGGGTTGATTGGTTGACGGAAATGGCTGGCAGCCAGTTCTGGGAAAGATTCCAGACCTGACTCCGATTAACCCTCTCTGGTGAAACTCTGCTGGAAACCAACTCACCAGCAATTGCCATTAATCTACTTACTAATTAAGCCAATTCATTTCTAAAGGAGAAAAATTCCTTTCTTTGGCCAAACTGATGGGAGGAAATTTGAAAGAAGCGCCAAACTGTGTAACTGTAATTCAGCCAAGGACTGCTAAAACAAGGTGTTGATATATAGCTGGAGATTTAAAACAAGTTTCTAGGGCAACAATCCTTTGGAGACGGTGGTACATAGTGCATAGTAGATGAAGCTCGAATAATGGTGGACTGCAGTGTGCAATTGTACGGACATTGGTTGGAACCAGGACTGCTTTTCCCAATTAAGCCGCTCAAGGCTTTTACTCCTAATAATTTATCTGTCCCGTTTTAAAGTTTCAGCCTTGGGTGACAGCTACAAAGAGCATTTGTGCTGGACGCAGTGAACATGGTCATAGAATCATAGAAAACCCTGAATTGGAAGGGACCTACAGAAGTCATAGAAATCCAACTCCTGCCTCTGAACAGGGCAACCCCAAAATCACATCATGTGCCTGAGACCATTGTCCAAACGCGTCCTGAACTCTGGCAGGCTGGGTGCCGTGACCACTTCCTTGGTTTCCGAACTTGTCGTCCAACTTTGGCGCGGCGCCGGCGAGGACACTCCACACTCCACGGCCCCTCGTCCCGGGGTCCGGAGCAGCCCAAGCAGGCACAGGGACACGCTCTGCCCTCGCACTGCTCTGTGCCCGCGAGCTCCTGCAGGGCTTCTCTCGGCAGTGCGGCGTTCCGGCCATGCCGCTCCGAGGCTCTCCGTGCTACTGAGGTATCACCTTCAGGCAAGCAACGTTCAGCTCGGTCTGGGCGAGGGAAGAGGAGCGCCAGGGTGACCCGGCCGAGGCCGCGGTGAGCTGGCCAGGAGGGCAGGCTGCTCTCTTCACCCCCTGCGCTGCTGGCAGCCGAGCACCTGCAAGGTGACGAGTGGAAGTCATGAGGGAGAGCTTCAGCCTTCGGCTCGGCACCTGCAGGAGAAGGAGCAGCCCCCGGCTCCCTGCCCTGTTTGGCAGCCCTGCAGCCAGCATTCCTGCCCTCGGGGCCCGGCTCGAACACATTCAAGGGCACCTGCCGTCCCGGGCACACCCGGGCCCCCTTCACCCTTCGCTTTTGCCTGTGTTACAGCCGTGTCCCCCCGCTATTCTCTCCCCGCCACATTTCTCTGTCCCGCACCACTCGCAGAGCGGCCCCGCCACTGCTCCCCGTCCGGTCCCTTCCGTGCCTCCCGTGACCAGCAGCGCTGACATTCCCCAGGCAGGGCTCAGGGTGTGGGGCGGGGAAGGGAAGGTCCTGGGGAAGGGTGGCCCAGCCTCAGGCCACGACGCTCCTCTAGACCCGACCCCCAACCACCGGGCTGGGCGCATCAGGGGCGCAGCCCCCGTGGGGCATGGCGTGAGAGACGGCACATTGAAGGAAGGATAGTTTCAAATCCGACCCTTCGTTTTTCCTTGCTGTTGTGTTTCGTTTGCTTTGGTTTTGTTTCTTTTCAGGTGCGGGCAATCACAAGAGGAACAAATTAAGCGTTCGGTGGAGCCGTCTCCGGACAAGGCGGCGGTGGTCAAAGCGCTCGGCGGGAGGTAGGAGGATGCTGAGCCCTGGACATGAACAAACCACCCTCCCAGAAAGCAGCAGCCTCGTGTCATTGCACTGAAATGACAGGATCTCATGAAATACACGGTACCACCAAGTGATGACAGCAGAAATATGGACGCACGCTGGAGGGGAATGGGGAAACATTTCCTCCAGCAGCTGATGGCAAAACTTAGAAGGTGCTGTAGGTAATGCGCTGTGCCTTCGTATCTCAAGCAAACACTCAACTTCTTCATTTAAATCTCTCTCTGAGATCATAAAAAATAGGATGCAATATCCTAAAAAGACTAATGACATTTCACAGGTAATGCAATTTAGAAAGAAACACTTCCATGTTTTCTTTTCCAACAATGTGCATTTTTGTAAACTGCTATAAATTGCAATTCAAAAGCCCTGATCTCGCCATCCCCAATCATTTTTTATACTGATCAAATGAATGCAGATACTCCCATTTGGGAGGGGCGACATGACATTTCACTTGGCAGTTCTAAACAGGTCACAGACCTTTCACAGACCCTAAGGCAGTGGGAGGGAGCTCTTTAGGAAACCGTGTAACCAAATCAAACCAATGGTTACCCCTTTTCAATACCATTGGAATGGTTTGCACAATGCTATTCACATAGCAGCAGAGAAACTGAAAGGATGGTCATCCAATGGAAATTTCTTTTCTTTTGTTTAAACTTGTGGAGCTCCAAAAAAAATTACAAAAAATACTGGAAAACAATTACTTTTTGTATGACAAAAAGCTAAACACTTCTACGTACAGCAGTACGTGTACACCAGGGCCTTCAGTGCGCCTGGATGTTTATACAGATATAGTCACACATCTGTGTGTGGGGATGTACATTTATTGGAGATGTTGCTTTGTTTGAAGCCATAGGCACAAAGACACAACATGGCTGCCCTGGAGATGACCTATTGCTTTCAAGTTGCTTGAACACATCAGAATTTCTATTGTTGAGGTTGATTAATTGAAACTGATAAGTTACCATGAATAAAGATTGTTTTTCTGTTTAATGTGGTGGGCCTGATTTGGTAAATGCTTCATTCATGTAGCCTTGCAGTGCAGCATATGGGCAAGATTCATTCAGTATCGCAAACATATACAATTTATTATGCCTGTATGGTCACAACCAAAAGGCCTTTCTATTTTAATGACAAAGTTTGAATGAAAAATTCCATTTAAAGAGTCACTAACATTAAGTGCGGCTTTGTAATTTATTCCTGTTGCCGGCTGCCGGGAAATCGAGCCCTTGGAAAAGCGAAGGCGCAGCGGGCAGGGCCAGCTCCGGGGCCAAGCAGCCGCTGCTCGCAGGTCCCGCCGCCCCACGCGGGTATCAGCTCCCCGAGCCACACGCTGCTGCAGACCCATCGCCGTCCTGCGAGGGACCCGCCGCTGCCTCCGGCACCTCCTCTCCGGGCAAAACCTCCCGGGAGCCCACGAACGCCTCTGCCCGAGCAGGAGGTGCCCGTGTCCAGCCGGGCCTGCCCACGCCCAGGGCTCGGTGCCTCCCTGCGCCCCGAACCGCGGTACGGCACGGGCAGGGCTCAGCGGGGCTCTCCGCATCCCCCGGAGCGCAGCCCGGCCCCGCCGCAGGGAGCGCGGCGAGATGAGTGTGAGCACCCGTGGGTGATGAGTGTGTCCCGTTGGGTGTCCTTCCCGGCCGGGGATGTCACCGTGGGAGCGATGGCACGGAAAAGGGAACGGGAGAAACAAAAGGCTCCGTGTCCAGTAGATACGCTCAGCCAGGGTGTTGAGTTGATGCTCAAGAATGAAGTTAAGCCCTACTGTAGCCAAGGGGATCTTTGTTTCAACGCTTTACATCCTAATCTTTCTCCTTCCTCATCTCTTGCTGGCTAACCACTGGTCTAAAAGTTTTCAACATAGACTATTCTCAGCCTTGACCTCACTGATGCTTAAAAAGCCCGTGTAGTTTTCTGCGTGATCCATTCCCAAGTGAACCAGGTAAAAACAGCAACAAAGCCTCACCCAACAAGGGGAAAAAGATCAAACTTAAAATGGAGATGTGATGAAGATGTCAGGAACTACTGTGTGGTGCAAATCATTACATTTCAGTCCACAAGTAGGGGGTTTGGTCCTGTTTCTATTTGTTTAAGGAGGTTTGTAAAGCAACATTTCACAAAATCACCTTGTTTGTCAGACAAAGTAGAGGTTCTGCAATATCACAAATAAGCAATTAATTATGGGGGTGAAATTTATGAAAAATCCCTTGAAAGAACCCTTTCAAACATTTTTAAAAAATATGACCTCTTAACCTCTTCCTTCTCGATTGACAGAGTAATTTGAAACAGAAACAATGTAATCTATCAAAATAAGTTGTGTTACTTCTGTAAACCAGATATTTATGTTTGAGCTTTCTCCTACTGACAAGCTGTAAAGGTCCACTGTTATTCCAAGGCTTTATCTCTGAGATTCTTGTCTTTTCTGCTCATTAAGAGTCTGTCTATAGATTACAAAGTCAATAGATGCAAACACCAGACTGTGAGAAAACTCTCCCTGAGTACATAAAAATCAACAGCACTGGATGCTATACAATGGAAAGCATAGATGTTTGTAGGTGTTCGGTTTTATCATCTTTAAACAAGGAAGAGAGTAAATATTGTGGCAAAACTTCACCTTCCAGTGTTGCACACTTCCTTCTGCCATTCCTAAAGGTGGATCTCTCTGCAGCATCATTTTGAAATGGCAGATGTGAGTTTAAATGAAAGATGGTTTACAACAGTTTTGAGTTTTCTACCCATAGCTACAGCACTGATTATGAATCCAGCTCGCAGGCACTGGGCCAGGATGGGAGGACTTTACAAATACTTGTATGGATTATCCCGTAAAGGCATGGCAGAACATAGTGAAGCTCTCTCACATCACTAAAAAACTCAAGGATCCTGAGCCCTGAACAGGCTCCTTCAGTTTTTGAGAGGTGCTTCGAGTGGCAGAGTCTCAGTATTTCCTATGCTATCCAGTCCAAGTGACTATATGAACCTTTTTTTAATACTGTAATGTGCACATTCTCCATATTCCTTTGTGCTTGCATGTTAAAATGAGACTAAAGTAAAAAATACCCACAGACAAAACTCTCAGCTTCAACCCAAACCACATGAAGAAATTATCTCTGGGAAGCTGAAGCGCAGAGTCCGATGGATGTTGCCAAGCTGTTAATAATCGAATATTACTGTCAATAACACTCTTTTAAATATCTGCAAGTAACGTTTGGGGCCACCCTAAAAAACTGGCAGAAACCCAAGGTGATTTCCCAAGGTTCCTGTGGGTAGCAGCAGGTCTGCAGAGGGCTCAGCTCGGGAGGAGCCGCCTGCCCGCCCGGCGCTGTGCTGCGGTGCGGGGCCGGGGCTGAGGGGATGCGGGGCTGAAGGGATCTGGAGCTGAAGGGATGCGGAGCTGAAGGGATGCGGAGCTGAAGGGATGCGGGGCTGAAGGGATCCGGAGCTGAAGGGATGCGGGGCTGAAGGGATGCGGGGCTGAAGGGATCCGGAGCTGAAGGGATGCGGGGCTGAAGGGATCCGGAGCTGAAGGGATGCGGGGCTGAAGGGATCCGGAGCTGAAGGGATGCGGGGCTGAAGGGATGCGGGGCTGAAGGGATCCGGAGCTGAAGGGATGCGGAGCTGAAGGGATGCGGGGCTGAAGGGATCCGGAGCTGAAGGGATGCGGAGCTGAAGGGATGCGGGGCTGAGGGGATGTGGCGCTGAAGGTGTGAGGGGCTGAAGGGGTGCAGAGCCAGGGCTCCGGCTGGAAGCGGGACTGAAGGTGAATCTCAGCCCCCGAGTGTCTTCTTCCCCCTCTGCCAATGGCTGCCATCATACGACAACTCAGCGTTTCGTGTTGAAAGAGCAATAAACTTTCAGAGCAAGGTGCAATCAACACTCCTTTTTGCCCAGCAGCAGGGTAGACCTGGCGTCTTCCCTGGCCCGAGGTTACCTTCGGGACGGGAGGGAGGTAGGAAACTTTAAGCCGGTTCGATGCTTTACAGTTGGCACCTCATTTATTTCTGCTAAATTCACTTTTCCTGCCTGTACTGTCGTTATGCATCACTCACTCAGGGGTGTACCTGGTGTACACCTTTTCCACCTCGGGTGCTACAGCGAGCAGTAACTCCTGGGAACCCCGAAAGAGCCTCCTTCACAGCAGAGCTTTACACCTGGGTACGTGTGCCCAGCAAGGCTGTGCTTACAGCCCGTATTTATAACTACTTTACAAAAGCAGCAAAGATTTGAGAAAGTCTATAGATAAAGTGGGGGCAGGTGTACAAGATGGAACCTGCTTAAGATAAAGGGGTTTAATATGTTTCCTAAGTATTTATAAAGTATTTTGTTTTGCAGGATGTTAATCTAGCATGTGATTTTCTCCTTTACCTTTAAAAGTTTTAAGGTTCTACATACTACATTTTAAATTAAAAAAAAAATTTATGTGGAAATAAAGAACCTATATTGAAGCTGATAAAGCCACAATTGTCTTTACTATAAATCCTATTATATTATTTTACTTGTATATGGAGATAGACAATTGGGGGAAGTGAGGCACCACTTGAATCCTAAATTCAGGAACTTCAAGAATAAATAAACAGTTCACTTCCCAAAACGTACTTGATTTATATTATCATAGATTCCTAAGCCTCTGTTTTTTCATGTCTTTGCTTAAGTAATTCTTTATTTCATTAAACATCAGCGAACTTATTCATGGAAAATCCCCTATGCATTAAACATTGCTATTTTCTTGCTTTAAGAATAATTTCCTAAGCTGAAAACAATTCTAAGCAACTAACATACCTGAGATTTACTGCAATTAATTATACCTTGGTATACAGAATTCTCTGGATTATCCATGGGATTTATATGGATACAACCAAGACATGATTTCACTGGTGCTTTGACATGGAGCACTGAAACAGTTCTCACCTCCCCACTGTTTGTTTGTGTCACCAAAGGGTTGCATTCCACCCTTTTAAAAAGGAGATTCACATTAATGTCACTAAGTGAAAATTTCTGAACTGATGTCAATAATGTTTCCATGAGCTGATGATAGTTTGCAGTAAAATCAATCAAGGATATTTTAAATAGGAATCATATACTTGAAGAATTCCTTTTTGTTTGCATCAGTTATGAGGGCCTTGGTATCTTGAAAAGAAATTCTAGCTTGTTATTCTTGACATAAAACTGATAATTTCAAAATCAAGTATATTCCTTTCTGGAACTGGGCTAGCAGTGTTCTAACACATTTTTTTTGGAAAGCTGCACCATAACATTTTCAATTTGGAACTTTTCATAGTTTTCCTCCCTGAGCATTTGATCAGATTATTTGAAGCAAATTCCTTCTATTATTGGAAGAGTAAACCCTTGCCTGTTTTTGGAATGCCTACTGTGCTTAGTAGTTTTAAAATGTCATTTAAATAACCTCTGTTTTCTGTTTGGTACTTATCTATTGCTGCTGGGGTTTTTTTAGGGTAGGTTGTCTCTCTGTTGCTATAGGTACACGAACTCATGAATTTGAGACTGGCAATGTTGAGAAGCCTTTTCCTCATCCTCACACTGATCACAGACAGCTCCTGATAACTTTCTCCTTCTGGTGTGTGCTTATGTATCCATTCATTGGTGTGTGACTCCCAAAACTCTCCAGGGAAAGCTCCTGCAGCCAATATTGAATAAGGACTCTGGGACTGCGCTCACGTGTCAGGATGTCAGCATTGGCAGAGGCAGAAATTAGATATTTTGCAAAGAAATCTTTTTGAGCATTTGAATTCTACCTGTACTCTATATACTATGATAGCTGAATGCTCAAATCTTCACAGAAATCCTGTGGCAATATTCCCATGAGAGAGGAAAGGCAAAGTATTTTGCAAGTGTATCTTGCGATTAATGCTAGGTAGGTCAATACCTAAATTTGGGAAGAGGTGAGAAAGAGGACTGTTTCTTCTTTAAAAAAAATGTTAACTTTCTTAGCATTTTTTGTTCATTCCACCACTCATGATGAGAGGGTGCAGGGATACCAAACAGAAAATCCATATGTTCAAATAGATTGGATGCCTTCCAATAATTTACTTGGATAGGGAAGCAGGGATGAGTTTGGTTACTACAGAATGTCCAACACAGTTTATCAGCTGTCAAGAAGAGACTTTGCAGGGTGAAAGAGTAATTGAAAATATCAAGCATTCCTTCAGAGTGTCCCATATGCTCTCTTTGAGGGGGAGCTGTAGGGCAGACATCAGCCAGTGGGACAGGTCTCTAACCAGAATGACGTTACACAGCACCAGCAATTAGATCAATTATTTCTGTATAGCTTCAATTATGCATGCAGACACTGCACTCCACAGCCCAATCAACTATTCATGAGAATGTTATCAAGCCTTGTGCAGAAGCCAAAACATGACTATATGTTGGAGGAGTCCTGTTGACTCACAGTTTTCCATTTACTCATTCAACTAGCTGAAATAATGAATTTATTGTAACTGCTTTTCAATAATATTAAAGTATCAAGGTTAGGCTTTCTCTAAAGGAAATTAATAATTAATTTATTCATAAGAATTTTCTCTAGTTAAGAGAATATTTTCCTTTCAGTTAAACTGATAATGCAGTGAATATTCTTGTTTGGCTAACTAATGTTTTTTTCTCTTTCCAAAGTTCTGAAAACAAAACATATTACAACTATTTACCAGATAAGCTGATTTTGCCATGGAAACTACTGCTGAAGTATTTCAGAAATACGAATATTCCCACATTATTTTCCTTTATGCTCCACATTGCCACAGAGAAGGCAGCAACAACTAGTTCAGATCACCAGAAAAACATGACACCCGTGTTGCTGGAAGTGTAGTTTCTTTTTAATGCAATCTAGCTGATAGTCTTTTGGTATCTAAAAACCACCAAAACAAACAAAAAAATCCCCCAAACACAATAATTTTTCTTAATTCAGACAATATTCAATATTCAGCAAGAGTGATGGGTCTAAAGAAATAAACCAAATCCATACTGCAATTTTATAATCTGAAACATGCTTCTGTCTTGCTAAAAGAGAGTGGAGAACATTTCCCCTGCATTTTGATCATAGTGAATGCAGTTACATTGAAGTTTCTCCATACTATTTTTTTTTTTTGAAACCTACAGCTTCCCTCTTCTCTTGAGACTTTAGTAAGCAAGACTGTGAAGAATGCTGAATGACACTTGGCACCTAGGTATGGGATGGAATCACAGAATACACTTGGAACACCAAAGAGGAAAGACAGTTCAGAAGTCCTTTCATATGATGAGAGAACAAATGATACCTTTGGCTCAAACTCCCAGAACCATTAGCAAGACTTGTTAGTAAAAGTCTCTAACTGGACTGGTTTGTGCTTAGCAGGTTTTGCAAGGCTTGTGCATTTATTAGGCAGTCTCTGTGGAGTGAAGGAAACCTGTGTGAAACCACTGAAGCAATCAGACTTTTATGTATCATAAACCTCATTCACAAGGAGTCGCAAACACATCCCAAGCATCCCTTCTTAGCTAGCCAAAATAAAATACTCTTTGAGAGGCTACCTCCAAACCTTCTGATACCATGCCTTAAAGGACAGACTTTTGCCTCTGAGACAACTGTTCTTTAACTCAAAATGTGGGATCAAAGAACTCTTTTGCTTGCTTCCCAAAATCTCACCTTCACTTGGATTTTGGGTCGGATAAAATAGTCACTGGCAGCACAAACGCCACCAAATGTGATAGATTAATCCTTTTGAATGTAACCATATCTGTTCTTTTTAAAAAGCACCTACCCATGCTATTTTTTGCATTTCAAAATTGTATGATTGTAACATGCTAAGCAGTTAGAAATACTTAAAATTCAGATTATGTTACTATGCATCAAAAATTTCAAATTCACTGTCTTCAAACACTCTACATTTTTGTTGCATTTGGAAGACCAAGAAATTAATCTTTGTCTTCTTTTATTCTGCTCTTCTGTAGTCTAATTATTCTGTAGGTTTATGGCTAGAGGAGAAATTATTTTTTATCAAGGTTGATTAGAAACTATTGTTGACTAAATAACAAAAAAGGCCAAGTTAGAATTAGGTTTATCCGAAGGTCAGGAAAAAAATATGAAATTAAAACTGTTCTTAAAGAAAGAAAAAACACTTTAAAATACAGAAATGAGACTTACATAAACAATTCTCCTGCTCAGCTTAGTAATGTAACTTCATAACTTAGCAGAGTGCTTGAGGAAATCCTGCTGAGAAATATTTGCACTACAAGCCTTTATCCAAACTTAATTATTGAGGGACTATTCTAAGCCCTGACTCATTAAAATGAGTATAAATACTTTCACTAAATGATGAGAACTGGAATTATTTCATACATGGCTTTTTTTTTTTCCAGGCCAGAACATGAACAATTTAATATTTGCCTGCATATTTACATGTATATATATGTAATTTCAGATAAATATATGCAGAAGAGTGCATTTCTGTATAAATATCTGACTCTATATATGTAGCTATGCAATCTATATCTTTATCTATGACTATATCACCAATATTTATATTTATATTTATTTATGACTTACAATTTGCTATAAGGCACATTTCTATCATCTTGCTTAAGAACCCAGATTTATTCAGTTCAACAATTCATAGCAAGTTGAGCACTCACAGTGAATCAGGATGCTGTTAGAAACAGACACACCAGCATACCATTAATATTAATAATATTAATAGCCACAATTTTAAGCACTTAAGCAACTAATATTCCTTTCAAATGATTTCACTTTTCTTAAAGAATTGTTAAGATATTTTCATGTTCTCTTTTGAGAGAAGCATCTGAAAGTCAATCCATTGCTATTTTCAGACACTTGTACAGAGAATTGAAAAGAGATACTTCAGTGTGCTGTTCACTGAACATTGTCCTTTTTTCACTTTATCTGAATTGATGGTGAAAATGCAAACCTCATTATTTTTGTAACCTTGGTAGTTTTTCTGTAATTACCTACAGCATCCTGAAAAATATCTTATTCTTCACTAGCTCTTACTTCAGTGTAATTCTTTTTCCACCTGAAAATTTTCTGGTTTTATATTGGCCCCTGAATCCCCATCATCTTCTGTCATAATGGTGCCTTAAGTTTTAGCATTCATATTTTTCAGATTCTGTACTGAGCTAGTATATAAGTCTGAACTTCATATAAAGTGTTAGCAAGTTCTCTCCACAGTTAGACAAAACAATCCTTTTCCAGCCTGAGAACCAAGCACACCGTTGCAGCTTCAGGCCCATAAAATATAAACAACAGAGAATTGAGGAGATGGGACTTCATAACCTGGAGCTGTAATTGGACAATTAACCCCAATATATAAATGAACCAAAACTTACAAAAGTGTGAAAACTCCTGACCAGGCATCCACTTTGGGTGTAGCCTTGGCCAGGCTCTTGTACTGCCCAAGGTGTATCCTTTGAAGGACTTTTAATAAATATCTACTTTGTTCCTTTAACACTGTCCAGCCTCTGTTCTAGGTAGCCTCTTAAGATGCCCATAAATAATCATATCATAAAGACCTTTATGTTCACATTATATATCAGAACTTCAAACAATTATCTCGAGTGATATGAATTTCTCATACAGATTCTACCTGTGTTCACAAACTGGAATTTTGGGGAATTTTTCATTCCCTGATAATCTACCCACTGAGACTGAGGTCTATGAGGTAGCAAGACAAATAAAATTCTCGCTGGTTCGACAACTGGTGGTGTTCATTGCATTAGAAACTCACTCATTTCTCATTAAATAATTTTGGTCTTCCCATTTATTTTAGAACTGGAGGAATCAGAGTCACACTGGCCTTACTACCCACTGAACAATATTACTTCAGTTCATATGCAGATGGTTACAATTGCAGCCACCGTTATTTAAAACAGAAGCTGGAAATTAATTGCTATTGCATACATTTGAAAAAAGCCCAAACCTTCAGAAAGTTTGAGTATGTTCAATATTTTAAAAATAAACGGCAATGTAAAATACCTGCAAGTAATAATATTGTAGAGGAAAGGGAAATTCTTTTTGTATCATTAATAAAAGATTTCAAAAAGGATGTAGCATTTTGTTGACTAACTGAATATGGAATTGCCACTGTATAAACATTCTTGCATCAGGGGAATATGTTTTAACTTGAATGTTAAATGGAATTGTTTATCTTTTACATTAAGAGTTGAATGCATTTGCAAGCAAATTTTAAATAACTTTAATCAGGAATAAAGCCAACAGTAAGTACTACTCAATTCAACTCTGTACTTGTACATTCATATGCTGGAGATGGTAAACTCAAAACGTTTTCAGTTTGACAAGCTCCATCCTTGTAGATTTTCCCTGAAATTCTTACTATGATGTCAGAACAGCCCAAAGGGGACAAAATACACGCAACTCTGCATGAAGGACATAAAAGTAATTATTTTAAAACAGAATGTCATGCAAAAAATGAATTTTAATCTGTTTACACCTCCCATTCTGTTTTGCTAAAACAATTTTCTTAATTCCCCCTAGGCCAAGCATAGCGTATTTCTAACTGAACAGACACAGGAACAATATGGACTTGTGCTTACCCACGGCCATCCAAAGGATTGGCTGAAGAACTTCCTGAACTCCAGAGCACTTAAATCATATCCCAAAGGACCCAGTCATTATGGACTCCCCTGCTCCTGGGAGTAAGCAGGTTGTGCTAATCCTGCATCTAGATGAGAATGTATCATCCTACATTTAACATCCTTGTAAACAACCAGCCCTCTGATTTCAGTCTGGCCTGTGTGCTGTACTCACCTGCAAAACAGACAGACAGCTTTTTAGGGGTGGCTCTCCCTGCTGGGCCAGGACTTGAAATGTGAGCAACCAGCAGAGAGAGTGACATGCCAAACCCATAGTCCTGATCTCCCTGCCTTCTGTCAGGGGCAACCTGAAGCCTGAGTCTGAGTTCAGAGAGTGGCTGGAAGAGTTATCCTATGGCTCACTGTGAAACCCCACTGGGAGGGACACAGCACAGGGAAAGCACAGTCCTGTTGGGGTGGGTCAGAGCAGGACTGTGAAGATCATCAGAGGGCTGCAGCACCTTCCTACAATGACTGGGGGAGAGAGGTGGGATTGTCCAGCCTGGAGATGAGAATGCTCCAGCCTTCTTCCCTGCAGCCTTCCGAGTACATGGAGGGGGCTTTTCAAAAAATGAGAGATTTACATAGGCAGATATAGGAAAAGGAAGGAATGGTTTTTAACAAAAAAGGGGAGATTAAGGTTAAATATTTGGAAGAAACTCTTTACTCAGAAAGTCGTGAAGCACTGGAACAGGTTGCCCAGAGAATCTGTGGCTGCCCAGTCCTGGAAGTGTTCAAGGCCAGGTTGGATGGGTCTTTGGGCAACCACGGCCCTGTCCATGACAGGGTGGCTGGAACAAGATGATCTTTAAGGTCCCTTCCAAGCCAAACCATTTTATGATCCTATGATTCATGCATATACTGCAGAAGGATGTCTTGTTTACCCAGCCAAGGCCCAATTTCTGTGCTAGTCGTACGCACAAATTATGTACACAGTATTTTACCTCATGCAGCTGAGCATACCCAGCTTTAACAATCTGCCCTTATTGTTTTATAATTTCCATTGTCATATGGCATGAGCAAGCTTCTGTATCTTGATGCATTAAAATATTTCTTTTGATAGAAATGAAACATTAAATAAAATAATCCAGTTACCTTGTCTTTACTTGCTGTCTCACTGAGAGATGCACATTTGAGTGCTTAGTAAGTGGTGCTGCAGGTTTTTTTCAAGAAACATGTCACAACCACATGTAGGTGGAAAAGATTTTCATATTAAAGTAACCTGCATTAGCTGTATTCTTAAGAATTACCATGTATAATTAAAACCACATGAAACAGAATTCCCAAAATATCAAATTAACTGTAGTGAAATGGATATTTGATTGGTATTCTCTTCAGAGTTGTAAATACAGGAGACTCTTCAATAGAAATGGAGCATCTCAGTTCTGGGTAGCCTCAACCTATCTTATATGAGAAGTGACTCTGGTAAAAACGTTCTGCAGCTGAATTTCTCTTTGTGAAAGAAGTCAATCAGTCCATGAATTATTACCCACCGCTCTCCCGAATTAATATTTACATTCCTCCAAATTTTGAAAATGAGAAATCTACCTAATTTCACCATTAATGAGTGTGAGGTTTGGCTTTCCCTCCCTCACTTAATTCACTAATCTTTGCCTCTTCCCTGACATATTTTCTACAGACTCCTGTATATTTCCTGTGCACATAATTTCTCCAGGGTACCTGAATTCTTAATTTCTCTTCATTCCATGGTGACTTTTGGCAAAGAGTTTCTTAATAATTTATACTAAGGATGCATTAAAAATAATTATAACAATGAACACTTGTTATGTGGGTGAATATGGAATTGCTTTTGCTATATAAATGTATGCTACATTTCTTAGGGAAAAAATACATACAGAGTAACAGAGCAAGAATTAAAAAATACACTCCAGTTTTAATCTGATGCCAGACTACTAAAATGACTGTGATAGAAACAAATAAAAATATAGGAAACCAAAAATAAGAAACCAGAATAAACCAGAAAAATACAAACAGACATGTTGACTGTTTGCATTTCTTGATCATATATATAAATATATCAAGGTCATAAATAAATAATTGTGCACAAGTACCATAAACTCTGTGATACAGAAGAAGATTAAGGCACTGCAACCAATATTCTCCAGTGGAACTTTAAAAAGCCAGTTACAACAAAAAAAATGGTTTTGGTCTCTTTTCAGACCTCAGGGGAAATAACTAAGCAAACACTATTGATCAGCAAAATTAAAACAAATGATCAGAAAGTGTTCAGCAATCCACAGGACACATCTACATTAAAATGGCATCATTATACTACATTAAATATCTGAGCAAGGTAACAGACCTTATGCAGTGGAAAAATCTGTGAGGAGTAGAACACAGAGTTTGAATTTAAAATACCATCCCTTTTCTGTCTGCAAATTTACTATAACTTTAACCACAGAGTGCTGATATTTTATCTAATCAATAAAAATTACTACCTGATTTCTCAAGGCCCAGTTCATGAGTTAATTTGAACAGCTGTAAAATTTTTCCTCTTTCTTTTCAGGGAAATGCATTACAGTGCAGGAACAGGTCTTGTAATGAAAGGAAGCAAAAACCCCTCAAAAATCTGAAAAAAATTGTATCAGGTGCCAAGAATTTGTATTATATAAGAATACGCACTTTGGATCATTTGGCGAGTTTTTTCTTGAATTCATAAGGAAAGGGTGAAGTGGCAATGAAATAAAATCTCTTCCACCTCAAAATCACCTCAGAGTTCAGCTCCAGATCAGTAATAAATGAAAGCTCTGACTGATGGTCATATTTGGTCCTACATGATTGAAATAACTGACAAATATGAAGAATTTAAAGAAAAAACCCCTGTTACAAAATCAGAAGTTTCTGGGCATTTTAGCTACAAACAGTGAATGAAGAACAATATAAAAGAAAAATTAAATTGATTTCATTGATATAAAAAATGAAAGAGAATTAACATTGGAAGTATTAACTAAAAAAATTTACACTCAGTGTTCTCTTGATATTTTCAGGCAGTTACTACACCAGACCAGATAGTTTTTGATGATTTCATAAGACACATAGAAGATATTCTGGCCACAAGAGGGCTCACATATTTTATAGTTTCTTTTTTTTTTTTTTTTTAATGAGTATAATGAAATTATAACAATATACAGGCTAAATTCAGGGGAATATCTGCTGCCCAGATAGCCATGCTGTAATGAAAAAACCAATTTGCTGGTTCTTTAACAAACTGTTGGAAAAAAGTAAAGGAAAAACAAGGATGTTCCTATAGTCTATTTATTAGTCTATTTATTGCCTTTTCATAAAAATTATTCTATTTCTATTGCATTACACATTGCCTATTTTAAAATGACACATTTATCTCTTAATTAAACAAAAATTTTAAGGGTCTGTGTTAAAAAATATCCTCCAGCACTAGCTGTTCAGGTAAGAGAGTACACTCATTAAAGTAGAGCTGACGAGAATAATAGAACCTTATTTTTCTAAAGATATTTGCACTGTTACTAAAACACTGATAACATCGTCATTATATAATCAACAACATAGTGTACTCTCACCATTTTCAGATGAGAAGTTTACTTGGGGTCAATTTCAATGAATACTGAATTTACTGAGAAACTATCAATTGACCTTAGAGTTACTGGATCAAACTAAATCAGCACGAAGCACAGCACAGAGTTTGCTGTGCAATGGAGGTGTCTTCATTGTAGTTCACCATTTGTAGGACAGGAATTGCTGCCTTTCCACACCTTTGATTTGTGTTGTGGAGATAAAAAAATGAGGTATAAAAACTGTCTGAAAGACAGCAGAGTATGCAGCTGGTGGGAAATATTATTCAGTAAAGATTAGTATCAGTTCAGATGAATTTGAAGTAAACTTGAATTTCTGAAAAAAAATCCTGGAAAGAATGAAATGTGCTGTTTACATGATTAAATAGATTTTTCAGGACTCCATAAATCTGAAGTTAACATTTGTCTGAATCATCCAGACAGTGGCAAAGACACCACCAAGAACATACTGAATTAACTAATTTGGTATTTACTCAGTCTCCTATTCTGCCATTTCAGACACCACTCACGTGTGGTTGTAAACCCAACAGCTTCCACATCTTGAGCCTTTCCTCTCTATCTGTGTGCTGTGCAGTTCTGTCTCAGTAAATCCTTCACACTTCACAGACAGTAAAGATGCTGCATGCACTACATGAGACGTGCACCACTAGAATGCTTTGCTGCAGGGAGGAAATCACAGCCCTAAGATTTGCCACAGGACTTTGCCACACCGGTGAGTAGCAGTGACCTCCAGATTCGACTGGTGGAGTGGAACATAGGGAGTGAAGAAGAAGATTTTAGAGAGGTTGGATAGAGCAAAGAAGAAAAGTGGCTGAGCAAAAAGTATGCAAACAGAACAGTCATCACATGAAAAACAGAAGAAAGCATTGAGATTCTGGGATAGAGAAAGTGTAGTGACAGAAAATGATGAAATATGGAACAAGAGAGATGAAAAAGAATTCTATGAAAGAGAGGCATTAGAAAAGAAGACAAACAAATAGGGTAAAAAAGCATAATCAGATTAAAAACTCATTCAAGACTGATATAAGAAATATGTAAAAAAGATGCAGTTTAACAGCACAAAAACAAGTCCTGTTTTCAAGAACTCTGAGTACTATTAGCACAGTCTACAAAATTACCAATCTGAAGTGCTTATCATTGTTACAAGCAGTCCAAAAGTATGCTGTTCAGTTCATTAATATTTAATTCCAGTCTATTAAACCTAGCTATTATATCCCCAAAAGCTAGTGACTAGGTAGCTGAATAATATATATAACTACCTTAATTTTCATAAATACAATTTGCACAATCTATAGGCTTGAAGTATTTTATCAATGCAATCATGAAATACTACTAAGCCTGTTTTATAAAATCTGAAATTTCTTTTTACTATTGTATTATTTTGCTCACATTTCTTTCTAAGATAGAAAAAAAAAAGTGCAAAGAGAAGTTAGATCATCGTAGAGGCTTCTTAAATGTCTTAGAAGCACAGCTTAGAAATTTTCCCCGCTACCTTTCTGTGGTTTGCTCTTCCTGACCTTTATGTTTCTTGAGTTTCTTCATTTCAGCAGTCAGGCTTGTCTTACCAGCTTGCTGCTCAGGTACCATGCATGTTATCTGAAAGTAACTAAAACACTGGTTATTTTCTTTGGCAACTGTGCAAAAACAAATAGAAAGTTTTGCTCATACGCAGTGCTATTCTTGGAAAAAGTATTCCCTTTTTGGGGTTGTTAGATTTTTCCAATATCCTGTTAAAAATGGAAAGGTTTCGTAATTTAAGTCAGTGGTTGGAAGTCGAAAATTTTTGTTTGTTTGTTTTGCTGTTTTTCTTTTTGTATTATTTTGTTTCTAATGATTTCAACAGGCAACATTTTGGTAACTATAAGAAGAAGAGCATTGTGGATAATTAAATGCAATCTTGTTGCTGCTATCAATGGTAAAATTGCTATCGCTTTAAATGGATGAGAACTTGTTACAAATTCCTCCTGGCAAAACCAGTGTTCTGTGGAAGGTGTATGGCCATGTGAACAGAACAAAGAGGTTCTGACATGAAACTCTCACACACCCTGTGTGACTTCAGAGCTTCACCTTTCTTTCCTTGAAGCTGATTCCTATTTCACAGAAATAGCATGAGGATTTCTGAAGGGTCCTGGGATAAAGCTGATACATAAATGGCTGCTACTGCTTTAGTAATTAAAATGTTAAAGATTTCTATGTTTCAATTTGTTCCCATTGTCCTTTATCCTGTTGCTGGGCACCATTGAGAAAAGCCTGGCTCCATCCTCTTGGCATCTTGAATTTAGTTTGTAGTAATTACAAGATAACGTTAGCAGTAAGTTTTCCCATCCATTCTTAAGATATTTCTGTCTCATAAAGTGTTTCTTTTCCAACTTTATTTTCTCCTTGGTCATCATTATACTTTCAGTTTCACTTTGCATTGGTGACTGGTCATTCTAATTTCCTTGCAGTGGTAAAAACTGACAAATAAGGCCTAATGAGCACACAAACCTATTTTAATTTCCTGTAATATTTTTATTTTTTGGGAAAAGAGAGTACCATTGATGAGGGACACTGTATCAAAAATCTGTAAGCAGCTGAACAACCTCAAACCTTTCACTGTCTCTCTGCAGAGTGCCACATATATAACTTTTGCAACTGAAAATTATGTTCTATACAGAACAGAGAAAATCAGAAAAAAACAAAGCTGAAATGCTTGTTGTGCCCTCTCCCCAGCTCTCTCCTTCACACCCTGCACAAACACACATTCCATCTCCTGCTGCATTTCCACAGGTCTCATGAACATGGACATGAACCTGGTAAATCAAACACACCATCCACCCACCTATTTGAACAGAACTGTCAAGTTTTCAGGCATGCTTTGTACGAAGTCCTAGCCCTATCCAGACCAGGTCCTCATTTTGTTTTCTCAGCTGCAGATGCATTCCACTTTCTCTCACATACACATGCTGATAGCTGTGAGCTCATTCAGAGGTGTAAACATCAGAGTTAAAGAACAGATAATATTGCAGATACATTGGGGCTTTTAAAATAAAGAAAAGAAATCTCCAAATGAAATTCACTGTAAATATTCATTCTTACGAAATGATGGCAAAACCAATCACATGGTCAAGTTCTCCTTACAACAGAGGGATTTCATACTGATGTAGCACCCTGGATTTCAGTGTCAACATAGCTGGGTAAAAGGAGAGTTTGCAAAAGCAGAATCAGGCCTGTTGCAGCTATAAATAAAATGAGCTGGAATTTAAGCCAAGGGATAATGGTGCAAAGCAGCTCAAAAGTCACAAGATTTGATTCCCACCTGCTTGAAATAGAAGCATAATAGGGCTTCTGTAGCTGTTATCCTCACTGGCTGCTAGGACACAACAGAGTAGAAAAGACCATGTCTAAAGACTTTCCACAGTTTGAAGATGCTCAGCCCTTGGGATGGTTCAGTGAGGAAGCAGTGGCACTTCTGAACCCCAGCTTGGTATGATAGTCAATAGGAGTGAAGGACAGTTACACTTATGCTTCCTATAATATTTATTGTGAAAAAATGGTAAAAAACCCCAATTTAAAACTAATACTAAGGGCAGTTACATCAAATTTAAATATATAAATGTTTTAAACAAATAAATCCTCTACATTGTTTTTCCATCTCACTTCTTTTCCTCATTGCAAATCATTATCATGTTTCTCATTAGATCACTTCAGCCCCTTCTGTGTTTTGATATTCTTTCTACTCTGCTTCTGTTTACTCCTCTGAAGCCCGTTGTCACATCTGTCTCTCAAAACTGTGCTTTTCCTGCCTAAAAAGAAGAGCAAATACCTTTGCAGATGTGGAAAGCAACCACAAACAGCATTAAAATTCAACTTTTGAAAACAAGTGAGACTCTTGCCCCTTTTCAAGGGTGTCTCCAGTGTATTCTTAATACAGAAGGAGCCTTGATCAATTTCTTGATCTGAAAAAATCCTTCCTATTTAAACTGTATCCTTCAGCTTTAAAACCTCAGTCAGGCTTAAATAAGACTTTATTCAGATTTTATATAGAAGTGAAAAGAAATGCTAAACATCAAGATGAAAACATTAGGGTATTCAAATTTTTATTTTTGAAAGATTTGGAGTGTCTCATTCTAAATGTATTTATTACTGTCACTTATTCTACTTATTGCAGAATGATGACCTGTTGACTGAAGCTAACAAAACAGGTTTCTACCTACTATTGGTGCATCAACAAACCTGGGTGAAAGGCTCTGAAACTATTGCCTTAAACTCTTTACCTTTGCTCTTCTTACATAATGCTGTTCAGAGTAGGACGCCCCACAAGCTGAAGCCTTCTGAGTATTTTCCACTGTGAGCTCCAGCTCTCAGCAGCCACCCCTGGTACATGTGCATGGTCTTTGGGCTGCCCCAACACTTGGCCATCTGTCAGGATTGCATGGTGCCTCCCCACAACTGGGTCGGGTCCTTGCCCGAGGGCGTTTGGTTCCAGACAATGCTGGTTTAGATGGACGCGTTGGTTGACACTACAAGTGCCATCTGTTCTACAGGAAATCCTTTCTCTGTGCCATTAATGAAGTGTTCCCAGCACATAACTATGTATTCTTCTCCCTTTGTAAGGTTTCATGTAGTAGGATTATGAGAGCATTATTTGAAAATGGATAGTTTTCAAAAATAGCAAATTTCATTACATAAATTTGCTGACACACCCAGTGCAGAGCCCTACCCACCTCTTTGGCAAAGGAAGCAATTACTTAGATGGTGTTTCAGCATGGTGGCAGCACCTCAGTACCTCAGGCAATGTAAAAGAACTGAACCTTGATCTAAACATTGCTTCCTGGAAACCAAAATATGAATCCATTGAACAGATTCCAAAACTTAAGTAAGGAAATGGAGCTCTTCTACCATAAGTTAGGATATTCTGTATTAGCATGGTGACTATAAGAGTTATATTTCAGGGAAGACATTTCACATATTTCAGATATATAATCAAACAAGAAATTAATTTTTGACAAAATAAGCATGGTCAGAATCTAACAACTAAAGCTTTTCATGTTTGTTAAGCTTTTCATCCTTTCAGACACTGGAGCTATAACTTTCTGGGTGGGAAAAGGCATTGGCAACCAGCCTTTAGGTAACATCTCCCCCTCCTTCCAAACTCATTTTCATCTCAAAAGGTGAAAGTTTGAAAAACAACATATGCTGCCTGACTCAGCACAAAAAGCAACTCAAAATTATGTTATAAAAATAATATTACTGCATTTAAAAAATACTAGATTTCCTCCTCAACAAGACTTCTAATTGCCTGAAGAGTGAAATGAAACCCTTTTGGCTGAACAGCCACAAAGGCTGGAAAGGGACGAAGATACCATGGCATTATAGACAAGCTCAGAGATAGGTTTTCCTTTTATGCCTAATGCAGAAGAGTGTAATGAATATCAGTTGCAGTAACCTACTGAAAGTAATCTGTTTTGGGAAATTTCAGATATATTCTTTCTTCTTTCTAGAGTACTAAAAAGACAACCACTAAAAAAAAAAAAAAAGAAAAAGAACATTTATGAGTTAATGTTCTCATTTTTGGAAGTAGTTACACTTTCCACTACTTGCAATTCAAATTCACTCGTTTTAATCTACTTAAGTTCAGAAAGATTTGGCAAACTTGTACCCAACTATGAGCCTCAACAGTATTGTGACAGAATTTCAATAATGATAAGTATTATTTTCCATTACTTATTGTATTATTCTAATGTTTTACAATTACAAGGAGATAGCCTTGAAGAGTATAAATACTGAGGAAGGAAATCATTCAGTATGTACCAAGTATTAGGAGCTGAGAGTTGAATTTAAGGAAGTTAGAAAATAGAATGAAACCAAGAAATTGAACTACAAATATGAGACATGAAGTTAGGAAACATTTTGAGAGAAATGTGGCAATTTCATTACTTGTGACACTATTTCTGTTTTACTCTTACACTCTTACCATCATGATATTGTTTGGACATGAACTGTTGCTCTAATGAAAACCACTCACTATGAAAAGTTTTCCCTTTGATGGGACTAGCTAGAATGATCCAGTTCATGTTTCCATCTCTAGTCTTCTGGTGCTGTAATAAACACTATTTCTTACTGCTTATATCTCCATTTTTATCAACACTGCATTATGCAGTTAAAACAGTTACCACCGAAACAGAGGATTAACAGATATCCTATTATTTTCAGAATCTTAATCAATATGAGAATTGCTTTTCCAGTGTAAATAGAATCCCTATCTAGATACATAAAAATGTATAGAGGTGAATGCAGGTGTCTCCTGCTCTATCTGTAAAAGAAATTACACAACCAAACCTGCAACAGTACAAACACAGTATAAAAGATCAGCTAGCACTGTATGTGTACTTAATAGCAATTGAATGGTAATTGAAAAGTAGTTGAATGTTATTGAATGTGCTGTTGTGTGCTCCTTCAAACCCACATTCAAAAATTAAAACCCCAAACTATACAGCAAACCCTTACCATATCGCTCAGTGTTTTTACCCATTATCAGCACACTGTATGCTGAAAGCCCTTCAGGCCACGCCAAGGTCTCTCCAGGGGCTGAGGCTCCATCCCCCAGGGCTGCAGAGAGTGAGGTATGGACACCCCCACATCCTCCTGCATGGTCAGGCAGGAGTGCTCAGGTCTGGCCTTTATCCCCTTGTTAAGAGTCTGCAGGGAACAATTATGTTTTGTACTTTTAGAAGGGTGTGTGGAGGACAAGGGGTTGTCTTCTCTCCTCAGGACCACTGCAGCGCTGTCCAGTGTCAATACAAAACCACGCAGCTCTAAAAAGAGCATCTGCAACCATAAACATTATACCTAACAGAAAACTGGAAAAACAGTAATTCCGATTTTATCAAGTTGCACTAGGATCTGAATTTTCTTCGAATTTCCTTAAAAGCACCAAAAAAGACTTTAGAGGTAGTGTGGTGGCTGACATTTTGTCAAATTTTGCATTGTTTCTACTGAGATTAAAATTTTTGTTTCTGCTGAGATTTTACTGTTTGAATACAGTATTAGGGCAAGTAAAAATCTGGGTAAGTGTCAGAGAAGCACTTAATTAATACTGAATCTGTTAAATGAGAAAATGGATTAATCGTTTCAGTAACATCTATTGTTCTGTGTCTATAATGTTTGGAGCCACAAATCTAAGTAACAAATAGATAATTAATAACAGTATACAAACTTTTTGTTTTAAAACAATCAAGTACCACTTTCCAAGATCACACATACTTCAAATAACCTAGTGTGCTGCAGTTCAGTTTATCTCAGCATATGGCTTGTTCTCACCACATGCCACAGATTTCTAAATCTAACTATAATTAATAGGATTTGTCAAATAACTATTGAAGGAAATCCAGCATCAAAAAGTGAGGCTGATTAGCACATCGATTTAGATATCAACTTCTAAGCATTGCCTTAGTTGTTTTTTTCCCTAGTATTTGAAGTTTCAGGAAGATCAGGGATATTAATAAACCTTTACTCAAATAAAGTCATTGTGAAATACAAATTCAATGTAATTTTAAGGATAATACAAACAATTAAAACATCTTTTGTTTTTATAATGGTTCACAACTTTTATTCTGATATAATAAGAATATTCTGAAACAGTTAGAAAAAGTCTGCAAATATATCTATACACACACACGTATACATGTATATATGTATACATGTATATATGTATGTATATATATGTATATATACACATACATTTCCAGGTAAATGCTTTCTAAAATGATTACAGTATAATTGGTAGCAGAAGAAAAATCTGAACAGTTTCACTGTCCCCACACCTTTGGTAAATGACAGGATGTAGAAGTATGGGTAGATGACAAATTATATTATTTTTTTATTTGATTATGATCACATTTAGAAACCTCATAGTAGAGTGAGTTTTTAAACAGCTCAAATAATTAATGGAAATTGTTATAGATACATCATTCTTATGAAGGAAGAAAGAGCACTTGTAAACAACAGTAAACAACATTCAAATGCTATTTAAATGGTAAAATATTTTTCCTTACTTATCTCACATGTTCTTTACTTGAAGTATTCTAAAGTTGGAAAGTGTACAGAAGGACTTACATGAGTAAGCATTTGGAAAGGGAAGATGACTTATGTCAAACAGACCATGTTTTCTCTCAGTAAATCAAAGAAGTGTTTTTGATTATTCAGCATGAAAGAAAAGAAAAGCATAAATGGAGATTTAATCTCTAAACGTCAAGAATAACTCAAAGACATATAACTTGATTATAAAAACATGTAGACCACTGCTGCTGGGATCCCCTCCCATGCCATTTTAAATGAAGCCAGAATGTAAGAGGACAAATTAATTTCCTGAATGAACTGCTTTGTGAGTATATTTTGAAGTGCAGTGATAGATTATTTTCAACTTTTGAAAATTACAGAAAGCATTAAAACCACCTCAAAAATTATTTATGTATACTTTATTTGCAGACTCTTCTATATTCCAATAACATTTATTGGTTTGCAATAATCTTTATTTTCAAGGTAGTTCAATGAATTCCATAATACAGTAAGATCGCTTTATAAATATATTTATCTGTTTGTCAGATTTCCTTCAGCTGTATATATTAATTAAATATGCATTAATGTGCCTTGAAGGTGGAACACATGTAGAACAAGAGAAAGGAACCATACCCCACATCAGGTATAAAAACCCAGAGGAACCAGAGGACCTCTGTGACAGGTAATTCCTCAAGAGCCTCCTGGCACCACTTAGGGCCCACACAGGATTTTTTCTGGTAGTTAGTTACTCAGATGCCGGCTGTACCCAAATGCCCTACCAGCATTTTAAATTCTGCTTCTTTCTCCGCAGTCCCTACAGGATCTGATCCTACTTATTCAATCTCAATAAAGTAGAGGAAATATTTTTAATATTTTAATATTTCAATGCCTGGACTACCTTTTCTTAAAACTTGCTGTGTGAAGGCACTATCACAGATCAGTAAGCTGCTGGTCTTCTGTAATACTATGGTATTAAGGTAGGATTCATGCTTGGTTTATTTGCTTGTGAAATATATTGGTGTAATGGCAAACAGCAAACATCCTGGTTTTCTGGCCCTGATTCATGTAGTTGTGTATTTTTGGTAAAGCATTGTTTCCTGTGGAAGAAGTAAGTTTTGAAGACTGTTCACTATTTTCCAGTATTTTAGCTATCAGTGAGGTACAGTGGTAATAAAGGGATTCCTTCCATCAGAGTCCTACCTTGTAAGTTGAACTGATTTCAGACAAACTCTCACCCAACAACTGCAGCTGTTAAATATTGTGACCATACCAGACCACCACCTTGTGGTCTGCCATGCTCTTCTCTCTAGATTGAGGGGCAAGGATCAGTGAGTACATGTTCAAAGAGGCAGAAGGTAAGGACCTAGTCTAGCAGTGATGTCACTCAACTCCATTTAGATTAAATGGAAAAAAAGGCTGTTTAAAAAAGCATAGTTGTAAAGAAAGTAGACTGCTTTTTTTTTTTTATGTAGGGAAATAATTTAATTACAGTAGTTTCATGAATACAAGCCGCACGGATTATAAGCCGCACTTCCGGTGCCTCAACAATGTTGCTGTCTTTGTCAATAGATAAGCCGCACCCCGAATATTAGCCGCACTTTCGTTCGTCGCGAGAATCCGTGCGCAGCTTTCACAAATTGGCCAATTAGTAACAGGATCGCGGCATAGAGGGCTTTACTGGCTCGGGGCGGGGCCAGGAAGGCTCGGCCCGCTCATGGTTGCTGACGGGGCCGGCCGGGTGGTGCTGCAGCCGCCGCCGGGCTCACTGGCCCCCCTCTCCCGTCAGCACCGCCTCGCCGCTGCGTTTACGTACTCGCCCTGCCGGCGGGCCAGCCACTGCCGCCGCCGCCGGGCTCGCTGGCCCCCCTCTCCCGTCAGCACCGCCCCGCTGCCACGTTCCCTAGCCCTGCCGGCGGGCTGCCGCCGCCGCCGCCCGGCTCGCTGGCCGCGCCGCGCCGCATTCCCTAGCCCTGCCCGCCGCCGCCCGGCTCGCCGGCCGCGCCGCGTTCCCTAGCCCTGCCGGCGGGCTGCCGCCGCCCGGCTCGCCGGCCGCGCCGCGCCGCGTTCCCTAGCCCTGCCCGCCGCCGCCCGGCTCGCTGGCCGCGCCGCGTTCCCTAGCCCTGCCGGCGGGCTGTCGCCGCCGGGCTCGCCGGCCGCCCCCTCCCTTCTGCACCGCCGCCGCGTTTCCTCGCCCTGGCCGGCACTGCAGGCCCCCGCACCGCCGGGCTCCCCCATGCTGCTGGCCCCGATTCTGCTGGGCTTCCCCCGCTGCCAGGCAGCCCCACCCGCCGGCCTTCCTGCTTCTGCCATGCTCCCCTGCACTGCTAGCCCCAGTTCTCCCAGGCTCCCCCGCCCTACTGACCCGGCTCTGCTGCCCCCCTGCTCCGCCCTGCTGGCTCAGGCTCTGCCGCCCGCCCCCCGCACTGCTGGCCCCGCCTCTGCCAGGCTTTCCCACCTCTGCCGGGGCCGGCCGGGCTCCAGCTTGGCTTGGGGCTGCCGCGGGCTCTCACTTCCGTGTTGGCAGCTTTTAGAATTTTGTTAATGTATTAGCCGCCCCGGAATATTAGCCGCACTTCCGGGTTTCCACCAAAATTTTGGTCAAATTGGTGCGGCTTGTATTCGTGAAATTACTGTACTTATGTATACAGTAATTTCACGACTATAAGGTGCATCCTTTTGACTAAAATTCTCCCCCGAACCCAGAAGTGCGCCTTATAGTCCAGCGCGCTTTATATAATGTACAAAGTTGCGAAATTTTCCAACATGGAAGTGCGAACCCGCAAGAGTCCCGAGCCGAGCAGCGCCCGCCTGGCGGTGGCATCGGGGCAGCGCCAGGCCAGAGTGAGCCTGGCAGCATCGAGGTAGCACCGGCGCAGGAACAAAGCTGGCGGGGGCGGAGCAACCCGGGAGTTGGGGGGAAAGCCCAGCAGTATAGCCCAGGCCAGGGGGGGAAAGCTGGTGGCATCGGGGCAGTGGTGGCATGGGGCAGGGCAGCGCTGGTGTGGGGCGAGCCCACTGGCATCGGGGCACCTGGAGCGTGGGGGCAGCGCCGGGCTGCTGGAGCGCCGGGGGGACGTGGGGAGGGAGGGAGCGGGCTGCTGCAGAAGCCACGAGCTGCGGCCCCGAAAACAGTGCCGCCGCCGTGGCCCCGAAAGCAAAGCAGCGCTGCAGCCCTGAAAGCAAAACAGTGCCGCGGCCCCGAAAGCGCCACCAGCCGCTGCAGTAGTCCCGAAAGCACCGCTGGCCCCCACTGCAGCTGCGGCCCCGAGTCGCCCCAAACCACCACCGCCCAAGCCCCGCCTCGCCAGCCGGTGCCAGGGGCGGGCGGGAGTGCTGGGCCCCACGCATGGGGAGGACACTTGGGGCTGCGTTTAAAGGCTACACCACTCTGTGAAAAATGTTTGCAAATTGAGCACCTGCCAGTAAACTCCACGATTGCGGGATACCGTTACTAATTCATTACTTTGTTGAGCGCGGCACAGATCTTCGTGGCAAAAAAAAAAGTGCACCTTATAGTCCCGTGCGCCTTATATGATCTACAAAGATGCAAAATTTGCCAGCCCCGGGGGGTGTGCCTTATAGTCCAGTGTGCCTTATAGTCCGGTGTGCCTTTTGGTTGTGAAATTACTGTACTCATACTCAGATACTTATAAAATGCAAACAGAGGCTTAAGAGAAACTGGTGGAAAAAGAAAAAACAGACTAAGACAAATTAGAGGTAGAACACAGGCACAGCACTTTGCAATATTAAGTAATAAATCTGTATTTTCCTAATTAGTTAAAGTTAATACCATTGTTCTTTCTGTGCCACACCCAGGAGACTTTGCACTTTTCCTTTTTCATCATCTCTCTTCTCCCTCTGCTGCTAAAAGAAACCACAAAGAAATACGAACAAAACTATGGGCAGAAATCATTGCAAAAAGTCTAATATTAAAGAGAATTATGATTTATCTGAAAATTATATTAAAATGAATACCAAAGAATTAATCTCTGAATAAGTGTATTCAAAAGGTGCAGGACTTTTTTCAGATATAGAGCTAATTGTATTAGCACTTTGATCTATGCCAGTGGAAAACAGTTTTTCAGTTCACCATCTGGGGACATCATAATGACTAGAGAGAAAATATGCACTCTTTTTCTTTGAAAATGCTGATGAATATGAGCTGGGGCTGTCAACACCATTAGAACGGGACAGCAGCTCCTGGCTTGTACTGAGTTGTAACAAAGCCAGCTATTTCTGTGTAGACCTCAGCATTGCTCATGGATTTGTACTACTCAGATGATGGGAAACCAACAATATTGTCTATAGGCAATTAAATGAAACAGAATATTGATAGAATCATTAAAGACAACAAAAGGGCAACATTTAATCAATTGATATTTTCTCCCATTGGATTTTTCCAGGATTTTACTATTGATTGAATATTCAGTACTTTGTTCCCGGTTCTCTTTTGTAATTGTTAATTTTTAAATGTTAATGTTACATTTTCCAGGATTTAAGCCATTAGAAAATGTAATTTTCTATTGATATCATTTTTATTTATTAAAACAAAGTAAAAAATATGTAGAATTGCATTGTAATACAGGAAACATTACATTGGTATAATAATCTTTATGAAATTGCTTTAAGAACTTGTTAAAACTTTGAGAAGATCTTTTGTGAGCACAAATGCTTTATTCCAATCACATATTCTAGGATTTATGTGTTCAGATTCAACCTTACAGACATATTAATTTTTGTGTTCCAACTTCATCCTTCACAAGCACTGTGTCCAGTGAGAGTGTTTTATTCCTCTTGCTTGTCCATTTTTCATTTACAGTAATTTCATGACCATAAGGTGCATCGGACTATTAGGCGCACCCCCGGGAGTCGGCAAATTTCGCAAGTTTGTACATTATATAAGGCGCACCAGACTATAGGGCGCACTTCTGGGTTTGGGCCAAAATTTTAGTCAAAAGGGTGCGCCTTATAGTCGTGAAATTACTGTACACATTTGTATGCACTCAGAGTATCACCGAGAAACCCCAGAGAGCAAAGCTCTTACATTCTGAGTCTTCTCCTTCCTTGCTGTTTTCCAGAGGTGCAGCATTCCCTGGGCAATAATATTTCCCATCCACTTTGCACATTAGTGCTCAGAATTACTTGATTTAGCTGCATTACTGCTGTGCTTCTTTTGTGCTTGATCCTGATCTGTTTGATAATATGCAATGACAACATAAGGTCCCCAAAATTTAATGCTAAGTAAGATTAGGGGTTGCAATCAGTTATCTTCATCACTTTTCACTATCAGTTGTGAACACTCTCTGTGTTTTGGGGACCTCATACAAAATATGTCCTAGATATTTCACAACTGTGTGCTTTATTTTAGGACTAGGAGGAGAGAAAAGAGTGAGACCAAAGCCCATTCAACTGCCTTTGCAAAGGCTGGACCCCTGTGCACTCAGACCATTACTACACCTGCACAGAGAAAGGTTAGACCAATTCACTCAAGAACAACCCCTTAGAAAAGCATTTCTAGATAACATTTTGAACTAACTCCAGATTAATATTAAACTAGAAGTAGAGATGCCTAATAGCAAATATGTAATTTAAAAACAATTTTTATTCTGGGAATTAATTTTTTTGCTCAATTAATAAAAGTTTCCTAATTAGATTATACCAAACCTGTCTGCTTAAGCTTTGATGTTAAAGGTCCCACTGGGATTTCTAGAATTATCACAGTTCAATTTGTGACTTAAAATTATTTTTCTAGGTGCCTCAGAGATGATCCAGAAATGTGTTTGAGCTGTTTCATGTTACATATCACTTCAGAAACCGGTGATAAAGACAAACCAACCCTCAGTTACAGCATGTTACACCTTCAAAGGTTTTTGGTAAATATACCAGTCAGACTGTAACTTTTAGAACTAACTAGGATTCCATGCTGGCAGATTCTTATCCCAAAAGATTTTCCCTGAAAAAGCAAAGTCTATACTCCAGTCTGACTTTAGACAAACAAGTTCTAAAATATTTTATTTATTATTTCTTATTTAATGCAGTCCTGCTTACATCTTCAAGTTAAAGAAATTTTCTTAAAACGTGATGAGAATTACAAACTATTTTCATTATGAAGGTGCTTACTAAAATTTATTTAATATGCAACCTACTTTGTAGGATTTTTTAACCTTCACAAACTGTTTTGAAAGATCTACTCGACAACATTGTACTTTGTTTTCCCTCTCTAATTTAACAAAAAATGCAGTCCTACAGTACTTACCCAGACTCACTGAAACTGAAAACTGAGTAAGTACTGCAGGATTGGTCCTCTATTAAAAAAGCCCAAGACACATGGTGCTGAGATTAACAAAACAAAGTAAAGCAGCTATGACTTGGCACAAAGTTTGACAAGCTGCAGAAAAGCAAATGTTTAAATAACTGAAGTGCTACTGTTTTTCTATTCACAACCTTTTCTCTTCTAAACAGTATCATATTCTTTTCCAGCACATTTAGATTGCAAGTCAAGCTGTGTTTTATTTTTTATTATAATAAACCCAGTCAGTTTACTGTAACAAAGACGTACTAGCAGTGATCAGTGTGAAAGCCAGTACGAAATCAGGCTGGGGAAAAAAAAAAGTCAAATGGCAAAATAAAGGACCAGCCGTCTGGAAAGTTCCTGGATCATGTAAAAAGAAAATAAAAGGCCATGTTGTTATGAGACTAATGCAGAATACAAAAATATTTTAAGACAAAACTCTGTATCATCGCCTATGACATTTGCAAACAGCAGCAGCAAATCCTTTCAAATAATGTTGCATTTATTAAGCATTTCCCAAGTCCTCCTAAACCAAAATAGTAGAGTGTTTTTTTTAAATACTTCTAGTAACAATATTTACCTCTGTTCCTTTCAAAATATGGTAAGAATAAAATAGAACTGTAAAGTATTTTTTCTGTCTTTTTTCACATGTAAAATAGCTTTCGTATTTTTAAAATAAGTTTATTGAAACTATGAGATATCAAAAGACATTTGCATATTTTTTTAGACTTGCAATAATAAATGATGGTTACAAACAAAAGTGTGTACACCAGTATCTTACCAGATTTTTAGCTGATGGTCTTTCATTTTCACGTTCTGACTTGAATTTCAATCAACTAAAATACATATATGTGAGAAATAGTGTTGGATTTCATACTACAAACAGGCATAAATTTCTAAAAAACCTTTCAAAGGCCAGTCTCCCTGATAAAGAGACTACAGGTACTTGGTTTGTGGCGGGGTTTAAACCTCGACACACACACAAGCATTTGTGTGATAACTGCTAAAGGGAGATGTCTTCACTTAGAGCTACATACTTTAATGTGGAGTTCAATAATGTCACAAGAGTCAAACATATAAAGCAGAGTGTGATGTCACAGGAGGCAGAAAAATCATGAAATCATAAGAAATAGTGGCTTCAGTGACCTAAACCCTCAGAAAAGTGGGCATTTGTGGAAACTTGTTCCAGCCAGACAGCAGTGGCAGTTTGAAGCTGCAGGAGCGATTCCACTCCTGTGTTGTACATGGTAGAAAGATCAGCAGATGTCTGTATCATCTGCAGCAAGCTCTAACATGTCCCTGTGAGACAAACATTGTCAGGCAAATTAAACATCTCTTCTCACCCAGGACAAAGGATTGTGCCTAAAGAGCAATTTACACAAAATTCTTTATGAAGTCTTTAGAAGTTCCAGAATCAAACTCCTTTAAACAGTTACACTGCATGGCAAACCTTCCTCAGTTCTGCTGGGCTGGAGCTGTCTGTCAAAGCTACTGTCACTCGGGACTCATGAGTTAAACATCTATATTTCCCAGTGTCACCAGCAGCAGAGTTTGTTACTCACTGAATTTGCATTTTGAACATATTTTAAACCAGACAATGTTGAGTACAACATTGACATTCATTTTCTTTCATAAAAATGGAGAAATGCTCCCTTTCAGCATAATAACCTAGAAGCTAGAATGCTCAGCCACAAATCAGGGCAGCCGACATTGTATGCCGCTGTGAGTTTTATGGGGCTTCATTACAATATCCCAAGTCATGGAAAAGTAGCTTAACTACCCCTCTATGATGAGAATAAGCCACCAGTTCTGTTCAAGCTGTGCCATTGGACACAAAGAATATGAAATTCATGAGACTAGATACAGAATACTCATGCATGAGCTTGACGACATACCAAAGCTGTGACTGCATGAGAAAGGGACAACCCTGTGTTTTGAATTACAAGAAAACAATATACATAATATGCCCCCTTCCCCCACTCTGCAACCCAACCTAAGCAAAAATACTTAGCAAAAACACAAAGAAAGAAAAACCAGATAACAGAAAAGTCTCTTCCTTTATGCCAGGTGTCCTAATATGCATTCCAGAGAGACTATGGTTCTTCTGTGCTTGGTCTCCCGTACCCAGCTTGAACAGGAACATGATGTAAACTAGAGTCCATTCATTGGTACATGGAGCTATGGGTTCCGAGGTCCTCAAGACCAATGGCCAGAGCCCTGGGCAAATGCTCCAGTCCATGTGAGAAACTCAATCCCTTCCATCTCTAATGATGTTTTTATGATGAGAGAAATGAGAGAGGCAGCGCTCTCACATAGTGCACAGCTTGGCTGCCTGGGCACAGGAGGAAGATCAGGACTCCAAGCCTCAACTACAAGAAAACAATTGGTAATTTTTAGCTAGTCCAAGTGCTTCCAACAGGTTTCATTGCCATTTATGAGTGGCTATGTCTGCTCTGAATCCCATTTTTAAATACTATCTTTCCCTTATACTGTATATACTGGATACTGGTACCTGTATAATTTTGTTAATTCCCTTTCTGGAATTAAATATCCAACTGCTGGGTACTGCAGCAGTGTGTGCCTTCATGCCCAGGTCCTCTTTTTTAATATCAAAACTTTATAACCAAGGAAGAATTTATGCACATTCTGGTTATCTGGAGGACGTAATCCAAAGGATATGTAGCTAATCTTTAAGAATTGTAGTTTTTCTTTTGAAAATTGAAATATGACTAGATTAATTATCAGAATTACTATGAGTACTGCCCCAAAGATTTCTCCCAGCACTTCACCTACCCTGGCACCTGACAGACCACGCTGTGGCTCTGAAGGGCCTCCTGTACAGACAGTTCTGCTGGAGGCAATTGGGAGGAAGGTGTGTGCTCCAAATTTACACAGATATGTGCTTGCAGATCATATGAGTGGCCCATATGAGTGCCTGTGCTGCTGCTCAAAACCACAGACTGAGGTGGCATCTATGGGAAGATACTGAATATTAGAAAATGCCCTCCATTGTATGGAGATGAAGGGAAGGGAAAGAAAACAAACAGTAAGCTTCAGGAAAAATTTCCTGTGAGTGAAAGGGTGAAAAAATTGTACTTTAAAAGTACTCCTTGAACTTTGCAAATGAACTAAGAAGGAACATTTAGTATAGGAACAGATGAGTGGCCTCTCCTTTAGAGCATAAGTCTTCAAACCTAAGCAGGATTCCTGAGCACTGGCACAACTAAAAAGAAGATAAAAGCTAACAGAAGACACATTCCTCCTTTGATAGACTAGTGCATTGGATTTCCCAGTTAATGTTCCAATTTTGATTTTGTATTTCATGTACAAAGTCCTAATGAATTTTCCCCTTCAACGCTCCTGCAAAGATAAATAGATATCACTATTTTAGGAGTGGGAAATGTGGTTACAGAGGGATATTAATCCAAGGTACAATAAAAGGGATGATTTTAGAAATCCAGTGCCTCAGTCACTACTAAAATATATCTATATATTAAAAATATGAATCTGCATGAGAATTTAGCAATAATGGAATTAGAATATGGACATACCATGTTTCATCAGAGAAGTGAGTTATCTATAAAACATTTTGGAAATGTGTCACAGAAGGAAAGTATGTTATACAAAGAAGTCCTGTGTGTATTTCATAATTTTCAGAATGAGAAGTATACACTATAGAAAAAAGTCCTTGGAGAACTATCACAAGACAGGAGGTCCACTACGTAGATATCTAGATATTATACCAGGAAAACACAATGCTGTCAACCTTTTACTGAGATCAATTGTTAATTAATAGATACTGGCATTGAAAGTTTTCTTTAAAAGTTGGCTTTTACATTTGTTCAGGTAGTGTTTTGCCCAGACAGCATATAAATAATAATTCATATATACTAACAGCTCTGTTCAGGAATAGTGGAATATTTAACAAGTCACAGGTTACAAAAACTAGTTTTCTTTTTTGCAGTTTCTAGCTATTCATCTATACAAATCTTCTTTCCTTACCTTCAAAAACCTACTGAATTTGAAAACTTACTTTTCAAATTAAAGTGTCCAATCCTTTCACTGTGGCTTATTGAGGTTCAGAATATTCATTTTTTAAAAGTAATTTTCTTGCAAGGAATACCAATTCATTATCACTCTACAATAAGTCATACTACCATAACCCAAAACGTAATGTAAGTCAAGTTAAAGTCAGCTTTCTAACATTATTTGGACTATACACTGCCTACACTCCCAGATTGTTTCTGTTCTGCCAAGAGTGTAACTTACAGGAGTTAAAATTAGCTTGAACCCTTTGAAGTGCTTGCTCATCTCTTTCCATTTTTAATTGCATTGTTTGAACTTGCTTATCTGGAAACAGGAGGGGAAAGAGAAAACCCCTGGAATCTCATGTCTACATGAATGTATTCAAAATGTTTGCTTCAGGTCAGTGTGTGAAGGCAGCAGAACGCACTGGGATGAGGGTCCTGGCAGGGCTGTGACCTTCACTGCTGCCCTTGACATTCAGAGCCTCCTCCTGCTGCTCTGCGGGCTGGGCACAGAGATATGGAGAAGTTCAAGTGTGATTGAGTGCCCACAGCTTCCCATTAATACTGGTTCTGGACATCCTTGCTTTCCTCACACCCAATACAAAGTGTTTCAGCAGGTGGTTCTTTGTGTCTTGTAAGAGGCTCCATAGGATCAGATAATAAACAGGAATGAGGAATATTCTCTGTATCAAATAAATCTTGCCACTATTGAAGGTGATACTGAGTCTAAACTATATAGACATAATAAAGCTAACCAGTCAAATTTGATTCTGTTGCCATAGTTTCTAGTCCTCTACTAAATGTTTCATTCTGGCATCATATGAGAAGTATCCTGCAGGTAAGGACTGTACTGGAAAGGTGTACTGGAAAAACACCTTATTTTTAAAACTATAGTAAGGCAAAGGTATCAAAAGTAGTGCTAGTTTATTTGAGAGAAACTGATTCTGCAATAAACTTTCCCAGAAACTAATTATAGGAAGAAATGCATATTTTGCAGAAGCTCAAAAATTACTCTAGAGAGAGATTTTAATACTTTAAAGATAAAATAGATCATAAATTAAATACATATGGCACTTTTCTTTATCATAACTTTACAGTATATATCTGCCCCTAAATCAGCAGTCTAGTCACATTGCTAGGCAATATTAAAAGTCTCAAAAGCCACAGCAAATATTCCTTTGTCATAATCTAAAAATATGTAAATATATGCATTAGAATTAGAATAAGTATGTATGAATTTCACTACAAATACATACAAAATTAGCATTTGATACCAGAAAAAGACAACAGTCCAGAAAAAAGTTCTGAAGTGCAAACAATTCCAACTTCAGTGACATTTCTTACACACTTTTAAACTAATCCTCTTTATCTGATATCAGTTTAACATTTTGCCTAATAACTACTTCTATTTTTCAGCATGTTTCAGAGCATTTTCAAGATGAGAAGTCTCATTGTGTAATTTAAAAGACTCATTCTCTCCTACAAGCATATTTTTTTTTTATGGTCATCGTCTTTAAAGACAACCTGAAAGATTGTGATGCCTTGAATTTATAAGGAAGGAATCAGGGATTTAAATATGCTGCACGGGTGTAATATTATACAACACAGTATCATATAATTTCTGAATTCTATTACAGAGTCATAATATGAATAGAAAAAAGTCGAGACTCTAAATAGGTCCCCGCTAGAAGAAAGGCTGCAGTACATTATATACAAAGCCCATAACACATGGGGACATTTTATTGACAGGAATAATGCATATCATACTGTTTGTGTGCCCTCATCATTCAGGTCAATTTATTATGGAGGCTGTGTCCAGGAAGGCAGCTGGGGCCTCTCCACCCACACTTCCCCCCGTGTTTATGAAGTGCTGTCCGTAACTAGGCAGGCAGGAGGGACTGTGGACAGGCAACACCAGGGGGTTGCAAAGTGCATGGCTAAGGAGGGGGGCTTGTTGCCTTTGTGTCATTTCTCAGTGACAGTGCTGCCAGTGTCATGAGGAGCACATCACATGTCAAAGCGGTGAAGTTTTCAGGCTGGGAGCCGCATGGAGTCCATCAGGCCTTCTGATATCAACACAGTTGGTTTTCTACTTGGTGTCGGAGCCACCCAGAGGCAATTCATATTCTGAACATTAACATGGCTTTGCATGCCTGTCACACATAGACCGTGCAGGGGTTTAATGCTATTGAAGACTACGGTTTAAATCTCTATGCAAACAGTGATTACCTTGTAAGAAGGTTCCAGGATAACATGCAACAAAAGACTTTAAAGTTATAGTTTTAGTAAAGCAAACTCATTTACATTTTTATTATGCGTGTCCTTTGTTTAAATCTTGCCACGTCCATTATGGAAAAGACTTCTTATGCAACTGAAGCTTATTGGGACAGCTACTCTTTTTTTCTTGTTGGTTTCAAAGCTATTGAAAACATTTGAATATATTGTCTTATGGCTGTCTAGATTTTACTGCCACATATTTCTTTTAAAATTATAGAAAAGCTTTCAGAGCTGGCACAGATCTTTATAGTAATACCAGAATATTAACTAACTCCTGAAACCATTTAAAATATTAACACAAAATAAGAGTCTCCCACAACAGTAGCTTTACTTGCTAAGGAAAATTCAGGATATTATTTGCATTGCTTGGTAAAAATATGAACTTTAAAAAAAATTACTGGAAACAAAAAATCTTCAAGACTTTTAAAAATTAAATTTCAAGTTTTTGAAATAGCATGTAAACTTAAACAATAGTGTAATGATGGATAAAATATCATTCATAACTATTTGTTTTTCTTTGAAAAAGACATTTTTTGTCTTCAATTTACCAGAAGAAATTATCAGTGTACATGAAGTTTTGGCTGCAAAGTTTTCATTGATTTTATAAGAAATTGTGTGAACAGAATGTCGAGTGCTTTGCCAATTAATTCCTATTAGTTTGTAGTTTCCCTTCCAGTACTGAAGAAACAGTAGCAGCTTACAAAAAGACTAAGTGTGAGTAAGAAGAATGTTATTTTTAATAATGCAACATTTTAAATAAATTCTAGTGAAATACTTCACCAATATTTCATTTTAAACAGTGTTTCAGCAGTATCCGATTTAAAATTATTCCTCTGGGATAACTGTGGGAGTGCATGCTTTTACTGAAAACTTTTACCAGACCCTGTAGACACCCGAACACCCTGCAGGGAGAGCAGCAGTGTTAAGAAACCAGCACATGCGACATTTAGGTAATTAGCTGACACTCCACTCTGGCAGTGGCCAGCTCTAAACCACCTCAAAACAACCTCAGAATTCCAAAAGATTTTTAAAGTAACTGATGCAGCTCTTAGGCTTAAGTATTTGCTCGGCTCTGGCTGCGTCTGAGCATCAACAGCAGATGCTCAAAGAAGAACCTTTACATAAAATAAAGACAGACTTAAATTAATCCTAGGAGTAAGCTTGGAACGGCATCTCAGCGCAGCCCCGACCTTGCCCTGTTTTTAGGGAAGGACAGGAAAAGCACAAAAAGCGCAAAAAGCACCAAAAGCACAAAAAGCAGCAAAAGCACAAAAAGCTCTCCGGCCCCGTCTCTGCCCTTTGCCTTTCCCGGACAGGCTGAGCTCGAGCGCCACCGCCCGCCAAGGCCGGGAGCTGCAGCTCATTAACTATTCCGTCTCCTGCTGCAATGAGGACACTCATTAGCAAAATGAACAAAGGGACAATTTTCTGTAGCTACAGTCATCTGTTACACTTTGAGTGGCAGGTTTTGTAGCAATGTTCTCCCTACCATCTGCCCACAGCGGTAGCGGTAGCGTTTGGCTTGCTTAAACTGGGGAACTTTTAGGTTGTAAGAAAAAGGGCTAGAGGTTGGATAGACAACATGGATTAGACTGGAGACTTGAAGATTTCTCACCTTTTCTGATGCATTGCCTTCATTCCAACACTTTTAAAACTTTTAGTTAAAAAAAAAAAAAAGCAGGATATTTCAGCCTTAATACTTCTACTCTATATTTGCTAATAATAATATATTTGCTACTCAGTCTTTGTACTGTAAACTTAGAACAGCTTTTCTGCTACCACAAGACAGATATGCACACATAGTTTTGAAGCACGAAAAGCTTCAACTTGATTCACCTATACTCATAGGATTGCAGCCAAACAGGTAAAGGTGAGAGAATATAGCCATTCACTATGCAATTGAGAAATACACACTTCTGTTTCAGTGCACTGCAGTATTTAATGTACACTCAAAATAATAATTTGGCCTTTTGAATAACTGCTATGATTTTTGCACTCTTACAGAAAAGAAATATGATGTGAATTACTGGTGTTATCCTATGACACGAAAGAAGAATATATTTGAGAATATTCCAGTTAAAATGATAAACTAAAGTTGTTACTGTCGTAGATACATTGATAATTTTCCCTAAAAACAAATCCATTCTTGAGAATCTGTCACCCAAATGATCATGCACCTCTGTTTCAAACTTGACTTTAGGTGTTTACAGACCATGCTGTGTGCACACCAGAGGGTGCAATTGCCCAGGCTGTCATTAAAAACACTCGTTTACAAACACACCCAGTCCTGAGTCACAAGGGAAATTATAATTTCAGTATTAATTTATATTTATTCTTATTATCCATAACATCTTACATTTCCATGTTTATAATTTTAAGTCTTTCACAGTTTATAACTGTGTATTTCAAAGAGATGCAGTTTAAGGTTTAACATGGGAACCTGCAATATGGCCACTGGTTGGAGACAAGCCTTTACCTTACAGTCATCCACCCTGTTATTAAACCTGGATCTTTAATTCAGCTAATGGATATATTTTATTAGGGCTTCCAAGGTCTTGAAGGAGATCAAGATGTCACCATTCCTTTGACAACATGCTCTAATCAGCAATCATTCTCATAGTGATGTCATCTTGTAGCTATTTTGTCATTTATGGAGGCATTTTAAATGAAACAAAACATAGACACTGCCCAGGGAGGGACTAACAAGTGGCTACTGGCCCAGATAGCTCCATTTATCTTCTAATGTCATGCCAGAGCTGGAAAGATTAAAAACAGCATAGCTTTGGAGGCAAAATAGCCTTTTCATTGCAAATTTTTTGACAGAAGAAAACAGTGAACTTTTCTTGTTCCAGTTAGTTATGAGAATGCAGAGTTCTCAGAGAAGCTGGTGGTCACAAACTTTTGCTGTATGGATTAAAGATTGCATAGATTCTGAAGTAATCCTTGTAGTGCAGCCTAAGGATGAAGGGGTGGCCAGCCAATTTGACATGAAATGTTTATTGCAACCAGCTGTTTCTGTCCATTCAGAAGCTTGTCTGGGATGAAAACCAGTAAGTGAAGTTCTGTAAAGTGTTGCTAGGATGTTTCTTGTGACCTGCAGAGAAATTAGGCACTCTCTTAAGAGATTCCAAACACTACGCAAATATCTCCAAATCTTCTCTTTGGCAAGGTATTCAGATTCTGTAATCAATTAATCTCAAACTATATGATAAATCTTTAGGCTGAGTTTTTCAATTCAGGGCACTTTCTCCAGCTCTTAAAAATGTTTTGACTTTTTCTTGCTCATTTCTCTATCTATGCAGGCTAGAATTACTCAGAGACTCCACAGATCTCTTTACACTCATCTGGAGCCTGTTCCAGTACCCAACCAACCTCTGAGTGAAGAACCTTACTCTAATATCCAACCAAAACCGTCCCTGACATAGCTTTAGGCCATTCCCTGTCACTGGTCACCAGAGACAAGAGTTCAGTGCCTGCCACTCTGCTTTCTCTCACTAGGATGCTGCAGATTTCCCCTCAGTCTTGAGGCTGAGCTGACCAAGTGATCTCAGTTGCTCCTCACACAGCTCCCCTCCAGGCCCTGCACCATTCATAGCCTCCTTTGGGCACTCTCCAATAGCTTTATGTCTTTCTTATGACATAAGAAACTGCACACAGGACTCGAGGTGAGGCCACATCAGCACAGAGGAGAGCAGGACAATCTTCTCCCTGGCCATCTAGCTGTGCTGTGCTTGTCCCAAGGGTTTGCACCATTAATGATTCTACAGTTTTTACTGAAGAGTAAAGTCATACTATTGCATTCACTTCCCTTGACTCAAATAAATTGATTATTTTGTCCTTAATGGTGCCACTTAATTCTTTCATTGATACATTATCCATTTTATGGACATGTCTTTAACAATGGCTGTTCTCTTATATATGAGACTATGCCTTTTTAGACACATAACACTTATTTTCTTAGCAATTTCAGCTTTTTGTTCATATTATTGTGTTCAGATTTTAACTGTTGGTCAGTTTTTCTCACCAATATATGCCAAGTTTTGGAAACATTGCATGTATGTGCACCAAAACTCACTTGCATACACAAATGCATTCATATATTTATGGCATAATTTATTAGCTTCTCATTAACCCTGGCCTTACCTTGGGCCTTGTGCGCATTCATGGGCCCCACAATTTCAGAAGGATGTGAAGGTCCTTGAACATGTCCAGGGGAGGCCAACAAAGCCTGTGAAATGGCTGGGAGGAATGTCCTATGAGGAGCAGTGAGGACTTTGGTCTTGTCTAGTTTGGAGAAAAGGAGTATGAGGGGTGACCCCATTGATCTCTACAGCTTCCCAAGGAGGGAAAGTGGAGAGGCAGGGGCTGATCTCTTCTCCCTGGTGTCCAGTGATGGGACACATGGGGGTGGTTCAAGATTGTACCAGGGAGGTTTAGACTGCATTAGGAAGCATTTCTTTACTGAGAGTGCGATGACACCACTGAAGAGGTTTCCTAGAGAGGTGGTCAGTGCCCCCAGCCTGTGTCTTCACAGTGGGTTCACAGGCATGACAGCAGTAATACAACTGTCCTTGTGTTAAGAGGCTGAGTCCAAAAACTGTACCAAAACCTGTACCAAAATCCCTGATGATCTCCTAAATAATTCAGCATTACAGCACTAAAATCTACAACTAACTTACCTTGTACCACTAAAAGCTGCGAGGCAGTTTAAGTATTGCTGCCAAACTGTTTTGAACCCTAACAGCAATGAAAGGTTTAACATCTGAATTCCAGTGAAGCTACAAATGTCTCTACTGGCTTTCTGATCCAGCTGGGTGTTCTAAGAGTACTCCCACCAACCTAGAACTTTCAAAAGACAGTGAGGAGATGATTTTGTACCCCTAGAATCTCACATACCCTCTACCTTAGGTGGCTGCCACACAGTTAGATGGCATTTTCAGATCTCATTGGTACTACACATCTCAATGATACATAGAGAGCAGGGATGAAAAAACAAGAGTGTCAGGCTCAGCTGGTACCCTGGAACCTCTTTAGAGCCTGAGGCTGCTTTTACCAGCCAACAGTCTATATGAAGTTTTGAAAAAGTGTTACAGATTTGTCTCATTTCACTGAACTCCAGACAAGTACAATCAATTTGCGTAGTAGGATGTGCTTATGTTGCAGAAGGGATACAAAGGAGATGTATGGACAAGGAGACTGAATCATGTCTCCTATTTGAAGACTAGAGAATGAATAAGCAGGAGAATTCTTTGCCATTATAACTAGCTATTTATGTCTGCATTTGCATGGAGGAAAAGATTCATAATTGAAAAGAGCTTGTCATATTTATTAATGGCTGTACTCAATTAGCTGTTAGACTCCATGAACTTCTACTGCAGGTGTTAAGAAAACTCAAATGAGGGATTTTGTATTACATTTTTATATTTCAAATGAAGTTATACCTTCACTGTATATTTGAAATGCTGATTTAAATGATTAACAATCCAATTCTGAATGAAAAAAGAAAATATTTATTTTAGAATTCCCAGAAACAGTGTTTCGCTACCTACTTGTAAAAGGGAATACAGACTGTTCTTCAAATGGTCTGTATAGTCTGCAGCGCTCTTTTAAACTATGTCTGCCTAAACCATTAGAAGTAATTGCTAGAAGATTCCTCAACAAAAATTCCCTATTTTAAACTTGGTTTTGGAGGAATTTCTTTCTTCAACTGTTGGTGATACAGACCATTATCCAGGAATGAAGAACAAAAGTAAAAAATTAACATTTTTGTGAAGTTTTAAAAAATCTTGCAGTTTCTTACTTGACACAATCAACCATTTCCTTCTAAAAAGCACTTGATTTTGTGTTCTAATCACTTACTTTAAGCTATGCAACATTCTTGAACGGCATATCATCTTCTGTCACTTGGTCAGTGCTTTCTGCATTCTGATTTCCTCTCACATCTTTTTAAAATTCCTCAACCTCACAGCTCCTCGTATCTTTTCTGTGAACTTTTCTCCTTTGCTTCACATTTCTCTATCCTATTCTGTGAAACATCCACATGATTAATGCTGGCTTAAACCCATTCAGAAGTGCACCTGTTCTCCTGTCCCTGCACATGTCTAGGAGATCATTCATGCTGTAAAACCACATTCTTTTTTCCTTTCAAGATTCTCTACAATTTTTTCTTTATACTGTATTACACAGGAGATGCTGTTAATATACTGCACATGCTTCTCACTATATATCTCTGCTTGACTGTGCTATGTATAAACAGGAGAACAATTTTGCTAAATATTTTACCTACCATCTTTCCCAGCTACCCACATAAGTAAAGTATAATTTAATAGTTCTTTTTAAAAAATATTGACTTTGTTCTGTCAAGAGATACAACCATGTGTGCTCTGTTTGCATGTAGGGGAAGAAAGATGAAATTTAGGTTTCATGCTTTCTAATGTGGATTCTTTTTGCTGTTCCAGTTATATGCTGGAATTAGTAACCATGAAGGTTTGTGGCACATGCCCTAGAGGGCAGTAGGAAGCCACCTGGAGTGCCCACGATTGGTCAGCATTGGCTACTTGGGAGTTAAGAGTTCAACTACCAAATTTATCAAAACATTTATTTTTTTCAAATTGAACCAGTCTCCATTTTATGTGATTACTCTGTTTCTGCCTCCTAACAGACCCAATCACAGATTGACAATGAAACAGGTTCCCTTAATTTGCTGTGAATTAAAGCATGCTCATCCCTTCATGATTTGCCTATTCTGAGTAACATGAAAATGTGGCACTGACAGCATATTTAGGTCTAATCCTACACTACTTGAGTATTTTGTGGTGAATCTTCACCAGCCAAGAAATTAAAAACTGCACTTTTTTGCATATCTCACTGGTATCTACTAACATACCTCATTCATGTTGTACTAATTATGATGCTACTGAAACTAAAACAATATTCAAAAATGCTAAACATAGAAATGACTGAGGAAAAAACAGTATTTGCAAAAAAAATTACTTTTTGTGTTGTTTTTTTCTATTAAATATAGTTTAAACGCCTAGTCCTCACAAAAAATTTTAACACCTTCTCCAGGTTTTGAAGTGCAAAGCTATACTCTGTAGCCAGCAGTCTACTATCACACTAATGACAAAAACCTCCCAATAACTGGCCCTGAGATCAGCCAGTAGTATATCACATAGAGCTGTTGCAGCTGCTTTGTTGAATTTGGATCTCATTCTGTAATTCAATTTGTAACACATTACTGAGAATTTTGATGTACAGAAAGAGGACAGGAGCAATTGCAAAATCGAGCCAAACTACTTCTATTTGTTGATTTTTTTTGTTTAAGAAAATTAAATCCAAGCTCTTCTACTTAAATAATAAGCTAATGTTCACTTTCTATAATTTTTTTCTGCATTATTAAAACATTTTTTATTAATGTGCAAATGAGAAACTTGAATCTGAGGATTTATGTATATTTCTCACTTGCAGTGAGGGCTCATTGATTGCAAGATGATTGCCAAGCAATGCTAATGCTGGCATGGGCTGTGATTTACCACCTGACACTCACTGAATATATTTTATCAAATAAATAAGTGGGAAAAGTACGGTAAATAAATTATATACAGAGAGTGTATGCTACTTTTCTTACCTGTTAAAATATTGTTATAAAGTATTTTTCCAGAAATACCACAAGACAATTAAAGAATATTTTTCTAGATATGGTTGTTAATATGCCAAGCATATCGTAATTCATGCTCTGTTCATTGTAAATTTGCAAAAGACACCTTACACAGTAAATTTTGAATCTATATTAGTACTCTTCTTTACTTCCTTATTTCCAGTACTTCCATGGATTCCTTTTCATTAAGTAAAATATTGTTTTAATCTGCACAAAAAGGATATATGAATGAAACCCAGTATCTAGTGAAGATTAACATATAAGTGAAAAAGAATTTTTCCTTTACCCATTTATGTAAAAAGTCAATGTCTGTCACTGGGTTATTTATGTATTTACAAAGCTTTGTAGCCTGCTCTTCAAAATTTTCTTCATATTGTGCTTGACTCGTTGCAGATGAACAAATCTGGCTAGAGGGAGCAAATGAGCTAAAAATCAAAATCTTAGCATTATTTATTTTTATATAGAAAGCAAGCTAGTCAAAATAGAAGTGTGGCTATTGCATTACTCTGTTCAAGATGCCTAAACACATCTCATAAACACATTTCTATGCCTACTGTTCACTTGGGCAGGGCTCTATACCTGTCAGAGCTCAAAGCTTCATATCCATGCTTTGGACATCTCAGGCTGCCAGCAGGAAAGCCATCTGCAGAGCAAAAGACCTAAAGTTAAGTGTCTGCCTAAAAACTCGGGGAGTAAGTTTAAAGCAAATGAAACTTGACTCAGCTGCTCATGAACACATGGTTCAGTGTCAGAAGTGAGGTATGAAACACATCTCACACAGGCCTGGCCAACAAGGCACAGAGTTGAAGGAAACCTGTCCCTTTCTCCAACCAGAGGCAGAGGCCAGATTGAATATCTTTAGACATCTGCACTGAACAGAAAGACAGAACTGTACTGACTGTTTGGGAAGACACTCCCACGAGACACCTAAACCATCTGTGAGCTGATTCTCAACCCAAAACAACAAATTTGACTATTAAATAAAGTATCAGGGAGCTTTCTGTAAAGAATATATGAAATATTGCACTACAAATGTTATTTGATAAAAATTTAAAAGTAATAACATGAAGAAAACTGTAATTTGCTTTTGCAGAATAAATTATAAAAATGCACTCAAATTAACATATATTGCCATGTCAGATGTACCGATGACATCTTTTTAATGCTTGTTGTAAGCATTGCTCCATTGTATCACTCCTGGGGATAATAAAAATTTAAAACTAACATTGACATAAAGAACACTGTAACTCATGAACTGAAAGATCTGAATATACAAAACTGAACACATATCTCATTAGCCTCATGTAAGGAAAGCATGAGACCTGACCCTCAATATAAATATGCTTTGTATACTGTGTACAAAGTGTTCTCTGTTAAATAAAAGACTCCCCCTCCAAACCTTGCATATTTGTAAGATGCTTGGACTCACTATTTGACAGGCAGAGAATATTTATGCAGGCAGGATATTCAGTCTTCTCAAAAAATAACTAACTTAGCAACACTCAAGTATCTGCCAGATGGTAACTAGTCAGAATCTGCAAATGAGGCCCACACATATGTATTAATACAGACATCAAAATGTAAGCTGAGTAAGTGGCCAAAGCTTGTTTATAAATCCTAATTCAACACCCTGCAAAGTGTTTCTTGATAAAAAGAACTGAAATCTCAGCATTTTAGGAAGGAACAGGCGAAGGGTTAAAGGAAATACATTCTGCTTGCCCCTGGCTCAGATGAGCAAAATACGCTGGAGTCTTTCAGGGATTAGAGGTAGAATGAGATACTGCTTCTAAAAATAGTACCAAAAGCATTTAATTTTAGTTTGTATCTCTGTATACCACTGAGAACTAAAAAGAAAAATGAATTCTTTCTAGGAATTTTGTACACATAATTATTTTATAACCTTAAGTACTTTCCTGTGAAATTTCTTACACAGCACAGGGACAGCTAGAAACCCCTCATTTTGGAGGAACACATCTCCCTCTGCAGGTCTCCAGAGGCACGGTCTGCCCGCATAAATTGCTACGGCACTTAGGCTAAGCAGACTGCACTGCGCCTCCCTCCCAAGTCTAAGCACTACATTTAACACACACACTGCTTAGGAGACACTTAACTGTGCAAGACAAGAGTAGGTTATATTATTTGGATCTTCTTTCCAATTTGCTTTTGTATGTGATTTGCCAAAGCACTGAACTATTTCATTCAATCTCCTTAGATGTGTGAGAGCAGCTAAGTCAAACTTGTAACTCACACTGGGCAAGTGTCAATGAGATTTCCAGGCCTGCATTTATTTCCATGCTCTTAGCCACTATTTTAAACTTTCAGAATTTTCACTTATCTTTTTTGTACCTAAAGTCCTGTTAATCCCTGGGTAATTTTCTCTGATTCAGACAGCCAAGCAATCCAGTCTGTAATTAAGATATTCATACTTTCATATTAATCTATTTTGAAAACATAAATCTATATAATTTAGCTGAAATAGGTATATGAACAGAAGAAAAGCCAAAACAGATTCCTTAAGGGTTACACAATACAGAGGTGACAGTCACAGAAGTATTTTAAGCAGGATGAGAAAAACTCTGCTATGATACTTTCCTAATTTACGTAGACTAAAGCTTGCATAGCAATAGGCAACCCCTTTATTCTGGTATTTCTTTGATAACTGTTTATGTAGCACAATCAGTGCTGCAATACCCTATTTTTAAGTCACCTGAAATGCAAGGGATATAAAACATAAAAGATTTGGAAAAAAACCCTTGTGGAACATTACCGTAATTGCATTATTAATCAATCTTCTGTTAGTAGTGGAAATTCAGAGGCAGTGCCTGTATTTGTTTTATAATTTCACATGAATCACTTTTTAAAGATAGACAGGAATATTGAGTTTGCATGGCCAGGTTATGGTAGTGGGGGGCTTCAGAGGGCTTGCTGTGAGAAGCTGCCAGAGGTTTACTCCACATCTGGCAGAGTCAATTCCAGCCTGGTTTGGGACCGACTCAGTGCTGGCCAGGGCTGAGCCCATCAGAAATGGTGACAGCACCTCTCTGGTAAGAGATTTAAGATGGAAAAAAGCTATTGTGCAAATGTGATTGTGCTTGGAGACGAGTGAGAATATGTGATAGCAACATTTCTGCAGACACCAAGATCAGTGCAGAAGGAGGGGGATGAGATGCTCCAGCCAGAGTGGAGATTCTCCTGCAGCCCACAGATCCAGGTACACAGTGATGCAGAGATCCACCTGCAGCCCACGGATCCAGGCACATGGGGATGCAGAGATTCACCTACAGCCCATGGATCCAGGCACACAGGGATGCAGAGATCCCCCTACAGCCCATGGATCCAGGCACCCAGGGATGCAGAGATCCACCTGCAGCCCATGGATCCAGGCACATGGGGATGTAGAGATTCACGTGCAGCCTGTGCAGGAGCAACATGCACGCCGGAGCAGGTGGATGCCTGAGAGAAGGCTGTGACCAGAGTCAGAACAAGAAGGCCAAGTCCTGTTAGCGGTGTCACGGGTGTCATGGGAGAGGTGCCAGGACCTGTCCTGGCCTGCAGCTGAAGAGTCTGGTGGGACTGCCCAGAGCACACCCGAGCTCGCACAGCTCCACTGGGCAGTGCAGGAGGTGAAGTGGGCCCAGTGCGGGCGGTGCTGGGCTCGGGCTGGGGCCCACCACTTCCTGGAGCCCCTGCCACAGCCTGGGCACTACCCTGGGCATTTCTGGCCTGGGCCCTGCTGTCGTGGGCCCTGCTGCCCTGGGCCCTGCCACCCAGGGCATTCTACCCTGGGCCCTGCCACCCTGGGCATTGCTACCCTGGGCACTGCCACCCTGGACATTGCTACCCTGGGCCCTGCCACCCTGGACATTGCTACCCTGGGCACTACCCTGGGCCTGCTGCCCTGGGCAGCTGCTGAGCAGAGCCCTGCACCCGGTGCACCCCACAAAGTGACCCCAAGCAGAGAAAATGGGTCCATCCCCAGCACCCCAGCTCCCGAGAGGCAGAACACATTTCTCCTATTTGCTACCAGTCACCTGCAGCTCTGCAAATACCCTCGCTCCCCTCTGAATGTTTTTCTCATTTGATGCATATTGATCTCATTCTGTAAACTCTTCCCTACCTTAGGCCAACTTCCTCACTGTTGGAGCATCTGTCCAACTGGACACTTTCTATTTAAGCTTAAAGTTAAGTAGTAAATATCAGATCCTCACTGGAGAGCATCTGATGAGAGTTCATGCACTCCAGGTAACCGAGGTCAAGAAACATTTTCCCATGATGGAGGGGCATGTTTCAGACAATATAGCACATAATGTGGCACCAATGCAATGACTCCCATCACACATAGACCATCCTGAAATTCTCACCTCTGTTTACAAACAGATTGGAGGAGAGAGGTGGATGAAGCTTGGATCATTTTTTAAAGCTGCATAAGAATAAGATAAAAACATGGAAGAAATACAGAATAGTGGCTTAGGTGCTGAAGGAGGAAGAAGAAAAAAATCAGGCAGTTTATGGCTGCAGGCTAGAGGAAGGTGGTGTTGAACATAAGCCATTATGAATGGCCAGTTTTCTTTCATTGCAATAATAAACGTAGACTTTGACATTCTAGTTTTTGTGTCGTTAGGTGATAATAGTATGATGGCCCAGAGCTAGTCATAATTTTCTAATAATTCTCCCTTGATAGAAGTCAGTCAGATGGACTAGTTGAAGAAACTATAAAGGTATTAATGTGAGTTTGAATATACTGTTTGATCTATAGTGCTCTTTTACATCAATAGCTATTAGCATCTGCATTAAAAATTCCTTAAACATTTTTGAACTCAAATTACACCTGGAGAGATGCCAAATATTTAATATCAAACATCATATCAACACAGCCCAACTCTATAAATATGGGAGCAAATAATTAGTTATAGATAATGTAAGGAGTTTTAAACAGGATTTCTTCTAATGGAGTTGAATTTTGCTAGTTCAATGCCTGTTCAATATGATACATAATCTTTATGACTCATAACTCACCATGATTAGATGAATAAAACCATTTCAAATTCGGTGATCCACAGAAGTGCCAGGGATTCATATGGCTTTTAGAAAAAAGGTGCCTTTATTGTCAAGAATGAAAATAATTTGATTAATGGTACCTTTTCTGCAAGCTCTGGGCATTATCTCATTTCATCTACAGAAGTAAGATGGAAAGTGATACAAACTGCCAACATACAATTAAATGCTAGATTTTTTTTCTCTTCTTTGAGCTCAAGCTGAAAAAATGATAAACAAGTGATCTCTGTTATAATAGTAAAAAAGAGAAATCTAAGAAGTTGCATACAGTACAAGAGATAAATAATGAGCACATTGACAAATGCTACTTAAATAAATATAAAAGGGAGATTTCATCATTAAGCCAGATGTGCTGAATAATGATGAAATTGTTACTTGTAACTCAACTATCCTTCTCAGAGGTTTTCTTTTGGTTAGAAAAATAAAGGTAACTGAGTGAGTGGCAGAATTTATTACTTGGCTTCAAAAGACCATTTGTAAAGCCTGTCATTTAGGCCTCATTTCAACACTAATAATATAGGGACGAGTGCGTTTTGTTTTGGGAAAAAATCTAATCAGCCATTTGAAACAGATCACAAATTTATTACGAAAAAACTGCCAAAGATTACATCAAAGTTTTTAAGACATAGGAATCAGATTACAGTTTAGAAAAATTTATTTATTTATCCCATATATTGCTTATATTGCTTATATATTGCTTACATATGAAAGGAGCAAGTTTTATCCATTAGAATTTCTGATCAGAAGATTCACATGCATTTATGAACTGAAAAAATCAACACTTTGTTTATGACATATTTTTGATTGCTGTTGATCCTAACTATTCTAACAATGTTTTTATGTTAAGTAACTTGATACTGCACACCTTAATTATCTGCTGCACTCATAATAATCTTGTTTATTTAGAAATGTCTTTGCTCTCTGGCAAGGACAGCTATTGATTCTCCTAGATAATAATCAATAGCTGTTTGTTTATAATCTTCATTCTCCAAATTCCCTGAAATTAATTTTATGATAATTTTAACCCAGTTAGAAATTGCTGAAAATGGATTTGGAGTGGTACTGATGCTGAATCTAAAAGAATAGTATTTATGGCATAATACAATACTACTTTCAACTTTGCAAAATGTGTTTTCTTGCAATCTTTGAAAATGAGATCCTACTTGCTGCTGGGTTCGTGTCCCTCCAGGAGTGTCACTGGGGATTCTGCTTTCTGTGCAGGGAACACTGACACTAAAAAAAACCCAGGAGAAAAAAAAAAAGCAAACCAGGAAACAGACATAAATGGAACAAAGAAGTGGAATAAGATTTGATTGCACATTTAGATCAAAGTCTTTACCAAGCTATAGTTCTCTGTCATAATTAAACTACAATGGTCCTTGCATTCATAGGCCACTCTGGTTTCACTATGCTACTGCAAGTATTTTGTTACCAGGATCCTTTCGTAGAACTATTTGCGGTTATGTCATATCTGAAAGCCAAGGCTGTGAGTCAGAACTAAATTTGTTCATTGCCAGTTTGTATCCATTTCTTTTTGGCCAACACTACCTCTAACCAAAGGAGCTTTTCTTACTCCCTAGTATTCAATCTGTGATGTATTTTTACAGATCCCTTCTCAACCTTTGTTAGGCTATGCAAGCCAAGAACAGTCATCTCCACTTCTTAGACAGCTACCAGTGCCCTGATCATTCCAATTCCCCCTTGCTCTCCTTCCAGCCAACATCCTCAAGCAACAATGGACAGAAATGTATACATTATTCCACATTAGGATTCACAGGTCCATTCTAAAAGAAATACTTACTTACTTTGGATATGTACTCACCTGCTGTGTTCTAGGACCCTTTTTGTCCTTTTGAAAGCTATACCACATCAGAAACTACAGTGATTCTGCCTCTTAATAGCATTTGTGGGTCTTCTGTCCTGATGGTTTCCCACAGTGGAGATGATAATAACAGAAATACTGACCTGCCACCCGGTGGATGCCCTTTCATTTTGCACTGCTGAATTTCAGATAGTCACATAAGCAATTCTGTCTCTGCCTTCAGATGTTTCCCATATGAAATTTTAAAAAATCTTCCTTAAATGCTGCTCGGCTCTCAATGTTTAAGTCAGTAGCACACCTAGTGCTGGTGTAATTAATGAAAATATTAAAGTCAGTCTCAAGACGGATCTTTGAAATACTCCACTAGCAAGTTTCTTTCGGTGTAATAATTTCTTTAAATAATATTATTTCTTGTTTTAATCCCTGTCTTTATTGGATTGGTAATGACTCCTACCATGCAGGGTCATAAACTTTGTTTAGATAGTGCAAGATGAGATATACTATATTTCCTATGGTGACTTTGTATGACAGACATGTACAAAACCCTCTATGTCCAGGTCTGATATAGCAAGTTGACTATATTTGGGATTCTGACTCTGATTAATGCTTAGTTTTTAAAAAAATTGTGCTTACCTATAAATCACAACTTGAAGAATGTTTATTTTCACATATGGATAATGTCACTTTAATAACTAGGAGCTTCTTTGCATTAATGTTAATGCTTTTATTACACTTGAATAAATACTGAAACTCTTAAATTGCTAAAATCCTGTTTTAAAATTTCTGTAGATATTCACTGGAAGCCTCAGAAACACTAATTTATATTTCATGCTAAATAAAGATTCCATTCTGATTGGAGTTACCAATTCCAGTTACTAACTGGAGAGTATCTGTCCCTGATTTCTTCCAGTGAAAAATCTTTCAGATTCAGGCTCATTGTTACAAATGCTTTTTAAAAATCATCTCTTGTAATATTAGAACTTCTAAAATTCAGGTCAGAAAAAATAATTCCATATTGTACACTTAGGTATGTTAAGGATGTTAAGGAAAGGTTTAGTTATTTACGCAGATTAGGACATCAGTCAGGATGAATTGATGTCATCACTCCTCTCTAATGGCTCTACCTGTGTTATTTTTTCATGTTAAGACAGTGGAGTCAAATAGCTCTGATCCAACCTTGCCATAACAGTTAGCTCTGTGCTACATAAATGGAAACAGAGCAGGTTTTTAATTGTGATGAGGTAAGCTCTCTCCCTACCTTTCATCAGGGATTTGACATGACTTGCTGAGCTGGTTATGCAGCACATAACCACAGCCCTTTCCCACAGGAAGGACTTGGCAGGGGAACAACAAAGCTGGTAAATGTAATTATGTGCTATTCCATGAGTCTCAAAGCACGAATGATTAAATGTTTTCTGTGACACTTGCTTCTAGCCCCAAAATGATGATTCCTCCTTTTCCTGCTTATTGATGGCAGAAAGGCAGGGAAAGGTGCGCACTGCAAGGTTGTGGAGGATAGAGGAGATGACACTTCCCATGAAATCAGTTTGTTTCCAAAGTCTTTTGGTTGTGAGGCCATGGTAGGGCTGGCAGCTTGCTACCTCACCTGAATATTTTTTCACTACAAGAGTAGGCAGTATTGCACCTTCTTTTCTACCACGGTTATTTTATGCTTTCAGTTTTTATCAAGATTAATCTATTAATAATATTTCCTGTAATTGTGAGTGGTGATTTCCTGCTTCTGGTATTTCTGTATTGCCCATTTCCCCTACCTCCTTCACAGTCTGCCCTTGTCAGAACTGTGTTCTGCTCTTAGTCTTAACCAAAGTATCTACTTTCCTTGACCCTAAATTGCCATTAACCAACATGAAAGGGACAGAAGGCGACTGATTTCCTGTAACTAACAAAAAAATAGGCATTGTAAACACTTTTATATCTCATAAGGTTTATAAAAAAAGACAGACTTTCTAAACATAATATACATTATAAAATTTGTCTATGTAACATCAGTACCACATTATTAACATTTTTTTCCAGAGGAAACAGCATTGTAGATTCCTCACTCCCACCTCCCCCTTTTTTTTTTTCCTGGTATAATCTTAAGGCCATGTGCACAATGATCACTGCAAATGTCATATACACTTCTGAGCAGAAATGTGAGGCTTGACCTGCGTCATCGCTCACATTTAGAGACTCACTTATCAAGTGGGATACCAACTGAGCCCTTGAGACATGAGCAAATGTCTATTTTTATCACCAACAGCCCTTTTTCCACAAACTCTTGCCACATGATGTCATAGCACTGGTTGCATCTCTAATGCCTGGTGCGTCCATGCAGTGAATAAAATTTTAATATAAGCAGAAGCTGAACAACAAATTGTGAGGCAAAGCTCTCTGAGACATAGTCCTTGTTTTATGCAACATTTTCACACCTCAGTGCAAGTGTGGATACAGTTTTCCTCCTTTTTATGTAAGCATTTAGAGTGAAATACCCTAGGTACTTCAGTTAATACTAGCACTAAGGCCACGACAAAGTAGCTGGCATCAGGAGAACAAAAAAGAGACTGGGAATGGAAAGAGCAGAATTTGTTCTTTCGGCAGTTCTGTTGCCTTGTGACAACTTTATAGATTCACTGACTATACCCCAGATAAGTTACCTGTAACTGGTAATTTTATGGAAGGAATGATACAATATGACATGATATGATATGACATGATATGATTGATATGATCATATATCATCTTATTGATATGATCATCTGCAGGCAACAGAGGATGAAATTGATGCTTTGTCAGTATGTTCCTTCTAGTTGAAGTGTATATGAGTTTCTTCCCTGTATTGGAAGATTCTTGATATATTTTTCTATCTTCTAATAATTTTCAATTTTTTTCCTTGGTATACCACTTCAGATTATTACCATAAATTCAACATTTCATCTTCCAGCTACATACAAAAGTTAATAACTCATTAAATACTTCAGTCTGAAATATCTTTGTCTGAAGGGCTGCTATGTCAGCACAAACAAATAAACAAAATAAAAAAGAAGCAATGGAATTCACTACATAATTTAGCCAACTTCTCCTTTCTTCACTAGCAAATATTCCTGGTGATGTAATTAATTTCCTTCTTCTATGTCAATCATGTATCTACTACATATTACAGTTAAAATTAGTTCTACTCTCATGCATTTCATTTTACGTCAGTGAATACCACTGTTGTTCCACAGCTGTTTTTGTGATTGTGGTTTGCCTTCTAAACCATCTAAACTATTCCTGGAATGTGCAGGGTAACCAGTGATAACAGTAATGTCAAGAGAAACTTTAACCACGGGAGATGTTTATGCTTTATTACTGCAGAGCTTGTTTTGAGATCTATTCCGTAAGGGCAGAGGACTGCACATTACCCTGTAATGAGTGAACCAGAAGCTCGGGAATATTACTCTGTGGAAAACAGTGAAGGGCATATCCGTACTGTGTTCTCCTTGCTTTCCAAACACCTCTAGCACTTGTGAGGCTGCAACCTGTAGGAAAAGTGACAGAAGTTGGAAATACAGGAGTGTTCTGGAAGTAATCTACATGGGTTGTGTTTTAGCCAGGTCATAATAAAGCAAAATTTAGTTTTCCCTTGGAATTAGCAGCAGTTCTATATGCAGCTGAAATAAATGTTTAAGACCAATATTCTGGTAGTAAAAGGCACTAAATGCAGAACCATGTGCCCCTGGCTTTTATAGATATCATTGCACTAAAGGCATTCAAACATTTCTTTGAAATTTGTATGTCACCAGAACTGTACCCAGAGCACTTGATCATTCCAGGTCCTGCACCTGGTGCTGGTGAATGTCCCATCCATGGAAGTATTCAAGGCCAGGTTGGATGGATTTTTGAACATCCTAGTCTGGCAGAAGGTGACCAAGAACTAGATGATCTTTAAGATTCCTTCCAAGTCAAGCCATTCTATGATTACTCCCTGGTGTAGACCATGGTTTAGGATGCTACTGTTAAAACCTGTCAGATATCTGAGAAAATTATCTTTAGGAAGTGCTGATTCCTGGTAACTCCTAGTATGAGAGTTCAAGCAAACCATGAGATGCTTATGTGGCAGAGACTCTATGGGATTTTTGTCACTGGTCATCCAGAGGGACTGGATTCCCCTCAGGCCAAGTACCTGTGACTAACTCTGGCTGCTCAGTTATGAAAAATGTTGGTTGCATTACACTGTGAGTACTTAATAACAACACAGGTAAAACACACCAAGGTGAGCTTCTCTTTCCATTTACTTCACACAGGACATAATAAAGATATCAAATGCAGTATACTATTAACATAAAGGCAGTAGTTACAATGTTTGTTTTGTCTCAGTTGCCTAGCAACAGATTTTGATTGTATTTTAACATTATTAGTAAGCTTATTATGTGCATTCTAACGGAAAATTTAGGAAAGACATTATATCTGCTTATAAGCAAAACGTGAAAAAAAGAACAATCTATCTGCTACAATTACAAAAAGCTGCTGGCATATTTAGCACGTATTTCAGCATATTGCTTGTATTGTAATTATATTGTAAACAGGTTTTCTTATCCAAAAATCTGTTTCTCTCCTCAAAAGAACCACCGCCAACTTCAAGTTGTACCTCATTGTAACCAACAATCAGAATTAAACAGCTGCCTATCCATTAATGTACCACTGTTCCAAATAAGTTATGGTTTTGGAGAGGCAGAACAGTCATTAGCAGGAGTTTCTATAATATCCTAGAAGAATGAAATTTGCAGTACTGAGTATTCAAAATGCAGCTCTTGGTCCTTCCAGAAGTGCTCTTATTGTGCTGCATCCATTTACTGTTCTCAGAGAGTAAAAGCTGCCTCCCTCCCTCCCCTCTCTCTGTTACCAAACTATTGAAGACTTTAAACCAGCATCCTGTACTCAGCTCTGACATTTACTAACAGACAGAACATCCACTAAACAAAACAAAAAACCAAAAAACAAACAAAAAAAGAGTAGCAAAAGAGCATTAAGCATTAAGTAATATACATCTTTATAAATGTTATAAATGACCAGACACACAATGAAGAGCAACTGGCGTATTTTAAACCCACTTGAGAGGTTCAATTTCCAGCAGTTTCCTAGTTTTACATTAAATCATGTATCAGTGTATATATAAACATATACATGTCAGCTTGGAAATTGACACAGTCAAGTTTTGACTAAGAAATAAAACTAGACAGGAATCTTTAATCTTTCCTTTGCTCTAAGTCTCCATTTCAAGGAGGGAAGATTGCAATTTACTGCTATCTGATCAATAAATATTCCTCTCTAAGTAATGATTAGTCCAGAAATAAAGACTCACTGACTGGGCTCACAAACTATATTTAAAACAAAGTTCTGAACATTCTGAAATACAGGAGTCACTCTGTAATTTCAGAGCAGTTGTAATATCTTATCCCACTCTAACAGGCTGCCAGAAATGCTCCTGGATAAGGCCCATCACCATTTGTTCTAAAGATATCAACTTTTTGGCTGGCTCTGGCAGGTAAGCGAGGACATTTTGGCTTTGATTCATATCTGATATACTTCTTACATTTCAGCTTCGAAAGCAAAAATGTTGGATATATATTTAGTCTGTAAATTTTTATTGAAAGGTTTCCAATATTGCATGCAATAAACTGTTGTGTTTTATCCAGAGGAAAAAAGATGTATGTGAAAAACTTTCCCATAAATATCCACATTACTTTGTATGAAGTATTTGAGCATCTTTTCTCCAATGTGCAACTGAGTGAGTCATAATACGGTCCCCATTTAAAGAAAATGAAATTTCATATTGTGTAACTGGTAGCACAGACTGAAGATAGGAAGTATATTCCTAAACATTGGTACAAAATACAAGGCTCCAAAGAAACAACTATTTTTGACATTGCAGTATATTGCAAGTGATCCTCTTGTTCTGTCTTTTTAATTAATGTAAATGGAGTGAGGAAAAGAAACTTTTCAGAATATCCAAGTAAAGGGTTTTCTGTTTGTTTGGTTTATGTTTGTCTGCTTTTAAAGTTCTACAATCTGCTTGCATTACTAACACTGTCCTGAAGACACTTGGGGTGGTGGGATGGAATCCAGAATTGTTTTAAAGTATCATGTTGAACTTACATATGTCAATACCTTTTTCCCCATTTTGCTAGGAATGACTGTGTAAACATTTGATCATAGTGCAAGCTGGTGTTTCTTGGTCAGCATGCCTGTCAGAATGGAATCACAACACAGTGTTTACAGATCACATCATCGCCCCTGCACAAAGGCTTAGATACGACTTTATTTATACCGCAGCCAAGGCTAGGAGACATGGCTTAATTTTGAAGTGCTACAGGCACTTTAATAAACCAATTATCAATGATCTTGATGAGAGCCGCATTTCAGACCGCGTGTGTCCTGTTAAAATGCGCTGGTTTATATCACACATCTCGGCATGCGTGCACTGCACTGCCCACAGCGGGACTGCAGGTGGACAAACAGCAGCTCGTGCCCGCGCTGTCCAACCCGAATGGATATAATCAACGTTACCCCTGCGGAGCGGCGGAGCAGGAGCCGTGACACGGCCAGACGTAGGCAGGGCAGGGGCGGTGCTCGCTGACGTGCGGGGCCCCGCCCGCTCCGCGCTCCCGCAGCTTCCAGAAGGGCCGGAGCCCGCGGGGGGGCCGGGCCCGTGGCGCAGTCGGAATTGCCGCGGCCGCGGGGCCCGGGCGGGGCGGGGCGGGCGGTGATGCCCTTGTTTATTTTTACCCGGGCGGTTCATCCTCCTCGGCAGCCCCAGCGCGGCCCCCGCTGCCGCTCCCCGCCCCAGCTCCGACGGCGGCGCCGCCTATAAAGCGCCGCCCGCGGGGAGCCGAGGATGCAGCTCTACAGCTCCGTGATCACCCACTACCCGGCGGCCGCCACCGCAGCAGCCGCCGCGGCCTCGCCGAGCTCCGCCGCCGTCTTCAAGGTCTCCTTATCGCCGGGACCCTCCTCCGCGGAGGCACCGAGCGCCGCCGACGTCGCGGGCCCGAACGCGGCCGCCGAGAGCTCGGGCAAGGACAGCTTCGTTGCCGCGGGGGGCAGCAGCAGCGCCGCCGCCATGCCCGCCTTCTCGTCCTGCCTGGAGGTGATGCCGAGCGGCCCCGCGGCGGGCCCGGCCGGGCGGCCGGCGGGCGGCCCGCAGTTCAGCTCCTGCGCTCAGGTCACCGTCAGCCGCCGCCGGCCGCTGGAGCGCATCGTGCCCATCCGCATCGTGCAGCGCTCCGAGGCCGCCGCGGAGCTGGTGCCGAGCTCGCCGCGCGGCCGCGCCTGGCTGGAGGGCATCCTGGAGAGCGTGCGGCAGGCCGGGGGCGACGGCGAGGCCGCCGCCGAGGAGCCCAGCAACCGCAGCCTGCGGCTCAGCGAGCACTGCCAGGCGCTGCAGGCGGCGGCCGCCGGCGCCCAGCCCGGGCTGGTTCCCGGGTGCGGCCCCGCGGAGCGGAGCGGGGGCCCCGCGCAGCCCGGCGGCCCCGCGCACGGCCAGGAGGAGGAGGAGGAGGCGGCGGGGCCCGACGTGCGGCGGGGGCCCGGCGGCAGAGCGGAGCGCAGCGAGAAGCTGGCGCTGTACCTGGCCGAGGTGGAGAAGCAAGACAAGTACCTGCGGCAGAAGGGCCGGTTCCGCTTCCACATCATCCCCGACGGGAACTGCCTGTACCGCGCCGTCTGCAAGGCGGTGTACGGGGACCAGCGGCTGCACGGCGAGCTCCGCGAGCAGACCGTGCACTACATCGCCGACCACCTGGACCACTTCAACCCCATCATCGAGGGCGACGTGGGAGAGTTCCTCATCGGTGCCGCCCAGGACGGGGCCTGGGCCGGCTACCCGGAGCTGCTGGCCATGGGGCAGATGCTGAACGTGAACATCCACCTGACCACGGGCGGCCGGCCCGAGAGCCCCACCGTTTCCACCATGGTTCACTACCTGGGGCCCGAGGACCCGACGCGGCCCAGTATCTGGCTGAGCTGGCTTAGCAATGGGCACTACGATGCTGTGCTGGACCGCGTGTGCCCCAACCCCGAGTACGAGGCGTGGTGCAGACAGACTCAGGTACAGCGCAGGCGGGACGAGGAGCTGGCCAAGTCCATGGCAGTGTCCTTGTCCAAGATGTACATTGAGCAGAACGCCTGCTCCTGAGAGCGCCTGGGCCGCAGGCTGGGAGCTTTGCTGCAGGGACTGACAGGAGGTGTGCTGGCTGTGATGGTGATGCCTTAATCCTTAATGAAGCAGCAGCACCCCAGACTGAGAAGGACTGTAGGTTGTGGGGGGATAAATGCAGACGTATTTGTAATATTCTGTTGTAAAAACTTAGCCTCGGGTTATTTGCAAGCAGATTTCTCCGTGTATGTTTGTCTCCCCTCCCCGCTGTCTATTTTCTATAAGAATGTATTTTTTGCACACTATTTTTAAACTGTTACCTCCATCTTCTACATCTTACATTAGTATCTGGCTTTCAGCTGTACAGCCAAAAACGTTTGTAAACAGTTTTTGTAAATAAGGCTTATGATGTAACAGCTATTTTTTGCTGTGTTTTTTACCCATAAACCTTATATTTTTACCAAATGAAGTTGATGTCAAACTGTTCCCCCCCCCCCCCCCCCCCGAGTTGATAAAAATATTGTGGGTATTTTCTTGCAAAATTAAAATAATGGCTTTTGTAAAAGTGCAGCAAAGTGAGAACAGACTGCTTTTTGGACCAGTTGCTTTCTCTGCCTGCAGCACAGAACAGGTCCTTTGAGCCAGTTGGAATGCAGATACACGTGAACAGTGCAGGGAGCAATTGACTCTTCTGTTTTTAATTACTGTTTTGAGTAAACTGGCCTCTTGTTGCCTGGTTGGCTCACCCCCTGCTCCATTTATATTATTTATCTATAATAACAGAACATTAACTTACAATAGAATGTTGTGACTAGATAATAGTCTCCTGCTTTGGCAGTAATTGCCTTGGCTGCACCTCAGTGTTTGTGTTCTTGTTTCTGGGGTTATGGTGTCTTTTGTATAAGCCCTGCTTTTTTGGCACTGGTGTTTCACCAACAAATCATTATCTGATCACAACATTTTATTCACGTGACTTTATTTTCTAATCAAGAGATCAGGAATGGTATTTGCGTTATGGTTTAAAAGAAAAAAAAGTACTTAAATTGAGGTTTGTATGGTTTGCTGGGTCAAACATTTAAATGTTTCCAATCTGGATTCTGTCTCTTCTACTTTCTGATTAACTTGTTAGATATATTTATTAAGTAATGCAGTTTGTACTTTTTTATTTTGTAATATATTGTGATTTTGGAATTTATACTGTATTTGTATAATAGGAATATTCACAGCTAAAATGGAATGAATAAAGAATATAATTTTACTTGTGCTCTTCTTTTCTACCCTGTGCATTCCTGGTGTGGGGAAGAATTGCAGGTGGGTTCACAGGATCTTTTATTTAGTTTCTCTGCCTTAGTCTTACCTATTAAGAGGTGGGAAGAAGGGACACAGTACTTCACAAATGTGAACCACTGATAATTCTGGTGTCTGTCAATTTGTGAAAGAAAGAAATGGAAGCATTTAAGGACAATTGAATATCTGTAATTATTTTCTTACTGCAAGAGATCATAGTGTATCTGTTTGCTAGTGAGAAACAATTTTCTACATTAATGTGCTTTAGAAGTGGCGTTCTCAAGCATGGTTTATGAGCTGGTGACACCAGGTTGGTGGTGAGCCAGCTCTCTGCTGGACTGTAAACACTTGGGTTTGGACATTGGTCTTTGGGAACCTCAGTTCTGCAGTTAGCCCCAAACTTGCTTGAGGTTTGTCCTGTCAGTAGTGGTACCTTGGCACCCTCTTGCTACTCAAATAGAAGTGATATCATAGGGAGATACGGCTTTTTACTCCCCTCACCAGGTGGAAATGCCTTGCAAGTAGTTAAAAAATTTATTTACAAATGTGCACGTGTGTTTACATGATTTCAACATGTGTTGAAATCAGTCCCTGATCTCAAAATAGTAAAACGCCCCATCCTTAAACAACAGAAGGGTACTGGGTTAAAGTTAGGATTAAAGAGTAACTAAACAGATGAAATGCATCAGTCTTAGTTGAGCGCATGTGATGAAGAGCTGCAGGACTGTAGTATATATTTGTTACTGGTTTATGTAGTACGGAGAGTAGATTTAAATATTACATTATTTTCAAAATATTGGTAAATACAATACTTTTCCTGTTCTTACAAACAGTTGTGCTTCTTCTTTAAAGTGCACACAGCAGTTGTAAAACCCCAGTCTTTCTAGTCCTTAACGCACAAATCTTTGGAAAGCTGAGTTTTGAGGTGAGAGCACAGCAAAGATGCAGTCATGGATGTGTTCATAAGGAACACAGGTAGTTCATGGGAAAAATGGCTACTCATGTGACTCAAAGTGAAAGTATTAATACAGCATCCCTAAAAATCAGTGATGTGTTGACTGATTAAAAATATTGTATCCAGGCTTCTCAGGTTTTGGGTTGGATGTGATTAATTCATTCAAAGTTGTGCTGATTCCCAAACTTTTATAAGAACCCCATATGCATGAAGTCTTCCAAAGTTACTGTTTTCAGCTCTATCATGAATTGTGATCACGAACTTTGTGTTTTGCAACACAAAGCTTAGAAATGCTCAGTAAGCTAAGCGAAAAGGATTAGTACTGCATTGTGTTCACTCAGTGCGATAAAAATGATACTAAAATACCACAAATAAATAAAGTAGTGTTAAAAACCAGCCATGCAGGACCCTGGGATGGGTTCCCACAGTTCCTCAGCAGTTTATCTACTGCATGAGTCACGGGGCATGCAGATAACTTTAAGGAATTTGAAAAAACTAGGTTACTTGTTGAACTAGTTTGCAAAGACATTGAGGGTGTCTTGCTAAAGCGTGTAACAAGGCGCTTGTTTTTGCAGCTTGCATTACATACTATGTCTAAAAGGGAGTTGCAGAAATGGAATTTCAGATGTTTTGGACACATAGAAAGTTTTGGGTTTTTTAAAAAATACTCTGGTTCAACTGAGACACTAGGTTCAGATGCAAGCTAGTGGTGTTTTGCTTGAACACGGGTAGAGGCAATTTCATGGACAAATTTTATGTAAGCAGTGATCCTAATTTGGACAGAGATTTACAAAACTGCTTGTAACGCTACTCTTGCCCCCAGCAAAAGCAGAGGTAGATGCAAGTTTTCCTTCACTATCCTCTGTTCAATAATTCCAGTAACAAGGGAAGGACAGATATTGTCCTGGATCATAATTTTAGTGCCTGATTATTGTAACCTTGGCTAATCACTTGCATGACCCAGCTAATCCTTGGACCTGTCTGGGGATTTTGGTCAACAGACTTTTTATTATTGACAATAAGTCAGAAAAAGAGCTTGATCTTCAATATGCCACTTGTATGGTTCTATAAATCAGGTAGAAAATGCTTTAATTCTAAACTGAGCTAATGTGAACTTCAGTCTGTGGGAGCATAAACTTTGTGATGCCATCTTTGCTTGTATTTTATAACACAATTGCTAATTAGTTGACATGTTGAATGCTGCATTCCAGGAGTTCCTCAGGTTGCCAAGACTATGACATTCTGTCACTAAATGTGCAAGGGATGTGTTAAAATTGTCATGTGTGTTGAACAGACTGTTACACAAAGCAAGGTTTGCAAGAACTGAATTGACTTGCAATGAAGGAATCCCAAAATAAGGGTGGTGGGCAAGTAGGAAGGGGAAGATTTATGTAAGTATCACTGTTTTCCATCTCAGTCAAAGACTTGCTCTTCAGAAAGTTTAGTGGATGATGCTTTGTGCTTAGGAACTTTCTTAGGACACATATACGTTGTCTAGTGCCAGCTACTCCAGTTTGTCCTGTTGTATTTGGCTGATACATTATGTGTGTGCAAGATAAATCTTTTACATGAATGCCACTTGTAAATAAGGTGTTTCACTACTTCTTATGCATGTACAAAATCACCTGAATACAAATATTTCTACTGTCTGCTTTTGCTTTTATGATGTCGGAATTACTTGGTAGGATTTTTGAGGGTAAAATTTCAATTTTGTTTTAGTGATTTGTCAGTGTGTTAATGCATAGCTTCTGAATCCAAGCAGAAGATGATGGCATATCTCACAACAGAGACAAGTACCTGGGCATAACTGTTTTTTGCTTATAATTTGCTTATACTGTTCTATATTTATTCAACAGTTTATTGAGATACAGTGGTAAGTGTTCCTAGAATGTTGGTGAAAAATGGTGTGAAATGAAAAAAATTCCTGAGCCTCAGTGTTAAAAAGATTGTCCCATTTCAGAATTGCATGGTTGTGTGAAAATACGCAGCATACAGTGAGATAGTGAGTTACTGTTAAGACATCAGGTCTGCCAAATGCGATTGTGTAGTCATCAGAACTTTTTAAAGAAGCAGAAAAATTTAAACTTTGAATTTTTACTAACAAACAGGCTGATTTGTAACGTGTACATATGTGTTTCAGTTGAAGAAAAAAGCGGCTTTCATATTTCCTGTTCAGTTTTAATTTATAATCTGTCTTTTTTAATAGCAAGTTTTACACTATTAATGGGTAAAAAGGTACAACAATGCAGTAATATATACTTCAGCCATTTTTTCCTCGAATTAGTATTTAAAAATCTGTTTATGCAAGGAAACTTGTACACGATATTCAGACTGCAAATCAATGGAAATAAACCACTGTCACATTCCAGGTTTCTGTGGCATGAGTGGTTATTACTCCATCTTCTCATAAATTTGTCCTAATTACATATTATTTTCACAGGTACAAAGATCCAGCATTTTTCCTGCATAAAACTTCTATTTTTGCTGATTGAAAGCTTCATTTTCCTGCTGTTACTAACTAACTAACTGACTAATTAACTAACTAATATATCTGGGCAAGAAAATAATGATTTCAGATCTCTGGGTGTGATTTGGAATTTGGTAAAGTCTGTCAATTTAACCCAATGTCACTAAATGCAATATTTCTTCCCATTGCTGATGCTGTACTCAAGTTTAGATGTGTGCTTTTAGAAATAACATGATCATTGGAACTCCAGCTGAGCTTCTTTTGATATTTTTTAGGGAGAGCCTGTGGTCAAAATGTACTCCCTTTGTAAATAAACATACCAGAATGTTTTATATCTAAATTGTCTCTCTTCCATATGACTTAAAGATTGACCAAGCAATTACGCAGTTAACGAACGTGTTTATATGATTTGTTTGCTTTCCTGACAAACTTCAGCTCCACTGGAGTAGGTTACTCACAGGGACTGACCTTGCCTTTTGTGGTTTAAGGTAGGAGCATTGATAAAATTATTGTCTCAGTAATTGCTAACACAATTCCTATGATTTCCGCAAACACTGTCTGCAATTAAAAAATTTCTTTTAGTGGTTGTTTTTGTTGATTGTCAATCATAATGCCTATTCAGGATTAACCTTAGGAAGTAGTTATGCTGTAAACCAAAATCTAATTAAATAGGACATTTGAGTGAGTTTAGGAGTTGACAGCTGTTTTGCTGTTTATATATAATCAAGGGAAAGGTGGTGCCCAAAATGAAGTGGTTGTGAAAGGACTTGTTTTGCTCTGAATGATGGTTATGTCAGCTTATAGATCAGCATTGTGACTGCTGATGTAAAAGCTTTAATGCACTTAAATTTATTTCTTAATTAAGTAATAATATCATTTCACAACAAGTTACATTTTTGCTACACTCAGGGTCTCCTTGCTACACAAGAGACTAATACTGCTAGATTAGAAAGAAAATGGTTGGCTTTTAGAAGTAATTGCTTATTTTCCCATTTATCTCCCACCGTTCTAATATCCAGTAAAAGAGAACTTTGGCTTTAGGTATGGAATATTTGTGCATGTGGCCTGTGTTCTTCTTGAACTGGTGAGTTGAATACAGGTAGAATAAGTTTTTTTACTTCAGATTAATGCCCATAAAAGTGGTAAATAAATTACAAAAAGTTGGCTAAAATCGACCTGTTATACTGTAGAGCATTTGGCTCAGCAAAGCTGCAGTCCCACTGGGACTTGGATGGGAAGCAGCATTATAACAGCACACGCTTTACAAGTATCTGAAAACTAAATCTCCATTTAGATGTTTTCCTTCTGTTTTCTATTTATTTATTTATTTATTTATTTATTTTATTTATTTATTTATTCATTTATTGCATGTACGCTATCTTACTTATCAGGAAATAAATATTTATGGATGTTTTGTCAATTAGGTAGCTGTCCTTTTGGATATACTCATGATAGTTCATGTGAACCATTCACGTGAATGTGATTCCTGGTAGATTTACATTTTCAGTTAATATTTTACAGGAGTTGCCCTGAAGAGACTATGCAACACCTGAAATCTCTAGAAATTCTACCAAACAGTAAAAAAATTCAGTTTTTTGATAGCATTTTTGTAATCAGATTCTTCTCCTTGTCTACCTCTGTCCAGAGACAAACATGTTCCAAAATGGATAAATAAGACAACACTGGGCTCTGTTAGGTAAATGAAAGAAGCATTTGCAGAGAAATAATAACTGTGGAAAGCTTCACCAACTTTGTTATTGCAAAGGGGGCTTTGGTATGCAGTAGTACGTATGCTCTTCAAAACTCTTTATTGTCATGCTGGGATTGTGACGATTTCAAACAAACAAAACATAAATAATCCCCAAACAAAAATGGCAAACAAAATCCCCCAAAGAATGTAAACTTTAACAGCCAAAACCACAAGGGAGGCTGCTCTGGGTAGGCTGTGTTTGTGAGGAACCATTGTCACAGAGACGGGTTATATAACATGAACCTTGGCAGTGGCCTCAGCTGTAACATGTACAGGAAATCCTTCTGCCAACTGGGCTTCTACCCTGGGAGACCAGTAGGTAACAGTCAATGCTCTACTTCAGTCAAGGGATTGAGTTAATCTCTGCTAAGACTTTTGGTGCTTCCTCAAGCCTTTGAGCTTTATCTCAGTCCTTTTGGGATTAAGCTCTTGTCAGCCAGCAGCTGTATCTTTCCTCTTTGGGTCACTTGATATTGATAGAGGAGGAAGACAAGAGGCAGGTACAGTCCCTGTTTAGAGAATCCTGTGCCCTATCATAGCCCATTGGTGTCTTATATCACTCCTGTCTAGTATGAAGTGTGAGGAAAAAGAAACTGTACACCACTGGAATGTGGAATCAGTTCTATCTCTCTGTTCACTCAAAAGTTCTCACTGAAAAAATACAAATCTGTGCCAAGTCAGTTATACTTACTTTTTAATTTATTTACTTTTTAAATGATCTATAAATATATCACAAGAAGTTTATAACTAGCCACTGAGGCATTTTACAGCTCCAAAAATGCTACAGACATTTGGTCACATGGAAATCTTCAGTGGGATGCCACAGGTTTTCTACCAAATTCAGTTCTGGATTTATCTTCTGCTCAAATATTCATTTCAGTCTGTTTACTATCACCATTATGTATTTAATCCCCTCACTAACTTTGAATGTTTATTCCCATAGCATAGGGAGGAAATAGTAGGAATTGTTTCCAATGTTAATGAATATCATCAAAGCTAGAAAGGAAAGGAGGGGGTAGCACCTTATGATAGCGAAAAGCACCTGAAATTTGGTCTTGACATGGACATTTTAACTTTTTTTAAGGGAACCTGTGATATAAGTCCAGGCCTTGTGTATATATTCTTTTTTTGCATACAGATATCTGTAGGAATTGTGGATGAGAAAGAAAAAAAAATCGATAAAATAAATAGACAAAAATGCTTGTATACACACCACAAAGGTTAGGAATGGATTTCTAGTCTCTCACTAGTAATAGGACTAACACTTGGAAAAATGGTTTCAGACTGAAAGCCTTCTTTAGGGAGCCTTACTCTTGTCAAATATTTCTTGTGTTGAGTACATGCTGATGCATTTGCTGAACACACTGAAGTGATGGCCAAAAAAAATGTGCCAACAAAAGTGGAAGTGATGTGTCTGTCACTGAGATGAAGGTGCAGCATGTGAGGCAGCTTTACTTTCTGTTGGCCTGACCTGTGGGTTTTATATCTCATTTATAACTTTGCCTTTGTTTCATTGCATAAAAAAATGCTTTTTATATGCTTTTTGCAACATATTTCCTTTTCCTACCTTGAGATTAAATATGAACAGGGATCTAGTTTCTTGGGAGTCAAGTCCAAAATGTATTTTAGAAATTTTCATTTATAAAACATGATTTATGTCATGTTTTCAGTTTCACAACCTTTATGGTGTAATTCAAGCACAGAGCTGGGAAAAGTATGCTTGTAAAAGAGTATTAATTTCACCTTTATAGGCTTTTTAAGCCTATAAAGCTGTGTTTACAGCTGGGTTAACTTTGATAAATAGTAATGGAATTCTGAATGGGAAATATGTGAATAGGAGTTATAAAAATATGACATTTCTTGTTCTTATGAGCTTTATTGTAAATTTCCACATTTAATTTCTTCAGTGGAAAAATAATTGAGCATGGAGCTCATTTGAGCTCTTTGCTACTGCGCTGCTGGGCAAGTTCATCCCAGCAAACCCTGAACTTTGTCACCTTCCCAAAAGATCATCCCTTGCCTCTAGTTACTGCAGATGAGGAATTAAATGCAGAGTCTGTTTACACAGATTCTTGAAAGAAAATCTTTGAAAGGGACAATGTACTAGCTACAGCTGTATGGAAGGTAAATCATCATGTTTGAAATGCCATTTTTGACTTGTCTCCTTCCACGCTGCCCAGTGAGATGAAGAGAGAAAATGACAGTGCTAGTCCTTTGGGGAATGTTTGCTCTGCAGAGCACAGTGCTGTGCAGAGATGCCATCAGGCTCAGCAGGGGCAGCAGCATCACAGAATGGTCCTTGCTGGCTAGAAGGAACAAGCAGGTCTCTGAAGGAGATGTGTAGGATTCCAAGTCCCAGGGTTGTTTTGCTGTCTCCCCAGTGCATGCACAGGGTTCTGGACACTGACAAGGTTCATTTTCAACACTTGGGAGCATAGGTCAGTTTTTAAGGATTTAACTCTATAGACTTCTTTTGAAGGTTTTGCTTGGTGCATAGCTGCCCTGCAACAATCCTGCAATATCAAGCTGCAATAATTGTATGAGGAATATGTAGCCCCGGGAGAGAGTTAAAGATACTATATTACATATAAAAATTCCATATATAACCAAATTGCTTTTTAATAGGAAGCCATGGTGACTACAAGCAGGAAAATGTTATAGCAGTTGTAAATAACATAAACCACTTCTCAGCAGTTCTGGTGGAGATGAGAGGGAATTGCAATAACAGCTGCTTTCCAGCCCCAAGCTAATATGACTTGCCCGCTTTGCCAGTTCTTGGGACTCAAAGATCTGAATCGTCACCTCCCACCTACACTACAACTGCAGAGCACAGAAGGCTGGTTTAAAATAATGGATGTTCCACAGTCATATTTCTGTGAAACATGCAAACCTTGGTTCTGTTAGGGTGTTGGGGCTTTTTGGGGGGGTTCCCCCCGCCACCCTTCTGATGGTTTAGGAGGAATTTGACTGTTCTCAAAATCATGTGTAAACTCGAAAGGTCAAAATGCAGCCCCAATGCACATGCAAGAAATGGTTTTTGCTCTGGCTAATTGAAAAATGTGTCTTTTGCTCCCCATCGTCCCAGGCAGGGCTGTCACTGTCCCACCAGTTTGTATTCCCACCTCCCTCTGCTGCATTATCTCTAACTTTGCTCTTACTGCCTGTGCTGCTTTTGGCTGGGATAGAGTTAATTTTCTTCAAAGTGACTCATATGGAGCTGTGTTTTAGGTTTGTACTGAAAACAATGTTGATAATACGGAGATATTTGCTATTGGAGAGCAGTGCTCACACAGCATCAAGGCCTTTTGTACTTCTTGTACTGCCAGGCTGGGGAGGGGGCTGGGGGTGCTGGAAGGAGATACAGCCGGGACAGGTGACCCCCACTGACCAAAGGGACATCCCATGCTATAGAACATCATGCTCAGCATACAAAGTGGGGGGAAGAGGGGCAAAGGGGTGGATGTTTGGAGTGACAGTGATTTTTTTCCCAAGTCACCATTACATGGGATAGGGCCCTGCTCTCCTGGAGATGGCTGAACACCTGCCTGTCCATGGGAAGCAGTGAATTAATTCCCTGTTTTGCTTTGCTTGCATGTAGGGCTTCTGCTTTTCCTATAAAACTGTCTTTATAGCAACCCACGAGTTTTCTCACTTTTACTCTTCCGATTCTCTCCCACATCCTGCTGGTGGGGGAGTGAGCGGATGGCTGCGTGGTACTCAGTTGCTGGCTGGTGTAAAACCACAACACCCTCTCAGCCCCTTCTCCCTGTCCTTCTGCTAACCTAGCCTTGTTGTCTGATCCCAGTGCCTCTTCCCTCTCCCTTGCTGCATGCATCACTCCCAGTGGCGATTACCCCTTTAGTAATGTTGGATCTAAAGCCCCTGAGTCACAGAGTGACAGCTGGTTTCCAAGAGGACAAAGCAACACTTCTTATTAACAGCAAGCCTTGTTTTTATTGGTGATACCCTAGTAGGAGCTAGATTCCTTATTAATGATGGGATCTAGCAGTCATTTGGAACAAAGTTGTCTTCCTCTTGTTTTCATGAGCAGCTTAAATAAATTACAAGTTTACAACCACAAACCTTTATAGCACTACAAATCTCAGTGCTGTTGGCAGAAAGGCTGTAGTTGAAGGCACAGAGTAGGCAGAGCAGAAGCAGGGCTGGTTCTGCACAAGCCTGGCAAAGTTCAGCTCTGTTCTGATTCATGACAAGGAGGCTTAGGCAGCAGCAGAAAGGTCTGATGACTTTTTTATTATTTTAAGTCCTGCTTTTTCTAAACTCTACAGTTCTAAATTACTTCGGTTCATTGCATAGTTACTGGTAACTGCCAAAAGCTATAACAAAGGTGATTTTAGCATCATATTCTGCTTTGCTAGCATTGCCAGAAAGATCAGAGCTGTAGAAACTGCAGAGAAATGAGACCACCAGATACCCTGATGGTGCAGAGCCTGAAGCTTGGTGTGAAAGGAGGTGAGTGAGACACCTGAGTAAACTGAGCAGTTGGTGAGCTTACTTGTGTCTTAGTTATTGCTCCCTGGGAACATGAGGTCTGACAGGATATGATGCCTCTCCACCCTTTGAAAATGTGGCATTTTGTGAGGTGCATATTATTTTATGGTTTTGAAAAGCTGCATTAGCCTGAAAAATCTTCTTAATTTGAATAATTTTGTAGTCTATATGGCAGCTACACAATTTTCATCCTGACTGGGAACTGTAACTTATGATTCCTGCAGTATCACAGCTTTATCCACAGCTTCATCAGTGGCTGTTGGTTGTGACAGTCAGGCAACTGCTCTTGCTCAATTAATACATATTAGAGAAGCAAGGAATGATTTTCTCACAAAAGTAGCTTGACACGAGGTGAGAACCTCATGAAGTGCAACAAGGCCACATGCAAGGTGCTGCACCTGGGTTGGAGCAATCCCTATCACAAGCACAGGTTGGACAAAGCTGCCCTGGGAAGGACTCTGGGGGTGCTGGTGGATGGTGCTGGGCATGAGCCAGCCATGTGCACTCCAGCCCAGACAGCCAAGCACGTCCTGGGCTGCAGCAAAAGGACCCTGGCAAGCAGGTGGAGGGAGGTGATTCTGCCCCTTTCCTCCGCTCTCATGAGACCCCATCTCGGGTACTGCCCCAGCTCTGGGTCCCCAACATAAGAAGGACATGGGCCTAGGAATGAATCTGCAAGAGAGTGACAAAGTCATCAGAGGGCTGCAATAGCTCCCATATGTGGGCAGGCTGAGAGAGTTAGGGCTCTTCAGCCTGGAGAAGACAAGGCTCCTGGGAGATTATAGAGCAGCCTCCCACTACCTAAAGTGAGCCCACAAGAAAGATGAAGAGGAACTTTTTAAAAGGGCATGTAGTGACAGAGCAAGGGGCAATAGCTTGAAACTGAAGGAGAGCAGGTTTAGGTGGAAATATAAGGAATAAATTCTTATGAGTGTGTTGAGACACTGGCACAGGCTGCCCAGAGTAGTTATGGATGCCCCATCCCTAGAAGGCTAGGTTGGATGGGTCTTTGAAAAACCTGGTCTAGTGGAAGTTGTCCTGGCCCTTGGGGACGGGAGGTTTGAAATTAGGTGATCTTTAAGGTTCCTTCCAACTCAAATCATCCTATTATGATTCTGTGAGTTACAACTAACAGGCTTTATAAACAGCAGAAAGTGCAATAAAGTTGCTATGAGTCATGGTAGATATAATACATGCACTTTGTTTTCCTTATTTTTCTGTGCTTGTAAATTGCTAACTCATGATAGATGCGAATGAAACATTTGGCATTTCTAATTTTTCATTCTGTTAGGTTCCTTTTGCTGTTTTCCTTTAGGCTGTAACTCTTTTCTGTCAAACTTGCTTTGCATTTGTTTTTGAGTAGATATTTATGCATTTGTCTATTTATATACTAAAATATAGCATTCATTTTAAACAATTTAATAACAGAGAAATGCAGCATTTCCTCATGGATCTTTGCAGATTGAAGAGAAAGCATACAGGATCGATCCAGTTACTAACTGGATGCTGAAAACACTTCATAAAAGCCAAGAGAAGTATATTATGTTCAAATATGTAACAAATAAAACGCCTTAATGAAAATAATACCATAACAATGTCTTGCATTTGAACTCAATGGTGTCTTTAATTCAATTTACATTAAAACTAGTTCATATAATTGTCATTAAATCTCCATTTGTTTCAGTGAAGTTCTCAACTTTCAAAGAGACAGAGACTTGTCATCCATTTCTGGTAGGGCCAGTAGTGCTGTTTGTACTTTGGCAAAGGCAGAAAAATGTGCCAGTCTTTGATTAATAATAATCTGCAACATAAGTTCCCTCCTCTCAGGGTGTTTCATATCACTAATTTCTTTTACTTTGCTGGGTAAAATATTTGATCTCCCAAACATTATTAGAGATAGAAACGTGTTCACAAAACTTTTTTCCCTAAACTTATGTGTTGTTTATTGTAGCATCTCTTTTAATGCCTCTGAAAAAGACAAGATTAAACCCCCTCAGTATGTTAAATTCCACTGACAGGTGAGATTGAGTCTTTTTAATGTCATGTAACTGGGTAAACAATTTTGTTTACAGCACTACCATGATATGTTGTTCTCTCAAGCAGTAGGTGCATAATCTTCAACACAAATACCTGTAAAAATAGAAGGGGAAAAGTGAGTCGTGCCATGTACCTTTGACTTTTAGTTCCACCAGTACTGATACATATTGAAATACTGTGCTGCTGTGCTATTTCAACCCTGGGGAAAATTGGTCCCCTGTAATGAGTGTCACGCATAGGGCTGCATATCATTGTAATAACAATTTCTGCTTACTCCTCTGATGATCAGAGCTCCTGTTCCTTACAGTGCTGAACCTGTAAATAAATGAATCAGACACCTAAATAATGGGAATGAGAATAATAGTTATGTTGTTTGTGATGTGTCTTGTGTTTCATTACTCTTTGGAGCTCCTCACAGGTTTTTTAGCCAAGCAGAACTGCAGCTCAATCCTAACAGCCAGTGTGGGCTAAGTGTGGTTTTGGCTAACCACAGTTACGTTCCATTTTTGTGGCCTTCAGTTACTATATCACAAAAGTCCACAATCTTGAAAACAAACACCGTCTAAATTTGTTACATATGTCACTACAAACAGATGCTTATACAGAGGAATTCAGTAGCTTCTTAAAGTGATTAAGAGATTACATTACAGTTTGAGGGGAACATTATTAAAGGATTAGAAACCTCTCTTAACAACCAAAAGCACAAGCAGTCTAAGGTGTTACATTGCTTGATTTGCAAAGATGTAAGTATGTGGGTTTGCACTTTCCAACAGTATGAGTAGAAGTGGTTTTGGCTGATGTGGAAAGCATAATTGGTGCCAGAATTCCTAAACACACCCAGAACATGTATTATAAACACCCTGAGAGCACCTACTGTTGCTGCTAGAGAGGGGGAGAATCAAAGTTTAGATTTACAACATCCTGGAAAAAACCACTGATGTGATGAACTACTTTTAAGTAGTTAATTTCAACAAAAATTGGAATTTATATGGAAAACATTTTGGAGTTATTTTCAACTATACATTCATTAAAGAAGACAATAGACTTCTACTGAGCAGTGTGCTTTGAATGCCATATATATGGCTCTTAAAGGTAATTGATTTGCTGAAAGCTGTATGAAACTGTGCTTCTTGTAATGTTCATGTTGTAAAAACGACATTGTAATGTAAAACTTCTAATGCTTTTAAACTTCTCGTTGATATAGTTAAGACCAAGCAACTCCATTCCTCTTGTGATGGGTAAATGTGTTTGGATAATGTCAGTCAGTGTGGCAGTGCCTGCAAAGCAGTTACTGCAACAGCACACACTTCAAGGAAACCTAATAGGTTTGCAGCAAACAGTTGAGCCCTTGTACCCAAATGGGTGGTATCTGAGCTTAACTTTTTCAATATTCAGTTCTACAATTTTTCCCAGTAGCAACACCTGTTAGAAATGATTGTATTTTCCAAAGCTATGAATTCAATACCAAGCTATATTCCTAATAATTGTAATAATTGTAATTTTTGGTAGCTTGGAACCTGTTCAGAAAGCAATTTGAGTTTTATAACCTATATCAGAAAAAAATCCATTCCAGGATTTTTTCCATTCCTTCCAAGAACTGCCCTTTCCGCTTCAAACACCCAGTTGTGCCTCAGCAGCAAAGAGAATAGCACACAGCTGTGACAGTCAGGATCAGGATCCTGTGCTCACATTCTGCTGGGGAACTCAGGAGTACCTTCATTGATTCAGAGCAGTCAGCAGCACTGATCTTCTCTTTCCTGTAGTAAGTAGACACCTGGAAGGAGCACTAAGGACAGGCCAAGCATGTGTGGTAGTTCCCCCTGAAATTTTCCCCACACGTGATTGTTCTCAGCTAAGGGGATTGTCTATTGGGTTGATCTGTTTTGTAACCCTTTCTCTTGCAAGGTGTCCCAAGCAATGGGCAGTCTCCCATGAATACTCCTGCATCTACAGTTTCCTTTGGTTGTTCAGGGCACTCTTCCACTTCTTGCATTTCACCCCCCACCCAGTCCTCAGAGAAACTGCACAGACTGAGCAGAATCGCTCCTGCACTCAGGCAGTAATTCCTGGCTGTCTGCTATGAGCATTTCCCACCATCATCTTCTCTCATACCTCTCAGTCCTGAGCAAAAAAAGATATAAAAAAGATGAAGCTGAACCTACAGAGGAACTACAACTGTCTGTAAAAGGCTTTCCATCAAGTTCCATAGGCAGTAATGACCTGGAGCTCCTGTTTCCCTGTAGGAGATAAACATCTCACCTTCTGGCCTCATTAGCACTGTCCTGGGGACTCCAGTTACCTTTTCTCCCAGATGATTAGCATACCAATCTAAAATCGCAGGGATTTCTTCAACTTGTAGTTAGCTTTGAATATCACTGCCCTGTTTGAAAAAAGGGTTGACTGTCTCTGTAACAGTTGGTATTTTTTGAATTACTGCTCACTGTGTTCCATTTTCAGTTTGTATTTAGTGTCAGTTGCAAAGACTTAAGCTTTCCTAGCACTGAATTTGAGGATAGCGGAAGTCAGGGCTGTGGGGTTAGGATAACTGGGTAAGTAGGCCAATAAGTAATTATGATAAGAAGGTTAGGATAATTAGTAGCAGCAATAAATGGCCAAAGTTATCCTGCTTGAGTTCTCTGTTCTATATTTTATCAGTGATCATTTTCTTAGGACAAATTATGAGAACCAGCAATACTTTGTTAAGTACTGTTGCAGTCATAGAAGTTAAAACTAAATTACAGCAATGGAGAGGGATCACTGTTTTTGATCTAAAAAGGGTGAAGTAACTGGTGTTAGTAAAGTGGAATATTATACAGTGAGTGATACTGAATGAGCACTGAAAGCCCAAAACTGAAATTACTCAAATAGAAATAGATGAAAGCTTAACCAGCAATACATTCAAGGTGAAACATCCTGCAGCTGACTCGACTAAAAAGGGATTTTAAAGAAAAAGATGTGGTTAGCATTTTAGTGCATATATGATTTAGATTTGCACACAGACTGTGCTCAGCACTGGAGAAATTCCAGGTGAAATGTAGTTTTTGGTTTTCTTTCAATGTCTCCTCTTCTACTATTTTTAGGATTTCTGTCTCTTGTGCTTGGGCTTTTCATTCCATCTCCTCCTAGTACTGAAGTGTGGTTGACTTTGTGTCTAGGGCAGCCTCTGTAGAACAGACTATCTGGTTCCAAGTAGGATGCAAGTCAGTTTGTCCATGGGCTAACTATTCTCCTGAATCTTTCCTGTACTTTTTCTCAAAGTGGAAGATGTTCTGTAAGTGTCACTTTTTCCTGGTGGAGCATGTAAATGCAAAGAACCCCAGACAGGTGGGTTGTAAGTGTACTGACAATTACAAAAAAGGGTGCAGCTTTGCCATGAAGGAAACCTTCAAAGAACACATCACAGCTGTATATTCTGCTTTCTTGCTATTGCTGGCATTTTCTTTTTCTGACCACATTATGCCAGAAATTAAAGTCAAAAGTGTCTCTAACAAAGGCTGTATCCTTGTCCTGAAGATTTTACAGCTTGAATATTAGTCTCAGAGCTTGTGTTCATCTATGTTCATCATGTATCAACTTCTCTTCCTGCTGCCCTAATTGGATTGTGTGGGGGTCCTTTGATTGGAATGCTGCATGTCTACATCTGATCTTAACAGCCTCTGAGGTTTCCTAGAACCATAAAGGTGTTGGTCTTCAACCTGAAAACTGAACATGGTGGTTTGATTTCATTGGAAGGTTCTTTTCTTCTTTTTTTTTTCTCCTTTTCATAAACCAGAAATTGTGGGATTCATCCAGTTCTCAGAGGGATAATATTTCCACATTAAAAAAAATGCAAACCACTGGTCTTCCTTTTATTTTGCAAGTGTATCTTTGTCTTTGAGAAGATAAATACAAGCTGCAGGGTTGATCAGGACCTACAGGGTAGATGTACGCCTAAACATAGCCTCAAATAAATGGGTGGTTTACATGCCTATACATATTATGTATAGTAGTAACATACAGGAGCCCTGACAAAGATTGTTTTAAGCACTCTATAAATAGATAAGTCCATTCTGCCTGTCAGAAAGCTTGCAAAAATACAAAATACAAAATAAGTTATTGCAGAGGAACAAAGATCAGAATAGTGATCTGAGTAGTTTAGTCAAAGTATCAGCTTGATGCTTGGGGGTACACTTTACAGCTAATATTGTGGCATCCAACCTTTTGAAAACAAAGAATTCAAGTAAGGCACACACACAGCACAAACAATCAGTCCATTATCATAGGTCAAAATATGTTTGTGATGGTAATTATAGATTCAGAATTAACATTGTGTTTCTTTAACTTAGTAGAGCCGTGAGCCAAATGAAATATAAGTTTTATATGATATTTCTTTCCAGCAGAGCTGACATTTTTCTAAAATTTCATCTTAAAAATTCTTCATGTCTGCTATTTTGTCATGAATTGAAATGTATCCTGCATGACTAGTAAGGCACATTTCACCTGAATTTTTCACACCCTATGGAGTATAAAGGATTCAGCAATGAAAAGTATTTTACCCAGTTAACCATTGCCTCTGAGCTTATGCAAGAGGCTGGTATTTTTCCAACTAGACTTGTAAGTTTGCAACATAAACTCCAAATGTGCATTGAATTGGGGCAGGCTTGGTGCTTCCATCTCCTTTGTGCTGTCCTTGCTTCAAAAGTTGGGGTTGGGGCCTTTTGCTTCTCTGCTGAAGCTTCTCTTATGCTTCCATTTAGAACGTATTGAGGAAAAAATGTTTTAAGGGAATTTTTTTCTTCCTTTAAAAGAAAAACAGTAAGGAAGTTATAGGTGTTAAATGCTATCACTCCTTTATGTGAAAAGTAAGCAGCTTGATGATTATTCTGGAAAGACTGGATGAGGTTTCCAAGAGGATTTGAGCCAGCTAGGAAGGTAAGGTAATTAATAAACCTAAGTACTGGTGGTGTTGCTTGGGCAGACTCCTAGGTGGCTCTGCATATCACTATGGAAGTAAAGTGGTATCGTGGTAGTCTTGTTTACTCTTTGGAAGACTCCTCCTCCAGTGAGTAATCTCTAAGTAGTGCAGTGCATTACTAACAGAGGAGAAGCACACGGGGCAAAGCAGTGTGTGATTTTCTTCCATCACACAGTGAGAAAATCCAAACTCATTTAGATTGTCTCACACCTTTCTCTTGCCAAATACATTTTTAAAATCTTCAGCTCTCTGAATGCAGAAATGACACCTATTAGCTCTAATTTTTCCCTAACATAATGCCAGCTTTATATTTTCCAAGCAGGGGGTTGCAAACAGCACAAGTGCCTGAAACAGCTGAAGAAGCACAACCACAGTGGCTCTGGGCAGGGCAGTGGGAAAGAGAAATGGATTCTCCAGGTCTTGTGCCCAGTGCAGTCTTCCAAATCCTATTGAACAACAACCTGAGTAACCCTGGACAGTGCAAAGTGTTCGGGAGGAGTAGCTGGGCGCGGCAAGCCCCTGCTTGGCTCCCGCTTGCACAGCAGACAGACAATACAAGCACTGTAGCCAGGGTGAGAGAAAAGAAAGAAAGAAAGAAGAGCAGCAGCAAAGTCAGGAAAACGATCCAGCCTCTTCTCCCCTTTTGCTGCTCTCTTCAGTCTCTGTGACTGACACTGCCCATGGGAAACCCTTGGCTGACTGAAGCCATATGTTGGACTGAGCAGATCAGCCACATCCAGCTGGCCATTGTGCAAAGAGAGTGCAATAGTAATTGATTTATGAATTAAACTTGATTCTTTTCAAGTTTTTTCTTGAAGTTGCTAGAAGGCAATGAATCATATTTACCATCCAAAAAGAGGTGGACATAAACTAACCATAGAAAAATAATAATTTCAGTATTTTCTTTGTTGCATTTACATATGAAGGCAGGCTAATCCTGATGGGATGAGTCTGTGGTATGTCTGTTCGATTTAGAGGACTCTGAATTTTAGCCTGCACATATTTGCAGACTGAGCAAGGATGAAATTCTAATCTGGTAATAAAGCCTCTTATTCTAACTTGAACACAAGAGTTGTAGTAAAGGTCTGATTACAGAAAGGAACAATATTAAGTTAATGTATGATTTAAAATAAAGAAGCAACTTGTTGTATTTACTGGATTTTGAACAGGAAACAGAAAATACACAAAGCGTATTTGACTCAATTTGACAGAGAATGGGATGTTCAGGATCAGGAATGTTCGCTTCGATGTGGTCAAGTGTATTTCAGTATTTTGGCATCACTAACTACCAAATTTATGATTTGAAGTTTAAAGTTGATAAGTTAATCATAAAAGATTGTATCTTTGGAAAATATTTGAATAATCAACTATATTGTGAGGGGAAATATTATGTATGACAGCTTAATGTGATTTTTGGTAACCAAATTACATTTTCAAAATTTGCATAATGCCATGAGAACTCTGCAATTGGCCTCTGCTCAAAAGGTTGCTTAACTCATTATCATCATTATTTTTTGAGTAACAGCAGTAAAATATTTGTCTGCTATATACAATGTGGTGGTGAAATTTTTTTGCTTCCAAGTGCTTATGGAAATGAGATTCATTTGTATTTACATGGTTATGGGAATAAACAAAATCTTGAACTATAAAGGTCAGCATTAACCTTTAGCTTGAAGGTCTCTCTCAGCCTGGAGGCAATGCTGGATAAAACAGAAATAAAATTGAAATAAAATGGACATTCTTTATAAAATGTCATTTTGAATGTAATAGCATTATAATTTAAGACATTACCAAAACAACAGAAATAAGTTCATATTAACATTAAAGATCGCTCTAACTTAGCTGTTTAAACAAAAGGCCACGACAGACACACAGAAGTGCTGCATAATGAATTAGTATTAGGAAAACTGAGGTCAGTCTCAGATTCAGCTATTGCTTCCCCCTTTAAACAAAAACATGCATCAAGAACAAGAATCAAGATAAATCAGTAAATAGAGAGCACAAACTGAGGAAGATACAAGACAAACCTTTTTTTGCACAAAGAAACAATTCCATCTGCAAAGAAAGTAAATTGTTACATTTCCACCCTTATCAGATGTTCATCGCTGCGTTATCACTGTATAATTTTAAAGAACCCTGCTTCTAGAATTATTCTGATACCACAGAAACTTTTTTATGGTCATTCTTAAGGAGAGTGAATCATTAAGCACTGTATACAAAATTCACAGGACAAAAAAAACTATTTGAGTTAATTTTTTAATGGAGCATTCAAGGTCTATTAAAGTTATGAGCTTTTAGAGTAATGGAAAGAAGCTGCTACACATTGTGATTCCTGCTTTCATTTGTAATACTTAATGGTCTTAGGTCTTACTGCTATTAGGCTAAATTGAACAAATTATTGGAAATGTTTTTAATTGGGAGAAAAAGGAGGAATGTCAATCATGAGTCATTAAATATTTTACTTTTCATATCTGCCTTTACAAAAGCATAGGCAGTGTACTGAGCATTAAGTATGCCTTAATTAGTACAGAGGGATAAAGCCATAGCTTCAGGTTGAGAGGGGTGTTTTACCTGGTCTCTGGTGAACTTAGAGTAACAGGGCATTATGACAATTTGTTTTAGAAGGACCCTTCTAAAGCTAATATTCTTAAGGCTTCCAGCTGATGAATTCTCCTCCCTACTGGGTGGTACTTAATTGCCAGCTGGGATTAAACTTGCATAACATTTGAGGAAAACCTGCTTAAACCAAGAAGTTAACATTCAAAGCAAAAATGCTACAAGGTTTGAAAAATGAAACCACTTGTCCTCCTTACAAAGGGAAAAAAAACCCAAAATAGCTGCTGCAATGTTTTTCCTCAGCTGCTGAAGTACCTGAGGCTTCCCAAGCTAATACAGTGGCTTCAGCTCATTGCAGATGGTAGAAAACATGAAGGTTTTATAACAGATTCAGGACTCTGAGATTTTGCAGCACAATCCCTGATACTTCAAGGACTGCTGTGTGTAATGGTATGCATACTGAAATGTTATCAGGATCTGATTACAGGGATAAAAATCCCATCCCCGGTCCTGCCCTTTAATGCCTCTCCCAACAGTGGAGCTGTGCTTTGCAAATTTATGTGCAGAGAATGACTGCTGTAGAAAGCAGAGCAAAGTTTTTGGTAGAAAATAAATGATGAGAAATAAATCTCTTCTTGTGCCTAATGATAATTTGTTCTTTAGAATGCCTTGATTTGGCAGCCTGCCTACTCATTAGTATTCCCCAAGAATGCAGTGGGCTCTACTGGGTGGGATGGTGTAGAGTGAGTTGGGGAGTTGGGATATGATGAGGTGAGTGAACTTTCTCCTCCAGGAGTGCTGGATGCTCTTTGCCCTGTTTTTCTGATGGCTGCTGCTTTTGACTGCCTGGCAATGTGAGAGGGCAGCTTGTGATGCTCAGTGGTACTTTGTCATATTACTTGTTAGACCACTCATTTATTTTGCCTTGTTTCATTTTTCAGTAATGAGTCAATATTAGAAAACTTGTGCTATAATCTCTGTCTGAGTATTTAGGCAGTGGTTTGGATACCATTCCACTCTGGGAGAGGGATCTGCAAATGACAAATGTTAAAATACATATTTTTATTTGTGGCCACTTCCCTGAGAAATGTGCCGTTTGCATTTCTTTCTCAAGGAGTACTGAGCCTGAGAAATCAGTTCAATGTTGTTTTTAATAGAAAGGTCAGTGATGGCTGGCTGTATTTCAGAAATTCCTATGAGAAAGGACTCAGCTTGTCTCGACAGAGCTGCAGATGAGCAATGATCCCAGCACAAGAGAGGTCAGTTCAGCTGCCCAGGGGATCAAGATGGCTCAGATTGTAGCAGGGATTTCTGAAAACTGAGCTGTGGCTTTCTACAAACCAGTCAGCCAGGCCTGCTGTCTGTGGAGAAAAGGAAAAAGCTTTATTCACAGTCTGATATTCAGCACAGGGCTTTATCTAATGGCCATTATTCTTCAGCTACTGCTGAGCACCAGCCTCTGCAGTGGCCCTTGATGCCCACCTCTGTCTCTGCCAACACTGCTTCAGTCCAGGTCTGCTTCCCCCCTTGGCCACCAGCAAACCGAGTGCTCTCCACTTGGAGTTGGTTACAATTGACTCTGAGTTTCTTCTGATGCTCTCAATAAAATTTCTCTTCCAAACAAACACCCTCATCTCAATCCATATTTTCAACTTCTAGGGGTTTTGTTTCACTGGAATGTGGAAATCTCTATGCAGACATCTTTGAAGCTCATGGTACTACCAATAAAGACTGCTGCAGCCATCCTTGCTGACTCTTTTTTCACCAACTGAAATCAGAATCTCACTTGAGAGATATCTCCTTTCAAGGAGTATTTTTATTTCACTTTTTGACTGCCTCCCTTAATAGAAGTATTTTCTCTCATTTCCTAGTTTTTCATTTGGGGAACAGGCCTCATATTGCCTCCCTCCAGAAGGCAGGTAACAGGTAGGTGGGAATTTCCTCCTGGGAGAAAGTCTTTGATATATTGTGTTCAAATTAATCCTACCTTCCCTGCTGTTGCAATATCCTGTTTTGGATTCTAGGCAATAAAGAAACAACATTAGTTTCAAATGTTTTATTCCCAGAAAGGTTTAGAAGAACACTAGGGCATGCAAGGTGATGACCTTTCATGTGGTCCTGACAGAAACTGCTAGTTAAAGATGCCTAACTTCTGTGAGGAGAGCAGAAACCCAGTGGGTGTTTAGAGAAAAATCTTTCCAGGGGAAAATTGGTTCTTGGTGGGTAAGCAAGTGTTAATAAACCCATCTTTTTTGTCGATTACTTTCTTTCCTCCCTTTTCATTTCCCCACCTCTAAAGAGATTTTCTTTCTATGATTCAGTGGTCATGGAATGCTGTAGGGCAATGGAAGATAAATATATTGTGCATTGAAAAGTAGCTAATATTGTATGCCAGCCAAGGAGCTGTTCTGTGGCATCAGTTTGTCCTATTTGATTTGACCCAGGGACACTTCAGTCAATCAAGCAGTGCATTATCATTTCAAGCTCGAGGAGAGATGCACTATTAATCTAAGTGAGCTGCAGTCAGATTTGACAGGCAGGGGACAAATCCCTAATCAATCTTTTAATCACCCACCTGGGGTGGTTTGAATGAAGTCAATTAAGGGATCGTTCATCAGCAGGAAAATCTGTACTCAGCTAGTTGAAGAAACATGTAAGATCTCCTTTGTGAAGATATCTTTAGAATAAAACTTACATCTTTCTCTTCCCTCATTCATTTAGTGGGGAGTAAGCTGGATGAGAAAGGAAAGATGTATGTAGAAGAGCTGTACAAAATTTCAATAAAATGTGACCATAGACATGTATTTGAAATAAATGTCCTTATTCTCCAGAAGTGCTGCAAGTATTCCAGAAAATGCCAAACTGGAATGAAACATAAATGCTGAGTAAATATTTGCATAAACCAGCTCTATGAAACATCATGGACAAATGTTTGGATGAGGTGTTAAAGGACTGCTTTTCCTATTGCAGATAGAGAAGGAATATATTGTAGATATATTTACAAATCTCTTTTCTTCTGTTGATGTTTCTGATACAATTTGTCACTAATGTTTTGTATTCAAAACTCCAGCCAGACCTAGTGAAGCACAGGATGGGCATGGAAAGAAAAACTTGGTTGTAATTTCTGAGCAGAGATATTTTACTAACTCATTGGAGAATGCCTGTAAACTTTGAGCACAAGGTTGTTCTTTTCCACTGAAACTTGAATTGTGTGATTTGCTTACTGAGACTTAATATTTACAGATCTTTGAAAATATTAACTTGTGCAATTTTATTTTGTTCTGGAAAAAGTAGAGCCAAAGTGTTGTAGCATTTTTCAGTCCTGTAAGTCACATAGATTTGGTGTTCAAAAGCAGCTGAATCTTAAAGCCACTTGACAATCTACCTACAGCATGATCATGAAAATGTGACTAAAACCTAAAAGTGCATTCTCAGGGCATCTCTAATGGAGCTTCTTTTAGTGGGGGAATAAAATTACTGAAGGAATAACATCAGGATAAACATTAAGCAATCTGTTGTGGTTGCTAGCCTTCTTCCTCAGCCTTGTTTTAAGAACTTTGTTGGGCTATTTTGTTTTCTGTCCTTGTTTGAAATGCATCCAAATTTAAACTCCTGTTGCATGTACATTGGGAGAGATCAAACCTTCAATGCTGTGATATTTTTTCCCCTTCCCTAATAGAGTCATTTTAGTGCTGTATTAGGGACTTAAGCACTAAAGGTTGAGCTCACAAACAAATTTGATTTTCCTCTCCACTTAGATCTTACACTGATCAAAATCACCGGCTCCTGGTGAGGTTGTGTCCTGTTCTTATCTCTGTAGAAGACCAAGATAAATTTCAAAAGAAACAAACAAGGCCTACTTGAGTGGGACCAGGGGGATGTGCAGGATTGCAGGGACATTTTCTGTAATCCTCATTGGCACACTTTTGGTAGTGCCTCGTGTGAGCAGTTGAAACCACTTCCCTTTTGAATAGCAGGTGTCATTGCAAGCTGAGGCCCAGATTTGTGGGGACTGTTGGGAACCTGACCATACACCTGAAAATCTATTGTGTCACTGCTGATGGGAGTCACACACCTGGTCACGAGCCTCCTTTACACATCTGTGAAAAAAGGAGCAAACCTCTCCTGTGCAGTTGGACATACATGCCTGCTCTTGAGGTGGTTGTTCAGCTTTCAGTGTTAATTTTGAAACAGGAGTTGAATTTTGCTTGTGGCTGCACATGGTCACTGGGACATTGGCTGCTATTTCAGATTTTATTTTCCAATGAAACGCAGGAACCAACACATAGGATTTGACTTTGCTTCTGTGGAAACAATGGAAGACAGAGACCACCATGAAGGACAGCTCACAGAAAAATGACAACCAGCAACACACTACAAAGCTTGTGGGAACCATTAGCTGCGTGGAGGAAGGTGAATTATGGCTTATAAAGGAAAAGGGACTTTTCAGTTCTGGCTTATCTGTTGCAGACACTGACACTTCACTGATTTCAGACAAATCACATCATAGTTACACGAATATGGTAAGAAATTCAGGAGAGTGGGTCATGCACGCAGGATTTATTGACCTGCAGGAGCCACAGAACCAGTGTCTCCTCACTCAGGACCACTTTCAACACAAGCCCCCTGTGTGTCCTTGAGCTGCTGGGGTGAATCTGCTTTCCCTACAGGGACAGGCTCCTCATGCCTGGGGGCAGGATGGGGGATCAGGTTTGGGCTCCTTTTGCTGTGTGTTGGCTGGGTGATGTTCCAGGCTGTGCTGTAGCAGTGTGATGTGAAGTAGAGCAGCCCCAATCTATCTTTGATCCTGTGCTCAGGTTAGGTCACAAGCACAGTACCTGAGAGCGTCTTGCAGAATCTGGGACCAGCTATATGCTCTGTGTGTCCCAACATTCCACTGAATGAAAATGCAATATGCACTGTCCCTCTGGAGGGTCTGGAATTCTGCAGGGAGGTGATTGGAGCCTATGGGCCAAAGAGGACCTGACCTACAATTCACCCTTTTCCCACAGGAGTCACCTGGGACATGAGGGCAGGGGAGTTCAGACACAGCCTCAGTCCCATGCTCCCTCAGGAGATAAAGATTATGTTTTATCTTTCACAGGCATGGTTCTTATAGTCAGAACCCCAAGAGGCAAAACTGAACACCTCAACAGTTCCCATTCTGCTGTAGGATGTTGCTACCCTCTATTTGTACAGCTCAGGTGGCCATTACCTTCATGCATGGTAGGAAGTGAGTCATGGGAGTAAAAGGCAGGCCTCATTAAACCTTTCTTCTCTTCCAGTCCACAGCAAGCTTTTGTATCCTGAGGAGATGACAATTGATGAGCTCTTTACTTAGTCATTTGAGAGCAGCAATTCAGGTCGTGTGTAGTAGACACTACTTTCAGTGGTGTATGGGAAACAGATTTACTCTTTAGAAAGAGATTAAATTTCCTTCTTAATTGTGTGTCTTTTATGTAACAATTTTAAAATTAAAATGCCTTAAGAAGAAATATTCCATAAGTTTGAAAAAGCCAACTGTGCCTAATTTATGCTGTTTAAATTCAAATTATTATTATGGTGTGCAAACATCCAAAATCAAGTGGGAGGTGGGTAGACAATGAAGGCACAAAAGACAACATGAAAAAAGCTGCAATTTTTTAGGGAAAAAGTGTGCAGGGTTCTGCTCCACAAAGCCACATCTCATGCTAGTCCACTGACTTCACTAGGATCTTCTGGGAAGAGTCCATGCTGGTTATTCCCATAAGAAGATAATGTTTCAAAATAGTGTAGCTTTTCTATTCTTAAACAACAAAAATTTGAGATGAAATGTGCAGCTGAGTAGGATTTTTGGAAAGCAGGAAGGCAATAAATCAATAAGATCATACTTAGGAAACCAGGAGGTTAAATAAACCAAGAAAATGTGTGTTGGCAGTGTGGAGACTGCTCCAGAATACCATTTTAGAAGCATGGAGTGAATGTATGCCACCTACCAGGGAGGAGTGTTTAAAAGATTGAAAAGAAAACAAAATGTTGTCATGACCAAACATCAAGGCAGTGGAAACTGCTAAATTAAATCCAAGGCATTTTAAAAAAATGCAGCAGTCTTATCTGAACAAGGAAGACGGAAAAGATCATAAACTGTAGCAAGCTGAGTGTCCCACTGCAGTAAAGTGGGCCAGAGAGGTTTAGAGGGGGAGTTAGTATAAAGGTGTGAAAGCTGCTATAAAATCTGCTTTAAAAACATCGAAGGAGAAAGTTGCCCAGAAAGTCAACTGGACCAATAGATGATGAAGGGGTAGAAAAGGCACCCTATGAAGGCAGGACCTTGCAGCAGAGCTAAATTATGTGTTTCTATTAGTGCTGGCTACAGGAGAGGTCAGTGATGCTCCCATTGGAGCAATCTTTGCAGGAGATGAGTGTGAGAAAGTGATTGGCATAAACATGCAAACTGAATCTAACCTCTTCCCAGGGCTAGAACAAATTGATGCAGGTAGCTGCAATTGTCCTGTTTGAGATACAGTTTAAAGCACTTAAAGACAAAGTAATGGAAGGCTGCAAATAGGACATAGGTCTTCAAAAAAAGGGTCTAGGAATAATCTGAAAGACTACAGATTTAAAAGTCTGACAGCCACACCAAGAAAGTTGGTAGAATTGAAAAGACTGTGCGAGATGAAAAGAGCAATTTTCTCACTCACAAGAAAGCTCTTTCCATGGATCCTTGTCTTCATCAATGGCCCAAGACAAAAACCCAAGAACCTGATACCAAAGATGGAGGACAGAGTCGTAGGGACAGTCAGAGTGAAGCTCTCCTCTCTCTTTCAAAGATGTTGTGCAGCTGCCCTGGGCCAGCTTTGCTGCTGTAACCTCATTCTGCTGCTTGAAATGTCATGGGTGTAGATTTGATGTGTGCTGATGGGGGCTCTGTGCCTCAGCTTGCCCTGCTGTGTCCCCCAATTTTGCAGCCCATGGCACCCGGAGAAAGGAGGGTCCAGCCTGTGGGAATGCACATGGCAAAGGGCAGGGACACTGCAGCGGGGGAGCAGTGTGTAGGGCATCGACTTTTGGAGGAGGACTCTCAGCCTCCTTCATGTTCAGGAGTTCCATGGTTGTATGTTGGAAAAAATAGGAGGTTACTGGTGGGTTATCACCTGGTTTGGACTTACGACTATGCTATTTAAGACAAAAAGGATATGGTAAGAAAATTTTAAAAATGAAATGAGTGACAGCAATGCAGATGTTAGAACAGAATATTTTCTCAGAGTAGTCTGACCTGAAGTTGTCTGAGCAGATTTGCAGAGATGACTGATTAATTAAATGGCACATGAAATTCAATGTCAATAATTATGAGGTAATGCATACAAGGAAAAAATCCATCCCTCTAAGTATAAACATTGTCAGTAAGGGATTAATCCCTAGTACCACTCAGAAAGGAGGCTTAAGAGTTAATGTGGATAGTTTTCTAGAGGCATCAGTTCAATGATTGTTCAGAGTCAAAGGCAGATTGGATCAGACAAGCTTTTAGGAAAGGAACTCACAACAAACCAGAGCATATGACTGTGTTCCAGTGCAAAACTGCAATGAGTTGGCACTGGAGTGCTGTGGATGAGGCCCCAGGACTAACAGCCCTGCTCTGCCAAACCTGCTTGAGACTAAAGCCAAGCCAGGAGGAGGGTGCCTGGCTGCCTGTAGGCAACAACTTGCAGGTTTGGTTTTAAATGTATAACTTCGGTCTCTTGTATCAAACCCTGCATGTTTGGCTCATTTCTGAAATTATTAAAATTTGTTCAGTGGTTATGTCTGTGGCTCTCTCTTGAGAGAAATACTGTATGCAAAGTCCTGTGACCAGTTTAACTGCAGGTGCTGTTACAGAGACAGTCCCCATTCTTAATGGACAGCACAGTTACGTGCTCAAACCACAGTCAAGCCTTTGACATGCAATTGCTGCTGAGACCAAAGAAAGTGGATTTTGGTGAGACCTTCTCTTCTGTATGTGGTCTTCTGATCTCATGATGGGAGGAAACTTTTTTTGATGTTTCTCTTGCCTTGGGGAGGGAAAGAAGGAGGACAAAGCAATCTGTCCAATGTATACTCACTTCCTCCTCCCATCAGGGTCACAGTCCTGAGCCGTTTGACCTATGTCAAGAGGGATGAGCTGGGCTTCCAAATCCAAATTAGCAATGACATTCAAGCACTTCTCTCACAGACTTCCTGCAGAACAAATGTTTTTTTCAGTTTATTTTGCTGCACAGTGCATATGTCTTTCTATATTTTTCTTTATATAACTATAACAGGCTTTGCAGGGAATGTTTCTTTGGTTGCTATTGCACAGAAGATAGACCAATTACAGTAAGTCTGTACTGTATACCCAATATAACATCAAAGTTGTTTTTTAAATTTAGAGATTATTTTATTATTTTATGTTATGAGAATATTATATTATTTTCCTTTATCTAGAGGGTTATGAGTGTGTTTAATTTTGGCATTAGGATCAGTGGTGAGCTCTTTAAAAGCATGATGAATCAAGAATATTAGATTGCTAATAGTGCAAATGGATGAACTGTGTGAGTGTAATGTAAAGTTCTTACATTAAGCTAAATCTGTAAGGTATCTGATAATGTGCTGTTTTACATTAGTGCTCTGTTGTCTGTGATTGGTAGAGAAATAGAATAAATACTAAGTTATGTTCTGCTAGACAAGCATACTTTTAAAAGATGAAAAGCAAAAACTGTTACAAGTAAAGACCTGGCCTGTTCTTTTCTGCTAGTATTGAAACAGGCAGTTTCATCGGTTAGTTTGTCCTTTATCAGTGCTTTAAAATTGTTGCTCATATTACATTGCAGCAGGTTCAAATTTTGCAAGCAAGGGAGTTTTGTTGAGCCCTTCACCTTCAAAAAGTGCCCTTGAGCTGAGCATTCAGCTAATCTCTCTTGAAACCTTACTTTGATTACATTTTGAGAGATTAGAAGCTGTTTGTGGTGTCTTTGGGAATGACAACACCAGGCTGTAGCAGGGGTGTAAGTGCACTAGAGTGCTGCCATCTCTCCTTGCTGAGATAGGTGGGGGCTCTGAGCTTCCAATGCATATGAAAGTGGAAGGGATGCAGACCTCTGCTATCCCACCAAAGTGAGCAGATCTGCTTGCAGGACTAAGAACTGCACAGCCTGTTTTAGCAACCTTGCACAAACAAGGTTCAGTGATGAGACACTTCCATGCACTAGAGCTTTATCAATATCACCTTACTGCTAAATTATAAGTAAGAATGCATTTATTCTTCATTAAAATGTTAATAAATTCCTCTTGAATTCATTTAAGCACCAGCAAAATAGGTTTATGTTCTACAGTGATGCTTAACATACCAAGGTAATAATTTTGCTGCAGTGTTTCTACAGTCTGAACAATCAGGTTTGCTTCTTACTTACTCAGCATTTTGCTGCACTGAATGAACAGGATGTCACTGAAAAACTTGGGCACCTTGGTGCTTTAAATGACTTTATATGGAGGAGCTGAAACTCACCTTTGTATCCTTTGGTATCTGCTTGTTCTCGTTTTTTGCCTTGAAGCACCAACATTCATGCTTTATTTACAGATCTCAACAGGCTTTGCCTTGTCAAATATTTTGAATTCCAAAATGAGGTGTGTAATGTCTCTTATATAAGCTCTCATTTGTGCTCTCCTGGGATGCCTTGCTTTTGTGCCTAAATGGATTTGCCTGTGTTTACTCTACTCATTTTACTTTTTACTGAGAAATTAAGGAAATAACTTTTGGCTTACATTCTCCCAACATGTCATTATTCTCCTCCTTGAAAAAAAACCCCAAAATCAAGTGAAACTCAAGCAGTCACCCTGCTTCAGATCATCAGTTTGGTTTAGAACTAATGTCAGTTCCAAGAAGCAAGTGGGCTGAGTTGAAGGTGGATGAATGTCTCCAGCAGGAAGTGGGTGCGCTCATTTTTCCTGGATGAGAACTTCTTTAGTACTGTGAGGGACTGGATATAATATCTGAGCTACTTCTATTTATGGGCTTGCTCTCCAATTCATGTTTTATGAGTTTCCTCCCAGGCAAAGCTGCTCTGTTTGGTTCATTGGAGTCCTGTCAGGAGAACAATCAAGAGGATATTAATCTGAAGCTCAAATACCATGTCAATTAACAGGCAGGGGTTTTGTACTGTGGAGTTCAGAATGTACTTGGCAGAATAAATGCAAATAAACCTTTTATCAATGAGGGAGCCTTAAAGCACTAGATAGAGACATTTCAGTCCCTTTTCTAAATATGGTCTTAAAATAGTTTACAACAGATGCCATCTATGAATGACACTTTGTTATTCTCATGTTTTAGATAAAAATATTAGAACAGAACTTCACTTTCATAGAAAATATGTGGATATTTTGATGACATATTTTGGAGACAGAAACAAACAATAATCTGTTCTACTTTTTTCTTATGATACAGAGAAGCAAAGAGAAAGGTCACTCTTCTGGAAGCTGATGGTAGCTAGATGCGCTTTTTAGGAGCCCCATCCTGAGTGTGGAACATTGGTAGTAATATACTGTGGGAAAATCCTTTTTTATCAGCAAGCAAAAAACCTCAGCTTTTTCATATAATCATTGGCAGAATCCCTGTGAAGTCATTTCCTTACGATACAATGGGGTAAAATATAAAATTATTCTTGGGAAGCTGTGATGGGGACTGTCTGGGGATTGTGGACACACATTTGGGACCATGTCCCCTGGTGCATTGACTCTTGCTGCTGGGAGGAAACAACTGAGCCTTGGCAGCTCTTCTGGCAATATGTGCTGCATTTGGGTGAAGTGCTTCTATTTCTAGGTTCATTTTCTAAATGATTTAAATTAAAATAAGTACTTCAGGGTTTCAGTCCACTAGAAGAAGTCAGCTTTGATGCAGTTACATTAAGGTCTGAACTAACAGTGCCAGAAACCATTTTCAACCACTTATACTGGGTAGTGTAGGCATAAAATGCTAGTAAATAAAAATCACAGTGTGTCACATTCATTTGCACATGAACACAGCTATGTTTGCTTCAAGGCAGGAGACAAATAAGGCATGAATTTATTAGCTAGAACAAACCTGTGTGCATGAGGTTTGAAGTCCCAGTCTTACTGGCCATGTGTGTACTGCTTTATCAGATTGCTCCAGGGACCCAGGAGAGCATCCCAAGCTGGAGCTCACATCTACATTTTATGTCTTTACCATACTTCTCACATGCCCCAGATGTGTCCACTCAAAGTAGCACTGAGTGTCCTTGGGATCTCCTATCCTACAGTGCTTTAGGAGAGGTGCTATCTATGTGACCTACCATCTATCTCTGCCCACTGGCCCCTCTTCATGATTGCCAGTAGCAAAGACAGGTAAAGAGCCTTTCTTGATTTGCCTAGATGGATTCCCACTGGTCTCACTGCTTCCCCAGAGTTTGCCTAGAGCTGGAAGCAAGCAAAGCCCTGCTGGCTGAGCCTCCAGGGCACCCTGGCACCAGGACAGGCAGCAGCCCGTGCCTTCCCTCTCGCTCTGCTCATCTCAGGCTCACTCTCTGCCTGTTCCTTAGTTGCAGCAGTGGTCCCCAGCAGCCACACTTGGCTGCATAGATCCCTTGGGAGATGGGGAAGGTGAGATCCTTCCCCTGTGCATGCTGCAACTGGATTTTTACAGCTTTCTCCTGGAACTGAGTCATGAGCTAGAATGTGCGTTGCCAAGTGACAAACACTTTGGGCAGGACTCAGCCTGGGACACTAAAATTAGTCATCTGATGTATTTGTAGATGAGATTTCTAGGCTCCCAGTATTGATGGTGAAGATCCAGTCTACAAATCTCAGGGGAGGGATATTCAGCAGAGGTAGTGGGGTCTGGAGGCTGAGTCTGCCTGCAGTGAGGTAGACACTGAGAAGTTCCCTTTAGTTGCCATCTTACAGCAGTAAGTGGTAACTGAGATGCCTGAGGCTACCTTAGGCATCCAGATGGGGCTTGCAGATGTGACACAGGACCTACAGGAGACATTAAGTCCTCTGGAGCAGCAGCTGGAGGCCAGCCAAACAACTCCAGGGCATCTTAATGTTATCAGACACCAATGCTTTGCAGCTGATCTCTACTGACTACAGTATGAGCTGAGATGCCCCGTTCACAAATAAATGTTTGCAATTAGGTGCTTAAATTTACATACCTCAATGTCTGACTGAATCCCACCTTTGATTTTGGCAAGAACCAGGAGCCATTTTTGCACTCTGAATAAATTTGCATCCATAATACACACACACACACACACACACACACACACAGGTATGTACACACACCATAAAACAAAGAGGATTCTCACAGCCAACTACCAAACCAGCATCCCCTTGAATTTTCTCTTCTCTGTCATCAGGAATGCCCAAGGCATGGGGCTGCAGCCCTTGCCAGCTTCCTTGGAAAGCTCCTGCCACCTCCTTTCTTCACAGGTGAGTGAACAGCTCCTTTCCAGCCTTACCCTTGGTGCTTGGCGGAGGAGTCTGACAGCCCTGGCCTCAGCCCCTCATGCCACACAGGACTGTGCTGAGAACATTTGTGTTGAAAGACAAATGACAGAAAATTTGTGCTGCCTCTGAGAGCCCAGGGTGTTGAAGAGGTGACTCCTTTCACCATGACAGGGAAGACAGAAGCTCTGGCAATGGTCAGCACTGGACACAGTGAGGCAGTGAGGCTCTGCCATGAAGTGAGAACTTCTGCTTTCCTTATGTTGTGGCCTCGTGGTCACTGTCAGCCACGGCCTCTAATGCAGACTGTGAACATACAACAACACCTTCGATGCCTGGGGACAACACCCTGTGAGCACAGCATAAGGGCTGACTTCAACATTTCTACTTAATGAACTTCAAAAAATTCTGTTTTCTGAGAAGCTAACCCTGGATCTCTTTGTCAGTATGTGGTGTGGGGAAGAGTGTGACACCAGCTTTATTTCTGTACTTCTTTAGATGTAGCTATTGACTAGATATCCCCATATAAAAATGAGCTCCAGTTACAAAAACTATTAATAATGTATTTCCCATTCCTTGTAGATTCTATTAATGCATTTGTTAACAAAACAGTTACTATAGTTGCACTGAATGATCTGGGTATAAAATTTATTTATTCCAAGATAAGCATGTTCAGCAAAATGTTAAGTTGCACATGACCTTGCCAGTGTATGTTTGCCATAGTTTTTTGACAACTCTATTGTTTGATCCTCTGACAGAAACACCTGTATTTATTATTGCTTGTATCAATTCCTATTATCACTGTAGACATTCATGTCCATGGGTCCACAGCTTACATACAGCATACACTGAACCTACCACATTTTTTGGGTAAAACCCCATCTCCTTAGCAATACACTGGCTCCAGGTACCCCTACCCCCTTATTCCTACTCACCCATTACCTTCACAGCAAATAACTGATTGCTTAATCCAGAAAATGTCTGAATGCAAGAGACTCACCACTGCTCAGAAATATCCAGATATTGCCTCCTGGATCTGAAGAGTGTTGTGTTTTAGCAATATGAGCTACTGTCAAACATAAATGCACAGAAATTCTGTTATTTGAGCCTTTACTAACACAAATAATAGAACTTTAGAAAATTAAAGTCTAGGTAAAATTAAGACTATAAGCAAAAAAGGACTGAAGGTGGCACTGTCGGAACAGACATTTCTCCTTTTAGAAAAAAAGATGGTAAATGCCTGCTTAGACTTTTTCTTTGAAACAGGAAAAAGAAAGCAAGAGAAAGGAAAGGGAGAAAAAAGAAATAGAAAGAAAAGGATATGCTTGTAAACCATGAACTTTATTTTCCCACACATTTTCTCTCATTTTGCTATTCCTCCTCCTTCCTCGGAGTTAGAGGGCTTTGAAGAGAGCACCAGGGCATTCCTTGTCCTTTCCAGCAGAGCAGACAAACATCTCCCCACAGTGGCAGACTGTCACACCACGGGCAGGGGAGTCAGCTGGATGTGGGAAAGCCCAGCCAGTTTGATGTCAGGCTGAGGAGTCATGAACTACAGCACTTTTCTTTCCCAGATGGGTCTGGCCTGTGACAGGGTATTTTCCTTCCACAGATCTACCCCTAATGCTCACTAGAAAGACAGAGAGAGTGACACATCTAAATCTACCAGTCTTTACACAAAATGCTGAAGGATATTACCCAGCCCTGCAACTCTTAATTCCAGTCAAGCCTTCAGACTATCTTTGCCTAAACTAATCCTTGATCCTTTACTTTTCCCCTTTGTTCTCACTCTGCTGTAGGTGATGGTCCTGCTGGCCTCCAGGCAGGAAGATTTTCCAAGAGCAGGTCCTTCATCCTATGAGAAGTCATGGTTATGTTGCAGAGAGGTTTTTGGATTCAGAAACTATGGTGTAGAGCTCCAGAGGTATCTAGCACCTGCTTTAGGGGCACACGCAAGTACAATATCCTGAATATCTGCACAGCCTCAATACCAGTTAACTGCAGAGTAAAGGCTTAATTTTGCAAATATTATGGGCCAGATACAAGCATTTCAGAAGGAAACTTGTGGATTACAACCAGCATCTGCATCTACCATAGCGCTGTTTCACTGTATTCATTTTTAAGACAGGGATCTGCCTTTGCACTCATCCACAAGAACCAGATTCACGTTGGGAAGCAGCAATGTGACCTGGTCTGGGAACCAGCTCCAGCACTGAGAGCACAGGGGTGGGTTTCAGATTTTGTTTGGATTTGGTACAGTTAGTGTCTATTCCTGCTTTGTTTTCGGCCTTGCCTGAAGGTTCAGCCTTTTCTGGACACAACTTTGCTCCTATAGTTCAGCAAATTAGCATGGGATTTATTGTTTTGTTTTGTTCTCATGAGAAGGACACATCATTTGTCATTGTAGGCATAAGTAGACATGGAGGCTCTGCAAATCAGGAAAGGGGCCTTGAGATGGGCTCTGCATCAGGAACAGCGCCCATCAGGAGCAGTGCCCCAGTGTGTGGTGCATCAAAATGAGACAGATCCTCAATCTACAGCAGCTCCAGCATCAGTGACCTGGTGGACAACCAAAAAATACAGCAAAGCTGTGTGTGTGCACATATGCACATAGCACTATGGAAGTTCAGGAAAACAATAGCATACAAAACAAGACCAGCATATGCTATTCCTCATCAAGATATCACTGATGAGATGAGAGGTTTTAGATGTGTGTGCTGGAAGCCAAAAGTGCAGTCATTATGTGGAGGGTGTAGGGTTTTCCTTCATGCTGCTTTGGTGTGCAGCCCAGGACACCCCATGCCTGCCTCTATGGATCTGGGGACAGCCAGTGACATCCCCAGCAAGGGCTGTTGGAGAGGTTTCACAAACGTGAGAGCTATGAAAGGCATGCAAGAGCTCGTAAAAACAAGTATCTAGGAGAACTTGTTATTTCTTCTAGCAAGTTGCTACATCTTGTAGCTTACCTGTTGTAACAGGTTTGCACAAGGTCTGCACTTGCCTGCTATGACATTACTACAAGGTTTGTATCCTGGAAGTTAAGCTCTGTTGCATTTTTTTCAGTGCTAAATTTCACTCTTAAGGAAAAATGCCAAGGAAAGACTTTGTCAGGGTAAATAAAGCAATGTGGATAGCTCAGCATCCCTGAAGGAAGAGTCATTCCTACCTTCTTGCCTCTAACCTCGCTGCAGAGCAGGGTGGGCTGTTCAGAGCCATCTGGGCTATCTTTGTTCCAGGACCCAGAGGAAGTGGACATGCTGTGCCTCTGAGCCTGGGGGTGACCTTGGTGTGCACTGTGAGGACACCCCAGTCCTGGCAGAAAGTGGGGTGCTGTCCCCAGAGAGCAACTTGCAGAGCACTTGTGAAGATTTTGAAGGTGTGTCTGATTTAGCTGACTGATGCCTCCAAATGAGGAGTCTGTTCTAAGGGAGGGGTGTTGTTCTGTGTGTTTCTTTCATGATGGCATTGCTGCTCTCTGAATGTCTTTCTCTGTAGGAGGGAAAACACAAGATCCTTCCATTATTTTCCATTATTTTAGTAGGACAGAGGGAGTTGTTATCCTTCCATGACCAGAGGTGTGTTGATGTGTGCTTGGGGAGATTCCCTTGCCCAAGGAAACATCCATTTGAGGTCCCACAGCCTGATGCAGGTTTTAAGCCCTCAGCTTCATCTCAGTTTCTGGCACAACAGTGCTCTAGATCTGAATGTGGCTGGTCAAACAGGAAAGATGAACAAAACAAGCGCATGCTGTTTTTTTCTAGAGATGCCAAGGAAGATTGTGTAGGTGGGATCTGGTATCAGCCTGGATATTGACCCCTTGGAGAGTTCTTTCTTTCCATAATTCTCACATGTGGGATGATCACATGTGGGTACCAAAATCTACCTCAGTGAGCCACCACATGAAAGCATGTTTATTGTCCTAGAGTGTTTTAACTGCCCAGATTACAGCTTCTGTGAGAGGGCTTTATTTGCATGGGAAATGTGAGGATGGTTGTGAGGAGATACTCATTGTGGCTCATATCCTGTCTTGCCTCGTGTAAGAAATGGGAGATCTGCATGCAACACTAACTGTATTTGAGTTATGAGAAAATAGAAATTCTTTCTATATCCCTCTCTCACTCTGTCTGACACCTTCCTATTTAACAAGTCCCATTTTGTTCAATAGGAGGCAATTCATATGTCAGTGGTAGGATAATGGCTGGCTGTAAGGTAGTAGATAACATAATCTGCCTCTTGAAGTTCTACAGAAACTGTCCTTTCTATTTATTGTACTTGACCTGGAAAGAGCAAAGTGCTGTTAAGCCAGCAGGTTTGATTGATTGCAGATATATATCTATACCCAGGAGTCTCGCCTATCACTAAGTTACTTTCAAGTAAGGATGGGTTTGATTTGCAAGCTTTGTCCTTAATCTAAACCAATGTGTAATGGAAAGCTAAACCCCAAGCCATAAGCTGCTGTTATAAATAAAGGCAATCACTATGAAACAAAACAAGTTACTTGCTCATATGATTTGTTAAAATAAATTAAAATATACTAATGTGATAACGTTGTTCTTTAGATGCATTTGAACAACTTCTATCACTCTCTGTCACTTGGAAACTTCACTCAATTGATTTTAAGAAGGAGAAAAATACGAATTATTCTTTTGGAAGTTGCTCTCCCACACATTCACAAGCAACATATGTCTTTAAGAGCTATAACATGTCTGAGGCTATGACAGCTCTGCTCTCTCCAGTGAGTATTTATCACTAACCTGGGGAATTTGATGATTTATAGAAATTTTTGAAGCATGACAATTATGAGACAGTCTTTAAGTTGTGTGTGCTCATTCTGGTCATGGATTGAGCAGTGAGTGGTGTATTTTTTGCTTTCATTTTGAGCCACCTAGTGGTAATATAAATGAGATAAGATTTCTATGCTGAAGAGCTGTGAACCTTTCTCAGCAACTGTTTTTAATTTAATGGTACTAAGCTCAGTAAAGTGAATTGAAACCTCAATATTCTGTCCCTTTTGCAATTTTTTTTAATATAGTAAAATTTTCAATGCCTAATAATAAGGAGTTAAAACATTCCCTCAGATTTTTCCTGTCAATGGTGTGCTCCAGGACCCTGCCAAAGCTGTTTCAGGCCACTTTTAACTCTGGGAGCCTTTCTGGGGACTTTTCAACTCACCAGGCGTTCAAGTGGTGCTTGGCAGATGTGGCAGAAGGGTGCATTTGGTGCCTTCCTCACCTCAGCCTGTTGCCTCTTTTGCACTGGAGACACAAGCCTGGGCAGAGTCAGGCAACCTTGGGCCATTCCACTTTCTGGCCCTTAGTCAGAGTTGGTTTGAGAGGATTCCCCCAAATATTCTTTGATTGGAGTCAGGATTCTGAATGCAATGCCCTGGCTCTGATCTTGAGCTTTGCCTTGTGTCTTCAGCACTTGCTGCTAGCTTTCATTCTCCAGAGCACTTTTATCCAGTGTATCCTAATAATAAGATCTGAAATTAAAAATAATGTTTTCCAAAATTGAGCAATTTGTTCAAATATTAACCACCTAGCTGAACTACAACTAGCAGGGAGCATTATATATTCATATATCCATGACAGAGCTGCATTTTCTAGGCCTGTTGTCTGAATGATAATCAATCACATGTCCTTTAGCACTCAAAGAACCAAAGTTAATTACAGACCTGCTCAGTGGTCTATGAGATACACTCAGCACCTCAGATATACTGTAGCTAATTTTAGGGTTTCCTAAATGGGAACTGTAGATCAAAGTATCTTTCATTTTCTCTGTGTGCTCATATAAGGGTCTCAAGAGCATCCAGATCACTAAATCCTTATTGCTAATCTTGCAGGTTAGAAACCACAGTCATCTTTCTTTTCTGTGCTGAATTCTTGAAGCCTTTCTTTGGTTCCTTGATGCCATGTTGCTTACATTTTCCTTTATTTTCATATATCACCCAGTTGCCTAAATATAACTTCCAGATGCTCATACTCTGTAACATTCTAGAAAAACTGCTAAATATTATATCCTATGTTCTCAGCTGTATTACTGAAATATGTTTTCAGAGCAATCTTAAAAAATAAATTAAATATTTAATCCTCTTTAATATATAATCCTTTTAATATACAATCTAGAAAAGTGTGTATCTTCTTTAGAGAGAAGAAAAAAATTTAAACATTATATCTTTAGTGCTTCCTAAAAGTTAACAGGTTTGAACAATCCCCCAAGCATTAGCAAAGAGAATATGCTTTGCCTTCCCCACAGGAAAGTTAGACTTCCTCACCCATTTAGCATTTTTTATTTCTGTGTGATACCTCAAGACTCTGGTATGTCATGTTTCTATTTAATTTCCCCCTGAACTGGGCACTGGAAGAACCAGGCCTATTAAGCTGGAAGATAGTTACAGGCAGAGCATGGAGACAGGTGCTTGTTAATTCCTGTTCATTCTGAAAAACATGTAGAAAGGATTATAAAAATTTCTTGTAAAGTAGGAGAGGAAGGAAATGTCAGCTGGGGCAGGGAAACCACAGGACCAGGCCTGATGGGAAGGGAAATTCAGCCAGATGTTTGGTATTGTGTTGAATGCAGTGAAGCCAGACAGCAGGTCGAGGATGAGCCTGGAAAAGGAGAGGGATTTTCTCTCTTCTGCTGAAGGGCTGTGTCCAGAAGAAGATGTGTCATTTCCAGATTACTGCCTGTGTGGTCTAAAGAGAAGCTCGGTGCTTCCAGCACTGCCTGTTCTTGGGGTCAGAGGGACAGCTGTGCTCCAGCTGCGCTCCAGCTGTGCTCCAGCTGTGGGCTCTGCCAGCAGCGAGCCACGGGGGCAGCGCTGGGTACCATGGCTGGCAGTGCCAGCCCTGCCGTACGTGCTGTCCTCAGACACTGCTCTGAGCCCTGCACAGAGGAGCCGGGCAGCTGCCACGGCCTGCAGAGCAGCGCTGGGCCTGGGGCTGTGGGGCCGTGGGGCCGTGGGACTGTGGGGCCGTGGGGCTGTGGGGCTGTGGGGCTGTGGGGCTGTGGGGCTGTGGGGCTGTGGGACTGTGGGGCTGTGGGACTGTGGGACAGTAGGGCTGTAGAGCTCTAGGCTGTGGGGCTGTGGGGCTGTGGGGCTGTAGGGCTGTGGGGCTGTGGGGCTGTAGGGCTGAAGGGCTGTAGGGCTCTAGGCTGTGGGGTTGTGGGGCTGTGGGGCTCTGGGCTGTAGCCCACTCCTCTGGGTGCAGTTTTCTCCCCAATCTCCAGCGCTCCTAGGAACATCCTGGCTTTGCAGGGAGGATGAGTGAAGGGCAGAGCTGGGCATGAGCACTGACACCCTGTCTGCTCCCCGGGGGAGTTGTGGGGACCACACCCTGCTCCGGTCCATGTGGAAATACTGACTGTGAAAAAGCAAACCCCCAGTTGCTGGCAGTTAGACCCAGAGAGGAATTTAGGAATGTTGTTCAGACAAAAATCAGAATACACAGGCTGTCTAAATGAGTGAGGACAAGTTTCATTGATTTTCAGTGCTTGTAAGACAAGGCAGTAGTTCTTTAAAACCGAACTTTATCTCTTGTCAGGGTTGGTTTATTCACAGGAGATGGGAATTCCTCAGTAAGCCTCAGAAGCAAGCAGTGGGATGGAAACACACTGCCTCCCTGGAAAGGAGGTTCTGGAGTTTGCAGCCATCACAGGTCTCAAGGGCAATCAATGTCAGTGGTGGTTCCATCTGGCACAACCTTCGGGGAAACTCTGCCCTTTTCTAACCAGAGAAGATGGGGGTGTCTGCATAGAGATGCGTGCAATTACACAGGAAAACAGGTTGGGAGGAAAGGTAATCTGTCCTCTGGGCTCTTCACACACCCTGGATGTCCCTACAGGGGACTCGTGCAAGAACACTTGTTGGGACCTTCTCATTTCCTTCAAGGCATTTCTCCAGGGAAGGGCTGGCAGTGGTTTTAGGTAAGCCCTGTCCAATGGATAAGTACCAAAATGACAGGAGCTTTGCACCTCTTCTCCAGTCACCTCCTCCCCGCTGTTCTGGTGTCCCTGGCTGCTCTACACTGGAGGCAGCAGCATGGTCTGGTGCACAGGCTGGCACAGGTGCTGGGAGAGCCCTGGAGTGACAGGGCGTGAGGAGATCCATGTAGGACCCACACTGTCACTGCCTGCAGCTCCTGGAAAACTTTCCAGGCTGTCTTCCCTGCATCTCTGTGGGCACCCGGAGAGCTGCATCCACAGTTTTGATGGCATCTCACTGCAGGGCATGTTTTGGGTTCCCATTAAACAGCTGGGAAGCAAAAAAGAATAAGATTAGAAAGGAGCAATAGCTGGAATATCAGAACAGAAAATGCTGCTAGACAGGGTCTGCTTGCTCAGGAAAACAGTGTGCTAACAGGAACAGTGTAGCAAAGGATGGATTGTCTGAGATAAAGCCATTGAATTGACTGGTCCAGATAGATCTGTGTGTTCTTTAGCTGTGCTATTCCACAAAGCCTGTCTTGTGGCAGAGTTGTTGCTGTACCAGTCTGATGCAAGTCCAGTTTCTGGTAATTGCAAGGCACTACCCCCAACTTTGTCACCTTTACCATTTCAGCAGTCCTTCAGACCCATATGCTTGTGCAAGGCATAGAAAGGAAATTTCCACCTTGGGGCCCATGAAATTTGTCATGCAGCAGGCTCAAAACTTTCAGATCTAACATAAGTGCTGGACTGTAGCCACCAAGTAACTTCCATTTGGTCATGGAAAGAGCTTCAAAAACCCTTTCAATGTGGCTAGACAAGGAATAAAGTTTAAAGCTATTCCCACTGAAGACTTCTACATACTCACAGGAATATATGCATTATCAGTCCAAAAATAACTTTGGATGACAGTACATTGCTCAGAGCTCATGTTCAATCAGTTATACACAATGTTGCCTGCAGAGCAATTATTTTCCTGAGAACATTAATGCATAATACAAGCCACCATTCTTGTTTCTAGGTGTATAATTTTGCTTTGGCCATTTTCAGATTATATGTTGCTTGGTACCACCTGCTTTATAAATTGATCCACCTTTCTCACTCTGGATTACTGACATGTCCCCATTCTTTACTACTCACCGATTTCTCTCAGCTTCAGGATAAACTTTACATTTTCTTCCCAGTCACTGATAGCAGTGTATAGCAGTTTCTTGACAAGAGGGAAGGAGCTGTCACACCAATCTGTCAGGTCCTTGTTTATTAACTGCAGCAGCCAAAAGCCCACCTCACTGCAGAGAGGCTGCCTGGCCTTCCCAGCACTGTTGCAGCAGCAATACCCAACTCTGCAACCCTGCAACCCAATACTGCAACTCTTTTCTTCTCACCCACTTTAATTTCCCTGCAAAACATTGATAATGATGTCTTCAATTCCCAGTCACATTCTCAGCAAAGTGATTAAGCTTTAAAAAAAAAGGATTGATTTCCTAAAAAAGAGTCCACACTTTTCTGAGCTACATCTGATGAGCGAAGAGAAGGAAACAAAATAATGTGCAGTTAGTTAAGAAAGAGCTTTCCAACTTTATTTTGTTGGGAAATGTTTTAATGTTGCTAGTCATGGTTAGACAATAGGGACATGACCTGAACATCCTAGAAAAATACCAGCTGCTCTGCAAGAAAAAAATTACAAACATATGGTGAAACCAGTATCGTGAAGCATTTAACTTGACAAATTTCACATAAGTTAATTCCAGTGGTAATGTAGTTTCTTCCGGGAACATTTATTTATTTGCACACTGTTTTTCTAAGTGAGTTACAAACAGGCTTTTCTACTAAGGTTCACTTTCTCTGGGGAATGTCATTCAATATAATGTTGCTCAGAGTGGTCTCCAAATGTACTGCTCCAACTGTTTTCTGAACAGCACAGTTGTGTGTCTCTTCAACCCAACCCTCCCTCTGCTATTCACTGCCTCACTTTCCAGACTACACCACTTACTTACTCTCAGAAAGAACTTCCTCCACCCTTAAACATTTTTGTTTGTTTGACTGTTTTCTTCTCTGGGATATAATTATACTAATTGAATCAGCCTTCTACTTCATTCTCCAGGCAGATATCTTGAATTGGCTTTGACATTGTCTGCCTTTCAGTGACCTCTGACTGATGGGCTGTGAGTTGCTCAACCCAGACCTGTGCCAGCTAATGGTTTTTTGAAATCTTTCACCATGTCCAAATCACCATATGACTTGACTATTGCAATTTTTATTTCTGGTTTTCCTAAATCTTTGTTATCTTAGCTCTGATATTTCTGGGATGCTGCAGCCAGGCTCTTCTTGGTCCTTGAACAATGCTACTTCAGGATTTTCCATGACTGTTGGTGTATAGATTTGCCTAATATATAAAATAAGATATATTTTTGGGGCTTTCCTATTTTCTACTGTAGATTTGTGACTGTATCTGTTGATGCAACCTGTACAAAATTAGTCACCAAGTACTTACTGGGTTGGGAACTAAAAGCTGGGTTTATGCTGCACTGTTAGAGGTGATACTGTTCCCTCCAGGTCCAGAGGACTTTTGCTCTGTTGCTTGTAATCTTTCCTAGCTGGAGTTGCTTCTATCCAACCTGTTCCATCAGCACAGGAAATTCCCTTCTTCTGGGGACGAAGCCTGCTCAGAAACCAATCTGCTACTGTCCCTGCTTGTACATTTTACATGGTCATCTGCATGAGAAACTGCTTTTTAAGCTTGATAAGTTTGACAGAAGTTCTCTGTGTATCTGCCCAGCATAGGGATACATCTGCCTTGCTCTGCACAGGGACATGGTGGCTACATTTTGATTTTCTGAAGTCTATAATTGAGGTACTGAGTCCATCTATAACTCTAATATTTTTTTTGTTTTTGCTTATCTCCTTTAAAAATTTTACTTTCAGTATTAAAGAATATTTTATATTCCTTTACTGCCAAACACATTATTAAGTTACATAAAAATGAGACAGAAATTGGAGGACTATGGGTAAGAAAGCATAGATCTATAATTGCAGTGTACATAAAAAATATGGCAGTATAAAAGAAAGAACAGAAGTATTAAAGAAGAACATTATTCATGGCAGTTTTTTATATTGGATAGTACAAAACTGGGGCATGGGGAGAAAACACAAGAAATGTATGAGATGAATGGGAACTGGGTGGGTGAGGCAAAGATGTGAGAAGCAGTGGTCCAGAGAAGGCTGGATGGTGACTTTAAATCTCTTTGGGGCTGCACAGCCCCTGTGCAGGTGTCCATGTGATGTGAAGAGGTGGCAGCCAGCCCTCCCCTGGGCTGGGGTGTGATGCTGGCACTGGGCTGTTACGACCTCTGGGATTTCCAAATGAAAATAAGAAGTTTAGCCAGTGTCTACCATAAGCCTTCCTTAATCTCAAACTATTTCTTTCAGCATATGGAGTGCATTAAAAGAGTATAAAACCATTCTCAGTGGAGGTTTACTGTGTATTATACAAAAATTGAATTGTAATAGCGCCTCAAAAGATGTGGCATAAATCTAAGTTTTAGTGCCCCATGTAGTAAACACTTAGAGGGTAATGTTGCACAAACTGCACAAACAATGTTATGGAGCAGAGCCTCTCTCCCAAAACAAACACATTGCCACCAATCTATATTAGAAAACAGAAAGGCCACACCAATTTAGCAAAAATATGTATTAAACAAAGCAGACCATTATTATACATATAAATTTGTGAGATGTTGTCTCAGCTACAGCAGCAACATAAAATAATCCTAATAGCCTATACAGCCATTTAGCTTGATTTAAAAATATCACATTCCTTTGACATATATGAGAGTGGTATACTGGTACTGTAATTACCTTAATCTGGCAATTGCTGTAAATAATTCTCCTTTTCAAGGATTTGAAGATGCTCTGAGTAGTTCCTCTACTTTGTTCTTACTATAGCATTATCCCAGTTGTTCAAGGCAATTATTTAGAATTTAAATGAGCCCAGTGAATCTGTTATGTAAATGAATTTATTAACTGTGTCTAGAAAGTGGAGAAGCAGGAAAATAAAGACCCAGAATATGATTGTGGTCATATTTTATGTAGCATCTGAGTATATATCTTTTTGTTTTTCCAAATTTTATGTCATTTTCCCACATAAAAAGAAGTACAAGGTATCCTGATTCTTGTATTCAGTCTTATGCTTGTGATTTCTGCTCAAAAAATGTGAACAAAATCAGCTTATTTGAATTGACAGAAGATACATAAAGAAAAATATTTTTATTAAAAGTTTGATGAATGAAAAGACAAAATATCACTGAATGGTAGAAAAAATGTTGACATACCTAACATTTCTTTTAATCCAGTAACAACTAAAAATTTCACTAGTGGAATGAGATAAATAAAAAATGCCACATGGTATACCTGTTTTAATGGAATGAAGAATCTTGCCCTTCCATATCTGCAACCTTAGAAACACTGCACATTGTGTATATATGTGGTGATTCTAGGAGCTGTGAAAACAATGACTCCTCAGTCATTTACAATCCATAAACTGTAAAAACCAAGTCTTTCCCATTTCACAGGTGAGAAGCAATATTCAGTAGTTCAGTATTTCAATACCTGAAGTCGTGACCCATTGAAAAAAAAATGGATTAATGTTATGAGGGATGAGTTCACAAGGAGGTGCCTGAATGAATGAATGAATGAATGAATGAATTCAGAGCTCCCATGAGCAAAGGAATCTTCCAAGTATAGACCTGAGTCATGGGTAGGAGGATCCAATTTACAAAGATAAAAGTGAACTCTTTGCAATTATGACAATGATTAGAGCAAATATTAGAAAAAATAGAAGGCATTATAAGAAATAATCCTTACTACTGTAAGGGTGACACCATTCTGGAGCTGTACAACACAGCACTACAAACTAGGTTCTTGCATTCTAATACCTGTAAGAAATTTCTGAGGATGCTCAATCTGAGCCAGCTTCTAGGAGCTTAATTAGAGCTAGGCAAATCTGAGCAAAATTAGCTATTGGAATTTTTTCTCTTCTAAGACCTAACAGATGCTAAAACAACACGGTAATAATAAAATCCTCACCAAGCAAGAGGAACAATGAATCAGAATTGATTGCAGGGCTGTATAAAAGCTGTATCTGAACTTGTCAACTGAGTGTGCTCAGAAAGGTACCTGGGCCCAGAGGGCAGCTGACCCACCTCTACTAAATTCCCTAGGCCTTGGGGTAAGGTGTCACATCTGATGGGAAGGAACCCAGCTGTGCTAGCTCCCAATATGCCTGGAGGAATCGTTTGAGAGAGCAGGAGGTGGCACAGGGCAGCCCTGTGTTGGAGGGAACTCTGACACCTCCAGTGCCTGGGGATGCTCCTTTGAACTGTTTAATTTGCTGGCACAATGAGAGAGACACCCCTAAAATAAGAGCTGAGTATGTGAGTGCATGAGAACTGTACCACAGCCCAAGTCTTACATTTGTATTTTCTTTCTAAGTATGTGTGTTTAAATCCTGCAACCATTCCCTTGAACCACAGCCCCCAAGAACCCGCTCCTGTGGATGAGGAGAGTGAATCTCTGGAGAGCAATTAAGTGAGCAAGTACTTGTGGTGAACAAAAAGCAAGTGTCAGCAGGATTAGGATCCAGATTAATACCTCTGTTCCTGCCCTCAGCCTGCCTGCCTGGCACTGTTCCTGCGTGCCTGCCTCAGCTCACCTTGCTGCTGCTGCTGCTCCCACCTTCCCCACAGCCCCAGGGCCTCTCTGAGCAGGGAGCTGCATCTCCCACCACCCATGCTCTATCTCTCCCCTTGGTTCCTGCTCTCCTGAACTCCCAGTTACTCCTCTTTCACCAGTTGGTCACATCCCCTTTAGCTGCAGACTGCTTTTCGTCTGGCTCAAGCCCATGCCATTTGGGCAGCCAGTATCTTTTTTTCGTCCAGCATCAAGCCTCAGCTTTCCCAGGAAACTGGTTTCTCTCTTTCTCTTTCCTGGAGCCTTTGAGCAATCTCCACTTCAGCACCAAGCCCAGAACACCCATGAAAGACAAATCTGCCTTGGCTGGGTGTCCTGGAGGCTGTGAGTCATGCTGAGGGGACAGTCCCCTCCCAGTCATTGGAGCAGTTTGAGCAAGATCAGAGAAAAGTGAATTCTTGGAAACTGTGCTGTGTGAATAGAAGTCTCCACCCAACAAGAAGAATAAACTGCGTTCTTCTTCCCAGAAATTAAAAATAACCAGCAAGAACTGGTGAGATTTATCACAGGGCAGAAAAAAATGCAGCTCAGAAGCAGGAACCAGCCATTTTGTCAAAGCATGGCAGCACCAGATTTGTCTCTTCTGCCATCAGAAACGTTAATGCTGGTAAAACAACAGATTTCTCCAAGTCTTGCATCCTGAAATGATAGACACATTTAGGCAGCAACACTCAAACCAGACAGTCCCAGTAACAAATGCTGTCTGAAGCAAAACCCAGCATAGAAATACCTTAACTGTATAGGTAAGCGCTAGAAGAAACCAAAAAATTGGATATATTGAACTGCCAACCTCACTTTTTATACCAAACCATGCTCACAGTGTAGGTAATATGGATTACCAGAGCCAGCCCAGTTTGACACCCCAGGCTCAGCACTACATTTGAAATGTTCATGCAAATGTTGGGTACTGACATGACAAATCTATCTTGGCTTTTTTAAAGCTGGTTCTCCCATATCAATACTGCCACACAGCATAAAGCAAGTGGAGTGATTGACTAGCAAAATGTGCTAATAACGTTGATTATCTTCATTTATTTGCATATAATTCTTTGCTAATTTCTCTCCAGTAATTAGGACTGTGGCACATTGCTGACATGACTTTTTAAAACAAGAATGTGTTAAGTAATATTCAAACTTGTTCTGTGATTTCCGACTGGTGTTTTCAATAAAGACAAATCACCTTCAGGAAAGATATTTCTGAAATGAGTATGTATTTCTAGATTTTAAGCACTCATTAGAGGGAGATTTTGCTATCAATGTAGATGTTTAAAATCCAGAAGACATTTCTCTTGAGGCTACAGCTCAGTCAAGATAGATCACTCTTGCCAGTCAGGTAGGAGTTGTTGCCTGGGAAATATGGAAATGACCCAATGTTCTGCACTCAAAGCCCCAAACTGGTTGGAAGAAAATACTGGCAGAAAGAAATGTACTCCTGTAGTATCCCAAAAATTCTATTTCAGTTTGCCATTCCACCTGTGGCATTTAAGTAAGTCTACTGAGGCTGATAAATTACTTATTAATTATGCACATTGCATTTTGATAAGCAATTCTTCCTACCAAATCTTGATCCTTTTTGGGGGCTACTTATGAGCATGCTGCTTATGAAAGTATTTCAATACTTTTTTTTCTTCCTGTCACCACTTTAAATTGCATCTATACTGTGCATTACTGGGTACTAAGCACTGAAATATTTTATAGAGATAGTCTGGATGTTAGAGGCTATTCTTATCTCTTATTAACATCAGGTTAGAATACAGTTCACAAGCTGGTTTTGTACCTGTGTCCCTGCAAGACAAAATAATAAAAGTCAAGGACAAAAATCTTTGTCCTGAAAATCATGACTGGACAAATGTAAACTTTCCTGAATGCTTTGCCAGCCACATGACAATTTTAAATAGAATAAAGTGAACAGGTGAAGAAAGCCATCAAAGTCAGCATTAATGCTGCTGCCTAAACAGTTTAGCTGTCTTTGCTCCATTTCTTCCACAGCTATTGCTGACTGTGACTACAGATAAATTGAACAAGGATGGAGGTCACCAAAACAAGAAATGCCTTAATAATTAAGGGCTCAATACATTTCACAAATGCACTTCTTCTGTATCTGCTGCCAAACAGCTGTGGATCTGTGATACCTTGTAAAAATAAATTAGGAAGCCTGAAAGGCTCTGTTCATAATCTAAATGTGGAACTGAGGATGCAGAATGAGGATGAAACTACTAATTACTCTCTCCAGACTCATACTTGCAATATAATCAAATCTGTCTACTGGGGCGATCAGCACTTAATCAATTGAAGTGTGATATAACCTTGCACTTCATGCTAACATGAAGCTAGAAGTAAAAAAAGCCCTGTCATTGTTACCAGCATATTTTCAGGGCACAGAATTAGCAGGCTTTGCTCTCCAAAATAGGCCTTTCAACATTTAATTACCTATAGCAGGCTGCACGCGTTTGTTAAGGTCTGTGCAGAGCAAACAGCTGAACCTGCTGATGCCAGCAAGCCCTTCCTCTTCTGCCCTGAGAATGGTTTGCTATAGGAATACCTTGATCCAGCACATTTTTCTGTTGGTAAAATGCTAAGTGCTATCCTTGTTATAATGCAGGATGACTTATTAAGTAAAGAGGAGAAGCATTATTTTCCACATTGTCATATCATATAGTCTGAAGAAAATGTTAATCATGGAAAAGTTGTAGTGGTATGAATTTTTAAAAAAATTTATTTTTATTTTGGTTTTGTTTAGTTTTTATTTTACTTTGTTTTGTTCTTTTTCTTACCTTTTTAAACTGAGACTGTTCTTTGAGCTGAAAACCTCTGTGCAATATCAGTAGTCACTTGAACACTGTGTTTGGACAGTTAGCAAAATTTTGTGGATATGTATTTAAATCTCAGGGGACCTTCTCTGCCTGTCACATCAGTAGCTGGCAGCTTAGGAGGCAGGTTTCCCACAAAGATTCACTTGTCCTTTAATTGAGGGGAAGTGAAATAACATCTGTCTGGTTTTTCTATGACTTCTACTTCCGAATTAAACAGGGAAATACAAGGACATGACAAAGAGAAAGATCTCAGCTTTCTGAATCTGTAACACTTTGATTAGGCAATAGAATGAAGATTCTGTGTCAGCTCTTGTTTATTCAGATATGCTTTTGCTGTCCTCACAACTAGTTTTCCTGGTCAATGTCCATTTCTAGGCATGGAGAGCAACACTGAAAAGGGACCTGGGGGTGCTGGTTCATGACAAGTTGACCATGAGCCAGCAGTGCCCTGGCAGCCAGGAGGGCCAACCCTGTCCTGGGGGGCATCAGGCACAGCTGGGCAAGGGAGGGGATTGTCCTGCTCTGCTCTGAGCTGGGGCAGCCTCACCTGGAGTGCTGTTCTGGGTGCTACAATATAAAAAAGAGATTAAACCATTAAAGACTGTCCAAAGGAGGACCATGAGTATAGTGAAGGATCTGGAAGGGACGTTGTATGAGGAGAGGCTGAGGTAAATTCATTTTTTCAGCCTGGAGAAGAGGAGACTGAGGGTCTACAACACCCTCACAAGGAGAAGAGGAGGGGCAGGCACTGAGCTCTTCACTCTCATGACCAGTGAAAGAACCCAAGGGGGTGGCTGAGTCAGGGGAAGTTTAGGTTGGATATTAGGAAAAGTTCTTCACCCAGAGGGTGGCTGAGCACTAGAACAGTTCCCCAGGGGTGTGATCACAGCACCAAACCTGACAGAGTTCAGAAAAGGTTTGGACACTCTCAAGCATGTGGCGTGACTCTTGGGATTGTCTTGCACAAGGCCAGGAGTTGGACTTAATGATCCCAATGAGTCCCTTCCAACTCAGCATATTCTATGGTTCTATGATTCTGTGATTCTGTAATTCTGTGATTCTATGTTTCTTTACAATCAGCATTTAAGATAGTTGAAATACTGACTAAAACCATTTTGGTTTTGTCTATTGTTTCAATTTTTAAAAACTGTTTAACTCCCACACATTGATTGGAAATGCTGAAACAAAGAAAAACATTGTTCAGACAATGCTCTGTTTTGAAATTTCTGAAACAAAACTTAAGGCTCATGCTCTCCCTAAAGAGGATGATAAGCTGTTTTGCTGAAAGGGAGATCAGTCTGGGGCTCCAGGAGTTTTCCAGTGTATGAAAGACCTCCTGGCCTGATGCTTACCAGTCCCCATTGCTCAAGACAGCTGTGGTGTCAACAACTTCCCTCTCCTGGGTGACTGATTTTTCTCAATTTTGTCTCCAGAGCCATCCACCCTGGACATGGCTCTTGTCTCCACAAACTCTGGAGAATAGCTCACTTGCATGTTACTTGCATTTTATCCCTCTTAATGCTTGTTTAGCACTCATTTGTGTTGATTGTGTAGTATGACATCTTTGGTTGTACACCTTGGGTTTAGGAGAGAGGAGGGAGGAGCTGATCTGGCTGTGTCATGGTGAGAAATGAGTGTTCTGGCAGGAGAGGAGCTCGGATTGAGCTGGCTGGACCACATGGAAGGCAAACACACTGGATGAATTGTCACCTGCTGCCCAGAGTGGTTATCACTTGCAGCTGTGCAAAGCCAGAGCACAAGCCCCTGTTCTGCTGTACCTGGCTCTGCCCTGCAGGAGTGTGCATTACTGCACATAATGCATGTGGGAGCATTTGGCCTAATCACTGTTTGTACTGAAAACAAAATCTGTCAAGTGGTAAAGGCAAAACACTGTGCTGAAAAACCTTCACATTTTCTGCTTCTCTTTATTGTGAAGTCTGCCTTACAAAGAAAGGAATCACAGAATAAACTAGGTTGGAAAAGACTTGAGATCATCAAGTCCAACCTGTGACCTAACATTACCTATCAGCTAAACCATGGCACCGAGTGCCTCATTAAGTCTTTTTTTAAACACCTCCAGGGATGGTGACTCAACCACCTCCCTGGCATCCCATTCCAACGCTGAACCACTCCTTCTGTGAAGAATTTTTTTCTAATATCCAGCCTAAACTTCCTGGTGCAGCTTGAGGCTGTGTCCTTTTGTCCTGTCACTGGTCACCTGGGAGAAGAGGCTCCTGGTTACAGCCACCTTTCTGTAGCTGTAGAGAGTGATAAGGAAGGCCAACTTTATGCCACTACAGAAATGACCAAACTACATTTCTCCTTTCTAAGTTTAACACAGCCTGTTCTCTCAGAAAAATATCCTACCAATAGACAAATATGAAAACGACATAATAACTTTGCTCATTCCTGCTTTGTCCTATCACCTTCTGTCAGTATCCAGACAAGTGAAACAACCTTTGTAATTTAAAAAAAAAAAAAAAAAAGCAAAACAAATCCCAAAACAATTTCCTGTGTACTTCCTTGTATGGAACAGGAGATTAGACAAGGTCAGCTGTATCCTTGGGTTTTTTGTCAGCAAAATAAGAATATCAGAATTATGAAAATGTCCAAACTCAATCAAGTATTCATTAGCATTCTGGGGAGTCACTTCAATTAAAGAAAACTCTTATTTTGTCTGCATCACTAGGGAAATGCAGACTAAAATTGGAATGTAAATGTGGTTGTATTTAGAATGATTTAATGTGACAATCTTTCTCTTTGCAAATGGCCCAGCAAAGGGTCACAGTTTAACATCAATTTGCAGAATAAAATGCAAGGTCCAAAACATGTCAGAACATTTTGCATGATGTTTTACAATTATCTGGCAAAGAACATGTGGAGATTTCTTAGATAATTTTAATTTTGAGACTTCGTGTGCTCCCAGTTCTGAGCCATGAGTTGTTTGCATTCTTAAATTCTAGTTTGGGAAGTTTACTAAGATACTAGCAAGAATCTCTAGCAAAGAGCAAAGTCTCCTTTCATTTCCAAACCGCTTTCTTGTCTTTTCCCACTGATGGAATAAATGGGCTGAGCATCTTCAGCTGCCTCTCAGGTAAAACGAATGAAAATCAAGCCCTTAAGGCTCTGATTTTCAGAGTGCTGAACACTAGCTGAAGGTAATTGGAGCTGCTGGGGCACTGAAACCCTGAAAACTTGAAACAATGCTCTCTTTGTGAGGAGGATGGTCCTTGGATTATCAAACTTTCCTGGAGATGTGATGTAGGATGACTTTGCACATATTGCCTGGAGTAGGTCTGTTTTAAATTCTGTCTGCAATCTGGTTGATCACAATTTAATGGGCTATTCCTCTCCCCTGCGCAATTAAGGTTAAGAAAGTACTCTAGATATTCTGTAAGTAGGTACAGTAAATACCAGTAAATAGGTACTGAGGTTCTGCCCAGCCTGGGGAGTCTCCCATTGGGGTTGGGTGTTGGGGAAGTGCCCTCTGCCCTGCAGGGAGAGCAGCGTGGTTGCTGTTCCCTCCTTGCTGGAGATGTGTGCACACATGTGCACGTGCCAGACCCTTGCGGCACTGAACACTTCCCAGCCAGCCCCACTTTTCCCCTGGCATGAAGAGCAGTGCCTGCTCCATCACACACCGTGCAGCAAAGCAAAGCCAGACACATTTTGCAACTCTTAATTTCTTTGGTGGGGAAGATGTTAAGAAGTGGTATTCCCGTGTGTGTCTCATGGCTATTACTATGAAAATGCTACAAAATCCCTGACCTGTTCTCAGGCTCTCCACCTCTGCCATTGATGTGCCTATTTACAAACCCCTTGGCTGTTCCTTTGGGACTCCAGAAAAGAACCAGGACTCGCTGGAATCAATGCCATGAATTAGTCCCAGCCAGTGTTACTGAATTCAGTAGAGGCAGACCAAGGTTTGAACTCTGAGCTCTGTAACTGGTGGTCTGTGGTTACTACAAAGTGAAAGCCCTCTTGATATCTGATGTGGTTAAAATTGAGGGGTATTGTAGAATCAGAGAATTGTTAAGGTTGGAAAAGACCTTTGGGATCATCATGTAAGTCCCACCGTTAACCCAACCCCATGTTCCCCACTGAACTGTGTCTTCAATGAATGAGATGAGCTCCATTTGCACCAAGATCAGTATGCCAAGGGTCAACATAACTGGCCATCTCCAGCAACCATGAAGATTTGAAGACCTCCTGCTGAAGCAGTTCTCCTGTGCCAATTTGTTCACTTATTTATTTCACAAGTGATCTTTCAGCTTTCAAGTGGGAAACTATAAAGTGCCACTAAAAAAATACCATCATTGCCATAGTCCAGTGGGGTTCTATGCTCACTGTCTGTCAGTGGCCCATGCCAAACAGGTTTACTGTATTGGACTAAAAAATAAAAGTATTTTACTAACTGTGAATCTTAAAAGCTGGAGTGTATTGACTGAGCAGCCAAAATATTAGTTTAATCCATTATCTTCTCTCTGGTAGCAGCCATGTGTTGATGCACTGAGAGGAGTACAAATCCAGGGAAGCCATAAACCCTTTTCCAGCGTAATATCTCAGCTTCTGATGAACCAGGGCCCCTGGGCTACACATTTTGCTTCCATATTTAATAGACCTGGATTGATTTTTTTACTTATCCTGTTTTGACTCATCACTCTCTGATGCCTGGGAAACCCTGGTGAAATCCAATGGGAAGACTTTTTTACGGCTGACTTTGTGCTTTATTGCTTTTCTTTGTTTTGAATTTGCCATCTTTTGTCTTTCTTTAATACTTTCTGATTCTTGCACTAGAAAAGACAATGAACACAAGATCCTTGTTAATGTTTGATCTACACATATGATTTCATAGACTTTTTTTGCAGTCTTGTTCAGTCACCTCTTTTCAGACTGAAAAAGCCTGATTTGTTTAATCACTTTAGATGCAGAAACCACTTGGTACCTTTGTCATCCTAACACTCCACATCTGAACCCTTTTCAGACCTGCTGTACACTATGGAGATGGGTGGATCAGAACTGCCCACAGTGTTCAGGGTGTGGTAGCCCCATATCTATGCAGCATGAGATAATGTTCTCTCTCTCCCTTCTCTTTTCCTTTCTTAATAATTCCTCACATTCAATTTGCTGGTTTTTTTTAATTACTCCTGAGCATTGACCTCTGACTTTCATAGACTGTCTTATTATATTTCCAAGATCTTATTCCTGAATGCTAATTTAAAGACTGTCACTGTGTATATAAAGTTGGGATTGTTTTTCTTGTACATGCTACTTTACATTTATCTATTTTGAATTTCATCTGCCAATTAATCATCCCGTCAGTTTGTTTCCTCCAGTTCTCTCTATATTTTTTTTTTCACGAGCTAAATTCTTATCAACAGAAAACATAGCCATCTTACTATTCACCTCCTTTTCCAGGTAATTTAGAAGTCTTGAACAGGGCAGACTTATCACATACCCCAGTAAGACTCTACTGGTACCTTCTCTGCATTGAGAAAATTGGTTTTTTATTCCTATTCCTCATTTTCTAAACCTTAACTCTTTACCTGTCCCTCAAAGGAGTTCCTTTCCTATACTGTGTTAGGAAGAGTTTTTGGTGAAGGACATTGTCAAATACTTTTCAGGAATTCCAGAGATTGAATCCCAATCAGTATGAGAATGATAGGGTGGGAATTACTTGTTCACTATCTCTTCTTGTACCTAAAGTAGGGGACATTGAAGGACTTCTAGAAGGCATATTTAGAAAACTAAAAAGAAAAAAAAAGTAAAAAAAAAGGCAGCAAAATGATTCTTCATGCAATGTGCGGTTAGCTTTCAAAGTTCATTGCCACACTTAATGTGGGTAGTTATTTGTGGATTCAAGGTGTAGACTGGTCTAGTTCACAGATCACAAATCCATTGAAGGTTACTAAATGTTTAGAAACCAAGGCTGCCTAAAGCCCTCATGGAAGTTAAAATGATTGGAAGCCTCAGGAGTATTTACCAGGGCCATCTTGTACATCTGTCCTGGTTGTCCTCTCTTTCCTAGGCATTCACTTTTGGAGATTCTTAGCAAACCCAGCCTGGCCATTCCTCTGCCTTTTTGTGCCCGTGTTCTTACCTGGGTCTGTTACTGGATGCCTTCAGAGAATTCTGTTTGGTTTGCAAGACATGACTCCCCTCTTTGAAATCTCCTTTCCTGGGGTACTGCACTTTCCCAATATCCTCTTATTTAAATCCTACCAATGCTTCTGATACAGCTGTCAAACTGGGAGGTGCTACAGCTCTACAGATACACCTTGCAACTCATAAAAATTTGTCATCACTTATGCCATTCTCCATTCCTGCAGTGCAATGACAGCTCTAATGCCTTGCAGCTTCCTTTAGCATGTCAGTCTTTAAATCAGCTGGACCTGATAATTTTTACCTTAATTTTTACAAATTCTTCTATAGATTCTTCTAATGAACTTGCACCTGAAGTACTTCCTTTGACATATCCCCTCTGATGCATGAAGAAAGGTTCCAGCCCACATATTTCCCCAAACTCCTTCGAGGCTGTAAAAAAAAAAATTAATTTTCCTCCTCTGCTTTATCTTCTCTGAAAGTTCCTTTTGTACTTTGATCAATTAATAGGCCTACAAACTCTATAGCTTCCTGCTCCTGATGTGTTTAAAGAAATTATTAATTATGAGGTTTTTATGCCCTCTGAAAACTGTTCATCAAATTCTATTTTACTGGCCTGAAACAAGCAACAAGGGAACTTTGCTGAAAGCATTCATTTTGATCTCTTTTTTCTTCTTTCTTTATGTTTTTTTTGTTTTTTTTTTTTCCGCATTTGCACTTCAGTAAAGAAAAGAAAATTCTTATTGATTTTTATAATCCTGAAAATATATGGGTTTGCAGCTGAACACACTTCTACACCAAAATTCTTACTCTTTTGGTCCTACATACATCTCAGTTATACAGCATATTCTGATTTTTTTTTCTGTAAAAACATTTTTACATTTCCTCTGACACATTTTTGTATGCTAAATAACTAGATACCTTTTTCTTTATAAGTGTACCAAGTTGCTTCTATACAATGCACAAAAGTAATGTTTTAGTCTTCTCTAGCTAGGTGAAACTACTTGGATGCCTTTCCTCTCACCTGCTTCTATCTGACTCGGAGCTTTATGCACTTTATGCTTATGCCACCTGATTGTTCTGTTGCTCTTCCACAGACCCCTTTGTGCCCCCACATTGGCTTCTGGCTGATATTTGCTGTTGAACTTTATGTGCTTCTGGCTTGGTACTTTCCCAGTCCCCAGTCTGAGTATTGTTCCCGGTCCTTGGTATCTCTCTTGTTTGTTTAAGCATTTCTATGTTGGTAATTTGGCTACTCTGCTCAACTTCTGGTATGGAGGCTGTTGTGAATTAAAAAAAAATCTCCTGGCTCTTGTTCTGTGCTAGGGGTGTGTTGTGGTTGGGCATGCTTCTATTCTACCTGCTGATGGCAACAATCTTCTCTTGTTCTGTAGCTTCATCTTTGCAGCTGATGAGAGAAAGCTTCAATGTTCCTCTCTGCCCTACCTGAAGTGTTCATATTCCCAGACATCTTCCTTGTTCGTACCTTCATCTCTTCTCCTTTCTGGTTATTCACAAAATAAGTAAATTCCCAGAATTTCCTGTTTGCTTTTGGATATTCACAATCATTCAAATTTTGCTGAACTTTGAAACACATTACCTACTCTGGTACTCCTGGCTTTGGAAATTTATCTGTATGTGCACAGAAACTGGGAGGAGGGTTAAGTCAGAAACTTCACAGTGTCTCTGTCCCAGGTCTGTCTCATGCGCCTGTTCATGGGCAGCCTGAAGAGCTGAGGTAATAGCAAACAAAATTGTCATTTTTTAGTCCTGTTGTGCTCCTTTTTTAACTCATAATTTTTCCTGATTGACAGCATCTGCCTTTTCACTAGAAGATTATTACTCTTAGCTAATTTCCTACTCTTAACTATCTTTTGAGGCCACTGTATTCCATGAAATTGTCTTTCTTAAATTAGTATTATTAGAGATGTTGTGCACACCTAGGCTGTTTAATGACATAAATTTTTGTTAAGTATAAGATTTTCCTTCTCTGAAACCTGCTTCTTCATAGCTACTTGCCTGTGTCTGGTTTAATTTGTGATAATATTACTCATTAACATTTTCTGACACTGACACTAATAATACTCTATTTCTCATTTTCAGATTGCCATTCTTTTGGCAGTTTGACAGTAAAATAATCTTTGACAATAGCAGAAGCAAGGCATCTACCCTGTTGGACACTTCTTAAATTTTATTTAGTTTTAGTTGCCTAAATATATCATAAGAATTTGGCCCCACCTTTTGAAAGTCAGTCAATTTCATCTCCTCTTACCTTGTTTTATTTACCTTGTTAAGAATTTTTTTTTAATAAGCAAATAATGTAGAGCAGTTTAAATACTTAACCTTCTTGGAAATTAAACCATTGTGCATTTGCAGTTAAAATATCCACACCCAAAGAGTATTGGAATCTAAGCTTGGATCTGAGTGTCAGAATGAGATTTGTAACTCCTTCATAGCCACTGACCATTGGGATTCTACTGAACTTAGAGGTTCTTGAGTCAAAATGTTTCTAAGAATAAATTTGGCTAAGTTTAGAAGTCTGCTTTGAAAGGTGGGACAACAAAATGCACTGAAGACTAAATATACTGCCTTTACCCTTTTCCTTCTACTGCCCTTAGATGTGCTAAGCAGAGCTAGGCAGACCTGTGCTTCTATGAAACTGCAGGGGAAGATTTTGCCTGTACAACATTTCAAATGTGATTCTGTAAGGTCTGAGAATCTCTGCTGATGGCCTCCTAAGGGTGAGCATATTTGTTCCTTGGCTTTTGTAACTCTGGCTATGGAGGTGTATTTTTGCTTTGCTCAATTGCTAGACCTAGCAATGTCTATACCTAGAAGTAAAAAAAAAACCCACAACAAATGAAATTTCTATCTGAAGGAACTAGCTTTAGCACTTATTCATTGAGTGTTGACTCAAAACCAAACCAAACTGCTATAAAACACAATCACCACCTCTGTGAGACAGACAAGAGTTTCAAGGTTGGTTGCTTACCTGAAACATGAGATGCACCACTGATCTCTGTCTCTCTAAGAGACATGGCTACTTTCACCCTGCCTTGCTGTCCAGCCCCTCTTTCAGTGCCCCTTTCCCCTCTGGAAATACTTGGCTGGCCCCTGGAGCACTGTCAGAGTGGCTGGGTCTCGGCTGGGAGACACCTCCTCCCTCTGAGCCCTGCTCACCATAATGTTTTCTGACAGGGGAAGCTGGCTGTGGCTCCCTCTACACTTACCCACACCGCTCTGCTCAGCTGCACAGAGCATCCTGGGCAGACATTTTCAGATGATAAAAGTTAGCTAGTTCCTACAGCAGAATCATTCTTGCACTGCAGATGGACTTTCTTGTATTGCTGTGTTCTTCAGCCTGTGTGAGGTGGCCCTGGAAGGACTGGGGTTCCATTAATCTGGTATTTGTACAAATCTTTAATGAGATGCTGTTCCCTGCTACACAGCTTGCAATCTACAAATGTTTTATGACATATGATGAAACCCAATCTACAGAATAGAAGCAAATTTACTTGAATGTCATATCTGCAAATGCCAAAGGGCAAAATCCTGGCCTCACGGGGGTCACTGGCCAAGCTCCCGTTGGCTTTAGCAGTGTCAGGCTTTCAACAGGAGTCTTTGCAGCACAAGTATTTGTATTCTGCTCACGTTGACCTATTTCAGGTCGAAATTCCCTTCAGCAGTGCTCACTAAGCCATAGGGCTTGCTGGTAAACCTTAACGTGTTTAGCCAATGCAAGCTGACAAGGGCATGACATCATTAGCCAAGTTTCACATCCCACTGACCTTGCCATCATGACTTAATCCACTGGGGTCTGTCATCCCTAATGGTTTGGTTTGACAGTGCTTTACTGCACTTGTTGTGTATTCACCTACTACAGCCTGTTAAGAAAACACGGATATAACAGAAGCTGCTGTATGTCTCTGATGGCATGTGAATTATAGAAAAGTTTAACAATACTTTACATTGTTGGTTGGACTAGCATATTGACAACTCTGTCTTGTTTTCTCTCATCTGAATTATGGATTTCTCAAGTCTGGTATTATGTGAATTATGTCACACAGAAATTACCACATTTTGGGAAAACTTGATATTTCTATGAGAAGGTGATTTATTATGATTTCACATCTATCATGTTTGTCTTTCAAAATTTCACACCATTTTACAGGCATCATTACCCTGATTTATTTTAGCGAGCACAAACGAAAGTTGCAGACTGACAGGTCTGACCAGAAACCATTGTTTCACTGATTAAATCTCTCTGTGCTAGCAGAAGGAAGAGTGAGTGCCACATCTCCAGTTGAGAGCTGAAGTATTGCAGGACGTGTTTTTCTGCAGACCAAGCACACAAGCAGCTCACCTTCTACTAGGAAAAACGAAAGCAAGTACCATAAATTCCAGAGCATCGTCTACTCTTCTCTACATCCCATAGAAAAAATCAAAACAACAAAACCAAAACAGAACCAAACAACACAACCCCTCCCCCAACACCCCAAACAACCAGAAAAGAGAAGAATCAACATCACCCAAGAAAAATGATTTGGGAACTTAGGGGAAAAGAGGGAGCACATGGACCTGTATCTCAGGCACTTCTATTTGCAACATCTTTCTACATTCCAAGTAATGTCAAGTCCTGCCTAGCAAACTGCATCCTGGGCAGGAGAGTGAGAATTTTACTGCATAAAAGACGGACTAAGTTTTACAGCTATTTTTCAGAACTTCTTACATTATTTTAATAAAAAGTTTGTCTGTGTGGAGGACTTGTTGCAGAATAAATGCAGGGGGTGAATTCAAAGTGCAACAATCAGTTTTTACTCACTCCCAGTGTGGGTTAAGCTAAGCATACAGGGACAATTTCACTATGGATTAAGAATGTCCTCCTGAAGAGATAGTATGCAATAACTATTCCAGGCTATTTCCCCAGGTAGACAAGCCTAAACATCTGATAAATAGGCCTATTCCTTTTCCTCTTAACCAATTAAGTACTTACTTTAGAAGGAAAAAATGAATTATCACATAACTATTTCACTGCAATACGTCTTACTTAGTGCATTAATGTCAGAAAAAGTGAACTACTGTCCACAGATTGGGAAAAGAGGTATTAGTGTTTTGCATGTACAAGCAAAGTGATATCTCTTGACCTTATTTTATTTTGGGTAAAGATTATGATGTATTGTTGTTTTTGCAACACTTCACATTTATTTCACAAAATAAATCACATAATGGACTGTCATAATAGCCCCAGTAGTGTGACAGGAAAAAAGAATTGGTAGAGCTACACTTCAGTGCACAGTGAAATAGCTAACAATTTGTTAAATATCCCATGAGTGGATTAAATAGGCATATGATCAGTTAATGGCTGCCAAGCCACAGCAGGAGCCAATTAGAATTCACCAAAAATAATTCAGATGAAAACTGATGAATCTATCAAAACCTAATTAAATTTATGGAAAAAAAGCAAACATCTCGTTGACAGATTATATAACCAACAAGTTTCTCTATAAACAGTCTATAAAGGATGGCCACTGAAAGTAGAGCTGCATTATTTGATCTTGTTTGAAGAGCACTGAGTTTTTTAACATGTAATATTCTTCCTATTTAATTTTCAGGTAAATCAGTCATGTAAAAGTGAGTCATCTGGCTTTACATGAAGAAGTACAAAGTCATTCAGAAAATTGCAACTGTGGTTAATTATTTCATGGCTTGCCTTATATGAAACACTTAAGAGTCTGTGGAGGGGGAGGGATCTGAATGGAGAAGAAAGATGCTGTAGACAGGGAGTTCTTTCAAGGGTCTGATTTTATATAATGATCTAGAAAATACACTGAGAAATACAAATGTTGCAGCTCAAGCTCTGTAGCATTGAGATGTTTTCCATGGTATAACGTTGGGGGAGAGGATTGTTTTTATTGGAATGCTGGTGATTAGGCCGCCAAATGGAAGCAAGTCTGTGTGCGAATGAGCACTGAGATACCAGCAACAAAACCCAGAAGGCAGAAAGACAAGACACCTCTAAATCAGAGCTTTCAGCTGCAGTAAATAGATAAGCTGCCTCTAGAACCAAAAAGACAAGTACTTGCATGGTTATTCTCATTGAAATCCTGCAAAGAGTCAGCCAGAAACAGGGCTGCTGATCATCTTACTCCAACAATGTCAGGATAGATATTTCTAAAATGCCCCTTATACTCCAGTTGTTTCTCAGATATCTGCACTGCTCATTCTCCCATGAAACTGTTGTACATTGTGAACTATAACCTGTACTTTCTTTTCACAGAAATTCAGTTTTCCCAGTGCACCAATGCTTTTGTGCTGTATGTGTTTTGTATGACTAATCAACACAACAAAGACATAGCTGAGTATTACTCAAGACAGAGATTTTTCCCCCATGCTATTCAGAAAAGAAGCTTTCAGCTGCCAACAGAAGAAAGGTGATACGTGTTTCTCTTCTGTGCCTGTTCTTTTTTGGTGGCCACATGGGAAAGTGCTAGGACAATGTCTGATTCATCTCTCTTAAAACCGGGAAGTTAGCAATGACTTTCCTTTTACCTTTTCCCCAAACTGAAGACAAGTGAAAGATCCAATCCTTAAATACAGGTAATAACATTCTTCCAACTTGACGAGTCTGAATATTTACAGAGTAGGTCTCTATGAAAATCAAAATGCAGAAGAGTATATGTTCTGTCATCACTGCTTGAATATTAACTTTAGCCAGACTCTTGCATTACATAAAGATGTCTGAATTACCTTGTCTAAAATATTCTTACAGTCTAAAGAGATATTTTAAAGTGAACGTGTCTTAATGTATGGATCCATAACAAGAAGATGTACTTGCTTTTTCTGGGAAAAAGAGCAGTCATACATGCCTCATTTTCTGATTTTTCTCACTTCTAGAATTAAAGCTATCCTTTGAAATGTGACAAAAATATAATTGGACTCATTTAAATTCTTGAATTAACTTTAATTAAACTAAAGATAACCTAAAATGGAGGAAAATGGGGAAAAAAGGGGGAGGAAAGAGACCTGCAAATGAGAAGGAGGATGATTTATTCAATCAACTGTTCTACTCCCTCTAAGAGATGCCTTTCTGATAGCCTGGGACTTTTTGAGGGGGTAGGGTGAGATTTTTTGGGGGGGTTGAGTGTTTTTGCTTTTGGAGGCTTTTGGGAGTGGAATTGAGTTTTTCTTGGGGGGTGATGTTGGCTCATTGTGAGGGAGGAAGAGAGACAAAAGGCAGGAGAAGAATCTCACAGGGCCCTGAAAAGGGGCAAAAAGATGCTGTGTTTCACTTGTCCTTGGTGGTTTCTGTGGTACTCTGTGGGGAGGAGGGGACTTTTTGGAAGTCTACCCCAGGCAGCACAACGTGTGTCAGCACAGGGGCTGCAGAAATGATGTACAGGGATATACAAACAGATGACACACTCTGCAACTTCTCACCATGCCTAAATAGCCACGAGTGAGCCGCCTGTGGAAAACACCCAGCAGACAAGCTGTGAGCATGTAACATTTTCTCAGCACTTAACAAGGCATCACCTTGAGCTAAAGAGGATTGCTACCCTTTCCCTCCTTGCTCAGACCAGTCCCAAGCCATAAATAAGCCCCTTATGCAGCTGCAATGTGCTGCAATGAGCACTTCAAGGACCAGGAAAAATAAGCTTTTGCTCAGGACATGACAAAATGCAGGAGCACAATCTTTCACTAGGAATTTCCCATTGGTGTTTATTTTATGGCTGTTGGATAACCAAGTCTAACAGAAGCTTAAGAGATCCTCTGAAAATGGGGCTGTTTGGTCCTGAACCTGAGACTCCAAATTCCTCTTGAACAATCATAGTGTCTGTCCTGCTCAAATATAAAGGACAACCTACTTCTCTGTAAGAAGGAATTAGATAAAGATTTATTGTGATTATTTTAACCCCCAAACTAATGTGCTAAAATTTGTATTCCTTGATGTATTTTGAGTTATTGAATATATGAGACAGAAATTCCAGATATTTTCATGATCACAATTGGATTTTAACATACTTTTTTTGCATACAGGTCACATGACAGGTTGGACATTGGAGGAATTTCGTCACAGAAAGGCTGATTAAATGTTGGAATGGACTGACCAGGGAGGTGGCAGAGTCAATGTCAGTGGAGGTGTTTAAGGAAAGACTGGACATGACATGGTCCAGTTGATGTGGTGGTGTTTGGTCAGGTTGGAGCAGATTATTTCAGAGATTTTTTCCACCCTGTGGATTGATTCTGTGATTCTGTAAATATGAAGTTCTATGACATTACTAGAAATATGCCCTTTCCATATCGAAGGGTTAAATTTCATGCTTTGCTCCTGAAGAGCAGCTCAGGAGGAATGCAAGAAAACTCCTTTAGACTCCTTTAAAACTCCTTTTCCTGCTGGGGCTGGTGCAGGCAGGTGCATAAGGGCTGGGCAGTGACTGAAATATGTGCATGTCTTGTGGTAGATTTTGTATAAAATGGTGCCAATGTGTCTCAAATCTCTCTCACCAAAACTTTTGATAGTTCTTATAGACCTTTTTAATGTACCCCTCCTATTTTTTGTAAGCAGAATGGGTAAGCAGAACACCAGTGGATGCTAATAATATGCAGCAATTTCTTATTAAAAGAAGCTTTGTCATCTATTTGGAGAAGTAAACAGAAACAGCTTGGTGTGCACACACTAGCCTTAATGTAGAAAATTTCAAAAAGTCTCCTTGATAGAGGCACTACATGGAAAGGTATAAGAATGTATTGCAGAACATCTTTAAATGAGATAGAAAGTTCAATTTTTAAAATCACTGGATATACTCCTGATAGAGGGCTTGATTTATATGAAATAACATCAATAAAACTATAGTCATTGACTTCATTAGAATGATGCTCAAACTAATTATTTGCCACTGGTTTTACGTCTACAATTAATTTTGAACTTAATTTTCAGAGGTACTAAGTGCACTCCCATAACCCATTGATTTCAAGTAATGTTTTGGGTGCTGGGCACTTCAAAAAATGAGGCTACCTTATCTACAAATTCAGTCAAATTGTTAATCCACATTGGAATTAATGGGCTAAGCTAACAGAATCTGCAAATAAATTGGAAGCACTGAATAAGTGTGTCTCCTGATGGTTCTGGAGAGCAGCCTTATCTGCCCAGCCTGATCCATTTTTTCACCTGCTCTGACAACAGGCTGCCAGGCGTGGGCTGCTCTGCATGGCAGCAGCCTTCTGCTAGGGCACTTCATGTCACACAAAAATATATTCAGTGCTTAAAATGAGCCTATTATTAATAAACACCAACACATCTCAGGGGTGCTATTCATCTTAGTGCCATCCTCGTAAAATCCTTTTTATTGTTTGTGTGATACATTCTCAAGATATTAACATTTTTATGTGCCTGGAAAGAGAAGAAGATCCCTGAATTTCACTCTGTGAACTCAAATCCAAAAGTGGCCAGTGCAGAAACTGTATAAAATTGGATAATCTGTTTACAGAAAGAGCTGGATGGGTAACGGAGCTGGCAAAGACATTCAGCTTTTACATAATTGGCTCAGATACTTTCCAAGTCAGAAGGGTCAGTGATGCTTTACTGCCTGAGAGTTGCTTTGCCAAACCTGTGAAATAAACTGCACATTTATCATGAAAGAGACATTGCCCATCATAGGAAAAATACCAACATGGATAGCACTGCCTGGTATCATAGAAAAATTGCCAGGATTTAAACCAGAGGCAGCCAAACAACAAATGGGGTTTCAGGTACTTACAGGATCCTGGAAGATCTGCAGTCAAATGGTGGCTGGGCTCCCTGCAGTAATTGAACAAGCAACATTCAGACACCTGGATAAACAACAATAATTAGCTGTTTTGTTGATGTATTAGGAAAAAAAATATATTTCACCATTTTTAATTAACTTTGGGTTGGAATAAATAATCTTTGTTTTAAATGTGATAGTCTCAACTTCCATTTCCAGCATTTCCAAATACTGCTTAGTGTTCTCTTAAAATGAATCTTGTCTAAATAATTTTTAAAAGCTTTAAGTTCCATATTTTAAAAGATGCAGGAACCTATTCTACAATAAATGGAGAAACTAGATGCATGCTTAATGAAGAAAGCTGAAAAGACATGAAGTTTAGAGTAAGACCATATATATTTTTCCTGGTTGTTTTAGTATATGAAGGCATAGAAGAGTAAAAAGTGAAACCTTTGCTATATTAAGAGATGTTAAATAAACTGCAAAGTTAGGATAGAGAACAAGTCAATAAAAGGAATAAGAAATCCAGAAAATATGGCAGCTTGTCTATTTGAATTCAAATGAAAGCAAAACATTCACATGTGCATAATTTCCCAAAATATTCCAGGAGAGGAAAGAATTTGTCATTTTCTGTGCTTTTCTATTCTTGATTTTCAGAGCTAAGTGCAGTAAAGATGTACAAGTTTTTGAGTTCTTACTGTTGTTTTGCTCCTATTAAACAGAAAAAGGAAGTAAATCCTTTGGATATTGAATATTCACTTACAGGTCTTCCTGCAGGCCATTTGGAGTCCTTGCAGCTGTGAGAGAATTGCATGCCAGACCCAGGTAAGCCTGGCTGAAATAGAATGTTCAGCAGGGAAGGCTCAGGTGTTGGGAGCTCTCCCTGTTCGAGAGCTCATAAGCTACAGGATCATTTCCCTCTTGCTTGTGCTGTTTCTGTCCTGGACAGGCTGGATTTCTCTGAGCTGCATGTCCCACAGAGTAAGGAATAACCTTCCTGGACCCATTGCCCCAGTGGCACAAGGATGGCCAGGGCTTTAGTTTCTACTGAAATGTGTGATGACAGTAATGAAAAACTGCAATAGCAATTTGCTATTGAAGCTTTGACACCAGTGTTATCTATTAGATCATTTTGATAGCAGTTATGACATGGATGTAACCATTGCCTCCCTCCCTCTCACCTGCCTTATACCTTTAACAAAAACTGTCTGTATGCGTAAAAGTTTGTGCTGAGAAAGTCCTGCTTAGTCATGATGTGAGTAATCACTTCCAGACCTGAGTGTGGAGATACTCTGTGCTTGGAACAAGGGTTTGCCTTACTGGCGATTCTCTTTGGAATATGTAGCAGATCTTTGATGGATAGATCTGTGATAGAATGCAATTAAATTTATCAGGTTGCAAAATTCAGAAGAAATCTAGTACTTCCATAGTTTTTAGTAGTTCTATGAGAATGTTTGACAGAATTTGCAATGCATGGTGTAACAATTAATATCTGTCTGTGTTTGGAGAGGATTTTGAACAGCAGAGTGCTACCACAGACAGCAGCAAGGTGAGTTTGCTAACAAAGCAGTGGGGCAGTGCAGTGAATGCTACCTTTGTAAAACACTCCATAAGCCCACAGAACATAACCAAGCAGACAAATAGTAATGTCTCTCTCCTTTGTATTAAGCTGTGTAGTACCCCTCAGAAGGCCCTGCAGCAAAGAATGATTGATGCACGTAACAGTGAATTTCATCCTGCTCCTCGAGGACAGGAGCACTTGCTGTGCCTTTCCTCTTCATTTTATGCACTTCACCATGCTCTTTGCTTCATGCCTTTCAAGTCCTTGAGCACAATCAAAATAGTACAGGCTGTCTGTAACCTCAAAGTAAGGCAGGTAATTTAGAAAATGTTTTCACATATCCTTTCTTCCCTGATTTTTCATTTGACCTCAGATTGTTTTGTTTTCTTTTTGGCATCTAATATCAAAGGCTATACAGCTAAAGTCAGCCCCTACAGAAGATATATGAAAAGCAGCATCACATTTTCAGACTGAGAAGGGTGCTTGTCTGGATGGTATGATTTAACAAAGTCTCATTTGCCTGCAATAAAATATTAATTCAATATTTTCCATTTGCTGTTCTTATTTCCTTGTGTGCAGCATTCTTTCATACAATTCTGGTATGTTTTAAAAATGCTACTAACCTAAGAGGAACAGCATGCCTCTAAAAAATTTCTTGCTAATGGAATATTAAAATTACAAGTCAGTTGTCTTAAAAACGCTGAGTAACAGCACTTCCCTGTTTACCAAAAAAACCTCCTCTTTTCAAATGGCTTTATCTTCCTCTTCGAGCTTCCATTGTAGCCTACTGGCCTGTGGGGGGAAAAAAATAAAATTATGTGGTGTGGCCAAAACCAGAATCTGCATTAATTGCCTCTGGGAAGAGTGAACAACATTTCAATAGTACCAGCTCTCAGTACCTCATTGTGATTTTCAGCTGAGACCACTGGTGCTTAAAGGATACCTATCTAGGTCACAGTAGCATTTTTTTAAATCCATAGCAATTTTTGTATGCCCAAACAAATAAGGTGAGGCTTAAAAGGCAGGGGAAAAAAAAGAGTAGCTTCTGTGTCATCAGAGCTTGCCTTGAGAAACTCAGTCAAACTCTTGTCTTATTTGAATTAAGAAAGTCAAATCCTCCTTATGAAACTATGTGGTTCCACAAGGGCATGGCATGTACACACATATCCACAAAACCATGTGTGTGAAGGTGACCTATCCAGAAGACAAAAGCTGTTCCAGTCTTGCAAAATTATTTGGTTGGACAGTTGATATGGGAGCCATTTCAAGGTAGCTGGGCACAGGAGACTGCTGGGGTTTCAGGTAGTGGGGAAAGGTTTCTTCCCATTCCCTTTGCCACATAGTGATGCTGCAGCTTTCAGCTGAAGAAAATGTTTCATGTGAGTCCTGACAAAATTGTTATCATGTAGTGAGGTTTGCTTTTGTTGCAAGTTTACAGTTTTCAGTTACAGCTGAATTGGGGGCTGCCTTCTGATTTCAAGTGGTGTACTGTTGGACAGGATGGTAACCAAACACACCTGTGCAGTTCTCAGGACATAACTGAATCTAGCATTTACTGATTCCTGTGGATCAAAAAATCTAGGAGCCAGTATAAACTGCAGTCCAATATTATACAGTATAGATATTAAAGTGCAAACCCTGTCTATGTAATGTTTCTCCTTTAGCTCCAGGCACAAATGTAATTTGAGAGACACTTTCTGCTAAAGAACCTTCAACATCTTACTATTTGTTATGGATGTTGAATGTACAATTTTTAGCTTTCAATTATGTCATCACTGTCACCATTCAAAAGACAGCATGTCATCTTGGCTTAGTGTATGAATTATGCAGAAACACAGTTTTAGTACTTTATTTTCTGTAGTACAGTAATTTCACGATTATAAGCCACACCATTTTGACTAAAATTTTGGTCCAAACCCGGCAGTGCGGCTTATAATCAGGTGCGGCTTATATATGGACAAAGAACAAAAAGTTGCTGTTTTAGTTTGGAGGACAGGTGTCTGCTGAGAAAGGCAGGAACTTCTCTTTGAAATGGAGAATGTAAACCCCCTCTCTCCAAATTATTATAATTTGGAAATCAAGGGGCTTTCAGGCAAAAATATGGAAATTAGGAATAACAGTTCTTTTCTAGGGAAATCAAAATAGAAATACAGTACTACAAAGAAACAAACTCCAAACCCTGACAAAGTCAGAGTACAACCTGACACCCTGTCAGGCAGGGTGTTGGTAGCAGTCCCATTCCATGGTGGCTGCATCCTCCTGCAGTGACAGATGTGGCTCAGTTGGAGCAGTGCTCCTGTACAAGGTGCAGTTTCCCTCCGGAGCTCCAGTGGTGATGTGGAGAAATCCGGTTTTCCTCTGGAGTCCAGTGGAGAAAGGGGCTCCCTTAGTGTCCCAAACCTCTGTTTTTATCTTGGTAAGAAATGTTGGGCTCTTCCCCCTGGCTGGAGCAACTTCCAATGGGATGCAGTAATTTTATCAGTCACACAGTGGGACTCAATGGGCCATTAGCAGACAATGACTCCCTGGAAGAAGGATGGGTTGTGAAAAGATAAAGAACAATGGGTTGCCTGATTTCAATGGATGGCCCATTAGCAGATTATCTGCCATTGAGATAAGGATCACTGTCCCCACCCTCAAGAGATGGTGATAGAACAGATACCTTTTATCACACTCTGTATTGTAACATGCGGCTTATAATCAGGTGCAGCTTATATATGGACAAAAAAACCAAAAAGTTGCTGAAACCCGGAAGTGCGGTTTATAATCAGTGCGGCTTATAATCGTGAAATTACTGTAATCACATATGCAGTCCTGACATACCTCATGCTCTCTTTAGCCTTTTGGAAGTAACAACCCCTATAAAGCAAACAGGTATTGTCAGTGCTTATAAACTGTTCTGGGATGTTGATCAGTAGTTAATCATTGAGTGTATAAAATGAAGCTCATACCATTAACCACTTTTACAAGAGCTGCTTTTTTGGGAGCTGGAGCTCTAAGTGTTAATACAATGATTTCCTGTTTTCATGATGATGCTCCATCTTCAAACATTCTCTACTCAGTGCACTATCTCAGTTACTCAACATATAAAACAGAATACTCTATAAATCTAGAAATAAATGTATAAGCACATCATTTTATGCTTGATGTATTTGCCATAGGTTTCCATAAGTCAAAAAAGACACCTTTAGTTTTAGCATTTTATCATGAGTGCTTCTCTTTTGATGGGAACTGCTTAATCATGAGGTAAGAGTAATGAAATTGGATGAGAGCAAAGAACCACCTCACTCAGTACATTTTCTCTAGTGCCACCAGTGGCAGATCACTATGGGAAAATAAGTATGAGCAAAAAAATGTCTAAGCAACACATTTATGTCAGTTCAGGGACTTCTATGCAAATACTGCATGCACCTTGCTCTATTCAACAGCTCTCCTTGGATGTGTGTGGTAAAAAACCTAAATGATTTTGAAAACATTTCTATTTCAGCCTGAGTCAGATACTGCCTTACTTGGACCTATTTCTTTACTTTAAACTTGAAGTAGGATAATTTCAACTGGTAGATTATAGATCTTGAATTATAAAGGAGAGCAAATTATGATTTCTTATATTTCATCTCTTCATCATCCACGATTTTAATACCTTGGTTGTATCCTCCCAGTTGTATCTTTTTAAAGCTGGGGACTTCAGGTTGTCTTAGTTTCTCCCTGCAAGTAGATTGTTCTGTTCCCAGTAAGAAGTTTTTCTAACAGAGGCATCATTCTCTGGGATCTCTGTAAGGGCATTATTACAACATTGTTAGGCTCTAATAGGCTTCAAATTGTACTGAGAACTGTCTATAGATTTTTTTCCAGCACCTCTAAAAGCAAACAATTACAAATAGAATATTTTAAAGGGATTTTAGCTGCCTACCAAAAGCCACACATAGTTAAAACCTGATGATATCTAAAAGATACGGTTTTCCAGGAGGAAATCTGAAGTGTAAATACAGAATCATGTTGGTGTTTCAGGAACTTTTCTTAGTCTTTATCGTACAAGTGAAGAGAGAGTGAGTTTCCTTTTTTTTGTATTGCTTTTCATAACTTGGTTTTATATTGAGAGTTAGGTGTCCGCCCTTCCTTGACAACAGGCATATAAATGACAGACATTTGCATACAAACATGTACACACAACAGCCCTTTCACTCTGGAATCTTTCTTACACTGCAGAGCAGCTCCTGTTCAGTTCCTGCTGCAAAACCACGACTGGCAATGCTTCAGCAGCATCTAGACATCTTTATGCCAACAGCTGCTAGTGAAGGCAAGGATACAGCATTTGTCCCTCTGAGTTCTCCTAGGAAGACAGACAACTGGGAGATTTCCATGTCTTACCAGAAAAAAAAATTTGTTTATTTTCCAATGTATTCCTCTTATTACTCTTCTCTCATCTACAAATGAACTTCTACTGAAGTGAGGAGGGGAACATCTGACTTATCTGGGAAGAGAACTGAGAATATTTGGGTTGCCTTCCTCATAACACTAATGTCATTGTTAATTTCCGTTTTCTTGAAATGTTGTAACTTTTGGCATTTTAATATAATTTTGGTGGATATAGTCTAGGAGTTCAAACCTAAATTTCATTTATCTGTGGGCTTTTATTTTCTAGTATTTTCTTCAATATATTTTTTCCAAAACCAGATGATTCCAAGGTCATGTAGCATTGGAAACCCAGTGTTCTTTTGCAATGCATAGAAAATATGCAATTATGGCATGCAGTGCCAAAGTTAGGAGTCAATCAGTCCTGTTTTGGCTAAAACAAAGGAATACACGGGGTGAGGAAAGGCAAAAAGAAGTTTCCATTCTTTGAAGGATCCAAGAAAGCCATCTGGCCTTGAAATGAAATATTTAGTTGGGGGCTTTTTCCAATAGAAGCAGAGAAAATGCAGGTTTGGAATTAGGTCCAGCAGGGAGAACCAGGACTGAGCAAACACCCACATCAGAGATACTGATGGTAACGATGCTAGAGCTGCAGATGCTCCTCTGACCCCCCAACCTGGAGTCTCCCTGTGTCCATGCAGCTCACATGTAGGACAGATCTGGGCACCTGCCACAGACTCCAGTGGTTCCTGGAAAATGCCAGCGTTGCAGAACAACTCATAACTCAGGGAAAAGTCACCATGGCAGAAGCTGCTGCACTGAAGAGGACATAGCTGGATCCTGCCTGTCTTGTCCTGGGGACATTGAAGCCATTGTTTTTCATAGGAATTTAATTATTTTTGATACCTCTCTCTTGCTTTAGAACATTGTTGAAATTGGCTGAGTGCTCTGCTACATACTGTTGCAAAACCCTGTGATGATCTTTGATAAACATAAATTTTTTTGTGTATTTTCCTAATTTTTGTAAAAGCCTTTTTCCCCTGTTGGTTGAAGTTCAAAGGAGTATGGTGTGCTTCAAAACAGAAGAGAATGTTGTCATGATGAAATTGTGTCTTGCAGTATTCTTTTTTTCTTAAATGCAGAAAGTTCTGAAGGACATTTTTTTTTTCTGCAGAGCTCCCTGCTTGGAGAGCTGAATTAAATCTAGGAAAATATTATTAAAGTTTAAAGATCATTCCATAAGAAAGCAATGAAAACAAGAGCATGATCTAGCCACAGAAAACATAAAAGGCTAAATGAATTCCCCGTTGAGGTGGTGGCCAGGTTGTGCTGCAAGGGGGATGCATTTGGCTCGGAAGGCAAACTGCAAGTTCACAGCTTCCCCAGAGGTTTGGCTCTGTTGCAGTGTCTCTGCTGCTGGAACAGCGACTGCTGGGAACTGTGCCTTCCCTCAGTAATTCTGCAGCAGTGCAATCCTATATTTAATCAATTCAGGTTCTAGAAATACTTCATTGCCCAGTGTGAAAGTCACTGCACAGACCCAGAGATCAAGAGAATGTACTTAGCCCCTCTTCAGAAAAGTTAGACATTCCTTTGTAGAAAAAAAGATGGTGAAATACAAGTGAAAGAAAGAATGAAAATAATGTATCAGACTTTTCTGCCCTTTCAAAAGGTGATAAAACTTTAGGAAAGTTTGGGTTGGTTTGTTCAGTGGTGGTTTTTTTATTTTTTTTTAGGTGATGGTATTGGTGTTGCTTGTTTCATTTTTTTTTATTTAATACTGCTTATCCCTACTTGACTCTTGGAAAACAAAAGGGATTATTTAGGCACATTGTACCTAGGCTAATAAATTTTAGTTTAACTTAAAGCAACCTCATGGTTGTCCCAGGAAAACAATAGAGCAATAAAATCAGTGAATGCAGAAGTTTTATGGATATCACATCTACAAAAATTCCTTTCATTTCTCACGGTGCAATCAACAATTAGAACTTCATGTAAATGGGCTGGGGAATGACAACACACCTGCACAAAAACGTCTATCATGAATACCAGAGTAAATCTTCTTCCTAGAAGAAAATATTTCCATCTGACTTGTCATTTTGCTTACTGCTGTCCACCCATGAATGGCTGCATTTGGGTATCTTCCTGTTTGTGCTCTACAGGAGCTGTGTAGAACAGCCAACAGAATCAAATAACTAACTTTATGTGAGGACAATGTTGAAAATGGATTCCTTTTGAAAAATCCCACTGAATGGAGAAGACAGTACTTTTAACATCTCTAAGGCCTTTATTCTGCCTGCAGGAAAAACTTGTTTACTTCAATTGGAATGCCCAAAAAAATAAGTACTTGTCTGCAGATGAAAATGCAGTATTTTAATGTAAGATTTTATTAAAAAGAATTTTAAAAAATAATTCGCAAGAATAGACTGGTATATGCTTTCTTAAGGTCATCTTAAGTTTATTATTAATGGGTTTGAATCTGCCCCAGACAGATTTCTTCAGTGCAGTTTCCATTGGTATAAATTATTTGCTGCTATTACATGCTTAAAAGGCTTTGGGCTCTAACCTGCTTGCTAGGCCAACCAACAGGGATCTCAGTCTTGTACTGAATCTTGTGAACATCACCAGGATTTTCCTGCAAGAGAAAGTAATTTTCCATACACAGGTCACTGTGGGATGTTCAGTAATGCCATTTGGCAAGGCTCAGGGAGCATCCTGTGAGATTGCAGGAGCCCTTGACTGCTGTGGTTGGTGAGAGCAGAAATCTGCAGCAGGACCTCTTGGTGCAGCACAGGACAGTGCTTAGAAGGGTGCTTGCAAAGCAGCATCTTCCTTCCAGTCCCTCACAACTTCCTTCTTATGTTTCTAGAAAGAAATTATACATATTTGGTCTCAGCTGGACTGAATTGCTTCCTCTGAAAATGCTGAGGTAGATAATTTCGGATGTTTTGGAATGAAATAATCTGAAGCAGTGCTAAATGCAAAGGCATTTTTTTACTTTTTGAGTTTATTATAATGATACTGTTACTATTATGATTGTATCTATTTCAGAGATTTTCTTTACAGTTACCCAGTTAGGATTAATCATGGTCTCTACTGTATGAATTTAAGGCCCAAGAGGCATTACAAATAATGACAATAAACAAGTCCTTAGCATTACTTTGAGTGAAAAATTTAAAGCTGGAAAAATGTATTTAATATTATGATAAAAGACTAAGCCACCACTATTTTATTTTACATAAGGGCATATAGGGCATAAAGGTACTTACTTTTATTTCTAGTGTGTAAAATCAAATGTAATTCAAAAATTATTCTGCATTTCAGTGGAGTGGTAATGATTTGCACTAGCTCTTGGAAAACCCAATCTGAATTCATTAACTTTGCAATTCAGCAAGAAATGGGCATATTTAGCAAGAAAGAACTCAACCAACATATAGCCTGGTTTCAGGACACCAGCATGAATTTGTATTGAATACCTTTTGCTGCAAGTGCTTAGAGCTACTGAGAAGAAGAAGAAAACCTCAATAAATTAATGCACCATAACACCATTCTTACTAAACCCACAGTTTGTACACTTGATTTTCAGGGCTGTGCTCAGTCCATCATTGCATCATTTAAAGCAATGCTTGGCATCACTGGGGCTGCTGGATCAGAGACACCTCCTTGGTGCTAGGCAAGTTATTTCACCTTCCTTTGCTTCTGTTTCCCCTGCCATTGCTTGCCTGTCTTATCTGCTTACTTTGGGCTGGAAGTCTCCAAGACAAGCATTTTCTCTCCCTGTTTGGTCAGTGAAAAGTCCAACCAAGTCCCAGCTCACTGCAGCTTTTGTGCATTGCCGCATTACAAATACTGCCTCTTGCCATAGATGTAAATGCAGTGTATCGTACTTGGCAGAACCAAAGTCCTGGAAATAAGATCTCTCTCTAATACATCTAGAGCACGTCATACTCTAAAATCTTAGAGAGATGGAGAAACCACATAATTTATATGAGCAAGCATGAAGTTTGGAAGGATATACTCTGTTGAAGTTTTGCTGTTGCTCTATCTCATGTTTAAGTGGATTATTCAACTTCACAGCCGCTGTTTTTTGCCCAGCACACTGTGCAGGCAAAGCTTCATGCCTTTTGATAGAAAGGCCAAGTTCAGGCTGTCTACCTTCCAGACAGAAGTGTCAGCTAGTTGGGAACAGGAGGTGCAGAAAAGCAGAAACCAAAATTGCATTACTAGCAGATTCCATTTTAAACATACCTGCAAAATAAAGCCATCATCCTCCATCAAAATAAAGCAAGCCTGTGACTTTATAATCAGAGTTTTTAAATGCTGGCTGTCTTGATATTTCTTGTTCTTGGCACTTAAAATTCTCAGATAAACAAAATTTACAAGCATAGTAGTTGTTGCAGGTGGTTTTGCAAGATTACAATACCAGTGTGACTCCATGCAGCATCAAGAATCATTCTTATTTTGGGGGGGAGGCGGAACTACAACAAGGAAAACCAGATTAATATATTTTTTTTCCTTCACATACATTTCTTTCTATCTTGAGACCCTGTTTATTTTGTTTGCTATTTTTTTAGACATGCATGAAATTGCTGAAAGTTTCCATTATTTCTCATTGTCATTTTCCATCAGATTACATAGATAACTGCATCCAAGTTTAGATTCTTGTTTCTGGGCTCCTGGTGCATTTAGATTCTTGCTTAAAGACATTTTTCACAGCCTGGTTAGAGAGTGAAAGCCCAGTTTGTCCGAGCAGAACTGCTCATACGATGTTCCCGTAGAAGAATGTCGCCTGTTCTGATGGAAACCACTGGAGCCATCACTCTCTTCAAAAAGAAGAGAGGAAGGTTCCGGGGGCTGGGGCACGGCTCATGTATCTCTGGCGCATCTCTCCAGCTGGCTGTGGCAGGAGAGCCCTTCCCCGGTGTGGAGCCCGCCGGGCCAGTGCGTAAGCGAGTTCAAATCGTGCCCGAGCAGGACTGGTTTGGGAGGTTCGAAGCACAGGAGCGACACGACGAAAATGCTCCGCTTAGCTAGATGCGGCTGTTAGGATGCCTAATAAATATTTATAGCCCCTCACCGAGGAGGAGATTGACAGCACGGGAGCAATCCCTACCCTACAGCTGCAGGCAAGCAGCCGCCTCGGGGAAAGCATCCCGGCCGGGGGTGGCCTTTGGGAGGGTCGCGTTGCTTCCGCACTCGCGGAGGGGCTCGGGACGGCGCTCGGAGCTCCGCGGTTCGCGCCTTCCCCTCAGGGCTGCGGGCAGCGGCAGGGCAGGACCCGGCCCGGCCCGGCCCGGCCCGGCTCTGCTCGGCTCGGCTCGGCTCGGCTCGGCTCGGCTCGGCTCGGCTCCCCCCGGTGCGGAGGGCGCTGCCGCAGTCACTGCGGTCCCGCGGAGAGCTGCGGAGCCGCCCGCCCCGCCGCAGCCGGGCTGCCTGCAGGTGAAGTGAAAGTCGTCGGGGAGAGAGAGGAGGAGGAGGAGGAGGAGGAGGAGGAGGAGGAGGAGGAGGCGGCGGCGGAGGAGGGAGCGCGCAGCCCGGCGCTGCAGCCCGCGGAGGCTCCGCACCGCCCCCGGCCCTCCGCGGCCGCGGCATCCCGGCTCCGCCCCAGTGAGTGGTCCCCAAGTTTCCCGGGGGAGGGGGTGACCTTGGGGCGATCGCCTGCGGGCAGGTGGGGCTCAGCGGGGCGGGGGTCGGCGCCGTCAGCAGCTCGGGAGGCGCAGGGCGGACGGGGAGCGCTGCCCGGGCGGCTCCCGGAGCGGCGGAGGCAGCGGGAGCAGCGGGAGCACCGGGAACACCGGGAGCAGCGGGAGCAGCGGGAGCAGCGGGCGGCTGAGCGCCGGATCGGGAGCATCGCATCCTCCGGCCGGTCTGCCTGTCCCTGTGCCCCCCTGTGCCCGCCCGTCTTCTGCTTGTGAGTAAACTTAGGAATGTGTCAAACTTAGAAGTTACTTATTGGTAAGCATGGAGTACCGCTTTTTCCCCAGAAAAACGTGATGAGGGGGTGGAGGTGTGTGTGTATTGCATGCTTTGACTGCCAGAAGATTTCCACAACAAAATGACTGTGCTTTTTGGAGGAAGAGAACCCCAGCCTAAATCCTTTAGGAATGTGCAGTTTGAGTCGGGAGGTTTTCTTTTGAGCCCTGAGGATGAAAGCGCAGCTCTCTAAGCACTCCAAGTGCGGGGTCCGCAACCCAAAAGCTGCTGCTCATGTCTCAGGGACCGTGCGAGGGTCTGGAGGATGCTTAAAAAGGGGTGTTTTGCATGTTTTGCCCATGTGTGTGCCCTGAGGTATGATCTACTCTCAGCCGAGAGTCAACTTTTCTTGCTGCTCCTGGAGTTCAAGCAAAACTATTGTTAGCTTCAAGAATAGCAGGATTTGGCTTGTTTGTGTTTGGCAAAGTTCAGCCCCTGCATGCAGTACTGGGCAGTGTGGTGATGTCAGCTTCTCAGAATATTTAAATGTCGTTTTTAGTGCTGCATATCTGGGCTGCTGTTTGAAAGCAGCCATTCTTAATGTGCTTTTATTTCTTGTTCTTTATCGGTCCTAATGCCTTGCAAATCCTTGTTTGAAGTTCTGCAGATGAGCATTACATACTGCCCAGGGAAATCACCGGCCGCTTGCTTGCGCGTCTCTGGTTGCTCAGGAAGGTTGCCTGGACAGTAGCTTTTGCTTACTGGGAAAGCACAGTTAGACTATTAGGCAAAGTATTGCATAATAGCAAGCATTGAGATATAATCTTTCAGACTTCTGGTAAACTGGCTTTCAAACCCATGCTATTTAGTTTTTCCTTCTGCCCTTGTGAACTGTGTGAAGTGCAGTGAGTATGCATAGAAATCTGTATCCTCTAGCTCTCTAAGAATGACATTTTCATACAGTGACCAAGCTACATCTCTGACTAACTATAAGAACTATTTTTTTTTCTCATTAACTCTGTGTTCACCAAGCCAAACCTAATCTCAAATACTTTTGATAACACCCAATGTAATGCATGCAGGGATTTCTGTGCACACAGCTGGTAATGTTGTATGCACAGTGGTCAGGGTGCAGCACTGATAGAGCCCAACTCCTTCTGCACCTAAAACCTCCTGTGATTTTATACTGTGTGTAGCTGGAGCTCTGACTGATGTGCACAGGCCCAAAGACTTTATATAATGCCATAGTTCAGGCTTGGATTTTAGAGAACCTTTATCTTCAGATCATTGCACAGTTAGAGGAGGAAGTTTAGTACTGAGTATCTTTAATGCTCCTGTGTCTGGAACTATATATATATTTCTTCCTGTATGGCAGAAAAATTATTCTAAAACTGTTTTGACAATTTGTTGTGATTCGGATTACCTATGTTTTCTACAGCATTCAATGTGCAACAATGAAATTGCCATTAAATGAACTCCTGTGTCTGGTTACTTTTTTCCCCCCCATAAAAGCATTACCTCTGTATTCTTATTCACAATCAGTTTTGTCAGGGTTTTTGTTTATTTGTTTTGTTACTTTTCTTTCTTAACAGATAGATATTGTGATTAACTAATTTGCTGTCTACCTACATTCAGTGCTTGACATAGCAATCTCCTGTTTGTTGCTCTGATCAATTACTGTACTGGTACTCCATGTGTGCAGCTTTTGGTCTAAGCTATAGAAAGAAGTGGGAAAAGTTAGCTTGCCTTTTTTTTTTTTTTTTTTTTTTTTTTCTTTTTTCCCTTACATGTGTCTAAGGAAGCCAGTGCTCTGGTAGGGCAATTTTGTTTCTTGAGTGAATAAATTAATTTCTCCTCATTGAAGGTTAAAGCTTGGCAGCTCTTTAGTGTTAAGCCTTGTGTAATAGGGGCTGTCTGGACAGTGGTTTCGTTGGGGCAAGGATGACGTCTAGGCTGCTGCTGGTAACAGTTTGGATTTTGTAAGGTTGCCCTTAATTGAACAGCTCTCTTGTGTTTGACATTTGCTGTGACCTCCTGCTGTAAGCAAAAGGAGACAGTTAATGATTTTGAAGCTTGTCTTTCACTCAGAGTTGAAAATGAGGATGTTTATTTCTAGTTCCTGTTCTAACTCTCAGCCATGGTTGATTTTTGACTTTTTTTTTTCCTTTTTTTTTGATGTTCTGTTGCATCCCTATCACACTTAAAGTTTTTACAAAAACATGCAAAAAATTTATGCATGTCCTGAGAACCTAGGTGTTTAAAGTTTGCTTCAAAGATACAGAAGTCTTAGATATAACCTAGCCCATTTTTATGATAGTTATGTTGATTAGTCAGAGTCTGCAGTCTATTGGAAGTTAGGTTTGAAGCAGTGAAGAAAGGAGTGAGGAGAAGGTGTGCTGTGGGTGGTAAATATGGGACAAACAAAAAGGGCCATGCTCTGGAGCAAGATGCAGAGGGCATAAAGCAAACTGAGAGGGAGGAAAACTGAAGAAATAACTGGGAAAGTGGGGTGGAACTAATGTTAGCTGGCAGGGAAAGAGAAAAAATATGTACTTTCCTATTTGACTCATCTCATATCAAACTGTAATGAGTTTAAATCTCATGGAGAACAACATTATTTTTACTCACCATTCCTTATGCAAATTTGTATTTGATGCTGTTGTGGTGGGCAGAATCTCAAGCCTGTAGAGAGGAATTTCATTGCAGACCAGCTTTGCTGGATTGTGGTAACCAACTAAATCATTTGTGCACTGTCTCAGTGCTGGGCTCTTCTACTGAAAAAGTGCAAGAGACTGGTTTGTTATGTGTCTGTGTGTGTTTGCACCTCGGCAATGGTACCGAAATTGGCAGCTTGAGCATTCAAAGGGTGGTTGGTGGCAACTGCTTTGTCTCATAAATAGCCTGGCTGGAATGTAAATTGCTGACCTGGGGGTGAAGGCCTTTCCAGTCCATTGCAATTACTTGAGCTTTTGGGCCTCTTCCAAAGCGGTGCGTTCCAGCTAGGCATCACTGATTCTTTAATTCTGCAAAAAATAAATTGCTTTTCCTCGAATGTGTTGTGCTGTGGTGCAAAGGGACATTCCTCTGTGATACCAAACATCTCAATCCGTCTGACTGGAGAAGGTGTGGTCCTTGGTCTTGATTCAGTGAAGTCTTGCACATAACACTTGACATTATGTTTATCTGTAAGTCCTCCTAGATTTGCATTCATAGATTTGGATTCACTAAAGATGCCACAGAACTTGTATACATAGTTTATATATATGCAAAACTGTGTCTCTTTTTTTTTCTGCCTCAGCACAGTTAAATAATAGTGTTTCTTCCATTTTTTTATCCACTATAAGCTGGAATTGGCTACATTCCTGAATACCTCAGAATTCATTAAATAATGGAATGATAGTTTTCCAAGCCAGCATGAAATGAAATAACTCTGAACATGTATATACAAAAAGAAAATGCTGAGATATTTGTTGTTAACAATAAAGTGTACTGTTAGATCTTGGGATAACAACATTTTATGTCCCAGGGTGGTGGGTAATGCCAGGAGAAGAACTGATTTTGTGTCAAGGACAGAATGAATTGGGACAGTGCAGTGGTTATTCCAAGATCATCTCTTGGTAGTAGATATTGGTGGTGGTTTGGGGCTTTTTTGGTTTTGCTTTTGGATTTTTTTCTTTTTTGTTTTTTATAAATTAGGGTGATATTAAAATGCTTGATTGTTATCCCTTTTGTTCCAATTTCTCTGGATTGGAGAGGGGAAACAAACTCTTCTGTAGTTCCCCACTGAAAATCTCTCAGGAAATTCTAAGAGGATGAACTATCTCCAAATCACTTGATACAGTGTTTGGATTTGTGCAATTTAATGGTAAGTCTGTAAAATCTTGGACTATGTGTTTCTTTAAAACAAGGTTGCTCTACGTTCTTTTCCTGTATCTCTTCCCTCCTCCTGTAGCATTATGCAACTTTTTACTATAGGTCCCAAATTACTAAAATGTAAGCCCAGTGTGTGTGTTTATTTTTCTTTTATTTTCTGTTTTGTTTTCCCTTTTCATGCCCCGTAGACTAAAATCAGTTTTTACATATTATGGGACGCATTGGAAACTGTTACTTCTCTACATGCCTTCTTTGGGCAGAGTGAGATATGAAATGGTGCATTTGTAGAATTTGGTAGGAGTTCACTTGAGAGCCACAGAATGGTTAAGGTTGACAGATCTCGTGTCCACCCTCCCTGTTCAAGCAGGCCCACTTAGAGCTGGCTGTCCAGGGGACTTCTGAGCATCTCCAAGGAAGGAGATTCCAGAGCCTCTCTGTGCTCAGTCAGTGTTGCTAAAAACAAAAAGTGGATTCCTTTGAGATGGAGTTATAGAGGAAGGTTTAAGATCTTTTGTGATTGGTGATGAGTATTGGTTTGAATTGCATCTTTCATCAAAGTTAAACCCACCACAACCAAAAACTTCTGAGGTTTGCTTATTGCTAAGATGCTGTATACAGCTTTATGCTGCTCAAACTCAAAAAAGTTGCCATTTTATTCTTCAGCTGGTCCACCTGGTGCTTTCCTTTCATTCAGTTTTTTTTTGATGATCTCTAGCCTAAAAGAGTATGAGCCAAGAAACCTTGAAATCCTAATTCCCTTTACAAGGGTGGAAAAGGAAGCCCTGCTTGCACAACTGGCTAAAGGACCCCTTAACTCTGGAGGAATGCAAGTTAATCATGTCAGATTTAGGAGTTCTGAACCACAAACATCCCCATGTCATCCTCCTCCTTTCCTGGTGCAGCTGATGCTGGTGGGTGCTGCCCTTCTTCTGTTCCTGAGTCTGGATATGCAGTTCAAACAGACCTTTCCTAGCTGGAGTCCCAACTCTCAGAGAAAATTTTCTGGGGAACAAAATACACATTTATCAATTAATTTACAGTTTGTGGTGCTCACTGTGTGGCTAAAGTTACTACCCTATTCTTTACTTTCCTTAGAATACATTGAAACTATATTGCATAAATTCAGGTTTGCTGTGTTACTCAAGTATAATGTACAGCAGAGTATGCAAGACTGCTTATAGTTAAGCATTTACTAATTTCTAGTTTTAACAATGAATTGTGTATAGCTTTTTTGACCTAGGAAGGATTTTATCAGTAAAACATAGCAATACTTTTCTCTCCTCACAATCAACTCACTATATTCTGTTTAAACCAACTTTTTCCTTGTTGTGTTGCATAGAGTAATAGAAGGCTCTCTACAAGCATGCCAGCATTGTGTTTTTGGCTATTAGGAAGCCAATGGAGAAAAGCAACAAGGTTCTCTTGGGATCATGTAAAAGAGAACATGGACTGTCAAGACAGTTAGAATAAAAGAAGAATATTGCTTTAGTAATGACAAGTCCTACCTTGGAAACAGCATTCTGTCTGGCAAGAGTCTAAATTCTGTGATTAGGAAATATATTCTATCCTTTATTGCTGTGACTTTGCACAGAGATTATTTGGAAAGGTTTGCTGGAAGAAGTTTCTTGAAGTCATTTGTCTTCATGTTGAAATCCATAAGGATGGATTATACGTATTTGTTACTCAGTCATGGAGTATGTAATTAGTACTTTGGCTGAACATATATTATGCATTTAGTGAGCAAATGCTTTCCATTGTAACATTTGTTGAATAAACCACTTTTTAGTATGGATAATCCTCTTTTAACATAATTGGAACATTTTCAGTTTAAAGACCAATGGGATAGCTGTAGTATGCTACTGCAAAATCACCAAAGAAATATTGAAGGAGTCCCGTGCTATGAGCAGGACTACAAGATTTCTGTAGTTCATCCAGTCCCATTTCTATCATTCTTGTATGGTGGTATAGTAATTATAAAGACTTTAATTGCCTAAGAGCTTGCCAGCTTGCATTTGCCAACTATGCTGAAATCCTGGCCAAAATCTTCAAAATCATGCAGTAAGCTGCAGTTGGCAGAACGGTGGATATAAATAAATGATATGGTGCTGAATTACAATTCGCTATTGAAATTCAGCTACTGTCTAATAAATAGCCGTAAAAAGGCAACATTGTTTCCCTAATAAGGGCTTTTAAAAGAATGCAGTATTTTCTTTCTTTCTTTCTTTTTTTTTTTTTTAGCAAAGTTAATGTTTATCACAAAATCGTAAGATCTAGTTTGTAGTTTAATGACTCTTTCCAAACAAAAAACTTTTTCTATTTTTGAAAAGAGTTGTGGTCTACAGTCTGGTTGGTTTCCAGTGGGAAAAGTTCATTATTTTATTTTGGTTTGAGGTAAAATTTGGATGAAGACAGAGCATTTTATACACAAATTGCTTTTCAAACATCTTGCTTCAGAAATTATGTTGAAGAACTGCAGTATCTAGTTAATAGTATTTTCAAAGTTATTTGTGTTGCCTCTTCCCAATAAGGAAAATCTGTACCAGGTTGGAACTTTGAAAATGGGAAGATACAAAGGCTTATTCACAGAATCAATTTAAACTACTCTGTGTGTAACTCCGTAATAGTACCTTCCAGAGGCCAGAATAACATCAAAGTCCGATGGCATGACACGTTGTGGCAGGTATGGAAAGAACTCATGGGAAAAATCAGGCTGGAAGGGACCTCATAAAGTCTCTAGAGTGTCCTCCAGCAGACAGCAGGGGCAGCTGTGGTGTCAGAACAGCTTGCTTAGGGCTTGATTCAATCATGTCTGTGCAGGCTCCATCGTTTTCAAATCTCTCAGGACAACCTGTGCTGCTGCTTGACTCTCCTCAGAGTGGAAATGCCTTTATGGGTTTGTCCAGCCTGGATGCTTGGTGTGTGCATCTGTGTTAGATCTTGACTCTGTTCTTTGTGTTGCATATCAGGTGGTTTTGCACTTTGATTTTCAGAAGGAGACCAGTTTCCTGATTTAAGTGTTTCACCTCGGTGGTTGGGCTGTTCTGCACACAGAGGAGTTGGGTGCCTTAGAATCCAAATTAAAATGCACTTCTTGGGACAGGAGGTGCAGAGAGTGAGGGAATGCTGTGTGTGTTGTATTTGATATCCCGTCTCCGTGGAGCTTAGGCACGTGAGGCAATGCCAAGTATTGAGTGTGCAAGAAGTCCAAAGTCTAGCATTTGCTAAGCATTATGTGGGGCCAAGACCAGGACCTAGATCCTGAAGCTTTGTCTGTTTATGTTGTGCAGCAAGAAAAGCTATTTAATTGACTTATCTCTGCTCCTCTGAAACACGAGACCTGATTATAAATACTTTGGGGCTTTTTAGGTAATAGACAAATAAGTTAGTTTTGAAGCACTTTCAGCTGTGTTTCAAGTTACCTTGTACATTGCCTCCTTCAAACTAGCAGTCCTTCTGTAGCAGGTTCTTCTAAGATGTACTAGGTAATTCTGTGAGTGGTAATTTGAGGAATTCAAATTATTTCAGCCCCTAGTTAGCACTTTCAGCATCACTTGGCAGGAAAATGAGAAAAAACATTGCGCAAATCCTCAACCTAAGTAAGTTTAAACCCATTTCTGTACCCTAGCATAGTAACTTGCAGAGGTCTGTTTATGTGTCTCCTATTAAAACTCTGCAGCTGGATGAACAAACCAACATCCTTGGGGGCAAGAAAGCATAAAGCTATTTCCTTTCTTTTCAAGTGATGGCAATGCTGAGAAAAATGGACCTATGAGTGCTGTGCCACTGAGCTAGAGTTCACAGTCTGCAGATGCAGTTTCTCAGGCTTCATCTGTGTTACAGGGAAGTGTGTAGCTGCTGCTGTATTCGCTAAAGGTATTAATGATGGATACATCAGCTGTCAGCCTGCTAATAAGCATCATTAACTCTCCTCAAACCAGCTAAATGGCACAGCTGTTGAAAAGGCAGGAGCTGCACTCTAGCCTCCTGTCTAAGCTCCTCTTTAGGCCCTAATGGATGGAGCTCACTGCGGGAAAACCTGAGGGCAAAAGCTTGGAGGTGTGTGAGTCTGTTGGAGAGTCTTCCATTTGATGTTTACTTTAATGTTAACAGAGCACCAGCATGTGCTGGAATTGTTTGACTAGAGTTTTTGGTTTGGGTGTCTAACGACCCATGACCATTTATTAGTTTCTGATGTTTTTACTGTGATTGCATAAACATCTAAAAGTTTCCAAGTAATGCAGTGAGACCACTCTGCCTTCTTTGGTTACTCCTAGGTGCAGATTTACTGGTAGGTTAACCTTTTAGTTTTTTACTGTTTTCAAGGTGTTGTCATGTTTCTGGTAAATGTTACAAATTTTCTTTGTAAACCAAGTGTCTCCATGCATAGCTATTAATATCCTATTACTGCACTTCTGTTGTAACCAATTATTTTATGGGGTTCTCTTTATGGCCTCTGGCACAGAGCTTGGTCTCTGGATTGCTCAATAAATACCAGACATCCGAACACTTTATATCATTCACAAAAAATTAGCACATCTGCTAGCATAAAGCCCAGCAATAATGGTTTTCAATTGTTTTTTTATTTTTGCCTGTTAAGGAGAAAATCCCCCTCGCGTTTGCGGGAGGACCGATAAGAGGAACGGGGCATCCTGAGGTTAAATGGAAGGAGATCTGTGACTCAGCGAGGAGGCGTTCAGCATCCTCTGCCCCTTGAACTCGGCACCCGTGTGCTGGGGAGGGACGGGCGCTGCCGCAGCTCTCGGCGGCCGCCGGAGGGAGCGCGGTGGCTCCGAGGCCGGATCTGCCCGCACCCGCACCCGGCTCTGCCCGCACCCGCACCCGGCTCTGCCCGCACCCGCCCTCGGCTGTGTCCGCACCCGCACCCGCACCCGGCTCTGCCCGCACCCGCCCTCGGCTGTGTCCGCACCCGCATCCGGCTCTGCCCGCACCACTCCAGGCTCTGCCCGCGCCTGTCCCCACCCCCGGCTGTGTCCGCCCCCGGCTCTGCCCGCACCGCCCCCGCCGCGCCGGGCAGAGCGCGCAGTGCTGGCTCTGGCTGTGGCTCTGTCTCTGTCCTTGGCGGCACATCTGCAGCTCAGCCCTTCTGCTCGCCCGGCTGCAGCATCAATACTATTTCATGCGTCCAGCGGAGTTCTAAAGGTTACGTGGGGCGTTGTGCGCAGGGCGAGAACAAGAGCCTCTTTCTTCTGCAGCCTGCCGGTTTCGAGAGCTGCTGGTAACTTCTAAAGAGTGATAAAGTTGTGCTTTTTCCTACTCGTTTTATTTTTATGGCTGACATTTTGAAAATTCTGAACAAATATCTGCAAAGGGCACCAAATAAGCTGAAAATTATTAAGATTCAAAGATATGAAGTACAGCGATGTAAATATTTAAAACACAATTTTGTTGATTCTTTCCTTCCTTTGGTGACAATCTATCTCAAGTTCTGTTGCCCACCTCCCTCAAAGAGAACATAATTTTGCTATGCAGCACTGCTGTACACAGTTGTTATAACAATGGCATTTTTAAATTTGTGATTCTGTACTAAGCTGAGTTTTAAGGATACTAGGTTTTCTCCCCATCTTCACATTCTGTCACTGCAAGGATTTAATTTCTCTAGTGCTCAAAGACACACAGACACAATATGACCAAAGAATATCAACAATAGCTATTTATCAACTCCTTTAAAACAGAACTATTGTTTTAAAATCAAACACAGAACAAATCAGACGCTCCAACCAGTCATGCTAGTTCCTTAGGTGCAATGCACCCTTTGAATTCAGACACACAGAAGTCCTCCTGACTCTCAGTTTACTGATGTTCAGAACAATGTTTATCAGCCTTTTAAGATTTGCACATTTTTTTCCCAATGGGGTTATTTTTCCATGTCTTGCATTTGCTCTAGAAGAAGAAATGCAATGGTAGTGATGAAAAATATAGACACTTTTTCCTATCGAGGCTGTACAATGGTGTTTGACCTGCAGAATTAAAGCATAGAGGTACTCAGACAAAATGTCACTATGTTGCAGCCACCCCACACATTCAGTATTGTATTATAGACCTCTATGTGAAGGCTGTTTGTGAGATTTGACATGTCCAGTAACTTCTAGCATGATGTGTGGCAACTTGAGCCCAAACTCCGTATTCACACCTTTGTTCCCTTACTTTAGAAGGATACAAACATTAAACATACTGTCCTTTTTGAAATAAACCAACCCAAATGTACCAACAAATTAGTAGGACAACAAAACCACAGAGGCATAAAACCTAAAACCTTGTGGCTAGTTACTCTGTGGTTGAATATCACATGAAACATTCAAATATATCAAAGTTACCTATTCATTTTAACCCGGCAAAGCTGAATTGCTGTGACTATGAGAGTTTACCAAACGTCAGGTACTAAATCTGAACTGATTAAATGTATAATTAGTTTAGTTGATGCATTGATTTTGAAGAACTTCAAACGAATATATGTGTATTAGTAAAGTGTGTTTTTGCATTGCAGCAAGAATGAGCAGAGCATTTTATTCATCATCCCCAGTTTTGTTTTACCCAGCTGAGTAACTGTAAAACTGAGACTTGCTGTCATGTGGAAGCAACAAGAAAAATGTTAGTAGTCTTCTAAATAGCTTTTTTTTGGTCCTAAAGATGTCATATAATCAAACCACAATTTTCCTGCATGGTTAAATATTAAATGACGGCAATTTGCTTGTTGATTGTTGAGAATTGTTGATACAATATTTGGGGTTTGGTGATTTACTCATTTATTGATTTATTCTCCAAAATACAGTAATTTCACGACCATAAGGCGCACCGGACTATAAGGCGCACCCCCCCCCAGAGTCAGCAAAATTCACAACTTTGTAGATCAGATAAGGCGTACCGGACTATAAGGTGCACTTTTTTTTGCAGCGAGGCTCCGCCCCCAGCTCCCCCCGTGCGGTTGCTGGCCGAGGCCCCACCTCAACCCGGCAGCCACTGGCCCCTGGGCCCACCTCCACCCAGCAGGGGCGGTGCCGCGAGCCACCGGGGCCCCCTGGACCCGGCAGCCATGGGCCCTGGGACTGCCTGGACCCGGGAAGGGCAGTGCCGCAGGTGCCCTGGCCTGCCTCCACCCATCAGGGGCGGTGCCGCGGGCCTCCAGGCCCGCCCCCATCTGGCTGCCATGGCACTTCCGGCTCCCCCCACGGCTCACAGCTCACACTTCTGGTTTGGCAAATTTTGCAACTTTGTACATCAGATAAGGCGCACTGGACTATAAGGCGCACTTCTGGGTTCGAGGGAAAATTTTAGTCAAAAGGGTGCACCTTATAGTCATGAAATTACTGTAACTTTTTTGTTTCCATGGTCCGAAGAATAACTCTAGCAAGACAGTGACTGATAGAGCTGATGCTTTATAGATGCTTTTATTTATGAACTTTGGAACTAATGCTAGCAGTTCTCAGGAGCAGAATTGAAACTCAGCTTCTTTCTGTAATATTACTTGCCTGATTTCTGTAGCTCATAGGAGGTGCCATGCTGGACAAGCAATGCTGAGTGAGGAATGTACTGCACGCATCTGCCTCCTGGAGCTCTTCCAGTAGAAGAATCAGGAAGTTTCGATGGTAGCACTAGAGAATGATTGGAAAACAGGAGCTGCACAATTCAGTAGCTTCTGTTAACATTTTCTTTTCTTGTGCATAGGGTAACATGAACTGCTAACGTGACCATTAACTGCAAGGTTCGTGCAAGTTGCTTTGTGAAGTGGGGCAGGAAGGTGAAAATTACAAGTCCATAGATAAGTGTCAGAAACTAGAGGGTGTCACAATAGAAGTACTCTTCTGAACTTCGTTATTTCTTTTTCTATAGTTTGCTACTATCAGAGAAAAGAGGGCTAATAAATAATAAAATTTGAAATGTTGCAGCCTGCCTTGAGTTTTACAGGACATGGCAGTTCCAGAGCAGTTACACTCCTGACTTCTATTGCTGTCTTCCTCCAATTCTGTTGATGTTTTAGCTCTGTAGTACAGAAAAGAATATTTCATTCATATTTTGTCAACTTAGGTTCCTCCTTGTCTCCTGAGACCCATGTGTGAACATATTTTCATAACCCATTTTTACAAAGAACCTGCACCTTTATTCCCTTGAGGAATTCCTTTCAGGTGCAGTGTTTATCACACAGGTTTGCCTGTGGCCAAGTATGTACATCCTTAGTTGCACCATCTTTATCTGCACTGTAAGGGAGGCTTGGTGTGCTTTGGCAGTGCTGCTTTTAGAAAGAACAAAGGGCCTGTAGATGGAATTGTATCACCTTGTGCTTGATGAAAGCTCAGTTTGAACAAATGCTGACCATGATATATGCTTCTGCTATATCATTCAGGTTCTTACTATAAAGGGGTGTTTTTTATAATCTTATTTTTCACTTTCCTCTTTTTATTTTTTCCCCCGGTTTCCATTGTGATTATGTTCAAAGTAGTTGTGGTGCTGAGTGTGACAGAAAGACAAGCAGGAAGTCTGGGGCTCATATGTCGTGCTTTGAGCTCCCTTCTGACTGTAAGAAATGAGTGAAGCATCCAGGCTGTCTCTGCATTGCTTTATGTGGTTTTTTTTAAACATTGATACAGTTTTATCTCCTAATCTGGGATCTTGTGATTCCAGAGAGAGAAGCTGGTGTGATACAAGAGCCTGGAGCTCCACAGCTTTCATGCAACACATCTGTTTCATGTACTTGATCACTCAGTTTATCAGCAGTGATGTTACAGATGTCAGGCTTTCAGTGTAGATTTCTTTTAACGGTTTAATAAACAGTACTTCATGTTTCTTTTCAAAAACTATGTTTATTATCAAACGTGGTACAATGAGTTATATGTAGAAACCAAAATGGTTGCATGAAATATAAATATTCTTACCTTTGGGGATGATTAAAGAAAATTCCTTTGAATAACAGTGCTTTACTAAAGTGAGTAAAGGTAAAATGTGAAGATAGTTTGTGGGCTCAAGATGCTAAACATCATGCTAGGAACTACTACATCAAATCTTACAAGCATAGCCTCTACATCCAGGTTCATAATAAAATACTGAACCTGAGAGATGTAGGGACAATCTGTCTGAATACCTCTATGCTTTAATTCTTCATGTCAAATATTGTGGTGCAACCTCAAAAGGAAAAAGTACCTATATTCATACATTCTTGTACAACAAGTGTAAGAGATGACAAAAATAAATGGAGGGTCAGGTGGACTTGTGTGCGTCTGAATTTGAATGGTGCACTGCACTTAAGGAGCCAGCATGACTGGCTGGAGCACCTCAGCATCTCTCTATTTCTGGTGAACTTTGACTTTGCAACCATAGCAATATCTTAAAACAGTTGATAAATAGCTGTTATTGATATTCTTTGGTCATACTGTGTTTGGGTTTCTTTGAGCATCCTTGTAGTGACAGAATGTGAAGATGGGGAGAAAACCAAGAATCCTTAGAATTCAATGTAGTATAGAATCAGGAATAAAGAAATGCCATTGTTACAACAACTGTATTCAATGGTGTTATATGGCAAAATGAAGCTGTTTGAATTTCTTAATTGAATTTTCATACGCAGCGTATTTGGACTCTTTCCGCACATAACCTTAGTTCATTTTCCTGCGTGCTGTAAGATTGAAACATGGTGACATTAGGGATTTTTAAAAAACTTTTAATTCTTAAGATGTTGTGCATTGATTGATTTCCACACCACCACGACTTCCTATTTTGTGTTTTTTATGAGAGAAGTATGCATCCTTAGATTCTGTTCCTTATATGTGCTAAAGCCTTTAAAAGACACTGCTGAAGTGCTTAACTGTTTAGCAGTGGTACCCTATTATATTCATAGTGCAGTTCTGTCCTTAGTTGCTCTGTTCCTTAGTTGCTCTGCCTTGTCCCCTGTGGTATTCTATAGTCTGGTTTGAGTTTTTGGGTTTTTGTCTGGAGTTTACAACTGTACAGGATGGACTTTTCAGTAAGTCATTCCTGATATGTTTCTTGAAGTGACAATTACTAAGTAATGTTTTCTCTTTCTGAGATGTGTAGATCTGAATGCAAACAACACACAGGTTTTATACTGTCTGTCTACATTTATAGAAGTACTCTTCAGCTGTGAATGGGAATGACTGAAGCACAGCCAGGAAAACTTTATTTGATATTTGGATGATTGCCATAAATAGAGTTCAGCTAACACATGGCTTTGTCTGTGTTGAAATTCAACTTTAAAAGGATTAATTTCTCAACCCTACCCTGCTGTGAGGAATTGTGAATATTAACAGCCTTCCTGAAGGTTACTGGAACACTGCATAAACTGGTTTTTGTTCAGCTACTAATTGCTCTTTAATAGTAGCATTTTTGGTACTAAGAGTTGTGTTTTTAAAAATGCAAGAAACAACTTTGACTTCTCATTTTTATTTTTGAGTACAAGAAATAATGGTATTACAGTTGTAAAATTTTAATGACTTTGTTTGTTAATAATGTATTACTGATTATCCTTCTTTAAAATAGAAGTGTCTGTCTTTCATCAAATTCTATCTTCACTAACATACTATAGTGCACATTTCAGTGTTGGAGTAGCTGCATTTTCAGGTAGGATTTGGATTTTGCATTGTCAAGTGCTGCATCATCAGCAGAGTGCTCAGATCCTCTGCTGATTCTTCAGTGGAGCAGTGCCAACATGAACTTTTTTACCATGATGTTTTCTAGTGCAGGTAGAAACATCTGCCTTTCCCTATGTGCTCATGAATTGTCTTGATCTAGAGTTTGCTTCTTTAGCCTGAAACCAGATGAAATGGGAAGGAATTTTTCTGTTTGGCTGTGTAAGCATTTCTGTACATGCTGTAGCTTCTTTGAAAACCTGCCACTGCTGCTGTAGCATCAATGCAGCTCTGCTGCTGGTAATAACAGGAGCACTGGTGGGAAGACTTGCTCCCAGTCTTGCACTGCTTTACCACCTAGAGGTACTCTGAATTCAGTGTGGCAGATAGAGGGAGGGTGTAGCACTCTATGCTTTGTTTCCACAAAATGTTGAGTGTTGCTACATAAATGAAAATACGTGATGAATATTAGGAAGGATACCAGTGGTCTTGCTGACATACTTTCATTTTAGAGAAACTTACTCAGAATAAGTTAATGTTAATAGAAACAGAGGGAACCAGTCTTTTTGTCAATTAATCAGATTATTTTGAGATGTATGCTTGAAGATATTAAATAAAAGCATTGTTTTAGTAAGTCTTTCCAAGTGGATTGAGCACAGGGCCATGTGCCCTGCTGGTGGCTGGCTGAGGAGTCTAGGCATTCTTCCTGTGACTCAGTTTCTGCATTTTCTAGGGATACTCAACTTTCTACCAAGTTTTAAGGTGTGTCCATCAAGACTCTTACATAGTGTATGGTGCCCTTTTACCCACTTTCACCAAGGGTAGATTTTTCTTGCTCTTTGGCTTTCACCATGCAGTTATGGTTAGATTTCTATGGTTAAGTGTGACTTGGCAGAGTTAGGTTTATGGTTGGACTCAATGACTAAAAAAGTCTTTTCCAACCTAAGTGATTCTATCTTGGAGAATTTTAAGGAATAACAGAGACTGAAACCATATGAATGAATGATTTATCTGATTGCTGAAAATAGTTCTTTTCTTGGCTACATTACTGATTTCAAGGTACCACAGCTAAATGCAGATGTTCCTATTCACTGTAGCTAATGTACCACTTGAGTGTGTATGTGACTTGCTCATCTGTCTGGGGTGCATCTGAAACAATGTCAAAGGTGCAGAGGTGTGTGAGAAACACCATTTGAATGCTTTCACATATCCAAAATGGAAGCTTGTTCAGCTCTAAATTGAAATGAATTCCATTAGGAGGAATTCATTTCAAGCAGAAAGTATGTTAAGAGCTACTTCTGCTTACAAAAGCAAACATCATCGCTGAAGAGGCTTGGAAGGATTTCAGATCTGCTTGTGCTTTTGCATTACATGAATGATTGCTGGTGTTTATATTGGTCTGCCCTTGCTCCGTTGCTACTGTGTCCTTTTTTTGCATTTTCCCATCATATTGCCTGTTTGTCCAGGAAGAGTCCTTGATCCATTGCCTTCCTGCATGGGTGGCTTCAGGTGTGCTCTGTGTTCTGTTCTGTGTCTGCAGGCAACATCTCTGCTTGGTCCATGGCTGGGAAGTGGAAGCAGGCTCTTCCCAGTTTACACTGAGCTATGCAGGTCAATTAGCTACATTTTATATAGCTCACTGAAACATAACTTTCCCTTTAACAGAGCCCCTTTCTCACAGGGCAGCTCTCTGACCTGCCTCTTGTATGTGTGGTGACAGATTTTTGTGTCATTTGTGCCCTGTTTGAATTCTTGTGCTTCATGGAAGAGGAAGCAAAGGGGACGAAACAAACTTTTACAAATTTTGGGTTTTTTTTACCCTAGCGTGGCAGTGGAGAGGAATCTTCTCCAGGTCCCAAATATTATTTGGGCAACAGGCTGTCACCGTCTGCTCAACGTGAGTGGGAGTCGTGATGGTTCGTTTGACACCAGGGTGCAAAAGACAAACGAGAAGGGACTAAAGTTTTATTCAGCAACAAGCAGCAATGCAGTTTATTGAGTGCAAACAGCTTAGTTTACGATAGAAGAGAGAGAGATAATAGGGAAACGAAGGAAAAAGGGAGAAAGAGAGAGTGAGAGAGGATGGGGGGAATAGCTACCAACAGATGGGATGTTGTCCTCAGGTCATCCGTCGATGTCTTCCACTGTGGGGAGAAAGAGATCTCAAAAGTCTCTTCAGAAAGTAATCATTTTTATAGTCAGTTTCCAAGGCGAGTGGCCTCTGGCCAAAAGGTGGGGAGATTTATGGACTATTGTGTTCAGAGGCCTGTGGCTTCAAGAGTCAGGTGCAGGAACAGGACGCTATAACCAGTACTCTGCTCGAGAGCAGCGTACCATGGCAAAGCACCAAGCACACCTATACACAGTCCCTGGGCAAGCATCCACCTTGGCCAGACCGGCAACTCCTGTCCAAAGCGAGAGGTGGGGGTCTCAGGGTCTCAGGGTCTCAGGATCTCCAGTCATTTCGATGGTTGTGAGGCAGATCAGGCAATCTTTGGACTGACCCTATCACAGGCCCACATGAAAAACCTGTTCTGGAGCCAGGAAGAGCATGGTTGAGCGATGTGGAGGCTTGGTGAGCACCTGGCCCTGCTCCTCTGGGGCAGGACCCACCAGCCTCTCTGCCTGGCCACCATGGTCAAACCCTTCCAGAGTTTTCTATGAAGCATGGTGTGTTCCCTTCTTGGAGACTTTATCTGAGTCTAAAGATGCATGTGAACTACTGGGGCAAGAGAGTGAAAAGCAAAATATGAGTCTTGAAAGACTGGGGTAGCTCAGTTTTCTGAGATGCATAAAGAAGTTTTAACATTTCTAATTTAATTTTAATTGTTAATCTCTTTATTTGCCATTAAATTAATCTTCGGCTATTCTAATTTATGTTGTCTCTTTCTTTTCTTTTTATATCTATTTCCTGTAGATTAACAATGTTATTAATTCAAAGGGTATAGCTATCAAACATAATGAACAAATAATTTAATGGTCCAGAGCACTTTCTTAAATTATTACTTTTAGGAAATAGGTTAAATGGTTACTAGGTTATAGTGAGTCAGTAAGAAAGAATTAAATAACCCATCTCTCCTTGGTTTGGTCTATATTAACTGCCTCATGTTGCTTGCTGTAGCTCTCATCTGCTGCCTGCACCACCTTCCCATCCCACAGTTAACTGCTTCTTTCTTGTTGTGAGCAGGAGAGGCCTTGGTGAGGCCATTTGGGGAGCAAGTCAAGATCTCTAAAGTCAGTTTGTGGAAGGCTGCTTAAGCTACTGCCACTGGAAATTGAAAGTTATCGTGTCAGTCTCATGCCAGAGAGTGAATAGGTGATGCAGTTCTTGTAATGCATAACTTCTCTGCTTAAAAGTTGAAACTGAGTCCATGTTTACACATTTGAATGTTTCATACTTAAAAATAAGAGTCATTATCTGTAGTGGCACACTAAATAAATGGCATTTTTCCCTCTTCAGAACACTTTTCCTCTGGAGAATTCCGCAGCAGCAGTATAAGGCAGTTGCTCTTTTCAGAATATGTGATTTCTTTCCTGTCCCTGAACTTTTATCTCACTGAAACAAATATTTTACGATTAAGAACACTTGGTCACATCTGGTACATCTTAAAAAGGGTTACTTTTCCAAGAATAGCATGCAAACATGAAATCAGAATCACAAGCAGATGTTTGCTAATATGGCCATAGATAACCTTTCAGTTTCATGTTTAATTTTTATAAATAACCATCTGTAAAGAATGCAGATTAATCAAGAACAGAGATAATTTCTGTCTGTGTTAATATGTTAACTTCACTGTGTTGCTGATGTTGTACTTATTACTATAAAATAGCATTATTTATTATATAAAATTTTCAGCTGCTGGTTACACAAAAAGAGACATATTTGTCATTGCTTTTTGCAACCTGGAAATGTTTGCTTTCCTTTAAAGAACACAGAATGATTATCTGTATCAAAAAAGTTGCTGATTTGGCTTAATTCTTTCATTCATTGATAAATTACTTGTCAGAATTCTGTGGAATAGAGGGAATATCTGGATTTTTGTTTGCCTTTGCATTTTTAGTAAGCTTGACATGGCTCTTGCAGTTGGGCTGGTACAAGTGAGGTATTTGCTCCCTTGACTGCTGGCCTCAAAGAAGCATAATAGCTTATTAAAACAAAAATCTGTTTCATAAGGCAGACCAGTAGCCTTTTGTTCTCCTCTCATAATATTCTCCTTTTAACTTATTTAAGTAGGTTTTGGATAGTTCAGTGTACAGATGCAGCTGACAACTTTTCCTTCAGTGAAAAGCCTGCCTGTCGGTGCTGCAGCAGGACACAAAGGCATAAGCTATGCTGCCTCTGCCTCTGCCCTTCCAGAAGGACACAGTGGGACCTTAACTGGTGGCAAAATGTGTTCAGATGCCATCATAGGGAAGGCATGACCTAGGACAATGTCAGAAGTGTCCCTTAGCAATAAGAGCTGTGGTCTCTGGATGCTCCAAGCATGAGGCAGCTGCCATCTGCTTTCTGCTGAGGTATGCAGTACGAGCCTTTGGGGCAGCTCTTGGTGTTTTGGGAACTCAGCATGGCAGTGACTACTCGTGAATCTGAAAAATGATTGTTGGCAGAGGCAAGTTTGGGGAGGAGTGCAAGCTAGCGAATCTGCTTACTCAGAGGATGAATCTTGTAAGGGAGAGGGGTGAAGTTCATTAGTGTGGTGCTGCCTGGGCTGTGCCACTCGTAGGACCCTGCAAACCCCCTCCCCTGGCTCCAGAGAGCTGTGCAAGACCAGTCAGCAATTAGGCAGGTGGAGAAGGGTGAGAAGGGTTAAGTGCCAAAACAGGTTAATGTGAGTAAGCGATCAACCCACAGAAGGCGTATGTTTGGGGCTTTTTTTTGTGTGTGTTTAATTATTTATTATTTTTAAGTTTAGAAACTTTGAAACATCTCACTTGATAATATTGACATTCCTTAGAAAAGTAGGTGCACATGAGTATAGCAAGTACATCTCAGCATCCAAATTTGTAGATGACGTAAAAGAACTGTTTGGGAAAGATAGCACAGCACTGAGAATTCATTAGAGCATTGCTTGCATTATAGTTGAAATACCTTCAAAGAGAAACTAACAATTGAATTAGATCCAGAAGCAGAAGAGCCTTGCAGGCATTAGGGAAGGGGTGGGTAGAAGCTTATGTGTTAGCAAAATATCTCCAGCTAGAATATTATTTTGTATCCCTTTTCTGTAGTTTGCTCCCTTGGTAATTTACAAATGGAAAATAAAATTTAGAATTATAGCTGATTAGATATTGTGAGTTCCCAACAAAGCATGTTTGTGTTCTCTGTGCAATTATTACAGAGTTGCTGGGTACAACTTGGTAGATGAATTTGAGTTATCTTTTGTGTTCAAGCAATTTAGTCTCTTCTGTTTTATAAGAAGAATGGACTATGTTCTCCTCCAACTACAGCACTCTTTAGATAAAGGATATTTTATGTTGTTTTTTTTAACCAGTAATTATTTTTCAATTTTATACAGAAAATTAACCTAATTCAATCAAGTGTAGCCTGTACAAAAGATTTTGATTTTACCAGTTGTGATTGTGTAGACTGTATTCTGGTTTAAATAAGCAGTGTTGCTATTCTCAATTCTGAAGACATAAACCCAGCTACTCTCTCTGGCTCCTTTTCCTTCTCCTGGCTCACTTATTTGAACATATTCAAGTACTTTGGCCCTTTCAATCCTAGATGTGAATCTGTGGTTCTTGCTAACAGATTGTCTGGGCAATACTGGAGCATTTTGCCAGTACCATGCTCCTTTGATAGGAAGCTGGGGCAAGGAGAGCTGGAAGCACTGGGATTCTGCCTTTTGCTTTCTCTTAAGGTAGTTGGAAGCTCGCTAATGCAGCCAGCCTTTTGTGGGTGTGACCAATGATTCCCTACTGTCAAGCAGTGTTCTTAAAACTACTTTTGTTATGAAATTTTGAGATAATAGGCTGTGTTTATCAGCCTACAAGGCTTTATGAATATGAAATGTTGTCTTCATGTTTGCAAAATATCCATTAAACCACTTAGACACAAGTTAAAGGGCAAATTGTAATTACACAATTTCACGATTATAAGCCGCACCATTTTGACTAAAATTTTGGTCTGAACCTGGAAGTGCGGCTTTATAATCAGGTGTGGCTTATATACGGACAAAGAATGAAAAGTCGCTGTTTTAGTTTGGAGGACAGGTGTCTGCTGAGAAAGGCAGGAGCTTTTCTTTGAAATGGAGAATGTAAACCCACTCCCTCCAAATTATTATAATTTTGAAATCAAGGGGCTTTCAGGCAAAGATGCAGGAATTAGGAATAACAGTTCTTTTCTAGGGAAATTAAAATAGAAATACAGTACTACAAAGAAACAAACCCCAAACGCTGACAAAGTCAGAGTACAACCTGACACCCTGTCAGGCAGGGTGTTGGTAGCAGTCCCATTAAATGGTGGCTGCATCCTCCTGCAGTGACAGATGTGATTCAGTTGGAGCAGTGCTCCTGTACAAGGTGCAGTTTCCCTCCAGAGGTCCAGTGGTGATGTGGAGAAATCCGCTTTTCCTCTGGAGTCCAGTGGAGAAAGGGGCTACCTTAGTGTCCCAAAACCTCTGTTTTTTATCTTGGTAAGAAATGTTGGGCTCTTTCCCCTGGCTGGAGCATCTCCCAATGGGATGCAGTAATTTTATCAGTCCCACAGTGGGACTCAATGGCCATTAGCAGAAAATGACTCGCTGGAGGAAGGATGGGTTGTGAAAAGATAAAGAACAATGCCCTGCCTGGTTTCAATGGATGGCCCATTAGCAGAATATCTCCCACTGAGAAAAGGATCACTGCCCCCACCCTCAACAGATGGTGATAGAACAGATAGCTTTTATCACACTCTGTATTGTAACCCAAGACAGTTGCCGACACCCGGACATACGGCTTATACTCAGGTGCGGCTTGTAATTGTGAAATCAGTGTACATCTCAGCCTTTCAGTGGATCCACATTAATTGTTTGGTGTACTTTTAAAAATGGTCATTATTTCAAGATATTGTCACCCTGAACCTAAATCATGTTAATGGCATTGATAATCTTTAAACTCGTACTGTTCTTGAGCAATGGAAATAATGTTGTTCTTTTTTATTTCCTTCCTTCTAGATATAAGGTTTAATTTGAAATGACTAGAACTAACAAATGGATGAAGCCTGGAAATGGGTATTGGTGAAATAAAGCTGAAATAAAATTTTAGAAATGCTGAGAACTCAGAATTTCTTTGAGCATATGTCAGCTCTACCTTGTGATGAAAGGACAGCTGATGCTTTGAGAGGTTGGATCATGTTTGCTAACTTGTGGCAGAGGAGGAGAGAGAAGACTCAGGTGTGAGAAATACGACACCAATTAACTGGATGACTGTGGTTAGATCTATTGCTAATACAGTATCTAAATGTTGCCAATGCAGTGTATAACATAATCAGGTCTGAAGGATTATACCATAAACAGGTTCAATTAGAAATGTACAGGTTTGCAGTGTTTGACTTGCAGAATGCAAAATTACAAGGCTACAAAGCACCTCTGTGGCTACTTTTGGATTTTATATCTGCACATGACCAGATCTTAGTGATGGTACTCACCTGTCCAAAAGTGTGTGTTCCCTGTCTTCAGACTGGATGTACCCTGCATGCATCTCTGCCTGGGGAAGGGGTGAGGGTGAGATACACCTGGAAGCTGCCTGCAACTTTAGGAGACCAGCTGGCCCAGACTCCAGCATTTTAGATCCTTTTGCAGATGAATCTGTACCAAAGTCAATTGCAGTCATCACAGCTTCCCCGTCTCTGGAACGCATTAATTATGTGGACATACTGACAGTTCCTCCTGCAATTCCCACCTGGCATTCTAATCTTGGGAAAAATCACATTGCCAATCAGAGACAATTGCAAGGAAGGGTGTGTGTGTGTGTGGGGGGAATAGGACTCACAGACCTGACTGTCTTTCCTTGCTGTCATCTAGATGCTACAGGGCATTTCCACTGTGTTAAATATATTTGGTTTTGAGATCATTGCAATATTTTTCTGAAGTGAATAGTTGTTAAATTGCTCATGCTTCCAGCTTTAATTGCATTTTAACAAACAATGTTTTGGTTAGTCATCCAGATGAAGTGTTGTTTGCAGCATTTTCAGTTGTGGCTGTCTGTGGGAGGCCAGAAACCAGTGCTGGTTTCCAAAAGGGTTTCAGCCCACTCACTCTTGTCTCACTTCTTTCCTGTTTTAGGTTTCCTGCCGTTCCTGTGCTGTGATGCCCCGGAATGCCTCATGGCAGAGCCGCCCGGCCGCCCCGCTGGAGCGTGGCGCTCCCCTGTAGAGAGCTGGGTGAGTGGAGCCTCATCCTCGGTGTGCCAAAGGCTGCCCACCTGCATCACCCATCCTACACATCCTACCAGCCTGCTGACATGGGCTGGTCTCATCAGCCCCTCCTTGTGCATCTTATCATGTTCTCCTGGCTTCATGTTCACTGGAGGAGGGTTTGATGGGAAGGGGTGGGTGCATGTGTTTCTTATTTCTGACATGCTTTGGGACAGTTTCCTCTGGAGAGATGATTGTGTGTTAGATGGATAGGGAGGATATACAGCTAGAACTACGAGGAGTAGGAGATGCTCACTAAGTTGTGAATTATGCCTTCATTGTTTTTATGTATATATACACACACACAGAGAAGATAAACATTGGGGTGAGGAAGGTGGGTTAGAGGAGATGCATTTGAAATGCCCTCTTACTCTCCTCTTTAAAGAAATTAATTACTGGAATTTCCTTATCTTTTTTCTTCTGCCATGAACACTGTTGATTTTTTTCATGTGCTATGAACCCTATCAGGTCTTCCCTGTACTGCTCAAATTTGTTAGATGTGGCTACCTGTCATGGAATATTTACTCTCTATGTGGTACTCCAGTTGTATAATTTCCCTCTTGCAAAACTGGTGGGTGGCTGGGGCCTCCTCTTTGACCCTCTAAGGCTGGCATTTGGCTGTTTTCAGTGCCTGAATTGGACTTGGGCCTTTCTTTATGATTGTATCAGTGTATAGAGTCTGCTGTGTGAGTCTTGCTGAGACACAGAAAGCCCTGCTTACACTTCTTCTATTTGGGAATCAATCTAGATATTTACACATTCATGTCTGTGGTTTTATAGATGATTGACAGCTATTAGACAGACCTGTGGACTCCTTGATCTAGATCCTTCTAACAGCCCTGGCAACAAGTCCCACGGGTCTAAGGAGAATCTCTAGGAATTAATCCAGCTGTCCTAGAGGAAGGGCAATTACTCATTGACATCTGATCATTTGCTTTAACTATCTATATGGACAGGAAGGAGAGAGGTACCTCAAAGGAAGAAATATTCTCTCTTTGTTTTTCTACAGCAAAGAGCTATCTTGGGCAGTCTGAAGCCTGAATATGCCAAGCAGATCTGAGAAGAAATTATCCTATTTTATGCAGATAATGCAGTCTGATGCTGAGACAGTTCCTCAGACCTTTGGTTTAGGAAACTTCTAGATTACTGATGGACTGTTGCCTTTTGGATTTCATTTAGGCTTTGGCAAGGATGCATTTTGATTCTCTGAATTCTGCAAGGTCAAATACTAACGTTTTTTATCTACTGCTGTAGTTGTTTTAGCAAGCGCCAGTTCACTTATCCAGTGGTGGACATTCATTGCTAGTTTCTGAATTAATGGGTGGAGATACTGATTTTGAAAAATAGTCTGATTCCCAGGAAATGATCTTTCACAGCCATGTTGTTAACTGATTATATCCTCTCTTGTCCCATCATCTTGCTTGGGAAGAGATGATTGTGAAGAAGAGGCTTTTCTGTCTACAGGCCCACAAATTCAGAGGAAGGTTGAACCTGCTCTCCTGCCTTCCCCTGGGGTGGAAACTAAATGGGTGAGAGATGTGTCTGCATGGTCAGGGTTAATAAGTTGTTGTGTTAAACTCGACCACTCTGTGATCTTAAAGCACCGTCTGTGGACTGCTGTTCTGGTGTCTCAAGGCTGGTGCACTGGGCAACATCTCGGAGATTTGCAGCAGTGGTGGGTGATTGCTGTTGCTGACAAGAAATGTGAATTTTTGTCTAATCCATGTTGATGTGAAGCTGCATGTGAAATCATTGTCAGCAGAGCTGTATCAGTACATTGGTAACAATCACTTGAACTGATGACCAGGTCCTGCTCAGGCAATAAACGTATTGAGGTCTGAGGTTGCAGTCTGTGGTTGTACTCTTATTTGCCTATTGGGCTGATGATGTCAGCAAACTGCTCCTCTCATCTTGAGCTCTCACCAGGAGAATTATCTCATCATCAGTTTTTGTGATGCTATTAGCGCAAATGTTTGAAGCTGTCTCTGTTCACCATGCTTTGCATTCATTACTGGCTGTCTTGAGAGAGGCTGAGTTTAAATTCACCTTACTTCAAACTGAACTCAGTTTGTAGTTCTGAGGTACAGACTCTGAGTCTCTGCAAGACACCTTCTTTGAATCTGAAGCATTTTTTAAAAGTAGGTTTAGTACTTGAAAATTGCTTCCCTTTTGGGATTTTGCTTCCAGCCAAAGCTGGGAGATAGCAAAGCTTTGAAGTGGGGCCTGGGAAGGTGGTGTCTCGGTCTTTCCCTCACTGTCTGGTTAGTGACACTACAACCTTTTGTACCTGCTTCAGGAAATATTTTTTCAGTCTTTTAAAAAAAATCTTTCCATAGTTGGTTATTCACTTCATTAATTTTATTTGGAATAGGGTAGATGTAATTCAGTAGAAATTTGCCTTATGGTTGTTTTTAATGGTGTGAGCAGTTTCCAGTAGTAGATTTTTTGGGGGTCAGTTGATTCACAACCAGCCATGACTGGCATTCACAGTGATTTTTGTTTTTGCAAATACTGATTTTGACCAATATGGTTACATCAAATGAAATAGATTCATTTTAGGCAACCTAATCTCAAAATGGGAATGACTGTGTGGTGGGCCAGAGCTGCAGCTCATGGAAGTTTCCCAGCCTTGGCTGAACTGATGTGGATTCTCAGCACTGAGCTGGAGTTTTCCTTCAGCACAGTACAGTGATTTTAGGAGCTGAAAGGGAGCAGCTGCAGTAGCTGGGTTAGCTGGAGTTGAAAGCTGTTGAGCAGGTTGAGCTTCATTAACTTGGCATTGCAATACCTCTCCCTCCCTGCCACCACTCCTGGGCTTGTTTTTGAACAACCCTGTAAAAATGATGGGGTTAGAGGGAATCTTGTGATTCTTTATGGCTATTTATTGATATTTTCCTGCTGCTATCAATATTTGCTACATATATTTGGCTAGTTGCATTACATCCTCATCACTTACCAAACTTGCATCTTGCATGTTCAGAGAGTGTTTTTCTTTTCACTTCTGTTTTTCAATTTTTTTATTTTCTGAGTGTAGTGGGGAGTGTGTGTGCGCACTCCTGGTATCTTTTGCTTCAAGTTTTCCTTCTGAGTCCTTATCTCTGCATATATATTTATATTGAGTATTTGTATTTTGAGTGCCCAAGTTGGAAATTGACTTTCCTTGATAGTGTGCCTAAGGTATTTGTACCGTGTCTTTCGTGTGCCTGTGTGCACAAGCAAAACAGATGTACCCGATAAACAATTTTTAATTTCTCTCAGTCATTTAAATGGGTCAGAATTATTTTTCTTTGCAGATTTTGCCTTTGTCAGCATGTTCCTCTCAGACCTGTTTTTTCTTCTTATTCTTTTGTGCATTTCTCTTATGCTTTCACCTTCCTTTGGAAATCAAAGGAAACATACTAGTTTATGGCACTTCTTTTTCTGCCCATTCCTCCTTTTCATTAATTTCCTTCCTTTCTTTCTGGATAACTGTAACCTTTGCCCATCCTGTGATGGGATACTTGTGTCATGGATGTTCTTGTGAGGTGCTTGAATTGTATGGGGGAAACTGCATCCTGAACAAATGCCCAATTTCCTGATCTTTTAAGCTCAACCTTGTTTTTTTAAAAAGTGCTTTACAAAGTACATGTATGTGTGAGCATCTTTACTTCATCAGTCTGGATTTGTTCTCACACCTGGCAAGTCAAGACACTTGGCACTGAGAGCATTTCCTTATCTCTGCAACCTTTACATACATATATAAACAAATTTTGTAAGATACACTTCTGAAAAGTGCAACATCCTGAGAGAGACAGATAGCCTGTAAAAAGAGGTACTGCAAGACTCTTTTTGCTCTTTTTCTTGTGTTCTCCAAGATGTAGTTCTTAGTAGCTCCTGGATTTTGACACACTGAAGAGAGCTGTGATGAAGAAGCCCCTTATTCTTCCTTGTTTTTTCATGCTGCAGCAGATTCATTCACTGTAACCTCAGTTCTGTAGCCCTCAGCACTGCCCTAGTACATTCTTGGTGTAATCATAAAGCCATCTATTTTAATTGGAGACTTAAATTAGACTTAAATTTATCTGCATTTTGAGATGATAGTTCCACTCCTTCCTCCCCAGGCTGTAGAAATGCTGTGTCTTCCCTGAAATGCCAATAAGGAGACTACCTACCATCACTGACCTGAGAGGCTGGGCACAGCATTTGCCATGAGCATGACTTGGGCAGTGTTAACACGGTAAATGGATGATCCCTCGTGGTCAGCCACAGGGCACCACACTTCTCCTTAGGCAATGAGTTTTTTCCCTTTTTCAAGGCAGACACATCTGCATAGGAAGATGAAAACAGACCCCAGCTTGTAGCCTGAGAAGCAGAGTCCTCACCCAGCTGGGTGTTGATTCCCACCATCAAAAGCTGAGGAGGTATTATTTTCTTTCTCTCTCTTTCTCGCTCTTTCTCTCTCTTTCTCTCTCTTTCTCTCTCTTTCTCTTTCTTTCTCTTTCTCTCTCTTTCTTTCTCTTGGTCTCTCTGTCTTTCTTTTTCTCTTTTTCAGGACCTTCTGAGGAGGAGAAAAATGTTGTCTTTTAACATAGCCAGTCTTTCCCTGAGGTGGTATCTTGAGTAACTGCTTGATTTCTTAATCTTTTTTCCTTGTGAGCTGCAAAGGTTTCTTGTACTCTGAGCATCTGCTTACTCCTTCCAAGAAGGATGTTTACTTTCCTCTTGAATAGGGGAGGGTGGATTTTGGACCCTCACAAACTTGAGGAGGGTAGCTAGTTTTGCATTCAGAACTGTAGAATAATGTGGTTTTAGCAGTGGGGAGTGTGATTAGGGAAACTCATTGGATCCTAGTCTGAAGCTGAAGTCCCTTCCATTACTGTAAGAGATGAGGGCTGAACAGGGAGGTGTCGGGATAGAGAGGTTTCCTATTGCTTCTGTGAGGAAGTTTTATTTGCTCAACTTCCACCAGTTAACGATCAGCTGATGTTTGCTATTCCTGCAGAGCTGGCATTGGCATTGGCACTGTTGTCATGTGCAGGGCTTCCTGCCCAAATCAGGATTAGGTCTGATAACATTTTGTGTCAGTAGCTTGAACCTGGGACCAGCCCCTCGCTTCTGCATTTTCTCCTGAAGGTGTTTTGTCCCTCTCTTATCTATCACCATTTTAGGAAGCATCCCAACCTGCACTGCCAGTGCTCCTCTGCAGAGTGTTTATTGTTGGAAAGGCCATAAATTCTCCCTCAAAGCCCCCTCCTGGTTTTGTGTCAACACACCGTTTCGCTCTGGATTTTCTGTTTGGTTGGTTTTCTAACTGCTAACCTTCCACCTAACTGTGGGGCTGAAGTATTCCTACAGCTTTTTAGTTTTCAGGATGGTCTAGGGACATGCTACGAAGCTTCTGATGTTTTTCTGATTGCTGGCCACAGCCTAGGAGAATCAGCAGCATCACCTATCCTCTGCTGAGCGCTGGGAGTCTCTCATCCAGTTTCTGCCATGAACTGAGCTGTTGCTGGAGTATCAAGAGGTTATTTGGCCTTAAAGTGTTGAGAGAGGTAAAAATGATTTATCAACTTTTTTTCTTGAAAATGTCTGATGAGACATTTCACCAGGAGGAGCAGAGGAGCAGAATTCAGGGCTGTCAGTGCCACCCAGGTTTAGAGGAACATGTTGTGGAGCAATGTGATGCACAAGCAAATATTGTAAAATGCAGCAGCTGTCAGTCAGTAACATCTCATACTGGGTTGTTTTAAAATTACCCTTTAGCATATCCCAGCATTTGTGGAAAAAAAATAAAATCAATGCTGGAATTTTGATGATGAGATATAATGTGGGGAAAATATTACAGCAGTCAGGTTTGTCAGCAACATTCAAATGCTTTTCTCTGTACCATTTTTATTGCTGTTTTAATTTTAAAATAATCTTAATCTTTAATCTTAATTTTAAATTAATTGCCCCTGTAATGTATAGTCCTGACTACTTTGCATCCAATATGACTTCAGGACAAATGTCTTCAATACAGAGATTCATTCTGGTATATTATTTTTCTGTTAAAATAATAATTTAAAAAGAATGCATGGAGTATGGTCATAGCTCCAGAGTGGATGTAAATGTTGAGCAGTCATCATGGTAGTGCTGAAAAATATTTGTGTAAATAAAATGTACTTCTTTGGGTTTAGGGTGGGTTTTTAAAAAAGAGTAAAACAACCCCATATCCACAAATCTGGTAGTTCTAGAAGGCTTGGAAGCATCTAGACTGCATTGTGATGAGTAATTTTGGTATTTACTCTCAGAGAAGAACATGGTTAGTAGGGTCTTTGTCTTGAAAATTATTTTTACCATGATGAAAAATGTCTCATCTGTCTGTTTCTTTTCCATGTCTATACTATTTGTGTCTTTTATTTCTTTTATTAGTAAATGAGAGGGGAAAATGGGAATAACTGCAGGAAATAGATGAAGGCACAGTAAACAGTACTATGGGAACAGTAAATAAAGCATCTGTTTTTGATTTTTCTGTGAAAGCAAGAAGCAACTGGAGCAAAACACTTGTTAGATATTTTTTCACTTCTATATCTGCTGTCACGCTTCCCCTGCTTCTTAGAGTTTCTCTTTTTCTCGAAACAGTTGCTTCATTGAAACCAAGACTGAAGCCTACAAAGGAGCCACAGTGAAGGGAAAATAAAGGACAGAGATTCCAAATGTTGTTGATCTGGGCTGGATTTTTCTGTAGCGCTGTGCCTGGTTTGGGATCCGGCCATGACCCTTCCCGGCAGCGCGTGTTTGCGAGGCTGGAGGCACCACTCAGTTACTGGAGAGAAATCAGTGTGAACCTGACACACAGCTCAGCATTTTCACAGGTGCAATGGGTCTGCAGCATAGCCTAGGGATGTAAAATAGAGGGCTGTTTAGCATTTTGCTCGATGATTTGTTCTTTGGCTCCCCTCCCCTCCATGCCCTGTTATGGTTCCTGTTACAGCGCAGAAGCCAACACGGGGCTCTGCCTGAGGCTCTCCCAAATCCAGGCATGCACCCCTTTTGGGGCTGGCCTGCATGGCAGGGGCTGGTGGTTAATCCCAGCCCCTGACCATGGGGCAGTGAGTAAAGCAGTGCAGAGTTTGAGAGCAACATCCTGGTGTTGATTTGGAACCAGGGCACAAACCCAATACAGCTGCAGTCAGCAGCAGGGCCCCCAAATCCCGTGTGATTGATGCACTTCCTGACACTTCCCCTCTCCCAAGGGATGTACCAGGGAGCTGGTGGCTAGTGGATTTATGGCTTGCAGATCAAGGCTTGCCAGACTTGCCAGCATGGTATTAGTGAGGAGTCTTTCACTACATTGTAGTGGTATCCTGGAGGTTTGTTTGCTGTTCCAAGCTTTTCACTGCAAAATGGTATTAAATGAGAAATAAAAATGGAGAGGTTTTTTTAAACATGAAAGATTTTAAGCAAAACCCATATATCCATCTACCAACTTTTAATGTTTTTATTCCTTTAATATTAAAGGCTAGAAGTCTATTGTTTTGGGGTTTTTTTTTTTCAACTTTTAAAAGTGAGTCTCTTCTGCAAACATCAGACTTGAAGAACTAAGACTTTGAAAGAGCCAGATGATATTGTGAGAGTCTGGAGGGAAAAATATGGTGCTTATAACACTGTAGATAGCTCCTTAAAGTACTCCCTCTGCTTCCACATCCTTTTATTCTGGGACATAAAAGAGAAACCTGAGCCAATACAGGATTACAGAACTGGGTTACAAACCTGAAGCTAGGCTATTTGTAGTTAAAGCATCAGAAATTTATTTTGTATGCTTATTTTGGTTTAAAAATTGTATGCATTTGGAAAACTGTCTCTCCCCATGAGAGCTCTTCCTTTCAAGTAATTAATTCAAGACAGTAAGCAGCAGAGACAATGAATTGTAAAATTTCATTGCTGGTTTACAACAAGAATTTGAACCTCATCCATCTGTCATCAAAAAAAAAAAAAAAAAAAAGCCTTTCAAAAAGCAGATGGTCTTGTAACTAAAACAGATCTGAATTCTGGCAGACAGGGTGAGAAATGTGCATTGTGAAAGCAGGGGAAAAACTGCACTGGGAACTATTCATCTTGGTGGAATGCTCTAGCCATGAATACCTTTGCTAATTCTGCCTTGCACAATAGTGATCTTCAGAGGGCAAAATCTGTATCTTCCCTTCCAGCAGAGCTTGTATGCACATTTTCTGAAAGGTATTTTATAGACAACTTAAGTGCACTTTGTGCATGTTAATTAATAATGCCAGTTCTCCATCATTTAATGGTACTTCGAATGACAACCAAAAAAGTCATCCTCAAACTTGCTAGAGGCTTGTTTCTGCCTACTACTCTGCTTTGTGTTTTACCTAGTTGAAGTTGTAGATGTATCACTTCATTCAGATTCATTCTCTCTAGGAATTTCTGAGTTATTTAATCAGCTTCATCAGATTAATTGGCTGCAGTGGATAAGGAAACTCAATGTTGCTTGTGCCACAGATACCACTGATAACTGAAATTCCTAGGGGCTGTCTGTGCCTTTTGCATGAGGCTTGGAGTTCAGTAGACCAGCACACTATTAAAATAATTTTTGTAGTTACTGTCTGCTCAAAATCACATTGAACCTTCTCTCAGGCCTCAGAAATGCTTTCTGGAGTTATTGTAGCCTCTTCATTGACAGCTTGTGTTTTTTTCAATAGTACATAGTGGAAATTCTCTCAGTTGAAAAATACAGTTATAGTTCAACACTTCCACATCTATTGTAGGAAAAATCATTAACCACTTTAGGCCTAGTCTTTGGTATATCCTATGTTTAAAAAAAGATTAGAAATCTGAAGTAAAGATAACAATTGCTATCTCTTTATGTCCCAAAAAGCAGGGAGATGATCATGAACAGGAAAGTTGGTAGCATGATGTGGAGTCTTTGGGTGGAAGTCTCCTTTGTGCAGTGCTGGTTTGTGCTGCTGACTGAAGCAGAAAGCTGGGAATGCTCTGTGTAGGCCCTTGGGATGAGTTCTATGCCAGAGAGGCAGCACTTGCCATGCAAATAAAAGACAAACAAAAGTTTTTTGCATGATTGATGAATACGTTGTTTGGTTGAAGGGGGCCATCCTCTTTCTCCATGTCTCTTTTGGTCATACTTCCTTTCACTGTTGTTCTGTCTCTTGGCATGCATGAAGCATGAGTTAAAAAAAACTGGGCACAGCAAATACCTTTCAAACTATCCCAAGGAAAACAACCCTGATAACTGTCTCTTCTAGCTATTTAACCAAATGATCTACATCAGAAGATGTGAATAACCTTGAAATAGTTCTGTGTATATAGGAAGGCTTCTTCCAGAGCCATCAGTCATTTTGTTTTACCCAAGGACCTAAAAACAGTCATAGCTCCTGCAATCTTCATCTTCATACATATCCCACATTATATTTATGGGAACCTGAAAGTTTGTGAGCTTTTAGTCTTCCTAAAATACATGAATAAAAGATGTGAATATTGGTGTGTGGGCTTTTCTTGCACTGCTAATACAGTTCCATGGCTATGGTATCAATGTACTTTAAAAATAATTCCTTATATTGCATGTCATTACATTTCAGTGACCCACAGACTGAAATGTCCTTGCCTTGATAAGTGAAATATTAGAAGGAAAAAATCAAATTTCAAATCTAATCTCTGCCTAGAGCAGAATTTGGACTGTGCCATTTTACCTTGGGAAAGTTTGTGAAGCTGTGGCTAGAGGGCCTCCCTCAATGCTGTATAGAAGGTACATCCTTTGGCATCAGTAGCAGTTTTGTGGAACAGTTTGGTTTTGTTTGCTGTGACCACTGGGGCACTGCCTGGAACAAGAGACCCCCCTGTCACACCCCTTGTTTTAGCAGGGTGTGTATGTTCTGATACAGAGCCCCAAAGAAAGGTAAGGGGAAAGGGGAGTCCCTGTCCTGGAGCACTTGGTACTCCAGAGCACACTCCACAAGGACTGGGATATGTGCTTAGGATCCCCTCAAGGCGGGAAGGAATTGTATCCATGGACCAGCCACCTGCTCTAGTGGAAGATGTCGCTGCCCACGGAAAGGGGTTTGGAACAAAATGAATTTAAATGATCTTTAAGTGATTTGGGATCTCCCAATCTAAGCCATTCTATGTTCTGCACAGCTCTTGAGTTTGATAGCTAAAAGAACAAGACAACACCCCATTTTCCTTCAGCTCCTGTTAGCTACAGCCTTGTACAGGAGTGAAATGTCACAGGCCATGCAGCCATCTGGAGCACAGTCACCTCCGCTGGCTGGAGGGGGCCTGGCTGTCCACTCTCTTCTGCCTGTGCTGGGACTGGATGCTCACACCTGAATTTCAGGGGCTTCATTTTCCTGCTGAAACCGACACCAGTTCCTGCTGCAGCATGTCCTACAGTGATGTACCTTGTTTTGTGTCAAAGGGAAAGTTTAAACTTAAAAATTTCTTCTAATTTTGGTGCAATGCCAACTTGAAGGGTTCCTGAGCTTGTGTGCACTGCTTTCTATGTGACACAGCTACCAAATTAAACCAATAAGAATTGAAGAGCTGTGGATGTAGTGCTGAGGTACAGTGTGGCACGAGTATGTTAACATATACTTGGTTTTCCTTATTGTCTGTGTTATTGTTTCATGTTTGCTTTTGTTTAAGTATTTAGCCCTATTTAAAATTCGTCTTGCTCCTCTTTGGGATGCTTGTGTATGTTGGTCTGCTGTGGTCTTTCTCTTGGCAATTTCTTGGTTATGTTTGAGTAAGCAGAAATGTTGCAGCTGTCCAGGTTAGTCATCACTGCTGCAGCACTAGCCTCAGATGTGTTGGGTTTTTGAGGACAAGATAATCAGAAAAGCTTGATTTCTGCCAGAATAGAACAGCTTCCTCCCTCTGCTTTGACTTCCCTGCTAACAGATCACAGAAAGCTGCTGTTGGCAGTGGGAGGGGACTGCAGGGTGTGAGGGCAGCCGAGCCCCGAGCTGCTGTGGGATGCAGAGCCCCAGAGAGGATGGGAGAGCTGGCACTGCCCCCCTTTCCAGATGTGCACCCTGCTCCTTCCAGCACATCTCTGGTATGCTCTGGTAGTGCTTATGCCGAGAAGCAAAGCTACAGAATCCAGAGCATGTGGATGCTGTGATTGGAAAGTTTACCTCTATTTTTTTGTCACTCAAATGCAAACCTTGCTGTAAAATGTTTATTTTTCATACAGCTTCGGGAGTGCCTTCAGGTCACATTTAAATGTTGAATTTTTTGGGTGTGAGTCAGAACATGCTGTGTTTGTCAGAACTATTTTATTCAGATCTGCTAATGGATTCAAGAAGAAAATAGATTTTGCAATTCTGTGCATGTCCCAGAATCTTCTTTCTCAGACTGATTTATCAGAGTTTGAACCCCGCTCCCTGGCTATTGTCATTCACACTTCTCAAGACTGCATTTTTCAGGCTATTGATGCAGTAATTTCTTGAAAATATTAGTGGAAAAATGAGGTTTGGAAGGAAGATCGGGCTTTTAGTCTTGAGACAGGAGTAGTGAAGGAAGGAAGAAGTAGAAATTCATAGGCATTTTTGCTGTCATAAATTTCTGTGGAGTTTTTGAAATAAAATGAGTTCTAGGTCATATGTAGATGTGTGGGCTTTCTTCTTTTCTTAAAAGGAGAAAATTGAGACCTTTAGAAAATCTGTTAACGCATCATGTCTGAGTATCACAGCCCCTGAAGGACTTCATCTCTCATTTAATTTCTCCATAAGATGTTGTATTATAGATTTTATATCTTATCTATATATGATATTTTCTTGAGATCTGATTATGCATTATTTATATATACATTTAAGATATTTCTGTGTTAAGGCATCTCTGATGCATCCAAGACCAATTTTTGGCTACTAAGTAAATAATATGGTGAATATTTTTCAGAATGTGGTGCTGCTTAGAAACTTTGTACCTTTAGTATGTTGTGTAGGGATACCTTTGTAGTAAGTATTCAGTGTAAATTAAATTATGGACTGAGGAATAAGATCCTGCATTAGCAAGCTGAAATTCTGCAGGCTCACTCTTTGCTAAGACCCAGCCTTTCATGGAAAAGGCAATTGCAGAGGGAGAAATAAAACCTGTGGTTATCTTACAGCAAAGGATTAAAACTATCCCACACTGGTCTGGGAAACAGTGTGGCCATGAGGGAAGGGGTGATAAATTCAGCTGACTTTAATTTGCCAGAAGTCATCCTGTCTTCTCCTTTAATATTAGCTGTTGGAGAGCTGTGATTAAGTGATCTTCCTCCTGATAAGGGCTCACTGAGAAGTGGCTGACAGGTAGAAACAGCAGCCAAACTCCTGCATGTTTTAGAAGGTGTTTGCTGATGCTCAGCATCCCTTGTCAGCACTGTTGATAAGCGCTAGTGCAAACAGCCACCCAGAATTTGTCTGGCAGCCCCGTGAAGGGCCAGATGAATTGTGCTATGCACAATGTGCTAATTGTCACAAATTGGCTACTCTTGGTTGGGAATGACAGGGTGAGAGTGTATGGTGGGTTTTTTATAGTCTAGTTGTCACATACTTAGCTTGTACCAGTTTTATTTTGAGAACAAGCATTTAGGATTTTTTTTGTACATTGTCAGCAAAGGGAATTTTTGTTAACCTCAGAAATACTGTTGATTAACTACAGAAAAAAAGCAGTTTTATTTAAAACTAATTTAAAAGTGCAAGAAAAGTTCTGGAATTCGACATGAAGAACTTTTTTTATTGCTGAAGTGTTTTAAAAATATTTTAGGAAACATTTATTTTTCGTTTCCAGAACCTTGGAAAGTTAGAAATTCCTTCTGTCCCAAAAGGACCTGTCCTCCAAAAGCTGGCAATAGATTGTCCTTTAGATCCCCTCAGAGCTGGGTTAGATATCTTCTTTCTTCTCAAAAGGCAGAGCCTGTTCTTTCATTTGCTACCCTCCCCCCTTGACACTAAAATGCTGTTAGAACAGTTCAAGCCCACAAGATGGGGATATAAGGAATCATATCCAGAAATGGGCAGGAGAGAGAATGTGTGTGTGCTCTGTGTGAAAGCACTCAGGAGAACGAAGCCCTTCTGTCTAAGGGGGGAGCTGGGGCCCTGTTCAGCTGTGTTTGGATGGAGGGAGGTGCTGGGGTGTTCCTGGTGCCCAGGCTGCCCTGGTGGCACCTGCTGCTGTGCACCAGCCCTGGTACCACCCAGGAGTGATCGTGGTGACCCATCAGACTTGGACAGAACTCAGCTCTAGGCTGCAGGGCAGATGTAGCTGATGTTTCTGAATATGCTTTCTTTTCTTGTCATGAACCACAAGGCACTTCTAACACTGTTCAGAGCTCACTGCTCCTGTTACAGCAAATAAGCATCCTGGCACAATAAGGGCTGCCTCTGCTTGCCCCAAGCTAAAGACACATAAGAAATGCATGTTCATGCTACTAGCTGCTTGTCCTTTCCCAGCCAATTTAGGATTGAGATCCTAGGAGCTTCCTGAGTACATTCATTTCTCTTAGAAATACAAAGCTGTTACCTTTCTTCCTTTGTCCAGCTGCAATTCAGAAAGAAGAATGAGGGAGGAACCACAGGCGCAGGAGCAGTGAAAACAAATGTGAGGGCAAGAATGCTTCATGGTACTATTCTTTGCTATAATACAGCAAATAATAAAGTGCTCAGTAGTCATAACACTACATGTTTGCTATGCTGGGGAGATTGGCAGACACTGAGAGAAGGAACAGCATTAAGAGAAAACAATACTTTGGCATGTTTGTTTTCTGTCCAGGAGCCCAGGAAATGAGGAGAGTGAATAAACAGAAGCAAGAAGATCCTGTATAGTCAAATTGTGCTAAATTGCCTTGTCAATTGAAAGCAGGTGAATGGAGAGGGCAGGATGTTCAGTGGGATTTGAACAGCACCTTAGGCAGGAAACAATGAAAAAAGCTTAGCAATTGAAAGGGTGTTGGGGTCTTCTTGTTTGTTGTTTCATTTTATTTCAGTTGGTTTTTTTCCGAAGTTTTTTAGTCTATTATATTCCCAGTGGTAGAATCCTGTATTGCTCTTTCATCTAGCAAAAGTGATGGTTACAATAATGGTCACTGTAATACTGTGTGAAGCATGAGAGAAATGCAAGAACAGTCTGAAGAAAGAAACAAGTTTATTCCAATTAAGAAAAGCAGTGGATGGATTGCCATTCAACTTCATGAAGCAGAGCTGCATGCACTCCTTTTTGACTTAGACTTTTTTCTTTCTTTCTCCTTTCTTTCCCTTTCCCTTTCCCTTTCCCTTTCCCTTTCCCTTTCCCTTTCCCTTTCCCTTTCCCTTTCCCTTTCCCTTTCCCTTCCCTTTTCTTTTTAATCTTCCCCTCCCCTTGCCCCACTTTTTTTAAAGGGAAGCATTAAATGTCAGGAAATAATTGTTATATAATCCTTGAAGAATTATGCTCTTTAGAGCTGTTGAACTTAATCTGGTTTAAATCACAGTGAATTCTTAGGTGAGTTTATAAAAGTACTTGTAGAGATATCTGCAATTTTACCATTTATGTAGTTAAGTTTTTCCCTCTTGGCTCTGTGCTTGGTGTCCATGAGTGCCATGTGCACATGGATTCAGGTGCCTAAGCCAGGATTTAGTGCAACTGATGTGTTGTTGGCCAAATATATTTGGGTTGGGTTTCTGTCTGGGTTTTCTAGCCCTTCTCAGAAGCTACAGAAGTTCTCAGTAGCAGAGATGCTCTGTGGGACAGTCAAAGCTTGGAGGTTGTAGAGTGCACTCTGGACTTTTGTGAGGATCTGATATTTCATACCCATGTGGTCCTTAGGTTTGGGCTTTAGAAGGCATGTTCTTCTCCAAATCAGACATGCTGGGACTCATCCATGTGCTGGGACTCTGGGCACAGGCTGTCAGCTCTCCCTCATGTTACAGCATCAGCACTGTGTAGCACAGGCATTCCATCTGTAGGACAAACATTTTCTGGTGTGTCCTAAAGAACCATTGGGCTTGAGGTGTGATTGAGGGAGAAATGTAATGTTTCTTGCAATGCAGGAGTTGGGACAATGGGGCTGAATAGTCCTTCCTGGCCTTAATATCCATGAAATTGTAGATCTGTTTTACTGAGGGCTTGACTTTGAGGGCTGATTTAGCACTGTGCCCTGCAGAAGGATATGGCACACTTTGGAGGCATTTTCCAGGCTAACTAGCAAGATGGAATAACTCCCAGTTGCACAAATCATTAGAAGCCTTCAGTGGTATCCACAGACTGCTAAAGAGGGTGGAATAAATAAAATGAGCCTTGTCCTTTCATTGTAGCTGCTGAAAAATTGCTGGGGATTCCTGAAATAAAATGTGATTCTACCCCATCTTTCTCTTATGCAGTTTTAACTCAGAGATTTATGCTGTCAGAGCTGTACATCAGTTTTAATTTTGATGAGATTATTTGCTGCTTTTACTATATGCTCACATATTTTAAAAGATTTTGGAGGGTTCCAAGTTTTGCTTCGATCAAATGTCAGAAGTTATTAATGGCTGCTTGCCACTATTTTACTACAAAACTAACACATACAGGAATTAATGACTTTTAAGTCTGAAATTTCACAATAATTTGCTACATTTGATGTTAGTAGTGAAGTGGAGGTTCACTGTGACATCCTTCAAAGTACAGTACAGAGGAACTTGCTTCAAAACCTTACTGTATGAAGTGAGGCTGAGTGTAAAGAGGATCCTTCTCTACTCCTAATGTACTAGCTGATGCTGTATTCTGTGTTCTAAATGTCTAGTAGGAGCTCCAAACTGCAGTTCTAATAATTTCCATGTAAAAACCACCACTCTCTCCTCAGGTGGTACAAAAATTCAGGTTTAGTTAGTGTTGCCTACTGTCAAACAGAACTGAAGTTTAGTAGTTAACAGTGGTTTGAAACACTTTTTCTCTCAATGTTGTTCAAAAAGACACAATTTTGCAATTTCATTTGAATATTTTTCTAGTTTTCTTTAAAAAGGTTATATTTATGTCTTATTATAACAAAAAGTAGTCTGAACGATGCCCTCTGTGCCACAAAAGTTACCTCAAGGTATACAAAAATCCTATTTCCACATTAAAGTAAAACATCCAAAGAAGTGCAGATCACCAGAAAGAACTGAATTTTCTAGGCTCACTTTATTTTGTCTGCTGAAGTTGAATAACTGCTTCAGGCAAACCCAGATTTTGGAGGAATTGAAGACTCAGTCTCAGTCTGCAGGAATTTTGGAGTTTTTTGACCTCTAAGTGCTCTGCATATTGCAGTGTTTGAATGAAGGCAACAACAAACTTAGCAAACATTCTATTTTCCTGGCTTTGTTCTTTCCCTTCTCGCCCTTCCTGACCTCCTCTGCTGTTCCAGCTGCATTGGAGAGAACATCAGTGTGATGTGTGACGTTCCTGCTCTTCCCCTGGTCACCACAAACCTGAGCCATGGACCATCCCAAGGGACCCCTGGAGGAAAAGGTGGTGGTGGAGCCCACGTAATGCTGTGTGAAGGGATCACAGAGTCACAAAGCAGTGTGCTGGCACCTGCAGCTGGTTATTGGCCACTGGCTGTGATGGGGATTTGAAATGCTTTGATTGAGTTCTGGTAGCTATTGAGATTTTACCCAGTTGTTTGTGTTGTTATCTGCAGTTTATCTCCAAGTCTTGTGATTGTGGGAGATGCAGCATTAGTTCCACAAGTGCCAATAATTCCTTGCCCTTGTCATTGCTAAAAAATGTGACTGTGAAGATCAAATAAAAACCCCTCTGAACTTCCTTTGCTAAACCCCCTTTTTCTTGTGGCAAGATATTTTTTACAGTGATTAGGCTTCAGAGCACTGTTTAAAATCAGTGAACAGCATAAACCTGCTGGTGTCATGTGCTGATTTTGTAAGCTAGGGACCTGACTCCCTTAATTTTCAGTGAATAAAGATCTTTATATGATTACACTACTTAATGGTGAACTGATTTTTCTCATTGGTGGGATCAATGAGAAAAACCATTTTTGTTTTGTTTTGTTGTGATTTTAGCAGAACTATCAGAGAACAGTTCAGGTGTGCAGGAAAATGTCCATTTTGTATTAGATTCATAATTCTGCTTTAAAGTGGTCTAGTCCAGATGCTATACAATAATGTAAATAGAAAATAGAATATGTATCAAGTGTATTAGTATGCAAAGGATAGAAAAAATCTACTGTGCCATACATCAGTTTTGTAGTCTTGTACCCTGCACATGTCAATTCTGAAAGTAAATATTTTGAGATCTGGTCGTCATTTTACTCACCTTCTCAAAACCTATCTGCAGTTTTAACTTGAACTGAGATGATTTTCCCCTCAAAGACAGCTTCACTTACAAGCTTTCTAATGTGACAAAGTAATTAGCACTCACCTGGTATATCTAGAGAGAACCAATTTGCTGAAAATTGCTTTGGAAATTGCTGTAAATACAATGTGAATGTCGTGCAGTTCTCAGAACTTTCAATGATCCTGATTATTGATTATATTTGAAAAATTGAATCTACTACACTAAAATGGTTTAATTTTTTTTTAATATGTACTTTATGTGAAACTGTGTCAGCCTTGTCATTACTCTTTGTTGATGACTCTCTTCTTAACTGAGGCACAATGAATCCCAAATACCAAGAAACATGCCTGTAACACATGGTGAAAAGAATTCTGCTGTTGATGTGCCTACCCAAGTGAAATGGCCAAACATTCACCAGTCTTCTCATTTTTCTACCTGTTTTCTTAAATGCATTGGGCAAACATAACACATCCTCTGTCTTTGCTGGCGCATGGACAAACTCTGGTTAGCTAAATTTCATGCTGATGTGCAGTGACAGGAGTTCACCCTTAGATCTGCCAGTCTTCTTACCCAGAGCTGATCTTGACCTGATTTCTCTGTGCAATCAATTCATATAAAAGCAGATGCCAACAATCTGTATTAACTGTGAATTAAATTCTTATCAAAATGAATTGCCCCAATTTGAGGTGAAACAAACAGCCCATGTCACTTGTATCAAAAAGTGTACCATCTGTCTGATAGAGCTGATTATCCAGAAGTGGCAGTAAAAATGTCTGCATGTCTACAGAGGAGCAAATAATTTGCCCTAGGAATAAAAACAACAAAAAACCTCTGCTGTTATGCTGGAACAAAGTTATGCTTCTGAAAGTTATGCTGATTGATATGGGGATTTATTTTCCAGAAAGCCTGAAGATGAGTTATGTATGTGGGATTGTTTGTGGGGTGGGATTGCTTCTCCTGAGGGTATGAGAAGTGCTGCATTATGAACCTTCTGTGTGCTCTGTACTCTTACTCTTCTTGCATTCCAGCAACACTAACTTTCATAACCATAAAACACAATTATCTCTAAGACATGCCTGGTACTGTTGTGGGAGTAATTCTGAAGCAAAATGACTATAATATAGCTGAATGAAGAGCTCAGGTGGTTTCTCTTAAAATTGCAGGGCAGGTCGTGCTCAAAAAAGAATGAAATATCAAATGAGGGGTGAAAATACATTGGAGTAGAGCCTGGATTCTGTAAGTAGGTTGCTGAGGACCATAACCTGGTTTCCTCAATGAATATTAATCCAAATCGTGTATGATATGGTGGTGAGTAATAGTAGTTAAGCTAAGGATCAGGAGTCCAATTTTCATCACGTTTCTAGGAAATATAAGATCTAGTGTTGCATAGCAACAGTTGAAGGTATAGCAATATTTGCACTTGAAAATGTTTAGTGCTTTGGGAAGCATTAGGTGGCTGATGAGGTAGGCAGTGAGGAAATGGTATTATTCTCTCTTAGGGTACTGGTTTAAATGCAGTCTTGGTTTTACTGGTTGAAGAACATTAACGTCCAAATAACTCGCTAGACGTGTGCAAAATGAGTTATTGGTCTCAGTCCAGTTTTCAGAGCACCCATATTCACATTTCAAAAACTATTTCTGTAATTGGCAGTGCTGTTGGTGTGCTCTGAAGGTGAATCAGACACAAACAGCCGTGGAGGCAGCACAGATCTCTGCTACAGAGCACTCCTGCCTGGCTGCAGAGGGGCTCCTGCTCTGGTCCTACTGCCAGATTGAGGTGTTGAGGTGCTTCTACTCTTTCTAGCTTATAACTTTTCTCTACAGCTGTGTAGTGAACTTGAGAGCACATTATTTAAATTTCATAAGATCCTGGTATTTTTGTTTTATTTTGTGTTAACTGTTAAGTGTTTTGAATAAAAGATGCTGCCTAGGATATTTTTCATCTTTTGAGATCCTCCTAAATCGTTTTAGACTTAAGTTTTGCAGAATGAGATGCGAGTTCCCATTGAAGGTAAGAGTTTCTCAGAAATGTGCAATCTCTGTCAAACTATCTGTTTTCAGAAGGTCTGTGTTGTTCTCACCCAGCACACCTGCAAATAGTAGATGTGTAAAAAACCAGGAAACCATCAGAAGATGCAAAGCTGCTGGAATGATATGGCAAGACCTTGGAGTCCCTTAAATGCAGTTTGGTGCGTTAACTGTTTATTGCTCAAAATTTAACAGCTTTTTGTCCAAAGAGGTTGTCAGATGCTCAGTAGGACCTGAGCATATTGTAGCCAGGCCAATGGGTATCATAGAGTAACAATGAGCAACAGGCAGAAAAACTGGCAGCTAGCAGCATATGACAGTCAGAGAAGTGCTTGCTATGTTTTTTCAAGCATCTAATTTTACCTTTTTTACTGGTATTTAATATGCTTTAAAGGAAGTATGTGTGGTTGATCCCCTCCAAACTAAATCTAATGCAACAGAGAGGTGTGGAAAAGCTCAAAGATGTTCTTTACCACATGAAGATTTCATTCAATGCCAGTGAGGCCTCTTCATTTTCTTACCTGCCTAAAGGAAGCTTGGTAATGAGCTTCATAAGAACATTTCTAACAAGAGAGAGGTCCAGATTTAAGATCTACTTATCTTTAAATAATCATCTAAAAATTATTCTATAATTGACTCCACTTCATTGTTTTAATTTAGGAGACCTCAAGAAATGTAAATTAAATGAAGGGCAGCTTTACAATGCATCTTGGACTACTTTATTCCATAAAAATACATATTTGAATATTAAAGTGATTTTAAAATGTTGTAGCCATTTCTGGATATAAAGATTAATGACTATTCTGTTGATGTTGCTTTTCCTAAAGGTAAGAAATTACAACCATGTAATTTCACTATTATGGTAGTAGCAGGGATAAGGAAAGCTGTTTATTAGTGAGTTCATGCATATTAGCAAAGTAAATAAAGGACAACAAAGTCCGCTGGACCCCTGTATTGGGGCTAATTCATGTGTAATTTGGAGCTTTGAAGAATCACACAATCACATAATGACTAGGTAGGAAGAAACCGTCAAGATCGAGTCCAACCCATGCCCTAACACCTCAACTAGACCATGGCACCAAGTGTCACATCCAGTCTCTTTTTAAACACATCCAGGGATGGTGTCTCCACCACCTCTCTGGGCAGACAATTCCAGTACTTTATCACTCCATAAAAACTTTTTCCTACTATCCAACCTGTATTTCCCTTGATGCAGCTTGAGACTGTGTCCTCTTGTTCTGTCAGTGCTGCCTGGAGAAAGAGACCAACCCCCACCTGACCACAGCCACCTTTCAGGGAGCTGTAGAGAGTGATAAGGCCACCCCTGAGTCTCCTTTTATCCAGGATGAACAACCCCCTCTCCCTCAGCCATTCCTCACAGGGTTTGTGTTCCCAGCCCCTCCCCAGCCTCGTTGCCTCCTCTGGACGCACTCAAGTGTCTCCACGTCCTCCCTGAACTGAGGGGCCAGAACAGGACACAGCACTCAAGGTGTGGCCTCACCAGGGCCGAGTACATGGGAAGAGTGACCTCCCTGCTCCTGCTGGCCACACCATTCCTGATCCAGGCCAGGGGCCATTGGCCTTCTTGGCCACCAGGGCACACAGGCACACTGCTGGCTCATGCCATTGACCAGCACCCCCAGGTCCCTTTCTGCCTGGGCACTGTCCAGCCACACCGTCCCCAGCCTGTAACACTGCAGGGGGTTATTGTGGCCAAAATGCAGAACTTGGCACTTAGACTTGTTGAACTTCATCTTGTTGGACTCTGCCCATCCATTCAACCACTCCAAGTCTCTCTGCAGAACCCTCCTGCCTTCCAACAGATCAACACATGCTCCCAGCTTAGTGTCATCTGCAAATTTACTGATGAAGGACTCACGCACACTCAGACACACTTGGTCACACTAAGACACACTCACATACACCCTGACACACTCAGACACTCTCACACACACTCAAACTCAGACACACTCACACACGCCCAGACACGCTAAGATGCACTCAGAGACATCACACACTCTCACACTCACTCAGACACACTCACACACACTCAGATATTCCTCAAATGTTCATGAAAAATACGCTTGACTCTTGGTGATGGAGACTGCGTATACAATCAAAATGCTATTCTCAGAATGTTCATAAGGTAGAATATGATGACTTTGACTTAATACCAAGTAACAAAACCCAATAGGAATTTTTATGTAATTTTGTTGTTCTTTAGCTCATTATACAGATTATTTTTCATTCAGGTGTTGTTAATGCAAGATTTAAAGACCTTTCTAAATGATGTCCAATATTTTAGGGTCTGGCACTGCAAAAGTAGATTTGGGCTATGGTATTCTATATTTCCCTGTTTATGGAACAGAGGGAAGCATTTTTAATTTTATGCATATGAAGGTTTCTGTACCAAACACACTGATGAAGGCATTTTGATGTATTCTGAAATATTCCTGACTATATACATCTCTTGATACTTCTTATTAGATATTTTCTTCAACTATTGAAATGACTGAAGTGCAGAGTAGACAAAGGCTTTGAATGAGAGAGATTTAGGACTCAAAATACATGCTCAGGAGCATTCAGTTTTGTTTCTTAGCATGGATCTACCTGTTTTCTTAAGGAATTACCTGCCAGCAGTTCAGTGGCTGGAGCTGCAGTGTTTGTGTGTCTGTACATATGTACAGACTGCTATTGTGGTTTAGCTGGGATGGTGCTTCGAAGAACATCTTCCTCAGAAGGACCTGGACCTTTTCAGCACTGTATGCTGTGTTTGGTCTTGCCCTTCTCCCAGGGACCACAGAAAGAGAGAGGATTGGAAAAGAAACCTCACTTTGCAGTCTACAGGATCCTACAGTTTGTTCCGCCAGTTCTCTGGGAACACAAAAGCACTTCAAGTAGTGTGTGATGCCACTGCATAGTGATCTGGATCTGCATTGCCCTCTGACAGCTGGGCTATGCTCTTTCTCCAGTCCTGCGAGATCATTTTGATCAGATTTTGAATCTGCATGACAGCAGAACTTTCCTGTGAACCAAATCTGTTCCCAAGTATTGCTCAGATCTATTCCCATCAAAAGATGGTCCTACTTGCCATCTGGGCTCCTGCGTCCAGTTCTGCTTTCAGGACAGGTATTCATGAATGTAAATGGGTGCTTGTTTTTGGTATTTTGGAGTCCTTGAGCAGTATAAGAAGCTTACAGAACATGCAAGGTCTTTGAGAGCTTTTCAAACCTGTCCTGTTGTGAAATATAAAGGAAATATAAAGGAAAGTCTTTCCCATGTCAACCGATGGGCATCACACCAACAGTGTCTTGCTACTTGGCATTCTGTGGGACATGGCAGGAAATTTATAACACATACTAAAAGCTGAATAATTCTCAGCATGAAATCCTGAGGCAAGTGGTAGGCAGGGTGTCAGACTGCCTGCCTGAATGAGGAAGTGAGTAGGTGCCTGTTTCCAAACACCAGTGCTGTATAAACAGCAACATGTGGGCGTGTCAGTCAGTGAGAGCATGGAGGGCTGCAAGTAGAAAAATTAGCAGACATAGAGAAATAGAGATGTATTAAAGATACACAGAAGAAGAGGTTCCTGCTCCCGGGGAGGTGCTGGGAATGGTTGGCACCAGCAGGAGTAGATGGTGATAAGGATGTGGATGGACCATCACTAACCCAGGTGTGTGGCAGTGCTTTGGTCTGAAAATACTGACACTTACAGGCTGCACACCTGATCTTATGGTATTCTACTCCTGTCCTACAGCCCCATGTTCTTCATCTGTTGGCTCTGGGTTGTGCTTCTTTGACTCCTTGCTATAACTGTCCCTGGTTGTGGTTGGTTGCAAAGCACTGGTTCAGTGGGGGCACCTGGCTGGCAAGCCCTGCTGAACTTGCTCCGACTTTCTCTCCCTTGCTGTTCCCTGCTTGGCACAGTCCTTGCTCTCTCCCCAACTGTGACTGCACAGATGCTACTTTTGGGCAGATTTTCTGCCTAACCCTCCTTGTTTTCTAACCAGAGAAGAAAATGGAGAGGAAAAAAATGGGAAAAAAATATTGTTGGTAAAATTGTTTCAAAGTTTTAAGGTGAATTACTCTTTCTGTAGACACAACCAGAGCAAGGCTCTTGCTTGAGCATAGGCAGGACTCACCACACCCATTGAAGAAGAAGGGCAGATGTGTCATGCAGAGGGCAATGGCTTTACAATCTGGCCTTTGCCAGCAGCTGCTGACTTCAAATGAGTATTGCTATTACCAGATGTTGTGAATAATTAACTGTATATTAACAACTTCTTGTGGGAGTCATAGGAACATCTCTTCTATTTAAGAGCACTGAAAGTGTAGGGGGAAGTACAGGACTGTGAGAGGGAGAATTGTGATCCAGGAAATTGCTCACTGGCTCCTAACATTGATCAAAAACTTCTATCACTGTGTACCTCTGGAGTGCATAGTGACACTTCCTTCTTTTGTACTCCAATTTGTGTTTTGGTGGACAGCTAATTATATCATACAATCTAAAAAAATCAGAAATTTTTAGTACTCTCTTCAGGTGCTTTAAAAAAGTCAATAAAAGCTCATGAAGATGCATTTAGTGAGAGCATAGGTAGGCCAAGCTTGAGCTGCTGTAGGGTGGAGAAACCTCTCCATCCCAAAAGATTTTATTTTCCAAGTGTGAAAAGAACAAGCTTGAATTTGGAAAGACACTAATCAGTTGTCATGTTTATGCCTAGTTTTCTGCTTTGATATGTCTGCATGTTTCATTCTGTTCACAAGTGGGCTGAAAAAACTTCGTGGAGAAAAAAAGAACTTGTATTCTTTCAAGCAGAGATACTTGAATGGTCTGTGGGGATGGCAGTCCTGCGGGTGGCTTTTTCATTTCTGTTTTGCTTTTATGATGGGGGATCCACAGTGGAGGTGGAGCTCAAGGCTGTGTTAGGAGGGACTGCTGTCAGTCAGGGATGCAGGATGCAGGATGCAGGATGCAGGATGCAGAGCAGGGCAGGCTCTGCTGGTGGCTCTGGAGCAGCTGCTCCTGTTGGCTGTGCTGGGCGAATGGAGCTGGTTATGTGCACACACAGCAGTGCCCTAGAAGCACAGGACTGTGACTTAAATTGGACAGCATTTCCACGGAGAAAGGCAAAGCATGAACCATCTCAAATGAGATTTGGCACTACTTAATGTCTTTTAGATATGGCAGCACAATACTGCTTAATTTGCAGATGAAAGGCCAGCTACTCTCTTCAGTCTAAAACTGAGTTTCTGCAGATGCTGGCTGTCCTTGTGATCACAGAATAAATTTCTTAATTTACTAACTCAGAGATGTCTGCCTGGTGCTGGAGTTTTGTCTTTTCCAGTCTTCTTAATCCTTTGTGTTTAAGGCTGTGAGTAAGAGTGTAGCACATCCTACAGCTGCAGGGCCAAGGCACCACTGATAATTGTTTCCACCACGTCACATACAAAACAATTGCTTTCCTTCAGGATGTTGTTTGCCTGTGACTTAAAAATCATCAAAACTCTCATTTAGAGACTGATGGTCTTTCAGTTCACCCTAATACACATGCTATCTTTTTAAATGGCTTGTATTACATCCTCTGAGCACTTTTTTAATGTTTTCCAGATTTTTTGAATATTATTTGTTGTTCCCTTTAGAACTGTGTGTGTGCTTTTGGCTTTAGCACTTGATCTTTCTCTGACATTAGGTAATTTTTACTGTGATAGTAGTTTTACTGAGTACTCATATCATGTTTCCTTATTTCAGACAAACTAGATCACTTCTGTCACTGTTGCAAATATGTGTATGCTTCTTTTTTTATTTTTTTTTTGAGGTGAATGCATTATGGTAATGAAATTTGCTTTCCCCAGTAGCTCATCAAGTAGTAACTCAAGGTCATTTTCTCTTACTTGAAACTGCTTTTCTAATGACTGCAGATATTGTGTAATAATTGTATGAGGAGTCATTGAAAACTTTACTAAATATTTGTATTTGCACTACTGAAAAGGCTTTTAACATAATGTTCAACTTCAGTTTCTTTCAGTGAATGGAGAAACATATTAGTGACACTGATTTTCCATGTTCTTGTGAAAATAAATCTTTATCCATCTGTCTTTCCATAGGCCCTAACCATGATTTGGTTTAGTTATTCTAGGAGGCAATATAATAAATTTAAAATTACATTTTTGTCAGTTTTTGTTTTGTTCCCTTTACCTTTGTAAGATTTCTGGGGAACTTCAAAATGTTGTCACAAACCCACTGACACTGTTTTTTTCCAGTAAAAAGACTGGACTTTATGTGGTGGGTTGACCCTGGCTGGACACTAGGTACCCACCAAAGCTGCTCTATCACTCAGCTAGGAAGGGAAGAGAAAATATAAAGAAAGATCATGAGTTGAGATAACGACAGGGAAAGAGTCATGGGTGAAACAGACCCAGATTGCGAAAATTTGATTTGATAGGTAGTAAATTAGGGCAGGGTAATGCAAAATAAAAATTAAATCTTACAATATATTCCCCCCATCCCTGCCTTTGTCTTGGGACCAGCTTCACTTCCCATTTTCTGTACCTCGTGTCTCCAGCAGCACAGGGAGATAGGGAATGGGGGCTGTGGTCAGCTCGTCATCCATTGCCTCTACCCTTCCCTCCTCCTCAGGGAGAGGAATCCTCACACTCTTCCCCTGCTCCACTGGGGGGTCCCTCCCATGGGACACAGTGCTCCACAGACTTCTGCAGTGTGAGGGACACAGATCTTCACAAGCTGCTCCAGCATGGGTCCCTCCCAAGATAGCAAGTCCTGTCAGAAATCCTGCTCTAGCCTGAACTCTTCTTTCTACAGATCCTGCCAGGACCCTGCTCTAGTGTGGTGTTCCCATGAAGTAACAGACTCTGTGGGGAATCCACCTGCCCCAGTGGGGTCCTCCACAGGCTCTGGGGGGATCTCTGCTCCCCCATGGCTCTCCATGGGCTGCAGGGACACAGCTGCCTCACCATGGTCTCACCATGGGGCAGGGGAATCTCCCCTTTGGCTCCTGCATCACCTCCTGCCCCTCCTTCTGCACTGACCTTGGTGTCTGCAGAGTTCTTGCTCTCACAAATTGTCACTCCTCTCGAGGCTGCCGTTGTTCCAAGCAGTTTCTTTAAACAGTTTCCCCAGGGATGCCACCACCACCACTGATACCACTTGGCCAGTGGCAGACCCATCCTGGAGCCAGCTGGAATTGGCTCTGTTGGACATGGGGGAAGCTTCTGGTGGTTTCTCACAGATGCCACCCCTATAGCCCCTCTGCTACCACTTCCTGGCCATGCAACCCCAATCCATTTTAAAAACAGGCAACAAACAAAATCTGTCCCAGCTTAATCAATAAGACACAACCACTGATTTTTTTATCCTAGGAAAATTGGTTGGTTTGTTCTTTTTTCTATTTTAAGTGACACTTGTAACTATCTGGCCTGTACTGTTGGCTCCTGTTTAAGCAGTTACATCACCAGGAAACAGTAGGACATTTGTACATGCAGGATGGTAATTTTTGAAGGAGTGTAAGTTGGAAACCACTCAACTGTTACCAACCCAAGTCTGTTGCTAATAGAGTTTCAGAGATACAAGTGCTATGAGGTACACATGAGTTTGGAATTTAAAAATAAATATTCTCTGTCAGCAAAAGTAATTTTCTTTTAGCCCAATGTAAAAAGGATAATTTGATTATAGGGAATTATAATTATTGTGGTGCTTGAATGTGTTTACTAATTAAATTAAGAATTTTTTTGGTGATAATCTTTGCTCAATCTCCTTGCACAGATGCCTTGCAAGAAGTAGGGGGGAAAAGTAATATTGACTAGGATTCATTTCTGCATGTAATAGCCTGCATTTACTGAACAAAATCCAGTAGAGACAGCTACTCTAGTTTTATGAGTCTATTTTATGCATGTTATTTTTTTGTTTTTTGTTTTTTCTTTTTTGCACACTCATTTTTGTAAATCAAAAGAACACTTTAAAATATCTGTGAAGGCAACTTGTTGCCCATTAAATGAGGATTGCTTTTTTCTATTCCATTTTCCCATGCACTGTATGCTTTTCTGTGTACACTGAAAGTACTTTTATTCCAGGTGGCATATCCCATCCCACCTGACAGAAAAATAGCTTCTTCCACGCACAGGTTATAACTCTGTGCTTGCTTCCCTCCACACTTGGATCTTCTCCAAGGAAAGGGATTTTAGAATTGTCTCTCTGTGCCTTTGTTGATGGATGTTGATGGGGCAGAGGGAGAAACAGGCTTCTTGTACTATGGAAAAATCTTTTACAAAGATTTTTAAAATAATCTCTAGGATGCATAAATTAGTAAAGAATTAGCTGTTACTACTCCTTTATTAATTAGGTAAACATTAAATAAGCTAAGTGACATCCTGCCATGGTGTAATTCAGTCTGACTCCTTACAAAATTTACTGATGCACTTATTAGCAGTTCAGATTTAGGTCTCGGTATGTGTTGGTGAGGCAGTGTAAACCTCTTAACAACAGTTAATTACTTAAAATGTTTTCTGGAACCTTATAAGGTCTATGTAGTGCTGTGTTATTTAGTTGTCATAATTGTGTTAAATTTCTTGACATTATCTGTCATAAGACTTTTCAGTAAACAGATAAGTATATTTTTCTACTGAACTTCTGAACCTTTGCTAAGACAAGATGTGTGAAAAATACTAAAAAAAGTAGAGACAAATTTATGAGTTGGTAGGCGCCAGCAGTCTAATATCAGAGCCTGATAGGAAAACACCCCACAATTAGGAGCACTAAATTCAAAGTTTGAATTCTAGCCAAGTGTCTGAAGGCACTATGGGAAGGAAAAGTGTAAATGTTGCTACATTATTTTTTTTTAATGTTAGCATTTCTTGGAACATGAATAATTGATAAATATGCAAGGGACGACAGAGCTGGTGAGGTACCTGGGTAATGGGTCATAAAAACTGAGTTGAATACTGCTGGGGAATTGAGAATATGGTTGAGGTGATTTCTTTAGCTGTGGGCTGTGCTGGGAAGAATGAGTTTGGTTTTATCTTTGATGAAGTCTGGAGTAGTATATTCTGGGCAGTCTTAATCTGGAGAGGAGGGAGAGGGGTGGGAAGACTAGGATGGTCCAGTGAGACCAGGAGACCTCTTGTAGGATTGCAGCTCTTTAGTCACCTCTGTACAGAGAATTTAATTTCTCCTCCCCTTCTCTGATGCTTTAAACTCCATTTGTATTTACTTCTGTATCATGTCCCAGTGCATGAATGTGAGTGCCTGAACGCCAGAGGTGCTGCTTCTCTCGCTTGCTCCATGTGGTCTGGATGCATCCTGGGGATTGAATGATTTCCACATCGCTGAGAGTAAGTGTAAGGAGGCCTCTTTCACTTGTAGTCAGTAGCAAAACTTCCAGGATGACTGGTATTACAGGAAATCTTGAAACAGTGGCCTTTTCATTTCACTTCATTCAGGCTTGTCCCTGCTGGGAGCCCATTCCTGGCTCCTGGACTGCTGGTGTGGCGAGCTGGGGCTCCCCTTAGGGTCCAGATTCTGTTGAGCAGAGCTGGTTTTCAGTGTTATGGTGAGTAAAACTCAGCATCAGAGAAACTCTATCATACATGAGAGATTTTTTTAGATGTAAATATTTTAATGTTTAACAGAATCTCTCTCTTGATGCTGTGGAAGGTCATCTATAGGAGCTCAGAAATGTCATTTTTTTGAGGTAATAGGAAAAGCTTGACATGTCAGGCAGCTGAGAAGTTGTCAGCTGAAATACTTTTTGGAGGTCAAGGAGAAATTGTAGAAGCCATCTCAGGGGAATCTATGTGTCTTGCATTGATTTTGTGATAGTTATGTGTAGTCTTATAGTAGCAGTAGTTCTGCTTGTTTTCCTGCTCTTTCAGATATCCCTTGCCTCATGCTTAGCTTTTTCAATGTCTCTGTTGTTCTCTCCTGTCCCTCATTGTCTTGCTTTTTTATTATTGCAGCACTTTAAGTAGCATGTCAGAAGTGATGGAAATGCAATGATAGGGCCAGCAAAGAGAAGGCTGCAGGGAGGCAGGCAATGCACGTCAGGCTCCTTTTTAGACAAGCCTCAGAATAAAATTTTAGGCCTAAAGCTCTAATAATTTGGGCTCCTTCTAGTGCAATTAAGTGGAAAATACTATTTGCTAAAAGAACTGGAGAAAATTGATACTGTCAAGAAACTTGAACTTCTTTATTCTCATATGTAATTTTCCTTCTGTCTCATAAAATATCAATAAATAGTTAAAACAAAGAACAGTCTTTTTCTTTCAGTTGAATATCAGGGTAGGGTTAATTTTCCACTGAAATACAGCAATGGTCGCTGCAAAACAACTGCCTGCATGAAAGCAGGCACTAAAGCAGATATACTCTCTCAGAAGCACTCCATCCTGGGATTTCCTGGAGAGCTTCAGCCATTCCCATTTGTCTGCTCAGAAACTTGACTTTGTGCAGTCTGAAAGTGAACCAGTCAGCTCCAGGTGTCAGAGAAGTGAGCTTGAACTCTGAGACCCCTTTGGGCTCTCTGTGGCCTCTATTGCCCCTCTTTTGTGTGCGTGGTATTGGGTGAGTGTCTTCACTTAACTGCTGTGCTGGGAAACCAGCAGTGTCCTGGCAGAGTGCAAAGTTCAGAGGCTGGAACTCTTGTTTCAGGAATGAAACAGGCAGCAGGTGCTCTGCTGTTTGAATATACCCCAGGGGTTTAGCCTGATTTACCAAGAATTCCGGGGTTTGAGCCTAGAGGTGACAGGATATGTACTGCACATGCAGGAAATGCCTGAATGTGCAGTCTAAAATCTTGTTAGTGATGGGTGGAAAGCAGAACCACAACACTCTTCTTTAATCATCCAGAACTGGAGAATTCAACCAGACCTTCCTATCGCTGAGATAATAAAATGATAGTTACCATTTGTCATGGGGCCTTGTGAGAGGTTCAGCCAAATCCTTTGGCAGCTTCCCCAACGTTATTGAGATGTGGGTTTGGGGAAGTAATGAGGCCATTAAAACAGCTGGCTTCAGTAAATAGGCTTGGATTGAGTTCTCACAAATTAAAATGCATGCAAAGATATGTACAAACATGCATGTAAGGTTTTGGGTTTGGAAAGGACAGACTGCATTAATGTGATTCCTTAGTTTATCTAAGTCCAATGGGCTATGCTGCTTGAAATAAAAAAGTGGCTTGAATATAAAAGTCTATTTTCCCCAGCTTAGGAATCAAACAAATCTGGAATGCATATCTGAAGCCAAGGGAGCAATTTTGGAGAAAAGGACATTGCATTTGAGTGACATTTTTAAACAGAAATAGAAAAGAACACCTCTAAAATAAATGTAATGAAGCTTTGTAATGAGGGTGTCAAGGGCAAAAAATACAAGTGCATATAATAAGAAACTCAGCAAATAAATTAAAAGGAGCTAAATATGGTTCTAAGGAGAAACAGGGTACTGGGCTTGATTAGTGAATTGCTCTTCCTCCAGTTGCTGTAATTGTCTTGGTGCTACAGCACCCCCAAGGCATGTCCAGACCTCAGCAAAGCAAATCACAATATGAAACAGAGCTTTGTATTAACTCAGACTTGAAACTGGTCTTCCTGTAGGCTCCACCTGGTCTAGAAGCAGGATGAGGGCATTGGTGTGAGCTCCAGCAGCTGGTTAGAGCTCAGTGTGGCCTGGAACAGCCAGCACTGATTCATTCCCACAGCTGACCAGTTGTGCCCAGTCAGCAAGGGGTCAGCCTCCCTGGGGTATCAATGTCCAGACCTGTGGGTGCAAGGCTTCACCAGCTTCAGAGACAGCAGAGGGGCACTGCCCCAGAGTGGAGCACTGGGAGGGGACTGTGTCTGAAGCTGCTGCCTTGGCCCTCGGGCTGGGTCAAGTCTGCTGATGTGATACTTCAGACTAACACTGAACAAGTCTGCTGCCATCTCCTTTTTGTGTCAGCTGTAGCCCTGTGGGTATGGTTTTCTCTTGATTTATGCAAGAATTAATTAAGTCAATGGTTTTATGTGTCTGTATCATCTCATAACATATTGTGAGTGGTCTGCTGGTATAGGAAGAAGGAAATGTAGCATAATATTTTGCAGTAATTAAGTCCTTTATAGAGTAACATGTATAGATTTTTACAAGCCTCTTATTTTAATACTTCTGTCTGAAGCTCTGTTGTCTACTCCCTGCATACTAGTCTCTAATGCTTCTCTATGTTGCACAAGGCTGTATTACATCTCTTTGGGCTGTCCTATTTGTTAAGTAATCACTGTAATAATCTCTTTTCTTGTTCTCAGAGTGTCCTTTAACTCTTATCTGAAAATCTGCTCTCCCATGCTCTCTAATGGTGGTCATGTGCCACTTCAGTGTTCTGGGCTGGAGGTTGTCCTCTGCTTTCACTTCAGCCATGGTGTCAGGGACTGGCCCTTGAAAATGCAATTCCACTGTATGGAAGTTTAAAAGCTAAAAGGTCATAGGTTACCCTGCAAGGCCATCTTACCTCTCATATTTTTAACATGTGTTTTTCTAAAGATAGAAATGCATCTACTGTTTTTCACAGACAAACCACTGTGCCCTTTTAGGGGTAATTGTGATTAGCTGCAGCTATAGGATAGATGGAGTTGATCCTGGAAACCTTTTGTAGATAGAGCAGTAGGAAGTTGGCTGTAATTGATGTTCCTGTACAGGACAGCAAGGGTCAAGGACATAGGAGAAGGCCTTGAGAAGGTTCTGTATTGGCTTTGTTAGAGACAAACACAGGCTAAACCTATCTGTGCTATAGAACACCACGCAGTAAAAACAGTGGTTGCTGTTCCTGAATTCTCCTGTTAGCACACTTCAGTACAGTAGTGGCAGCTGTAACCCACTTCTTGATGATTTTTTAGGGTGTTCCTCTCATAGCCAGCACCTGACAGCTTCATGCCACAGCCTGGCAGCAGGAAGGAGGTGGTTTTGGGGGGACTGCATTACATCAGCCCCTCCTGAGCTGGGTATGGATTACATGTGCAGTCATGCAAATCCAGTTTACTATGAAATAATTTTTTGGCCCCCCCTCCCCCTTTCTTCCCACTTCTTGGAACATTCCTTGCAATAATTTATGAGAATACTGAACAAACTTTTCCCACAGGGTTTTTGTTGAAGTGGGATAAGCGAGTAACATTTTTTTTTTCTCAGCTACCTGTTTTATGATAGTTAACTCTAAAAGCATATAAAATCACAAACTCCAGACAGTTTTTGACAAGAACTCCTGATAAAGTAATTCTGTGCATCTGCTGCCAGATAGTCTGGCTCCATAAGTATCACTGTCTTGTCATGGACTTCTAAAAATAAAGCTGGATGACCTCTCCATTTGAGTCTGTAACTGGCCTGCTTGGCAATGAGTTATAAAGTAGTAATGAAAGACCCTCAAGTGTAACTCCCAAGAAATTAAAAAATATGAAGTTATGAGATTCCCAAGGAACTGCTTGCCCCTCTTTGAGGGGCTGCAAGGGAAAAAAGAAACTGTCTGAGGAAGACACTCAAGAGTAAGATAATTGGGAAGCTAAGGGAAATAATAAAGAGACTAAGAGCTCCACCCAAAAAGAAAAAACTGGTGACTTTCCATGTCACTTCTTTTCCTTGTGGCACTTAGGCTTTATTCTGTTATTTCTGACTATTAGTGGCGAGGAATGAATCAATTTCTGCTTTAAATTGTGTATACTTGCTTACAATTTTTTCAACAGTGTATAGACTTAACAGGCAATTCAGCACTGAAAATTGCCTAAAAATATCAGTAGGACTTAATGGTTTTTTTTGTCTTTATAATTTCTATTTTAATATGCACCAAGGTTAAAGGTATGTGAGGATTATGATTTTTCTCTTTTTAATTATTATTATTTATTCTGAATGCTGGAAATTCATTCAAGAGTCAAACTGACTTCATTCCTTCTCACTCAATACGGCAAGTTTTCTGAAGAAATTATGTCTTAATTAACAATTGTATTGTACCCAAGCCTTATCAAGTCCTTGGTGGTAGCGGTGATGATCACCTGAGACTAATTCTTACAAAAGAGTAACTGTTGAAATGTGTGTAGCAGTTCTGATAATTAATTTCCTGCCCCCCTTTTTCAGATCCTACCATCCCAGCTCTAGGGAGAGGGATGGAGTGCTGTGTGTGCCATGCTGACACAGCCAAGGGCCAGAGAACTTGTTCCATCAGGCCCCTGGTAGAAGATTCCTAAGTGAGAAAGCAGAATAGCCCTTCAGATATGGGCTGACATGAGACTGACTAACCTTCAGGGTTTTCTGCATTCTCTGAGATTTCTTAGTGTTTTCCTGAGTGGAAGGGTGGGGGGAAGAGAAAATAAAAAAGAGAGATTTCTCCTCTCCAAAGGGATGACTTTGTTGGTTTTGTTTCTTTATTTTTTCTTCTTGAAGTAATAAAATGGCATGCTTAATTTTTAAGGCAATTTACTGGATAATAGGATTTCAGGGTTACTGCTTTTATCCTCCTGGAAAAACAGTGTGCACACATCCTGGCTAGAATTAATGCTTTTCAAGGTATGTGTTTTGCTTTTCCTGTAAACTAATTCTCTTTTGAAAGGCAGTGGAATTAAAATTGAAACTTGGGGAAATACTATTTACTGAATGTTTATTTACTAATAATATAGAGTTACATGTCCTACACATCCCACACCATCTAGTGGAAATTTTTTGCATCAGCAGTGTAAGGTCAAGGACCTGAAGGGTTTGAGAGTTTTCAGAGTTTGAGAGACTTTGTACCTTTTCCCTCAGCCACCAGAGAAAAAAAGTATCACATGGATTAATGATGAATTTTTACCCCATCTTCTTGAAAAACAGATATGATGGCTAGTCATTCCAGGAGAGGGGACTTACTCAGGAATACTTGCCCTTATCATAAAAAGGATCCATATTGAAGCCCTCATAGATAGATGTAAATTGGAAAAATAGGGATTGGGAGAGGAGCCAGGCAAAAGTTCTTCAGAAACCTGTGAGTTTTGGGGGGGACTTGCCATGTTGTATCTTCTGATATTACATCATAATTCTCACAAAATACTCGAACAGTTTTTACAGAAATACTTTGGTTTTGCTAGATACATCCGACTGGTGTGGCAGCCTTGGTTAGGAAGGGACAGCTCATGAGAAAGCTTTTTGGATGGGCTCTGATTCAAGCATGGAGCCTCTGGTCACCTCTGCCAATGATGACCCTGCACATCTGACTTCAGGTGGCCACTTCTCTTAAATGGCTTCTTTGTCATCTTTACAATGATTGCATTTCATGCCACAGGTCATGGGTTTGGCACAGTATGTCTGGAGCCCATGCTGTGAGTTAAGTGTGTGCATAGATGGGTTTTGATAGCCTCTCGTGTGGGCACATGTGCTGCTTGGGATGGAGTCAGCAGCTCAGGTAGTCTCTTCTGATGTGAGGGTTTGGTCACATGGGTCCCCATGCTATGCAGCAGCTTGAGTCTACACTTGCCTACCACGTGTGTGAAGTTCAGAGGAAAATTAACCTGCCTTTATATAGCTCTATGTTGTTGCCTTTTTCCCAGCCTGGAAATAGAAGGTCTGTTTTGCTCTATGGTCAGCATGAAGGTGACCCAGGCAGAGAAAACCAAGAAAATAAAACCATTAATTCAACAGTAAGGCAGTTAACTGTTTCCAAACTGTGTAATCTAATTTATTGAGGAGGGGTTTATACCAAGTTTGTGTTTAACAGGCTTGATTTTAATAAATTATGAGCTGATAATGTGTCTGATGGCAAGGGATGCTGATTTTGAGGTCTGCAGGTTAGAGCCTTCCAGCACTTATTTGAAGGTGCAACTTTCTGATATTGAGGAAGAAGACACTGTCTTGCAGAAAGAGCAATCACTGGAAAGTAATTGCTAAAGTGGAGATCTGTCTGAAAAGGAGGTGGCTGCAAGAAGTGCACTTTACTGGACATACCCAGGTACTTTCTGGTCTTTCCAAGCGCTGTGCACTACTGGTTAAGAAACAATAGTGTTCTAGACTTAAAGAGTGGTGTGAGTTAGAAGAGACCTTAAGGATTACCCAGTTCCAGCTCCCCTGGTGTGGGCTAGAACACCTTCCACAGGACCAGGCTGCTCAAAGCTCCATCCAGCCTGGTCATGGACACTTCCAGGGACAGATCCACTACTTCTCTGGGCAACCTGTTCAGTGCCTCACCACCCTCACACCTCCTAATATCTAATATAATCCTACCCTCTCTCAGTTTAAAGCCATTTCCCAGCATGTCCTGTTTAGAAATACTTATCTAGCTTTTTTGTAGGCCCCCTTTTGGTACTGGCAGGCTGTTCTAAGGTCTTCCTGAAGCCTTCTCTTCTCCAGGCTGAACAACCCCAGCTCTCACAGCTTGTTTTCACTGGAGATGGGCTTTGGCCCTCTGATAATCCTTGTGTCCCTCTGGACTCACTGCAACACCTCAAAATCCTTTTTATTCCGGGGCTTCAGTTAGTCTCACAGAGCAGGGTAGGAGTCGTAAGGATGTTCACACACCCAGACATTACAATAATTTGTATCCATCCTCAAATCTGGATTTGTTTTGAAGAATAGTCCTTTCTGCTCTAAACAGCTTGAGATAAGAATGGAAGGAGAAATAAAAAAAAAAAAAAGGCAATAGTTGCAAGCTGGTCATTCTCCAAATAACAATTGTTGTCTCTTCCAGTAGCAGTAGCAGATTTCATTTGTAGAAAACAATCCCAGCTGTAACACACAGCCTGTGTTTAGACAATAGCCTGAAGAAAAAGAAAAGAGTTTTACTTTAGAAAGAACCATCATACAGACTGGCTGAAAAATCTACATGACACTACAATGAAAACATCTTTCTTGTCCTAACTAAAGGGGTTTGAGTCCAGGAGAAAGTAAGCCCTGAAGTGTACGTTTCAAAATATATATATATATATGTATGTATATATATATACACACAGTAATTTCACAATTATAAGCCGCACCATTTTCACTAAAATTTTGGTCCAAACCCAAAGTGCGGCTTTATAATCAGGTGCGGCTTATATATGGACAAAGAATGAAAAGTTGCTGTTTTAGTTTGGAGGACAGGTGTCTGCTGAGAAAGAGAGGAACTTCTCTTTGAAATGGAAAATGTAAACCCCCTCCCTCCAAATTATTATAATTTTGAAATCAAGGGGCTTTCAGGCAAAGATACAGGAATTAGGAATAACAGTTCTTTACTAGGGAAATTAAAATAGAAATACAGTACTACAAAGAAACAAACTCCAAACCCTGACAAAGTCAGAGTACAACCTGACACCCCGTCAGGCAGGGTGTTGGCAGCAGTCCCATTAAATGGTGGCTGCATCCTCCTGCAGTGACAGATGTGATTCAGTTGGAGCAGTGCTCCTGTAGAAGGTGCAGTTTCCCTCTGGAGGTCCGATAGTGGTGTGGAGAAATCCGGTTTTCCTCTGGAGTCCAGTGGAGAAAGGGGCTCCCTTAGTGTCCCAAAACCTCTGTTTTTTATCTTGGTAAGAAACGTTGGGCTCTTCCCCCTGGCTGGAGCAACTTCCAATGGGATGCAGTAATTTTATCAGTCATACAGTGGGACTCAATGGGCCATGAGCAGAAAATGACTCGCTGGAGGAAGGATGGGTTGTGAAAAGATAAAGAACAATGCCCTGCCTGGTTTCAATGGATGGCCCACTAGCAGAATATCTGCCGTTGAGGTAAGGATCACTGTCCCCACCCTCAACAGATGGTGATAGAATAGATACCTTTTATCACCCTCTCTATTGTAACATGTGGCTTATAATCAGGTGCAGCTTATATATGGACAAAGAATGAAAAATTGCTGACACCCGAAGTGCGGCTTATACTCAGTGCGGCTTATAATTGTGAAATTACTGTATGTGTATATATATATATATATATATATATATAAAGTTCAAATGTGTATATTGTCTGTGGATTACTTTTTTTTTCTTCAAATACTGATTTTATTTTCTGCACAGACATTTTTTAAGAAAAATTAGCGTTGGGAAAAATGTTCTAGTCGCAGATTTCAAATGCAGCAGCTTGGTGGAATTGAAACTGCCTGTACTTTGATATCTGTACCTGAACATATACTCTGATATGGAATTGTCACTCTCTGAAGAGGGAGGAATTAGTGGGTGAGAACATGGGGAAGAGAGAGTCTTTTTCATGTCCTTCCTTTTAGAAACATAGCTTACTTCCTGAGGGTTATTAGTTTCATACCTTAAAAAAGAATTGCTTTCATCCCATATTCTAAGTGTGGCTTATTTTTTCCTCTGACAATGTTGACCAGAGACCTGCAATTTGATATTTGTAGTGGTGAGCTAAGTTGTGTTCTACTGTGTGCTATCTATTTCCTCTCTCACAAAACAGAGACGAAGGTCTGTTTCTTTTTTGAAGAAGTTTATAGTGTCATTATTTGGAACTTTTTTCCTGACTTGCCTCAAAATCTCATCAAACTTTTTTCCAGGAGATTTTACTTAGTTTGTTCCCGTCTCTCTCAAATCACTATCATATGAACCCAAATATAAACATTTTTGCATTTAAAACCATTTTGTGTAATTAATGAAAAATTTTCCACCTCAGACAGCCACCTGCTGTTCCCCATTGAGGATTAAATTCATCTCTGCTTTGTTTGCTGAAGTGTCTCAGGGTCTATCATGAGCATCTGCAGGATGGAAAAAGTCTGTCAAAACACAGAGCAGTTTGGTCTCAGGATGCTCAGAGTTTTCCCTCTCCAGTGTGTTCTGGGAATGGATTTGCCAAAGCAGTGTCCCCCAGATCACAGGCAGCCAGCTGGGCTTTGCTCTGGGCTTTCAGTTGGGTGTCAGAAGGTTCCTATTTAAAAGTCACATTCTTCAGCATTTACAAGTCCTTCCTGAATACATATAATATCCTCCTGCTTTGTTTTTACTGGGCACCTCTTGCTATAGATTTAAAATTACTCAGTTTCTAAAATTGCCCCTGAATTGGAAACTTAGTGGGTGCTTTCATGTGGTGATGCTAATTCCTAGCAGAGGTCTGGCTGCTGTAGCCTGTGATTCTGCTGGCTGCAGTTGAATTCTGAAACCTCCCAGTGGAGGTTCCCCAGTACCTTGAGGGCTACTATCGAGCTAGGGATCTTTGAGAACTTCAATTTGGCTGTCTCTGAAACTTGCATGTTTTAAAAGCCTCAGGTAGCGAGTTTTGTTGTTTATGTGGACACTCACAGAAGAGTTGTTTTCCTCAATGTCTGCCTTTTTTTTCATAATAAATTGCATTTTGAAACTCCGTGTTTAAGGATGAAAGTGGGAGGAGTTTGAAGACGAAATCAGAAACATGAAGTCCTTCTGAAGGTGAGTATCTGGATGTCCCTGTTAATAGCCACATTTTAGACTGATTTCCAAATTCAGTGACTGTTACCTTGAAATGCATCATGCCTTTCTGCCACTTCAGGTAATCCACAAATAGTGAATCTGTATATTCTGATTTATAGGGAATGAATGCCTTGCATTTGTTACATAACCTTGGCATCTCACTCATTCATCTACGGACAGAAAAGCAATTGACTTCTCATTTCTGTGTTTCACATTCTTTTATGGAGCAGAAAGAAGCTTGTGATGAACTGTTACAACACCTTTTTTAATGCATATATAAAATCATTATGCTGAAAGTTTAGCCCAGTAAATGCTTCAAGGGTGGTTAGGTACAAGTTGTGTCAGCACCAATCAGTAGTTCTGTGACACACAGAAAATATTTTTGACCTCAGCAATCGGCATAGGAAAGTTTTTCATTATTTTAACCTCCTGGGTGTAACTTTTTACCAGCTTTTGGAGGAGTTTGGGAGCTCATGAGTCTGTGCAGGACCACTAACAAGTGAAAAGTAACATGACTTTTCTGGAGAGAGCTATCTATACCTGCAGATATGGCTGTTCTTCAGCTTTCTCAGAGTAGATCACTCAATGGATAACTGGCTTTGCAAAACAAATTTGTGGCAGATCAAGATGGGTGAGAGTGATTTACGTGAAAGAGGAATTGAAGGTGATTTATGCTGTCTGTTCTCCCCATGTGGCAGCTTGGGTTGTGCCTGGTGGCTCCACTTTCTGTAATAAATGTGGGCTGTACTTGTATTCTCTTTTAGGATACTTTCTCCTGGGTTTTTCTTTGCTTGCTTTCTCTGCAGGAGAGGCAGAGAAGAAAAGATTTCTAAGTGAGTTAATATGTTTCATGGATGGCTGAACTTAAACCCTTTGCTGTGAAAGCTGTTCTGTTGTGCCTTCCTCTCACCCTGCCTTTGATACATCTAACACATCTACCTTGTTTATGTCTGAGCAAATATAGATATAATTTATATTGTGACTCTAGTTATGTTCATGTATCTCTTTTTGGTGCCCACCTCCTGGTCATGAATTGGATCTCTCAGCTGCAGGACATCCTGTATTGATGTCAGAGAAGAAAATACATTTTATGGGTTGTCTGTTGTATATTTACAATAATTAATGCACAGGAAGAGAAGGGCTGTTCATGGTCGTGATTAAGGCAGGCATAGAGAAACAGGGATTCTCTCTCCCTACATTTGGGAAGGAAAATGATCTTGAGTTTCCTGCAGAGCCCCTGAGTGCTGCAGCCACTGAAGGCTATGGATAAGGATGGAGACAGGGCAGGTGTCCCAGTGCTGCTGTGGATGAGCTCCAATGTTTCCTGCACTGGACTCTGCAAGGAAAGCTGTGGAGCAAATCCCTGTGTGAGGATTTCTCCAGTGCTCAGGAGAGAGCTCTGGGCAGATGCACAGCTGGGAGGCTGACCTGGTGCTTCAGCTAAAAGGAGCTTCATTTTTTCTCCGCCTGTCAGTAATTATCTGCCTATGGCTGTCCTTGCTACCCAGTGTTAGTTTGGTTTTTTTGTGCTAGAAGTCCATGTCAGTGGCAGTCCCTTCCTCGTTGGGCACTTTCCAGAAACCACTTTAGCAGTTACAGTTTGTTTTCTTTTTCTTCTTTCCATTCATTTAGTAGTCTGAGATAAAATAGAAATAAATAATAAATAAATAATAAAAAATAAATTAATATATAACTGATATAATATGTAATTAATATAGTTAATTATGTTCTAAATCATTGTTAGCATTTAAAAATATGTACAAGATAGACATTTAAATCTTCTATCAACAGGAAAGAAATTGATTGAGCTTCTGCTGTGAAACCAATAAATAACTGGGGAGAAAAATATTAGAATTCGCTAAACATAGCAATTAGGTCAAAGAATCCTCTTGTAATGCATTTAACTATCTATTACTTTATAAATCAAATTTAATGTTAAAAAGCTTAAGAATAGGAAATGTTTGAATATCCTGCCAAAATCCCATTCAAATGGGATTATTATAGGTAAAATATTAGTTTGGACAAATTTAATTTATCTCTAATCTTATGAGAAGAAGTAATACTATTATGGTAGTTATAAAGCAAAAAAATGTAAATTCTGTCTCAAGGTAATATTTTGCTCTCCTTAAAATATTTTGGAAGTATTAGTTTTGCATTTCCAGGCTTGTGATCTCTTAATTGTATTATACTACTACATATTTAATCAATTTTCATCTTAAATCAACTATGTGTTTCAATGAAGCAAGTATTCTGCTACAAATAATTTCATAATTTAGTTTTCGGAGTCAGACTGTTAAGTCTTAAATTATATTAACTGTGGCTGGTTTTGTCATGTAGACAAGGAAAGTTGCCTGACTTAAGAAAACTGAAATGTCTAAATATGAAGTGTAGAAATATCTGATTTGTCTTAGCAGCTTATTAACTATTTACCAATAATGAATAACAATTATGAATAATTGTTATTAATTATTATTTATTATTAACCAGGCTATTAATGAATTTGGTATTAATCAACTTGTCGTCTATTAATTATGATACAGTATCATTAAATTTATAGGAATAGTGGTTTTTGAGAGTGGTTGCCTAATCCCGTTGATGTAATCAAGAAACAGACAGGAACACCTGTAAGTGCAGATGTCTTTCAAAGCAGCATTTCTATTTCTGCCAGAATTCTAACTCCAAATTATCTCTTGATTGTAATTTTCAATAATTTGACAAATTTTAATGTTAAATGGCCAGACTCTCTCTCAGGTACTAAAAGTCTGGCCAAAAGTTGTGGTTCACCCTATTATTTTGATATAACTCCACAAATTCAATCAAAGCCAGAAGCAGGAGTCACTTCTTTTTTTTTTTTTTTTTTAATGTTCATGTACTATGTATCATAGATGCAATCTCCATTTCTATCAGTTTGTAAAGAAGACAAAAATTAAGACAAAATAATCTGCTGAGCTGTTTGCACTACGAAAACCACTCCTGTTCCCTTTCACGCCCAGATGTTCAGAGTAGTTCTGCAGTGCATTTTCAAGGAGGGGGAGGAAAAAAAATTCTACAGCTTTTTTGTGGTTGCAGATTTCTTCCTTTTACTGAAACAGTGACACATGTAATGGCAGTCACTTTGAATAAGATGGTGGTGAATAAGAGTAAAATAAGTTGAAAAAATGACTTCAGGAAACTTGAAGTGTTTGTATAATTAATGTAACAAAAATTACATTTTTTTCCCTTTTCTGAAATGTTTTACAATACTCCTGGAAAATTTAGTGGAGGTAATATTTTAGAAAGATTAAACATATAATAAGGGAGAAGAGCTTTCCTAATAGCAATTTTGGAAGTGCTCAGGGAAAAAAATGTTCAGTGAAAGGTGGCCTTATGAAATTAATTATAGAAATTTTTAGAAGATACAAGAGGCAATAAAAAAATGCTGGTTTTCTGCAAATGAAAATGGGCAATAACTTTGTTAGTTGTGGAAAATACATGGTGGTGGAAAGATAATGCCAAATGAAAAAGAATAAAAGCACTTTTCCCCATTGATATTAAGCACCCAAATAACTAGAAAAACTCTTGAAGAACCCCGAAGGACCCCTGTAGATAACATTTTAAACCTTGTTTAGCCTTATCCCTGAAGACTTGTTGAGATAATGACACAGTTTAGGAAACTGCCTCAGGACATGCTAGGAAATTACAGACATTCAGTTGTAAACTGAACTGTTAAAAACGATTCTAACATGTCAAGTGGGAGAACATTTAGGCACCCACAGCTTTGTTAAGTGTCTGTAGTGTAGGTTGGGGAAAAGAAGTGATGCTTTAACCAGAGGCAGGGAGGTGGAAGAGGAGATGCTAATTGGTTAGGACTTGAATTAAATAAATATGTATATGTACACACTTTTTGTTTTCTGTAGGAAGTGTGCACAGCAGCCTCAGAATTATCCTCAACTTTTCAATATAGCAGAACAACCACGTGATTCTGTGATTTCTTTTAAGATATTCCAATTGGCTTTAGCTTGTCTTACAAAATTATACCTGCCAAAACTGTCAGACAATGACACTGTTGACAGTATATTTTTGTGCAGAAGAAAACTCTTCACTTTTCCTTCTTTGAAGCAGAAATCTGGAGCAGGTGTGCACAAAAGATCCGTTTTTATGTGCTTGTCAACCATTACAGCTTTTACTGCTCTGAAAAAGAGAGTTGTTGCATTTATGATTGCCAGAAGTTAAATACAAGTAGATGAAAGTTTAATACATATTACACGTAGGAATATTTTCGGACAGGGATATTATTATGAATTAAAGTCCTATTCAAATGAAGCTATGTGCATTTTTTCTCTTATATTTTCATGGCCAAGTGCTAAATAAACTGGGGAGAAGCACCACTTGTAGGTGTTTCACAGGGTAGACGAATTATATTTAAAGGATGGAAGTGAACTTGAAAGGTAATTGGTTTCAGCAAAGCATCTAAAATTAAGTATTAACCTGCTTCCTGCATCTGAGTCTTGCTGCCTGCTTTGAGTTTCTAATAACTTTTTTTTATGAGATAGACTTATCTATGTTTGTGTATGTAATTTTTATGTGTAACTATTATTAGAGCAAAGTTTGCATAAAGTTCAGTTTACTAAAAAGAACCAAACACAAAAAGAAAGCCCCAGAAAAGTAAAACTACATAAATTCCAGTGATCCCTGAAGTCTAACTTTTGAATATTCAAGTAAATTTTATGTTATGAGGAGCTGTCACTACTTCACAGCTATGGATGCCAAAGCAATTATGTTTGCAAGCCTTGAGATGAGTCTGTTTTTTTACCCTCCCACTTGGGAGCAGGGAAGCAATTTGGCTGAATATTTAGGCAATTAATGTTGAAATTAGCTCCAACTTCTGAATTTTAAGGAGTTTAGAAAACTATAATCACATATAAATGAACTTTCTGGCACTTCTTAAAGAATACAATTTTCTGAATCAGGCACCAGCTTCAAAATGTGGGTGGAGGTAGGAGCAGGGCTCTGGCCATCCTGTCCCTGCCAGAGCTGGGTGCTGTTGTGGGGCTGGAAGTGATGGAAGTCCAGCCCAAAATGTCTTGGGGACAAAGGGAGCAGTGGAGACTGGGGAAGATGATTTGGGAGATGAAATTTTTTTGACCCATATTTATGCTACTCCTTAGTCTGCCCTCCCCCTGGAAAGAAACTGCTCTCTCCCAGGCGACTTCTCTACTGCTGTCGTGAGCTGTTTGAATTAAAGTTTTGATAAGCATCCCATCTCTTGGTCTCCTTTATCCCCAAGAAAGTGGGATCAGCTGCCAGGGTGAGCTCCAGCTCACTAGAGCAGAGGTGGCAAGGCATGACTGTGGGAAGGGATTTGTGTTCAGTTGTGCCAAATTGCTTCTAGCATTTTCAGGAAGGCACATGAAGGTTTGTAAAGGTTTATGTCTCCCAAAATCTAGAAGGAAACTTCACAACATGACAGAAGGAATACACCTAAGGTCAAGGCTTTATTACTGTTGAATTTCAAAGCTCAGCAGAGAGGTAGGGGGTCCAAGGAAGGGTTAAATTGTCTGTGTGGGAAGAATTTCAGGCAAAGAAACAATATATTAATTACTACTCATTCTAACTTTGCCAATAGTCATGTGAATGGTGATGTTGTGTGAGACTGTCTTGGCCAATTCTCTGGTATAATTTGCATTCTCAGTTTTTTCAGTAGAATGATGAATTGCTGTCCAGGAGCAATCAAAGAAGAAGTACTGTGACATTAAAAATGTAATTTATTTGCTAGTTAGCTTCCAGTCAGTGGCAGCAAGGAGCTTTACTACAGGAGATAAAGATCTCACCTGAGCCACAGAATATTCTGTATTGGACAAAACCCACAACAATCATCAACTCCAGCTCTCAAATGGATGGCCCATCCAGGGATTGAATCCATGACCTTGGTGTTATTAGCACCCTGCACTAATCAGCTGGGCTAATCTCAGTTAAGGGAGAGTTATTACTCTCTGAATTTTAGATTCTATATTATTTAAAATATGCTTCCATCCCATGAAGTCTTTTAAGTTAGAAACACTTGAAGGCTCCATTCCACACCTGCTCAGCTAATGCTGGCCTTATGAATGATTGTATGGCAAGAGAAATCTTTGCCAAGCCTGCTGAGGAGTTTGCTGTCAGTACAGGCTGCCTCAGGTGCTGTGAGCAGACTGTGAGTAGGTTAAGGAGGGATTGGTGGAAAACAGCTTCATTCAAATATCATCTCTGATTTCCACTGAAACAGGAAGGCTGTAAATGGGAGTAATTTGCACATGTAGGAGCTGGGGAGAGTAGAAGGAAGGATGTTTACTGAGCTTGGGTGAATCCTCAAACTCATTTTCCTCCTCTTTGAGTATTCCATGACATAATTACCATTAACTGAGGTGAGAAGGTTAAGATAGTCACACACAGAAACTTATATGTCTGCCTTGAGATGCACAGCCAACACAGTCAGAGTGTCCCAGGAACAACTGTGGGGCAGGTCAGACTCCTACAGCAACACCTGTGCTGCTGGCAGGCAAAGCTTTGATCTGTCTTAGGACATCCTCTGGTGTGCCCTAAACCACCAGAGGTCTGGGAATGTGTTTGCTCCCAAACAGAAAGGGGGATTAGTCTTGAGTAAGCATAATCTTGGTACATGGGTTTATGTTGCCTTATAACATCCTGTAAACAAGCATTCACAATTCCTTGTGCTGGCTTTTGAGATTGTGAGTTATATTTTAATGTAGTATTTCTAAAGGCTTGGTAGGCTGGTATGTTTAAGGAATTAAGTATTGTTTGGTTGCAGAGCTTACCATAAAATACAAGCTTTGTGCTGTGTGGCTATTTTTGAGTTTAAATATAGACGTTATTAAAAATAATTTTATGTCTCTATTCTTGGTAGTAATTTCTCTTTTTATAATTTAGACAGATCTGAGTGACTGTAACATCTTCCCAGCAAAGACTAATATTGCTTTTAGGTGTATGTGGTCCCTGACACAAGTGTGGGGGTTTTGTATTGTGTTGATATTTATTTCTTTTAATCAATCTAAACCAGTGCAGCACCAGCCTTATTTACTAGTGATCTTTCAGTTCCAGAGCTCATGAAATATGGCTATGAATTGTTTGCAGATATATGAAGATCCCTTCACACTGATGAGCAAGGAAGGAACTAATACCATCACATTTGTTGTCATCAATGACACCAAGAAAGATCTTGGTCTGATTATTTGGACTCAAACAAACCTTGCAGCAACCACTGCTCATTCTGATCCTCTCTCATTGCTGGTTCCTGAGGTTCCTCAAGGAGATCGTGATTCTCACATGAGAAACAGAGAAGACATTTCTGTTTTTCTACTTAACCTTGCAAATCACTCAGCAGGAATCAGAGAAACATTCCAGCACGGAGAAACTATTCACAATTTTTGAGGGATGGAGGTTTACACAGTTCAGGCTTACATTGTTTTAACACACCATGCAACACTGGTGAAAGTGGAGACAAATGATCATTTATTTTATTGTTCTGCTTTTTTCATTATCCCAGGGCTAAAGTAAACCACAGGCTCTTGTGGGCAATATGTCATCCCTGAATGTTAGAACTGTCCCAGGCAAGCTTTTTATAGGGATTTGAAATGATCTTCTAAGATGCCCAGGTGAATTGTTCTGTTTAGTTGATTTTTTTCCCTTTTAATCTCATTAGAAGCATTTGGTTTGAAAGTGGGATGAACAGAACTAAAATAAACCAGGCATTGATGCTGGACTTGGACTCTATAGCATTAGAAGCTGATATTTTTGAGCTTGGAAAAGATGGAGTAAATTTCAGAAAACATTTTATTATAGGCTTTGAAAGAAGTACTTTAAAAATTGGTCCAGTTTCAGAGAAAGGTGTTATTATATAGCAACTCTGAATAAAATTGTTATATATTAATATTAAAATACAGAAAAAAACAGTATTAGTAAAATAGACATATGTCAATATTGGCAGGATAGACATATCACTGAATGTAAACTGGGATTTCTTTATTCAGTATCCAATTATATTACATCTTTCTACTGGGTTATGGAAGAACTTTGACTTAGATTTTTTTTTTCCATATTCAAGAGAGTGAAAGTTTGACTTTTGTGGTTAAGTAGGCTCTGGTGATTAAAGGTTTGATTCCCATTTTTGCAAGGCACATTTTGCATAACCTTGGCAAAGTCATTTCATCATTATATGATTTTTAGTTCCTCATTGAATTCTTAAGGATAGTAATTTAAAACCTGTAGCTGATACATTATTCTGTTCAGGTGTAGGTTTTTCCTCTAGATACCTATATCTAAACATGAATTAATTATGGAAGAGAAAATGAAAGTCCATTTTGGCAAACAGTACTTGCTGAAGAATAGCAGCCTGTATGTGTCTCATAGTTTTATAAGATGATATATAACATTAATAGTAACCTGACTGCATTTATGAGAAATACTGTGAAAAGCTTTTGACTTCCTTTGTTTCATTAGAAGAATTTTTATTCATCTTTATAATTGATGATAGAAATTGTAGAATTTGCCAGTTTTGCATGCAAAATGTAGTGTATAATGATTTTTAATATTTTATTTTATTCCAAAATACTCTACTAGACTATGAGCTTATAAATACATAATTAATTTCAGTCAAGGAATGAGCAGAATTAAAAAAAAAATTGACTTTACACAGTGACTGGGCAAACATTCCTCTGAAATCTAAGAGACTGTGATTGATGTGAGGCAACAAAGAGTGAAATATTGAATACTGTTGCATCAAGAGGCATTAATACTTTATGTAAATTACTTCCTATTTTCCAAAGGCTTAATTTTCTTCCTATCTAGAAGGAAGGTAGGCACAGAGATGTACAGTGTTGGCAGGAATAGGTGGTGGATGATGCTTGCAGGACCTTGCTCTGCGTGGAGCTCTATAAATAATGGGTTTTGCAAGTTCTGGATTTGAGGCAGATGCTGTTGCATCCTGCATGGTTTAGTGGTGAGCACAGTGGTTCTGGGTTAACAATTGGACTCTATGATCTTGGAGATCTTTTCCAACCTTAATTGTCCTATGAATCTATAATTTTATGATGAAGGAACACAATAAGAAGTCACACACCAGGGGAAGGAAGGCTGTTAGGTCTGTCTGGTGGTGCCAATATGGTCTATGTAGGTTTTTGCTATTATTTGAATGTTGTTAGTCTCCATACACACAGCAGCACACTTGGAGATCACTGATTGGCAAGGGATTGTCTCTGTGATTTGTCTGTGACCACAGCAAACACTGATTGTCTCCATCACCCACCACAGCCCCACTGCGAAGTTCAGTACAGAGATCAGTTGTGCTTCCTGGGGCGGTGGTTTCTACTTCTCTGTATTTTCAGTCCATTTTATGTGGAAAAAAGAGCAAGGATGAGTATTTCTGTCAGTGACAAGAGGTCACGATGACATCCTGGCCTGGTAGATGAAAAGAGTTCTAAGGAGAAGGGTTTCCACATCTTGTTGAAAGCTGTAAGGTAAGGACTCAGTTTACCTCCTTAGTTTCTGGAACTGAGTTAGTGATCCAAGAGAGAATATTATTGAGCTGAAAAGTTGTCTTCACAATTGTTTCATAGTAATCAAAATCCATAAATTAACTGAATGTGGTTATAAACAATTAATGAAGATCAAGAGATAGGATTTTTTTTTCTTAGGAGTTGCATATGTGTATTCCATGTAAAGAATTTTTTATCTCTCCATCTAAATTGCCCTTTTATTTTTCTACTCTTAATTTAAGCTTAAATTTTCCAGGAAAACTATTGTAGAACATGCTGTAGCCATGCATTAACAATGCATATTTACTGCCTACAGGAGGCTGAGTGCCTGGAGAGGAAGGTTTCTTAGTTTTATATTCATGATGTTTTATTCACATCTGTATAACAAAGACTCACGCAGTGTATGTCTTCTGAACATATCTATTGCTGAAAATTATATGTAAGCATGTTGCCACAACAGAAGTGCATGACAAGCCTTTAATTTCCTGGCATACCCTTCAAGGCACAAACCAGTTTGGTGGAGGGCTGGGCTGCAGTCACTGGAAGTTGCTACATCCCAGTGAGGCAAGAAGGAGCATCTCTGCTTCTTCCCCTAATGTGCCTGTGCATGCTCCATCCTGTTGCTTTCTCTCCCTCCTTTGAGTTCAAGCTGATAAGAGCAGTGGAGTTCTCCTTGGGTTTCCCCTGCCTGTCTGTGAGGGCAGCATTTGAAAAGCTATGGTGAGTTTGTGGCATGTTTGAACATATTTATGGTTAAGGGTAGTTTTGTTTTCTGAAATGCTGGTGGTGGTCAGTGATAATCTGGGACAATTAGGTTCTCTTCATGATAGACATAGGCAAAGCTCCTAGACTGATGATGTTTATGCTGTAACTTGTTGATAGGCAGCAAAACTACCCAGAACACTTCTTATTTCCCATAAGGCTCTTGGTAATAGCAATGTGCAAGGTGGGAAGTTCATACAGCCAGGGCAAGGTGCAGGTTTGTACTAGCCCCCATCAGTCTGAGAATAGAAGATTTCTTCTGGCTTACTTGAAATACAGGAGGAACTATATGGAAAAATCCATTTGGCTTCCTTTTAAAATCAGGAGAGATGGAGAAGTTTATCTGAGGCAGAGAAGCTGTTGCTGAATCATACAAGCACCTGAATAACAATGTCCTTGTAGTGAGAAGGAACTGCAGTATTTCATAATAGGTTTGCCCAGCTGGTGAAGCAGGCTTCAAACAAAGATTGCCAAGGGAGGGGAACCACAACCTATCCCACTCCTACCAGTCTGATGCCAGTGCCAGCAGGATATGCCAATAGCTGGAGAGGGATCCCACAGATCAGCAGGAGAGCACCTGAAAAACAGGACAAACTGCTACCATTACAGTCAATAAACTGGCTTCATCAGGGGCCCAAGTAAAATATCTGTGCAAACACACGTAGCATGGGGAATAAATGGGAGGAGTTAGAGAGGTGTGAAGGCTGCAGGGCTGTGATCTGGTTGTCATCAGTGGTCAGATGGATCCCATGACGGAAGTGTTGGAATGGAAGGACAGGCACAGGTGAGGAATGAGCATTGTTCCCTATGATAATGAGCAGCTGGAATCCATGGAGCACCACTTGGGGGGTGGATGAGGAGCTGACCCAGAGCTCTGGGTCACGATTAAAGAGAGGGAAGCGACAGGTGACATTACAATGGAGGCCTGCTGCAGGCCACCAGGAAGAGTGGATGAGGGTCTCTATAGATAGACAGGAATATCCTCACATTCACAAGCCCTAGTCCTTATGGGAGACTTCAACTACCCAACAGCCATTGGAGGGACAGCACACAGGACATCAGCAATTCAGGAGGTTCCTGGAACATATTGTTGATAACTTCCTTCTCCAAGTGATAGAGGAACCAACAATGAAAGATGCTATGTGCAACCTTGATCTCACCAACAAGGAGGGGATGGTGGAGAAGGTGAAACTCAAAGGGCAGACTGGGCTGCAGGGGCCATAAAGTGGTGGAATTCAAGATCCTTGGAGCAGCAGGGAGGAGGCACAGAAAGCTTGCTACTCTGGACTTCAGGAAAGCAGGCCTTGGCCTCTACTATGGGATAAAGTCCTGGAGGGAACAGGGACCCACAAAAGCTGATTAATATTCCAGGATCCTCCAAGCCCAGGATCAATACATCCCAATAAAGAGAAAGTTATGCAAAGATGCCAAGAGGCCCACATGGATGAACAAGAAGCTCCTGGACAAACTCAAACACAAAAAGAAGCCTACTTCTAGAGGGTGGAACCAAGCACAGGTAACCTGGGAAGAATACAGAGAGATTGTCTGAGCATTTGGTTAGAAAAGCTAAAGCCCTGATAGACTTAAAGCTCATCAGGGATATCAGGGGACATAAAGGGCAACAAGAAACACTTCTCTATGTGTGGTGGTGAAAGAAAGATAAGGGGAAGAGTAAGCCCTCTTCCTGCCTCAGTCTTCACTGACAGGTAGCCACACTACCTAAATTGCAGAAGGGAAAAGTGTGTGCTGGGAGAATCTGCTCCAGAAGCAGATCAGGCTTGAGACCACCTAAGGAACTTGAAGGTGCACAAATCTGTGAGATCTGATGAAATGTACCTGTGGGAAATGTTCCGAGAGAAGTGGCAGATGAAGCACCTAAGTAATTTTCGGTGGTATTTGTCAAGTCCAGTTAAGTTCCCACTGACTGGAACATGGAAAACAGAATGCTGTTTTAAGAAGGAAGATAAAGAAGACCCAGGGAACTACTGTTAGTTTCACCTCAGTGTCTGGCAAGGTCATGGAGCAAATCTCCTGGAAACTGTGTTGAGGCACATGGAAAATTGGAAGGTGATTTGGGACAGCCAACATGGCTTCACTAAGGGCAAATCATTCCTGAGAAATTTGGTGGCCTTTTGGATGACGCAAAGGTGTTGGTGGATGAGGAAAGAGTGACTGTCACCACCTACCTGAGCTTGTGCAAAGCATTTGACCCTGTCCTGTAGGTTTCCTAGCTCGGGGTTTTGAGTGACAGAAGCTGGGTCACTGCTCAGCCTGTCACACTGGTTTGGGACGGACTCTGCACTGCTCCTGTGGGTGGTGAACATTTTTCAGTCTGTGGATGTTACTTTTGGCAGGACTTCTGTCTGGACTGGTTCTGAATTTGGCTCATAGTATTCTAAAAAAAACCCCACATTTGAAATGCTTGAACAGAAAAACAATAATAGTTCATAAACTTTTCTGAAGGAATTAAATGGAAAGAACCACCAGACTTCCCTCTGCAAATGTATAACCATGATATTTCCAGATGGCTTCAATAATTTTGCCCCATCTGTAAGAAGCAAGCTGGGAATGAACTAAGCAAAAGGTAGGCAGCATGCTTTCTGTCTGTTCTAACAGGTGATACATTGGTAGGAGACAGAGTCAAAAGTTCTAACAGAGCTGTCTGACAAACAGCCTGGCACACGCCTTGGCACTGCCACAGGAGTAGCTTTGGAGAAACTGATAGCAAGGGTCCTTTTTCATGCTGTTATTTTTCTCTTGGAAAATGCCATTTGGTAAAAGTAAATTTCTGTAGTGGAAAAACAATACTTCAGTGATGCTTTGGATTTTTTTTTTTTTTGTGGTAGTGGGGAGCAGTGAGGAGGGAGAGAGAAGCAGTATCCTGTTACACTAAAAACATCAATTGCAAGGTGGCATGAGGTTTCTAGATTTGTGCTACCATTTTTATTTTGTGTGTATGCTCCTTGAAGCTAAAATCACCTGAAATAAAAACTTTAGTTTTATCAAATGCAATACTTTAATTTACCTGGAATCACATTTAATTGTTTTATTTTTTGCCTCAGAAATTCCCATTTCTGTTAATCATGATTTGGAATGTTGATGATTAAAAATATAAATAAATGAAAAAAAATAGAGTGGAATTTTCTTGAACTGAGATGACTCTCAGTTCTAGAAAATGTTTCTTCATCTCTGTATTGTTCAAGTTTTGAAATAATTAAGTGGGTGTTTACTTTGTGTCTCTAGTATTCTCAAGCTCAGCACAGACTACAATGTCATAACTTTATATTCTAATTAGATAGTAAATATCCTTTTGTATTTGTTCTAATCCCCACCTGGGATGAACATTGCAAAATATATATAAGCCACACCCTTTGTGATTTTTTTCTTGTGAACATGTGCTAATTGATTAAACTCATTGATGTAAATGTTCTTGATCCCTGCTGAAGACTTTAGAATTGTGCATTGCCCCTGTATCAACTGCATATCATCAGCTATTGAAAGGATTTATGCTCAGAAGGTCTATTTTGTAAGTACTGCCCCAGTCCCAATACAGAAATATTTGGTGACCTTTAATAAATCCAGATTAGTATTGCTGAGAAAGGTACACTCTATTTGTGACATCAACTTGTGGTGAGTTGACCCTGGCTGGACAAGGTGCCACCAAATCTGTTCTGTCACTTTCCTTCTCAGCTGGACAAAGGAAAGAAAATAGAGTGAAACCATGAGTTGAGATAAGGACAGGGAGAGATCACTCACTGATTACTGTCAAGGGCAGAACAGACCCGACATGGAGAAATTAATGGAAGTTATCATCAGTCAAAAGGTCAAGTAGGACAAGAAGTAAGCAAGAATAAGTAAATTAAATCTTAAAAAACCCTTCTCCCACCCCTCCCTCCTTCCCAGATTCAGATTTCAGATTCAGATTCTCTGCCTCCTATCTCCTAGCAGTGCAGGGGGATGGGGAATGGGAATTATGGTCAGTTCATCACATGCTGGTTCTGCTGCTGCTTCCTCCTCAGGAAGAGGAGTCCTTTGCCTGTTCCAGCATGTAATCCCTCCCCCTGGAGTCAGTCCTCCCCAGACTTCTCCAGTGTGAGTCCTTCCCATGGGCTACAGTTCTTTATGAACTGCTCCAGTGTGGGTCTCCCATGGGGTCTTCTCCATGAGGTGCAATCCTTCAGGAACAACCTACTCCAGTGTGGGTGTCCCACAGGTCCTACCAGGAGCCTGCTGCAGCCTGGGCTTCCTACATGACCACAGCCTCCATGGGGCACTCACCTGCTCCAGTGTGGGGTCCTCCATGAGCTGCAGGGGCACACACACCATGGTCCTCACCATGGGGCTGCAGGGGAATCTCAGCTCTGCTGCCTGGAGCACCTCCTGCTTCTCCTTCTGCACTGACCTTGGTGTCAGCAGAGTTGTTGCTCTCATATATTCTCACTCCTCTGGCTGCAAATTACAGTAATTTCACGACTATAAGGTGCACTGGATTATAAGGTGCGCTTCTGGGTGTCGGCAAATTTCCGAACTTTGTCCATATATAAGGCGCACCAGACTATAAGGTGCATTTTTTATTTTGCAGCGAGGATCCGCGTGCAACAAAGTAACGAATTAGTAACGGAATCGCGTGATCGTGGGGTTTACTGGCAGGTGCTCAATTCGCAAACATTTTTCACAGATTGGCGTAACCTTTAAACGCAGCCCCAGGCGCTCTCCGTGTGCGCGGGCCCCGGCACTCCCACCTGTCTCTGGCGCTGGCTGGCACGGCTCGGCTCATGGCGCGGTTCAGGGCTCAACCCCCCCGCCCACCGCGGCTCGCAGTTCCGGGTTGGCAAATTTCCGAACTTTGTCCATATATAAGGCGCACCAGATTGTAAGGCACACTTCCGGGTTTTGATCAAAATTTTAGTCAAAAGGGTGTGCTTTATAGTCATGAAATTGCTGTACTTCTGCCCAGTAACTTCTTCTTTTCCTTCTTAAATATCTTATCCCAGAGGGTCTACCATCACTGATGGGCTCAGCCTTGGCCAGTGGTGGGTCTGTCCTGGATCCAGCTGGCATTGGCTCTGTCAAGACATAGCAGAAGCTTCTGGCAGCTTCTCACAGAAGCCACCCCTGTAGCCCCCCCCCAAACCTTGCCTGGAAAATCAAAAACACAGGCCTAGACAGCAGATAGTTTACATAACTATTTTTCAATTAATTGCCTTGTATGCAGAATTTTAGGGGATTGGGGTTTTTTGTCTTTGGAAGGTTTCTTTGTACTGCTTTAGACCCTGGTGCAAGAGCCTTATGTCCAAATACTGCCATATCAGGTGTGGGGTGATTATGAATGGGAGTTTGCTGAAACATGTTTGCTGTCTGGAGTGAAGAAAAATTTGTCCTTAGACCCTTAACCATCCCTTTCATCCTGCTTCCTGTCATTTTCTTCTGAAGAACACTGTGAAGCCCATAGCTGAGAAGTACAGCTCAGATGTAGAAGCACAAAGGATTGCAAAAGAACTGTGGAATGGTTGGTATTACTAAAGAGACCAGATGTATCTTCTTTTTTTTTTTTTATTGCTTTTTTTCCCACTTTTTTTCTTTTCTTTTTTACTTGTTCTGATAATTGCAAATCCTGTTTGGAACAGAGCTTCCTGCAGAACTGTGGAATTTGTCCAGTGTGGAATTAAGCAATGCATTGTTGCCTTGAAAACAGCACTTTTAAAACTGTAGGACTTTGCCAGTGGACCATATAGGAATTTTGAAACTTGGATGACTAAGGTCAAAACCTGTGTGTGCTAAGCACTTGACAGTATCATGCCTTGAAAGGAGGGTCTGCAACATCTTGTGGAAAGAGATCTGAAACTACCCACCTGTCTTCAGAGTCAATGGAACTCTCTCTAGAGTTTCTATTTTAAAACCAGAGTTCTTAGAGTCATGCTGGTAATTCAGTCATCTGAGATAAAATGATTATGTTTTCAAGTCAATATGCAAGTATGAATGAGTAGTGATAATAGTCTTGCCAACTAAAACTGGGACAAAACCTACCAGACTGTTACTGAAGTGTAGTCTCACTGATGAGTGGGCTGGAGTTAGTCAGACATTTCATTGCTGTCCATATCAGAATTTTTGCTAAAGAAGATTTTCTATGATGTACAGTAATTTCACGAATACAAGCCGCACCAATTTGACTAAGATTTTGCTCCTAAACCGGAAATGCGGCTAATAATCAGGAGCGGCTAATACAACCTCAGAAGTGCCTGCCAGAGTGCTGAGCCGAGCAGCTGCAAAGTCGGCATTTTGCGATTGTTACAAATCGCTACTCTGTTGCACCGCGGGTGGAGCCTGGCTCCCTGCAGGCAGCACGGGGGGCGGGGAGAGAGGCGGGAGAGCTCTCTTTCCTCCTCTGCCACAGCCCAGGGGAGAGACGGGGGGGGGGGCACCGCCATTGCTGCAGCTCGGGGAGGAGAGGGGGGACCCGGGCCGCCCCTACCGCGGCCCAGGGAGTGGGGGGGAAGCCGGCGCCGCCATTGCTGCGGCTCGGGGAGCCGACAGGAGCTCCGCGCAAGCCATTGCTGTGGCCCGGGGAGCCGACGGGAGCCCCGCGCAGCCATTGCCGTGGCTCGGGGAGCCGACGGGGTGCTTTGTCCCCGCCCGCCGCCGCCGCGGCAGGAGCGGGGAAACTCCGTCCCTGCCCGCCGCCGGCGCCACAGGCGCGGGAAAGCTCCGTCCCCGCCCGCCGCCGCTGCCGTAGGAGCGGGGGAAGCTCCGTCCCTGCCTGCCACCGCAGGGCAGCGCCGACCCGGGGTGACCGAGCCCAGTGGCAGCGGCGGCGGCCGGCCCCGAACGGCAGCACCGTGCTGGCCCACCTGGCCCCGTCAGCGGCCCCTAGCGGGCCAAGCCTGCACAGCCTTAGCTCAGCCAGTAAACCCCGCCCTCCCGCGGTTCTGTTACTAATTGCACGTGGGTCCTCGCTGCGAACGACAAAGCGGCTTATATTCGGGTGCGGCTTATCTATGGACAAAAACCGAAATATTTGCCAAGACCCAGAGATGCGGCTTATACTCAGTGCGGCTTGTATTCGTGAATTTACTGTACTCTCTAAAAACTGGTCGTGAACTGTATTTGCATGTAGATAAATCTGGATAAACAAGTTATTTGCAGCATATCCTTGGTGCATTTGAAATGCTATCTCTTAAAAATTACTGGGCATATCTAGACTTCCAGCTTTGCTGTTGATGGCTTGTGCAACCAACATTTTTTGTGCATTTTTAGATTTTCCCTCTTCTCAACCAATTTCCATTCTCTATTGGTATTGTCCTCTTTTGTGCCTTCCTTTTTCCTCCATCATTGCTTCTTTTGCTCTTATTTCCTCTCTATTCTTCCTTTTCCATTAACTCCATAGTATTACCCAAACCAACAAAAATCTGATGTTGGTGTTGGGCTCATTTCAGCTCCATGACAAACTTGTCTCCTTGTGGTTGCCTCTCTTTCTTGATACCTTAGTAGCAATGTAAAACCAGCCCTGAGTCTGGGCTGGCTGTAATGCTGTGCCTCTGAGCCACATCTGCAGTGTGCTGCAATGATGGGCTGTGGAGCACCTGCTGCCTGTGCTGATGAAGCATCCTAGCCCTGTGCAGGCTCCAGTCCACTGGTTTTGCTGTCACTCCCCCAATATTTGGCATAAGATTTTCATGCTTTTACTATGTTATCTAACTATACTAAAACACTCATAGATAACATATCAGTGAACATTAGTAGATTTTTTTTTTCTTCTGAATATTTCCCATTTTCATTTAAAATTGATGATTCACAAGTAGCTGAGGAGAGACCATAGCATATCCTTACTTAATGCAATGCACAGTGCTGGTGTTCTTGACTTCCACTTGGCTTCTGCTGAATCCCATTTTCAGTCTGACCTGTGTGTATTTTTGACTTTGCGTTTATCTGGCTGTTAGTCTGTTTTGACACTGCCACTTCTAAGCAGTAATTTGTTGAGCTTGAATAACCCAAGTTTTGAACTTTCAGACCAGTATTATTAAATGGGGACAGAACTGGTCAAGGAGAAAAAAAATCCTTGTTCTTGATGAACTGTGTAATGCTATTGAATAGGCTAAAATTAGCCCTGTCATTCTTCTTCTTGCTTTTAGGCATCTCAGGGTAATTATAATGGGAAAAGCCAGCCAAGCTATAATTCAAATAAGCTTAGGTTTTAAGGCAATTTTTTTAATTATTTGCCTTTCCCTCTAAGTAAAACAAAGATTATAAAGATTAATCTAGCGGTTGCTTTTTCTTGCAGGGAGCATCTCAGGTAAAATATGAACCAGTGGTAAATTAAAGGCAGATATTCAAGCAGAATAAAATAATAATCAAAAAGTGGACCAGACAGCCAATGCAGCTGATGCTCAGGAGGATTGGGTCGAGTCCCATTTCTGATGTTTTGGTTAGTTAAAAGCTGTGATTATGTTCCACATGAACTGCAACTTCGTATATGCATTTTGCATTTATTAACTATGTTATGAAGATGATACAGACAGAGACGAAACTGTTATGGAGGATTTGGAATGGAACAAGCATGCTAATGAGCCTATGCAAAAATGCATCTATTAGCCAGATGGTGAGTTACACAGACATTAGTTTCTGTTTACCATCTGTTTAATCCTCAGAAAGAGGCAGCAAAGGAGATAGAAATGGTGTAGAGGAACAGCAAACAGTAACACTATAGTAACCTTCACAATATGACCTGAATGTCACTTTTCTTAAATAGTTCAGTGAAATACCCCTTCCTTGTGTCTGGCAGTAGGTACCAAATTACTGCAAATTCTATAAGTTTCTCCAACGCTTCATTCTCCACTGCATCTCCCTTTCCCAATATTCCCCCTAAAAAGAAGACAAGTGGTTCCTCACCACGAGCAAAACACTTATCGTGGTTGAAAGCAAGTAAAAATTTTATAAAAAACTTTGGACTGTTATCAGTTTGTATCACTGGGAAGAAGAAAAAAGATCTTGAATACAGAGAGAAGACCTTAAGATCAACTAGTTCAATGACCTCCTCAACAAAAAAAAAAAGTTTTTAAAGGCAGTTTGCAGTCTTAAACTTCTCAATTTATGGAGTTACAAAGTCAGGAAAAATAATTGCCAGAAATGCTGTTGAGAGCAGACTCTACTTTAGTCTGAAACTGGAAAACTAAATTGATTAATAACTCAGTTAAAGATTCAATTCAGTGTAAGATTCAAAGGCACTTAGAACTTATTTTTCGTTGTTCACTAGAGGGTAGCAGAGAGAATAGTGAGAGCGTTTCAGCACAGACTGTGCTCAGTAGCAATGAGTTCACTTGCAAGCTTCTGTATTCTTAGACTGATCTGGTGCCCTTCAGGTTCTTGGTAGAGCAGAAAGGGTACATTTGATGCTATGACTGTAAACCAACAGGATAAAACTTAAGAGCATTCTTAATGTGATTTGATAAAATTAAAAATAATTCTTGCTTTTAGCACTGTTAATAATGGGGTTTTTTTCAGATAGTAAACTTGCTATCACAAACAAGTGATAACAAATTTGTTGATACACATTGATAGCAGTTTAAAGCATTTTCAAGATGCACATTTTTAAGGAAACATGTTTTTAGGACACTATATTGTGCATTGCCATATTTATGTAGGCAGATAATTTTAAAATAATACCATGATCATAGAAGGTTACTTCTCTTCTAGGCTGTATTTGTGGACATTCCACTGAAATAAATGCCTCTGGTCCAAAAGTTCCTTCTGCCACCACATTAGATACCTGAAAAATCGAGTCATTATACTGTATACCAATAATGGAGACCTTATGGCACATCAGCTTCTACTGCATTAAAATTCAACAGATTTCAGTATGAGTTACCTGTACCCTTTCTGGGCTGCAGATGTCCAAAGGAATATCAAGAGAAGAGTTTAAAAAGCTGTGCTGAAGAACTGCCTTCTACTCTTATGTTATTAATAGGCAAGCCAAAAATTTTGTCATAAAAGCAACACCCCCCACCATCAATATTTATTGCTCTGTCTGCTCTCTAGCATTCAAAATTTTAAAGTTATGCAGTTTTATGAGGTGTTGTTAAAGGTAATATTACCTGACTGAGGCTGATGTTACCACTATGTTAAAAATCACCCCTTTCCCACCAAAATAATTCACATTGTAGGTTGCCTTTATTTGCCTGTGATGTAGAAAATGGAATTTAAAAAAAAAACTTGCTTAAAAATATTTGCCCATCTCTGTTTTATATAGTCACTTGGGAACGAGGTAATAAAAAGCGACCTTTCTTTAAGTAGTGGGACTATTTGCAACAACAGGAACCATTTGAAATAGTGCTCATTTCCCAAATAGCACTTCAGGTCCAAAGAAAACACCCTTTTGTAATCCCTCTGCATTGTGCTTGTAAAAGAAAAGTATGGACTGAGAAATCTGTGTTGCCACCCTCCCCTCCCCTTCCTGTCCCCATACACATGCAAAGATGTGCCCACAGCCCCTCACAACCTTTGAAGCTTTTGTGTGTGCTTTCTGTGCCAGCCCTGCATTGCAAATAGAGAGGTGGTGTTACCCATCAAATGATTTCTGTAGGGCAAATAAATATTGGGGAAATCTTTGAATGACTCATCCCTTTGCATTAAAACCTTTCTCAATTTCTGCCTCGCTTCTGGTCTGAATTCCACAAAGAGACTGAAATCCACAGAGGGGATTCATAAATGTGCTTCTTATTAAATATGGCAAACAAAAAGAAAACCTGTTGATGTAGAGAACCATCCTCCTTGTTTTGCTGATTCAGATGTTTCATGATTAAACATTATAAACCAAAACTGAAATATAAACTCACTTTGTATGCTATATAAGAAATTTAATATGGTCCTTTTCATCAAATTGAATTGCCACATCAGTCTTCAAAGACTTTGGGGGCTTTGGAAGCTTCGTGTTGCAGCATAGCATACAGATGTCCTGCCTAGGGTTGAAGCTTTATTGTGTTTCACTTGTGTGATGGATCATGTCTGTGCTCTATTCTTTTATCTCTTTTATGGAAAACCTTTTGGACTTTGATTCATACTTGGGAGTGTAAATAATGCAATTGGTTTTGATGTGCACCAGTGAGAGGGAGCCATAGGACTAGGAAAAGCCAGATAATATTTCATCTTCCTGAAATCTAGATTGGAATTAGCTGCAAAACAAGTTATATTTCCCATTTTCAGTTAGTTTTTTATGTCTTTTTAATTAATTCTTTTAAGATAAGTTTAAAGAACAAATTTCTACAAAATTATGACATTCATTTTTAAAGATATAATAGTAGATATTTATCTTTGCTGTAAAGCTGCTCAGGAAACAGATTTACATAGCAGTTCCGAGAGTGGCACTGTACTGCAGTAATTAGTGCTGTCTCAAGCAACTTCTTACTACCAGGATCCTGTTAGTGTCTATGTAATATGTATTTGTGAAAATCCCCTCTACACCATGCCCCAAAACAACATGAGCACTAGTCTCTCCCAGTCCAGAACTTTGATATTTCTTTGATGTTTGGGGCTGTAGGATTTAGGGTATACATGTGAAGTACTGCTTTTGGGGTTTTTTGGGATTTTTTTTGTTTGGTTGTTTGGTTGTTTTGTTTTGTTTTTTTGGATTTTTTTGTTTTGGCTTTTTTTTTGTTTGGTTTGGGGTTTTTTGTTTTTTGTGGGTCTTTTGTTTTTTGGGTTTTTTTTCACAGAATTTGCTAAAATACAAGCACCAAGCTTCTATGTAGTCCTGTCATCTGAGTTCATAAACCCTTCAATTAGGCAGAAGCTTTCTCCATTTCTTTAACTTGTCAAGAAGCTTTTACTCACAGAAATATGTTTTTATTGTTTAGGGACAGTTCTTCAGCAGAAAAGACTGAAGATACTTTGCCAATGTCATGCATGGCAGGATGATATCGTTCACCTAGATAGTGTTGGCACCCCCGGACAATGACACTTTAAATTGCCCTTCCCCAATGCTTTGGGGTCTTGCTTTCCCTTGTGTTACCTGTCTGGGGAGTCTGACAGGTCATATCCAGACTTTTCCAACTGATGTGGTCTCAGGATGGGGGACAAAAGAGTCTCACCTTCATAATCAAAGGACGGCTCATGGAGAAACATGGACCAGCCTATTATAGTTATTAAATAGAATTTGTGCAATATCAAAGTACAGTGATGAATGTAATGGTTTCTCATTATCCCAGTTTATTCATTTCATCTGGTTTTTTTTTTGTTCTGTTATCTTCTTTTTGCTGGCCAATGTGCAAATGCTTTTTTAAAGGTAAGTTTGTCCAGTTATGTTTATAAATGGCCAATCATTTTGCTGATGCTATCAAATTATAAGTAACAGTAGTATGAGTCAAGGTACATTGAATACACAAACCAATACTCAAGAATTTAATTAATTTTCTTACACTATGTTTATGAGCTCCCAGAGTATTTTGTGTGCATTCAGGCCACTTCAGTTCCTGTGCTTGATGTAATTAAACCAGACTGCTGAATTTTTTTTTAACTAACCAACCTTGATGGCCTCTCATTAATAAACAACTTGTTAAATTGACAAATTTCTGCAAGCAAGAAGCTAGTGAAAATAATAATTTAGAAGGCACAAAGCAATCTACAAATTTATGGTTTATGTAAGGATAGCCTAGACTATGGAAAAGTTCCAGTAAAGACTGAAATGTTTCAAAAGTAGGACAATCATGCAAAATCATGCAGGGATATAAATGGCAAGTGTGCACATATGCACAGTATTTCCATGAACCATTCAGTTAATTTTTGTTCCATGTCAAACTTGTCATCACTGTTATTTCCACCTTCCAGTTCTTGATGCTGCAAACGTATGTTAACCAGTTATGGTTTGCTTGGTCTTGAGAAATATCTTTCCCTTCCTCCTCTCACTGTGTTGGTGAGGTAAACATGACACCTCTCCCAATGCTGATGACATTTGCTAAATATTTGGGTGCCTGCTCCTGTGATTATTCTCTGTACACAGCCGTGCACTTCAGAGGGGAAGATGGTGGGGGGTACAGACAGAATTAATCCTGTCACAAGGATGTTTGTCCTCTGCTGCTGACAGTGCCACTGTGAGGCATTAGCTGCACAATGCTGTCCTTCTCTCCCTCAGGATTTTTGTTCTCTTCTGAAATTGCCTTCTGTAAGCTTTCTCCGTGGCAAGGCACAATTGGTTACATCGGTTAGTAAGGAAGAGAAAAAGAGAGTTGTAGTTGAACAAACCTCTTTACCTTTCTTAGCCTTTATCCACTGAAAACTGAAGCAAGCTTTTTAGGTGATTTTATATATTTATGCTACATGGATAGTATCTTGTGTAAATTAGGTTTAATGCATGGATGTGTGTATGTGGCCATGTGTGTACAACCTCATGCCTCAAGTCTGTTCGAGCTTGCTGCAAGTTCCCTTTATTTCCCTCACTTGTTACAGTGCAGCTGAGTAATAGCATTAAAAGTTGTTCAAAGCCCTGCACTTCAAAATAGTCCTATTGCATTGCTTTAGGTGAATATAGATTTTCCCTGAACATAGGCATGCTAGGAAAACCAGGACAGTGTACTCTGAGTGTCTGCTTCCATGTAGCATCTAGAAACTGAGTTTGGATACTTCATTGATGTTAATAGTGTAAATGGTTATATAAATTCTTGGTCTTTAAACATTTCAATAATAAAAACTGCATATATTGTGTTCTATGAGTGCCTTTATCATTTGCTAGTAAGAACATTTTGTGTCTCTACTCCACTTATGGTTTTGGTTAAGAAGAAATGTGGGTTTTAAATCTCATAAGCGGGTGAATTCATGCAGTCTGTATAAATGAGAGTTATGAAAGCACAGTGTGTTTAGTGAGGGAAGGTTCATGCTGACCTTGCCTCCCTGAGGACAAGGAGCATTCTGGATGCCATTCCATAATTTTTCATTTTTATTGGATATTTGGAATATCTTCATTGAGAAGTTACTGTCTTTTGTTAAAGATTTTAAGTGTATGACCTATGAGGTATGGAGGCAGCATGGATTGTCCACAGGGTGCCTGGAGTTTTAGTAATGTAAAGGGTTTAATATCCTCTAGCTGTCAGGAATGTCCAGGGAAGGGAGTGCAGGGGAAGTCACTCTTACCAACTCTGCTTCCTGTACAGCACTGGAAGATCTTATTCAATGGGGATCAGACTATATTTTGACCATTTCAGGTTTTTTAATCTCCCTTGTAATTATGCATGGGGGAAGTTTACTTGGCACATTGTACGCACTGATTTTCTCAAAAAGAAAAACAAGACAGCATCAAATGAAGCTGCACAACAGACTCCAATCCCTGGGGTTAAAAAGGAAAGTCCCCTTTATATCTGTAGGCAAGGGGGGTATTTAGGTGCAGCTTTGCCTGCTTTGTCTGTGTTGGGCATGCAAAACTGTGGGATTAGCAGATGCAGTTTAAGTGGCCTCAGCTGGAAGTGGCACAATAGTTGGCTGGTGCATAACTGGTGTCTGTTGACCTGGTCCTGCTGCCTCTGAGCTAATGCCCAGACAGAGGAGTCAGCAGTCACTTTCACTGTGTCTGCATTGTAAGAACAGTCAGGGGAATAAAGCAAATGCCCAGTGGAGATTAAATCTATACACACTTAGTCTTCATTCGCAAAGTCCTGATGGTGGTGGTAGAAAGAGGAGGGGGAGTAACTAGGTTTTGCAGTTACTCATCCTCTTTTGCTGAGGAAGAAGACAAAATGCAGTCTCAGGAACTTTGCATCTCACTGGATGGTCTCTCATTCTCATACGAATCTGGTTGATTAATAGGTGATGTGGGCAGGGACAGCTTTCTGGTGCATCTTCTGCTGCCAAAGCCCTGACATGTGAGTACACAATATGCAGAACTTCCACATCAGCTCTGGATTTCAGCACTAATTTGTTTTCAGTATCTCAAGGTAGAGCTCAATATCTTAATGATTATATTTTTTCCTGATTGTTTCTGAATTGTTCCTCATTTTTCATAATGATTTGTCTAATCTCCAGTAAGTTTTTGAGTAGCTGTGTAGGTCACAGAAGCCTCAAGAGAAGTAAGGCAGTTAACTTCATTGAAACTTTGTGGAGTTTGAACACATGAGTTATTTATGCTCTTTTGAAAGTCTAATTGGTAGGACTAGTTATTTTTCTGCTTTCAGAAGTGAAAAGTAAATACTGGTAAGTTTTATATATTTTAGTGTGTGTACAAGATGTGTATTGCCTGCACCTCTCGGGGCTGGTTTGTGTCGCTGCTGACTGCTGTGCTGCAACAAAGAAACTTCTTAATAATGTTAATTCAGTGTTTGGATTGGAAATATGTTTTTTTGTTTCCAAACAAGAACGGGCTCCTTCCTGTGTTTCCTTGTAGTCCTCTTGTAGCATTACAGGCTGCTTTGTTCTCTCCTGCTCTCGCTAGGGAGCTACCCCAGTTTCAGCAGCAAGGCAGATGCTTGCCAAGCCACCTCCTCTGGAGCTGAGCTCTAGAACTACAGACCAACTTTGAGTGGGAGATTAGGGAGCTGCTGTATGACAGCAGGCAAAGGCAGAGCAAGCAGCAGAGGCAGAAATGAACTTTTTAAGGCTGTGTTTGGAAAACTGCTATTTGAATGTGTCAACAGATAGGATGCATCCAGAGAAAAAGCAAATTTTTTTTCATAATTATTTACAGTGATTTGGGCTTTAGCAGGTCTTCCTAATCCTTTAGAGTTATCTGGTGACAATATTGTTGACTTTTATGGATAAGCATAATGAGGCTAGGGAAAAAACAGCAGTGATATGTTAAACATGCATTATTTTTCAGCTTTTTTTTTTTGTTTTAACAGTGGATCCTCTCTCCTCTCCTCTCCTCTCCTCTCCTCTCCTCTCCTCTCCTCTCCTCTCCTCTCCTCTCCTCTCCTCTCCTCTCCTCTCCTCTCCTCTCCTCTCCTCTCCTCTCCTCTCCTCTCCTCTCCTCTCCTCTCCTCTCCTCTCCTCTCCTCTCCTCTCCTCTCCTCTCCTCTCCTCTCCTCTCCTCTCCTCTCCTCTCCTCTCCTCTCCTCTCCTCTCCTCTCCTCTCCTCTCCTCTCCTCTCCTCTCCTCTCCTCTCCTCTCCTCTCCTCTCCTCTCCTCTCCTCTCCTCTCCTCTCCTCTCCTCTCCTCTCCTCTCCTCTCCTCATGCAGCAGGGCTTTGATCTCAGTCTGGAGGGCATAAGGAAAACATTGAGGAAAAGTGTCTGAATAACCACTTAAAAGAAGATGCTGGCAGTAAAAGGGAAATGGGTAGAGGAACTGGAAGAGTGTGTGTCTCTTCAGAAAAAGAGTGAAGCTCACCCAACTCTGAGTCCTTCTGCTTAACCTGCCTGCAATGAAATTCTCATCTGCAGGTTTTCCTTCTGGTTACAAGGAAGAGATTAGAAAGCTATCACTGGGTGAATGTGCATGTAGGGGTTTTTTGGGGGAGAAAGAGATCCAACCTATGTTGTTTTTCCTTCCATGGGGTTTTCTTTGTTCAGAAATTTAAGGGAACAATAAAATACTCTAGATGTTCAGTGTCATTGTGCTCTGTGCCTTCAGTAAACCCTTGGATAATTCAGCAAGTCTAATCCACTCATTTTCAGGCTTTATATGTTCTCATGTTTTTCTGCTGAGGAGCTGGCCTTTTTTATTGAAAAAAAATATTGTTCATAATTATTTACATGCACTTTTTTATCTGAAGGAAAAGGTTAAAACTTGCATGTAAATAAAGTGATATTTTTCTACTTTTCCCCCTATAATTTGTGCTAGGCTTGTGGGAGACAAATATTTGTATCTGACACATATACAAGTACAAGAAGCAGCCAGAAAAATTCAGGACAGCAATTATTTCACCTCATAAAGAGAAAATTTTCTGATTAGTTGATGTCTCAGAATAAAACTTTGAAGAACACACAAGATTTAAAGTCAAAGCAAAGTGCTTTGTACTTCTCTGGAAGTGTTTGACCAGATTTAGTAATCTCGTGTGATGACATCTTGGATAGCTGGGGCTATCCTTGTCTGTGTCTGTAACCATATCTGGGGTTATGTTATTTATATATTTTTAAAAATACTATTAATATCACTACAACAGAATTCTGTAAAAACTACTGATGCAATTGTTAAAGGTATGTTTGCATAGTATATGGAGCAAAATAATCTAAAAAGATTAAAGGTTTTTCTCTAGATACTCTTGAAGTATTCTCAAATTTTAGAAGGTACTTCATGACTGCATTGGTATCTGGTTCATTTTATTAATGAGTTACTCAGAATACAGGTATCAGCCATTCATGATTTGGTGTTTGTAGAATGTCCCTTAAAAAGGGGGGAGGGCTGGTGAGAACAGCAGTATTGGTTCAGTTGTGTGCATCAGTTGTAGCAGTTCCTTCTAATCTATACCAACAGCCCCCTCCACATCAGCTGCTGCTCATGTCATCTCCAAGAAAAGGAAAAAGGGATGAAATGGATGAAAAAGGATGGCATGAGCTTTCAATCTTACCATAAATCTTCCTGTAAAAATGCTCCCCAGCAATGGCACAACCTTTCTAGTTGCACTTCTGAAATATTCTGAATGGGCCGCCAATTGTCTGTGTTTTGGCACAGTTAAAGGCTGTAGGTTGATGTACAAATGTAGAATTACTACCATTCTTTCACTGGTAGTAATAACATTTTGATACTAAAGGCAGTAAATTTTATCAGGTAAGCCTGATTTATCAAGTGTTTAAGAACATAAATTTTAGTCTCTTCCATCACTTTTGTTTAAAGCTAAAGGACCACTTTTAAACAGCTCACTGAATTGGGATTTTGGATGTTTTATTTTCCAACTGTTTAGTAATCTCATATACCAAATTTTGTCTATTTCTATGTCTCACAAGGACATACATTTTTTCTGCTTTTTGCTGAGAGAAAGAAAGTACTCTGAAAATGTATTAAACAATGCAAACATAATACACAAAAAAATCCCATTTTATTGTGTCTTATCTGATAATAACCTGCCAGCAGGCTAAACATGTAGCAAAAATTAGGTCATATGAAGTGTTTGCTTCTGTGAAGTATATATATATTTAAATTAAAAGCACTTTAAAAATTGTGTGCCAGGGTCTAAGTATTTGAAACCTCTCCAAATTCGACTTCTCAAGACCTCTCTGAATTAAGTTCTCATCATGAATCTCTGGGGATGGTGAATATTCTATTATTAATGATTTTTAGGGATTTTTGGAACATTTGTTGCCCTGTGATAAAGCTCCTTGATGCTGAATATTTCAGGACAGCAAAGTTGTAAGTGATTTCCTTGGAAGATGCCCCAGCATTATTGTATTGCTAACAGGATTCACTCTGCTGTCACAAGAAAAGGGAATTTTTTATACTTTTAGGTTTGAATTGTAACCAAAAAAAGCCACATTTGAGAACACTGGCAGTTGAGTGCCAGTTACTGAATAAAATTACACCTTGCATCTGCATGCTTAAATGTCCTACACATTTCAATTTTCTGACTGAAATTCCTGGACCAGACTCTGAGTCTGACAGGTGACATAAATGGAGCCCTTCTTTTGAGCACTTTTTGAGGACTGGTCATTTATATTTCTCTGTCTTTTAGCATAGAGCTGTGGCTCACTGAAGTGCATAAATGGTATTTTGCATTGTTCTATCAGTGTACTTTAATTACTGTAATTTTGTGCCTGCATTCTCCAGTACTGGGGCTCTTATTTGTTCTGTTTTAACCATGCATTTGTTATAAGGATACAAATATTTTTAATTTACTAGGCTTCAAACTTGAAAATCATTTGTAAATAAATGTAAGATGACATAAAGGACTGCAGTATAAAATTAATAAAGCAGAAGCAAGATATATTAACATTCTGCAGTGAGCCTCATCAATGCAATTCCTGAGGCTCAGTAAATCTGCAGTGACTTTTCACTTGCATTAGGTGTAGAAAGTCTATCAGCAAACTAAAGGAGATGAAGCAGGAGTCATTTTATTCTGTATCAATATTTTTTAGTAAAAGCCTGGGTTTAGTTGTAATTTGGATAAAACTTATCTTTTCTTTTCCATGATTTGCTTTGAATAGACTGCAGATAATGTAACTCTCTCCATGCCACTGCATGGGGAAAATTGTTCCTGGTTTTTTTTTTTGTCCTTCCGCTATCATTCACATTTCCAATTCATGCAAATTTAACAGGACTATTCGTTTACAGTTTTGTGGATTGAGGAGTTTTTAAGGTATTTTATAAAACAAATATTTGGAGAAATTGAAAGCAAGGCCGCTTTCTTCTTGGGTACTTACACTCCTACGTATGTGAAAAAAAGTGAAAAATGAGAATTTTGGAAAGTGTTTTCTTGTCTCTCTTGCTTATTTAGTTAGTGGTTTTTTGATTGTTTAAGAACAATATCTATTCTGTATCTATCTATTGACATTGACTCATATTCACCACAAAAGCTGAAATGCAAGTATGAAGTATAACTGAAGTTATTTTGATGTGAGTGCCTTGCCTCATTTGTCATGTTACAGGTTATGTCTACTAGTAAGGGATTTTTTGGGGGGGTGGGGTGATAAGGATATGGAAATTTAAACAGTTTTACTTACCTCTTTTCACTTCATTTAGTGATTAAAGATCTCAGTCTCAGTAGAAATTGAAAAATCTTTGTTTAATTAACTAATTGTATGCTTTTGCTCTGAAAACTCAGTCCAAAATCTGCATTGAAAAAACAGAACAAACCCTAATGTTTTATGTTTATGGGATCCCTAGTTAATATTCTTAGAGACCTAGAAGAGAATGTAAGCAGTCAGTTTCTGTGGCTAAAGTAGTTAAGAGACTCTCAGCTTTATTCCATGTTTAATAATAAATATTGAAAAAGTTGATTCCCCCTCAAGAGCATTATGATACAGCACACATTAATTTTGAGTGAGCAGGAATAAGTAACACTAACATCTATTCCAGATGTTAAAATAACTGAAACTTCAGGGTGATGCACAGCTGTTGTCCCTTAGCTCTCCTGGGACTGCATGGGTATCCTTTGGGATGGCTCCTGGCCTTTTGTTTAGGTGTCTCACTAGGCACTGCCCCACCAAAATTTTAGATGGCTTTTCCAGAAGGGTGATCCTCTCCCATCTAGCCCAGCACAACCACCTGCATTGCCAGGGCAGCTTTTGGAGACCTGAATGGACTGGAATGGAGTGGGATGGGATGGGATGGGATGGGATGGGATGGGATGGGATGGGATGGGATGGGATGGGATGGGATGGGATGGGATGGGATGGGATGGGATGGGATGGGATGGGATGGGATGGGATGGGACGGGATGGGATGGAATGGAATGAAATGGAAAATGAAAAATCCTGCCTGCTTGCCTTAGGTACTTGCCTTGGTATGTCAGTTGTGTAAGGAGCACAAACACCTCAGAGGAGAGACCCAGACGTGGATGTCAGCCTGCTCATCCTGTGTGAGCATCTCAGCTCAGTAGTTGAAAGTGTAAAATGTGTACGTGTGCTTCCACCATTTCTGCCACTACTGCAGTGTTGGCCACATCTTGGTTTTCAGTGTTTTTAACAGATCTAAGCTGTTTCCTGGAGCCTACATGTCTTGGAGCACAGCTGATCAGCAGATGCCTGTCTGCTATTGGCATATATGTGAGTAATTAAGGGTAATGCACAGGGAACTTTCCCTGGAAACATTAAGGAGTCACCTATTGGGTTTTAGTACCTAGGAGATTAGGTAGTTCTGAATAATGAGTGAATTAGTCTGTTGTAAAGCTTGAGTAGGTTTTAAATTTCACCTTCGTGTTTTATTTTTTTGGGACTTTTTCTTTCTGCTATGTCTGAGCGCTCTGGACAGCTCTTAGCATGTGATGACGTTATGTTTTTCCCTGTCTCATCAACAAGTAATTGGTCATCACTCACACCTTATTGAAAGCTGAAACAACCGAGTGCTTCCACTGGTTCTATCTAGAGTTTTGGCGCTTTTTTTTTTTTTTTAAACATGATCACAGAATCAATTAGATTGGGAAAAATGGTCCGAGATTATGGAGTCCAACTATGACTGAACAGCACCATGTCAGCTAGACCATGGCATTAAGTGCCCCCTCCAGTCTTTCCTTAAACTCTAGACTTTCACTAAACATTTCCTTTGTTAAGTCACTGGCTTTATCTACTAAATCCCACATGATGGTGCCAGCAACTCTCCCCTTTCAGGTCGCTGTCCCCTTCCCCTTGCTTTCCCCTCTGTGACCTCTTGTCTTCAGGGCCTGTGGGATCTTTCCTCATTTTTTTTTATGTAGGAGATAGTCAAGTGAGGCACATCTTGGTTACATTTCTGAGCTGATATTCCTGGCTGCTCTGATGTTTATCAAGGAAGTGGTTGGTTATGTCTTTTATCTTGGCCTTGGGAGTGTTATCATATGTACGTGTGGTAAGGAAGGGAAAGGGGAAATCGCAGATGGGAAAAAGGGATTTTCAGTGGACTGAATACCAGAACTGGTGCAGAGACATAAACTGAATTACACTCAGCCTGTTTTGGCTTGTGTCCCCTCTTCTTGCCAGCGTACACTGAGAGTGTCCAGGAAAATGAATTGCACTTTCCCATTATTAACTATTTTGTTGCCATGGAAGAGCAGCCTTACCCAGCCTTCCTCGCCCAGGCCATGACAAGCAAAGGAGTGAGTGGTGCTAGCACCTTTCTTTTAAACTGGAAGAAGTCAAGAAGAAAAACAGCAGAGCAGATCAGGCATTCCTGCTCTGTGGATGCTTCTTCTTTTTCCTGCACTGATGTTCACAGATACTAAAACTAACATCAAAAAGAGAAACAAATGAAATGTGTGTGCATCCGTGCTTGTCCAACAGCCAGCAATGAGTGTAGTGGAATCAGTTATTTATTTTGTGATTTGCTGAAATAATTTGTTAGTTGAGGGTAAGATTTCTTCCCATAACATTTCTGTTTCAATTGTGTAACCTTGTCAATGTGGGTAAATATACCTATTACCAAAGGAAATAGTTTGAGGCATCAAATTTTGAAATGATACTTAGATATTGTGCCCATCTGAACTGATAATGTGTTAGTTGAAATAGTTGACCCTGAGGTGTGAATAACACTCAGGGCATGTATTTTCCCCTTGGATTCTGTGAACAATATGATGATTTTACTGATTTCCTAAAGTCTCAGCAATAAAATTTCATCATCTTTAACCAAGAATTGCAAAAATTATTTTTCTGTTAAGATTTATGTTTTACCAATTTTTCATGCTTACTTTTTATGAATAATATCAAGTTTAAAAAAGCTATCATGTAAATTTTATTGGGATGTAATGTATGAGCAAAACTAGAATCTGTTTGTCAAATAGTTTTTAGCTAGATAATATATAATAATATCACTCTAACAAAAAGATAAGTAAGAAAAATTAGATTTTGTTTGTAGAGATGTGGTTTGCAAGATTTTTGTCCATCTCCAAACAAAGAGAGAGACCAGGTCAGAAACAGGTGATCAAGTTTTGTTCAATTAATTTGTTTTTGGTTTTGTTTTTGTTTTTTTTTTTCATAGTAACCTGGGTCTAAAAGGGTTAGGTGACAAATGTATTTTTAGGAAACAATTTAATTTCTGTTGAACACCCAAGACAAGGAAAAAGGAAAAAAGGATTAAAAGTGGCAGAGGAAGAATAGGGGAGTGGTTTCAAATAATACTAATAAAGGAATAATAAAATTAGGCTCACAAAAATAGGCAATTTGAAGCACAATGATAACTAAATTACTATAGAAGATGACTGCGAAGAAGGAGTTAACTTGGCTCTGTTTTTAATACCTTAGTTAAGGAAAATAAAAATAGTAAATATCCAGTAGCATTATTGCCTCTTTAAAGCTCACTTAATATGTGCAGTAAAAACCAAATTTATAGATGGATTTCCTCACACTGGCCTTCCAGGTAAAATTTATGGTGTAAACACAGTTGGATGTTAGAGAAAACCAGGTTTGCCCTATGCAATCTTATGAGTGAGTATCTGGAGTCTGCAAGGATGTTAAAGTCATGATTTCTGAGGTGTTGTCCTCCTTTGGATATTGTTGACACGTGTCAGAAGAACCTTTCAAGGATGATGTAAGTAGGATAAATTTCTGGTAGAAGAGGGTACGAATCAATTTTATTTAACAAATATTTTAGTATTTCAAATTATAGAAAAATAGTAAACCAGAGAATGAAAAGTCCGTTCCACAAACTGTAGACCAGAGTTTAGTAAACAAGATTATTGAGTTATTATTCTGAGTTTCTGTCTTGATGCTTTCAAAAACAGCATCTAGTGAGTCAGTCTTTGGACAGACTCTTGTGGTACTAAAGGTTGCTCATTAAGAGTAAACCTCCTGATCCTGCATTTCAGAAAGGCAAATAATTAAGTTATTTGTTTTAGGACAGGGATATTTTTTAAATTCAGAGGCCAAGAGCTTTTAGCTTTGTTGACAGGCTACAAAAGATGCACCAGCAATATCAGAGCATCATAATTATAGATGGAGATATGGTTCCTGTCCCAGCAGGACAGCAATAGCATGAGAGAATCCTGCTTTGCTGGTGCTGATACAGACTTTTTCTTTGGGTACCCTAAACTATATCCACCATTATTTATTCTTCAGATCTATTAGATTATTTAAATTCAAATTATGAAGGGAATTCCTCAGCAAATAATGTCCTCCAGTTCAGAACTACATTGAAAATAATAAAATGCCTATGTAAAAACAACCTCAGAAAAAATAGCAGCTGTATGGGAATAGAGAATCAGTTGAATTTATTTCCCCAAACACAGTATACTTTGTGGATATTTCTTCCAAGTACAACCAACTTGAAAGGAAGAGAAACTTTATTCACAGCAATATAGGTCAGTCAGCAGTACAAACTCATTTTTTTTCCTCTTCAAAGGCCCCATATTTGACAGTCTGTATATAATAAATAAGTAATGATTGCATGTGGACAAAACAGGCTAAACAAGTTATCAAAATGGGAGGAAAACCATCTAGAGATTGTACATCCAGTTGGTGCTTCTGATCCACTTTGAGGTGGCCTCCAGAGCCTCTGCTGCAAAAAAACAATAGCTACCAGTCAGCACACCTAGAACACTTCCCTGCCCTCCCAGGCCTGCAGCCAGCCATGCCCCATGGCCCAGCTGTGCTTGGTTTGGCTCAGGACAGGAGCATTTCCCCCCAGGTTGGGTGCTGGCGTGACAGCCCAGGGGCAGCCACCTACCAGGGCTGGGGGTTAGGGCTGCTGTGCTCACCTCTGATTCCTCCCTCTCTGGGAAGTAACAACTTTATCTTAAAGAGCATAAGAGGCAAGTCAAAGTATTTGAGGATTGCAGTGGTGAGACCCAAGAAATGGGAGAAGATGTGCTGCCACACATTTCTTGATGAGGTGTTTCCATAGTGAGGGAGTGAGGAGGACTGGGAAGATGAAGGCTGCAATAGTGTGGAGCAAGGTGTGAATGAAAAGGGACTATTTGGCTGTGTTGGTATTGTAAAACAGATGGCCAAACTAATTAGTGCTTCTTCACCACCTTGTGCTTTTTCATGTTCTCCATGATTGGTAACTTCACCCCATTAAATCTCATTCAAGTGAGCTCTTCCAGAGTCTCTGTTTGCTGTTTATGAAAAACCTTACACCCAAAGGAGCAATGTTTCCAAATGGACATATTTTTCCTTACAAAAATACCCTTTTCTTCTCCTGTTAGCATGTCATTTCATTCAAATCCAGTGATTTGTAACAATGAAAAGATATTATTACTCTGTGAAGTGTATTTTGAAAAAGGCACCACATAAATGGACATATATATTTATAAATAAACACACACATCCTATACTGTAAACTTGAACTTACCCTGGAGTAACTTCTGTACTTAATTCTGTACTTACTCTAGGTGGACAAAAGCTGCTATTAATGGTCCTGTGTAGCATGCTATGGCTTTTCTGACAGGGTATGTATGTGATGAACTCAGGTATGCCTCTGGAACTGCTCTGCTTCCTCATAGCAGGTCATGGCAATCTCTGTGAGCTGGTGGAGCAAGCAAATGAAAAATTATGTTAAAGTCTCATGGATCTGTAGAGTGACAACTGTGTCCTTGCTACCCCATCTCCTTCACAATTTTCTATTTCTCCTGGTGAATCATGACAATGTAAAAGGCAGATTTTTAGACTAGAAGGATGTTAATGTGTTGGTATCTTCCACTGAGAGCTTTGGTGATAAAATTCTTATTTTTACCCAGTACTCTCCCAGTTGCAGGTGTGTAATGGCTGGATTGTTCCTCACTCTTTCATTCTTTATTTTTTACCCTGAAAATTATGTATAACATAAAAAAACCCCCACTTGTGTTATGGCCCTAGTCTGCATTCATATAGTAGTGGGTCTGTCCTTCTCAAGATGAGAGATGTATGTTTCCAAATCAGAATAAGATGATGAAGAAAAAAATACTTTTATTTATTTACATTTCAGTAAAGTTTCTAAAAGCCCCCTACATTTGTGCGTTTGCAAATACAAGTTTGTGATGCCTAGGTGTTATTTTTTGCAATGTCTAACATCGAAGGAAACATCTATTAGAAATTCACTTTTTTATCATGTGCAACTATAATCACAGATTACAGTCTATGATCATAAGCATGATACAACCCTTTAAAATTTATGACATTAGTTATAACAACTCTAGTCTCAGCCCATCTGAAATGTTTGGTGCAAGTTGTGGATCAGACTGAAGAAAAGTAAGAAATGTGTGAGTTCTTCTTTCTAGCACTGAATGTACGAGAAACAATTGCTGTGTTCCCTTGCATGCCAGGCAAGGCCTTACAAGTTCTTGTAGACAGTAAGTAAATGAATGTGTGGCTGAGATGGTGCCTTGGGGCTAAATGCTCATGAAATGATAAATCTGAATAAGTAACAAAGCAGCCTGTCAAATGCAGGGCACATTGTTAGATGCTGATGCTTGAAGGCTGGGAGGGATGGGCTGCCTGAGGAATGATAAAAATTATGATGTTTACAAGAAGACATGTTAAGTTGTGTAAAATGACTACATATTTCAAAGCAGGAAATTATACCGATGCAACTTTAAGGTTATACTGTTAAAAATCATAACAATTCAAGGAATATTGAAATTAAGTGTCCCACGGCAAAATTGGTTCAGGTTCCCTGTGTGCCTGTTTTATGGTCCTGTGTTGCATTCAGTAGTACAAACACCAGCCTAACCTACCCTGCAGCAGGCAGTGTGCAACAGGCAAAGCAGAGGTGTAAAATTCCCCAAGAGCTCAGCAGAGATAATGCTGCTTTAGCAACCTTCTTTTATGTTTTGTTGGCATAGCAATTAGACCACAAATGTTCTACAACTACATTAGCTGAGCTTTAACTTGTCTAATATTCTATCATGCCTGCTCTAAAGCAAAAGAAAGTTATTGCTTCTTCAGGAGGAAGCAAATAATATTTTCTGATTAACAAGTGGTTGACTCTGGACAGTGCTGAACTATTGCAGTTCCACAGTTACTGGTGGTACTGTTCTGCCCATTCCATTGGAAGGATTCCACTGCAGATTCCTCTGATGATCAGTTCCCTCGGCACGTGCACTGTAACTATGGGGTACTTTCTCATTCTGGGGTACTTTCTCATTCTGGGGTACTTTCTCATTCTGGGGTTCTAGACTTGTATCATTTTGCAATTGCCTCCCTTTGTGTGATGACAGAGTAGATGTCTGCCTCTGGCTTTGAGCCCCAGGCTTCCCTTGCAGCTCACCAGCCTTGTGGCATCACTGAAGCTTTCATGGGGCAGAAGCCAGGCTTTAAGTGAGTCATATATTCAAGAGCTTCCAAACTGGAAGAGAATTTGTTCTGGTTTTTGAAATGTCTGGAAAAGTCACTCTCCTACTGACTCTGTGTAGAATTCTCTACCATATCTTATACTTCACTGTCCCTCTCTCCCTTGTGTATACCTACCAGCTGCTGTGCCTGCATTTATTTTGTGCCCCAAAGCCACCATTTCTCCCTCTGAAATGTTTCTGTCCATTCGTTATTTGTATGGAAATCATTTGACCATTTAAATCAGATATTTCAAGTCCTATTAGGACCTCTAGAAAACTTGATTTGTGTTTCTGCATTTTGGATGATGGAGTAAAGAGCCTCTGGGAAGCTTGTGCTGCATGGATAAAGTTCAGGTTGTAGGTGATATGCAAGTAATTTTCTCTGTACTTTCTATGTCAACCAACAGTTCCAGCTTCTCTGATGCTTCCCTCAAAATTCTTTGTATTGCTAAGACATCTATCTTTCTTGAGTTGTAGAAACTGTATTTGAACTATGTATTAAAAAACAAAACCAACTTGGTTCTAATTCTTGGAACAAGTATTGGTGGTGGTTTGCTATGCTGAGAGGTGGAGGTATTTCTGATTCTTTCTATCTGAAGTTTTTTAGAAGTAGTCTATAAATGTTTCATTTTCTACTCAGGTGTTCTACCTCTAACATAAATTATGAGTGTCTGTAAATGTAAATGCTCAGGGTGGGGGTGAGCAGTGGGGGTGTGAGGATTGCTTTTGGCAAGAAGAGGAGTGAGGGTTACATGCCAGGATGATGTCTGCTGAGATAAACCATTGGGTGGGTCGGTATGTTAGAACTGGTTATGCATCTTTCATTAAAGAATGGTTATTTTGGATCAGACAGCCCTAAGTAAACACTCTTGGATGATGAGAGAGGCAATCCTGCACCAATCCCTTTTTTTCTCCCTGCAAGGTTACTTTGATTCTGGACAATGATCACATCCCCAACCAGCCACAGAGGCAAGAATGACATCGTGGGGGCAAGTGGATGGCAGCAAGGGATAACTGGATGGCTTCTTTCTTGGGACAAACGTGTTGTGTCTTTATTTAGTTTTGATGATTACTTTTACCTGCATGATGCAGAATCGTAGCTACAGTAATTCAGATTCCTGGGTAAAATTGAAAGTTTAATTTTCATCTAGTGGAGCAAAAATAAGGTACTGTTTCATTCTCTAGGGACTGAATTTTTAGAAAATTACATACAATATTATGTAGTAAGAAGTAATTTTTTCTACACTATGCCTAATTTCTGAATATGTGCACAGGTCTGTAGCATGCCATAGAATTAAGTACTAATTTAATCAGTCGTTCTTTGTGGCATATGGCTGAGATGTAGTTTAATATGACGAACTTCAAACTTCTCTATAAGATGGAGCATTCAGTGAATATGAAGAGAAGAAATATGGGTGCTTGTCTTTCCTCATTGATTAATAGATTACTCTGAAGGGTTGATAGATAGAAGATGGCTTTTCCCTGGGTTCTGTTTGGAAAGAGACAAACTGCTATGGTTGATGACAGAAAGCTCTGTAGACTTTCATACCTGTCTCTTACATGTCTTTATTCAGGTATTTATGCCTGATTGCTTAGGAGATAAATTTTGTCTCACATGAAAAGATGTATTTCCCTACTTAAGATAGTTCTGGCCTTTAATATCAAAACTTCCCCTCTTAATTCTAAGATTTATTTAGTGCTGTTTCTTTATCCTGGTCTTTGTGTTAAGACTCTGGGTTCTGTTTGACCATGTACATGACAGAGTCTCATGAAAAGTAGAAGGGTGAGATTTGGAACTTGCTCTGATTCCTTATCTTTTAATGCAATGCACAGTTGGGGTTTTTTGCGCTAAGTCCAAACACAGTTTTGCCAAAATCAGTGAGCATTATTGACCTGCTGCCTGTGATTGCTGTGGAGAAACACTTCTGCAGAGTTTTTCTCCCTGTTACTAAGTATTATGCAGTTGTGGTTCCAGCCAAAAGTGGAGTTTGTACCTGAGGAACCGAGTGATGAGAGCTCCCTGGTCTACTCAAAGACTGCAGCTTCCCTCCAATTTGTGGTCCTGCTGACACTGGGGTGGTAGGAAAGCTGCTGCTTTTCAATGGGTAGCACATAGCTCTTCATCCAGTGAACTCACTGACTGCTCTCTCTTGCTTGGTGCTCTTGGGAGAAGCATTAAGTGAGTGTAATTATAGCAGCAGGAGGTGATAACCTTTCTTGTTGTGTTTGATTTCACAGAGCTCTGGAGCGTGCTGCTGTTTAGTGCCATGCAATGACCAGAGGTGCTCTGAAGGTCTGGCAGGAAATAGCTGGTAGTTGTGGGGTTGTATTCCCTAAGAGAGTACTGCTCAGCCTTGAAGGAATTCCTGCACTCAGAGTTATGAGAAGACAAGCTGCAGGGGAAGCTCATTAACAAACGTGATGAGATGAAGAGGGAGTGCAAGGTTTCTGGAAGTTCTCTGTGCAGCTGTCTTCATAGCTAACATTTGGAACAAACACGACATGGAGGTGTCATCAGTATTGGCCACCCACCCCACTTATCTCCCCTGAATGTCCAGAAAATGAATAATTACAACAGGAGTCACCTTAAATTGGTATCCAGATGTTCTGGGTACAAATGGCAGATACAGCAGTTGAAATGTAGGGAAGCCTGCAAGGAGGAAGTTGGAAATTAGGATAGCTGATGTTGAGATGATCATCTGCCTTTTACATCAAGGTTTTGCTATCTAACACGGGAATGCAGAGGAGCGTGGTTTATCTTAAATTTCACTTCATGAACACAATGATTAAAGCACTTACACTGGAAGAGAGATTTTTGTAAAATTATTTTCTTTTCCAGAGAGAATTTCAACCCTAGTCTAAATTAAGTGCTTTAGGAATTAAGTGATTAAGGTGCTTAGAAATCAGTGGAAGAGTCTTTCTATGCCATTATTTGTTGCCAGGACTTGTTCTATACTTTAAATTTAAATTTAAATTTAAATTAGCAGAGTACAAGTCCATTCCTTTATCTCACTTCAGATTCTCACTCCAGCCTATACAATCCAGACAAGACACAACGTGAGAGGTTTTTAAAATAAGCTAGAAATGTTCATGTACACTATCCATCTAGACATTAATGCTATTCATATTCCTATTGCATTGGTGGCTCTGACATGTATGAGAGTTTCTCACAGCTGTGCTGCTCCATTTCATTTTGCCTGAGAAATAATGAAGGCAAGCACGAGAATGATGCTGTCCTTAGTGGGCAGGCTTGGAACCCTTGGAAATGATGAGTTGTCCTTGGGGCTAGTGTGAGCACATCTGATTGCTTACAGGCATGGGGCCTCCCAGTCTGGGCACTGCTTCCAGGATTTATCTCTAAAATCTGGGTGAGCTCGGGTAGGAGAAGCACTAAGTTTTTAGGGACCTTGTAGATGAGTATAAAAGGATTTTGATGTTTTATGTGCCTAGGTTAGCAGATGGCAGCTGCAATGCAATACACATTAATGTAGAATAAATAATGAATCTTAGAGAAAAGAATAAGAGGAAACATCTGCTGAATTGAAACAGGATGTATCATAGTGACCGAGAAAAGAAGAGCAAGTTACCATGGAGAAATTCTCAAAATGGGCAACACAAAGAGCAAAAAATACTCTTACTACAAAAATTTTGAATCTATTTTTTTATTAGAACACTGTGTTTATTTAGGAGTGTATGATTGCTGTGCAAGAATATATATTTGTTTATAGGTTTAAAGAACTTCTCCTTACTTGTACACTGAATTGTAGGGCACTTAGAGCCATACCATGTCCCATGGCCCACCAAGGGTGCTTTTTCTGAGAAATGTGCCAGTAATTCAACAGAGAATGAAGCAATGCTTCCCATCTGCATTAATGTACCAAAAGTGTGATGGTGCAGAGTCTTGAGAAACATAAATCTCCGCATTTAGGGGCAGGGTCTAGTTGCTTGTTCTGTTGAATTCTTGTGGCTGAACCCAAAAATGAGCCAATCTGTGGCAATGCTGCCTCAAAGTAACCAGTGAGGTGTTTACTAGAAGCAACCTCATTGCCTGAGCTTTTGGTTTGGTGAAAATTACTTTCTCGGTTACTTTATAGGGAAACAACCTTCAGGTTCATTCCAGCCTTGTTGTTGTGCATATACTAGTGAATTAAATTATTTCTTGGTATTTCCATTTATAGAATGTGAAATAAGGTGGCATTGATATTGTTCAAAGGTTCAATCTGTGTCTCCTTCTAGTACTGAATTTAAATATTAGTGCTGCAACTGACCCTATGTAAGATAGGTAAAAAAGGATCAATTCTCATCTTGCAAATCCTATGAATTAATAGTAGAATTACTGGTAAAACCTTTTTTATTTTTGAGTTTTAATTTGTCTTGGCTTTGTTTTATGAACGTTAAATCAAAGAACTTTTATATAAAGTGTTAATTAGCATTAAGCTTGCACATTAGCCAGGAGAAGATCCATATAAAATCATAAATGTTACACAACTGTATATTGCTATACAAATGTTAGTGGTCATGTAATATTTAAAGAATGTTATGCTGTTTTCTTTCTATTTCAATATTTGTCAGAAAAACACAGTCAATACTTCTATCCCTTGTATCCACATACTGTGCTTATTCATATTTTCAGAATAAATGATCCTGGAATCAGTGAGACTGCAATATACTTATTGTGTATGTTATAAAAATAGACTGACATGGATTCTGAGATTCCTGTCTCTGTTTTCCCATAACCGAAATGAAAAAAATTAATAATGTGACCCTTACATTAGAATACCACTAATTATTGCATCTCAAATACTTGGATGCTGTTGGGCAAGGATCAGAGGATGAAAGGGAGATTTCCTGGACTATTAGGTACAGTGTATTGCAGTGCAAGAGAGCAGCAACCTTGTGAAGGGTCTGCACAGATTTCACTTTGTGATACGTTGCCTTGATGACAGGATCAAGTACCTACAAAACTGAGTGGTGTTAAGATGACCTTAATAAATCAAATGAAAATGTGAAGTAGTCTGGAGAAATAAAGGTGCCAAATTCTTCTTAAGACAGAGCTGTTAGCAGCAGCAGAAGTGCTTGGTTTAGTGGTTCTTTCCCATCTGAGGCTTAAAATAAAATCAGGAGTTTTTCTTAAAAGAAATAAAAAATATCTCAACACTACAATAGTAAGAGAAATTTGTATCTCTCCAGTTTGTTACCCTGGGACAGGACAATGAGCCTACATAGTTGTACTGTGTATATGTTCTTATCCCTTTTTACCTGTGTTTTTTCCTGCCATCAGGTTTGTTTCTGCCTGGTTCAGTTCTGCTGAGACAGAAGGTGCATGTTGCAATACCCATCTCTCTTCTTTCTTGAAAGCTTAATGTGAATTAATTTCTTTATTTGGTCTCCTAATGAAAGAAGTAACTCTAGCTGCAAAGGTATTCGCTCTTATCTAGGTAATTTTATGGGCCACTTGCAATTGTTGCATCTAATTCAACACATTTAAAAAATAGGAACGTGGTACGAAAAAAGGAAAAAAAGAAATACGATTTAAAAAATACAGTAATTTCACGACTATAAGGCGCACCCTTTTGACTAAAATCTCCCCCCAAAACCGGAAGTGCGCCTTATAGTCCGGTGCGCCTTATCTGATCTACAAAGTTGCAACATTTGCCACCCCGGAAGTGAGAGCCCGTCGGCATCGGGGCCTCCCCCGTGCGGGGCGGGTCCGCCGGCTTCGGGGCCGCCCCTGCGCGGGGCGGACCCGCCGGCATCGGGGCCTCCCCGCCGGCATCGGGGCCGCCCCCGCGCGGGGCGGACCCGCCGGTATCGGGGCCTCCCCGCCGGCATCGGGGCCTCCCCGCCGGCATCGGGGCCGCCCCCGCGCGGGGCGGACCCGCCGGCTTCGGGGCCTCCCCACCGGCATCGGGGCCTCCCCCGCGCAGGGCCGTCCCGCCGGCTTCGGGGCCACCCCCGCGCGGGGCCGGCCCGCCGACATTGGGACAGCTCCCTTGCGGGGGGTGTTAAAGCCGCAGGGATCGGATCGGCTGCTGCGCGGGGGGGGCGAAAACCGCAGGGATCGGATCGGCTGCTGCGCGGGGGGGGCGAAAGCCGCAGGGGTCGGATCGGCTGCTGCACGGGGGGGGCGAAAGCCGCAGGGGTCGGATCGGCTGCTGCGCGGGGGGGGCGAAAGCCGCAAGGGTCGGATCGGCTGCTGCGCGGGGGGGGCGAAAGCCGCAGGGGTCGGATCGGCTGCTGCGCGGGGGGGGCGAAAGCCGCAGGGGTCGGATCGGCTGCTGCGCGGGGGGGGCGAAAGCCGCAGGGGTCGGATCGGCTGCTGCGCGGGGGGGGGCGAAAGCCGCAGGGATCGGATCGGCTGCTGCGCGGGCAGGGCGAAAGCCCCCGGAATCACGGCGGTCGCCGCGCGGGCGGGGCGAAAGCCCCCGGAAGCACGACGGCCGCCGCGCGGGCGGGGCGAAAGCCCCCGGAAGCACGACGGCCGCCGCGCGGGCGGGGCGAAAGCCCCCGGAATCACGGCGGCCGCCGCGCGGGCGGGGCGAAAACCCCCGGAAGCACGGCGGCCGCTGCGCGGGGGGGGGCGAAAGCCCCCGGAAACACGGCGGCCGCCGCGCGGGCGGGGCGAAAGCCCCCAGAATCACGGCGGCCGCTGCGCGGGGGGGGCGAAAGCCCCCGGAAACACGGCGGCCGCCGCGCGGGTGGGGCGAAAGCTCCCGGAAGCACGACGGCCGCCGCGCGGGCGGGGCGAAAGCCCCCGGAATCACGGCGGCCGCCGCGCGGGCGGGGCGAAAACCCCCAGAAACACGGCGGCCGCTGCGCGGGGGGGGGCGAAAGCCCCCGGAAACACGGCGGCCGCCATGCGGAGAGGGGGAAAACCGCCAGAATCGGAGCGGCTGCCACGCGGGGAGGGGGCAAGCAGCTGGAATCGGGGCAGCGGCGGCACGGGGCAAGCCTGCCGGCATTGGGTCACCCGGAGCGCCAGGGAACTCCCGGAACAGCGGGGCCCTGGGGATGCTGCACGGAGCGGCGGTGGGCATAGCCCGGCCCTGCCGGGTACAGGCAGGCCCGGGAGCCAATGGCTGCCGGATTGAGGCGGGGCCTCGGCCAGCAAGCGTGCGGGAGGAGCTGGGGGCGGAGCCTCGCTGCAAAAAAAAACCCGGTGCGCCTTATAGACCGGTGCGCCTTATCTGATCTACAAAGTTGCAAAATGTGCCGGCTCCCGGGGGGTGCGCCTTATAGTCCGGTGCGCCTTATGGTCGTGAAATTACTGTAATTTTAAAAAATTAAAACTTTTAAAAAAATTTCAAAAAATAAAATTACTGGAAAACTAGCTGAATTGACTTGTCATGTTTGCTTGTCTGCAAAGTGTCTACTTAAATAAAAACCAGCAAGCAGGGAAACTGATGTCTGGGATGTCATTCATAATAAACATAGATTTGATTTAACATTCAAGGAAAGCAGGCATTTTATGCTGTTGGGATGACAAAAAATTACTAGAACTGGAGAAACATAATGAATGGACAAAGCCAAACTACATGAATAGGAATATTGAGAGAAATAGTAAGCTTCTGTGGAATATAAATACTATCATGATTAATAAACATTCTGATAGAAATACTAGAAGGCAGTAAATATTCTGCTGAGGGTTATGAAGTTTTCCTTGCCGAACAGGATTTGAAACTCTTTGCAATATCTTAAAATGGGTTACTAGACCCAAAAAATTAGTTTCTACCAAATGTTATTCTATTTTGAACTGCTAATATTTGTGAATTATTAGCAGCTGTGATCTAACAATTATGCCATCTTTCCTTATTTACATTTCCTGTCTGATGCAAAATCTCAGCAGTTACTGTATATCATTTGGCCTTCTTCAGTGCTTTATATTTTTCCATATTTATCCAAGTCAATGAGAAAAATATTTAAACTGGCATTACAGAACATTCCTGTAAAACAAAAATATTTGCTAATTGAATGTAGAGAAGAGTGACCAAGACAAGACAGTTGTGTTAAAATATCCCTCCTAATGCACAAAACACGCACATTACATTTTAAAACATGATTTTGCTTGGGTAATTCTGTTTGAGATGTGGCTGTAAATAAGTTGGTCGAAGACTGAGCTGCCTTTGACAAGATCTGGGTGTGTATGTGTACAAAGTGTATTTTATAAATGTATATGTGCATGGCAGCCAATGAGATAAATAGCACAAGGTACACATTCACGTGTTTATATGGTTTTGGCAACTTAAGTTACCTACCTTATTTTATTGATACTTTGCTTACGTCTACTGGATTAATGTTTGCTTGAAGTTAGAAAAGCTAAATATTTGGCTACAGGTGAAAAAGATGTAGGATTTTTTATTCCCCTATTGCTTTCCATGATGAACTTAAACAAGCTTATATTGGTAGGTTTTATCTTATACTGTGAAGCTCTGTGTCTCACAAGACCAGGTTTTTATCACACAATTTTTTACTGATTTTGCTCCCAGGAATTTGTAAAGGGGAGAAAATTAGGGGAACTTCAGGTAGAACCAGGGAGAATATTTTTTAGTGGCTGAAAAACATTACACATAAGTGATTTTATTTTTTTATGTGCAGCATGACATCTTGCCTACTCAACCATTGAAACACATATTAAATGAAAACTCAATGAATCTGTGCAAAAACATTTGCAGTTACAGGGTACTCATAACAAGCATATATTTAAAAAGTATGTATTTTAATGGACCAAGCTTTGAGCAGGGGCTAAGGATCTGCTTTGATCCAGCTACTGACCCTCTGTAAATCTTTCCCCATAATTTACAGTCAAATACAAAGGATAGCATCTCTGGAACAAATAGTCAATCTTCTGCATTCAGGACATGTCCAATATAAAACCCACCCTAGTCTTGACTGGAATTTCACCACCATGTGAAAAGTCACATCATCACTAACTCCGTAGTAGGTCCTGAAGCTGGTTTCAGCTTCAAGAGGTGAAAAGCCTGTGTAAAACTTGCTCTAGGAAGTTAGAAGATTGTTGTAGGAAAGCTTTAAAGCCTGCAGTGCCTGCAGTGCCTGGCTGCGCAATCACTCACGTGTCAAATAGTTAATTAATGTTCCTCTTTATTGCATTCTGTGCCCATATATAGAAACAACCCATACCACAGCCCAGGGACTTTAATGATGTTACAATAGAAGTGTCCTTGACTGTTTTATTCAGAGGTCCCTTCTAGGAGCTTGCCAGGGCTGGTAGAGCCTCCTGCTGCTTCAGTGCAAGGCCACAAGAGCTCTTTGGAAACTGAGGAACAGCTGGCTTGGCAATTTCCCTTCTTTTGCTTGTTCCCTACCTTTGTTTCCTATCACTGAGTGTAAAACAAACCCTACTGCCCGAGTCTGCCCTGTGCTGGAGCCTGGTTTGTGACCAACCTGGGAGCCAGGCACTGCCTATGGTAAGTGACAGTCCCACCTTCCAGAGGTCACAACCAAAAAATATTCAATTCCTATTTAGGATATTGGCATCTTCAGTTTGGTGCCTGAAATTTCTCAGTATAAAGCAAAATGAAAGAGTATTGAACATTGTGTTGCAGTCTATGTGCTGTTGCATATGGTGATAGCTAGACAGGCATTGCACAGCCATGTGAATGCAACCTGTGCTTCAGATTTTAATGGTGCTGCAGTAAAGGAAGCCCATCATTTAAAAGATGCTTAAGATATATTTGGAGAGGATAAATTGTGGCTTACTGTGTTGTCAGTCAAATGAGAAATGGTCTTCAAATTAGCCAGGCTGTGTTTGGATTTTTTTTCTGCGTGGATAATCAAAATGTGGAATTCTCATCACAATAACAAGCTAATAGTACAGCACATTTGATCTTCTGTGTTTTGATTTTGCATTCTCTGCAGAGCAGCAGCCCACACATCTGTAGGCACCCAGCTCAGCAGGGCCAGCTCCTGTCCCCTCCTGCTTAAGCCACAGAGGTGAATCCCTGTAGTTGTATCTTCCTGTTAAAACACACAGTAGGTAATTTTGTCCTTTCAAATCCACTGTTTTTCAATCATTTACTCAGAAAGATGGCAGGAGTGTTTACTTTCCTCTTAGAGTTGTAGTAATTTTCATTGACTCCAAGATATTACTGAATATATTTCCTCTGATAACTGCTTCTTTCAGTATATTAGTTTTGGAGGTGTCTGAAAGTGTCTTCCTTTTTGACTGCAGAAGATTGTGGATCATAGTTATTTTCCTGTGTTACGTATTTAATTTCAGAACCCCCAGTGGGTTTCTGTCCTGCAGGATGTCAGGATATTTATTCCTTTAGTTGCCCTCTAAAATTCCTCTTTGACATTGCTGGAAAGGCTTTGGGTTCATTTCCATCAGGATTTGAGGTAACACACATTCAGTGTTCTTTTCAGTGCTGCTGATAGAAACGTTCACCTGGTAGAGGTTAGAAACTTATTTTTAGAGGCACAGGCCTGACCTAAAGGCAAAATATAGAAATCAGTGGAGCTCAAAATTGACTCTGCTGCTTTTGTGAGTTGTCTGCATGTGCCACAATCCCTGCGTTACACTGGTCTGCAGGGGGCCAGAGCATCAGGTCTGGCTGTGGGCTCATCACCAGTGGGGCCAGGCCAGGGCGGTGTCACGGGGAGCACAAGGACAGCGCCAGGGGCGAAGCGCGGAGCCCACGCCTTCGGTCTGTGAGTTGGCTTCTTGCCTGTCTGATGACTTGGGCCAGGATGGGCTGGCCTTTGGGGCATGTGGGCTGCCTTCAGATTTTGGGGGTGCCCAGCTGGCAGCTCCCCAGCAGCAGGGCTGTCCCCTCTTGCTGGTGTTGGCAGGGAGAGGTGGTGGGACAGAGTGGCTGAGCCCTGAGCTGCCCGGTGCTGAAGTCAGCTTTCAGCAGCACTGCACTCTCTGGCCTGAAGGCGATTACATTTCTGGCAGAAACAGGATATTTAAGATTAATTCAGAACTCAAATGATTATTAGTAGTGTTGCAGTGAGATAGTGTTTGTGGGGAAAAGCAGTACTTTTCAAAGTTATCACAGCACTAAATGGAGGAGGAATTGCCGGCTTTACTGAGCAGCTCCTAGACTTCAGGATTTTTTATTTTTTTTTTAAATTTTTTTTTTAGATTGGTTGTGACCATCCTAAGTAGGTCAGTGTATATTTCAAACATTTCACAAAATGCTAGAGCTCTTAAAGCCTGATTAGGAGAGGTTATTAAACGCTTGCTTTCAGTGTTTGCTCCTTTGTTCAGTGCATCAGATTTTAGTTCATGTTCTTTGTATCTTAATATTGCTTTGTTGCTTCTGGAAGAGAATGTAAATTATTTTTGCTAGTGTTTTTTTAAAAAGTTTAAATGGCTTGGATTTTTTTTTTTTGCTTTGGTTTTTTGATGCAACTGCTTTTATTACTTGGCATCATTATACATAGAGTGAAGCTTTCTGTTGTTTCTCATTTCTGTTTCATAATACTTTAATACTTTTTAAAATGTCCATTAAGTATAATGATTTTGCTTTACTTACTCCCTATATTGGACTGCTGAGACTCATTTAATCTTTTTCTTTCCCACTCAGGAGTTCTGTTTTCCTTTTAGGGCATGGTTTGTCTTTAGAAGAATGTTTTTCATGTCTGCCAGCCTTCTTTGCTGCCTTCCTCACAATGCCTTTTGGAGATGGAGAACTAGGGAGACCTATTAGACTGCTTTTGGTTTAGGGGATTGGTTTTTTATTTTATTCTCTTGCTATGCTTTTAATTATGCCTTTCATTTATCTTCATGAAGTGGCCTGGCACAAGCACATATTTTAGTGTTTTATCACTTGGGCTCTCTATTAGCTAACTTCCATATTCTGATGTAATTCCTGTATTTGACAAGTAAAATGGGGATGGACGCTGTACATGGGGCCAGGCATTTTCTTCAGTATTGAAGAATAGCAACTACTAGAGGTGGAGAGGAAGACCTGGGCTGGTCAAGGGAAGAAGGAATGCACTCTTCAAAGGGGAGTGGGATCACAGGGAGAAAATACCAGGTTCAGGTTATTTTGAAAAATACAGGATAATTTAGTCCTTATGGGGAAGGACAGAGAGGCAGAAAGAAGAGAAACCAAAGTGGATGAGGAGAAGTTGATAAAGGCTCTAGGTCCATTACAAAGTGGATGGACACTATATGGGAGAAGTAGGAATAATATTCAGCTGTCCCTCTTAATATCACAGAACTCATAAGAATTTGATGCAAAGAGTAGGGTTCCCCCATAGTGGTAGTTCCTAATCTAAGCTTTACATAACATGTCTGCATACAACCTAATTCATATTTGTCATGAATGGAGGAGCAAAAACTATTCAGTAGTAGAACCCTTAGTAAAGAGTCACTTAACACTTGAATTTGCATCCCAGAGTGAAGTGCTGTTGGTCTGACTCTAGAGCTGAAGGAACTTACAGTCCTCTGGTGGTCTCAAAGTCTGTATAAGAAAAAAAAAAAATAGTAACATATATACTTTCATAATATTTATACAGCTGTAAGAGTTTAACTTTACTTATAAATTTCAGCAACTGCATGTTATCCAGAAATATTTCCATCAGCCTTTTGAACAACGAAATTAAGATCCTGTGAATCTTAGCCCAAAGCCCATGCACATAACACATGTTGTATTGTGAGTTGATAGATCTGAACACCCGTTCCTTATTATTACCTTTATTTTTTCTTTCTGAAGAATATTTTCTTTGCTGTCTTAAAACTGATATGATAAGCAGATCAATTGCATCAATCTGTATTCCTGAAAGATAGGACAGACATATATTGTAGCTGCAGATGTTATGAAAGTTTGACAAAAAATGTCTCATAACTTCTGTAGTGCTCAAGGTCACAGAAAAAAATTTCTCACAAACGGCAGGAACTTGGTTTTAACCTGTGAGTCATAAAACAGAAGCTGTAAAACAAGTCTGTGAAATACAGTAGAAGAATATTAGTTGTTTTCAACTGACAGTTCATTTTGTAAGTACTGAAGTAGACACAACTCTGTATCACCAGCCATTCCTTTGGAGAGAGAAAGTGTATGGTCAGCATAGACTAATGTCTTTTTATGTGGAAAGGTTTTTATTCCATTAGTAGAGTAGCTTGTTGAAATAATAAAATATGTACTCTTCACCTCTTATTTTCATTTCCTGATGTATGATAGCTTGAACTGCTGTTGAGTAAAATTTGCAGCAAACGTTCTTCCTTGTTCTCATTTGATATAGTTCACACTCCATTAACATCCTGATAGAGAGAAGGACGTTACTGCCTAACTTTTTATTTTCTTGTACCTCTGAGATGACTTTGGGATACCATACTGCAACTGCAGAACATCACACAGATTTTAGATAATGTCAGTGCAGTGGGATGAATTCTGCAATGATACTCAAACTCGAAGTAAAATTAATAATTATATTCTGAATTGTTTAGTTTAATTTTTTTCATTAGATTACAGCTAAATTTATCCTATTGTGCACACATCTACTGAAGCACTCACTGTGAATGCCACTCTCATTCTGGCAAATACTTTGGTTAAACATATCAGCAGCCCCTTGTTTGAAGAAAATTATTTCACATTGGAAAAAAAAATCACTTGTTCATGACATTGAAACAGGAAGGTGGTTTTTGTAAAAACAGAATTTACTTTTTCTATTTCAGGTTGATTAATGCAGTTAAATATTATTTATTTTTCAGGTGAAGCCTTCTTTTCCATGTGTTTGTAGTAATTTCTTCATCGCAGATTGTATAAAAGTGGTGTTTGTATTTGAAAAATTGTCTCTAATACAGGTAGGACAAAACTAGACTCTGTAAGTCATCTGATGGAGGAGAGATACTGAATACAAAATTAGTTTGAATACAAACAATTGTTAAAGAGGTAAGATCTAAAGACAGATACCAGAGGACCTGTCTGGGTGGAAAAGATAAGGTGGCATAGATCACTTTAATGAGTATTTCAGCTGAAATTCAGAACTGAAATGCCTAAAATTGGCACCAAGAAATGCTGAATGCTTTTCATTCTCTTTAACTGAAATGAAAACAGAACTTTTGTCGACTGACAGGGTTGTGTTTATCAATCTGAATACATGGCCTGTCAGAAACAATAAGTACTTGCAGATTCCTTTGAGGTCACTGGGAGTTGAGGGATAAGCAAATCTACCCAGGGTGTCTGTGACAGAATGCATGAGCCTTGGGGCAGGTGGCACAAGGAAAGGGTTAATTAAACAAACCTCTACGGAGGGACCAAAGATTATTCTTATCTGAGGATCTGCAGGGGTATTGGGCTGGATCCGTGAGTGTCTGTGACTCTCTCCAGTCTCCTGTCAAGTGAAACAGAGGAAGGGGATTAGAATGAGGCTAGGAGAAGCCTGGCTGTTAATGGGACGACTGAGATGAAGCAAGCTCAGGGACAGTGGTGCCCACGTTTGGAAGATTTTAACTCAGTCTTTCAGCTGGCATCACTCTGTTATAATAAGAATGTATCAGGTACCTGCAGAAAGGAGTTCCACAGCATCACACTGGCCATCAGACTGTACTTTATTGCTTTGACTTCTTTGTGATTTGGGTACTCTAAGTGTTTTTCTTATCTGCAAAACATACCACAGGATAAGGCAATGGTGATGTACCTGTGCTGTTACAATATTTAAGTGTGGATAATGCAAACAGGTTTTGCCCCACAGTGTGACTTCTGCAGTACTTTAGCAATGAACAGTACTGGTTAGAAGTGCTGGTTTCCAAGAAGATTGAGAGAGGGGAAAATAAGGAGGCTGTAAGTTACATTTTGCTTTGTTAATAAATGTTTTCATTTCCATTTTTTCTTAAAACAATCCCTTCTAGTATTTGTATTTTGGATTCCTAATGTCATTTTACAATGCAGAAATTCTTAATTAGATTTGTGAGTCCTTAAAATCAGATAACCAGTCTTTTTGGTAGACAAAATATGGGGTACTTTTTGCCGTGATTTAAGCTGGATTTGAAGTTGATATATGTGAAGATTGACCTGAGTCAACCCTAGTGAGAATAAATCAGAAGGTTCTGATATGGGCTGTGTGTCAGATGGTGCTCAATATCTGCTAATTGTGTAAATCAGAAGCCTTAGAAGTGTCAGTTCATGCTAGCAGCCATGTGAAGAATTGCTGAGACTCTCAGCACCTCACAGGGCACTGTAGCCTTTGACTGTTTCCTTGGCAGCTTTCTAAATCTGCCCAGCATGAAGAACTGTGTAGGGAGGAGAATTCCTGCATCTGTCTTCTTGGTTGTATTTTGGTTCCTCTTTGGTTAGTGTAGAAAACCAAGATTTTGCCAGCTTAGGGCATCTTGACTGTATCAGTTTTCATCTTAATTTCTTAGAAAACAGCCAAACATACTGCAGAAGTGTGGCAGCCCCTCACTCAGTGATGGGAAAGCAAAGATTTGTCACTGCACCCTGGAGTGTGTCCCGAGCTGTGTGCCATGAACACACAACTCTCAGGGTAACCACTCACAAAGTACTCAGCAAGTCCCTGAAAGGCTGTGGAGATTGGGAAGAAAGCTTTTTTTTGAGTTCAGGGTTGTGACTGAGCTCTTAGATGAGAATTTGGTTTCATCCTGGACTGTAGGTAAGCTGCAATTTTTGTTAAAATACAGACATTGTGTCAAACTTCTGAAGGACATAATGGGTCATCCAGACACCTTTAAGTGATTCAGGGCTTCTTTGTCATTATCTTAGATTTCTGTGCACATCAAAGGATTTCATAAGATGGTGTCCTGATTTTTTAAAAGAAACTTTGTGGAAGATCAGGAGATGTGGCAGAGCACCAATTTTAGTTGATTGCATCAAGTAAAACTTCAGTACTTCTTAGAGCAAATTTCATTCCATATACACAATACTACACTTGCTTGTGTGTCGGGAAATTTTACTTTTTCATATGTACCCATGGGGGAAAATAAGTTATTTATGCTCTTTGCTAGCCTCCTGTAGTTTTAATACTTGCTGCTAACTTTCAGTTCATGTTTTCTTCATGATTTGAAATGTTTCATATTATTTCTGCTTCCCTGCTGTCATCTGTGTTTTGCTTGTCTGCTGTGGGAAATATTCTTCCAGTTTTATCTGGTGTGATCTTTTAGGAAGCTTCAGTCTCTCAGTAGACAAAAAGCATTGAGTTTTATTTGGATGCAAATTATTTTTACTCTAATTTCTGTGCAATGCGTGCATTGCACTTTGAGTCCTGGAATTTCTGAAATATGACAAATATGATACTGTCCAGAAATTATAGGTATCAAGCAAGCAGCCTCAAATTAAACAGAACTCAAAACTCTTAAGTTTTGATTCCCTGCTAATGAAATAATCCTAGGGAGGCATTCGTTTGCATGAGAGCCTTTACTTCTGTCTTTCAGAACCCCTCAAAAAGTTTGCTGTTCTTGCTGTGCCAGCTCAAGTAACTTCCACTTGCTTGCAAAGCCTTGCCTGGAAGTTGAGAAGCCCTTACTTGCTTCTATCTGCCTGTGTATTTTCAGGAGTGACACTGTGTCCTGACCCACCCATTCTGCACCAGACCCCCATGTGAGCAGTGTCATCAATTTTCATCAGAGCTCTGGAGTCAAACTAGGACTAGTTTGGCTCAAACTGAGCATCACCTGTTTTCCCAACCTTTCCATATGGTATTTATTTTGCAAAAGGGTTTAAATGACCATCTATGTAAGATGTTGCTGAGCAGCCACGTGGATTATGTCAAGCCACTAGGAAAACGACAATTTTTCATAAGATTAATAATGCTGAAAAAGGAAGTGCATGCTTTGTGATTGAAGACAGCTGTTTAGTGAGGGAACATAATCCTGGGGACAGCTCATAGGGGCTTTTTTGCATTTGTCAGCATGGCCTCTATGCCAGTTCACTGTGGAACAGTGAATGTTCTTGCTAAGCCACGGTGCCAAGCTTGCAGAGTGTTTCTATTATCAGTGTTATCCTAATGACCTGGTAAAAGAGGAGAGGGTGCATGTGAAGTAACAAGAAGTGGTTATCCCACAGGCACATAGGTTTTGTGCAGCATTCTGCCTATAATGCCACAAGCTATATCCAAATTCTGTTTCACTGTATTTTTGTGCAAATGTGCATGTTTCATAAGAATAAATGAGTGTCAGTGTTCATAATAATAGTTTTCTGTTACCTTTTAAAATATCTTACATATACTCTTGGATGATTTTCAATTTACTGCAGAATTTAACACTCTGGAGGAAAAGTGGTGTCTTTCTAGAATAGAGTGGACTATTTTCAGTTGGGACGGACCTACAGTGATCATCCAGTCTCAACTGCCTGACCAATTCAGGGCTCACCAAAAGTTAAAACATTTTCCAAATGCCTCCTAAACACTGACAGGCTTAGGCCATCTAATGTTTTGTGGTTTGCTTTGAAGGTCAGGTGTGAGGTCTGACTTGGAGGAAGGGAGAAAGCAGATCCTCCTTCTAAGCAGTCAGCAATTACCCTGTGAAGTATGGGTAATGTAAAACTCAACACTTACAAACGCAACAACATACTCACTTTTATATTGATTTGTTGTTCAAATGCTGCCCTCTGAGTGAGAGGACTATAATGCTCCTCCTTCCTGCCCTAATCAACCTTGGATCCTGCATGCAGCTTCTAACTCATATCTGGTTGTTGTGGCTGATTCCAAGGTAGGAAATTTGACAATATACATCATGCTTGCATTTAATTAGAGAAATAAGTAAATAATTTCCATTTGTTCTTGATTATTTTATTTTTTTCTAAAATTTTAAAAATTTGTTTGTTTATTTTTATTGGTTTGTTTTTTGATTAATTTTAAAGTTTTAAAATTTTAACTTTATGATATGGTAATCATATTCACCACATTTTCACTAATGTCAGATATATACCTATAAATATGTATGCTTTGAAACCTTCTTATGCTACGTAGTTCAACATGACATTTGTAAAACGTGTACAGTCTAACCACTGAACATACAAAGGTTCAAAGCACTTGTGCTTCCATGCTGCTGGCAAAATAAGAAAAGCTCTTGAATAAATTCTACAGAGAACTACTGTTTTAAGTAAGATTCTCTTGTGGTTCTATGGAAAAAAAAATCCACATAGTACAGAAACTGTAGCCAAGTTAACATGTTTGACTTCCATTTTAACCTTTTCAAAAATCTACACATTTTGAGAGTTCTGGGTGATAGCTATTTCCTTCTCAATAACAATTTTTGTCTCACACTCAAAAACAAGCACATAAAACAAGAAAGTTGGAACAGTCCAAATCACATCCTCAGCTTAAAAACCTGCCCCATCCACTGAAAAACTAGAGCCACAAATACACAAAACTGTTTGTCACCTGGTATCTAAACCTGTAAGATGTATAGTAGAAGACTAATAGTAAAGGTCTCATTTAAAAATCTTTTTGAAATTACTGTAATGTGTAATGGAAAATCTGATTTTAGAAACAAATAGAAATACTGTCATGGAAATTATTTTAAGTACAGTTTTATTTTATATGTAGCTTATAAGATATTGAAGTTCTTTTTTTAAACTGTGATTCACTCAATTAGACTATCCATAAGACTCTCATCTCACACCATTATATCAAGTGGCAGACCACAGGAGGAAAGCAGAAATCTCAAATCAATGTATCTAAAATGGACACCAAATAGTTTGTTCTCTTAATGAGAGGATTTATGCTTTTTCCTTAGTGCATAAAATTCATTTCCTCTTTGTCTGTTCACATGTTTAAATTTACAGTCTAGCCTTGAAATGCCTCTGAAAACACCATGTAAAGAGCTTTTTCTTGGCAGTGCTCAGTTGCTCGTCCTTTCTCTAGATCTCTCTTACAGCTTTCATGCTGATTGTTGTACTAGCTCCATTAAATGCTTATTTCTTGGGTCACTTTTATGAAATGAAAAAAATCATATTTGAGTCAAATGTCCAAATGAAAAAGTGGTTTGTCTGTATGCAGGGACAGCAGTGTCCTAGATCACAGGGACATGGCCAAGAGGAGGGGAGGAGGAATCAGTGCCCCTGCTTAGCACTCACTGAACCTCACCTGGGCATTGCCCAGCTTGGTGCCCACCAGCACAGGCACAACCACGAACCAGAGAGCCCCAAAGGCACTGGGGCTGGAGCAGCTGCCCTGGGGGAAGGCTGCAGGAGCAGGGCTGGCTCAGATGGGCTCAGAGGCACTGGGGCACCTTGCACCCCTTCAGGTCACAGTGAGGGGCCAGAGACAACAGACGGAAATGTGAATGAGGGAGATTCAGAGTGCATATCAGAATAACCTTTTCCACCCAAGGAGGGTGAAGCAGCAGCACAGGTTGCCCTGGGAGCTTGGTCTGACCTTGCACCTGCCCCAGTGGCAGCAGGACGCTTTCCTAGGGGCAGGATTTCCCAGAGCTTCCATCTTGGTGCTCTCCTTTTTGGTGGGGATTCAATTTTTTCTCCTCTGTGCCTTTAGCACCCCAGCTTCTTGCAAGGTCTCCAGCACTGCTACTACCCTGGTCCCAAAGCCGTGTGGAGCTGTGATGGTGAGAGGCAGGCTGCACTTCTGCAGTGCAGGCATTCCTGAATCATCTCCACATATCTTTCACAATTCACTGTCCCTTTCTTTAGGAGTCCAAGTCCAAGTTATGTGTTATCTTAAGCTTTAAAGTGAACATAGAGTGAACTTAAATGCAGAGACATGGAATATTTTATTATCTCTTCTTGATGTGTTGCTGTAATATAGCAATGACATAACTAGCTAAACACAAGTAACTTCCCCAAAACAAAGAACATCTCTGTTATCTAACATAGTCCTGCCAACACTGGTACCATCAAAGATTTCTACTGCTTTTTACTGAGCTTGAAGTTAATGAAAATTTAATGAGTTGTAATTAAGGACTGAAGGAATTGAAGATGCTTTATCAAAGTTTCCAAATTCTGCTTAGTGAATAACAGTAATTGACAAATGCAAACATATTGATTTATGCTTTATCCTAATTGCTATTCTGTAAATGGAATGGGCCTTTCTACCCCAAATTAATAAAAGATTATTTTTGAGGGTTTAATTAACCATTCTTTAAATTCTTCTTTCATGTAAAATTAACTTTCTGTGACAATTATGCACCTTTAAAAAAATTCCTTCTATGTAACATAATCTATAGAGGTACACACTGACTTGGCAACCTGCTATTAGCTTGCAAAAGGGAAGATTTATGGCTGGAAAATGCCAGCTGCACCTGTTGTTTTTGCTGAACAAATCACCCTGAAGTACACCATCACTCCAGCCTGCCACTACATCATTTGTATTGCTAGGAAAGTGGGTTTTTTCTGCATCAGTAGTATATATTTTTCAGAAATGAATGAAAACCACACAGTTACCCAAAGTCTAACTGGTATGTTTATGATTTTACTAGAGTCTTATGAATCATTGGTAAAATAACACACTTTGATTAATGAATCATATTAGCTATAAAGAAAAGTGTCTTAAATATTATCTCAGGGTGTGGTGTTTGTAACCTCTCACAGAGCAAATCTGAGATTTGTGCTTTGCAGATTGCATGTATCTATTAGCACCCTGTTGAAACTTGACTTTGTGTTCTTCATAGTAACCAAAATAAAAAGATTATCCAATTATGAACTTTCTGGAAATAATGGATAGTAATCACAGCTATGGTCAAAGAGGCTCCAGGGGAACACATTTGTGTGTCACCTGAGCAGAGATTTAAGTGAATTTTGTGCTGACTTACTCTGGTCCTGAGGCTTGTTCGGGCTGTGCCCCTGAGTGAAAGGAGGCATGGAGGGTCCCATCCCTAATATCCTGTCAGGCATTTGGAAAGGGGAGTCAAAGCTGCTGCACAAAGAAAATCCTCAGGGCAGCTCCTTGCAATCGTGAGAACAGGTAGATGGACATATCTCTTGTGTTCCACAGCCCATTTCTGTGACAACTTACCATCAAATAGTCTCACCTACTCGAATATATGCCTAATATGCTACAACCATGACAGCTGGCAGAATTTCCCCCCTTTTTTATGCTAATCTCTTTCCTCTTCTCTAACCCAAATTGATTCTTTGTCTCCACCATCACATGTCCAGTGCACCTGGTGGGTGATGTTAGGCTGCAAACTGCAAGGTTTCCTTTTTGGACAGGCTCAGTAATATATTTAGGACAGTAAAACTTGATGCTCTGTCAAATAAATGGAGACAACCATCAAAGAAACGACTCTAGCTGCAGAGTCTGGTGGTGAGCTAGAGCTGGAATCAAGGCTGATGTAGACTATAACAGCTGCTGTAAAATAAGTCATAGTTCACTTAAAAATTATAGGAATAAATCCTGAATCTGGACCAGACTTTTGTTACGTGGTTGGGTTCCACTAAATTAAAATTAACTGTGCAATTACATTTGAGTGTAGAACCCTAAATAGGTGGCTTTAATAACTAGAATGAAATTGTTGTTATTAAGGAATATTTGACTGTGATCTTATTACCTGCAAAATAGAGGTAGTCACTGCTAGTGGAAGAAGATGGCTAATTTGTTTGTGCTATAGAAGACTGTGGAAAGCTTGGAAGGAAAAATTTAGGCTGAAAATGTCCAAAACATTGTTAATCAAAGAAATATTTTTCTTTTTTTTTGCTGTTCTCATGCAATAGTTCTCTTCAAAAATATCAAGGTGTGTGTCAGACTTGGCAGGTGACTGGTAATGGGATTATTTTATTCAGTAGAAGACATTGCTTTGTGTGAAATATGCAATAAGGTCTCATCTTTAGATCTGAAAGAGTTGCTTGCTTAAAGCTACCTTTATGGTCACTGCCTCCATTTTCACCATGTATTATGTCTGTTAGCATTGCAAAGTTCTTGCATTCAAAGGTGAATGCAGTAGTTTTCTTCAGATGTATACATTATATTTGAGTTCCCAATTGCAAAACTTCATTTTGACATGGAGTAAATAATTTACAAACTTGTCTTTAAAGTCCAGTGAAGATTTAAAAGATCCATTTAATTCTAATTTTAAATATGGAAGTTGCTCCTATCCCATTTTTTCTCTTCAAGGAGTCTGTATTGAGGTAAGAAACCTGATTTTTTTGATCCAAGTTATTCCAGTCTTTCGCCCTACAGACCTTTTCATTGAAAGGCATTTTAAGGACTATTAAAATGAGGGACATGATGAAGGCTTGCTCTCAGAATTTGTAGCATTAATTTTTAATAGCTTCTGAATAATTCTGTTTATTTTATGGTTCATATAATAACATGGTGGAGGTGGTGGTTGCATATCAGCAGGAAGAATTCAGGTCAGACTTGCTGAAATCTCCCTGTTAGCAGACTGGTATCCATTAAAAGCACTGGAGGTCTTATCAGAGGGGGATTAACTGCTCTTCTCCTTCTTTTCACCTATTTTATTTCTGTCTCTCTTTGCATGTCTTTTTAAGTATGTGCCTCTCTGTTCTTTATGCAGCAATCCTTATAACATAAATTTTATTTTAGCTTTGGGATCAAACAGGAACATATAGAAGTCCAAGTTTCACTTTGTTTGATTAGTGCATTAGTAAAAATGAAACAAGTTTGAACTAAGACTCTGGTTTTTACATCTTTTGGTCATTACAGCAAACCGATATAGTGTCAAGAGCAGTCAGATCAGAGAACACTGTTTGGTAGAACATGGTCAATCATGTGGTCCTTGGGAAAGAGAATATACATTCAAAACATCATTTTACCAATTTCCTTCATGGTTCTAGGCAGAAATGCTGGTGTCCTCTCTATTTTATCTTGTGCTAACATACCTTAAAATGGCCATTGATCTTTTTAAAAGAAGATTTTACATTTATGTATTGTATTTGACGTGTCCTCTGTTTAGTTTTGCATTCAGAAAATAGGTTGGGGTTCATAATAACATAATTCATAGGCCCTTTTTTTTATTGATAGGGTTATTAGTTCTTTTCAAGATTTTTCTTAGTTGGAAAGACTAATATTTCAGATTTCTTTGCTTCATTGCCATCTGCTATTGTCTGCTGTTTGACCACTGCATTAGATTTTCCCTTTGTGTTCCTGATGAACAATGTCTACTGGACGTTGGAAGATCTGTCAGGGTAACTTGGATACCACCCCAAATATCTGCCAAAAATAAAGGAAACAATAGTTGCTGCATTCCTAAAGCATGCTACATGCTGCAATCTCCCCACTCTCAAGTGCTAATAATTGGGACCATTTGTTGTCATTTATGTAAATAAGGTGATAAATCATCAAATATGCAAAGCAAGACATCAAGTTATCTGCATAAAATCTCCAGATTTCAGAACATTTAGTCTCTACAAGAATGGGCAGACTGTAACCAAGAAATATCTTTCCAGATGGCTTGAGCAGGTTAGGCTGTGCTTTTCAGAGGAGTAGTGGTAAACTCAGACTACCTGAACAATGAATAGGAGTTGCAGCTTTTTTATTGTTGTTTAACAAACTTGTTCATCTTTCCAGAGCTGCTCAGACAGCAAAAGATCAAGCAGCTCACAGTTTACAGACAGTTTACTCAAACCCATGCAGTCAGCATTATAGAGCACTTGTTAGCACACTGTAAGGACAGTGTAAGTGACAGAAAGGATCAAATTCAACACCAGACACTTGAAATTTTGACACAGAAAAGAACCTTGTGCATCATGTATGTTGCACCATGTAAGTAAAATGGTGCAAAATTAAAGCTTGCTGTACTCTGATGATGTGCATTTTAAACAAGACTTAGAAGAAAAAGTATTTTTTCATTTTCTATGGTGGCCAAAACCACACAAAAATCACATACAACTGATCAGATTAGCTTCTTGAAATATTCATTTATGGATGTCTGAAAAATATTGTGTCTCACAAGTAGAAAAATACATTTTATATTCTGTGGTTCAGTAACTCATCAATCCCGGGGCTACTCCTGAGAAAAGGACACTGGATTGGTGGAACACCCTCTGTGCATGTCTGCAGTTTAGATGGTTAATTATTTAACCTCTGATTAATTATTTTACTTTTTAAAAAAGCCCCCAGATAAATGTATTTGCAGTACCTGACTCTAAAGGGTTCTATATCTGCTTACTTGCCTTCCGCTTTCCATAGAAATATGGGGATTTTTCTTTACATCCAAGTTCTGTGGTGGAAAGACTGTGGTAGTCCAGCCAAGAGTGCCAGAGCTACAGCTGCCCTACAGAGATATCCCTTCTCACCACAGTCTTCAAGGATGACCATTGTCTTCCCATTGCTCTCTTCTTGGAGTCTGCTGCTCCTTACAAGAGCAGCCACTGCAGCACCCATGGCCAGGTGCTATTGATGGAGCCTTGCTGGATGAGGAATAGGTAAAATACTTCATGTGGGATATGAGTGAATTGCCCTCATGCCTGAAGTTTGTCCTCCTTTCATTCATTTTGAGCTTTCTTTTCTTTCCTATTTCCCCCCCTGTGTGGATGATGCAGAACTTCATGGTGAAAGTGGAGTATTGAAACAGTGAAAAGGACTTACCTGTGCCTTGACCTGTGCCCAGGGTTCTGTCAGTCAAGGATTTTGTTTGTCTCCTGGCATTTCCAATATGCTCTTGCTTCGTACCTATTTCCTCTTCTCTTCATTCCAAGATTTCATTCAAACCATCATAAGGGGCTAATTTTCTGTAAGGCATATTTTATCTTTTGTACAGCTTTAAGCACTCTGTGTTGTATTTTTGATGTGTTAGAGTTCTTCTAAAGGTTATTCTTTTATTAAGAGGTGGTCATTTGAAAATGATGATTCAAAAAGCTGGAGAAGGCTGCAGTTATGCTAAAACAAATTAGTACCTAACATTTGAAACTAATGTTTTCTTCAGAGTAAAAGGTCAGTGTATTGTTACAAATTGTTTCTCTCCCTTCCCTATTTATAGTGGCAATAAAGACTAAGCCAGGTACAGTTTCACTTACATAATTTCAGAAGAAACTGAAAGTTGGACACTTTTCTCTTTTACCAAAAAACTACTAATGCTATACATTTTTTTGTGCATGTTTTAAAATGCTTTAAGAATCTAATGGGAAATAACTGCTGATGTGGAAAGGAGTATTCACATGTTACAGTAATTTCACGAATACAAGCCGCACCAATTTGACCAAAATTTTGGTGGAAACCCGGAAGTGCGGCTAATATTCCGGGGCGGCTAATCTATTAACAAAATTCTAAAAGCTGCCAACACGGAAGTGAGAGCCCGCGGCAGCCCCAAGCCAAGCTGGAGCCCGGCCGGCCCCGGCAGAGGTGGGAAAGCCTGGCAGAGGCGGGGCCAGCAGTGTCGGGGGCGGGCGGCAGAGCCTGAGCCAGCAGGGCGGGGGAGCCCGGGAGAACTGGGGCTAGCAGTGCAGGGGAGCATGGCAGAAGCAGGAAGGCCGGCGGGTGGGGCTGCCTGGCAGCGGGGGAAGCCCAGCATAATCGGGGCCAGCAGCGTGGGGGAGCCCGGCGGTGCGGGGGCCTGCAGTGCCGCCAGGGCGAGGAAACGCGGCGGCGGCAGCCCTGCCGGCGGGGCGAGCGAAAGCGGTGCTCGCGAAAGCGCCGCCGCGAGCCGCGAGCCGCGAGCCGCGAAAGCGCCGCCGCGAGCCGCGAGCCGCGAGCCGCGAAAGCGCCGCCGCGAGCCGCGAAAGCGCCGCGGGGCGGGCGCGGCGCTCGCGAGGCGCGGCGCGGGGCGAGCGAAAGCGGCAGCGGGGCGGACGGCGAGCCCGGCAGCGGCAGCCCTGCCAGCCGGGCGAGCGAACGCGGCAGCGGGGCGGTGCTGACGGGAGAGGGGGGCCAGCGAGCCCGGCAGCGGCGGCAGCACCACCCGGCCAGCCCCGCCGAGCCGTGGCGCTGAGCTGGGCCACCCGGCCCCGTCAGCAACCATGAGCGGGCCGAGCCTTCCTGGCCCCGCCCCGAGCCAGTAAAGCCCGCTATGCCGCGATCCTCTTACTAATTGGCCAATTTGTGAAAGCTGCGCACGGATTCTCGCGACAAACGAAAGTGCGGCTAATATTCGGGGTGCGGCTTATCTATTGACAAAGACAGCAACATTGTCGAGGCACCGGGGGTGCGGCTTATAATCCGTGCGGCTTGTATTCGTGAAACTACTGTACCTAACAATGAAGGAATACTAGTGATGATCTGCTGTGATTTATAGCTAATAAGTATTCCTTTAAGAACATATTGAGCCTAAGCTCTTATTTCATTTGATTAAAAGGTCAGAACAAGTGAAAAAGCTTTGAACCAAGATTGCATAGATTTTAGCACTTTTAGTTATTACAGCCAAGTAGTATAGCACCAAGAGCAGCCAAATCACAGAACATTTTGCTAGAGTTTAGCAATAATTTAAATGTGGCATAGATATTTGGATTTTGTATTCTTTTGTGAGTGGCTGATATATAGATAAAGGTAACATTCTGCAAAAAAAGAAAAAATTTATGAGTTGCATGGGCAGTTGTTCACAGTTGATTGTTCCATCTGGAATTACTTAGTGATTAACTCATCTCATCAGGATAAAGTACCCAGGCCTGCCATCACAGTTGGCATCAAGTGGAAATGTTAGCAACACTCTTGGCAAACATTTGAAATATGAAAGGCTGTGTTTTCACACATGTTCTGTTGCTTAGTTCGTCTGATGGTGCATCCTTTGGAATATGCAGTTACCTGTGTCTGGCTGTGCTTGGGCTCCTGCAACCCTTCAGGCAGGGAAGGGAACCAAGTGCAGTTGTCAAAAGGCATCCTGAGGACAACACCAGGTGAGAGACAGTAGTGGTGCACACTGGCTTAGAAAAACCATAACATTGATATAGTTTAATCTTTACAAACACTTTAATAGTAACAGACCTGTGTACTTAGGCAAACCAGGACTTTGAAGGTCTTGGAACCAAAGTAAAATAAAAGATGCTGAAGGGATAATGAGGAAAATTAACTTTGCCCTTACTGATGGTATTTCTGGGTTTGTGGCAGAATAAGGTATTTAGATTCTACAGCTGTAAATGCTTTTATCTTTAAGAAAGTTTTTGCTATGGTTTAATTTTCTAAATTTTGAATAAAAGGAAATGTAGTAGACCAGAAGGATTTTTTTCTGATGTAGGTTTTTTTTTTAAGACTTGGAACTGAGATTAAATTTTTATGGCTGAGTAGTAAATCTCTGGAACAGAATTTCCCAATATAAATGACAACTCTGCTTTAATTATAGCATCTTCTAGGCAGCTATTATATTACAGCAGGACCCTTAATAGACTTTTCTTTTTAAGACCATATTCAAGAGTAACAGGACTTGCCATAATTACAGGTTGCTTTCTGTTGGAGGGGTTGACTTGTCTTTGAATGGATGACTTTGTTCCTTTTGCATGGTTTACTTTCCCGGCAAGAATGTCTTCAGATCTGTGTGAAATGTTTTAAAATGGGTCTCAATATATTGAATGTGAAGCATCTTCTGTATTATGCAACTATTTCTGAAATCATATCTGGAGAAATAAAGCACTGGTACATAGTTCTAAGAAAGCTTTAACATCTGCAAAATTAACTTGTCACTAATTTTGCATGCTTCAGTTACTAGAAAATGTAGCTCTCAGAAGCACCAAGCTTTTTTTTTTTTTTTTTTTTTTTTCTTATTATTACATTACATACCTATCTGTGACTTGCATCTGAAATTGTTTTCATCACTGATCTTGTTCTTTTGGTGCCTATACATTTATTTCTCATTTCATGCTGAAAATGTTATGCCATCTGGTTACTTGCGTAATTTTGTAAAGAGAAGACTTCATTAATTTGCAGTTTTAACTTCTGCACCTGCAACTTCCATTTACTGGTGGAGCAGTTGTTGCCTGTCAATAGTTTAGAAAGAGTCTGCTGAAGCTGAAGTATTTCTGTATACATGCCTTTCTCTCTTTAAATACTTGCAGTCCACAGTTTGGGGAGGATTTTGTATCAGATCACATCCTGAATTGTACAGCACCAACTCCCAATTTTTCCTGGTTCATGTGCAAGGGATCCTCTCCTCTCCCCAGCTCTTTATGTGCAAATGTAAACTAGAATTGCATGGCTGCCCAAAAAAGGAGATTTCAAGCTTTGCAGATGCTTTGTTTGGATTAATATCATCTATAGTCACGTTTCTTTTATCCCAGAGGGCACAAACATTTCTTAAGTTAATACCAGTATCATAACCTACCTAACATGCTGTGGTAAAAATGCTTTCTGTTAGCTAACTCTTAACAAATTCTTGTTGTCATATTTCAGCAGTAATTTGTTCTCTAGGCAGGAAAGAGGTGAGGTTAGTTTTGAAACTAAAAGGACAATGTTTTAAACAGTGTATGGAAGTATATGGTTTTCTAAAAATATTACTTGTTTACTTATATGTGATTACTCAAAAGCAAAGACTGCACTGTTGGTCCCTTAATATTAGCTTCTGCTGTGTGAGGCTGTGACAGAGTTTATTTATTGACCCAAAGCACAGGAAAACTTCCTACAGCATTTTATGACAACCTGACAAACTGAACTCTTTTTGCTTAATGGTATGTTACATCAATATGGTGTCTGAAGATGGCTATCTGAAATCTAAGGGAAAGGGGGATGGGTTTGTTTTGAACTTTTTGTTTGGGTTTGGGCTTTTTTTTTTAAATTTTTTTGGTGTGTTTGTTTTGGGTTTTTGTAGTTCAAAAGAATAGCTTGGGGTTTCAAAAAGCCTGAGCGCTGATAAAAGACTTGCTGCCTGGGAACTTCAATGTGAACCTGCGGTGAAGAGGGAGGGATTGGCAGGAGGGGACCTGCCCCACAGCTGGGAGGAGCCCAGGCCTCCAGGGAGCTGGGCTGGGGAGAGAGGACCTGTGCAGGTGGGTGATGGGGAGCTGGCAGCAACCTGGGCTGCACTTTCATGCTGTTCCAGCCCAGAGTGCACTGATTTACTGTGTCTGCATCCAGCCTGCAACACAGTCACCCAAGCAACCTCAGCTTATGTTCTGGAATGGTGTATTTCAGGGCTTTGGGGGATTTTGGGGTGGAGTTTTTTGGTGTTTTGGTTTTTGGTTTTTTGGGTTTGTTTTAAGAGTTTGATGCTCATAATTGGAATCACCAGCTTCACATCTCAGAACCTTTAAAACAAACAAACAAAGAGGACATATTTTGGGGAACACTCTGCCATAGACTGCAGGAAGCTAAAAGGGATGAATGACCAGAAAGGAGGCAAATCCCTCCAGAAATGGAAGTCAGGCATGGGATAGTTTAATTGCTGGGATTTTGGAGAAAGGTTGTACATCTGTTGGACAGATTTAAAGGTATTTAAGCCTCCAGATCATAGATAGCCTCTGAATAAGTTTGATAACACAGCATGACAAAACTGCGGGGTGGGAAGGCACTTTTGGAGATTGCCTAGTCCAACCCCCCAGCTCAGGCAGACTGCAACAGCAGGCAGGTCTGGGCTGTGGCTGGTGGATGTTGTTTATCTCCAAAGATGGAGATTTCCTGCCCTCCCTCTTCAACTTGTGCCAGTGTCTGACCACCTTCACTCTATAAAAAGCCGTAAGTTCTTTTTCCCCCCACCCTGTTTCAATCTGTGCTCATTGTCTCTTGTCCTGTTGCTGGGCACCACTGAGAACAGCCCAGCTCCATCCCCGTTGACCCCCACATCAGATATCCATGCACATGGATAAGATGCCTCCTCCAGGCTGAGCAGGCACAGCTCTCTCAGCCTCTCCTCACATGACACAGTGCCATCAGACACTGAGGTATTTCTGGAAATGGTCACCTCTGAGTATTCCAGGAATTTCCCATGTTTGAGGAAAATGTCACCCCATTTCTGCAGGGCTGTGTCTCTGCTGTGAGAAAAAGAGCTTCTTTCTTGTCAAAACCGGGGCATTGCTGTTCTCTTTCAGGGCAGAAGTGTCACCTTAGCATCCAAATGAACAACTTAGGGCCTTTCCTATCAAAAGCTGATGGATAGAGCTCCATTTCCTCATCATTTTGCTAGAGAGAGCCTTAGGAAAATCTTGAATTCACGATGTCCTTGCTTTGCTTAGAAATTATTTTAAGTTACAGGTAACATGACCATCTAGTTAGATTCTCCTTCACAGATGAAGACATTCTTTCCCTGAGCAATCTGTGATAAGGATGCTTGGTTTGGGTGAATGTGTATGTACAGCAATCTCAGTTGAATTTTGCATTAGCAATAGTGATTAAAAAACTGAAATGGTATTTTTGTTGTCACTCAGGACTGGATTTTATTTCACAATTGTTCTGTGTATTGCAGAGTTAAAATATGTCTTTGTAGTGTCAGAGGCATTATTGTCATGGCTTAAAAGCGCTTTTTAAGCATACAGCATTTGTGTCTGCTTACACAATGAGAAATCATAATGGAAGATATAAAAAATTACAGTTGGTCAAGCAGTCCAAGATCTTGAGAGGGAATGACAGTACTTCTTAGGCTCAGTACAACTGAGCTGTCACATACATACCAGGTTTCACATTTTCTCTTCCTTCTTCACTCATTCTTTACCCCAGTTACTTGATTAACTCTCCATCCATCATCCAATTTCACCCCTGTTTCTGTTCTTCATTGTCTTTTGCATGACCTGCTGTGCCTGAGCACTGCTAATGAGCCCAGTTACTCTCATGCCCCTCAGGTCCCTCCCTCCTTGTGAGTAGAAATCTTCCCCCTCTGAGTTCCTTCTATGGTGATAATATAATATGCAGAATAATATCATGTCAAGGCTTGCTGTACTGCACTTAATCTGGCCCATTATTGATGGGGCAACAAAGCAATAGACACCATGCTTTATAGAGGAGACATAAACAATTACCTATTTAATGTCAGACTCTTGGAAAAAAATATGGAAATAACTTGTAAAAATATTTTACTGCATTGCACAATTGCCATCTCAAAAAATGAGGAATGGCTGTAATAATTTAGTCATGTTTTGCTTACTTTTTGCTTATTAAGCATTTCTCCTAAATATCTATTAGTACTTTAGCTTGTGTAATATTGATTTGCTTATGTTTACTCTAGTTTTGAAATAAAATGGACCCTCATATTCTATTGAGTTGCAGCATATTGGTTGCCTGGGATATTGAGAAATACATTTTAAAATTCAGCATGAAGATTTTACTGTAACTGTAGCTGTGATGTTTTCTTTTGTTTGCACTGTGTTGTTTTTCTTTAGAAGTTATTTCCAAAATTATGGTGAGTGGATTTTTCTTTTCATGTGACCAAATGCTCTTTGTCTTGGCAGCATTCACAAGCACAGAGCTGGCAGAGAAAGTTGGGCAGGATTTGCCTAGGCATTTTCAAAGAAGAGCACCCAAGAACTGAGATTTGAAATAATGTAGCCTGAGGTCAGGAATTTTTTCTTTAGAGAGTCAGTAAAGAATATGATTATCTGTATGTGCAAGAAGCCAGGGGTTTTCTAGATGTATGTGTACCATTGAAAGAGGAATGTATAATGGGCAGTATTCTGTGCAGTGTTGCTTCCTAAACAATGCCAATTAATAATAAGGGATTTGGGCCATTTTTCAAAGAGAGATGATATTTGCTGTCAATCCTTACTTTGTTTTGGTGAGTTAAACAGTGCTAGGAGAATATGCATCGTTTAATCCAATTTGAGCTTGCACTGCACTTAACTCAAAGACAAATGTGTTCTTGACATCAGGCATTTACCATATAGCACTGAAGCAGTGTGGTTTTGGCACACTGTGAGGAATTCTGCTGAAACAAGAAAGTGTTTGAGAGAGAGAGGGGTGGGAGAGGAATGCAGGAGGGTCCCAGGTGCAGAGGTTTCCCCACTCCTGGGTGGTTTCTCACGTTGTACCTGTGTAGGTGGAGCATTCATTCCCCTCATGCCAGGGTGCTCGTCAGTGCACACCGGGAGCTCCAGACAGCCCCTGGAAGAGCTTCTGCTCCCCACAGTGTGGCTGGGACTCAGCACTGGGACAGAGTCATCTGTTTTTACCCCAGCACACATTTGCATTCCACAGGTCTGGGAAACTGCGTGACCACCCAACGCTGGGTGTTTAAAACTGATCAGGCTGGCAGCACAGCACTCCACATCCAGCTGCGCTGCACACACCAACTCCCCAGCCTCTGTGCTGCAAAGTGAGCTGCGAAGGATTTTTTTTTAGAAATTGCTTTTGGAGCAGGTACATTCCTGCACAGGCAGGATGTCCAAACCCTCTCGCTTGGCTCGACCTGTGTCGGCTAACACAGCTCCTAGATCGCCTTTGTCTAGGAAAGAAGACTTTAACAGCAGATCACGAAAAATTAGGCTAGGTGAAAAGATTTTGAGAGCTGGCAGCGAAGGAAACCTGGTTAAACAGCATCAGCAAGAGCAGGTGGAAAACACAGAAAGGCTTGTGCCACGGAAGGCTCCTTTCCTGAAAGGTAACTGGTTATTTTATGCTGCAAAAGAAATATAATCAAATGCATTTGCAATCATTGTGCTTTTAATAAACTCCAAACATCAATTATTGTATAATAGGGGATATATGTGTGTATGTGTGTGTGTGTTGTTTCTAAAAAACAGATTCTCGTACATAAAGCATTTGTTTTGAAAATAAAAGGGCTCACAATATTTTTGTTGTTCAATTTTGGCTGGGTGCTGTATACAAGCTAAAAATGTTGAGCTGTCAAAGTGGTAAATCACAATCTTTTACAGTCTAAATGTGCCACTGTATTGTGAAGCTTTATTTGAAATCATGTTTGAAATTATTAGCAAGTATGAGAAAAATTAAATAGAGAAGAATAAAGAGAAAATATGCATCATTGCAGGCACAGAATCTTTCAACCCTGCAAGTAAAACTCTTCTTTGTGGGTCCTAACAAGGCAGCTGCAACTATTTTGTGTATAAAAACTAAACAGATCAAGTGTATTTGGAAAGGCTTAAATGCTTTCAGAATGCAAACAAATGTGGAGGATAATATAAGATTACAATCTATTTTCACTGATCTGTTGAGCAATGGGCTGCAGGAACACTGCCTCATTTTAACTTAGTTTTTGTGACAGTACTCCTTAGAACTGCATTTATAAGTTGCCATTTAATCTGCACGTTGTATAGTGAGGGTAAATTGCAGTCTATCAGGAAATAAAAGTAGTAGTATTTTAATTGTACTCTTTATGGAGTTTGTATTTAAATATGAACATGAAGTAGAATCCCTTCAGTACAGAATAGAAATTGCTGTCCCTCTATCCTAAATCCACAGGAAAAAGAAGTGTAGATTACAGACCTTTGTAACTTGAAACTATACTTTCATTTCACACACATGGCATCCAAGGTCATAGTTTTATTCCCACCTGAATAAGGTTTAAAAGAATTTTTTTTCCCCTGCAATATGACTTTTATTATTTCACAAAGAAGGGAAAAGTGATGACACCTAGCCTTACTCAGGGAGATGGATGATCTGTTTGTTTCTACAAAGGAAACTGGGTTTGAAGCACTTTATTAATGGCAGAAGAGAGCAAATAGAAAGGCTGGAGGTGGGATGTCACAGTGTAAGTGGGAGGGCTTAAATTACTGGTCTCACTCACAGAACCTCTTGCTTATTTAGGGATGTAATGTGGAAACTCATTTTTGATCTTGAGATGTATTGCAAGAAAGTAAAACCTTTATTACAAAAAACTCAAATGTACAATTCTTCATGCCCTGATAACCAATATTTATTGATTTTATAGTAAATTGTTTCCCAGTCAAGTTTCTAAAATTTGAAAACTTTCATAGAAAATCCTGTAACAGTATGTTTTTCACCAAGCTAAAGTTTTTTAAACAGCAATTTATTCCCTTTGTGTTCTCTCTTTTATTTGGTGCATTGAGAAAAGGAAATCATGCGGAATCAACAGAACAGAAAGTGTGTCCTTTTAAGGGATGTGATTTTTATGGCACTCTCAGTTCCTTTATCACTTGAACCACTTTATCAAAATCTTGTTGGGCTGTGCAATGCATTACAACTTCAAGCAAGGGTTGTACTCACTGCTTAGAGTTTTAGGTGAAATTTCTCTAAAGGGAAATCTAGTGTATATCAGTAGTGCTGCAACATGGCATGTGCTTTTAGTATTTGTAGCTTACACTTACTGTCTTCTTGAGCATGAATTAAACCCTGTTAAGCACTGTTTTTCTGCACTGGGATGGTTGTTTTAGTTTAGGCAAGATGTTACCATGAGTTGTTTTTGTAAGAGATATTGAAGAACAAATATTTATACTTCTGAAGGCAGCATACTATAAAGGTGACGGAAATGCAGAGTGTTTGGTTTTTTTCCCTGGAAATGGGACTGGCTGGATGAGCCCAAACAAACTCCAAGCATTGGCCACAATGATTTGAAAGATGTTTTGTGAGAAGCGGTACAGACCTGGGTGGTGAAGGGACAGTAGATATGGCAGAACCCAAAAGAAACAGTGAAGGGTATAGAAGCCACAAGGCAGGGACCCGGGGCAAGGCCGAGTAATTCAAGGGAGCATGAGCAGCAGCCAAGGGTGTTTATGTGGTCTGGAAGTGGTAAAGAGGAAATGTGGAAGAGGTGGCAGAGAGCAGGTATAGGCTGAATGAGATGGCTAAAGTAGGAGGCATAGTGAGGGAAGACAGAAAGCTCCTGTGGGAAGAGGACTGGGGCTTGGAGGAGAATAATAATGGTGAAGGAGGAATGGCTTTTAGGGGCAAAGGGGCTGGAATGGAGAAGTGGGAGCAGGGGGCTCTGTTAGGTGGGCAGTGGGGTCCTAAACAAGCTGACGTGGAAGAGGAGTTTGGCCAAATTTAATTCTTCCTTGTGTAATTCCAGTGAAACCCCATGGTTGTGTGTGTGTGCTATGCCTTAAAATCCTGGTCTGGGCACAGGAGATCAAGTTGGATTGTCTGGATCAGTTTCTACTGTTGAACTTTACATGGGCAACATGACACTATTTCTGGTTTCTCTGAAAGTTTAAATGAATACCGAGCAGATAACATGCATGAGTGGTGCTAACAGACAGCAATCCAGCAAAGCTCAGTGCATAACAGATAGGAAATACAAAATTGTGGTTATAACTTTAATGGGACTGTAAAGCATGATGACTCATTTTAATTACATGTTGGGGGGGGTGTTTCTACATAATTCTTGCCCCGTGTTGTGCAAGATGAGTTGTGTTTAACTGAAAAATTTGGTTCTATTAGCAGGGGGCAGCTTGAGGCAGACAGAAGTAGTCCTCGTAGGTAAAGCCATTAAAGGTCAGAGTGGATCTCCCTGCCTCTGCCACTGAGGTCTGTGTGGCAGAGACAGACGTACTGATTCAACTTGCACAAGGGAATGCTGGCTGTATGGATTTGTTTTTTGGTTTAATTGCTGGATGTGTACATCTGAGACCAGAGGTTCTGATTTGCAGAGCTGAAGCCACAGAGCAGTAACTGAAGTCAGTGCCACCTGCAATTTTATGGCATGAAGTACTGTCTAATGTAAAGGACTCAAGAAGGTCATCTTGTTCTTAACTATTACTCTTCATCTGAATTTAATGGACAACTTTTACCATAATTTCTCTGGATGCCAGGTTCATCTTGCTAAAAAAGAAAGGAAGGAGTAAGATAAAATTCTTACTTTATAATGAGGAATACTTAGACCCAGGCTACAACATTTGTTGCTTGGTCTTCAGACCAGGAGCTGACAAGTGTGCAGGACGTGAATGCTCAGTGCACATCCAGAATAGCTAAGATTAATCATTTGCTTCCATGCATATGAAATGAGTCCTGTTCATTTTGTGAGAAGAACAAGGCAATGGCTATATGAGGGATGGGGTGGAGCTGAGGATAAGGAAAGTCTGTAATACAATGCATGTGGATTGGGAAACAGGGTTGCAGAGCCTGAGTTTTGGCATTTCCCACCTGGTGAGGGACTTTCTTTGCAAACTCCACATCATTTAAGGATTTGCTGGTTTAAATAAAAAATGGAGATAGGTAACCTTTCTTTTTTAATTTTCACTTTCAGGACTGAATCAATTAAAATAGAATTTTTTCACCTCTGGGATGTATTACTGATTGGAGAACTTTATGAATTTCTGTTACTCACACTTTCCTCCAAGAAAAGCAGAGAATATACTAATGTTTGTCTTTTCAATTTCCTTTCTCTGTGCCCTTTTATTGAGTTTTGATATTTGCTTTATTATTTGGCTTCACATTGCTTTACTTTGCTTTATTTTTCACTCTATTTTTCTCTGTTAGAGTTTCCTCCCTGGTTTCTCCTCTGCCCTTTACGTTGCAATTCACGGTGATTGGAATGCAAGGCCAATACTTTTAGACTAAACCTTTTGGTATCTCATATTCAGTTGGATCCAAAGCTAGACCAAACCTGTTTGTTCTATCCCTAGTTATTAGAAGGGGGCCAAAGGACTTTGGGGATATAGTGGGATTCATAACTGTGGTCTCTTCATGCAAAGCTAGCAATAATAGCACCATAGAAAGTGGAATTAATGACATTTTTCCTATTTTGTTTTTATGACAAACTCCAATGACCATATAACCCATATGTGTATTACTAATTATCTCCAAGAACATTATGGTTTTTAAATAGATGTAGAATAATTGCTGAAGTTTGGGAATTGTTTTGTCTGACATTCAAGTAATATCTGTGGAATGTTTAAGGCCAAGAACTTTATTTGTCAGGGACTTCTATTTCACAGCATTTCCTGACAGTGATGTACCTACAAATACAGAACACATGTAAGACTAGGGGTTTACCATCCAAGGAAGTTCATTATTAAAAGAATAGAAAGCAAAGAATGTTAGTATGTAGCCTATGGTATTTTTATTTCTTTTGCAACTGTTTTAGATCCATGAGGGCAGAGAGCACAGATCTTGTACATACAGTACTTGTATGTACAAATGTTCATCATCTCACAAATTTAATGCTGGCTTTCTTCTTTTTTTTTCAATTTGAAATGCAGCTTTTTTTTCTGTGATCTAAAAAAAAAGGAAAAATCAGAGTTTTTACTGTCTGTTAGAGTAGTCTGAAAAACCGTAGTGAAACTAGGGTTGGTATCAGATGTGCACTGTAATACAGTTAATGGTTCAAAATTTTGAGCTTCAGACATAGCTTTGGTAACATATAGGGACTATCTTATTTCATTTTAGTATATTAATATTAGAAATAGAGAAATAACATGGCCATTAGATTAGAAAATAAATCTAGATTAAAATTTCAAGCTGGAAAACAGCATTACTAAGATAAGACTTGAAATTTTTATTTGCAGTGTGGAAACAGAGACCAGGTATGAAACAGTAGACATTCTTTCAATTGCCTACATGAGCATTTATTTCCATAGCTGCTGAAGGATGACTTCACCTGGAGGATGAATAGGGCAGTTGAACATGCCTCCTTCCAGTTAAGATTATGCAGGATATTAACTGGAGTTATGGCTATTGAAAACTGAATGTCTGGACATTTGTTTAGGTAAAGAATAATTGACCTGCTTCTCTTCTTATTTGCGGTGAGATCATGACTCAGACCGAAGCATAAAGTATAATTTAGCTATTTTTTTAAGCATGATTTCCTCCAAAAATTGGTCTTGTCAAAAATACCTGGCAGGCTTTCTTTCATTGGTAACCTTTTTACCCTTTATCTGAATTTGTGCAATTATGATGGAGAGGTAAGGCTCTCAAAAATCCTGCATTTCTGTGATATACTGTATACACTGAGCTGTGTGGGGTACTCTGTTCTGTACCTGTCAAATAGTACACGTTTATATTATTCTATAATACTGTGGAAAATTGCTGGCTGGGTGGAGGAGGAAGACCTGATTGATATTGTGCTCAGGGAAGAGCTGCAGTGTGTGCTCAGCTCCTCTTGCACATCAGAGAGTTCACATGTGGGTGACACCTCATAAAAGCCATACCCAAGGGACAAGCCTGGGCTGGAGCTCACAGCTCCCATAATTCACTAGAAGAGAAAATTCAGAGTGTGGATGAGATTGCATGAATTCTGATGGAAATGTTTTGAAATTGAATGTATACTGCAGCCTAAGTATAAATCAGTTTACCAAGTCAGTAGTCAATCCCAAACAAAAAATAATAAAAGAAAAAGCTGCTTTAGAAAACAAGTTACAGTTGCCTTACTTACAGAACTATTTTTCAATTGCAGAAAGTACATCCACTTTAAAAGTTCTTCCTCTGGGACCTGGCAGGAAAAGGAGAGCTCTATAAATCCCCTTGGGAAGCTCAGGACCTTCTGTTTGTTTTACTATAAGAGCATGAGGGATGAGCAAAAACTTCACCAATTCTTTCCACAGCTCTAAAAAAACTTAAACCATATAGATAAGGGAATTTTGGAGAGGTTACAATTTGGGGGAAATTAAGTATAATTTTTGAAGGTTCATTTTTCCTTTAATTATGGCTTACTGAAATCTGTCAGAGGTTTTGAAGTTTAGATAAAATTAAGGAAATAAATAGATGGCGCAGATTGTAGGTGTTTAAATGTTCCTCACTGGATTTTTGCTCCATAAAGCAACATATCAACATAATTTCCACATCTTTAGGATATAAGTATATCTTTTATGCAGAGTATATAATTTTCATGTATATACAAAATTTGTAGCAGTGTGAGAATGTCACCTAAGTGGCATAATTTCATTGGAACCATAGTATTTCAGTATTAGAGATTTCAGTACATGTCAGTCAAGCAGTACCATGCAAATCTAGAGTAATATAGCAAAATTTGAATGAGAAGGCTCAGAAATATCAGTCCTACTGTCAAAATCCTCTCAAACCTGGCTGTTTCTGTGAAACAGAAAGGGTTTTTTTTCTATCCAGAATTTACCCTATTAATATAGGATATATAGTTTTTGAGTGCACCCTTTTATCCAAACAAGAGCTAGTGTTTTGAATTGAAAGCATAACTTTCAGATTTATCCATTTATTTAATGTTGTGGATACTCTAGTAGGTTAAAAAGTTACTTGTGAGTTCTGTGTTAATTTATTTGTATGATGTCAAAACAGGAGTTGTTCTACATTTAAGTGGTTTTTGACTGAAAGTAGAAAGAACATCACTGAAATATGGTGAAAAGAAAGAGCATTGCTCATGATTTTAACAGGTACTTGATAAGCTTGTGTATCTTTTCTTTTTTGGTGGATGGACTGTAGTGTCCTTCTAGGCTGAAATTCAACTCCTGTCTCTGTTGTTATTCTTGTCTGTTAATTAAGTGATGAACTTCCTTTAATTTTTGGTTAGCTCACATCATCCTCTGAAATGGGATTCTCAAAGCTGGACACAGTGCTCCAACACTGAGTGCAGTGGAAGGATTATGTTACAATTATTGTGGATAAATGTTTATAAATCCTAGTGCAAATACATTTTTTTTGCGCAATGGTATGGTAATGTTTTAAGCTTCTGATTAACTCCTAGAGCCATTTTTGCAGTTAAACATCTTTTAACTTTGGGCATTGGGGGTTTCCCCATGACCCAGAAAGACAATCAGTCTGATCTTAATTCCTGAATCCTTTCTAGTATTCTAAGTGTAGATACAACATCAGCTCTTTCCAAATCTTCTGGTATTTTACCCATCCTGAGTGAATTCAGGTAAATATTAAGAACACAGAAATTTTCATCTGTTAGTTCTTGTAGTGCCCCAGGATGAGATTTGTAAGATCCCAGCACTGTCTGGTTTCACTCCTTTCATTTTTAGGTTTTCCTTCTGGGATTAATTATGGAAGACACATGGCTACAGCTGACCCTCTTCTTGTAGTCTGATATGAGAAAGGCATTCAAAATTCTGCTTTTCCTACACTATTTGTTAAAAACTGTCTTTACCCATTGAGTAATGGATCCATCTTTTCTTTGCCCTTCTTCTGACTACTAAGGCATTTATACAACAAGTATAAATGTCACCCAGGCCTGCTGTTCATTTTAAGAAAAGGGGAAACATTCAAGTCCCAGTCATGAACCAGTTATTCTGCTTAAGAAAAATGAGGCAATGCTGCAAATACATGAAAAATCAAAACATCTGGAATGCACAGCTAGCTGGCTGAGCATATTCAGGGTATTAGTATCCAGGCTTCTAAGAACAGGCAAAGTTGTACTGTTACTGGGAAATAAGTTTTATGATGGCCATCTCCTGTTGGCATTGGTTGAGGTTGTATCCTGGCCTAAATAAAACATATCTTGAGCCTCATAATTTGAGTTTGTGAACATGCTAAGGCCCTTGCTGCAGCTTCTGCATGAGTAACTTCCTGAGCAGTGAAAACTTTGGGGACCTCTCCTCAGCCTTCTATCTTCCAGTTCGCAGATTCATCTCCAGGATCTGGATATGGCATAAATAAACTTCATTAATCTTTTGAAATTAAACTTTCTAAGCATCTCTTGTTAGAAGACATGGGAAAAGAGGTTTAGGCAGAGAAGGTGTGAGTGCAACCCTGCTGTGTGAGGTGCAGGCTCTGCCTGGCTAACAGGCAGGCTTCACAGACAGCTGTGCTGCCTGGATGCATCTTGGCTATCATGTGGAAGGTGCATCACCTCCTTTTGAGACTGCAGATTTCTCTTCTGACAAGGATGTCCTGCCTATCTGAAGATGGTCCCTCTCTCCCTTATTTGTGTGGTTGCCAGAGCCAGGAGATTCCAACCTCCTTCTCTCCCAAATATCAACTTCATTAGAGCAGGGGCTAAATACTAAGCATATCACCAGTGAGGTGATCAAATAGCACCTAAAAGGGGTTAAAATTAATCCTGTAGTTTGACTCCAAAGTCTAGCTTCCCATAAATACATTTTTTGCTGACCTGTAAGTTATCATTTTGTGGTACAGTTTTCTCAATGAAGCCTTGAATGCATGATAAATGACCTTATTCACATGCAGCACATTCCAGGCAACATTAAAATCATGCACTCAGTTCATGCACTAGCCATGCAAACTCACATGTTACACTTGGGCATTTTCCAGCCTGCACATCTCACTGTACAGTGTGCTTTTCCTACTGAGCCTGTGCACACTGTTTGTCATTATCTGAGGCTCATCCACCACCTTTCTGTGTTACCCATTGTTATATAATGCATGCACTTACAGGATTCAGTTTATCTTTGTGCTGAATTACCTCTCATATTACCATCTGAATGCAGTTCAGGTAATTATGTTTCCTATTCTTCATGCGTGAATAAGTGAAGTATCGCTTTGAATGCTGTCTTGACCTTTTGGAACAAACTCACCTCTTCCTTTGCAGAGCTCTGTAGCTCACAGGCTTTACTCTGCAGTGGTTTGTGTGCTCCATGGCTGGGCAAGAGCCTTGGTGTGGGGCAGAGCTGCTGCTTTTGGCCAGTCAGACTAACAACATAAAAAGCTATCTCTACCCAACCTCAGAAGTCCTTCAGGATCAAGCAAATGGTTTAAATTGTACTTTATTTAAGTACATGATGATTTAAATATGTTCTGGCACCAGAGCATCCTTTGTAATGCTTGTGCAAGTGCACGTGTGTATCTCCACACGAGTCCTCCCCCTGCAGCTCCCAGAGGAGGTCTGGGAGACAGTGCTGGTAGTTATTGCTGACTAAATACCAGACTGGGATTAGCTGCTCAGGAGATAGTTTTAAGTAAGAAAAAAAGGGTAACTAGAACTTACTTGCTGATGACAAAGCATTGGTTTATAGTACACTGTTTGGTTTGTTGCTTTTTTCTAATATATCATCAAGCTGATGTGTATCACTGCATATAAATAGAGGTGCAAACAATACTTGTGCCAATTCTGTATTTTTAAGGGAGTTAAGAGGCTGATCAACCATACAGTATTTCCCCATGAAAGATACTTTTGTTCAGATGCCAGTGTGTCCTAATATATTTTAAAAAAGCGTAGCAAAGAGAAGCTAAACTTACGTAATCTTTTGTTTATTTGCTTTCCATATTCCTACAAACTAGCCTTTGCTAGAAAATTATGATGGAGTTCAAGAGACTCGTTGTAATGTATAATAGCTTGTTGTAATGTATTGTAAGTGTAATAACCCACTGCAGTGCTTGTCTTCACAACTGGTTAAATTAGGGAATAGTGATACACAGCATCAGGGCAGCTGCTGCTTGTTAGCTGGGTGGTTTGGAACAGACAAAACAATTCCTTCCTGCTTGACTGGCAAGTTATTTTAACGAAGTGTGAATTAAAGATTTCAGTGGTGCTCCTAAATCCCCTTGGGTGCCTACTGACATGACCTCCCCTAACTTTAATGCTGATGTTGTTGCTTGTTCTGGGGTTGTTAGGAGCTGCTGTCTCATCCTGGATGCCATGGAGCTACTCCCTGAAATCACCTAGGAGTTTCAAGTAGCAATACCCTCCTGTTTCAAGGACTGAATACCAGTGGCAATAGCCTTGATCTCTCCTTTTACTCATGTGCTAAATCTAAACTATGCATCCAGAGATATAAATGGTGGCCTGTAGTCATCTTCTGTATTTAGTAATTCCTGTTCAGCCTTGAATGAAAACTGTAATTTTTCAAGTCAAAAATGGACTGCCTTTTAATTTCTTTTTTAGTCAGCTAATCACCAAAAATGCAGAAAATCATGTTTTGTCAAAAGAAGGAAATTTCCACCAGTGCAAAGCCAAAAGTCTTAGGAGAAAAATGTGTGAGGCTCTAGGCTGTTTCCCTAGTGCAGGGTACAGAATATTGCTCCATCACAGCTGACCCATAAAGATCCACAGAGGTGAACTACAGTGCCAGTTTAATAATGATTTCTGTGTTTTCCTCTCAATAGCAACACAGAAGTTAAATTTTAAGTGACAAGTTACAGCTAAAAGCGCTGGTTTTTTTCTTTAGTTTCTATTCTGTCCATAAGCACAAACCTTATTCCATATGACATGACAGAGATTTTTCCAAGCCCTATGTGAAAACATTGGTAGAAAATAGCAGGTGCAGCCTTAATTTTCACTCTTCATCACAGCAGGTTCAAGCTCATAGTCCTAAAACCAGTTGGTTTTATCTTCCTCAAAAAGTCCTGTAATGCTTATCAGTACATTGACATTGCTGACAGTTGGAGCTGTTCTGTGCTGCTCAATGGCATGCAACAGCTCATATCTTTATATCCTACAGAACACATATCTATTTATTTCATATAATAATTCTGATAAAATGTCATCTCTCAAGCAGAAGTCTTGTCATGTTACATGTTTGAAAGCCAAATCCAATATTTACTGACCATTTTAAAATGGTGCTGATAGGATGTGTGGCCGATGAGCCCAGGCATTCAGTAGTTTGTCAGAGACTGTTCTGGAGAGATATGAGAGGAATTTACCCAAGTGTCCTTATCTCTCCAGGAGGCACATTGTATTCTGCAGCAGTAAGGAAATGCAGCCAGCTGATGGTACTAGATATTCTCGCATCATTAAAAAAGTAACATATGAGATGAAAATCCTGTAGATTGTGACAGCACTATTTCTAAAGAGTTTCTTAACCCTCTAAAAAGATTCTAAGTAAATTTGTTTATGATTTTCATCTGTATGTTTGCTTGGAGGTCATTAAGAGCAGGTATAAGTCCACTTGCAGTTTGAACCATTTTGTAGGTGTGTTTGCTTAGCTACCATCAAGACGTGATGAAGTGGCCACTGCCTGACCTGTGGGCAGTGTCAGTATGGAATGGCAATCTGCTCATTGCCAGGAATGAGGATCCCTGAACAAAAGATTTGTTTAAAAAATCTGTGTTTTGGTAAGGGGGAATACAGACACAACCTTTGTCTATGGCTGGAACAGCCAGGACTCCCTTACCTCAGTTGTGCCACAGGGTGCCTTTTGGGGCAAGGATTGCTTGGTGGATTAAAGGAGCTGTAAAGGAAGGGGATGAGCTGGGTGTCAGAAGCTTCTTTCAAAGCTGAATTCTGAACAAGTCACAATTGGTGGCAAAATCTCTGTCTTCTTTTCACCATGATGATATATGGTTAAAATACTTGAAACCTTTGTAAAGGATTCTGAATTTTTAAAATGAACGGTGATATACATGTAGACATTACTGATATTTTCAATGGAAAAACAGAATAAACATCTGATAACCCTTGTATTGAGGATGATAAAAATACTGTATAAGATCTCTTTTAAATTACCATAAAATTACTTGTACAGAAATTGATATAAGTACCTTTTTAGTCTTCAGTGATTTTCAAAAGAATACATTCAGTAACTTCAAAGCAAGTTCCAAGTACTTCAGCTTTAATTTTGTGATTAGATACTTCCAAGGATTGAAAGAAGTATGTGTGAGCTCTGTGCTTTTCTATTTTACTTTGTTAGTTCCCTGAAACAGGTCTTATATGGACTTGAGGTAAAGAAAGCAAGCACCCCTACCACTTATGTTATGTGATCTTTGCACAGATAAGCCTTGTAAAATCAGCAGCATTTTTAAGTCCCTTGATAGCTACACAACATATTTATACACTTTTTCAGAAAGGAAGTGCTGTAAAACTGTCAGAGCTCTTCTGAACTTCCAACAGAGCAAAAACCCCCAAAGAACCAAAGAAGATAGTGGGTTTGGATGATGCAATCAGTGTGAATTGCACCCTATCTGCATTGGTACTAAACATTGTCATAAATATTTTTAATTATCACAGGACTTTTCTAAAACAAAGTGTTGTGTATTCACAGTTCTACTGAGTAGTCATAGATATGTTCATCAGTTTTTTGATGTGTCTTGATATGTGAGACAACCAGCTGTGAGGAGGGGAAGGAGAGTCACTTGCACTAGTAGATTTAACTGGTCACTCATCCATTCACTCAATATACAGGCTACAGAGTGCTTAGGCTTTGATAGCAAACAAGATTTATGGTCCCTCCTAGCCTTAAGAAAATTCTTGCACAGTAAGAGTAATGCAATTCCTTATTTATCTGTCTGGTTTTGCTCTCACCTTCATCTATCTGTAGGAGCTGGGGCACCGTTCATCTGTCATTGGCAGGGAGCCTGAGCACCCTGTTGCTGTTTGCAATTAGCCCTGTTGCAACCCTCTGGACAGGTTAGAGGCTGGAGAGCACATTTCCTCAGCCAGGTACCTTCTGATGGGCTGCATACTCCCATTTCAGCAGCCAAGGGATGCAAGGATGTGTCTCTGTGTCCTGTGGGCAGCAGGGAGTTCTATCTGCAGCCTGACCAACTTGCCACAGCCTCATGTGAGGACCTGATGAGCTGCAAGGCTGAGCTATGATGAGGACACTAATGCTTTATTGGATGTGGCTGCTGAGCAGGTGTGGACGGAATGATAGTAAATAACATTGAACAGCAACATATCAGTGTGCTCAAAGTGTCACAATAATATAATATGCTCTGGCTTAGTGGGTATTTACTGTCTCTAACATCAGGTTTAAAATTTGTAGCTAGGTTAATCTAACAGGATGCTTGTATCTTATGAAAGACTCCATCTTAACATAGTAATGTAAGCATTTTCTTTAAAAGGTTCTGTTATTTCTTCCACTTTCTTTCCAACACATTTGACTCCAAAGAAAGCCTTTGTAACTGTTTCTGCAGTTTATAGAGAAATGTGTCCACTTATTAAGTCCAGACGTGCCATTTGTTAAAGGAATTGCATCCTGTGAGACATCCTGGAGAATGTTCTTTTCATCTTTTAAAAACTGCTTCTGCTAAATAAAATGGGTATTCAGTCTCCCTGAATACACTTTAGTGAATGTTTTAATGCTGACTTTAAAACAAATGGATATCTGGAAGGAGCATGTTCCCCCCTGCTATGGTGAAGTTCTGGTATTTTCAGTATGGTACAAGACGCCTTATAAATGTTGTATCTGGACAATTGAACATAATGCATCTAAAGACAGCACTTCTGGTTTCATGAAAGTCTCCTCATTATAAATTATTGGGGAAACAAGAGATAGGAGAAAGCTTTGGGATCATACTGCTCATTCCATCTGGTAAAGTCTAGACTGCATTGAAAGGGTAGTTTGAGATCTGGGTTGCTTTACAGCAGTACTGATAGATGACTGTAATTGGACTCAGAGACACTAAAATGAGAGAAGTAAAGAGGTTAAGAATTTTTGGCTGGGCTGTGCATCTGTCTGATGGTATTGTTAATGCATTAAAATAGTATGTTCTGTATATTACTAGACCATTGCTTTAAAATTATTCAGTGTTGTTCTCTCGTGTTGTCAGCATTTTAGGTGCATTAAATTACAAAAGGAAATTAAAAAAAAACTGTGAGCACAGGCATCCAAGTGAGTTCCTGCATGTCAGATGGGCCTCTAATAAAAATTAAAGCATTTGTTGAGTTTAGATTGTGATCATTATTGATTACCTGCAGAGACCAGATGGGGACACAAAAGGGGAGCTGGAGAGTAAAGGGTTTGCTGCTTGTAAGGGCATGAGATACATGAACCTGAAAAGAAACAGGAGAAGAATGGGAAAAGTTCTGACAAATGCTATTTTGCATGTAAAATGACTGTGATACTCCTGTTGGAGTGGATCAACAAGGACCATAAAAAATGGAGAATGACAGGTGAGAGCTGAGATGATCTCTGATAGATCTGTTCAGTAAATCATCCCTAGAGAAGACTTGAAAGCAAGAAAGTTTCAGGCAGTTTATTATATGTCAGAAGCAAAATAAGGTCATTGTCAGGGGTGGACAATATGCAGCCTCCTCATTTTGTGGGATTGATGAGGATAGTTTTAAATTGATGAAATGGGACACAGGAGAAAGTGCAAGAGACCCATGTGATGCCCTTACAAGCCTTGAAGGCACAGAGAAATTAAAATTGGACAAATGAGACTACAAAGTGGATAAAGGAACAATATTATGAGGTGATAGCCAGCAAGGAAAAGCTAGTTCCATTGTTGGTAAAAACTTTGGCATGAAGATTCAGATATGAAAAGACTCCCATCTCGTCTGGCAGAGAGTTGGGTGAGGTCAGTGTGAATTGTGGAATTGTTGTTGCATCAATGTTAAGGATCTAGGCAGGTGCAGGGAAGCTATCTATGCCAAAGGGAAATGAAGTGTTAGCCAAAAAATGGCAATGTGTCCAGGAAGGCTTGTATTGGCAAGTAGAATCAGTTGGGTGTCTGCACATGTTCAGGACATAAAGCTTTGAGAAAGGGAAGAAGGGATGAAAATAGAACCTCCATAAATAAAGAGAAAAAAAAGGAAGAAAAACTAAGATAAAAGCCTTGCTGAGGTAGTGTCATAGTCATCCAAAGGTGGATGGGAATAAGGACAGGGAGAGAATGACTCAGAAACCAGCATAGGTCTGTAAGGTTTCCAGCAGACAAATATTTCAGAAGTTGCAGTCAGCAGTTAATTAATCTGGAATAAAAAGTGCAGGCACTACTATATAAGGCAGGCATGAATGTCATCCTTAGCCCAAACTTAAAAAGAACTGCTAGAAATAATAAAAATATATAATTGAGATACATTGTAAAACAGATCCCCATGTTTCATTGTATAATCATCCTAAAAATAGTATTAAGCATAAGCAAGGAGTCTGAAAGTAATGGAAAGAGGATTGGCTTTTACAGAGAACTGTGCTACAAAAATCAGAAAACATGAGAATGAATTGTAAATGTCTAAGAAGCTATTTAACAAAGATTCAACTATTTTTTCTAAAAATAAAAATTGCAAAAAGTAAAGAAGAATGGGAATGCAGTCAGGAAAAAAATTAGAATTTTGACATTAGTGGTAATATAGATGGATGGGTTTTAGATGTAATAGGTAGCACTCCTCATATTTTAATGATTCTATTGAACCCAGAACAAATGCAGGGCATCTAATAGGAATGATTATGCAGAAATGGAAATTTTTACCTCCAGGGGGAAGCAAAACTTAAATTATGTAATTGTTTCAATCAGAAGAGACCATATCATCCACTTCCAAGAACTTGCATAATATTTCAATTCCAAAAGCAAGTACTTTTAATAAATATATCACATCAGTTGCTATTACCTGGGGAAATAAAGGAAAAATAGTACTTAAATTGGAAAAAAAATTACTCCATTAGTAATCTCAATAGAATGTAAAATCTTCTACAAAAAAATGAGAAAGAGTTTAGGAAGGAATAAGGAAATGACACAAAACATGGTAAGTAAGTTAAGATACAATGTAGCACCTCCATAAGGAGGTCATGCCTGACTAAGCTGATACCTTTAGTTGAAAAAACAGCCAAGCTAATTCTCTAAACAAAAGAAGTAATGATATATCCACATGGGGTTCAGTAGAATACTGTATTTGTCATCTGCTGCATAGAGATTTGCTAACATAGGAGTTATGAATGAGTTGTAGAAGGTAAAAGAGAATGAAAAAATTGACTAGAAGGAGAATTGGAGCTGGAGGATGGTTTGGAGGTCACCAAAGGATTTCCCAAGGACTGACTATGGGATCAGTGCTAGGAAATGTTTCCTTTACTGATCGTACCATGAAAGCAGTAATACTGGGAAAAAAAGTCATGATGACACAAGTTACCAGAGACATTATGCTGAAGACTGGAGTTTCATTTAGAAGAAATGGAATGAGCACACGGGTTGGAAAATAGTGCAAGGGGGATGACAGAAGTGAAGGGTTGTGCACTTGGGAGCTCATACCAGGGAGAGGCTGGACAGGCATGGGAGTGCTAATCACAAGATAATTGAGGCATCAAAATGAGACTTTAGTGGAAAGTGGGCAGATTTGATTTTAGCATGGATCATCTGGCAGTATGTTTCCCATGCAAGGAAGCCTTAGTGATGCTTGGTATAAGGCATGTGTGAAGTGTAACACAAAAAAATCTGTGCCAGTGTGACCATATATACTTAAGAAAAGTAAATTCAAACTGTTTTAGGAACCTAGGCAGGTTTCTAAAATGCCTTGGGAAAGGGAGAGACTGTTTTATGAGGGAGATTAAAATCCTTGATTTGTCTGACTCTGTAAAGAAGAAAATTGAGAGGAAATATAGTTGCTGTCTTGCACATAGGAGGATTTGTACATAAAATATAGCTCTAGCACAAAAAAAAAATAATTACACACTGATCTTGAGAATCTGTGGGGTGGAAATTTAGGAAGTTTTCAAATGTGAAGCACAGTGGGACAAGGCACTTGGCTAATTTTTAGAAGAAAATGTGTTGATTCATGAAAATAAAGCATATAATGCAGTGCCATGTAGTGCCTACAGGGAAGGGATTTGGTAATAAAATTGATTTCTCTTCCTAATGAAAGGAGACACTGGAAAGATGGGGAGGGAAGACTTTAAAATAATACTGGTAAAGGTAGCATGGTGATATACTTAAAAATTAGAAAACTCATGTAGTTTTGATTCAGGAGGGAGGAAAGCACTATATAATACTGATATCTCCAAAAACTACACACCACAGTAGAATTTTTAACAGAATTTTGCTTGTCTAGGGAGACTTAGATTCATTTGGCCCCCTTTTATTGTGTGGATAGTTTCATTAAATGAACACCTATCTATATTTCTAAACATTTTTACTGTAAGTATTTTTTTCTGCTTTCTTTTAGTAAAAAAGATTTTTACACTGTACATCTGAGAAAAAAAAAAAAAGGAAAACCATACTGCAGCTGGCATTTTGTTAAGTTTTTCACATAAAACCTTGATATATGCAAAGTGTGACTGTATTTTCCTGTATATTTATAACAGTAATTATTTTTGATGTTACCTTTCTGCATTAAAACAGTTTCTTGCAACTTATGGGAAGCATAAATTTTATTACTCTCATATTTAGCATACAGAAGAAAATCTCACAGCATATGAGTAGTTAGTGCCTTGCATTAATATTTCTATGGTTAGTATGAGAAGTTGAGCTGATTATTTTTATAGCCTGACTAAAAAAGTAGAATTGTATAAATGGGCTTAGTGCAGTGCTGTGTAATGTAATCCTCCTCATGGCAGCAAAGAAGAAGGAAAGGTTTTTGCTGGAAATGGCGTTTGGTGTAGCTCAGTAATGCAGTCTTTCCTACAACAGCACAGAAAGATATTGGCAGCCTCAGGCTATATTTCCTATAATGTCACTGTAGTTATTCCAGTTTTTTTGGGCTTCCTTTTTCAGCTTGAAGGAATTAAGTCCCATTGAGATGGAAAAGATCCATATCTGAAATAGCGTAAATTGTTTGTTGATTTTGTGAAATGTGTAAGTCATAATGTGAGCAAAAACAAATCTCCAACTTTGATGGCGTGCTGAGAACTTTCTCCCTTCGCCAGAATGTTTGTCCTCGGAGGTGATACATGGTGGAAGCTTTCTGAGGGGAAGTATAACAATGCAGTGATGTGGTCCTGGAACTAGAGCATTGGGTTAAGTGTTTTGCTTGTTTGTTATTTTTTCCAATTCGTTTCAAGTAAATTATGATAATTTACACAGACTTGGAGAGCCTGGTGAATAAATGAATCCCAGGAAGATACTTGGAGATTGCCCACAGTCTTGTTTAGAAGAGACAGGGTTTTCAGAGGGGCAGGAGGATTCCTGCTGGAGGGTGGCATTTGTGGCAGCTGCCACAGGGCAGGGGTCAGCCGTGGGCTGTGCTGGGCTGCAGTTATCCTGCCATTTCCTCTGCAAATGGGCAGTCCTGCTTCACACACAGTGCCTTTTGGAATTTTGGCTCCATCAATGCAATTGCATTGCTTCCAGCTCAGTTATGCTGGCCTAGCTAAGATGGGAATCCGGTGCAGGGTCCTGGTGGGGGAGGATGTCCCCATGCCCATGAGCAGTGGCATCCCAGCTGAGCTGGGCACTGCCAGGCAGGGGAGCAGTGACCTGTGCAAGGCAAGAGCTTGAGCCCTGCAGAGATGCAGAACTGGATCTGGCATTGTCCTGGATTTGCACTGTTCTATCTTTCAGCAAGGTCACCAGTGGGTGTGAGCATGCAGAGCGATTTCTCTGCCAGGCAGTGATGAGTCACCAGTGGGACTCACTGCAGGTGGGGGACTGCCTATTTCAGGAATTACAAACGATTCCCTTGCTTAAGGAATGTAGGTGGAATAGGGATGGGCCCATTATGAAGCGAGCCTGGCTGCAAGTTTGTGATTTCTCAGTGAATCTTCTCCCTCAGTATTTTTGTTTTGAATGTTCAGAACAACTCTGCGTTTCCTAACTAAATATATTGGTGGTTTTTGTGTTATTTCCTGCTTAGACATAACTAGGGCATGCGGAGGATCTTGGAGGAGATCTAAGATAGCTATCATCTGAGATTTCTATCCTCAATTTGCAGACCATGCTGTGTAACAAAATCTGAATATTCATTTTGAACTTTTGGGGTTTGCTTATCCAAACTATTTGAAATGCACCAATCATTATCAAAGCTAAAATCTTCTTCTCTTTGCTTCAGTTACTGAGAGAGATTGCAAATTCTTACTTGGGAGAGTAGTCAGTATGGGGAGATGGACCACACAGCTCCAACTTTGAAAGTGGGACAGTCCAAGTTTAGTGTTCTATTTTCTGTTTAAAAAGCCCCCTAAACCAATGGAGAAAGGACATCTAAAAACTTACATTTCCTTTTTGAAATTTATAAATAGATGCAATTCTCCCTTAGCAAGCTGTAATAGCCAGCTTTGCTATTTGCTTGTTTATTTGAGCAATGATGAAATTACATAACTTTTCTTTAAGTAATATATTCATCAACATTAGCAAAGTCAGTTCTTGTATTTTATATCTGGATATACAGTTTTCACACTTTGCCTTCTTCCTATTCCTTTTTCTTTCCCTTAGCTTCATTTCATCTTAGTCTTTCTTTCGTCCTCCCTCAGCTTTCTCACATCTTATTCTCCCCATTGTAACAAGCTTTTATTTCCCTTTGCTGCCTCACTGTGTCTGGCTTTAGTTTTTGCTGTTTCTCCTGTTCTCTCTGCATATTTTTCTTTCTACTAATTCTGAAAAATGGACCATTGTGTATGTTTGGGTGAAGTGAAAGTGAATGAATGTGGTCTTGAGGATGAAAATTTAAAGCTGCTTCGATGGCCCAAGTCCATGGCTGTAGAAATAAGCAGTCAGGTTGAGTGCTGTAAAGACCAGAAGAACACATCTTTCTTAAAATATGGGGTGGAAAAGTTAGCCCATTTTTTTTCCTGCCATTGCATAATAGAAAGTTGGTTGCTCTTCAAAGTTATCCAAGTGGCTGTTCATTTTGTTCATGCCCCTGGACTGGGCAATCAAGGAGCAGAGGAGTCCATGTGTGACACAGGAGGCTGATGGTAGGGAAGAAACCTTTGACAAATTTAGAAGGAAAGGGTTTTATCTGACTTCTCAAGGGGAAAATTACTGATTTTTGCACTTATAGGATGCTTCTATGGGACAGTGGGAAATGAGCACCTTGAGGACTCAGAGCCTCTCTGCAAGGGTTTTCATTGCACTGCTCCATGAAATCAAAGGCAGGCAAGGAGAGGTTTTTCACCCTGGTTTGTTTAACTGTATTTGAAGGACAAGACTTTGCAGGTAATTTAGACACCATGCAAAATATGCTTTTAAAAATGAGTCAAAATTGGTGGTAGAAACTTCCTTTATTTTCAAATGACCAGGCTGGTATTGCAAGAGTATGAGAATATACATAAGAGAACATACGAGAATATGGGAAAAAACCTCCCTAAACATATTATAAATGCATCAATATGACAGACCATGGTGCTTAGAATTATTCCTGCACTGGGCTGTGTGCATTTTCCTTTTGTATGGAAGAGGAATGCTCCTGCCAGAGCAGGCAGTGCCCCTTCTGTCTGCAAAGCGGAACATGTTGTCTACAGAAGCAGAAACATATTTGCGATGAGAGGGGAAAAAAATTAATCCTTTCAAGAATTAATTTTCCAGACTATGCTTTTGCCAGGTATTGAGTGTGTAAACTGAAGCTGCTTATCTTAGATAAGGACAGAGGGGAAGGACAGATGTCTGTGGACGGGAAAGAAGAGAAACAGCTAGGCACAGACTCTAGATGCACCACAGGTAACTTTATGTGTTTCTATAAAGTGAAATGTGATTGGAAAAATTATCAATTTCTGAATGTGAAAAATTAGGAGGTAGAAAAGGATCCTTTGGCAATGAGGATGAGCATTGCTTGGGACTGGGGATGGCCTGGCAAGGCAGTGAGTGCATCCCTTGACTGCTGGGTGTGCATCCCTCCCTCTGCTCTGGGTGCCTGCAAAGACACCCTGAGCAAGGCAGCCCCTCACCCCTGCAATCTGTGCCTCAGCAGGAGCCTGGAGCAGGAAACCCTTTAGCACACACAAATTCAGCTCCTTTCCTTTTCCTTCAGGTGTCCTCACACTGCTGTGACATGTGAGTGGAGTGGTGATAAATGTCACCAGGAGTACAAGGGATCTGTTCAAAGACTCAGGGTGACTCTGCTGCCTTAAATGTTTATCCATTAGCAATATATGTATTTTTAATTAAAGTTTTTGGGGGTTTTAAAGCTAGAATAGGGTATGATGAGAAATGTAGAAGAGTGGAAAAAGTTCAAAAGATTTCACTAATCCCCTAAGGAAGAATATCTCACAAATTAACTCACAGATGTTTTGGATTTGTTTGTTAAATGCAAAATCTGGATTATTTTAACAAGAAAATTTGGAGTAAGTACTTTTTCTTTGGACTTCTGCTACTGTGAAAAAAATGTGAAATACTTTTTCTGTACAGGGAAAAACTATTTTACTAATTCATAGTTTTCTTTGGATTTTATATTGAAACTTATTTTTACCTTTCTCATGATGAAAATGGATAAATTAAATCCATCTGTATACATGTATTTTGGGGGTTTTTGTGACTTATATGGTATGGACTGTAAGCAGGTATCTGAACCAAAATATTTTATCCTGTAGTTCTGTTCCACTCATTCATGAGTAATTTATTTCCACGACTTTTTAAAATAGGTGATTAGAATAATAGACACATACAGGTAGTTTTTCAATTATTTTCACTTACACTAAAATGAAGTTCCATGGAAAAAGAGAATATGTTTAATGTGTCATTGAATGAGAGTATAACTCTCTTAAGATAATGATCTTTTACTTGCAACTGAACCCATCAAATACAAAGGCAACATGAAAAATTAGAGTAATAAAAGAGTAGATACTTTGCTTTAGTGAGAGACTGTGAGTTGCCCTGGTGAACATTAAGAAAAAATTGCCTTCCTAAAACTATTTAAGTTTAGGATGGCATATTAGCAGGCATCAGACTGATCTAGAAAAAGAGATGATTGAAGAAGGCTTTTTTAAAAATTACTATCTTATTAATTTATGTAGTATGACTTTGAACCCAAAAATATATAGTTTGAAGTAAGCAGCCTTTGAAATTGATATTAAAAGAAGTCTCATGTCTTTTTCCAGTTTTAGATTTTCTTGGTGTTCCAGCTCCTGGAATCCTAAATGTAAATTTAAACCTCTGATTCCAGGAAAAGAAAAAAGGCTCTCAGCATTAGAGATGCAAAATGAAAATGGTCGAGGTAACTTAAGTTACTGCCTGTAACTTAAATGCTCAAAATCCAAAAAACAAGTGAAGAGTCCAACATTTATTTTGGATTTTAGTGGGGATGTGGATGCAGGGCTCTGCTAAACTGAAGGACATCTAAGCTCTTTAGGTTCAAAATACCATAGAGCTTCTGCTCTGTCTCCTTTTCACATCTTCCAAGAATGAAATAGATTTTTAATAAAAGCTCTGTGAAAACTGAAGGAAGAAATAGGTGTTGTGAGCAGCTTTAATCCCTTTCTTTGAATTCATAAAAAGAAGCCAGGTATTTGTAATTTGTTCACTAAGTTCACCATTGAGCAGCTTCACACCAGATCTAAGTGTGAGGAAAACCACAGCCTTTCCAAGAGAAAGTCTCAGTTGTGGCTGGGAGGGTGTGGGGAAGGAGAAGGATCCCTTCTGTTAGCTTGGTTTGCCTTCCTAGCTTCTCTTTGAGTCATCAGCAGCTTTGCTCCCACCTTTCCTCGGATACCTGGGGAGGAAGGAGATGCCTTTCCCTTCTCAAGCCATCATGAGATTCTCCTGGGTTCCTGCACAGTAAAGGTGGGAGAGCCTGCAGTGCAGTGAGCTGTGCTCTGCAGTGCCACAACTTCAACCAGACCCCAAGGAGTCTCCCGAGCCCAGCCAAGCTCATTCCTCCAGTGAGGCAGCACAGTGCCACCAGCCCTGACAGTGGGGATTTGTAAACTGTGTGGTGGGGGGGTTTGCCCAAGTGAGCATTTACTTTATACAATATGAACAACTGTTTAGTTTAAGGGCTCCCAGATTTAGACACAACTATTTGTAAGTAAAAAGAAAGGGTACTGAGTTAAGATTTCTGTAAGAAGGAGCTTTTAAGAGTGAAGTTTGGTTTCTTGCTATGCTTGGTGGGACCAATGACCATAGCTAACAATTTTTGTGATGCTCAGGTGAGACAGAACAAGATTATATCTTGCCTCTTTCCCCCTGGCCACCTCCTGGCACTGTGCTGGTCAGATGGGACAAGAACTGTCTGTGTCCCTGTCCCTTGCCAGGACCCAGATCCCCAGGGCAGAGTGGGCACTTCAGAAGTGCTGGGAGTGTGGTCACTACCTTGGCTTTGTCCCCATCTGGAGAGTTGCCATCACAAAGGATAAAGGATGTGCTGGTAAGAAAAAGAGCAGGAAAAAAGTGATGTTCCCAGCATGCTGGAGGAGGAATAAACTTTAACGTGATCATCCCTGTCACAGATGGAATATTTTACAAAGTATTCAGTCTATAATATAAGAAATATGCTAAACATCTCTATTATGCTGCATCTGAAATGCAGAAATAAAAATAGAAGTTGAAAGGTAAAGCTATTGCCTCTGTTGGGTTTATAGCATGCTGCCAGTGGAAGATGTTAACCCCAAAATCTCCTGAGCGCAGCTCGTTCACTGTGGGGGAATTGCTGGAATAGCCTTAAGGGTTAATAAAACGTAGCAAATTGATGTTTTTATCACCATAGCTGACCATTATTTTTTAAATTCCGTAATAAATGATTAAGCATGGAATGGTAACAAAAACCGTTGCAAAAATCAATCTGCATGTTAAATCCCACTTTTGTTTTGATTGAGGAGGAGTCAGTTATTAACTGCATGATCAGAGCACAGATGCTGAGTCCTATTCTTTCCTTAATTGAGAATTGCTGTTACAGATACTTGACAGTGGTTCATAGTGGCAATAATCCCTTTTGAAAATGGTTGTTATTCTAGTCATAAGTAGCTTGCCAGGGCACTAACCCCAGCCTCACCTCTGATGGTTAGGAAAAGTATCTGGTTGGTAGCTGATGATATTTAGTGATTTCCTGCTAGATAATTGCCAAACTAGCAAAGTAAAAAAATCACAACTTTTGAAATATTTTGCCTTCAGTTAGAAAGGAGTGGGCTATGAAAAATACTGTAACTCTCATTGTTCAAAATGAAAATTCGTTGCTTACTGAGAGTGCTGAGTTAAAAATTTTTGCATGTCTTTTGTTGATCTTGCAGGCTGATGCACACGACCTGCTAATGTGATGCTTGGCTTTCCATAGAGAGCCATTCATCCATGTTATATGTGAATGAAGCTTTCTGGTTTGTACATGTGCTGTGTCACATTCCTCTGGTTTTCTAACAAAGCTTTTAATTGGTATGCTGTGACTAATGAGCATGAAGTCCCAGAGGAAATGGAGCAGAATTTTCCATTATCCACCAAGAAGCTTCAAGCACATAGATTATCAGGGCTTGAACTCCAGGATAAGCCAGGGTCAAAGGCTCCAAGTATAATGGAACCTCATAGCTTAATATTTTGCTTCCACAACATTAAATTAATAGTTTCTCAGCAAAACTGTATTGTCTGTCTGATGGCACTGTGCAAACTATAACTGGAATTTCACTTGGACATCACATCAAATCCCTGACCCTTCACTGTTAAAGTTCCCATAACACTTGAATACTGATGTCCTGCCTTTGTTCCGGTTTGGGTAATGATGTGCTGCATACTTTTGTGGGATAAATCTCTCTTCAGTTTCAAGCAGAGATCTTGCTCTTCATTCTTTCTCTGAAAAACTATTGTACAGTGTTGCTGACACGGGATTGCTGCCATATGGTGCACCACAAGTAGTTGCATTTTTTGGGGGGGTTTAGAGCTCTCACTCCAACTTGAAAATGTTCAGGACATCTTTGCTTTCAAGACTAGAGGAGATTGGATGTAGTGAGACCAGAATACCTATAGGCTACCTCTGCCAAGTAGAACAAAGTAATTATCTTCTGTGCTTTATGTTCAGCACACCTACTAAGTGTCCCCAACAGGCGAAGCATCAAAGAAAATTTAAATTAACTTAAAAGCATAAAAAGGTATCCAGATTGTTACTGGAATTGGTGGAGGGAATTGTGGTTAGCTTTCCAATAAAGTATATGGAATAGTATTTTTACCAATTCACTCTTTTAGTAATTAACCCAATATACAATTAATCATTGTCCCCTTTCTAATAGAGTCTCAGTGTGAGTTATGCTTTGCAGTGAAACCACTAACCTAAAAAAAGATTTTTTTTTTTTCTTTCTTTAAGGTTAGTTTCAGCAGGGTCACTTCCTTGAGCTGTCATGGTTCAGTGTGTGGCTGTGCAGAGGTTTGTGGGGACAGGGACTGGAAGTGAGCAGCTGAAGGAAGAAGGAATGTCTTCTTGCATTACCAACTCATAACAGGATAAAGCTTATGAAGCTATGGCTTATTTCTTGGGAACCTGGAATTAAAATCAAATAAGTCTGATTTTTCTTTACATGCTGAAACTCCTCCATTGCAGAAAAACGTCATGGTACTGGTGGGAGCTGTGGGCTAGGTTGGTTCTTCTCCAGGTGGCTTCTTGCATTCCTAGCTGCAAGAAAGCCACCTTTTACTTGCTCTTCTCTTACACATAATTTCCTAGCTGGTGGGCTCTTGCAGGCTCTCTGTTCTCATTCTGTGAGGGAGTTTGCAGAGGTGTTGTCTCCTCTCATGCTTAGTGCATGAGTGCCCAGTGTCTCTGGGCAGTGTGAGTGTGTGTGGGCAAGGAGAACACGAGGGGTTCTGTGCATCCCTTTGAGAAACAATAAGGAAATTGATGCTCCAGAAGCATCTTGGACAGTTGTTTCATGTGACAGAATTGGTTTCTTTTGTTAGCATATTAAAGAAATTCTACATTAGCATTGTATTATATAATATTAAAGGTGTATTATTAGATTCAAAGGTAACCAGGTGCAAACACTAAGAGCAATAAGTACATTATGTATTCAGATTGATTGTCTTTTTATTCTGTGAGAAAAGGGTTTATGCTTCCTCTGCAATCAGGAGTTCTGTGTGCATTATTAACAGCAGATAGCTGTAAATATTTGCCTGTCCTTTTCTTACCATCACAGATACTAAGGGGACAAACTAACAGTGGTACAAAACATGGTTCCTATTAACTGCTTTAAAGCCCACAGAGAAGGGAAAGGGGAGTGGAGTTTAAAGGTTTTGGTTACATTCTAGGTGCAGGTAAGAGAGCACAGCTGATGTACTCCAGGGTGGCATGGAGTGTATCCATTCACTCATCCAGGTGTACTTGAAGTACAAAAACCAAGGGAGTTGAGGTGAAGGTCAGTACTGCCTTTCATTTTCATTTGACAGACCCTGTAAAATCCAGTGTGTGGATGTCTGCTAACCACAATTACACTGCAGGTTGTATTTGGTGACCCAGCAGTATTGCAAAATATGCCAGAGCTTCATGTGTGGAACATCTCCTGGCTTTCCAGAGAGCAGAATGTCCCTCAGCCCCTGGGCTGGGCACAGGGAGGGAGAGTGCCAGGGGCTGTTGGAGCTCCCCTGCCCACAAGCCTGGACTTAGTGCTGCTCTGAGCTTCTGGCACAAGTGGAAGGAGAATTCTTCTGTCCTGTCCAACTCCCTTGTAATAGCCAGCCTGTTTCCCTGTGTAGAAAAATGTTTGGGAAAGTCCTCCCACAATCTTCCTCTGTTTCTTTGACCCCCTTGTGCTGCCATGACAATTTAGAGAAGCCACATGTTTTTATTTTCATGTGGGTGAGAGGGAGGTTATTTAAAGTCTTGGTATCTCATGTGAAAAATATTATCCAGCAGAACCTGCAACCATGTGACTTTAAAAAACAAACATGTTTTACTACCAACTTCAACTGGTACCCAAAGGCACAAAAACTGTAAAGAATTGTCAGGCAACAGCAAGAACCTCAAAAATTGCTCTTCCCAGATCCCACTGCTGTATTCCCCAGAATAATTACACTTTTTGACAAATGGGATTTTGGCAGCTGTACAGAAATAACCTCTTTTTAGTCAGTAGTTCAACAGTTCAGAGAAGTGCATATGGACTACTTTTTAAATAAAATAAATGCTAATATATGCTAATGTCTAATAATTTCACATTTTTATTTTTGGTTTTATTCTTTTCAATAAAAACCTTAAAACATTCCTCTGAATTTTCTACTTACTTTTTAGGGAACAATAAAGCTATAACCTTTAAGGTCATTACTGCTTTATAAAATGAAGGTAGAGATGTTTGCTTTTTTACTACTTTGGGAGATGTTCATATTCTAGTATATTTTACCAGTTAATCTGGATCTTCAGTAAGCAAATGTAAAAGTCAAACTTTTTAAAAGAGCGAGAAATACTTGAATTTTTACCATCTCTCTGAAATAAGATGCAATGTCCTACTTTTTAGTGCTTGGTTTGTTGAAAAGATCAGAGTACAGCCCTTATTGACTTAGTCCGGTGCTGAGTGCAAATTCACACAAAGAAGAGCAATTTAACATGTGAGTGACCTTTTTCAGTGCAAGATGAAGAAATGTGCTGTTAAGGTTACCGGAGTGTGGCAGGATGTTTAATCAGCTTCTTTGCTTTAAAGAACAGTAGGAAGGAGATGATGTATTAAAGATGATAGCTTCTTGTAGATTTAAACTCAGAATGCCAGGATCTGAGTACAATAGCAGATTAAATCTCTGTAGGGGAACTTCCTACTGGACTTTCTATTTTTAGATGTTTGTGGCTGCTTCTTCCTTTACTTCTCACCAGTTGGCTTTTGCTCCCTTGAAGAGGTGAGTTGCTTTCTCTGAGATCTACTTCCAAACTCTGACAATGTATTTCTGTTAAGAGCAATTTTTAAAGTCAGTTTTGTAGGAAAGGCAAAAGAACAGCATAAATGGAGCCATGCACTTTCCTGCTGTATTTCAGTGCATGCATGAGGTAAATTCATGGCTTTGAGCACTAAATGTTTGCAACACTCTTAGCATGTGTGTAACAGCACAGCAAACTTTCATGTAATAATAACAAATCAACCCAGATTTGCTTGTGCAGCTGGGTAAGTAGGATAGTCTGGTGTTCTGTGCATTCAATTTGTCCCTCATGTTTGAAAACTCCCCAGAGCTGTGTGCCTCCTCTGAGTCATGCACATCTCCATCCAAATCAGATGGCTTCACCTGGCAGTCTTTTCTCTCTGACCAACGTGGATTGACTCCAGAATAGCTCTTTATTTTAGGAACAGTATCTTTTTCCTCTACTGCCCACATACTCTCTTGAGACATTAATTTACAATAGGAATCCTGATTCTAATCTATCAGACATAGCACAGATGAGGTTATTATATTAATTTAATTACAGTGAGACCTTCTTCCTCTTCTCTACTGTTCATCCTCAGGATGTTGAAGTTCTGTGCATCAAAATCCACCACTCTCTGCCCCTACTATGATCTTTTCAGAGGTTCACATAGTTTGCATTTCACTGTCTTTCAAGGGTCCATTTTTGTGTCCATTCTGCTCTTGGAGTTGGACTAGATGATCTTTAAAGGTCCCGTCCAAACCAAACCATTCTATGATTCTATAATTTCTATTCTAATTCAGGCAATGTATTTATATATTTTTGGAAGTTTCAGTAACCACTTCTTTATTTGTAATTTGCATTTGTGGGTCATATGTTTACTACTGATTTTCATCTTTTGCCAGTCAACCATCGTTAATTTTAAAAAGGTATATTAACACAGTAAAACTATTATAATACTACATAAATATTCTCCTATTAATCTTATATGTTTAGATGAATGCTTTTCTTTTTCATTATAATGAATTTTCATTTTATTATCTTTTAATGAAACAGTGTGGTGGGTTGACCCTGGCTAAATGGCAGGAGCCTATCAAAGCTGCTCTACCATTTCCCTCCTCAGCTGGGCAGGGGAGAGAAAATGTAATGCAATGCTTGTGGGTTGAGACAAGGACCAGGAGATACCACTCACCAGGTACCAGCCTGGACAAAACAGACTCTGCATGGGGAAATTAGTCTAATTTATTACCAATCAAGTCAGAGTAGGATAATGATAAGTTAAATCTTAAAGCACAACCCTCCCTTCTTCCCAGGCTTATCTTTATTCCTGGTTCTCTACCCCTCCACTGCCAGCAGTTCAGGCAGATTGGGAATGGGGTAACAGTCAGCTCATCACACATCGTTTCTGCTGCTGCTTCCTCCTCAAGGGGAGGACTCCTCACACTCTTCCTCTGCTCCAGCATGGGCTCCCTCCCAGGGGAGACAGCCCTCCACCAAGCTGACATGAATCCTTCCCACAGGCTGCAGTTCTTCACCAGCTGCTCCAGCGTGGATCCCCCACAGGGTCGCAAGTCCTGCCAGCAAACCTGCTCCAGCGAGGGCTCCTCCCTCCATGGGTCCACAGGTACTGCCAGGAGCCTGCTCAGGGGGTACAGCTGCCTTTGGGCATCCCCCTGCTCCAGCCTGGGGTTCTCCATGAGCTGCAGGTGGAGCTCTGCTCCCCCACTGACCTCTACGGGCTGTAGGGACACATCCTGCCTCATCACATTCTTCACCCACCATGGGCTGCAGGGGAATCTCTGCTCTGGCTCTTGGAGCACCTCCTCCCTCCTCTTCTTTACTGGTGTCTTCAGAGTTGATTGTCTCACATATTCTCACTTCTCTCTTCTCTGGCCACAATTGATTCTGTGCAATAATTCCTTCCCCTTCATTATCCCAGAGGCACAGCCACCATGGCTGATGGGCTCAGCCTTGGCCCGGAGCAGGTCCATCCTGGGGCTGCTGGAATTGGCTCTATCATACATGGGGAAAGCTTCTGGCAGCTTCCCACAGAAGACAACCCTGTAGGCTCCTGTCACCCCACTACCAAAACCTTCCCTAGCAAACCCAGTACAAGCAGCTTCCCAGCCTTCTGTCTCTGATGTTTTCCTTTGGCTGTTTGGCTTTTGCTTGCTTTTGAACCCATTGGTGGAGTTCTCTTTATTCTATTCTAGTGGCATCTTAAATGACAAGTTTTTTACTTGGCTAGTTTGACAAAAGTGCTCCAAGTGCTGTGTAGCTTTTGTGTCATTTAATAATTGCTGTAATTTGTCTTGGTGGGTATGCAGCCAGATCAGAGCAAGAATTTAAGTTAAATGACTCTAAAATGCTTGAAATCTCAGAAATCTCTTTTTAGGCCACATGAGTGAATGTTTTTTACTGACATCCAGCAGTCTTTGTTTGGCTGAGTCTCAAGTGATGCCCATGTCTTCAGCATCAGACCTACTCCCTGCCTCTTGGATGCCAAACACTCCAGCACAGGCAGTGAGATAATGATAGCTGGCAGCACTCACTCGGGATGTGTTTTAAATGTCATAAATCCAAGAGAACTATCTGAGCACTGCCAGGGTTCTTGTCCTGCAGTCTTAATCTACTCTTGAGCTGGAGATGGTCCAGGTACTGTGCTGTCACCACAGAACTAGCATAAGTTCATGTGTATTTGTCACCAGGCTCTCCTTGGATTGTGCTGTTTTGTCCCTGGCTTCCTCTTGCCAGAGTGGCACCCTGAATGCTGGATATCAGGGTGATAGAGATGGGAAAACCTCAGAGAGGTTTTTTTTGCTCTGTGAGAGCAGAGGACAGAGCTCTGAGAAGCAAGGAGGTGTGAGGAGAAGTGGTAGGATTGCTGTGTGTTGGATATGGGAAAACCTCTTCCTCTAACTTCTAGATATCTCTTGACTCCCCCTTGGATCTGGCTCAGCTTGTCTGGAGGATGGAATTAAATCTGTATTCAATTTTTGCTCTCTGTGTTGCAAGGATTGTCAAAACCAGAATTACAAGAATTGGTTTATTAGTTTTAAGAATGCTGTAGCTGAGATAAAAACATTATCTGCATCATTGAAACAAATCTCCCCAGTGATAGTGACACAATATCACTGCAGAGGACACTTATGAAAAGTGTTACAGTGGGTTATTTAAGGGACTACTGAGGAGTCAAAGATAAACCTTCAAAGGATACTTCTGTAGCAGCAAAACTTTCATGCACAGCAATAGTGACTTGTCATGGGTTACACCCCTACTTCCTGGAAGGGAATTAAGGCAAAACAGGGACACACCAAGTTTTTTGGAAGAACTGGAATGAAAGTTCTGAGTCTCTGTTTAAGCTGTGGTGTATGATCCTGGCAGCAGCTGCTTCTCCCCACCTACGCCTTGGCTGTGTCCAGGGTGGCTGACAGAGGCTACAGTCAGTATGGGTTTTCATTTGAATAAAAAGAAAAGTATTAACAGAAAAATAGTACCTTCTGTAACATCATAATCAGAAACAACATGATGAGTAAAATGAGGATATGGTAAAAACCATTACAAAAACTTCATTTACTGCTAAATGGCAATTTTATGCAAAATATCTGCGGCCTTTTACTGAGTCCTGCTACTATTCTCCTTCCATTTCTCTTCCAAAAAGAGGCAAAGTTCATGGGTGTAAGAAGGTATCTGCAATTTATTCTCTTCATTCCCCAAAGATGCTTTTTGGGTACTGTAAAATGAGATTTCAATTTTGCAAAGACCGGCAATGGGCCATACATAGTTTGGGACCCTGCTTTGGGAACCATTGTCTTGGACTTTAAATGTGAAATCAAGACAGCATCTGTTTGCATTTAGTCTGCTATTTAAATGAACATGGATTTTGGTATGGCAACCTAATTACTCTGAGACGGCACTCCTTTTTCTCATATGAAATAAAAATCATCAACTGAATAAATCTGTAACAAATTTTATTGACATTTTGGGAGGTGCAAGTATTGCTAGGGTAAATTAAAAGAATTGTCACATGCTTTCCCAGGACAGAATTTAAATATATCAGTGCATTTTCATACCTTCTGCCTCTATGGTAGGAGCATTCACTGCCAATCAGATGGCAGGTAGCCACAAGCCACCAAACACCTCTCTCTGCATTTATCCCAGGAGCATTTTTATTTCCCTGCTTCCTAATGAAGGATTTCTTTGCCAGCAAACTTGTGGAAATATTTTTCCTGTATTTCTTCAGACTTTTCCCAGTAGAGAGTATCTTTCAGTTCTTTTCCTCTGTCACGTTGACCCCACCACTGTTCTTTCTGGATTTCCTGCATGCTTTGTTTTTCCAAGTTTCTGTTTTCAGTTTGTGATGATTCTTTTGCACTGATGGAGCATCTGCCCATAATTTGTGATTTTCTATTGTAGAAAGCCATTTTGTTACAGTGAGGCTTTGATTCAGTGATGATTTCTGAATCAAATCTGTGTGTTATTCTCAAAGATGACTGACTTCTAGTCATGGAACTTCAATCCTTAAATGAGCAGCCTGGGCTCCTGATACAGCAAATAAAACCTCCATAGAGGAATCTAGAGCACTCTCATCTTCCTGATAGTTGATCAGATTGTCTTAAATTGATCAGGAAGGACTTAGGAAGGACTTTCTTTGTCTCTTGCTTTTTATGGAAGGTGATGATCCTGTTGTGCTGTTACAGTTCTTCCACCTCACATATTATTATTAAAAGGCTGGATCATGGTTTCTCTGTTTTTCAAGTCTGCAGCAAGGTCAGAAAAAGATATGAATGAGGGATTGGTAAATCCAGGAATGGCATGCTGTATTGAAGAAGCCTGTGATTACCAATCCAATGCTACACAAAAATCTTGTGGAGAATTTTTTTGTCAGTACAGTTTCCACAGAAGAGTCCTGAGAAGGCTGTGAAGGCTGAAGTGCTCATAGCACAGCCAAGTTTTCAAGATTGTATGTCAGGTCCCGTGGTGAAGGCATGGACTAGACAGGGATAACTCTGGCCTTCCACCTTTCTTGAGATGCTGAGGCTGCAGCATCAATCTCTCTTCCAAAGTCTCTTAATGATGCAGAGGGATCTCTGAAAGGAAGTTTTGCAAGTTGTGCAAAGCCCTTTTCTTTGGCCTGTAAGAGAGGAGGAGAGGTGTTCCAGGCTGAAGAAGTGGAGACAGAGAACACTTTAAGAAAACCCAGCAAACCCAAACATACCCTGAAACCAAAGGACCCTCTCTTTTCTCAGTTGCTGAATTCAGCTGATGCCCACCTTTCATCATTGCTGTACCAAGGCTGATCTCAGGGTCTAGCATATGGTTTAGCTATTGATTTGGCTTCCACTTAATTGAGATCTTTGAAATGAGATTGTTCCATGCTGTGCAGTGAACATTTACACAGACACTTGCTACATATTTTGCCTTTTCTTTGCCTATTAATGACAATAAAGTTGTCAGGAGGCTTTTGCCACCTGAATCTTTTTGTCATTGTCCGTCTTCTGACTGTTGACCCTGCCATACGCAGTGAATTCCCAAATCTTGCAAGGCTGTGTGGGGACACTGTAGAAATTTTCATTTAACACTCAGGACAAAGACAATCTGTCCTCTGTTGGCATCCATAAACTATCACTGGTTTGTTTACAAGACTGGCTTACAAAAATACACACAGAGAGTGAGTGAAAACTTGTTTCCTTACTGCAAGTGATCTTAACAAAGAGCTTTCCGGACTTGAAAGGCAAGACAAGCAAGCATTATGCTATTATTTAGGTTTCTGCAGTAGGAAGTCTTTTAAAACAGTTCATAGAGATCTTCTTTCTGAAATGGCTGTGTTGACATTTAATAAAGTGATCGTCAAAATTTTGGGATGGGGGTTGTTTGGTTGGGTTTTTTTTAGTTCATGAGGTTGTTCCTGCCTGTAGATTGAGAGCTGCTTCCTTTTGCTGTTGAAGGCTGGGGTTGGAAAGGAAGACTTACTGCAATCTATTTCAAGAATAGTCTGAGGAGGAGGAAATTCCCTTCTTGTTCCTAATAACTGGTGCAGAACGCTCTGCTGGAGGAGGAGAATAGTTCAGTAAGTTAAAACATTTAAATGAAGTTTTGATTTTATACATCTTATTATCTAGAAATTTAATTGTATTTTAAACATAGCATTCTTTATCTTCTTTGTTAAGAGGGAGGGACTGTGGGTATTGTGTAACAACTTTGAACTCAGTAGATACTAATTTGCTGATACAGCAAGGGTGAAATGTTCAGTAAGAAAAGAAAACAATAGCAGATCCACTACTGCTTGTATTGCAAAGCACCAGCCTAAGCTGCTGGAGTACCTCTGGGAGACATTAGCAGTGCATTTCATTATTCAGGATCTTGGATTAAGAGACAGAGGTAATTTTGCCCATCCACAAATCTGTAATGCTGTTATCTTTTCAGATGTTTCAGATAGCTTTAGGATTCTTCCATCTGCAATTTAGAACCAAGGGTTCAGTTTAAATATCAATAGAAGAGCAATCCAAACCTCCTTCAAGGCAGAGATACCCCTAGATACCCTAGGTGAGCAGAGTAGAATGAGAATGTTTGTCTAGATGCATTTCTCTTTTGCTTTAATCAGAAATAGTGCAGTGTTTCAGGCATACCTGATTCTGTATTTCATCCAGAAGTGTGTGCTGTCATGCTGGGAGCAGTGGCCATGTGGACCTGGGTATTCTCATGGATGGAAGTGGGGTGTGTGCTGAAGCGCAGTGGGACTCCCCTAAGTCCCCTTGCCCTCTGCTTTTTCATCACAGGTTGACTCAGGGGGCAGTAAAACAAAGCCTGGTGCAGTAAAACAAAGCCCAGGATCTGTCTGTTCCTCCTTGCTGCTCCTTGGCTGTCAGTAGGAAATCTGTCTTCATCCCAGTGCCTGCCATTCCACTGCTTTTATGGGCTTCTTGTAGGAGCTGTTATACAAATGCCAAAGAGGCTCTGCACCCCAAAATCTTGAAATGCTGAAAATTCACATTTGTTTGCCTTTGGCCACCCATACAAATGGAGGTTTGGTGAGCAAATACTTGAATTTTTGTACAGCAAAACTCAAAGAAAATGATTAATAAGAAAAAATTGAGAATAAGCTGAAGATGATCAAAACATCTTCTGCCAGGTAATTTATCAAGTGTTCTTGGCAACTCCTTTCAAGCCAAGAATGTTGCTGCAGGTGTGACTTTGCTCATGAAGCTGCTTGTACACCCAGGTGAGCCACCCTCACTCACTGTCCCCACCATGTACGTGTTAGCCTTTCAGAAGAAACACGTTCCAGCCCTGAATGTCTCATCCTATCCCATGATCTGTTTTGGGACTTGGCCAGGTGGGACTTTTATCTTCTGCAGATAGTATAACCTGCTTTGAATTTCTTAAAGAAATATGTGAAACTATTAATGTTCATTTCAGTCATGCATCTGTTTCAGAAGATTATTGCTACATTTAAGTGGAAATCAAGTATTTAACTGAGAGGGAATTTCTGCAATGTATTTTAAAGTATCTTCTATTACATTATGAGGAAAAGCCTGAAACTCACAGTGGAATTCACTGGATCACTGTATCACAGACTGTGCAGGAAATTCTCGTGCGTTGTGATAGGGTTTATAATTTAATTGATGATCAGCAATTTAGAGAGGGAGACATATGCTGTGAAACATGGAGGTGTAGCATTATGTGAGTGTGAACACAGGTGTATATATGGGATAGTTAAAAAGTTTCATAATTAATTACTTAAGAATGTCTGTCTTCCAGTCTATATAAGTTTATAAAATTTTGAATAGTATCAAATAACTAAAGGTTATGGCATTCTCTTATTTAATTTTTCTTAAATAACTTTATTTTCCTGTAACTTTGTGCCTTGTATTTCTTGCAAATAAAAGCCCAGATTTAAATTTTTAAACTAAATGTTAGAAAAAATTTCAGGGATTCACATGCTCAACTTTCCTTTTTATTCTGCCATTGAAAATACAGAGAAAAAATGTTAATTTGCTGAAAAACATGTTGAGTGCTCTTAGTGTGTTTCAGGTACTCAGAAATTTTAGAACTCGCTCTTCCTTTAAATAGAACTGAATGCATTTCCATGTTCAGTGCTGAGAAGTGGCATTGTAAGGCAATTCTTTCTGTACTTGCAAACAAACTTCCATATGCAAGTACTTTGAAAGTGTTTTTAAACTTGTGCTACATCTGTGTCTGATGTTAAAAGCATGAAAAAACAACCAAAAAACAAGCCCTCCTAATGGCCTCAAACTGCAGAATATGTATACGGATTCAAAACTGCCTATCTTTAATTTAAATAGCACACATAAAACATAAATGCCTTCCTAAGCTTTCTCCATGAGCTTCACTGTTTTATAGACCTTCTCTGCCAAACTTCCTGAACTTGCTCACAGTTTTCTTGTCTGGGCAGAGACAGTCCTTCCCTTCCATGGTCTGACCTGAGCTGTTTTGATATCACCTCATCTGCAGGGTGACATAGCAAAATACAAAATACTCTGCCTATTGTTGCAGATCCTGGAGCACGCAGTGCCCCACGCCTCGGCACCTTGGCCAGTGTCAAGGATTTAGGTCAAAGTCAACAGAATTTTTATGACATAATTTTGCAGCAAGTTGTGATTTTTATAGATTGGTGAGACTCAGCATGGTAAGTGGAAATGTATCCATCACTGGATAAATCAAACTATGTGAAAATGAGTTTCACTTATTGTTTAGATTAAAATTTATTATCTTCTTATTTAAAATATAGGAATAAAAAATATTAGGTTATATAACAAAGGTTAAATCTTGACAATAGTTTTGTAGCAAACCAACCATGTAAATGCAAAATCAGAATAATGTGTTTTTCTAAAGCAGTACCATATGTTAGTTGATTAACAAATTGTAGGGTTATTAGAAGATCTTGGCTGCTGGTAAGAAGGAACAATCTTTTATCTAATATGTGTAATGACTTTGAGTCAAGTTTAGGTGTTGGAGGTTTTGGGGGGTTTTTGTTTTGTTGTTTTGGTATTTTTGTGGGGGTATATCAGCTATATATTCCTTGGATATTTTTCTTTCCATAGACAACACTAATGCTTTGTTGGTATTTACATCTAACACTGTTCCTGTGAAGAACATTCAATAACATTAAGAAGTGCTCAATATCCCATGTGCAGGTATTTTATAAGATCAATTCAAAATTCTGCCAGCATCACAGCTTGTATTTAGTCATAAACTTCATATTTGGGTTTTTTTTATCTTCAGCCAGACATCAACTCCAATAACTAATGAGCAATTATAAAAGTTTAGTTTTCCTTCAGAATTTACCAGTTTACACTGATGGCATTGCAGTGTGTGCAAAGTGTTAAGCGTGCGTGCCTGAATCATTGTGAAGCTACAAAAACAAGTGCCATGAGTTTTACAGAGTCAAACTCTGCTCACCACCTATTCTGAGATCTTACATGGAGTTTTAAGCAGTTAATCAATCTTATGACACTGGCTTGGAGCAGAATCTCTTGTGGTCTAGCCAGTTTTGAGGCCATAGAGAGAGCAAACAGCCTGAGGCTTCACCCTCAAACAACAACAAATCAGGTCTTAGAAAAAGACTCAAGATTTTAAGTTCTTTCAGGGCTCTCAAAGAGAACTTTGCTCTTCTGTGTTCAAAATCAGTTTGTGGTTTCCAAAGCAGCATCTAAGAATAGACTTTTCTTATCCAGGCCTGATGAAGTTTCTGGACTTTCACCTAGAGATCTTGCCAGCCACAGGGACCCTGTAGGACATGCTTCTGCATGTTTTTTCTGGGACTCTTTGTGTTTCATTGAGGATGAAAGACAAATGAAAGTTTTAAAAAGAACTTATTAAAAAAAGAAAAAAGTGGTTTGCATGTTGTTAGTGTCTCTATTGTCAAAGTCTGATTTCTCTGTTCATCTGATTTCCCCATACTTGCATTAGAAGGCTATAATTTGAAACTGTGAAGGAAGTTTTGAAACAGACAATGGGTGGAGATCAACCTATTTTCTCTAAGCTCTGGGACTTTCCATGGTAGGAAACTGTTTAGTTTTGCAAAAATTGCCTGTATTTCATTGGCAGGACATTGAGCACAGTTGGGTCATGACCACAGTGTGAAAAGCTAGGACAAGTCTTGAGATGAAATGTCAAGATGGGAAGTGAATTCCCTCTGCTCCAGCTGGGCTGTGTGTTTTAGGGGACAGCAGCTTTAACACCTGCAGGAGGTGGGTGCTTGCTTTCCCTGTCAGTGTGGTGGTGCTGGTGCTGAACAGCCTTCAGCAGCTGTAACCCCCCCCAGGCCAGCTCTCAGCCTCTCACCAGCCCCACTATCCACTCTATCCAGCTACCAACACAAAAACACAGCCTTTTAACTATGCCTTTGTCTATAAATACCTTTTCTTCCCATGTTTCTTGGGAGATGCCAGATGAGGCAAAGTAAGGTATGTTGTCAGCAAAATATGCTGAAAATGGTGAGCCAAGAGGTGAGAGAAGCAGCAGCTGAGCAGCCAGTTGCAGGGTGCACACGTGTGTTCACATGAGAGAGGAGTTACCTGTCCATGTGGTGCCATGTGCTGCACAGAGCTGAGATCACAGCTCAGCAGAGCTCAGGGTGGGTGCTGCAGTGTCTCTACATGGGCTGGGGTCAAAGGGAAGCGCTGTCTGCAGCCCTCCTGGCACAGCCACAGCGACCGTTCATGAAGTGTTACTGACAGAAGTTTTAAGAGCAGGCTGTCGTGCTTCGCTTTTCAAAGTCTGGAGGGGAATCATGCAACAGCTCCATCTGGTATGAGATTGCAAACAGAACTGTAGTGCAAGGGAAAGACAGAGCATCCTCGGCCTTGTAAAACAGCATTCTATGGTAGTGAGAGTCTCCTCAGAGTATGATCGGGGTTGGATTGTTTTGTTTCAAGAGAGAAGTGTTTAAGAAACTGATTGTCTACTCTGTTGGCAGCAAAACAGTATGACAAAAAGAGCTGGGCAAAAATAGAAGTAGTAAAGCCTTCATACAGAGTATCTGGAACATGAGCCTAAAATTTAGAATTGAATGTGTTCTTGGGTCTCGAGGGAAACAGTCTGCACGGGAATCACTCGCTGTCTAAAACATTGTGGAAATGTTAGAAAGAGTATTAGGAGATATTTCCATGTATAGAGAGTATATGTTTTTCCAAATAAAAAATTAATTTTATTTTATTCTCAGAAGTATTTAAGGAAGTGTCATGCCATTCAAAAAGCTATATGTGCAGATGTTTTCAAGTGATCACCACCACCTCCACTGAAGAGCTGCCCACTGAACAATAAGTGCTCTCTGCATGCAAGAATCAGCTCCTGTAACATTGGCCCTGCATGTGCTGAGCATTTAGTCAAATGTATATGCTGCTGTACAGCCATGAAGAGGTGTCTCAGGAAACTAAATCACCCATCCTAAAATAGGGGTCTAGATTCAGTGCAATCAATTTCAGCAGTTCCTCTTTCACCTCTGTGGTTACTAAATGGATACTAGGTAGTTATTTGCTTGTATTTTTATGGCTGAGACTAAGTGTGGTGTGGCAGGTAGGCTTACCTTCAAAAGAAGGAAGGAATGGGATTCTTTGGTGGTATCTAAGGAGAAGTCCCATCAGCTAGAAAAGAGCACTCTCATTTTCTGTTATTTGCAGTGCCAATATTGCAGATGGGTGTGAAATATCTCTAGAACAACCAGTGCATCTGCCAGCCTGCAGCCACCTGGGCAGGGCCATGAGCAGAGCCGTGGTCTCCAGCAGAGGACACATTTGGCTGCTCTACACAAACCACAGTATCCAAAGGTTGCTTATGCAAGGTGTTACAAACTGTGTGCACCACGCCCATGAAGATTGTGTGATTTTTTTTTTTAATTACTTCAGATTTTCTGGGTCAGGAGTTAACTGAGATACATCACTGTATATCATATGTACATCACTTGAGAAACAGTATTTAATCATGCAAACAAAATGTTTACAAAGAGTCTGTTGCAACAATCCCCAGGAGCTCTCTGTTACAGCAGTAGCTCCAAGTGCATGACACTCCTCACCTCTGATGTGTTTCTGCAGTCAACACACAAGTACATAATCTCAGGTATGAAACTGCCATTGCTTTCCTGTGTGTTTCATAATTCTGTAAGAACTGCTTTCTAAACTACTTGAAAAACTAATGAGATTTTTTGATAGGTGTCTTTCAAGTCAGCCAGTCGTAACATTCCTTGAGAAATTGCTAGTAAAAAGTTTCTTACTGTGCATCACTGCTTAATAAAAAGTGCATTATTCTTCTATGCCCTTGAAAAAGAATAAATCTCCTGTTTCCTTGGACTGAGAAAGCATAGAGGTGGTTACCCATCTCAAATAGGAAATAGTCAAAGGAAATCTCCAAGGAACTACAGGAACAAAAGCATATGATGCCTTCATGGCAAAGTTGTGTGCAGCAGTGTGAGCTAAACAAGCAAATTCCCAATGACCTATCAGATCCTAGCGCTGCCTTGTGGAGTATTGTGTGCTGATCTGCACAGCCTTGCCTGCCATACACTACATCCCACATCCCAGAGAAATGGGGAAGGGCATGGGAGGCTTGGTGCCATACTGTGCTTCAATTATGTCAGGGCACCTAAAGTCCTCCAGAGTGGCTCCTCAGTAGCAGGGAATTGATGCAGGAGAAAAGATGATCTCAGCCCCCCAAAGCTGTACAGATCCCTTGTTCAAAAGGTTTAACAGACTTCTGACACTTGATGGAATCCAGAGCCTTGGATGCTGATGCCATGTAAGATTTACCCTGCATTGTCTGTCGCCTCTGTGGAACAGCTGAGACACTGCAAATTCATTCTCTAGCTTCCACTGCACTAACTTTTCTGTGTAGACAATTTTCTACAACAGATGAGACATGACTTAATGTATTGTATGTCACTCATTTTCTCCCATATCCTCTCTTCAGGAAGAGATTTCCATGTGAATCTCACCACAGAGCAGAGTTTTGATTAGGTCTATGGTTGCTACATTTCTGTTGTAATGTGCTTCTATTTCTTTAAGTTTAGCACATATTACAAAGTGTTGCTGTCAGCATTAGGGCTTCCTGTACCTTGTCAAGTGTAAGAGCAGTTGTAACCAGGCCAAACAACCTGTCTTGAATGGTGATTGTTACCTAAAGAAGGATGTGGGATCAAGGAAAGTATATAGTCATACTTCTGGAATATCCTCCCAGCTCCCAAAAATATGCAATTAAAAGATTACTTGAGGGAAAACAAGGATTATGTCCTTTTTCTTAACAATGCTCAATGGATTTTTTCCCCATTAACTTTTTAAAAAATTTTTTTAAACTCCTTAACTTGGTTACTGCAATGTCCTACAGCAGGAAGTTCCCCAGCTTACCAGCACTTCCATAATGCTCTGTGAAATTAATATTCACATCTATGTAGTTTTGAATCATTAGCTTACTTCTTTCATTTGATGATCTTACAGTCTGTATTGAGAGAGACAACGACCAGTCTTTTTCTATCCAACCTCTGTCACTCGTATTTATAGACCTCAAACAGATGTTTGAGTCATCTGGTTTTGTAATGGAGAGTCCTACATAATTCAGATGTTCCTTGTACAGAAACTCTTCTGTAACTTTGATCATCCATACTGCCTTTTTCTTAGCATTCCTATTGTATCTTTTTTGACCTGGAGTAAATTAAATTACATGCAATATTCAAACCATGGGAAGACTGTGGGTTTGTACAGTAGCATAATGGTATTATCTGCCTTGTTTGCTATTCTTTTCCTAGCATTTTCTAACATCTATTTGGTTTTTTAATCACCAATGAGCACTGAGCTGAAATTTTCAAAAAATGGTTCTAACCTCAAACTCTCTTTTTGAGCAATAATGGTTTGTTCAATGTCAATGTGCATCGCTTTTCATTTGTCTGCATGGGATTTCAGCTGTCAATGTACTGCCTAGTCAGTGAATCTTATGAAGTCTCTTCCTTGCAACCAGCACTTGCCTTCCCTGAATATCAGAATGTGCTCAGTAAGCTCTGCCACCTCACTTAAACCCTTAATGTAGAGAGCTGCCTGAACCAGTCCACTCTGTGTGATTGGTAATCTACATCTCCAGGGAAATTTGGCTTTTGTTCCTACTGGGTTTTTCCTATCTTTATTCAGTTTTTTATCAATGGAAAGATCTCTGTTTCTTTACAGAAGGGATGTTGCTACATGCCCTCTGGAAATCCAAGGGAGCCATGTCTGCTGGCTATGACAGCTCTGTTTTTCTCACTGGGTTGGGAAATGGCAGCAGTTCTTGCTTCTGCTTTCCTTGACCCATATGATCTTGTTTTTCAGGTTCTCACTGCAATATTAAATTGCTAATTTCACAGTACCACATTTGGGGGTTGCTACTTGCCTAACACATTGTCCACATGGAACCTGTCAAGAGCCCTATTGGAGAGTGACATATGCTGCTTTCTGAAGCTTGGAAGTGTTAATGGTTCTTATTTTAGCTCCATCAGCAAAAGAAAATTACAAGCGATAGTGCCTCTGTGGCTAAATTTGTGGTTTATTGAAACTGTGGCAGAGCCCACAAGATGAGGAGAGAAAATAATGTCTGATTTTAAATTTCAGCTGTTGGCTGCAGCTGCAGCTTTCAGAAAGCTTTTCAGCCTGGTTCCTGTCCCATTTTCTCCTAGCTTCCTTTTAATGCAAAGGGAAGCTGAATTGCAGCACTGAGCACTCAATGACTTAGGTTGTTCAGTATGCAAACAACTTTAACTGGCATGGCTTTCAGCATAGGTGTCATCAGAAGTACACTGTTTAAGAAGGGGATGGGGAAACAAAAAAAATTAATTAATTTTTCTTTAAGTCTGAAGGTGTAGAGATGTTTTTAAATAAATAGGAGAATTGCTTGATTTTTCTGCAAGATGCTGAGTTTTTATGTCAATGTTTAATTGGGATGTCTCTCCCTCAATGAAATGATAGCATCAGAATTCACAATTACTTACATATTGAATAAAGCCTCTATATTCTTGCAACTGGTGACAAATACTGCAAGATGGAGGGGAATTAGTCTATAACCTGATAAAAAAAAATCTCTGTGATGTGGCAGTTCCATGCTGATGAAGACAGCTGAGGAACTGGAAATATGCTAGCTTTCCACAAGCAAGGCTTTATTCCTTTCTTGGAAACACTCCCAAAAATTACATGGCACTATGAAGAAAAGGTATTTAGTGATGGTTTGCAAAACATTACCACAGTTTTAATGTCTGTGACTATAATCAAATACAGTGTAGGACCATGTTAAAAAACGAGCTCATGCTGCCCAAGAGGCCTGGGATAGCCTTGTACTCGAGAGGAATATTTCTCAGACTCTTTAAGTTAGACCACCCAGTCTTTTCCTTGCTGGGTGGGGAAAACAAACAAATTACCTTCTTTGATGGTTGGGAAAAGAAAGTGATTGATAATTACTGCCTGCAGCATTTTACCCCTAACTGTGGTATTCAGTCTGTATTTTCTGGCCGAGTTTAGGAGACAGTGCAAAAGAGCAGACTAAAAGCATTACATGAATACTGCTCATGGGCTGCAAACTCATCTTTCACTTACTTTTCCCTCTTCTGAGGACACTCCTGAGTTAGTCTGTGTTGTGACAGAGGACTTACAGAAGCTTGTAAGACTGGATGGAGGCATGTAAGTAATAGAGTATCTTGTCTCAAAGAGATCTTGGTGCTTCTTCTAGCACTTTGCCCAGAATATCCTCTAGCTGGTGAAAGGATTTAATTATCATTCCACTGCAGTCTTGAAGTATTATCTTTTAAAGGCAGTTCTAGAGCAAAAAAGCAAAAGAGGGGTGAGAAAAAGCAGGAATTTATTACTGGATCTTATTATATTAATTATGAAAGATTACAGCAATAGTATGAAAATCATAAGTAAAACTGAACAAATTACAGAGTTACACTTTGCACATCAGTCTTGGAAATCAGAGTGTTGTAGTATTTAATATGCAGTAAAAGTTGTCTATGTTGCCAATTAATATTTAACAGCCTTTTCTTCTGGACCAAGGAAAACCAGTCACTGTCACTACTTACTGCCTATTTCCTACCCTGCACAGTGCTGCATGTAAAGGCATATGGTATGAGTCATATTTGTATATCTCAGTGCAGACTTGCAGTTTGTAAAGGGACATACCTAATAAAATGTCACTTTTTGTTGTCAGTGGAATGCTCACCTGTGAGTCATCCTATGGTTTGAAAAGTTTTTGTTAGAAATACAGAACAGCTGGAATTAAATTGTCTTGGGTTATGTATTTATTCATGAGAGAGACAGACACTCTTCCACTGAAAAAGCTTAAACCTTATATGACACCTTCCTGTGCTGACGTTGCTTATTCTTGTCTTCACCCCAGGCAATTCTGTATGCTTCTTGTGGCTTGATGAGGCAGAGCTTTGTTACTTTTTCTCCCTTTTTATCTTCTTGCACAGGAGCAGCAGACTTCCCCTTGTAGGAGGAATAAGATATGATGTGAGTCACGACACTTCTTCTCACTTGGTGTTTGGACATTTTACCCTTGCAAATCCAGAAACATTCTTTCCCTTTTTGGGAGAAGGTTGCTGTGGCCACAGACTCCCGTCCTGGTTGGGCAGTGTCCCAGCCTCAGGTCCCCTTTCCCTGGGGGCTTTGTGTTTTCAGGCAGCACCCAGCTGCACCTCTGTTTTCAGAGGTAAATTTAGGTCACGTACACTTTTCTTATGGTTAGTATATTAAGTTCAGAAGAATGGGCTCTGACAATCCCACTAGCTGCACTGCAAGGAAAATATGAGAATACTGGAAACAGAGGCAAAGACTTGTTTTCCAAGAAGAAAACCAGGACAAAAAGACAATGCAAGATTTATGAAGCTCAGCTGTTGTGAGTGAGTGAGTGAGTGAGTGAGTGAGTGAGTGAGTGAGTGAGTGAGTGAGTGAGTGAGTGAGTGTGAGTGAGTAGGCTGTGAGATGGTTTTACCACCTAGCCCATCCTGGTGTGGGTCTGGCTAACAAAGGGGAATAAAACTGATCCTTGAAAACTGCAGTTAAGGCAACTTTGCCATGAAGAAATAGGCTGCAATTTCTTAGCACTGAGGGTAATTAAACATGAGTTAAATAACTGTAATATAGTCTTGGAAATGAGAACAGGTATATTTGCAAAAGCATTTAAGCCCAGGCAGCAAGAAAGCCTGTATGTACTGGGTGGTTGCTGCAGGGTGGAGTATTGTGGCAGTCCTGCTGCTGCTGCACACGCTATGTCCGAGTCAGCAGCTCCATCAGCCACGTCCTGCCAGCAAAACACCCTCAAATAACAGCAGTGGCAGCTCTGTGCTAAAGGCAGTGATTATAATCAACTATTGTGCTTGCACCTTTCAGCAGCTCATGTGCAGTGCTCAGTAGGACTTGTTCCCTTCCATGTACATCAGGATAGGTATGTTTTTAGGTGTTTTTCCTATCGGGTTTTTTTTCCTCATGCATAATAGATGGACTGGGCTGGAGACAGTGACCGGGCATGTGTATCACATTTGGTTAGGATGGTTTGGAGGGTTTTTTAGGTGGATGTCTCATGTGGGAAATCAAAGGCAGAGAAGAGAACTTTGCTCAGGGTTAAGCAGCTTGATGTCCTTCAATTTCTTACGCTGATCATCTGGGTAGATCTCACTGCCTGTGTGGTGGGGTTTTAAACAAATGGTGTTTAATTGGCATCCTGAGATCAGTAATGTCTTCTCCATCTCATTCAAGCTTCTGGCTTTTGTGTGAGGATCACACATCAAATTTAATGGCTTGTGATAGATGAGAAATCAGACAAGATAATCAAATGGTACCTGTTGCCCTAAAGCTATGAAACCCTAACTACTGAAGAGTGAATTAGTAAGTGTGCATCCCAGCAGAACAGACTGGGTAGGCCTGAAAAAGAACAGCAGTGCCACTGCTGTCAACTCCAATTGCTTTCTTACTAATCAGTTGTCTTAATAATAGCATGAGCATGGTCTGGGGAGGTCAGAGAGGCATTTTAAAGGAGGGAGATTTACATACTATTGGAGAGGTCATTGATACATCAACAGGTTGAAAGGTCTACATTAGACATCTGCTCTTACATCTGCCTTCTACAAAGGGTAGAAATAAAAGCTTTACATATCACAACTTGTGACCATCCCTGCTGGGTTAAAAACCAGATCTGCACAGAAACAAAGCTCTAAGAATTTATTCTGCTTGTCTTTATCTCTTTTCAGATACTCAGATTGTCATTTGTTGCATAGTATTGCCTTTGTAGTGGGGACAAGGAGAAACTGTAGTAAAAACGATTTAAAATGTCCAGTTCATTAAATCACAATGGTCCTGACCTCTCACTTGATTTTAGTCTGAGTCTTAGAAAAAAGTCTTTCCAGTGACATTGTTGAGAAAAGTCAAATATATGATTTGGTACAGTCCAGAGATGAATAAAATTAAATTAATAGTGTTCCCAAAAGTGTTACTTTTCAGGAAAGACCATCATCATGAATCATGTGGATGCTGTGGGTTGGCAGCACTGGTGCCATTGTGTTATATTTCTAATCAATATTTACCAATTTTTAAAGAAATTTTTTTTTGCAGTAGAGTATCTATCATAAATGCTGGCTGATAAATAGGTGGTTATGCTAATCACAACATAACTTGAACTATTAGTTTATTTCTGAACCCAGTCTCCATTGAAGTATACTTGGTATTTCCTGTTAATTCAGGCAGTCACTTGACAATCTTATAAACTGGATGTGTATTGGTAAAAGCTTAAATAAAGGATCTCTCATATTATTTCAAATAACTCTACTTTGTGTAGAGCACTTCCAGGTACTTTTGATCACTAAAGCATGTTGCCTCATAAATTTACAACCGGATCCTGCAAATGTCCACGAAACCAGCGATAATCAGTATTTCAAGCAGTAAGTCTATTCTTCTGGCACTACTAAAAGGTTGGATCAATTTGAATCCAAACTCAACCAGAGCTCTCTTTGAGTCAATTCATCCAAAGTGAACTTATCAAAACCAAAATTCTTTGGGGAGAAATAGAATTTGAATGTAGAGCAGGTGGACTTTAAAGCAACCTTCCCCCCTCCCTTTGTCCACCTCCTTCAGAAACAATCCCCTACACTGTTCTTCCCCACCCACATATTGCTTTTTATTCCATTAAGCTGTAGTGATTAGAATTTCTGCAATGTAAGGCATATTTTGCCTTCACAGAGTAATTTGTTTGGTACCTTACAAAAACATGATCATATTTTCTGTTTCTGAGTTTGCACACTGATTTCTTTCCATACCTTCCTGTAGGAAAATGTGGTGGTGAAGGAAAGGCTGCCCAGGCTGGTGGGTGTGAGGAGGAGCTGAGGCATGTCAGGGTCTCCAGCTCAAAGCTGCCTGTGCTGGGGCAGTGTAGTCATATTATTGCCAGTTTGGTATGGTGGGATGACAGCAGCAGGGTCCAAAGGCTGAAATAAGGTGTTCCATTGCATGAGTCAGAAACATGGATCCTGTAATTATGCTCATTTAGCTCTGTTCCATCTTCCCTTGGGCGATGGAAAGGGAAGCCATGTTAAAGTACATCTACTGTTAGCTTTGTTGGGATTGTCCCAAATTAGAGAGGGAGACAAAGTTATTGATGAAAGAACAGAATCACCTCTTCATTTGTTTTTTTCCTCCTCACTTGAATGTTAGCACGTCTTTGTGATGACCACAGTTCTTTTTCTCACCTTGATTTAGGGTATGCAAAAGTGTCTACTGCTTTCAGGCCTTTTAATTTATTTAAAATATTGGAGGGAGAGGAAGGAAACACAAAATAAACTTGGAAAACAGAAAATATAACCTATTCAACATGATCTAAGTCCAGGTGTGAGAGTTGTGAACTTGAACAAAATGTCTTTTGGAGTGCATGAAGATTGTTGTGTTACTTGGAGATACAGATCTGACAGCTTGCAATGCCAAGTGACAGGTGATTACAGCCACTTCCCAGAGCTATATTTGAAATGGAATCGGAAGGATGAATATATCCTCTGCCTGAATTTCATGTTCAACTTCTTAGTCACTCTTTTGTATAGTTGTTTTAGTGGTTAAGCCTGACTCTTGGCACTGTTAAGTCTCTGAAGTTTTCTGAAGACCTGAAACCTATAGGTCTGACAAGACACAATAAAATTCTGTTGTGGAGATAAGCAGAAAAACTCATATTCAATTTACTTTTTTACTTCAGCTGAATGTTACCATTTCACTCCTTGGGCTCATTTTTCCTCACAAGCATTCTTAACTGAATAGAGACTTCTTAACTGAACTGGAATGTACAGAGTATAAAATACTGAAACTCTCCACAGATTTTTAACAGGGAAGGTAATTTCATGATAAGTAAACCCAGAAGTTGTTTTAGATTGTCATTGCAATTTTTAAAATCAAGTTCAGATGTTTTCCTTTAATTTAAGCACTGAATATTTTAACCATTGTGCTTGCATTAAAAATAGGACCCATTTCATTGAGATCTCTTACTAAGTGGATGAGGCCAAATGATCATAAAGCCTCCCTCCATATCGCAATAATCTAGAATTCTTTGTACAATCCCTAATCAATAGACAATTAATTTAAAAATTAAGCCTCTTTGCCTCCAGATGTATTTACATGGATTCATATTGGTAGACTTCCGAATTTTTTTTTTTCATTTTGCTTGTACAAGCTAGGTGCTGTTACTGTATCTTCGTTGATAATATGATATCTGAACATAGTCCTGTTTTTTTCAGAAGTGAGTCTATTATAATTTTAAGCATTGAGAGACCACCACCCAGCCTGGCACTGAAGATGCTCAGGATGGATGAGAACAGAGATGTGCTCAAACAGGCTACAGCCCTGAAGCTCTCTGCTGTCCAAGAGGAAATCAGAGCTTGGTTGCAGTCAGTGCTCTTTCTCTGAATTTAGTTCCTTTCTCCATTTCAGATCTGACTGGTTGGTAGAGAATAGCCTCCCATGATTCCCCAGAGTACAGAGGGGAGGTTTTCTGACGCTGGAGCTTCCTCATGATGCTCCCCTCCTGCAAGCCATCTCTGGGCATAGAAAGGCTTGAAAGGTGATGGAGTGTGACCCACTTGAGTGCTCATAATTCCTCTCAGGCTTCTGCCTCACCACTCAGATCTAATATTTTTTTCTAGACTACAACAGGTTAAAGAGTGCCAGGCTGATTCCTGCAGAGAGCATTCATGACGTTTTTCCCAGTGGCTACAGGATTTCACATGAACATTGAGACAAGTCTTTAATTATGGGATACTTCTTATGATTTAACTATTAATAATTAGCTTCTCAGATTTTTAGTTCTGAATAATTGCTAGAGCCATTGTTGTGTATTATAAGTTTGACTAATTGAGTGCAGCAGGTATTTGTTAATTGTTCCTCTTACGCAGAAGTGTTGAAGTCGCTCTGGGACATTAATTTTAAACACAATTAAAACATCATAACCTGTTGGCAATTATTCTCAGTGCATTGTTTTGATATTGATGGATCCAGATCTGAGCACAGTAATTAAAAGGAACCGCTGTTATTGTTGATCCCACAGATAAACAAATGTTGATTGCATGCTATGAACTGGTTAATCAAGTTTATTTAACTTGTTGTTAGTGATTCAACCCAGTGACTGTACTGGGGTGCTCTTTATTTGAGCCTAATAATATAATGGTTCTGGCTGTCTCCAGCTGCTAAAGGAGTTTCACTAATCCTCTAAGACTCTGTTAACATCTTAGAGAATGGCATTGTTAGATACACAAATTAAATCCACCTTGAGACCAAGGAATTTTCCCTTAACCTGAGACATGCTTTGAGACCTTCCTGTCCCAACTGCTCCCTGTCTGAGCAACAGCAGAGGTGATTATGTTTCCTGAGGGGTGATTATGTTTTATGGGCAGGCTCTTCGGTTTGATTTGATTCTGATGATACTAAAGTGAGCCATGTTTGGTCTCTTCCTTTGCCAATGCTCTTTAATCCTGTTTGAGAAACTACTTCTGCAGCTGCAGAAGTTTTCATAAGATGACACCCAGTTTTCAAGTCACAGGTCCAGAACCAAAAAACCAATCTCTCTTAGACCATCTCTACATTTTAGGTGTCCAGTTTGCTCAGGCCCCTCAGCAGCAATATCAATACCATGTACTGTCAATCTCCCCAGTGGGAGCATCTTGCTGTGGCCATGAAAGCAGCAGTTCTGGACCAGTTTGGCACTGTCCCAAGGGGCACCTGGCTGCTCACTGGGACTGGGAAAGTCAAGAGATCAACTCTGTCTTGTGCTCTTGGCTATGGAAACTAAAGGTGCTGGCTAAAAGTAGATAGTTCAATTTTTATTATTATTGTTGTTGTTGTCATCATTATTTTAGTCTTAAGACTAATTTTCTATGTATTTTGCCATGCATGGAGGGAAATCCTGCTAAGGGGCTAGAGTGAATTGATTCTGTTCTTATTAAGGTTCTTGGTACAAACACTACTGACCTTCACAGCTAACCCTGGTTTTGTACAAGGGTGAAAAAGTTCCTTCCTTTCAGGCATTTAATGCGAGTATGTTTTGTACTTTCTTTTGTGTTATTTTAGAATAAGGTCTTTTTAAATGCCCTTAGTTTTTGAACTCTCAAGTTTCTGGGTTCTGTGTACAGATAATGTCTTGATACTGCTTTCATGGTGCTGCTCCAGGCAACTGCACTGGCTTTCTTTTTCCATCAGAGGTTTCTGAGTTACTTTACATTTCTTCAAGTTGGTGGTGTTCAGTGTTCACTATTCCTGCAAGAACCCTCTTATGTTTCCAGCTGGCTGTGAATGTAAATTGCAAGAGGCTCATTGCAATTGTTCAGACTTTGGAAAATCTTGGTGTTAAAGGTACATTCCTTCATATCACAAAAGAAAGATAAGTGGGATGGCTGGCCATCACTTCTCCTCCTAAAATAGTCCACAATCAGAATGAGCAGGAGGAACCCAGGGCCAGTAAAAACACTATTCTAAATAAAATCACACTGTTTTCTTTATAATTGCAGGGCAACTATAGGATTATTCTGCTGGGAGCACTGTACTGCAGACCTTAAATAGCAGTGCTAATATTTAAATTGTATTTACATATTTTCTGTGTTTTCCATGCCAGATTTCTGGGACTTCTTCCAGGATCCAAGACCATATAGAATTAGTTGTTTAAAAGGAAAATAAATATTTCTGAAGTGGTAGAGAATGTGTATATCTGATCTAATGAACAATAGTTTTGTTCATTTATCAATTATTCATTGTAATTTACTCAAATAACTTTTTTTTAAAGTTTTTTTTTTTGACTGGAAGGGAGAAGATAGGAGCATGAGTAGAGTGATCTCTCTTGAGCTTCTGTACTGAATCTATATATGCACATGACGTTTCTGTACTCAATAATCTAAGCAGACAGGATGACATTTCTGCCAGATTGAGATAGAAGGAAATGTAGGGGAATTTTCCTAGCCTGTCTGGACTGGGTGCTTGAGAAGTCATTGCAAACAATTTGGCTGATGTTATGTTGAAATCAGAGTTGAACAAAACTTGGAAAACCATATTATGCTAGGTCTGTTGAAAAAGACATCTAAAATACTGCTACCTGGTGTATGAATTTAAGTGAGAAATTGCCTATTTTTATTAGTATCTCAGTTATGCTTTGTTCTTAATCTAATTCTGAAGTTGTCTGTGGACAGCTTTCTGGTCTTGATGCTGTAACTCAACACTAAGTTTGTTCCACCATCTCTGACTAAGCGTTATGATTTGGTCAGACTGAATCAGTCTGATATTCTCTGCTAAATCAACACATGTGGCATCTGCTGGAATCCGTGGGATTTGATCTCATCCTTCTCAGCCACACTACTTTTTGCCTTGCAACCTGGCAGATCTATCGATTTTCATGCAGGCTGCTGGCCTCTGATCCGCCAAAAGAGAATTAGTTATATGTTTCTGTATGTTTTGCTACTGAGGCTTCGGAATCCCTCTTAACCCAAGTCCCTGCTTACATATTGCTACCATTCATTTTTATTGGCTTTGGTAAAGTTGAATTCCTGTATCTTGATTTTTCCCCAATTCATTCTCTGAGCGGCTTGAAAGAATCCAACTGAAAACAAAACCTCAAAGAGTTTATGTAATGAATTACTTTTAAACTAGATGCTAAAAAAGACAGAGCAGCATTTATCAGGAATGTTTGTGGGCTTGGTGGTTACGAGCTTAAAAAACAAAAAAAATAAAAATACCGTGTGGAAAGGCTTTTGTCCCATGACAGAGATTTAAGAGGCTGCGGGTTCGGATTCCAGCGGAGGCTCAGGCCTGTAATCGCGTTTGCAATGTTGCCTTTCACACGGCGGCGCGGCTGCCGCGGGGCGCGGGCCGGGTAGGGGCGGCGGGGCCGTCACCTGTTGGGGCCGGGCTCGGGGCGCCCGGAGCGGAGCCGGGGCCGGGCCAGGCCGAGGCTGGGGCTGGGGCCGGGGCCGGGGCTGGGCCTGGGCCGGGCCGGGCCGCCCGCCGGTGCGCGGGGGCTGCGCCGCCAGCCCAGCGCTCCCTCCTCCTCCTGCTGCTGCCCGAGCCGTGCCGCTCCGAGCGAGACGGCAGCTTGTGCGCTAGGCAGGGACAATGGAGGAAAATGAAAGCCAGAAACTTGAGCTGTGCCTGGCTTGCCCAACAGACAGCAGGCAGACGAGGGGTAAGTAAGCGGCGATAAAAGTAAGGCAAAGATGGAGTTACGTTTAAGCATGCCCCTCGTTACTGCTTTATATAACTGGAGGCAGAATGCATGGAAAAAAAAATAGCTTTTTTTTTTTTTTTTTCTTGTACTAATGGCTCTGCTGTGCACATTTCCCTGACGCTGGAAGTTTGTGAGTTTAAGTTTCTCTTCGGAGAGCTCTCCCTGCGGAGCACGCTGCATGGCTGTCACGATGCGGGCTCCTGCCGGGGCGGAGGCTGAGGAGGGGAAAGGTGTCCCCACCTTTAAATGCCCTGCCAGCTTCAGCTGTGGCAGGGAAACTGCTCTTCCTTCGCACAAGGAGCTTCCTTGAGCTCGTCTTTACCTCGGGGTGTCTGTAAAAGAGGGAGATCCAGATTGCGATAGGGTTAGTTTAGTTTGGGTGAAACCACTGGGGTTTGTTCTGGAGCGAAGCCAGGGCTGTCTAAGCAGGGTTTCCACGGCGCCTCCGCCGCTGTGCGTTCATACATTCACTGCTGCGCTATCTATTTCCTATAAAGTGAGTGAAAACTATTTCCTGGAGAATTCTACATGGGCCATTCCACGTGAAACATAACGTTCAGGTAGCCTGACAAACACCTCGTCTAATCTATATCTGTTATAGTGTTTGTGGGACACCTGTGAATATTCCCGTTTCCTGCATGTTGGATACCTCAAAGGCATTTCAGGAAAAGTTGTGTTTACTGTGCTTCTGTGAAACAAATAGTGCATGTAGATAAAAATCACACAATTTTATGCCAACAAATAGTGTATTAGCAATTTGGGAGGAAAAAAATGCTCTTCCTTTCTTTTTTTTTCTTTTTAATTGGATGTTCATTAATTGATTGATGCTCTTTTGAATTACTTTTTAAGTAAAATTACTAAGCATTGGGAGTAATGTGTCTGTTTATGTTTAGTGAGACGGAAATCTTCACTTCAAGAATGTGTCTGACTAGGGAAAAAAAAAGCCTTCAGTAACACATTTCTTCTGTAGGGGTTGTATGAAGCTGCCTCAGATCCATGTGGAGCTAGGAAAACAGAGGGCTGAGCAGACTGATTCTATAGTTCCCAAAAATGTTGAGTGCTGAAAGCTCATAACCAAATGTAGTAGTTTTGGCCCCTATCCAAAATTTACATTGGAAAGAGAGCTAATTGTAAAGACAGTGAAGTAAATTAGAACAATTCCAAATACTATCACATTTACTGCTAACATAAATGTAACAGAGGTTGGTTTGACTCATGCTGTTAAATCCGTATTCTTTTTTATAATTTTAGTGTTGAATGGGATTAGCTTCAAGGCTGAGTTTCACGATATCAGTATGGGTCAGGTCCACATTTGTTCCTTTCTGAAATTATTCTGAAAATGTTCTTTTCTCATGTCACCTGGGTGACAAAACAGGACTATTAAAATCTTCATAGCATGTAAAGTAATGAAGCAGAGTGACTTTCCTGACCTTCGTAGACTTCATGGACGCTGTGACTTAGAAGAATTACATACCAGGACATATCAAAGGACTTTTTATTTTTCTATTTTTTTTTTTCTCCTAGCTCACAGCCATTAATCCATCATGATAATCTTGTTGCTAATCCTAGACGTACTCCTCTACACTGCAGACCTGAGCCTTTACTGTAGTAATGGGTGGTGGTGATGTTAAGAAATCCTGAAACTTGTTTTCAGATCAGAGAAGCAAATCAAGTGTAAGAGTTACTAATGCCTTTGGATAACCAAATTCCTCACTGTCAATCAGCAAGTCTTACTTATAGTTGTCCTCTAGACTTGCTGCTTTGTTGAACAGAAAGATCTCCTGCTTTTAGCTTCTGAAAATGAGGGAGGGAGGGAGGGAGTGAGACAAGCTTATCTCACACCTCTGTGTTTTCTATTCCCTTCTCTTTGCTCCTTTCCCAAGGAGGGTACTTGCATAATTTATCCTTTTCCTACTCCTAGCACTCATCTGGGAGCCATCGCTTGATGTTTCACACGTTTCACAGTTATCTGTGGAGATTGATTTGCTAGGCCTGTTATCTCCACTTGGAAGATATAAAAGGTTTACCCCACGATGTTATTGAGCACTCAAAAATCCAGAAAATCTCTCTCACTTTTTCCTCCCCATAGCACTGTGGCATACACAGCATCTGTAGAACTGATGTGTCTCCAGATCCACAGGGGGGTTTCAGCAGCCTAGTGCCCAGCCCTGCCACTGAAGTCACTTATCCCTGTCCAGGAAGTGGTTCAAAACGTGGTTTTCAGCAGTTACTACACAACAGATTTTGGTTTGGAAAGAAAGTCATGTGCTGCTCTGTGCTGTAATGATAGAGGACCAGGATCTTGCTGGATGCCCAAGTCAGCTTTCTGGCAAGATGAGAAATTAGTTTGCATAGTTTGCATTCCTTTCTTTTCACTGGTATTTATGCAATATTTCTCAAATATATGAACAAAAAATAAGAGAATTTGTTGATCTTTCTAATACAGCATAAGAAATGTATGTTATTTTTGATTCCTTTTTAAGGTTCTACCTAATAACAAACAGTGGTAAAACACTTTACTTGATATGTCTCTTTATGTGCCAAATAATTAGCACTTTCTTAAACTATTGAAATGGCTGAAGTGCAGAGCAGATAAAGACTTGGCATGAGAGAGATTTAGGACCCAGAATACAGACTCATGAGTTCTGGGTTGTGCTTGTCAGCATAGGTTTACCTGCCTTCTTGAGGAAGTGCCTACCATCACTTCAGTGATCGAAACTGCTGCTGTGACCGTGCTTTGAGGGCTTATACCAAATTGCTGCATTCAGTCACCCGCGCTCATGCTGACTCCCTCCAGCTCCAAGAAAATCCCTTATTTTATGTCTGTGCCTTTGTTCCAGCAGCCTCGGGGATATAACCTCTAGGCTCTTGGCACAACAAATTAAAGATGGTAAATTCCTTCCAGTCCCAGCCTACCTAGTTTCCCTCCCATGTAAAATCCGTTGGAATGCTTGTGCAGCTTTCAGAAATAATTTTGACTGAGTGCATCTGGAGTAGCCACACTGGCTCTTGCAAGCAAAACTTTCCAGTCTGCCATTTTTCTCAAACCATCTCAGTGTACCTGGTGGCTCATGCTCTGACTTTTCAATTAGCAGAGAGGACAGCTGTTTCTGAATTGAGTTGTGCTTGAAAAACTTGAGTGCACATATGTTTGTACATGAAGGTGAGGCTGCTGCTCTGAAGGTTTAACCAGGATTGTGCTGCCAAGAATGTCTTAGAAGGTGCTGTGAAGATCACAGATGACATTTTGAATCTGTATGATAGTAAGATTTCCCTGTGAACCAAACCTGCTGACAAAGTCCAGATCTGCGCTCATCAAACCATGGCATCACCTGCAGTCTGGGCCCCTATGTCTGCATCTGCTTTCAGGATAGGTTTCTATGAATGTAAATGAGGGCATTGTTGAAAATTTTGGAGCCCTTGAACAGTATAGGGAGTTTACAGAAACATGTGAAGTCTTTGAGGACCATCCAGCACCAAGTTCTGTTACGGAACCCCAGGAAATTGATTCCCTATGTGAATTTGTGGGACATCCAGCAGCGGCTCCACCAATGGAGGATTTGCTTTATTACTAGGGCTTGCTGTTCCATGGCACGTGGTAGGCAATTGACAGTGCACACCAGAAAGCTGAGAAATCCTCAGCATAAAATCCTGAGGCAAGTGGTGTGCCTACCACACACAGTGTCAGAATGACTGATTGAACCATAAAAAGAAGTGAGTAGGTGCCTATTTCCAAACAGCAGTGCTGCATAATGGCAGCATGTGGGTAAAACGTCAAGAGGAGGATAAGGGGCTCTGAGGAAAAAGTGTCAGACAGAGAGAAATACTTATTTATTCAAAACACGTTGAAGAAGGAGCTGCCTGCACCTGGGGAGGTGCTGGGAAGGGTTAACACTCAGGGGCATGAGAGTCTGAGTCTGTCTGGTAAAGATGAGGAAGGCCACATCAGACTTGGAGAGGCCTTTTCATTACTTCAAGTTTTTGTTAGGTTTTTTGATTTTTTTCCTTTGCTGACAAAGGAGTGAGGGATTTTTTCAAAGGTATTAGGTAACAAGGCTCCAGTCTACAAGTTTTTGAGCACCAGAGGGTTCATGTTACAGAGTTACCTGAAGATAAGCCAGCACTTACATACCCACAGTGTCTGCCTATCTCTTTACAAATGTCGTCGTGGTCTTTGGTCTTAAAGTAGATTTTAAAGTAGTAAAATTTATTTGCGTTCTTTTTTCTTTCTTTTTTTAGATCACACAGAACTTGCTTTTATTCTATTTCTTAGTAAATGGTGTACGGAAAAATGATGTAGAATTTTCCAGCCCACTGTCCTGAGACATATAAAATCTGAGGGAGATCCATGAAATTTAAAAACAGACCACGGTCACAAATCAGGAAAAAGAGACTCCCAAACCCTCTTATTATTTCTTAGGTGTTTTAGAACATGTTGAGAACACACTGGAAAAAAAATATTAAGGATTACAAATCTACTTTGTCAAAGGAATTTTATCAGTTTGTATCCTTAAGGATATTAGTTATGGGGCCATTAAGTGTACTGGACCCTATTGAAGAAATCTGTTTCTTTTTGTAGAAAGCATTCTGTAGATCTTAAAGGTCAGGGAATAAGGGCCTTGTCAGATCTTTTTGTCAAGTCACATAGGTAAAGTTGATATAAAAGGATCATCTACTTTAATGATACTCACTTTTTTGTGAGGCAATACTGCAGTTGTGTGATAAAAGTAGATAAGTATGTGCATAGCTTATATAAGGGATTATTTCTGGGCCACTTACTATGATGTGTATATGCCTAATGATGCAGAACATGCCATTGCACACTGCCAGACTTCTAAAACTACCTAGCTTTCATATCAATCTTTTTTTTTCTGTTTTGCTACTAACGTGAATGTTGGTATTAAGTGTATATAATATAAACTGTTTGGTTTTGGTTTTTGTTTCTTTTCAGACCAGGCAAAACCCAGTTTGCATGTAACCTCACTAGACGATGCAGAATGTCTCCGATCTAAAGAGCTCCTTTCGACCCCGAGCAGTCACACTTCTTCAGGCTCAAAGTCCACCCGCAACATCCCTCGAAGACATACAGTAGGTGGCCCTCGCAGTTCCAAAGAGATACTGGGAATGCAAACCTCAGAAATGGACAGGAAGAGAGAGGCTTTTCTTGAGCATCTGAAACAGAAATATCCCCATCATGCCACAGCAATAATGGGACACCAGGAGAGACTGAGAGATCAGGTAAGGAAGTCAAATTTGTATCGTGTCTTTTGTTTAACCGTCCTTATAACTCCTACAAAATTGAGTGTTACCTCATTACAAAAGGTGAGAATGTAACAACGTATGGAACAAATCTTTTGGATGTGGCCTGAGATTCAGATGTTGCATTGAAATTCAAAGAAACAAAATTAATCTGTTCAATATTACCTTGGAATTGTTTGTTGAAACTGACATTTCTGAAGAGCTTTTCCTTTTTTTAGAACCTATACAGAGAAAGGAGTGAAGGTGAGACTCTTGATCTTAGTGTATGAGTCTCAATCTACTTTTCACAGCTGAAGGGAAAATATGGAACAGCTGCTAACTTCTGTTACACTTTCAGTATTGGCACCACTGCCTGGGAGAAAAGAAAATACCTGCAGAATGTGTCTGTATGCTTTAGCTGGCTCTGTTACCCTTTCATTTGCTTTCTTTTCTATTTTTGAGTTTTGTAATGCAAACAGAGCAGACTTACACATAACTATCTGCCTCCTCCAGGGAGCTTTGACGCCCACATTTGTGTGTCAGCAGCATACCTGAGGGTGGTGTGCCTCTGCCTGCAGTTGCTTTCCAGCAGTGAGCAGGAGATGTGGGGTCAGAGCAGAGGTGACACGCTGATGTATTTCTCAGAGCAGGTGGAGGCTGCCGACACACCGACCTTCTGAATTCAGGGAATGCCATGCAAGGATCTCTTCCTCACTCTGGACTCTGATTTTGGGTGCAATAACAGAGATTAATCTCTTCAGGCAATCTACTGTCTAGTCCTTAATTAATTCTTTTCCATCAAGCATCAGAATTTGGAGTTTAGTCTAAAAAAATTTTGTGCTTGTTATTCTTGGTTTACCAAATTGACAGCAAGCCTTTTTTGTAGAAGTTCGTTTTCCTTAGTGGTTTATAGGTGTTTCAGCACAAACAGCAAATTAATTGTAAACAAGGAATTAAAATGAGTTGGAAAAACACTGTACTCTGTTATGGAAGCTCTTAGTGAATTCCAAGCTTCTTTGAAGCTTTGCATACTTGAGAGGCTTTGAAGATCAGACTGTTACAGATTTGGAAAGATTTTAATTTGGTAACTCACCGCTAGAACTTCTCTTTTACAGGGTCTCTAGAGATCCCAGGTGCTATCACTGTTAGAATCCATCTGTATCCAGCTAAAATTGCTGCAAGACTTCAGCTCTAATGAGGATGATCTATTCCTTATTTTTAAGCAGTCTCACTCCTTTTTTTTTAGTCTTGACTTTTTTTCCTCCCCACTTATCTCTTCCATGAACTTTAGTGACTGTGTGGAATGTGCTGGGTGGTGGATAAAGATAGCATACAAATTAAATAAAGGGGGTGGGAAGGGGGGCGAAATCCAGAGATTAGATCTTTTGGAGTCATGTAAATATTTAGTTCCAGTGTTGCAGACACTGCAAACCTAGTTTGAACAGCCTACAGCATTACACCCTACACATTTTGTAATTTGAACCTTTTCTGAAGGCAGTAAATTACGGAAGGAATGCAGTAACTGCTCTTGATATTTGTTTAAAATGGGTCTTCTTTGCTAATTTATTGAGGGTAAAATTCATTCTCCTGCTCTTATTTTTTGGTGATTAGACATATGTATTATATGTGTTACGTGTAATGAGGTTTTTTTACAATTTCAAAACAAAATAACTTTAAAACTACTATTGGAGCATCAAGATGTATTTCTTGAAAGTGGGAAATACTGAAGACTCTAGCCATTCAGCCTTACTTTAAAAAGTATAAACTGAACCAAAACCACATGAAAACATGCAGCAATAAATAATACAAGTTGATTGTAAGGAAGTTGCTTAGTTGGCATGTGATGTGTCAACTGTCTGGCTCATCAGATGCAGTAAGGCTATGATGATCATGGCATTACAATTCAGAGGGAGATTTTCTTACCAATTGTGTCTCTGTGTGCATGCCCACATATCAGTATTTGGTGTATGTGTGTGTTTTTGTGTGTTTATGTGTAACTGTATATAGATACACATAGGTAGGTGTGTATAAATATATATATACATACACACAGCTGTGTGTGTGCATGTTTGTGTACGTGTAATGTGTGATTTCTTAGCCACTCCACGAATAAGACTATAGTATAATTTTGCCTTGAAGGATGTATATGTGTGTTTAGCATCCATACTTCCTTTTTTTCACCCTTATATATTTAAGTGTAGCAGTGGTGTAGAAGACAAGCTACATGCACGATTAGTAGGTATGTGTATGTAACATAGACATGTATCACAAACAAAATTTGTAAGATGTATGGGAAGACATGATTTAAAATGTCACATTTTAAATTAAAATGTCACAATTTATTTTCCAGGTTCCTTTTCTCCCTTCTTACTTCTTCAGCTGCTCCAGTATCTGGAAAGTGGCAACATTGTCCATGGTGGGAATTTCCCCACTGTAGGACACCTACCAAGGATGGTAGTTAAGGCAGCATAATTTTCTAATCTCTCTGTCAAATGGTGCATCTGAAACATAAAATATCCCAGTATTTACAGTCAGGAGGTAGCCCCTGGTATATCATGTAATTTCTCTTCCAGGTTGCTCTAAACCCTGTCAGCTCCACAACCAATAGAAAATCAAGACTGGTAATTGTCTAGTTTCTTCTATATGGACATTCTTCTCTTGTCCATTTTAGCCATTATTATCTGAGTATGGCAAACTGACTCCTTGTTTGCAGGAAGTAAACATCAGGGAGAAAATATTTGATGCTGCCACATCCTACTGTATCACTTCCACCAGCAAGGGCAGCTGAATATTGTCTGCATCTTCCACTTTGTGCTAATGATTTCCTCTAGGCTTCATTTATCCAGATAAATCCCTCCCTGGATGTGCCTCCTGAGGACCCATTTCTGCTCCTGATAATCTGCCACAAATCAGAAGTACAATCATGGCCAGGTAAAATGCCAACAGGGATTACTGATGGTTAGCTAATGTGATGACCTGAAACCTCCCAGCTGCGCACACAGATCATTTCTCCTCCAACGGTTTGTTGCCTTGTTTGTGATATCCTGTTCTGGAAAGGAAAGCTCACAGAGGCAGGGACCATCTTTATTTGCACAAGGGGCAGCAAGGCACATAGCCTGCAGCTAAGCTGGTCTGTGGTAAACTGGAGCATGACTTTGCATCAGCCTGGGGGGTGCAGACATGCCTTGTGCACCCCAGCACAGGAGAATGCAGCACACAATGGCCACAGCTCTGCCACCCACAGCCCAGCAGCTCACTCTCACATTGCAGCTTTTCCCTCTTCTAAGTCCACAGCTGGGCACCAGAGCTCCCTCCACCTGGAAGCCTGTAAATCCGAGGAACAAATTTTTTTTTTTTTTAGGTAATGCAAGTTTCTGCAGGAGCTCTGAATACCTTACCTTTGCCAAGGCTGTCTCATCTGTGGTAATGAAAGGAAGGTGCTAATGTAATCCACAGGGAAGTTAGAAAGAAAGCAAAGAAAGCAAGAAGGAAACAGTCTGGGATGTCTTCAGTTTCAGACAGTGTGAATCATCTGCTGTGGAGCTCATGGAAGGACACAGTCACCTGCTTAGGTGAGGTTTATTCTGGTCAGCAGAGAAGGAAAGCAGGAACAAGTGTATAAGCTGGGTCTGTAGCTGCAAGCATGAAAAGGAGTTAGCAATTAAGAGGTTAAAATGCTAACCTGGCAATGGGAGGGGGTAATCCCTGCTGTGAACCTGTTTTACAAGTCACCTCTAAAAAAGCCTTTCTGAGGGGCAGAGAACAAAAATGAATGTGTAGAAGTTTTCCTGAGCAGGAGCTTGTGAGCCTGGGGTAAGAAAGTGAGCTGGAAGAAGTTTGCCACAGCTTTCTTCAGTTGTTGTTTGACTAGGAAATAGGCTGGGAGGTGTGGAAGGGTCAGGAGCAGCTCTAGCGCTTCAGGCAGCACTCCGTGAAGGAGAAATTTTCTTGGCAAGTGAAATTAGATTTCAATCAATTAAAAACAAAACCCAAATCCTTCCGGTGCCTTTGCAGGGCTGATTGCCGAGAAAATGGTGGTTGAGGGTTTTTTGTTATGTTCATTTCGATCTGAACATGACAGGTAACTCCGGCATCTGGGCAGGTGTGGCTAAGGTTACCATGGAGATCCATGATGTCATGCTTGATAGAGCATGTCAAGGCAGCTAATCTAACATGTAGATGTTCTAAAAGTCCCATAGGCCAGGACTAAGCTTTATGCAAATAACAAAGTTACTCTGCAAAAGGGCGAAAGGAAACACGGCTGAGATATGGCGTGCTTTCTACCTGGCAGCTTGAAAGGATTATTACAGACTTCATCATAAATTAAAACTTTTGGAACTAAAAGAAGAGGATTTCAGACCGTCTCTGGCCTCACCTGTGGAATCTCACATTTCGGTAAATAAGCCTCTTTCTGTTTCTGCCCTTGCTGTGAAAAAATGCTTTTGAAATCGTGGAGTTTGCTTCACCACGTTCCTGCTGGCAGCAGAGCTGAGTCAATAAAGCAAGTTTTCTGGCAGGGCATGTTCCCTTTTCTCTTTCAAAAATGAGTTCTTTATTGAATGAACTAAGATTTCGGAATTATTTGAAAGGCATTGTAATGTATCATGTTGATTATATGAATCATGCTGCAAAAATTTCCTAGGTAGTGTTTTGGAGGAGAAACTAAGAATGGAGACACTGTATTTATTTGTAGATTATTGCCAGATGTCTCTCCTTTAACTGTTAAAATAGAATCCTAAAATTACAACAGCATTTATTCCAGGATTTGATATCTGTTAAAACATTAAAGCTTTTTTTTTTTTTTACATGAATTGCAGTATCAGTTGGTTCAACTGACTTTGAGTGTATGTTTTGATATCATAGGTAACGTTTGAACACTTCTTAATGTATTTTTTTCCTTGAGTAAAAGTACATTAGTAGAGGGTAAACATATTTGGAGGTGAAAGTGGAGCAACAGAAAGGCTATTGTGACTTTGGGATTTGAGGTATAAACAAAAGGGGATAGTTTCAGTCCCTCTGGAGAGACAGTAAACACCCTGTGCTCTTGGTTGCAAGCACTTTGGTGCTGGCGTCAGTCAGGACAGATGAAGTAAACAGCCGTAGGTGAGGGATGTCCCCCCGCTGGCACGGCGGGATGTGATAGCGGGAAGGAGCGTTGGAGCTGCAGAGTTCACTCGGTTCAGATCGCTCCGTGTGGAATGGAAACGGGTAGGTCCGGGTGGGACAGCATGGCGACAACGCCCGAGCTTAAAAATGTGAAAACAGACAAACCATCGTGTTCTGCCTAAGACTACTGAGAGATGTAAACTTGAGAGGAACTTCTCTTCCATCTAGATCCTCAGTAGGATTTAGGGAATGAGGGCGTTGCAGAATATGGTAAGCACATTGTCTAATTCCAGGTGAAAAAACAGGGTATAAAGGTTTTCTGATATTCTGCATTGCTTGATTAGGCAAGGTTAAATAAACATTTTTTGGAATGTGTGGTGACTTTTAAAGTGAAAGAATTGAAAGCACTAGAAGTTAAGAAATCACTTTAAAAACGGATTTTTTTTTTAGTCACAACTCTCTTGCTTTTACATCCAGTTATATCTTGAAACTGAGTTATTAATGGGAAATTTTTTAGAATTAATTTCAATTTAAACTTTCTCCCAGAATCTGAGTGTTATTATTTAGTACTTGCTTTTGTACAAATAACAGTGTGTAAAATGAACTGGTATATTTTGCGTTCATTACACGGTTGCTAGTTGATGCCATGGAATCAGGAGAAACTGATTTAGTGTTAATACTGCATGAATACTTCCTTGGTCTGTGCAAGTTAAAAAACAGAGTTAAAAATTACATTCAGTTTTAGAATGTGAAGAATGTGATTTTAATCTGCATGTGCTGCAATTTTTTCTAGTTGGGAGCATCCATTTCATTGAATTACCCCTTGGTTCACATACTGCTGTACTTAACATGTCACCAAAAAACGCCTCTTTGTGTCTGAGAAGACACAAAGCATCATACAGCCAGAACTTGCTGGTGTGTCAGCATAGGCTGTAGGTATTTGTGTGGGGGAAAAGTAAAGTTTCAGAAGTTGGTTTCTGTGAGTTCCTGCCTCCTCTCCACCAATGGGCACTGCTTCCCTGCCTAGTTCCCTGCACAGTTCCCTGTCCCTGGGCAGGCTGTGCAACCCAACAGAGCACGCTGCACTCTTGGGAGGGGAACCCTCCCAGTGTCTCCACCTGTGCCCTGTCTCACCTACATCTGGTGCTACAATTTATTGCTTTCCAGGGCCACCCTAAGTTAAGGGCAACTGTTCCTGTTTTACCCTGTTACAAGCACCTAAGAGAAGCTATGAAAATGAACATATGCAATATGATTACGCGGTTTAATCTCTGCTGGATTCCAAGCCCTTAACTTTTGTTTATGGAAGGACATGAGATGACATGTCCATTTGTTTTGAGTTGAAACGTGCTCTTTAGTCCCCAGATAATGCTGTGATTGCAAGATATTTGTAAATAGCTTGATAGATAAATGAACAAAGGGCTGGATTTACTTTGCATTCACTCAAAGTGAAAATGCTGAGGAAGAAGAATATTCCTAATAGATTGTCTCAGTGGAAAGTCTTTCAATTTTAGCCTCTAGTTTATAAAAGTGAGGCAACCTATTAAGGTGCATATTAAACTACTAGCCCTAAGGTATCTCTGAGAGTAAATGCAGTTTAACTAAATTGTTAATACTTGCTTTGGTAAATATGCATTTCTTCATTTATATCTATCAGTTAAAAGTAATTTGAAAAACTGGGGTTTTCTTGGAAAAGCAAACAAAACAAATCTGCAAAAAGGCTAATAAAGCAACTCCTTTTCTTTTTCCTTCCCTCCCCCATGCAAACCACACACTAGTGCAGTTACTTTGCCCCAACAGGATTAGTAACTTTTTTCCTGTGGCAACGCCTCTGCATTTTAAATACTGTGCATTGTTTGTAACTCAGAAGTCCCAGGTAGTTATTCACACTTACCTTTGTTCATGTGAATTTTATACATGTATTTTTCTAATCTAATTTTATGACAAGCAAAAGTATTTTTAGGATGCTTTGTATTCAGTTGACTGAGTAAATGCCTGCAGTAATCTTGTTCCAGTACCTATTGTTATATCCAGTAAAGAATCTAGGACTTTGGTATCCCTTAAAGCATATTTCAGGCAGCTGCCTTCAAAAGTGTTGCCCATGGAAACCTCTCCCAGTTATTGTAGACACCTGAGATTCCTTAGGTTTCAGAAACTTAAGCTTTTCTGGCCCAAAATGTCCCGAGGCATTTGTAGGTGTGTTTTTGCACATACTTGGTTTAGCCCTCGTTTTTTCTGGGCTGCCTCTGTCGATGGCTGCCAAAAACTGCACCCAAACAGGGCCCTGCCTGGGGGATGGGCTCAGTGCAGCACTCACAGGTAGGGAGGAGTGTCTGCACAAAGGGTGCTTTGCCTCCTCTTCTAACTCTGCTTTTAAACTAAAGCACCTCCAGTTGCTTCCTGCCCAGCTTAGGGATGAACAGCATCCTCCGAACACCATTCTGGATGGGGCTTGTTGGTGATCCCTAAATCCCAAAATTAATTTCAAGCTCCTTATTTACTTATGAGAGCACAATAAGTTTGTGACAGAAGTGATAATTAAGGCCTACAGTCTCTGGTCTACAGACACTTGTGGCCATGCTGGTTTTGAGCAGGCTTCTCAGTTGGCCATAGCTCGGGAGGTGCTGCAGAAGGTGTGAGGAGCACTTGTCTGGCAGATGATCACAGCCAGGCAGAGGTGTTGGGTGAGGGCAACAGCTTGTGCTGGTGGTAGTGCTGAAGTGGCATTGTTACTTCCCTGGCCATTGGTCAAGGCTCCCTCTGTAACCTGTGATTAGCCTCAGAACTGGTGGATTTAATGTGTCCAAAAAACATTTCCCTGCAAATGGTTGTGAGTATGCTTGGGTTGTTCTTGTTGCAGCTGAACGATCCTGTTAGCTTCTCACTGGGAAGCATTTTTGTGCTATTTGCACATTGTCAGTTGGGATGGGAGCACATATTTATGTCAGTCATTAGCAAAGTAAATGTACCTCTGGACTATTGCTGCTGCTTTACAGAATTTTTCAGTTGATATTCTAACAAAGGCACTGAAGTCACCTGATTAACTGGTTTGCTTTAACCATAATCGCTGGGATTTAAATGTCTTTTCTGGGCTCAAATAGGAGAACAAGAGTAAATAAGACAAACCAATTACTTATGTACATATATTCCAATTTCTTTCCTCTTCAAGTGAGTTGAGTACACCAGGAGAAACAGTGCTGTTGTTAAAATTGCAGCCAACACCTGTGACTCTGGCAGCTGCCCCTAAGATGTACATTTTTAACATTCACTCAGTCACGGTAATTGTGCCAGTTCAATAAATACAGAATCTGTGGTATCAAGTTTTGCATCTTGACATAGCAAGTCAATGCAGGGACTTTTGGTTGGCCGAGAATCTTCTGAAGGGTCCTCTTTTGGTCTTGTGGATTCTTTGTCCCAATTAGTACCTTTTGTGCCTACTGCATTTTGTGTGGCTTGTTGTGCAGGGGATTGTAGTGATTCCAGTTATTCACTAGGAGATTGCTCCCTTAGTAAGCACTGAGCAGTGTCATTTGCTTCAGTTTAGGGAAGACTTTCATGGACTGGTCAATACACTGCCATAAGTGTACCTCACTTATTAAAAGAAAAAGTCTAAAATTCAAAATTAATTATTAAGTAAAGGAAGAGAGAAGCCATTCTTTTAGGTTATCTTTGGTTATCTTTGGATTGCAAAATCAAGAAGACGAGTAATATGTTTTTCACCATGAGTTCCGCCTCTTAAGGATGATTTCTTAACACCTGTCAGGTGTGGATGTGGGATAATCAACCACCATGTATGTTCTGATCTTTAGTAGTTACAGGTTATTTTGTCCCACATTGTGAGATTTATCTTCCAAAAGTATCTTCTTGCTAGTTGCAAGACTGGATCTTCCTGATACATTCATACATGAATGTCCAGTTTGGTTTTGTATTGCTGAATTCTTGACTATGTCAGTGTCTCATGACTGAAAATTCCAGGGCTCAATTAAGACTTTTTCAGCTTCGCAGGAGTTTCTTACACATACTTTAATAAACTATCTTCATTGCAATTATTTCATTCAAAAGAGAAAAACTAGTTGTACTTCAATTTCAATTGAAGCTAAGTATTTCTTCAGTCTGGAGGGAGATATCTATTCTTCAAGAGAGGAGGAAGGCAGAAGGGGAAAATGTGGAGTGGAAAAACAGAGTTAAAAGGTTTGTTTTTTTCATTGAAAGAAGTTGACTCTGCTTTTAAATCCTACATGATATGTTCATTTCAGATACACTTCCTGCCAGATGAACAAGCAGAGACTTTTCCAATTTGCACCTATGTTATGGGTATGTGGGTGTCTAAAGTTTGGAAACAGACCTGCTGTCAATGTTTATGTATGAGCTTTGGGCTTTCTTCCACTGTGCTTTGAAAGCATAATTTTAGCAGCATTTATTAATTTATAGCCCTATATTTAGTAACACAAAATACTGTACATCAGACTGTTGTAATTAGTAGGAAAATACTTAGAGAAGGAACAAATATTTGACTTTGATTAGAATAAGTAAAAAGAAATGTCACTTATTTCCCATTGGCTGAACAAATAAACCATTGCATGACATGGGTTGATTGATTTAAATGAGAGTAAATATTGTTTGAAAGGAAGAATTTTTTTTTAGGATAATGTGAAAAAATAATTAAAAGTATACTTGTAACAAAAATGCTTCCATTTAAAACGTGTACCCAAAAAATTGAAACATTTATAAAATTTCTTGTAGATCTAAACAAAGTGTTGTTTTTTTGGTTTTTTTGTTTTTTTTTTTTTTGCAGGGAAGTGATAATTTGAGTAAATTCTTGATCTAAGTGTATTTCTGTCTATTATATATTTCCCTAAAAGTCTGTAAAGAAAAACCCACTTCAAAACCTCGCAGATATTGTATGCCAATTTCACTTTTTCATTATGGATATCACATGATCTTTATTTTTTTAAAAAAGCACTTATATATTAAAATTGTTTAATAGTTTTGCATTAAAAAGACAACATTATGTCAGCGTCTGCTACCCAGGGATGTGGGGTAGTGCACAGAAGATATGCAGAGAGCCTCTGTATTCTTCTGTTCTTAGAATGGGATCACTGCAGTAATGCAGTTACCATGATTTATCAGTAACTGCTGCAACATTTTTGGGTTTTTTAGAGGATCTCGATTGTTCCAATTTGTTTTCAACTGCTAATCTAAGCTGCCGTCTTTTTGGCTAATACTAGGTCCAGCACTGGGAACACAGGCAGGATGGTGCCTCCTGCCAGCCTCTTGCATGCTCCTGTGTGGATGAGTGGGGCAGAGCAGGGTTTCTGACTACACAGACCAGGGACCCTGCTTTACCAGAGGCAATTAGTATGGTATCTGTCACTGGGGAGTTTAAATGAAAACATGTGATAGAAACAGCATCCAGCCTTTCTGGAAGTCAGTGGAGAACCTCTCCCTTCAGAACATTGCAGAAGGGTGGGATGGGGTGGAGCAAGGAGACACAGATCACAAAATGTTTTTCTTGGCCCTCGTGATGCTGGTATTGATGTCAATAAAATGTTCCTGCTGACCAGGGTACAGTTGGCTCAAACCCCCAGCGGATTGTCTGACCGACGTGCTCTTCCTCTGGTATCAGATGCAAGCATTTAATTTCTGGCTCATGTGTACTTCCCTTCTGTTTTATTTTTACTGAGTGTTTTCCACACCGGACGTTGCAGCCGTGGCTTCCCAGGCAGGCACCTGCTGCTGCGCGGCTCCCGGCATGCCGGGCTCGCAGCTCCTGCACACTAGCAGCTGCCAGGCACTGCTGCACGAGCTCATGGCCACAGCATCCTAATCCTGGCCTGAGCAACTGCCTTAATCCCATTCTGAGCCTGGAACCCTACAGCAAGCGGGGTCGAGTTTCTTCATGAGGCCAGTAAATAGCCTTCAGTAATGCAGGACCACTGCAGAGGTCACGTATAACACTTGGTTGTTGCTGTAGCTTAATGCAGGATATTCACCACAGCATTAACTATTTTATACTTCGATTGCTCTTTCACGTCTTCTTACTGTACATGTTTTACCCTCTTCCTTCATTGCTAAATTGTGACCTCCTTGGTCTTGGGCATTACAGTGATTTCACAACCATAAGGTGCACTGGATTATAAGGCGCACCTCCGGGAGTCGGCAAACTTCACAACTTTGTACATTATATGAGGCGCACCGGACTATAAGGCGCACTTTTTTTTTGCTGCGAAGATCCGTGCCGTGTGCAACAAATTAACAAATTAGTTACAGAATCCCACTATTATGGAGTTTACTGGCAGGTGCTCAATTTGCAAACATTTTTCACAGATTGGTGTAGCCTTTAAACGCAGTCCCAAGTGCCCTCCCCGTGCGCAGGCCCCAGCACTCCCACCCACCCCTGGCTGGCGAGGCGGGGCTCAGGGCAGCCACGGCTCACACCTTGGGGTTGCTGCGGTTCAGGGTGGCTCAGGGCCACCCTCGGCTCGGGGCAGCGCAGGGCCACTCACTCCCTCCCTCCCCATGCAACTCCTGCTGACCGGGGGCTGCCCGGTTCTGCCCGCCCCACATGGCTCAGCTCACAGCTCGCACTTCTGGGTTGGCAAATTTCACAACTTTGTACATTATACAAGGCGCACTGGACTATAAGGTGCACTTCCGGGTTCGGACCAAAATTTTAATCGAAAGGGTGCGCCTTATAGTTGTGAAATTACTGTAATCTTGTCACAAAAGGGTAGTTTCCAGTCCATGTGTGAATGTATTTGCTCAATCCCCACCCGTGTGCGAGCATGCAAGCATGAGAAACCAGTATTTTTTAATTGTGACTCACTCATACACCCGGATGTGTAATGAAGCTGCACATCAGCTGAGGCTCTGCCGCATGTGCACACCTATGGAAAAGCTGCACCGGGAGGAAGAGGGACCTGTGCTGCTCCTGCTTCTGCCCTTCCATGCTGTTGACAGTCTGCCTCTGAGGAGATGGCTTTTGGGGATGAGGTAACCCCTCATACTCCTGTGGTACCACCAAGAAGGAAAAGGAACCTCTCAGCTCTTTGCTGCTCCTCTGGTGATTCTCCTGCAAGCCAGGTACAGCTGTGATAAAGAGCCACGGCTTTCTTCTGTGGGGCTTGTGTAAGAGGGAGTGGAAGCTTTTGGATAGGCTGTTATATTCAAAACATTGCTCTCTGTAAGAAGGAATGTCCTTAGGTGTTCATTATTATTATCCTATTGTCCAGACATGTTTCTAGGTTACATTATTGCAGAAGTTATCAGATGTTTTCAAGAGGGAAACGGACAGTCAACAGAAGAAAAGCTTCTTTTGAACCATGTTAAAATACAATTTATCTCATGGTTTCAAAATTTGTCATATGCTATTCAAAAACCAAGATGCTTTCTTCTCTAATTATAGAAAATGTTTATATGCAGGGTTTAATCTTTTTACTGGAAGCCTTCCAGGATTCTGGACTTTGTGGGCCTCTTCTGAATTGAAGGGTTAGAAAACAGTAGACTTCTACTCTGAACATACTTGAATAGTGAAGATGAGTGAGCTACTTTTTTTCTCATGTCGTCTCTAGCTTCTGCTGTAATATTTTGGGCTTGACATATCTTTTTTCCTCCTGCTGTGACAGCAGGTATTGGTTTGTTTTAAAGAAACCATGAACTCGCAAGTTCACTCTTGTTTCTGCATGGCTTAAACCTGTCTCAAAGGCATTATTTTGCCAAGAGTAGTTCCCCTTATAATATGTTAGACAGATTTCTTTGTTGCTGTGGTATATAGGCAAAGCTGGCTTGGAATTTAAGGCAACTTTGCATAATTTGTAAAAGGAGAACTAAGGAAATGAAGGAAAAAAATAAAGGCCCACAAATACTCAGGTCCTTGTGAGATGTTTCTCATGTAGGGTTGGGGTTTTTTACTTTTGTGGATTTCTCACAATATCTATTACTGATGTACTGTCAGGGCTGAGGTTTTTTGTGATGTATCACAGCAGGGTGATTTTTGGTACGGCATCTGGGGCAAGTAATTCTGAACTGATTCCAAAGTGATTTTTGTTTAAGGTGATCACTCTCTGTGATGACTGTAAGAAGATGCATAAACTTCTAGATTAGATTGAGTTGCTGTGTAGCCTTTTAAGCACACCAGACTAAAACTAATGTGAGGTAAAACCTACAAATGTATTGAGTAGCCTGGCAAAACAAGGGCAGTTTAGATAACCATTGAGTAGCTTATTGTGGTAAGATAAACATGGAATTCCAGGTATTTTCCACAATAAAAGAACTTGCGTGGTCTTTTGATCTGTGCTTTCTGCTGCCACTTGTCAAACTTCCCTGGATACTGCCAAAATGTCTGTGCTTTTGTCATTGTCCTTCTCACTGTGTCTTTTTTTTTTATTATATTTTGATTTTAGGAACACAGTATTAGATTTTGAGAGCAAAATAGCTTTTCAAACTCCTAACTTCCTCTGCAAAAGCAGTCAGACAAAAGTTATCAAGTCTTTCAAGTGAGGTTTGTCTAGCCACTACTGCTTTGTTTTTCAGCTTATCTTCCCTGTGGTTTGAAAACTTTCTTATATGTCTGGGTTCTGTGATCTTTCAGAAGTCTTTTAAAATGCAGTCGTAATTTCAAAATGTTCATTCTGCCTTCAGATACTTTCAGTGGAGACGAGGGCAATGATCTGGTTTTACTTACCTCAATATATGGCAGGGAGCTATGTTTGGAAACCTAATCTTACATATTGTTTGACTGCTCATTTAACCAGAACAGCCAGCCTGATTTCGTATTGCTGTCTCTGCCAACCCACAAAATCACCTACATTTGTCCACCCAAATTCAGCAAAGCCGAGTCTGGTGGCGTTCTGTACAACAGCCAGATTTAAGTAATTTTATCTGAAATCCACTGGGGAGGGAAAGTTGAATAAGAATTATAAGGGGAAGAAAAGCCAAGATGAACCAAGGAGAATGTTTTGCTTTGAGTCCATTCTAGGTGTGTTGGGTGTTGCACTGAAGAGCAAAACCATTAAAATCCTTTTGAAAACTAATGACTGGCACCAGCTGCAGTGTTAACAGTGTATTGTTGTATCATGCTCAATAAAAGCACATAGTTTATCTTTTCCACAACTAGACTGCCTTGGTTCACAAATAAAGGGAGAATTTCCAGTTCCCTTATTCATGACAGACAGGTAAGCAGTCATAACCATAGCTCTGCTGTTTGATCACTTGAAAGCTCAGGCACCAAGAAGCATTGCAAAGAACAAATTTGCCCAGACTCAGCCCATGCAATCTCTTATCTCTCCTGTCACTTTGTTCTCATCTAAGAAGAGGATCAACCAGTTGTTTCTCATTTAAGCCCCTGCTTCAGACAACATTAGGCTCAAATATCCCCCATGGAAGTAAAGTTGGTTGTCAGCAATGTAAAAAGGCACCGTTTTTCCCGTTGCCTTTCCTAAAAGCTCCATGTAAATACACAGGCAGTTGTTTTTTTAATAACCAAGCTCTTCCTATTGGAAGGTCTCAGTAAGCAGGAATATACAAACATCAAACTGACTTCACTGTCCCAGGTGGGTGTTTGAGTTAACTGCTGTTCATTGAAGATGATTTCAAAAGCATCTGATTAAAATGTTAATACAAGTGCTGTTTTTCAACAGTAATTTTTTTTCTGACTGATAATATGATTGCAGTTTGCTTCTGTAAGTCCAAAGTGTACTGATCAAAAGGAAAGTGATGCTGAGATCTGGAGACATTGTGGGAGTTGTACTTCTTTTCCTCAGCCTAATCCAAAAAGACACAACCAAAACAAGTTAATAATTCATCATATTGGAAAATTTCTTAAATAAATACTGCACTATGAGCTCTGTTTGACTTGAAGGAGAACAGCTACTATGCTTCCACTTAAAAGAGAGGGAGATATTCCTTCTTATCAGCAGAGCTATTTCTTTCCTGACAGTTTGTACTGGTCAGAAAGGATAAGGGATAAGATCACAGGCCACATAACAAGGCCTTTTGCCCCCTTTTCCATGATTGGTAGGCTGAGAGTCAGCAGGACAAAATCTTCATTTATTTCTGTGACACACTGCCTTGCTACTTCACATGAAAGCAGTGCAATTTTAATCTAAGGGGGATTGTACAGTTTGAGTTAATCCAACCATTAAGAAGCACGTTGTTTAAAGATTTGCAGGCTATTTCACAGGCCAAAAAGCTTCTGAGAGTTTGTTCAGCCACGGTATTAGATAAACAAAATTAGAGTGAACCATGATGCAGTTGTTTTGCTTTTTTTTTTTTTTTTTTCCTTCTGCAGGGTATTTTTTTTGTCTTCCCTCTTATATTACAGGTTGGCATAAATAATTTATAGAGTACAGTGACCTTTACAGAAAGACTGTTAGTAATAAGTGCTTAGGGATCATTGTATTGATAGCTGCATAGAGAAGATCATTGTAGCAGGAAATTATCTGAATTATGGAAGATTGCAAAAATTCAGATTTCTCCCAGCCTTAACCCCTGGTAGATTAGCCAGAATTGTATTAGCCTCCAGTAGGGCTGGACTACTGGGCCAGGTCATCTGGCATGGTTTTAGGTGATACCATCACAGTTTTTGCACCTCTTCCTTGAAGACTGAAATCAAGAATATGATTTACCTTTAGATACAGGCAGGGAAAAGTTCATACTCCGGATTTTTCCCTGCAGAAATTTCAAGGAAAATTATCAGGATGCCTTGAGAATTGCTGGATCTTGGGACTAGCACATGGAGAAGTAGGTGACATTTAACATTTGAAGAAATCCATGGATTGCTTCAAATTTTGGTAATAAAGTGCTCTCACCAAGTTTGCCAGCTTGAGTTTGATACTCAATTAAATTTTATATTTTTTGTAAATTTGTGGTGAAATAGTTTCATTTGGGAGGAGATAAATATAGCTAGAAGTTAAGATTTTTCACATAGAAGAATATAAAATGTCATCACTTGAAACTTGGGAATATATTGACAGGCAGCTTTTACAGAATTTTTTTTTTTTAATGGTATCTGGGCTTCGGTGAAGAAATTCATTCTGCTTAAGCTGCCAGCAATTGCAATACAATCTTTGGCCATAGGACTATGACATATTGTCCTACTAGGTACACAATATCTTGTTACAAAACCAGAGTGTATCCCAGCCAGAGAGCATATTTTAATATGACATTAACTTTTGTTTCCTCAGTACTTTGTCAGAAAAATAGACAAAGAAGTTTGGCAAACAATTCTGTAAAGATGTGAAGAGTGACAAGTGAGAGAATGGTGATTTTACAAAGAAAAATACAAATAAAACAGGTGGGGAAAGATTTTAGTCAGATGTGTAAACATATCCTTTGGGTCGAGAGATAAAGCCAGAGGTCAGACCCAAGTAACCACCTTAGGAAATGTGCAGTGTTTGTGCACAAATGTGTGCTCTGCTCACAGTTCCTGCTGTGAGTCTGCTGTGGTGGTGCAGAAACCTGCAGCAGCCTGCAGAGTCACTTTTTAGGGCTAAAGAGTAGAGCCAATTAATGGTGTAAATACCTGGTGTATGTAAGTGTTCAATATACTGCAATACTACATGGGTAAAACTTTTCACAGGTTAAGACTTTAAAAGAAATACCAAGTTGGTATTGAAAGAACCTGCGGTGGCTTTATAAACCCACAAGATCAGATGACTTCGCAAAGTTTTGCCTCAGCTTTTGGAAACTGCAATGGAGAATGGAGTAACTGCATTTGAGGAAATGTGTGATTGTGTGTCATAGTAATGCCTAAATTGAAAAAGACCTCTGGGTAGCATCTGAACTGCTGTGGAAAGCAGAGGTTTAGAATAGATTATGACATCCATCAAACTGAGTTTTGAATATTGCTAGTGAAGGAGTTTCCACCATTTCTCCAGATGGAATTTCCAGGAACTAGGTGAACTCTACTCTGTAAAATGATAAGTCTGGAAGGGATGTAAGGAGTTTTTGATCTTTCTGTTTTCACAGATTTCCTAGTGTGATGCTGTCATAAAAGGAGTTGTTTTCCAGGAAGACAGTGATCAGGACTCAAAGATAGCCTTCTCTGGGTGTGCATTGTGACAGGAATGCCTGCTGTAGAAGGGATGTTGAACCTTGGGGGCATTGCAGAAGGACCAAAAGATTTGAGATCTCATGAAATTATTCTTCTCTGAGAACCGTGATTTTTTTATCCATTGACGCAATCAAAATAGAGATCCTCCTTGATTAAGAAACTTAATTCTCTGGAAGCAGGAGAAAATACACTGAGTTTATATTGGCTTTTTAGAACAGCAATAAAAATCATAACAGAAACTAAAGGTTATAGCTGGAGAGCTGGGCAGATTCAGATCAGGAGTAGTGCACAGTATTTTTCATATAGAAATGATTCACTATTCTGACAAATTATCAAGGGAGGCAAGGGGTTCTTCATCTCTCTAAATCTTTGAACTATGACAAGTTGCTTTTCTAGCTGATATGCTTTAGTCAAACAAAAGTTGCTGATGAATAGGGGTGATTGGCAGAGACTTATTGGCTGCTCCTTGGCCCTGGTTATGCAACTGAGACTCTTGGCTATTCATGCAATTTTAATGTTTCAAGCTGTTCATATGAAACTGAGTTTGACCCAGCTGCTTTTTAACATAGGGCCACAAGAAGAATGAGCTGTTTTAGAAAAAAAATTGCGTCAGTATTAAAAAATTCAGGTTACTTGAAAATTTGAGATAAAAATAAGAGTAGTAAGCAAAATATTACAAGGAAAAAGTCAGTAAATGAAATTAAGGTAGAGTTAGGGTAAATAGTATTTGCCATTTACAATTAGAATATTAATATATATATTATTATTATTATCCCAGCCAGGATACCAATATACAGCTATCATAAACAAGCACAAGAAAGGCCTGTGTGATTCCCACCACAAAAATGTCCAACCTTAGATTCCCTTAATTCAGAGGGGTTGTCTACTTTGACCAAAACTTTGAATTTTATCTCAGTTAGTCCTTGGGAAAATTCTTTCTTACAGCAGTAATATTTTTGGCAATGTTAGGGATCCCAGGATTGGTCTGCCCTGAAATTGTTACTTTGTAAGGTACCACCAAAGTCCCCCATTGATTCTTCATGTACTGTCACTTGCCAGTAAATGGATGTGGTTACAGTAAATTTTTCTGAACATGGACAAGACTATAGTACACCTTGAAGCAATCAAGAAATAGCGCACAAGCAAATTATTTTGGGGTAAGAAGGAGACAAAAAAACCCAAGACAACCCTTCACTAGAGCAAGGTACCACAATGGATAGAAAAATACCTGAAAATGAGACATTGCACTATTTGACAATTTTTTGCGGGCATGGCAGAATGAGGAATGGGAGTCTGTCTGAAGGAAGGTGGTTACAGGAATCAGAATGAGTTTTCCAAGGGAGAATAAGAACAAAGTGACAAAGTCTAAGAATGAGAAATTTCTGTTAGGACTTGGGTCAGAAACAAGAAAAGGATTATGTTAAAGTAATATGGGAAACCTCTAAGAAAAGAATTCTTGATCTGCTCTTGTAATCATAGCAGAATGTAAACAAATTAGGTAAAGAAATATATTGTGTATGTAATAGGCTGAGGGCATAACATGGGTCTCTCAGAAAGGCACACACAGTTTTAGAAGAGGTTAAGGGACCAAAGCTGTGCACCAAAGCTGTGCACCAAAGCTGATTGCAGCAGGAGAGGAACATTTTGAACCCAGTGACTGAGGTGAGTGAGTGCTGCTCAAAGCTGCTGGTGCTGAGCAGTTGAATTCTAGTAGCTGGGGAGGATTCCTATGTGATGTTCAGGAGGTGTGTATGTGCCTGGGGAGTTCAGGCTGCTGGGTTGTGTGTAGCCCAGCTGAAGGCAGGTGTGGGATTCCGAGGGGGAGCCTCAGTACTGCTGTAAGTGTCTGAAGGGAGGATGCCAAGGAGATGGATTCAGGCTCTTCTCAGTGGTGCCAAACACCAGAACAAGAGGCTGCAGGCAGAAACTGAGGGACAGGAAGCTCCACCTGAAAAAATTCTTTACTGTGTGGGAGATGGAGCACGGGAACAGATTGCCCAGGGAGGCTGTCGAGTGTCCTTGCTGGAGATATTCCAGAACTGCCTGAACACAACCCTGTGAAATGTGCTCTAGGAAGACCTTGCTTGAGAAAGGAGGTTGGACCAGATGACCACTGTGGCCCCTTCCAATCTGACCCATTCTATGGATAGTTTGGGGTTTAACCTAATGATTCCAGAAAACATCTGAACTGCATCTACCTTAAAATACATGTACACAAGAATATATAATTTCTTTATTGAAACCATCATCAAAAATTAAAGTTTTTGTAATTTACAATTTCCAATCAAGTGAGGGATAAATTGGTAGTACTGTCAGTTGTAAAGTAGCTAATCTAGCTCTGCTTTCTTTCTTTCTTTCTTTCTTTCTTTCTTTCTTTCTTTCTTTCTTTCTTTCTTTCTTTCTTTCTTTCGTGCCTCTTTCTTTCTTGTTAGATCTTGTTTCTGTTTTGTAATAAAATTAATTTGTAATAAAAATTGATAATAGCCTATGTTTTAAAAAAAGCTGCCTCTATACAGTTTACATTTTGTATGGTCTAGACAGCCTGCATTTGTAAATGTCCTGCTATTGCATTAAGCTGTAGCAAGCTTGACAGTAATAAAGAGAAGAACTAATTTTTCCCGATGCTGCAGTGGTGGGCCTTCCAGTTTTGTGTGGGTGACCCCCAGAGATTTGCAATATCACTTTCAGCTGCATTGGCTCAGCAAAATAAGCAGAAAAATTCATCTCCATGGTCTTTTACTGGTGTTTAAATGCAGAGGAAGGGAATTAGTAAAAAAGAAATGCAGTTGCCAAGAATTCAGAACATTTTCCTGTTTTTTTCCCTGAAATTTCAGTCTGAATGAAGCGAATCAATCTCAATTTTGTCTCAGTCTCAGCAGGTACCTTTTTAAACTTAAATTTGCTTTATTTATTTATTTTAGTATTAAAAAAAAAACCTCTTTGTTTTAGTGGCATTTTGGTATTTCCTAATTTTGGAAATAGAATTTCTGGAATGCTGCAAAGAAATTTTGTGTCAGCCAGAAGGAGGAATACTGGAATGCTTTGAATGATCATATTTTCATGAGGAGTACCTACTTGATTATATAGACTGTGGAAATTTGAATCAGTTTCAAATGAAAAGTCTACCACATTTATGCCAATGAGTAAGTCTGTGAGCATGGAAGTTCATTCATTAACATGGTAAATACTTTGTTAAACTGAGTCTCTTAAGCTCTACTCCCAAAACATTATACCTCAAGCCCCTATAAAAAGAAGCACTCTTCGAACTGAAATTTTCTAAAAGTTGTATTTTGTTTCCCAGATAATTGTGATCTAAAACATTTCTTTATTTCAAGAGTACATTAAACTCCCTATAATATTAATTTCAACGTGTAGTTCCCCTCTTTTAAAAGAAGTGGATGTTTTGTTATATAAAACAGGAGTCTAGTGTACGTGTCACTTTCTATTCTCCATCTGTCATGGTATAAATAATTTAAGGGAAAACAAAGCGTCCAGAGTATGTGCTAATGAGTCAAGTGAACAGTTGCTTTTATTAGAGTTCTTGGTGGGGCTGAGTATTGTTTCACACAGGCTTTTTGAGCTTTGCTGACAGCTACAACACACCTGTAGGGTGTGGGTGATGGAGTCAGCCAATTAATTACTGATGAAAACAACACCAAAAATGCACCCTGACATATGTTATGCAGAACTGGGTTTCTGTCTGTACTTTCCTGAGTTTGGGTCACATTCTCTACAAAGTCTCCAGGCTGTGTACAGAGGTTGGTGGCTGATAAAAAATGTGCTTCCAGTATTTCTTGAGGCTTGACCTGGGTTGTCATCATTTCTGCTTGTAGTTCTCAGGCTGTGGATTGCTAGTGCCATGTAAGCACTGGGAATAACACTGAGCTTATGGAAGAGCTTTAAAATGACATGTTAAGGGACTTGGTTCGTAAAGCTCCTTGAAAAGCACACTGGGGTGCAAGAGTGTTTTCCTCCATCCCCTTGACTCCACTGCTGTTACAAACCCAGCACAATGTTCACTAATAGTCCTCTCTGCAAATACTCACCCTGAGCTTTGTTCTGCCACTTGGTGAAGCCGCAGTTTTGTCATCTCTGGAAGCTTCTCACCATTTCTCCATGGTCTGAAGGGATCAACAGTCTGTGGTGTACCCTTTCTTTCCAGGACTTGTGCTTGGCTTGCATGGTTCCCTCCTGCCAGAGAACACTGAAGTGAGGCCAGCTACCAAATATTTTTCTGAAATGTGTGCATGTTGTATATTTGAATTAACACAATCTCATGTTTGTATATAAATGATACGTTTAAGCTATTTCCTTCATAAAATACCAAAAGATTCCTTCCTTCCCTCACTGTGGTGAGGCTGGGGAGCTGTGGAGGGGAGGGATGCCTGTAAAAGCATGAATGAGTCTGGGGAAATGTCAAGGACAGCCTGTGGATTTGTGCCATCAGCCAGCTGTGTCTGGGTAGCAGTGACCTTCAGTGTCCCTCAGAACTGTTGTGCCAGTGGCCAGGGTCAGTGAAATCACCACATGACCTTTCCCATGGGAAAGCTTTCTCCCACAGCATTTTTGTGGAAGTCTCCTGTATTCAGGCTTGGAGAGGAAGGGAGTTTGGCCCTCTGTATGCTAAGGAGCAAATTGGTGATTGCTGCCAGTTAAGCATTTTGCACAGCATAAAGCTGTTTGGATAATAAGATGCTAAGATGAGGACAAGAGTTCATACCACTTTAAAAGTCCGTGTAATTCTTTTAAATACTAGAAATATTACTTGAAGGAATGTCTCTGTGTTGTTGTGTCGCAAGAGTGAAACAATAGCACATTTGACTTGAGACCTTGAAAATATTTTCCTCTTTCTAATGAGATTGATACAACTTTCCCACCACTTGTATTGAAAGTTGGCAAGATGCTGAGGAGCAGTTAGAATTTTACTGTTTAAATTAACTTGTGCAATCATGTTTGTACCTGGATGGAGAGACATGATTTACTCAACTGTGCATAAGGAAATTTAAACTGTGGGAAACAAGTCTTAGAAGGTGTTTACTTTTAATTCTTTTCTTTGCTAAAAGTTGAGAAAACTCATGCTCCTGATTTAAATGAAGATCAAAATTTCACTCAGTATCTTAAAAAAAATTGCAAAGACATGTTCCACCACACCTACCACTGGCAGAGAATTTGAAAGAGATTGGTATTAAAATATGTTGGTTTAAAATGCTGGTTTAAAATGGAGGCAGACATTGTTTTAGGAAAACAAACCCAAGTGTTTTATCCACTTTCTTCCTTGGTTTGCAGTCATGAATACCTGAAATTTAAGGCTTTAAGTTGTGTGAATCAGAGAATTTGACATTGGCACACAAGGGTTTTAAAGGCATTTTCATGTCCCTTAAAAGTGGTGACAAGCTTTATACTCAGTCTTAATATGTAGGGATTATAGCATCTATTACAGAAACTCTTTTAACTTTTGTGAAGTTAACTAGAACTCAATCAGCTGGTGAGCCAGGGCATGAAGTCTTTCTCTGAAGAATAAAAGGAGAAATAGAACAAAATCTTATCCAGCTAGAACTGAGACAAAGGTGTTTCTTCAGAGCTGTGAGTACAACAGGGATGCGTTTAGATAGGAAAAAGGATATCCATCTGCTAACTTCAAACACTTCTTGGCCCCAGGAAGGACAAGCTTTAGTCTTAGCTGTTCATCCAAGATGAGTGGGTGACTGACAGTGTGTGCAGCAATGTTTGTGCAGTGAGAGTTAAGGGGCAGTGGCCAAGGAGCCTTCCCAGCATTGCAGAGCATTGCAGGTGGGTTTTTAACTCATTCCTCTGACCATGCGGACGAGCCATAAGCTGTGACCAGGCAGCAGGAATTTCTCCAGTGAAAGGAAATTGCCCTCTGGTTTAAAGCCAGCATGTCCAACATCCACCCAATTTCCTTGTGCCAGGATGAGGCAGAGAGGTCATGGCCAGTGCTGTCTCTGTGTGGTGCTCTGTGGCTGCTGGCAGCTTCTGGGGACAGCAGCGACTTGGAAAGGACATGGGCTATTCACAAATGTACCAGAGAGGTCAAGAGTTCATTACAGGAGCACAGAGGACATTACCTCCACACCTGGCTCCAGAAATCAAGCTAGACTTGTGATACATGTAAAATTAGTCATGATAATTTTAATAACATCTGAAAAACTCAGATACTGGTTCACTAAGGCAGAGTAGTTCAATTTGGTAGGCATTCAAATAACATGGGATGAGAACAGTGTAAAAACCTTAGGATTACAGGTCTGAAAATATCCTTCAGGATTTCTGCTGAAAGCAGAGGGAAGAAAAACAGGGTGATTTTGCTTTTTTATTAAAAAACAGCAAACAAAACAGATGGAAGACATTTCAGATTTGTATCTTCCTAATGTGAAGCACCAAAGGGTATTTTTTCTGTTTTTAATTCTGAACATGAGGGTGGAGATAGATTAATGGGTTTTGGTTTAGCCTCCAGTTCTTAAATGTCTTGCACTTGAAAACAGTGTTTTTCTCCTCCTTTATACCAGATGTTGCACTCTGGAGAGTAATTTTTTACTGTTTTCCAAGTTCAGTGAACTGCCTTGTATTTTAATGATGTTGTTTAGGAAACGTACCAGTTCATAACAATGATGTACCTAAGGCTGTTTATAGACTTCAGTATGGGATCCATCACAACTGAAATGGCTTAGGAAGATGAAATTTGATCCTTTTGGACAGCTGTGTACTTACACTGAGAAGAGACACTTGAACGAGGAAGGATGACACTGATTTTTTTACATGATGAGATGTTTGGGAGTTTGCAGTTATTTAAACAATTCTTCAGGATTTACAGGATCAGAATGATTCCCCCAGGTAGCTGGGCAGCTCACAGTAAGTTCAGATCATTGATGACATGCATAAGCTATGTATGTTAAGGTAATTTAAATAATATTTGTGAGCATATTTTTTTGCTTTCATAGGGATGGCTTAGTGAAATATGAACAATTTCCTGGTGGATTTCTTTTGTTTTCTCTTTGTGGACAGGGTGTAGCACTAGGCATTTCTCAGAAGTTCTCAGTTCCATTGCCAAGTATTATTTCCAGCAAACTAATTGTGAGAGTTCATTTACTACTGCCCACTCCATTACACTTTTCCCTTTGTTTTGCAGCATGTTTCTCTGCTTGCTTCTTTTGCTTTCTTTTATGCACCCGTTAAGCCCTGAACAAGCTGCTTGAATAAGTTTGCTCCTTAAGATTTTCTGCCTTTAAATCCCTTTTGCCAACTGACACATTCCTCTGTGAGATCTGTGCCTACCATGGCATCTTAGTGGACTAACAGGGTGCAGCTGCATGGCTGCTTAGCACAAGCAATCTGACTAATTAATAGAGACTCCCCTTAGGGAGTGGAATCTCAGTTCTGTGCTTGCCCTGTAGGAGCTGTCTAAAATGGATCAGATGACACGTGTCTTAAAAATGCCCACTGATTTTTAAAGGTGATAAGCTTACATTTAAAACTCACCCTGTGGGAATCTACAGTGTAGGTGTCCTGGGTTGGTGTTAGGGAAGATCAGTGTTTGAATAGTTTTGTCTTCTAAAAATCTGTAATTAGTGCATTGCCATCTTTTCTACTTTTTTTTAAAGTTTGGTCTCTGTGAGGAAAGAGCCATCCTAACTTCTTGTTTGCACGGTTCTTAATAAGCAGTGGATACTGTACTGATGTTAGCTAATTAGAGAAATTACAATTTTTGGAGCTTAGGGTCAAGGATGAGAAAGCCACATGTTATGGGGCAACACAAAGCATGCACAACTCAGTTCAAATTTGAGAATTCTTAAGATTTCTGAAGTTCTTGCCCTGTTTCATGAATAATATTGAGATACCTAAGGATTTTTAGATAATTTTTTTAAACAGCTTCCTCAATCAGGTTACAAATAGAAAGCATATAGCACTGTGTGGTATTTCCTTTACAAAGTGACACCATTGTGGGAGTAGTGCAGAAACCAGTAGAAAGAAGAAATAAAAGATGGTTGGTGTAGTTCAAACATGAGGATATATAAAATATCACATAGGGCACAGAATCAGATATTATCTGGGAAGGATGCCAGAAAGACTTATGTTTTCAGTTCAGAAGTGCTTTTAGTTACATGCCTAGTTTTTTCTTTTTAATTAAAGTACTGCTATTTTCTCCTACAGCTTTTCCTTCAAAGGCTTCTCATGTAGATGTTTATTAGTAAACAGCTGCTTGCAATGAAAGACCACTACTTTAAAGCCATTGTGGTTTCTAATGTTGATTGGGGGCTATTTGTGCTTCTGTTTGTCCTGATATAAACCAGATAACAATATACAAGTATTCTAAAACTGGGCTGATAACTCACAGAAAAGCTACATAAAGATAGAACCATGATTATTCATAGAACTTTTGACCCTTAGAAATCTGAAGTAAAATAAATCATGACAGTGTACCTAAAGAACATCCTCATGTAAAAGCTTTTATTATATGTAATAACTATCTATACATTATCTACCTATATATTATGCGTGTGTGTGTAAAAATTTACGAAGATGTTTAATGAGCTCTCCGTATGTAGGTAGGTGCTTGAGAACTCTGTGAAGTAGGATGCTTGATATTTAGGTACAACAGTATCAAAATTGCTGGTGGTGTCAGTTGGTGTCTTGTGTTTGTAAGATGGGATTTATCAGCCATTTGAATCTCTAAGATTGAATTCCTTTAAAAATCTCTATATTAAAATGCAGTTCAAATTTATAAGATACAAATTCCTTAAGTTGCAGTTACACAGTTACCACTCTCTTGTCAAAAATTTGAGGCTAGGTGCTTGTGGTTGAGTAAGTTGGTCTTTAAAATGGGATGGTTTTGTCCAGTGCAGAGTTGAAAAGAATCTTGACATTTCATAGCTTAACATTTTCTACAATCTTAAAGCTTTCTAAACAGTAAGAAGATGCTAAGCTACAACAGTACTTATGTTGGTGATCTGAGAGTATTCTCACAGCTTTGAATAATCAGGAAAATATTATCTCTAGGATGTGGGAAATATAGCTTAACACACATATCACCACAGCTTCACTTGATTTGCTTTACTGAGGCACAAGGGGACAGTGGCTATAATAATCCAAAAGACTGAGCTTCTGTGAACACCAGAAGTGTACTATTAGTCTGTAGGTTATTTTGGAAATGTTTTGTATTTTGAAGGGAAAACAATTTGCTTGGTTTTTTTTCCCTTATTCCCACACAAGTTGAGTAGTCATCCAGGTGTCTCCAACAACAAAATGGTGTAACAGATGGGGGACAAGGTTTGTAGGAGAGCAGTGATCTAAGTTAGGGAGTGGCTCCAGCGACAAGTCAGTGCAGTGAAAAGTTAGATTACTGAATGAGACATTATGGAGGAAAGGAAGAACAGGAAAGTACAGAACTGCTAATTTGCAGGGACTGAGAGAGAGTTCTGGAGCAGCATCACTGTTTGCATCACTGTTCTTAACCAATTCAATGGGTACCTGCTTCAAGCTGGTGGTATAAACACCTGGAATAGCTAGACCCTTAGTCTAATCCCTCTTATTCCTGAAATAATCTCTAGGCCACAGTAACCCCTGGATGACAAGGATGAAGCACCACATACCACCAGGAGAAGAACCAGGCTTGGGAAAAGAAGTGACAACTTTGCCATTTGAGTCCCCTGCCATAAGCACTGAGCCCAGAAAGTCTCCAGCTCTCCAAACATCTCCAGGCTGCCTTTCTCCAGTTGCTCCCCAATATCCCTCTTCCAATGGTTCTCCTTATTCCTAGAAAATTGTTTTCTTGTCAGTAATTTCTCCTTCACATGCTATTGTTTGAATTGTTTCTTGAGGGTGCTTTGACCTTCTCCTTCCCTGACTTGGATATGTAGTTTTCCAGGCTTTTTCAGTAGCTGCTCTGCAGTACAAATAAAGGTCTGTTTGGATGCAGCCTCCTTGCTTTGTTCCAGGTATGGAAGTCTGAGGATTGGGAGACAGGAGTGTAGCATTGAAAGTTTTCCATCCACTTCCACCCTTGTGTCACACTAAGTTAAACTTGTCACCTACTTAGTGACATGCAGCTTATATCATCTTACATATGACCTTTGACCTTGTCCTGCTAAATTGAGCTTGAACTTGTGAAACTTTAATGTCAGACGGTTTAGAGCAGGTCAGAACAGCACAAGAATATAAGTTGCAGTTCCCCATATTATTGAATTTGAGCTTTACTAAACATAGTATAAATTGCCTTTCAAGAAACACTATTGACTTAGAATTTGCACTTTGTCTTGGAAAAGTTGTGCATGTGATCAATGAAGTCATTAGACAGAGCATGCAGAGAAAACTTTCCTTTGTATTTCATCTTATTTATCCTCTTGCTCACATGTTGTACCTTTGGTCCATACTTTGGCTTTTTGTTTGGTTGGTTGATTTAGATTGTTTTGGGTTTTTTTCAGAAGAAAACTTAATTGTAAATCCACAGCAGTAACGGGTAACCCAGTCATTGTAAACCACTTTTCCTTAGTTGCCATCTCTTGAAAAAGAAGGTGGCTTGATACTGATTTATAAAAGGGGCTGTATTTGTTATAAATTCAATTTATAATAAGTTAACATTACTGAAAATGATATTGTTAATGCTAATAGAATGTGATGGTCTGACTTCTATTTCTCCCTAAAGAATGCATACTTGTGCAATAGAAAACATTTTGTAATATATTTAACTAAGTATTCTTGACTGTTCGGTAAGATTGCTGTCCGAGGTACGTGTACATTTGGATACTTATTTATAGGAGTAAAGATCTTTATTCTAGGACATGCTATTAGTGTCTCTCTGATGGTTTTCAGCACTTTGTCACTGTGTGTTGTTTTGATTACAAAACATCATCAGAACCCAAATGAACTGAGTAAAGAGTTTAGTTGGGACCTATGATCTCTTTCTGTAGACTTACAGTAAATTCACGAATACAAGCCGCACTGACTATAAGCCGCATCTCTGGGTGTTGGCAAATATTTCGGTTTTTGTCCATAAATAAGCCGCACACGAATATAAGCCGCTTTGTCGTTCGCAGCGAGGACCCGCGTGCAATTAGTAACAGAACCGCGGCAGGGCGGGGTTTACTGGCTGAGCTAAGGCTGTGCAGGCTCGGCCCGCTAGGGGCCGCTGACGGGGCCAGGTGGTCCAGCCCGGTGCTGCCGCTCGGGGCCGGCCGCCGCTGCCCCTGGGCTCGGTCACCCCGGGTCGGCGCTGCCCTGCGGTGGCAGGCAGGGACGGAGCTTCCCCTGCTCCTACGGCAGTGGCGGCGGGCAGGGACGGAGTTTCCCCGCTCCTGCCGCGGCGGCAGCGGGCGGGGACAAAGCACCCCGTCGGCTCCCCGAACCGCGGCAATGGCAGCGCGGGGCTCCCGTCGGCTCCCCGAGCCGCAGCAATGGCGGCGCGGGCTTCCCCCCCTCCCCGAGCCGCAGCAATGGCGGCGCGGGCTTCCCCCCCCTCCCCGGGCCGCAGCAATGGTGGCGCGGGCTTCCCCCACCCTCCCCGGGCCGCGGTAGGGGCGGCCCGGGTCCCCCCTCTCCTCCCCGGGCCGCGGCAATGGCGGCGCCGGGCCCCCCCCCCGTCTCTCCCCTGGGCTGTGGCAGAGGAGGAAAGAGAGCTCTCCCGCCTCTCTCCCCGCCCCCCGTGCTGCCTACAGGGAGCCAGGCTCCACCCGCAGTGCAACAAAGTAGCGATTTGTAACAATCGCAAAATGCCGACTTTGCAGCTGCTCGGCTCAGCACTCTGGCAGGCACTTCTGAGGTTGTATTAGCCGCTCCTGATTATTAGCCGCATTTCCGGTTTAGGAGCAAAATCTTAGTCAAATTGGTGCGGCTTGTATTCGTGAAATTACTGTAATCAAAACTAAATCTTCCTTTGACAGTGGTTGATAAGGGTAGTATGAGGACTTTAAATCTTCAGAATTTATTTTAGCTGAAGAGCAAAAAGAATAAAATTGTGTTTCATAGCCTGCTTACTCATGAATAACTTTGACTGAGGTATATTTGTATGCCTGGAGAAGGAGGCAGAGGAGTGTGTCTGAGCTGCTTTTGAGGTTTTGTGGCCAAGTCCCTTTCTGCTTCCCTTTCCTGAAGGTTTTGTGGCCAGTGGGGAGTAACTAAAGGTATTGGCTTACAGTGTTCAAGAACATTGTATCAAACCTTTAAAAAGATGAAAATATGTAGAATTGATAATAGTCTGGTATATAACTTAGTAGGTAAGTGTAGTTAGATCATTTTTTTATTGTAATGTAATTACATCCAGAAGTGGATGGTTTTCATGTTTGAGATACATGCAAAGTTGATTCTCAGTGTGAGCCTCACATGGTTTCTTCTAATTCCAACTTGAAAATAGACTTGCTGCATTTTTTTGCCACCATGAGTGGCATGGAGTGAGTAGTGTTTTGGACAGAAAAAGGGGCTCAGAGAGAAGGAATGGAAAGACATCCAATTTTAAAACTGCTTTCTTCCTCCTGTCTGAGAAGAGAGGTGCCCTGCTGTTTGTGTCTCAGTTGTCCTGAGGAGTTCCTTTGGGAGAAGGAGAGGACAGGGACAGGTGACCTTGCTTGATTCCTGCTCCTCAGTTAGAGTAAGGCTCCAAGCAGTCCCTCAGGCACACTGCTGGAGAAGCAGGTCTCTGGGGAACAAGTCTTGGGGGAAAATAGGGTAAGAAAGAAATGTAGTA